>NC_083346.1:54217820-55626413 GCF_019175385.1 Lycium barbarum
CCTATAAATCTAACATCCCCGAGACTTAGCTCGGCTCAAAATACATCAATACAACAGCCCACACATCATCAAACAACACAAGTAATAATCAAACCACTCTAGCTTCAAAGTTCTACTTTGTTACCTAAGTTGGCAACTTTCATTCAAACTTCCAAAACTCCAACTCTATATCTACATAATTGTATTCATTTCCTCATTCAAACTTATACAATCACATCCCAAATACAATCCAAGCCATACACGAAATTGCCCCAAAATCCATTACTTTTCGTAATTCTTCAAAACATCGAAAATTCACGACGAACATTCTAACTTGCGTCGTTTCATTCCGAATTCATTAATATCAACTATAACTCATATTTAAAGTATTTAGCACCCTAAATATACAATGATATACACAATTATACCAAAGGTATACACTTTTCGATAATGTCCGAAATCATTTTCCAACGCCAATTTAATTCATCAATCAATCATTTACGACATAAAGATCACAACAACACATTATACAAACTAAACAAGATCAATTCACACCACTTTCTTCTTCCTAGGCTCATGGCCAACATACAATATAGACACACACCCACGGCTTTCTATATACACCAAAGTTACGGGATTCTCGTCTATTCTCAATCCTTAACACATTCATATCAATTCTATATCATAAAAGTGTAAGAATTCTCACCTTTTCTTGAAACCCCGCCTTGTCGCAAACGTAGTTCTTGTGCCAAACTAATTATACCCCGTTGAAGAGGGTCTTGAGTACTCCACAACTATGTAGAAATTAAGATTTTTGGACCTCAAACAAAGCTTGGAAAATTTTCTTTTTCTCTATTTCTCCTTCGGCCGAGAGCTCTATTTGCTTGGTGTTCTTGATTTTTTGTTCTTTGTTCTAGATAATTACCAAGTATACCATGATATATATCCATATATTTGATCATGTGCATAGCACATGATCATTAACAAAGGGGCTTGGGCCATGGATATGGCCGGCTACCTCTAAACATTGGGCCTCAATTTTTATGTTGTATTTTTCTTGGCCCAATCATAAAACGTCCCGTTTTGCAATTCCCGAAACTAATTTCTGAAATTCCAAATTTACCCTCGGCCTTTCCCGATGTCTTAACATTAAAAATTCCATAACCAACATAGTCATATTCACTAAAATCAAATTATGTCCTTATAACACACAAGTCGTAATTATTTCTCGATTTCCTATTATACGAAAACACGGGACATAACATTCTCCCCCCCTTAAGAACATTCGTCCCTGAATGTTAAATAAATCTTATGAAAACTCACAAACATAACGGGAAAACCATTTTATATATAATTAGCACACATGGTCCATCCGTTCATTGGTACAACAAATACAAAAGTCTAGATTACAAGAGGCGTAGGGAATAAATGGGGGTATCTCTTCTTCATATCATCCTCCGCCTCCCAAGTCATCTCTTCCCGGTTACTGTTGCGCCACAGAACTTTGACAGAAGGCACCTCCTTAGTGCGCAATCTCCTCACCTGACGATCCAGAATAGATACAGGCTGCTCATCATAAGACAACTGCTCCGTCACCTGAAGGTCATCTACTGGGAATATCCTGGAAGGGTCACCAATACACTTCCGCAGCATGGACACATGAAACACCGGGTGCACGGCCTCCAAATCGGATGCCAAGTCTAGCTCGTAGGCGACTGCGCCTATCCTCCGAACAATCTGGTATGGCCCGATGTACCGCGGGCTCAACTTACCCTTCTTACCAAATCTCATAACGCCCTTCATGGGCGACACCTTCAGGAATACCCAGTCACCAATCTGGAACTCTAACGGTCGACGTCGTCTATCAGCATAAGCTTTCTGTCGACTCTGAGCAGCCAATAATCACTCCCGAATAAGCTTCACCTTATCTACAGCTTCCTGGATCACATCTGGCCCAACCAACTTAGTCTCGCCGACGTCAAACCAACCAATAGGAGATCTGCATCTCCTGCCATAAAGGGCCTCGTATGGAGCCATCTGAATGCTGGAGTGATAACTGTTATTGTAGGCAAACTCTATAAGCGGCAAATGATCATCCCAGCTGCCCCTGAAATCAATAACGCAGGCCCGTAACATATCCTCGAGCGTCTGAATAGTGCGCTCGGCCTGCCCGTCGGTCTGAGGATGAAAAGCTGTACTGAGGCTCACCTGAGTCCCTAATCCCTCCTGAAATGACCTCCAGAAATTAGCTGTAAACTGGGCACCTCGGTCAGTAATAATAGATACAGGGACCCCGTGAAGTCTGACTATCTCTCTGATGTATAATCTGGCATAGTCCTCAGCCGAATAAGTAGTCCGGACCGGAAGAAAATGGGCTGATTTCGTCAGCCTGTCCACAATAACCCAAATTGAGTCGTACCTGCGTAGAGTACGCGGCAACCCAACAATGAAGTCCATATTAATCATCTCCCATTTCCAGGCTGGAATCTCCATCTCCTGTAACAATCCACCGGGCTTTTGATGCTCGATCTTAACTTGCTGGCAGTTCGGGCACTGATTAACAAACTCGGCAATATCTTTCTTCATGCCGTCCCACCAATACAAACACCTGAGATCACGATACATCTTAGTGGAACCAGGATGAACAGAATACCGTGCATTATGTGCCTCGCCCATAATCTGCCGTCGTAAGCCCGCAATGTCCGGTACACAGAATCTGCCGTCATATAATAATACTCCTTCAGGCGAGATTTCAAACTGAGTCTTTGCTTTATTAAGGGCCACATCTCTGTACTGAATCAGAAGAGGATCCTCAAACTGGCGCCGCTTTACCTCCTGAATAATAGATGACTCAGCAATTGGGCGAACAGAAATCCCAGAATCTCCAGAATCCACCAAACGAACTCCGAGGCTGGCCAGCTGATGAATATCACGAACCAAATCTCTCTTATCAGATGGAACATCAGCCAGACTGCCCACGGACTTTTGGCTAAGCGCATCAGCTACTACATTGGCTTTCCCCGGATGGTACAGAATATCGACGTCGTAATCCTTTAGTAGCTCAAGCAATCTCCGCTGCCGCAAATTTAGCTCCTTCTGCTTAAAAATATACTGGAGACTCTTATGGTCCGTATAGATATCAACATGGACCCCATATAAATAATGCCGCCAAATCTTCAAAGCATGAATCACCGCGGCCAACTCAAGATCATGAGTGGGATAGTTCTTCTCGTGCGGTCTGAGCTGCCGGGAAGCATAGGCTATGACTCGACCGTGCTGCATCAATACACATCCTATCCCAATACCAGAGGCGTCGCAATAGACAACATACCCGTCAGATCCCTCTGGAAGAGCCAAAACTGGTGTTGTAACCAATCTCTCCTTCAGCATTTGAAAGCTGCGCTCGCAGGCATCTGTCCACTGGAATTTTGCTGCTTTCTGGGTAAGCCTCGTCAGTGGTGCTGCAATAGAAGAAAAATCCTCCACGAACCTGCGATAATACCCGGCCAATCCCAGAAAACTGCGCACGTCTGTCGGTGTAGTAGGCCTGGGCCAATTCTGCACAGCCTCAATCTTCTGCGTGTCGACCCGAATACCATCTGCGCCGACAATGTGGCCCAAGAATGCCACAGAAGTCAACCAGAACTCACACTTAGAGAATTTAGCATATAACCTCTGCTGACGAATAATGCCAAGTACCGTCCTCAAATGATCTGAATGCTCCTTGGCTGATCGCGAATAAATCAGGATGTCATCAATAAACACAATAACAAACATATCCAGAAAAGTCCGAAATACCCAGTTCATCAGATCCATAAATACTGCTGGAGCATTAGTCAGCCCGAAAGACATAACTCTGAACTCATAATGCCCGTACCGGGTCCTGAAAGCAGTCTTCGGGATATCTGACTCCCGTACTCTCACCTGATGATACCCTGAACGCAGATCTATCTTTGAAAAATGTCTAGCACCCTGCAGCTGATCAAACAAGTCATCAATCCGGGGGAGGGGATACTTGTTCTTAATAGTCACCTTATTAAGCTGCCAGTAATCGATACACATCCGCAATGACCCATCTTTCTTTCTGACAAACAATACCGGCGCTCCCCAGGGTGATGTGCTGGGTCTGATAAAGCCCTTATCCAATAAATCTTTCAGCTGCTCTTTCAACTCCTTCAGCTCAGCTGGTGCCATCCTGTACGGAGGAATAGATATAGGCTGCGTATCCGGCATCAGCTCTATAGTGAAATCAATCTCCCGCTCAGGCGGAAGGCCAGGAAGCTCGTCAGGAAATACATCTGGAAACTCACTGACGACCGGAACAGACTGAAGGGTAGGTACCTCCGCGGCAGTATCGTGCACACGAACCAAATGATAGATATACCCCTTCTGGATCATCTTCTTAGCCTTGAGGTATGAAATAAACTTACCCCTCGGCGATGCTGTAGATCCGAACCACTCTATGACTGGCTCCCCTGGAAACTGAAAATGGACTACCTTTTTCTGGCAGTCGACATTAGCATAACAGGAAGACAACCAGTCCATGCCCATAATGACGTCAAACTCAAGCATATCTAACTCTATCAGATCAGCCTTAGTGCTACGATCATAGATGGTCACAGAACAATCCCTATAGATCTGTCTCGCTACAATAAAATCCCCAACCGGCGTAGCTACCTCAAATGGCTCTATAGGCTCAGACACTATCCCAATCTTACTAGCAACGAGCGGGGAAATATATGATAAGGTAGAGTCAGGGTCAATCAATGCATATACAGATCTGGAGAAAACCAGTAATGTACCTGTGACGACGTTTGGCGAAGCCTCCTGATCCTGGCGGCTGGCCAAAGCATATATGCGGTTCGAGGGACCGCTAGAACCTGAAACGCCCCCGCGGCCTCGACCGCGACCTGCCGGTGCTGAAATACCTCGCCCTCCAGGGCGTGCAACAGATGGAACAGATGAAGAACCGGCGGCTGACCCTGTCTGCTGAGCAGCACTACCAGAACCGCTAGCCAATGGACAGTCTCTCATAAAGTGGCCCTGACCACCACAAGAAAAGCAAGCTCCAGTCGCTCGGTAACACTCCCCGGGATGAGACTTCCCGCAATGAGGACAACGGGGCCTGGGTGGTCTGGCCTGGCTGGGACCCCTGGACACCTGCGAACCTGCCACTCTGGAGCTCTGACCGGCCCCAGACGGTCCCGTACTATAGAATCTCCGGCTGCCTGACTGAGTACTCCGGCCGGAGGGAGGAAAAGGTCTATCTGACTGCTGCTGCTGAGGCTGTCCGCCTCGGGAATCTCCAGCATAACCTGCGGACCTAGCCCTCTTGGGCGGGCTCCTATCTCGATCTCTGCCAGAAGGATCAGACCTGCGACGGTCCTCCATACCCATCGCATAGGCCTGAAGTCGGGCAATGTCCATGTCTGCCTGCAATGACACTACCATACAGCTATCAACCAAATACCGGTCCAATCCCATAACATATCTGTGCATCCGATCGGACATATCTGCTACCACGGCCGGTGCATATCGGGCCAGAGAATCAAACTCAAGGTTATACTCGCGAACACTCCGACCCCTCTACTGTAGACGTAAGAACCGATCAGCCCGCGCCCGCCGTAACTCTGGGGCAAAAAGTGGCGGGTGAATGTTGTCACAAACTAATCCCAAGTGGCTGGAGGGGCACCCTCTCCTCTAGACAGCTCCCCAGTCTCGTACCAGTGGGTAGCCACATCTCGAAGCCTGTGCGAAGCCAGCTCAACCAACTCGGTCTCTGAAGCCCTGACCAAGTCCAGTGAGCGTCGCATCCCCCGAATAAAATCATGGGGGTCCTCATCGGGCTTAGACCCAAAGAACTCTGGAGGGCCACATAACAGAAACTCCCGAACTCTCAGGCTGTCCCGCCTGTCATCGTCATCATCGTCCCTCCGCCCGCGCCTGCGAGCCTGTCCTGCTACCAGTGTAGTCAACAGCTGTACAGCCTCCCTCAGGGTCCGATCCTCCGCCCCTGGCTGAGGAGCTGGAGTCTCAGGTGCGGGTACACGGACCTCTGGAGCTGCTGAAGGTCCTGCTCCAGGCTGTACCAGTGGGGGTGTAGCAGACCCCTCCGAATGAGGCACATCCTCAGGCAAATCATAAACACGAGCCCGGGTAGCTCGTTGTGCCTGGCTAGTCTCTCCCATCCTCGCCTTGCCCTTCTGGGCCGCCGTTGCCTTCTTCGGAGGCATCACTGCAAACACAATAGCGAGTCAGATCAAAATCATCCAAATAGCACAGCTCTATCGCACGATCTAAGATTCCAAAGAAAGTAACATCCTAAATGCCCTGTAGCTTCCTGTTTATAGATGTGGTGCACAACACATCGATAAACAAGACTCTACGAGACACGGCCTTTAGACATTCCGAGGACAAACCGCTCTGATACCACTTTTGTCACGACCCAGCCCCGTGGGCCGCGACTGGCACCCTACCTGGGTGCCCAGACCGAATCACACATTCATTATAAGGTCCAAACTTATTTCCGAATTTTACGAAATCATATCAAGCATAATTCATGAAAATATGTCTTAAGCGGTCACGCCAAATCAAAATACCATATCAAATACAAACGGAGCGGCGGAATAGACATCGCCGGTCAAAAGTGTAAACATAAGCATAAGGGCCATTTGGGGCCATCATAACAAACAGACCGCTTTAAGAACAGAAATGAAATCAAACCAACATACACAGGACCCTTACCCCACATATATAACTACAGGCCTCTACGAATTCAAAACAAAGACATATGGCGAGACAGGGCCCCGCCGTACCCAAATAGTCAAATGCACAGAATATATACAAAGCAAAAGGAATCTGTACCAGAAGTGGACTCCGGATCAAAGAGGAGTAGTCCGGAATAGCAAAGAGTGAAGCCTACTGCGGAGGATCACCAATGTCTGCACCTGCGGGCATAAAACGCAACCCCCGAAGAAAGGGGGTCAGTACGAAATATGTACTGAGTATGTAAAGCACGGAGTACAGAAATATGGATCAAAACCGAAAGCAAGTCAACTGTCAAAGTGGAGCACAAATTGGTATGTCAAAATCCGTATCGAAATCATATACGTATACATAATGCAAACGAAATCATGCAAACGCTTAGGAACGTGGTCGCCACTCCGACGCTGGCGCCATACACAGCATAACACCAGAAGGTTTCAAATCTCCGTACATCCCCGAACACAAACATAATCATCGGTGAGCGTATCGCATCACGAGCCATATCGCAGCATAACTCCAAACGGAACCCGGCCCTATGGCGAAGCCTCGGGAACCGTAACACAGCATACATCCGAATTATCACATGGCGCACGAATCAAAACCGGCCCGGGAACCGGTGAACGAAGTCATAACAAGGCACGAGCGGAGTCGTGAGCAAACAAATGCAAATCATACTTCAAAATAGTCTTTCAAAACAGAGTAATCCCATAAGTCATTTCATAATACAAAATAATCGGATACTTAGTCGATATAAGGTTTCGTTTCACAAAACGTTTCCAAAGTAGTACATATAGCTCAAAACGTAACTTAGCGTATCGTAATATTCAAAACATATCCCGTAGAAGGAAGTTCCGAAATTGAAAGTATCATTTCGAACTCTATTTCAAAGGACAGCCCAATAAGACAAATAGGGCGTCTCGGGGTTAGCAGGCCCACCTCGAGTCAAATTGAGGTGGCGAACACATTTTACGAATATTTATATGCCAAAGTTCATACCTAATCATTTCTAAGTTACCCGACCACATTTCGATAGGTTACGGACGAATGGTGGCTTTCTAGCCAAAATAGAGCCCTTAGGCTTCAATTGAATTGAATGAATAGTAACTCTTCTGTGGATCGGGTCTCGAGGAGCAGAGATGCTCCGGAAGTTCTCATATTTGCCTATCATACAAAGATATGCCAAACGAAGGAGTGGGAAGCTTTACATACCTTACAGACGTCGTATGCTCTCCCAAAAGTCAAGTCCCGTTTCGTCTGAAATCTGCAAATGGTCAAAGTTTCCAATTGAGATTCTTAGGCTTAAAAATGCCTTTAACTTCATTTTTGCCTACCGAAATTTCGGCAGCATTTCCCCTATAAATCTAAAATCCCCGAGACTTAGCTCGGCTCAAAATACATCAATACAACAGCCCACACATCATCAAACAACACAAGTAATAATCAAACCACTCTAGCTTCAAAGTTCTACTTTGTTACCTAAGTTGGCAACTTTCATTCAAACTTCCAAAACTCCAACTCTATATCTACATAATTGTATTCATTTCCTCGTTCAAACTTATACAATCACATCCCAAATACAATCCAAGCCATACACGAAATTGCCCCAAAATCCATTACTTTCCATAATTCTTCAAAACATCGAAAATTCACGACGAACATTCTAACTTGCGTCGTTTCATTCCGAATTCATTAATATCAACTATAACTCATATTTAAAGTATTTAGCACCCTAAATATACAATGATATACACAATTATACCAAAGGTATACACTTTCCGATAATGTCCGAAATCATTTTCCAACGCCAATTTAATTCATCAATCAATCATTTACGACATAAAGATCACAACAACACATTATACAAACTAAACAAGATCAATTCACACCACTTTCTTCTTCCTAGGCTCACGGCCAACATACAATATACACACACACCCACGGCTTTCTATATACACCAAAGTTACGGGATTCTCGTCTATTCTCAATCCTTAACACATTCATATCAATTCTATATCATAAAAGTGTAAGAATTCTCACCTTTTCTTGAAACCCCGCCTTGTCGCAAACGTAGTTCTTGTGCCAAACTAATTATACCCCGTTGAAGAGGGTCTTGAGTACTCCACAACTATGTAGAAATTAAGATTTTTGGACCTCAAACAAAGCTTGGAAAATTTTCTTTTTCTCTATTTTCTCCTTCGGCCGAGAGCTCTATTTGCTTGGTGTTCTTGAATTTTTGTTCTTTGTTCTAGATAATTACCAAGTATAACATGATATATATCCATATATTTGATCATGTGCATAGCACATGATCATTAACAAAGGGGCTTGGGCCATGGATATGGCCGGCCACCTCTAAACATTGGGCCTCAATTTTTATGTTGTATTTTTCTTGGCCCAATCATAAAACGTCCCGTTTTGCAATTCCCGAAACTAATTTCCGAAATTCCAAATTTACCCTCGGCCTTTCCCGATGTCTTAACATTAAAGATTCCATAACCAACATAGTCATATTCACTAAAATCAAATTATGTCCTTATAACACACAAGTCGTAATTATTTCTCGATTTCCAATTGTACGAAAACACGGGACATAACACCACAAACTTACAAGATACATGATACAAGGAAAGTGTATATATTAAACAAATAAACTAAATCTCAAGCAATAAACCCAAATTTAAGTAAATCTTAAAAATGGGCTAGAATTGGGCTAGTATTGGGCTAAGTTGGAGATCACTTTAAAATGTGCTATGTTTGGTTGGGCTGAAATCATCCCAATATAAAATCATCTTGAGCCCAACCCATAAAAGTTTGGGCAGGTTGGGCGGGTCATCACCTTTTGGGCCAAATTTGACACCCCTAGTTATAGTGATCCTTAGATGCTTAATGAAGCATTATACAAGTGCCAATAAGGTTTCATAAGAATTTGAGGCAAAACGGATTGACGAGAACATGTTTCGGGAAATTATGGATTGTACGGTCATTTATACGGACCGTATAATTTATACGGCCCGTATATCTGTCCGTAGAACCCTCCCTCCCAGAGCAGGATGAGATTCTGGATGAAATATACGGTCCAATTATATGGACCATATAATTTATACGGTCCGTATAATAAGCCGTAGATCTCGGGTTGAGCGAGATTTTCTTTTTCCATATATGTACGACCCTTCTTCTTATTTCTCATTTCCCACATCTTCCACACTCTCAAAAGTCCTAGAACCTTCTTCCAAGTATACCAAGAAAAATCTAAGGTGAAATCAAAGATCAAACACCAAAAAGTAGTAGAATCAAGTCCAAGAATGCTAGCTAGGGTTGATGGAAGCAAGGAATCTCTTTGGATTTGAAGCTAGGGTTTTCTTCAAGTGAATCATTTCCATCTAAAACTAATTTCTACATAATCAACGGTAAGTTTTATGATCATTTCATGTTATTTAGAATATTGAGAGGTTGAAAGACATGGATTATGGAAGAAAATAGAATATGGAGCTCAAATGTGAAAATAATGGTACTCTTGAATAGTTGTTGACATGAATCATGACTCTTGATGTATTATGAGTAAAATCATGTGGAAAACGATACAAATGACGTTAAGGAAGTATAATATGAGAACGAATACGGCGTTATGCCATAATATGATCATGAATCATTTTGGGTAACGAATTGTGGGAATTGAATAACGTTGAACTTGAAGAAGTTATTGATTATCATATTATTTTTGTTAGCTTTAGCTTAAGCTTAAGTACGTTTCCGATTATCTAATCTTAGCATGAATTATTTTGAATGTAGAATTGCGAACTTGGAAGGAACCGTTTAGTTGGATAGTTAGAAAGGCGAAAAGGTATGTAAGGCTAGTCCCTTCTTTTCTAAGGCATGATTCCCGTGACATGACTTCCTTTATCTTTCTGTGACCTTCTTACATTCCGGAAACTTTGAGTCCATATTCATAAAGAGCTTCTCATGAGATAAAGATAAGAGATATGTTATGAATATGATAATGATAATGATGAGTCTAAGTCTAGAGATTCTAAAGCTCATGACATGATATTGCAAAGAAGTTAACGATTTGTTACACCTCGGAAAAAATTTCCCGTTGGTACGCAAGTAAATGAACTAATGAGGTGTGCAAGGAGTGCGAGTGTATAATGTTTCATGGGAAATGTATGTAAAGGGATGTGGATGATTAGAATGAAAAGTCGAGAAATGAGAAAAATTGAAAGTTGGCAAAACTGCCCAGTGGTCGTATATTGCAAAATACGGACCGTAAAGTGCAATACGGTCCGTAAACTGGCAGTCGTAAACTGCCATGCAAAAGCTTCAGCTTTCTGCCAGTGGTCGTAAACTGCAAATACGGACCGTAAACTGGTATACGGTCCGTAAACTGCCAGGTCATAAACTGGCATACCAAACTTCAACTTTCTGCCAGCTGAGGAAGAGGTATGATACGACCTGGTGGACGGACCGTAAAGTGATTTACGGCCCGTAAACCATTGTCGTAAATCACCATGCATGCAGGCCAAAGTTTCTGGTTCTGCTTAAGCTTAAAAACGACCATGAGGGATGGTCCGTAAACTGAAATACGGACCGTAAACCTCCATGGACAACCACTGTTCACCCAGCACAGATTTTTCAATTCATTAAATATGAGGATCAAGACTTGTCTTATTTCATTTACAACATTACACCACTTCTCTCTAGAACTTCCCTCTACATTATTTTATGAGTTTTCAAGGATTATAAGTCATCCATAACATTAAGACAAGTAAATCAAGGATAAGGGAATCATCAAGGATCATCCAAGTCAAGAAATCCAAATGGAGAAAAACTAGGGTTTTGCTCAAAGAAGAGTATTATCAACCAAAGCTTGTTCCTACAACTTCTAAGGTAAGATTCATGCTTTTTACAAGATGCTTGAGGTATTGGAGAATTAAAATACATGGATTGTAGAAAATGTGGTCAACTAGGTCATGAATGATGAATAGTGACATTTTGAGAAATAGTTTGAATTGAGTTATGAATGTTGTTGTGTTGTGATACGAATGTGTTATAAAAGGTATTAAGATCATGAACTAAACACTCTAGACGAATGGACGAAGATGGGTGTTATAATCATGAATGTGGGTGAATTAGATGCAAATTGAGGAATTCTAGATAATGTGGATAATGTGAATGACTAATGGCCATTGCTATGATATTAATGAAGGTAAAAACGCTAGCATTGGAAGGGAACGTGCAAGCATAGAATAGTTCGACGGAAAGGTATGTAAGGCTAACCCTTCTTTCATAAGGCATGGTTCTTGGCCAAATTCCTAAATTCCTCTATATGAGTATGTTGTCTTCACATGGTTGACATTCCGAGCTCATAAGCTCACGACCCTTGATATGTACTATGCTTATACTACGTTCCTCGTATGACGAGTAAGTCTATAATGTAAATGTAACGATAATGATGAGGATAGTAATGATGATGAGAGTAAAATGAGACTAGAGATGCTTACGAGCTACGATATATGTGTATGTGTGCCTATGAAGGGCTATAATAAGACCCCGAGCTTATGATTCCGGGTAAGACTATATGTATATGACTATGTATAAAGTATGTATACGATTACGAAACGCGCGCACACCTCTGCAGAGGGTACGGATAACCCTGATGCCTTGGTAGGGCCAGGTATGTATGACCTTGAGCCTTGGTTGGCCAAGTATGTATAAGACACCAATCCCATGAGGTCGGGTATGCTATGTATATGAAATGACTATGTATATAATATGAATATGAATGTGAAAAGACTATGTATTGGAATACGGATAAGGACATGTATACGAATACGAGCACAAGTATGGTACGAGTATTACTATGGGATACGAACGACGATGTATGCAAGAAAGCGACATGATGATGATATTACTGCCTCCCCTCTTATGCTATCTTCATATGATATCTATTATGCTCCTATATTGATGTTGATCATGCTTTACATACTCAGTACATTCTTCGTACTGACGTCCTTTAGTTTGTGGACGCTGCGTCATGCCCGCAGGTGCGCAGGGAGACAGATTTGATCCTTTGCTGCCTATTCGAAGATTTCATAGAGAGCTCTATTTCCTTCGGAGCCATATCTTTTGGGTATCATTCTTTTGTGTATATAATTATGGGCATAACGGGGTCCTGTCCCGCTAATGTGATATGTTATACTCTTAGAGGCTCGTAGACGTATGGGTGTGTGGGTAGATGTGTTTGGCCTTGTCGGCCTATGTTTTGTATATCCTTTTGTCGGCCACGTTGGCCCATGTACATTGATGTGGCATAAATGCCTATGATGATATAAATGTGCGGTTGTCCATATGGGACTAGTTGACGAATCAATGGAAATGCATGTATAATTATGTGGCTCACCTAGATGTAAGTATAAGAGTAAGCTATGAGGGTGCTTGGGTGGGTTAGCACCGGGTGCTCGTCGCGGCCCCGAGTCGGGTCGTGACAAAAGTGGTATCAGAGCAGTTCAGTCCTAGGATGTGTCTACGAGCCGTGTCTAGTAGAGTCTTGGTTATGGGTGTGTTGCGCGCCACACTTATAAACGAGAAGCTGCGGACATCTTAGGAATATATGACCTTCTTTCTTCATAAGAATCGTGCGATAGAGCTATGATGTAAGAAATTCTTGTTCTTAAACCGTGTGTTGTGTATTTCAGAGATGCCTAAAAAGAAAAAGGCTACAGCAGCCCAAAAGGGCAAGACGGTGGCAGAAAAGCGGGCTGAAAGAGCACCGCCACCGGTAGTAGAGGAAGATGAGTCCCAGAATGCGGCTCAATCTCAGTCCTCCCAGACAGTGCCTATTACTGAGGAGCACGTGGGAGCCTCAGCCCCAGCTCCAGCTCCTCCACCGAATGCTTCAGGCCAAGATGTGAGAGAGGCCATTAATTTGTTGACTCAGTTGGTTGCGGCCCAGACGCAGAGGCCAAAAGCAGGGTAAGGTGACAGGACTGTTAGTACAAGGGCCTGTGACTTCATTGTTTTGAAACCCTCGGAATTCTTTGGGCCGAAACTGGAGGAGGATCCCCAGGACTTTATTGATGGTATGCTAAGGACGCTCCGGTTGATACATGCTTCAGACACCGAATCGGTGGAGCTAGCGTCATACAAATTGAGGGATGTCTCAATCCAGTGGTATACGGTTTGGATGGCTTCGCGGGGAGCCAATGTACCTCCGCCGGTATGGCAAGAGTTTGTCGATGCTTTTCTCCGTCACTACATGCCTCCAGAAGTTCAGCCACCTAGGGCCGATAAATTCTTGAATCTGAGGCAAGGTAGCATGAGTGCTACAGAGTATAGTCTCCGCTTCAATTCCTTGGCTAGGTATGCTTCGGCCATGGTAGCGGATATTGGCGATCGGGTGCACCGGTTTGTGAAAGACCTAGGGCCACACTTGATGGATAAATGTTTGACTGCGTCCCTTCAGGATGGCATGGATATTGCACGCATTCAGGCACATGCTCAGGAATTAGAGGAACACCTACAGCAGCGGAGAAATGAACGTGAGCAGGATAGGGGCCATAACAAGAGGGCCAGACCTTCGGGTTCGAGGAGCGAGTCCAGGGGCGGACACATACAGCAGTTTCCCAGCCATTCAGGCTATTCTATGACCAGTACACCTCCACAGTTCATGGGGCATAGATTTGACAGATCTACTCGTTCCGAGCCGAGTCAGGGTTATTCGGGGTCTCAGTTTAGAGGTGATTCAGGCCAGCCAAGGCCACCCGTACCATGATGTTCTCAGTGTGGAAAGTTCCATTGGGGTCAGTGCCGATCAGGTTCAGATGCTTGCTATTCATGTGGTCGGCCAGGCCATATTATGCGTGATTGCCCCTCAGTACATGGTAGAGGTAGGACCTAGCCATCAGGGTCGGTAGCCGGATCTTCAGCATCTGTACGCCCTACGGGGCCAGGCTCACATGCGCCAGTCGGCAATGGTAGAGGTAGAGGCAGAGCTCCCAGTACTAGCGGTCCTCAGCACCGTATTTATGCTTTGGCTGGACGCCAAGATCTTGAGTCTTCTCCTGATGTGGTCACAGGTATATTATCGGTATTCTCTCATGATGTATATGCTTTGATTGATCCGGGCTCCATATTATCATATGTTACTCCATATATTGTGATTTGTGATCGTCGTACCATGATTGATTTGCATGAGCTATAAATGGTAGATTTTGACGTTATTATGGGCATGGATTAGTTGGCTTCTTGTTACGCCAACGTTGATTGCCGAATGAAGATGGTTCATTTCCAGTTTTCGGGAGAACCAGTCTTAGAATGGAAAGGGAATGCGGCATCACCAAAAGGTAGGTTTATTTCCTATCAAAAGTCAAGGAAGATGATCACGAAAGGGTGTATTTATCAGCTAGTGCGAGTTCAAGATGTTGAAGATGAGTCACCGACCCTTCAGTCAGTTCCGGTAGTGAACGAATTTCCGGATGTGTTCCCGGAAGAGCTTCCAGGCCTTCCTCCCGAGCGAGAGATAGATTTTGCGATTGATGTGTTGCCAGACACTAATCCCATATCTATTCCTCCCTATAGGATGGCACCCGCAGAGTTGAAACAGTTGAAGGAGCAATTGAAAGACTTGCTTGAAAAAGGCTTCATTCGGCCTAGTTCATCCCCGTGGGGAGCACCCGTAATGTTCATCCGGAAGAAGGATGGATCCTTGAGAATGTGCATTGATTATCGACAATTGAATAAAGTGACAATTAAAAACAAGTATCCCCTCCCGAGGATTGATGATTTATTTGATCAATTGCAAGGTGCCAAATGGTTTTCAAAGATTGATTTGAGGTCCGGGTATCACCAAGTAAGAGTTAGGGAGAAAGATATCCCTAAGAATGCTTTCAGAACAAGATATGGCCATTTCGAGTTCCGAGTAATGTCGTTTGGGCTAACTAATGCACCGACAGTGTTTATGGACTTAATGAACAAAGTATTCAGGCCTTTTCTGGATCGATTCATGATTGTATTCATCGATGACATCCTAGTGTATTCTAGATCCAAGGCAGAATATGTGGATCATTTGTGAATTGTCCTTGGAGTTCTTCGAGCTCGAGAGTTATTCACGAAGTTTTCCAAATGCGAGTTTTGGTTGAACTCAGTGGCATTTCTGGGCCACATTGTTGCAGCTGACGGTATTCGAGTGGATAGCCAAATGATTGAGGCCGTGAAGACTTGGCCAAGGCCCACGACCCCTACGCAGGTCCGTAGCTTTTTGGGCTTAGCCGGTTATTACAGAAGATTTGTTGAGGGTTTCTCTTCTATTTCTGCACCGCTCACCAAGTTGACTCAGAAGTCAGCTAAGTTTCAATGGACAGATGCTTGCGAGCGTAGTTTCCAAGAGTTGAAGGACCGACTGACTTCAGCCCCAGTCTTGACACTTCCAGAGGGATTGGAAGGATATGTTATTTATTGTGATGCTTCAGGCGTCGGGCTAGGCTGTGTATTGATGCAAAATGGTAAGGTGATTGCGTATGCTTCTAGACAATTACGGAAACATGAGCAGAATTATCCTACCCATGACTTAGAATTGGCCGCGGTGGTCCATGCTTTAAAGATATGGAGACATTACTTATATGGTGTCCACGTGGATATTTATACATATCATAAGAGTCTCCAGTACATCTTCAAGCAGAAAGAGTTGAATTTGCGGCAACGACGATGGCTAGAGTTGCTAAAAGACTATGACGTCGAAATCCTGTACCACCCCGGAAAGGCAAATATTGTGGCTGATGCTCTTAGCCGTAGGTCGATGGAAGTCTAAGCGATGTATGACCAGAAAAGAAAGAGATGGCCCTTGATCTTCAGCAGTTAGCTAGCCTAGGAGTCTGAGTGATCGACTCCGGTAGCAGTGGAGCTATTATTCAGAATTCAACAGTTTCATCGTTAGTAGCGGAAGTAAAAGAGCGACAATTTGAGGATCCCATGCTAATGCAGTACAGAGATACACTCCCTTAGAAGGAGGGGTCATCATTTGACATTTCGGAAGACGGAGTTCTCTGATTTCGAGGCAGGTTATGTGTTCCCGATGTGGCAGGTCTACGCCATCAGATTTTGAGGGAAGCTCATTGTTCCCGTTACTCCGTTCACCCTGGAGCGACGAAAATGTATCGTGATCTTAAGACTATATATTGGTGGAATGGGATGAAGAAATACGTAGCGGAATTCGTAGCTCAGTGTCCTAATTGCCAACAAGTGAAGATAGAACACCAAAAGCCGGGTGGCTTATTGCAAGCTATAGAAATCCCAACTTGGAAGTGGGAAGTGATTAATATGGATTTCATTACAGGGTTATCCCGTTCTCGACGTAAATATGATTCTATATGGGTGATCGTGGATAGGCTCACAAAGTCAGCGCATTTCTTACCGATCAGAACGACCTATATGGCAGAAGATTATGCCAAGCTTTATCTTAAAGAGATAGTGAGACTCCATGGCGTTCCGGTATCTATCATCTCCGATAGAGGGACTCAGTTTACAGCCAAGTTTTGGGGGTCTTTCCAAGAAGGTTTAGGGACCCAAGTGCGCCTAAGCACGGCGTTTCACCCACAGACCGATGGGCAAGCTGAACGTACTATTCAGACTCTTGAAGATATGTTACGGGCATGTATGATAGATTTTGGAGGAAATTGGGATGACCATTTGCCACTCATCGAGTTTGCTTACAATAACAGTTACCATTCTAGCATTCAAATGGCACCGTATGAAGCTCTATATGGGCGAAAGTGTAGATCCCCAATTGGGTGGTTTGAAACCGGAGAAGCTAAGTTGATAGGGCCAGACTTGGTCCAGCAAGCAATAGAGAAAGTTAAGCTCATACAAGATCGGTTGCTAGCGGCTCAAAGTCGTCAGAAGTCCTATGCGGATAATCGTCGAAGAGACTTAGAGTTCGAAGTGAAAGATTGGGTATTCTTGAAAGTGTCGCCAATGAAGGGCGTGATGAGATTTTGCAAAAAAGGGAAGCTCAGTCCCCGGTATATTGGGCCATACGAAATTGTGCGCAAAATAGGCAAAGTGTCCTATGAACTAGATCTACCTCCAGATTTGGAGTCAGTCCATCCAGTATTTCATGTCTCGATGCTTCGGAAGTGTGTTGGAGATCCTACGAGGATCGTCCCAGTGAATGATATTCAAGTGACAGAAAAGTTAACTTATGATGAAATACCCATTGCCATATTAGATAGGCAAGTACGGAGGCTTAGAAACAAAGAAGTGGCCTCAATTAAAGTTCTGTGGAGAAATAACAATCGAGAGGAAACGACATAGGAAGCAGAAGAGAATATGCGATCCAAATACCCACATTTATTTCAGCCCTTGGAAGAAGTCCAAGATGAGACGTCAAAATCATAAGGTATGCATGTTTTCCTTTTATACATTCAGGTCGTGTGCGGCCAAATTTCTAGTGCTGTTGTATTATTGCCCTGTGAGGCATTGTTATTCTGGGTTGTTGTGACAGGGTGGTAGTGCCACATTACAAAGGAAACTCTGGCAAAAATTTTATAGAATTCCCCAAGCCTTTAACATTCGAGGACGAATGTTCCTAAGGGGGGTAGAATGTTACACCTCGGAAAAAATTTCCCGTTGGTACGCAAGTAAATGAACTAATGAGGTGTGCGAGGAGTGCGAGTGTATAATGTTTCATGGGAAATGTATGTAAAGGTATGTGGATGATTAGAATGAAAAGTCGAGAAATGAGAAAAATTGAAAGTTGGCAAAACTGCCCAGTGGTCGTATATTGAAAAATACGGACCGTAAAGTACAATACGGTCCGTAAACTGGCAGTCGTAAACTGCCATGCAAAAGCTTCAGCTTTCTGCCAGTGGTCGTAAAGTGCAAATACGGACCGTAAACTGGTATACGGTCCGTAAACTGCTAGGTCGTAAACTGGCATACCAAACTTCAACTTTCTGCCAGCTGAGGAAGAGGTATGATGCGACCTGGTGGACGGACCGTAAAGTGATTTACGACCCGTAAACCATGGTCGTAAATCACCAAGCATGCAGGCCAAAGTTTCTGGTTCTGCTTAAGCTTAAAAACGACCACTAGGGACGGTCCGTAAACTAAAATACGGACCGTAAACCTCCATGGACGACCACTGTTCACCCAGCACAGATTTTTCAATTCAT
Organism: Lycium barbarum; assembly: GCF_019175385.1. Taxonomy (NCBI): domain Eukaryota; kingdom Viridiplantae; phylum Streptophyta; class Magnoliopsida; order Solanales; family Solanaceae; genus Lycium; species Lycium barbarum. Next base: position 54,236,729 of record NC_083346.1, read on the forward strand.
TAAATATGAGGATCAAGACTTGTATTATTTCATTTACAACATTACACCACTTCTCTCTAGAACTTCCCTCTACATTTATTTTATGAGTTTTCAAGGATTATAAGTCATCCATAACATTAAGACAAGTAAATCAAGGATAAGGGAATCATCAAGGATCACCCAAGTCAAGAAATCCAAATAGAGAAAAACTAGGGTTTTGCTCAAATAAGAGTATTATCAACCAAAGCTTGTTCCTACAACTTCTAAGGTAAGATTCATGATTTTTACAAGATGTTTGAGGTATTGGAGAATTAAAATACATGGATTGTAGAAAATGTGGTCAACTAGGTCATGAATGATGAATAGTGACATTTTGAGAAATAGTTTGAATTGAGTTATGAATGTTGTTGTTTTGTGATATGAATGTGTTATAAAAGGTATTAAGATCATGAACTAAACACTCTAGACGAATGGACGAAGATGGGTGTTATAATCATGAATGTGGGTGAATTAGAGGCAAATTGAGGAATTCTAGATAATGTGGATAATGTGAATGACTAATGGCCATTGTTATGATATTAATGAAGGTATAAACGCTAGCATTGGAAGGGAACGTGCAAGCATAGAATAGTTCGATGGAAAGGTATGTAAGGCTAACCCTTCTTTCATAAGGCATGGTTCTTGGCCAAATTCCTAAATTCCTCTATATGAGTATGTTGTCTTCACATGGTTGACATTCCGAGCTCATAAGCTCACGACCCTTGATATGTACTATTCTTATACTACGTTCCTCGTATGACGAGTAAGTCTATAATGTAAATGTAACGATAATGATGAGGATAGTAATGATGATGAGAGAAAAATGAGACTAGAGATGCTTACGAGCTACGATATGTGTGTATGTGTGCCTATGAAGGGCTATAATAAGACCCCGAGCTTATGATGCCGGGTAAGACTATCTTTTGTGTACTCATTCTTTTGTGTATATAATTATGGGCATAGCGGGGTCCTGTCCCGCTAATGTGATATGTTATACTCTTAGAGGCTCGTAGACGTATGGGTGTGTGGGTAGATGTGTTTGGCCTTGTCGGCCTATGTTTTGTATATCATTTTGTCGGCCACGTTGGCCCATGTACATTGATGTGGCATAAATGCCTATGATGATATAAATGTTTGGTTGTCCATATGGGACTAGTTGACGAATCAATGGAAATGCATGTATAATTATGTGGCTCACCTAGATGTAAGTATAAGAGTAAGCTAAGAGGGTGCTCGGGTGGGTTAGCACCGGGTGCTCGTCGCGGCCCCGAGTCGGGTCGTGACAGGATTCTTATATGATTCTTTGATATTGCTCATTGTTGTTACACTCACCTTATAATGCTAGTTCTTTCAAGGTGAGGCATGATGATCATGGCTTCTCCATAATGGAATCGGGGGTTCTCAACCTTACGTCACCCCGATAGAGTTATAGTTTGTCTTTCTGTTCTTATGCATGCTTTATGATGAGTACATGAAATTGATATTACAACATGCCTACATGGCCGGGAAGACACTGCTAATTGGCCGGGCAGCATATACACCATGTCGAGAGGGCATGGGCAGACACCACTAGTGGGCGGCATGAGATGTTTACCCCGGACGCGGGAGGCCTGGACGCGGCCTAATGATGACTACACCGGTCCTATATGGTTGGGCAGCTTATATATGCATACTTAATATGATGATGTTTATGATGTAAGTTAGCATGCATTACTCCGTCTTAAGTGACATTAAGTTACAAGTTGTTTCCTTGCTTGATGTTCCCTCATCTCTTTGATATGTTATTGTTGTATATGCCTTATATACTCAGTACAATGTTCATAATGACGTCCTTTCTTTTTAGACGTTGTGTTCATGCCCACAGGTAGACAGGGAGATGGTGCAGGCCTGTAGGAGCTTATCTTATCAGCGGATTTACAGGAGCACTACACTACTCCGGAGGTGCTACTTATGGTCATATTATTTTGTGTATATATGTATCTTGGGTATGACGGGGTCCTGTCCCGTCCTTATGTCACATTACTCTAGTAGAGGCTCGTAGATACGAATATGTGGGTAGCTGATGTCTTATGGGTATATCGGTGTATATTGTGTATATCATTTTGGTAGCCATGAGGGCTTATATATATATATATATATATATATGCATATGTTGCCTTTGAGATTCTGTACGTTCAGGTTAGGTACGATGATTAGCATTATGAGTGGTGCTCGTTAGTCAGCTTCGAGTACCCGTCATGGCCTCTAGTCGGGTCTAGACACAAATTCAGTTCAAAGATGAGCTACAATATTCTGAAGCTCAAGAGAGGGAAATATATTGGATTGAAGGAGTCAAATTTCGAGATGAACTGATATGTCAAGAATGTGCTAAATAAAAATAAGAATCGATTAAATGCAGGTATATTATGAGAAATATTTGGAAAGAAGAATAGGTTTCGTCAACGCGATGCGTTGTGTTCCGGGCGATGATTCGAATCACTCACACCGGAGAAGTTTTGGTTACAACTAAACATGCAGTAACGTACTCTAAAAGGTAACAAGAGGAGTAAGAAGGGCCTGCAAGCTAACCAGGAATAAGTATAAGGGACAATCGGGACTACTAACAAGAACTTGTACACTAGAAGATATGAAAGTTTTAAAAGAGGAATATTTATAGGAATTTCAATAATCCTCAAAGGAAAGGAAGATAGTGGGCCTATGGATAGCAAGACAACAGTACTGCCTGAGATTAGGGAGTACCTCGTAAGTCGTGAAATTCCAAGCTGCTGGTTATATTAATTGTGAGAGTCCATGACATAGAACCATATAAACAATCGCCATGGCGAAATGGCTCAAAGAATGGTGCAAGGACGACGATAAGGAGCCGAAGAAGAGCAGAGGTTAGTTTAAGTCTCAATTAGTCACCAGTATAAGAGAGCCAAGGACTTAAGAAGAAAGCATACTCGTAGTGAAAGGAAGTTATGATTAAGTAAGATTTTATCTTAGTTCCATGTTCATGAGTTTATTTTGCAATTATGCTAAAACTGAGGAGAGTAAATTCTAGGAAAAGTTCAAGTATGAATAGGACAATATTGTGAGGAATTGAAAAGCCCGATCAAGGAACTAAAAGGAGATGATATGGTGTGTATATGAGGTCAACTAGTACAAAAAGGGATGATCTAAAATAGCACCAAAAAAGCAAGCAAGGAAAGGTTCCATATCTGAACAAGAGAGTTTGTCCACCAGTAGAGAAATAAGAAGCAAGGAAAAAGGGTACAACAATTAGGAATATCCACAAGATCAGCGGAGAGCCATAGCGATCATGAGCCGAGACCACCTTAATAAGAACAGGACGATAGCTGGAAATCAGTTGACCACCGGTTACATACATGAGGACATGAGGGTATGAAATTAATGGGTGAGTTTGACAGAGATTTAAGGGAATATGAAAGAATACGAATGAGCCCATAGTATAAAAGCATGGATATCAGCAACTAATGGAGGACAACCATTTCAAGAAATTAATGATAGCATCGTAAGTTCACAAGTTACAACATTCGAGGACGAATGTTTCTAAGGGGGGAAGGATGTTACACCTCACACTTTCAGAGCATGATCATGCTACACACTACACGTATTAATGGAGTATCGGAGACGCCCCATGATATTTTGGAAGGTACAACCCATGGGAAGTACGTAACAATAAAGTAAAGGATGAATTATTATCTTGTAAGTCGTAACCGAGAAGAACAACCTTGGAACCAATTATTAATGACAAATATCATATATGGAGAGTTTCAGAAGATTCCGGGACCAAGAAAATTGAAGAAAATAAGTTTGTCGAAAATTTAGAAAAACGTTGGCAGAATTTTGGGTCAACTTTGGAGGGGTATATCTCTAGGTATATTAGGAGTTTTAAGGTGTTTCAAAATGTTAAAATGAATTTCATAGAGTCTAGTTTCCAACTCAACAAACCGCTCGTCAAAACGACTTCGGAGTAAGGAGATATAACCATTTTAAGATAACCCATCCAAGCTGTCAAATGGCTTTCGCGGGTCCCACTTGGGAAAGTCGGTGGTATAAAAACCCCCCATCAACCCCATGTTTTCATCATTATAAACACTCATGAGTCGTAGAAACTTCTTAACACATCCCCCAAACATTTATAGCCCATTAAATCAAGAATATAATAAGATTACACCAAACTAGTCCATGAAAGGTGATTGTTCTTGCTTCCTCTTGATGTTGTGGTGAGTTTGGCCTTGAAGAAAGTTGGTGTGGCTAAAGTTCTTCAAGTATAAGGTATGTTCTTCATCCTATCTATCATGTTGAGTTGATTTGAAGGTTTAGCAAGTCTTAAAAGTGAAAATAGTTATGGAGGAAAGGTCATAAAGTGTTGTGTTGTAGTTGTAGAGTTTATGGACTGTTTTGAGCATGTTGTGGCTGTGTGGTTGTCTGTTTTCCATGTATACGGATAGTATCTAATGTTGTTGGTGTGTTGATGAAATTATACTCCTTGATTGGGAAGAAAGGAAGTGTATATTGTTGTTGTATGTTGAAAAACATCGTGTGGGATGTTTTATGGAATATTTTGGTATTGATGATGATGTTCTTGATATTAGTATTGCTATTGTTGTTATTTTGTTAGTATTCTGATTTCGGGCAAAGGATATAAACAGAGGAGATGTTGCCCGAATTTCGACAGATTCTAAAGGGGTTAATTTGAAGGCTTAAGATAAGCATATGACGATAAGCCTAAAAATAATATGAATTCTCTTGAATGTAGATTTACGAGCTTGGGAGGATAAGCATTAAATAGTTAAGGTTAAGGCGACTGAAACGGTATGTTAAGGCTAGCCCCTTTCTTTCAAAAGGCATGATTCCTATGTTATGATTCCATATATGTTTCCGTAACCTCCTTACTTCCAAAAGTTAGAAGTTCATGATTCTTAAAAGCTTCTTATGATAATAAAAGATGAGATGTTTTCTATGATGAGCATGATGATGATGATTTTAATTCTAGAAATTCCAAAGCTTATGATTTTAATTTTATTATGAGATTATTGAGATTATTTCATGATTTCCTTGATTTTATTCATTATTGTTGATCTCACCTCATAATAATTGTTCCTTCAAGGTGAGATATAGAGATGATGATTATTCCATAATATAATCGGATGTTACCGACCTTACATAACTCCGATTGAGTTGTAGCTTTTAATTGAGCTCTCATGCATGCTTATTTTTATGTATGATTACACCGGGCCTAATTGGTTGGGCAGACACCACTACGGTGAGCTTGAGTGATTACCCCGGACACAGGAGGCCCAGACGCGGGCTTATGATTATGTTATATATGTATGAGAATTTTTTTTTTAAAAGAAATCCAAGCATGCATGGTATCCGCCTTATGAGGCAATCAGATGTACAGGTTATCTTTATCTCATGTTATGTTCTATATTTCTTATTATGTTGTTCTTCATGCCTTACATACTCAGTATATTATTCGTACTGACGTCCTTTCTTGTGGACGCTACATTCATGCCTGCAGGCAGACAGTTACATGAATCTGACCCGTAGGTGATTTATCAGCGGATTCTCAGGAACACTCCACTTACTTCGGAGCTGCAGTCTATTGGTATTAGTCCTTATGGTGACTTTTATTTTATGTAGAGGCTCGTACACATGTGTGTATAGTTAGTCATTTCATAACCCTACCGGCTCATATCATTGTATAACCTTTTAGTAGCCATGTCGGCTGGTAATGATGGACATAATTGTTGAAGATTATATAGAGATATGCCGTTATATTGTGATATATGTCCTTACAGATTATGATATCCAGGAGCTATCTTTATGGTCCACCCAGAAATGTTTATGAGATGTATGTTTAGAGGTGCTCAGTGTGTTAGCTCCGGGTACTCGTCATGGCCCTCTGGTTGGGTCATGACAGAAGGCTCGTATGGAGTAGTTCGTGGCTCCTTTTCTATATTCTAGGTAGGTTACGGCTTACTTTAGTTAGACTTTGATTAGCGAAACGTATATATGTTGTATAGAATTGATGGGAGAAAGCATGATTAGGTCTTCGGACACGGTGTTTGGTTGGATATTATCTAGGTTGGTATGATTTCTAATTATGTGAACTTGTCTCTATTACTTTATGTACTGAAACTTGAGGTGTATTTGATGTGATATGAGAAGGAAGGAGTCAATATGTACTATTCTTGTTGATTGAGACAGTTGCATATCCTTGCTATCGAGTGATTTATCTGAGTCTTGTTATGACTTGTGGCATGGTGCCTTGTATTGATTAACCTTGATATTATGGGCTGATCATGTTCCATATGGACTGTTGAATTGGAAATACATCCAGGTTCATATTGTGATCAGCTAATAAGATTAGACTTGAATTTGATGAGTACTTGTGATAAGGCAAGAATGCGATCTTGATTATGATTAACAGATGGCAATGATATTATTCAAGATTTGATACAACTTATGGTGGGCGTGACCTTCATAGCATATTAGTTTACATTCATTGCATTGGTTTCTCATTCCTGCATTCATACATTCATATATGATGGAAATGGTTCGGAAATGATTGATGAAAGACTTATGGCAATTATGCAAGACCATGGAACACTTTGGGGATGCTGGACTTAGTTGTGAGGTGTACTTGCTATATGTGGAAGTAAAGGGTGTCATAGGCCCTTATGTTGATCGAGAGGATTTTTTTAATTCATCCCAGGGTTAAGCTGATTATTCTATGTCCTGATATGGTTATGGCATTGTGACTTGCACTTTCATTGGCATTTGATTTCATTGATTGATCACGCTTACTTGAGTTGATGTTTCATCTTGAGGTTCTAGACTTGAACCATATTTTGAATACTCATTTTGCATAAAACATATGTATAAAAAGCACATCTGACAGGGGGTGAGGATGTGGCCTATCCTGATATAAGTATATAAGGCACATTTGGTAGGGGGTGATAATATGGCTGGTCTGTGAACTCGTGATCCAAGGTCTGTTCCAGAGCGAGGGGTACATGGATTTCGCTCGTCCTCCATGGGTCATGACTATTGGGCAAACAATACAATTAGCATGTGTGTACAAGTTTTAAGTATTTGGCCAGTGCATTGCATTGCATGTGTTTACAAGTTTGAGGTATTTGGCCAGTGGATTGCATTGCACATCATTATATTTTATTTTGCATCATCATATGGCTCCTTTTTTTTGACTTGCTATGGTCCTGTTGAACTACTATTGTGGTATAGATCTGATTACAGATTAGACAAGATTGTGGATTAGGGACTCTACCTAGGTTCAGTATTGAGAGATGAGATTACTGATCTGGGATTACTGAGACTCGACGGACTTGTTGTGTAGAAGCTTCATCTAAGGTTGTGATTCAGTTATGGGATATTCTGCGATCCTAAGTTTGAGTATTATGTGTCTATCTGCTTATCTTGTGGATTTTATGCTTGTATGTGTGAACTAATCTCAGTCGGCCAATGATGCTTATTCAGTATGTGTTTTTTATGATGATGCTACTGCTGTTGTATTCTTCTTTTGAGTGCAGGGTTTGTTAATAGTTCCAGTTCCATCCTTTAGAGTGATCTAATTCTACTTGACAGAGATTCCAGGGTGAGCTTTTGGGCTAGATCTGCAACCTGGAGACTCTTCTTGTATTTAACTGTCTACTTAGCATTCTTGAGACAGTATTGATAGTTGAGATTTGTACTTTCTATCAGACTTGTATGTATGTAATAGTGGCTCTTGTACTAGTCCAGACCAGATTTTGGGGTTGTTATTACTTCCGCACTTATTATTTAAATTAGTTGAATCTGTTAATTAAATTATTGTCTATTTCCGTATAATTCCTGTAAGTGATTAAAATGAGTTGGGAATGGTTCGCCTACCTATGGGAGCAGTGTAGGTGCCATCATGATTCACAAATTGGGTCGTGACAGCAGGTAAGGCGCGGGTGCCCGTCATGGCCTCCAGTTCGGGTCGTGACAATTATCCTTTAATGAATATGCCCCCGGATGAACTCTGAGCCTTGCTAAAATAAGAACTCGAAGTAACTAATCAATAAAAGAACAATTTTGTTTGTTTAAACTGTATAATTTGGATTTCTAAATATAGTAAAAATGGTATTCGATGATCATTACATAGAGCTTCTGGCTTCTTTTATAGTTGCAATTCTCAGCGTTGAGCTATAGTTTAATTCTAATAATGAGTAATTATAGACAATAAATGCTACTTTAATTCTAAGGCGTAATGTTTGTTGCGAATCTGGGCTGGTCATGTAACGTCGATCCTCCATAAATGACCCGGGCCTACTAGTCCGAGAGAGTTTCTCCGAGTTTATTCGGGACCTCTCGTTCCGGCCCAAATTGAAATACAACTCGATGTTTAATTCCAACTGCCATGTGTTCCATTCCCATCATACCTCGTGTTGAGCTATATTTTTTTACTTATACAGATAGTCCCCCCACTTTTCGGAAGAGAGAAATGAGATCGGGTAGTGGATTTGAAACATCACTAGTAACATCTTTTCTTTATGGCGGGAAAAAAAACATGTCACTATTTTATTCAAAAACCCAACCTTTTTGTAGGAATTCAATGCTTCCACTGCGAAGCGCCAATAACTCTTCAACTTTGATGAATGACATGAAGCTGCTATCCATGAAAAGTCGTGCTCCTTGGAATGCAAATCGATTCATCTTCCATAATTGTGTATATATATATATATAAGGACAATAGCCAAACCTCAAATCAATCAAATCTTTTCTTTCCTTGTATACAAAATTCTCTAGGAAACCCTACTAGCATTCGTCTCTTCTTTCATCACCTTCCTTTGAAATAATACCATAATGCCTGCCTCATTATCTCATTCTTCTCATGACGATACCTCATCACCTGATCGCTGTTCTGGAAAGGCTGCAGTCGCACCCACGAGTCAAGAAGTTGATCTCTACTCTCACGCCACCGACCTTCTCCCTTATGGATTCAAATATCATGAGGATTTTAGTGTCGTCAACCACCACCAATCTGTTGAAAAAATTGACTCTTTCATCACCACCGAAACTCTTCCCACAGTCCCTGAAGATTGTAACTTTACCCCATAAATCAATATCGCCACCTTAACCCCAATATCTGGATGAACTATCATGTCGATGGTTTCTCTATGGTCTATACCTATCCTTTTCCGATAGGTTTCGAATTCACAATTCCTCAGATTATTGAGGATTTTTACCGCCGTTACCCGGTTTGTATCAGCCAAATCTCTCCCCAATTCTGGTATTTCATTTATTGTATTCAAATTTTTGCCGGCAAAGCTGGAGTCGTTTTTTGTCTTGATCACCTAATGCATCTATATTCACCCCAAATTTTAGAGGAGGATTAATTCACTTACTTCCTCGTGGGAAGCGTACCCTGATCAAACCAGATGATGATTATGACCGGGGATGGATTTTTAGGTTTGTGATGATCCAAACCGACTATCATCACCGTTCTACTCCCAGGCCATTCCCCGAGGCTTGGAATAATACTCGCGAGTATCAACTAAGTTTTTTTATTAAATAATATAATCGCACCTCCTATTCCATTCATGTCCCTTTCTCCATTTTCATTATCTTTTCAGCCGTTCCTATTGAACTGGAGCTTTTTGTCAGAATATTCAAATGGGCTGTTGCTTTACTTCGTGCGTCCGCCAATATGACACGTTCTTGGAAAAGCATGGCCTCGGATTGGTGGAGAGGAAAGAGTCACGGTGAGCAGAGTTTTACCAACCGCACACAAATTTATGCCTTTTCTCTCCTCTTTACTTATCTTTTCTTTGCATGACTTCCGGTGAGAAAACCTTGTGCCCGGATAATCCCTACCTGAAAAATTACTTTGTCGAACACAGTCAATGCTGCTTCTTTCAGTCGAACGCATAGACCAAAAGTCATATCCACCTCTCCTCCGACCGGAATTGGTTTTAGAGTGTGGACCCACCGTAGGCTTATTTAAGCATGTGGCAAAGCTCAACATGTTGCCTAACATAAGGTGGTTAATATTGATGATGATGATGATGAGCAATAGCAAGCCGGTGGTCCCAGGGATTTACTACTAGTTGCTTCCAGTAAAGCCTCTAGGGAACCTAAGATTTCTTCATCAGAATTCACTCGAGTGACCCCATTGTCCCCCTTTGTGAACCATCACAAAGGAGTGTTGTTCTAATGGTTGAAGCTGGAACTTCGGGTTCATTCCTTTGCCCCGAATCTTTGGTTACCAGCTTGGAATCTTCAGTCGCTCACTTGGCCAACTTATTCCTCTAGTTATTCGCTCTACTACCAAGAAAAATTACTTCAAGTCCCCTTCATCTCTTGCTAACTTTTGACTCTCCTTCCTCAGGGACACGTGGCTGCTACATCTACTGCAGATCTTACACGATCTATTGCCCCTTCTCACGGAGAAGAGAAACTCCAAGAAGATAATGACTGTCTGAGGGCTGAAGTTGATAGGCTCTAAGCTGAAGTTAGAGACTCTGATTCTCTCCATTCCTCTCTGCGGCCCCATTTAAAAGACGTGACCGATTCCCTGAGGGATTGGGAGAATTCTCTTCAAATTTTAACTTCATCCTATGTCTGCATTCAAATCAAAGTAGCTAGGTTTGAAGGAGATCTGAACAACGCTCACGGCCAACTTGCCAGTATTGAAGTTTCATGGGATCGTCTCCGAGTATAGTGTCTAAAGTTGCGACTCCATCGTGAATTACCCATCTTAGAAACTCGGAGGGACACACTCGAGGAGGCAAATGCCGAGGGCTTTGATCTTCCCACATCACTGCTTGAGGAAGAGATTGACTTGGAGGCTGCTGAATTGGCACTTGAGGATATAAAGGGTCCCGAGGGGAATGGACATGGACGTGAAGATTTTGGCTCCCCTTCTGTTGCTGGAGCTAATCCACGCGTCTAGCCCCCGTACTTGCTTTTTAGCTTTTATAACAGGATTGCTATTTTAAGCCCCTCCCCTTTTCATTTGAACGATAACTTATTTTTATAATAATTCATGATGTTTTTTAGAATTTAAACCTGGGCGGAACATGGGACCGGGCATACCGGTCCCTTTTGCGGGTCTGACTTTTAGACGTACCTTTTGAATAAATGGCATAATCTTGTTTCCTTTAACATAAACATTTTCATCCGGCTGGAATTCCCTTAACTCTTAGATTTTTATTTTTCCCCTCTCTCTGTTTTTTCTTTACCTTTGTTGCCTTTAATCCCTCAGGTACTCTATCAAATCTTCACACTAAGATACGGTGGGAGTTGAAGGAAGTGTTGTTGGGCGGAAGCCAAAGAAGAGAACATTTAAGAAGTTCAGTTACAGAGGAGTAGATCTTGATGCTCTTCCTGATATGTCCACTGATGAACTTATTAAGATCTTTCCTTGATCGTCCTCGCAGAAGGTTCCAGAGAGATTTCAAGAAGACGATCATTCTCTAAAAGACTTCCAATTCTTCTTTATGGAAACTACTAGGTCAAAGCTTTACCTTCCGGTTACTGTCACTGAGATGAGAACAATTGATGCTCTAGATGATGATTAGTTCGAGGCTAGTAATTTGCTGATACATTTGCAACCCTTCAATCATTTTTTGCTGATCTTATCTTTGTCTTATGTTTTATCTTTGATCTTTCAAAGAATGTATTCCTGACTTCGAATCATTTTTCAATTATAGCCCCTATGTCTCCATATTATAAAGTTAGAGTGTTGGCCCAGCTAGGCAGCCTTTAGATTTTTGTTCTTCCAGTAGCTATTTCTTTGCCTCAATGTAATAACAAAACAATTTGCAATAAATAGAAGAGTTGGTTATGCGAAACTTACTTTATTACCTTGTTTCTGACGTTAATGAAGCAACTTCCAGCTTCCTTTAATATTTGAAGTGACTTCCGATCCTCATTCACTCTTAAAACAAGGAATTTTTAAGTCTATAATTTATATATACTTAATCCTTTTGAATGAACAACTTTCGGATATTCAATTTGAATAATTTCATCAGGGTCAAGATTTCCCGATCGTATAAGCAGGATTTAAGGATTTTTGTATAATGACTTTATTCGGGTTCAGATACTTCCGAATTTTAATATTTGATTTACTGGTCGGAATTATTCTTTCGACTCAATTTTTTATGTATAAGGCCTTATAATTATGCTGATGAATTAGACATCTCCAATTTATTTAAGCATTTGTTTCTTTAAGTATAAGCTTATGGTTTGTGTTTTCATTCGAGCATATATATAACTCTTCAACAAAAAGAAATTGAAGAGAAAAAGTCTATTTGATTGATGTATTCCTCTTTCGTTGATTTGCAACAACATGTATTAAGTTATAGGGAACAATCCGACAAAGCTATCCGAATCTTTTAATTGACTGAAGACGAACCTGCCCGACAGTCCCCCGTATTACAGTAGTAATTAATACAAACTCCAGCTTAAAAGCTTTTGGCTCTGAGATATCTTTTCCATCAGCCATTCAAAGTAACACATTTTATGTTGCTGCCTTATTAAAAAACTTGCTGGAAAAACCCTTTTTTGTTTTCAGGGATAAAAACCGGTCGGAGGGAAAAAGAGTGCAGCATTGTTTTTCAAAATCCTCCGAGTAACCCTCTAATCTTGTCGTGCTCCTGACTTCATTTTTCGTCGGAAACCATTTTTCACTTTTTCCTGCATTTTTAAAAAATTAAAACTTACTTCGAACAATTTGATTTGCAACAGCTCAGTGCAAGTTTCTTCCCTATAACCTTATCCGTTTAAGCATTTTCTCGCTCATTTATTCTCTTCACTTCTTGATCCTATTGGTCATTCATCCATCCTCCCTCTTCTTTTTTTTTTCTTTTGCAACTTAAACAGCCTTGACTTTCTTAATTATGTCGATGTTCAACATACCATTTGTTAAAACTCTTCCCTAGGATATACTCAACTCCCTCCGGTGTATGAAATTCTAACCGTTTAAACAAAGTTGTGATCACAGCCTTTGCATCCTGAATCCAAGGCCTTCCCAACATCCTTGCAATCCATACCACCATTTACTATCTAAAACTTCATGTTCTTTTCCACGCTTCCTGTAAGAACTAAAAAATCTACAACCCCCTTAGCAGTTTCTCCAGGCCCAACTATATCTCTGATTGCCTTTATGAATGGTTCTAGCTCACCCATCATTGCCAACTATTCGATGACTCCCCATTGAATAATGTTCACCACATTTCTTGGAACGATTGCAACACGTATAACTCTCTAATTATTAACTATAGTAGAAATTACCAAACCACTGGAAACGGGTGAGATCTCTCCCACTCTTTGATCATCTACTGACAACACATTCTTCTGCTTAGGCTCCAGAGTTCTCTATCTGTAAACTCCTAGCAACTCATCCTTTTTAACCGAGTGTTACTCATCGTAGTTTCGAATGATAAGATTTGTCGAATGTTAGTCATTCTAGTCTTGGACTGGGATTACCTTTGAGGTTATATGACACTAAGCATGTTCATGTTATCTATGTGAGGGGTTAAGTTTATGTAATGCTAACCCTTCTTTCTTAAGGCAAGATTCCTTTGTTGTGAACCTATACATGAAATTCACAATGTCTTCCATAACGACTCCATTCCTAGAAGTGCTAAAGCTCATAGTTCTTGATACTCTTATGATATCATTAATCCCATCCTATGATAGTTTATCCTCTAAGGAAAGATATAGTGATTATGATGATGATGATGTTTCTCTTACTTATGTATTCCTATATATATAGATATATATAAAGCTATGTTGTGACACCGAACCTATATGGCCGGGTACGATATCTATCGCGTGCATACCACTATAGTTGGGTACGGAGGACATTGAGCCTTGTTTTGGCCGGGTATGGATAACACCGAACCTACATAGTCAGGTATGATATCATTATATTTATAAGTATATCTACGGAAAGCTTTCTTTGGAAAAAGGTAAAGTAAGCATGATGAACGTCTCAAAAGGCATAAATGGCCCTCCTATCTTATGTTATCCTTTATGTTTTTGTCATGTTATTACTCATGCTTTACATACTCAGTACATTATTCGTATTGACATCCTTTCGTTTGTGGACGCTGCGTTCATGCCCGCAGGTAGACAGGGAGACAGACTCGACCCTTAAGCTACTTCATTAGAGATTACCTAGCAGTGCTCCATTTTATCCAGAGCTGCAGTAGTTGGTATTATTCTTTTGTGTACATATATGGGTATGGCGGCATGGCGGGGTCCTGCCCCGTCTTTATGATATTACATACTCTCCGTTGAGGCTCGTAAACAGATGTATATAGCCAGATATCCTTCAGCCTTGTCGGCTCATATTTTGTACATCATTTTGATAGCCTTGCTGGCTTATGTATATATATGGGCACTGTTAGTGATGTCTATATAAAGGCGCCTACTTCCTATGAAGATTCGTGCTATTTGGCATATGGAAATTATGAGTTAGCCATGTGGCTCACCTAGATTTGATTATAAGGATATGGTAAGAGGTGCTCAGTAGGTTTGCTCCGGGTGCTCGTTATGGCCCGTTGGTTGGGTCGTGACAAAAGTGCTATCAGAGCAGTTCGTCCTAGAGTGTGTCTACAAGCTATGTCCAGTAGAGTCTTGTTTATGGGTGTGAAGTACACCACACTTATAAGCAAGAGGCTGTGGGCATTTAGGAATGATTAACCTTGTTGTTCATAATAGATCGTGCGATAGAGACATGATATATGAATTTCCCTGTTCCTAACGGTGTGTTATGTTTTCAGTAATGCCTGTAAAGAGAAAAGCTACAGCAGTCCAGAAGGGCAAGTGAGTGGCAGGAAGGAGAATTGAGAGGGTACCGCTGATAAATATATAGGAGGGTGAGTCTCATAATGAGGTTCCATGTCGGTCCTCTCACTCACTGCCTGTTCTAGAAGGGCATTAAGGAGCCTCAGCTCTAGCTCCAGCACCCCCAGTTCCTCCACCAGATTCCCAAGCCAAGAGGTGAAAGAGGCCATCCATTTGCTAACTCAGTTAGTCGCCGCTCAGGCCCAGCGGCAAGGTACAGGCCATGGTGATAGGGCTGTCAGTGCCAGAGCCTATGATTTTATTAGTTTTAACCCTCCAGAATTCTTTGGCTCAAAATCGAATGAGGACTCGCAGATCTTTATAGATGGAATATTGAGAACATTGCGGTTAATGCATGCTTCGGATGTTGAGTTGGTGGAGTTGGCCTCCTATAGATTTTGGGATGTTGCGGTTCATTGGTATATGGTTTGGATGTCTTCTAACGGAGTCAATGCCCCTCCACCGGTATAGCAAGAGTTTGTGGATGCTTTTATCCGACACTATTTGCAACCAGAGGTTCGACGGGCCAGAGCTGACAGGTTCTTAAATCTTAGACAGGGGAATATGAGTGCCCTAGAGTATAGACTCCATTTCAATTCGTTGGTTAGGTATGCTTCGGCCATGGTAGCTGATATGGGAGATCGCGTGTACCGGTTTGTGAATGGGTTAGGGCCGCATTTGATAGATGACTGTTTAACAGCTTCACTGCAGTATGGTATGGATATTTCTTGCATTCAGGCCCATGTCCAGAATTTGAAAGAGCGGTAGCAACAGCGGGTAAATGAGCGTGAATACTATAGGGGTTATAGCAAGAAGGCTAGATCCTCATGTCCTCTTAGTGAGTTTAGAGGAGATCAGAGGCAGCAGTGTTCTAGGCACTCATTCCATACAGTGAATAGCGCACCTCAATGATTTGCGGGCCAGAGATTTGATCGCCCTATTCGCTCCGGACCGGGTCAGAATTTTAAAGCTTCAGGTTCTCAATACAGGGGTGATTCAGGCCAGATGAGACCACCTTTAGCACGATGTACTCTGTGTGAGAAACTACATTGGGGGCAGTACCGATTAGGTTCAGATGTTTGCTATGCTTGCGGTCAGCCAAGCCATATGATGCGTGATTGTCCATCGAGAGGTAGTAGAGGTACGGTTCGGCCCACAGGGTCAACAGCTGGTTCTTCATCATCTATACACCCTCCGGGGCAAGGTTAATAGACACCGCCTAGTCGTGGTAGAGGTAGAGGAGGAGCGCCCAGTTTGAGTAGTCCTCAGCACCGTATTTATGCACTAGCTGGGCGACAGGTTCTTGAGTCCTCCCCCGATGTTGTCACAGGTATATTATCGATATCTTCTCATGATGTGTATTCATTGATTGATCCAGATTCTACATTGTCATATATTACTCCTTATATTGCTGATCATATTGGGGTGAAAACTGAGCTAATTAAGCCTTTTGAAGTGTTCACACTGATTGGTGGTCCAGTGATGGCTAGTCGGGTATATAGAAATTATATAGTTGTGATCTGTGACTGTCGTACTATGGTTGATCTAAATGAGCTAAGAATGATGGATTTTGATTTCATTATGGGTATGGATTGTTTGGCTTCTTGTTATGCCAATGTTGATTACAGAACAAAATAGTTCATTTTCAATTTTTGGGGAACCAATTTTAGAGTGGAAGGGAAATACAACGTCTCCGAGAGGTAGGTTTATTTCTTATCTCAAGTCATGGAAGATGATTGCTAAATGTTACATTTATCATTTAGTTCGAGTTTAGGATCTAGAGGCAAAGTCGCCAACTCTTAAATCTGTCCCCGTAGTGAATGAATTTCCAGACGTGTTTTCGGACAAGCTTCCAGGCCTTCCACCAGAGCAAGAGATTGATTTTTCTATTGTTGTGCTACCGGATACTAAGCCCACATCTATCCTCCTTATAGAATGGCTCCTGCAAAGTTGAAAGAGTTGAAGGAGCAATTGAAGGATTTGCTTGAGAAAGGCTTTATTAGGCCTAGTTCGTCGCCGTGGGGAGCACCTGTATTATTTGTAAGAAAGAAAGATGGCTCCTTGCTAATGTGTATTGATTACAGGCAGCTGAATAAGGTGATGATCAAGAATAAATATCCGCTTCCAAGTATTGATGATTTATTCGGTCAATTGCAGGATGCTAAATGGTTCTCAAAAATAGATTTAAGATCTGGGTATCATCAGGTGAGAGTTAGGGAGCAGGACATTCCAAAGACGGCCTTCACAACAAGATATGGTCATTTCGAGTTTAGGCTAATGTCGTTCGGATTGACTAATGCACCGGCAGTGTTCATGGATTTGATGAACAATGTATTCAGGCCTTTCCAAGACTTGTTTGTGATTATATTTATAGACTATATTCTATTATACTCACGATCTGAGGCAGAGCATGCGGATCATCTACGCACCGTCTTTAGAGTTCTTCAGGCTCGGGAGCTTTATGCGAAGTGTTCAATATGTGAGTTCTGGTTGAATTTTATGACTTTCCTGGGGCATATTATTTCAGCTGATGGTATTCGGGTGGATACCTAGCAGATTGAAGCTGTAAAGACTTGGCCGAGACCTATATCACTTATGGAGTTTCGTAGTTTTCTGGGTTTGGTTGTTTATTACTGAATATTTGTATAAGGTTTTCTTTCATCTCCGCACCACTAACAAAGTTAACTCAGGAAGCAACTAAATTTCAATGGACAAATGTTTGTGAACGCAGTTTCAAGAGTTGAAGAATAGATTGACTTCGGCCCCGGTTCTGACACTTCTAGAAGGATCGGAAAGTTATGTTGTCTACTGTGATGCTTCAGGCGTTGGGTTAGGTTGTGTGTTGATGCAGCATGGTAAGGTGATTACTTATGCTTCAAGGCAGTTGAGAAAACTTGAGAAAAACTACCCGACCCATGATCTAGAGTTGGCTGCGGTGATTCATGCATTGAAAATGTGGAGGCATTATTTGTATGGTGTTCATGTTGATATTTTATACAGTTCATAAGAGTCTTCAGTATATTTTCAAGCAGAAAGAGTTGAATTTACGGCAAAGGCGATGATTGGAGTTGTTGAAAGATTATGATGTTAGCATCCTATATCACCTAGGAAGGGAGAACGTCGTAGTTGATGCTCTTTGTCGTAGATCTATGGGTAGCTTATGTGATGTTCAGCCAGAGAACAGAGAGTTAGCTCGTGATCTTCAGCATTTAGCTAGCCTAGGAGTTCGATTAATTGACTCGGGCAATATGAGAGTTACCATTCAGAATTCAGCTGTTTTGTCATTAGTGGTTGAGGTGAAGGAACGCCAGTATGAGGACCCCATATTAGTTCATTACAGAAACACACTCCCTCAAAAGAAAAAGCCATCCTTTAAGATTTCTGCAGATGGAGTTATCCAATGTCAAGGCAGATTGTGTGTTCCTAATGTTACAAGATTACGTCATCGAATTTTGGAGGAAGCCCATTGTTCCTGTTATTACGTTCATCCAGGGGTGAGGAAAATGTATCATGATATTAATATGGATTTTATTGCAGGCTTGCCCCGTTCTCAGCGAAGGTATGATTCTATTTGAGTAATTATGGATAGACTTATGAAGTCAGCTCATTTTGTACCAGTCAAAACTATATACGCAGCTGAGGATTATACCAAGCTTTATATCTAAGAGATAGTACGACTCCATGGTGTTCTAGTATCTAGTATATCCTATAGAGAAACCCAGTTAACAACTAATTTTTGGAAGTCCTTCCAAGAAGGTTTAGGTACTGGGGGAGTGTTAGCACAACATTTCACCTGCAGACTGATAGACAAGCTGAGCGCACCATTCAGACTCTCGAAAATATGCTACGGGCATGTGTGTTGGACTTTAGAGGTAGTTGGGATGATCACTTGCCGCTTATTGAATTCGCTTCTAACAATAGTTATCATTCCAGCATCCAAATGGCTCCATATGAGGCTTTATATGGGTGCAAGTGTAGATCACCAGTTGGGTGGTTCGAAGTGGGAGAAACTAAGTTGATAGGGCCATACTTGATCCAGTAAGCCATAGAAAAGGTCAAGCTTTTTTTAAGATCGATTATTGGCAGCTCAGAGTCGTTAGAAATCTTATACACATAATCGTCGATGAGACTTGTAATTCCAAGTTAATGATTGGGTATTCTTGAAGGTGTCACCTATAAAAGGTGTGATGAGATTTGTTAGGAAGGGCAAGCTTAGTTCTCCGTATGTTGGACGTTACAGGGTTGCACGCAAGGTAGGCCAGGGGACTTATGAGTTAGATCTACCTTCGGACTTGGAGTCAGTCCACCAAGTTTTTCATGTGTCAATGCTTCTCAATTGCATTAGATACCCTTCCAGAATCACACCTGTGGACGATGTCCAGGTCACCGAGCAATTGTCCTACGAAGAAGGTCCTATTGCTATTCTAGATAGACAAGTTCGGAGACTCAGAACCAAAGATGTAGCCTCAGTTAATGTTTTGTGGATAAACAATAATAGAGAGAAAATGACTTGGGAAGCTGAGAAGGATATGAAATTCAAGTACCCATATTTGTTTCCACCCCAGAGGAGGTTCACACAGAGCCACCATTATATTCAGGTACTTAATGCTTCCTTTTTGCGATTTCCCGGTCGTGTGTGGCTCTTATTGTTGTGGTTGTTATAGCCCTGTAAAGCATTGTGTATTTTGGTTTGTTGCGATAGGATGATAGTGGTATAGTTACAGGGGAAACTCTGGCGAAAATTTTATAGAATTCCTATGAGTGCAAAATTTCGAGGACGAATGTTTCTAAAGGGGGAAGGATGTTACACCTCGTAGTTTTGAATGATAAGATTTGTCGAATGTTAGTCATTCTAGTTTTGGACTCGGATTAACTTTGAGGTTATATGAGACTAAGGATGTTCATATTATTTATGTGAAGGGTTAAGTTTATGTTTAGTAAGTATTAGAGGGACTAGAGGTTAAAACGAATCAAAGAGAGCAAGATTTTTGGAAGGGCATTTTGACGCCCAATTTGACGGACCACAAAATATTTGACGGCCCGTCAAACGGTGGCTCCTCCACAGTGAAATGGTTATTGAGAGGTCTGGTTGGTTGGGCTATTTGACGGTCCGTCAAAGTATGTCGGCGGGATTTTAAATGAATCTTTGTATTTCGTTTTTCCCCATTTGGATTCATTATTTCCCTCTTTCAGACCCTAGGCTCTCCGAAATCCCCTCCTTAAGTTTATATGCTAATCAAGGTCACACCCAAGAGGATCAAGATATTCAAGTGCCAGAAAGCCTACTAGGGTTTGTAGAATCAAGAATTCCATTGGTATTGAAGTTGGAGGTTTCACTCTAGTGGAGTAAATTGATCCAAGGCTTGTTCTCGTGTGCTTAAGGTAAGTTTTTATATCTATTGCATGTAGTTAATGTTGTTTGATTTTTATACAACTTGGTTGAAGGAGGAAAATGAAAAGAAAGTTCAAATATGAGTTAAGGATATTTTGAGCTATAAATTAACTTGAGTTGTAATTTTTTGCATGTTATGAGTGTAATCTTGATATGAGTGGTAATAATGATGATGATGAAGTGTTGTATACAAGTGTATATGGAGTAGTGTTGAAATTATTGTATGGGTTGATTACGAAAAGGAGTTTTAGGGATTGAATTGAGCATAACTTGAATGAAATCTCTTAATTATGGTATTGTGGATGATATCATTGTTGATTAGGAGTTTTTTTGGAATTTGGAAGACGTAAATGAAATAGGGGAAATGCTGCCCAATTTTCGCTAGCTCTCAAATTATACTAGTTTAACCTAAGAGTGTCTTTGAGGCCTAATCTTGGTATGAACCCTCTTGAATGTAGATTTTTTGGGATTTGGAGGAGAACGTTAAGTAGTTAAGAAGACATAAAGGTATGTATGGCTAACCCTTCTTTTCTAAGGCATGATTCCATTATTTTGAACCTATACATGAAATTCGTAATGTCTTCCATGATGACTCCATTCCTAGAAGTGCTAAAGCTCATTGTTCTTGATACTTTTATAATATCATTAATCCCATCCTATGATAGTTGATCCTCTAAGGAAACATATAGTGATGATGATGATGATGTTGCTCTTACTTATGTATTCCTGTGTGTGTATATATATATATATATATATATATATATATATATATATATATATATGTGTGAAGCTATGTTGTGACACCGAGCCTATATGGTCGGGTACGATATCTATTGCGTGTACACCACTGCAGTTGGGTACGGACAACATCGAGCCTTTTCATGGCCGGGTATGGATAACACCGAACCTACATGGTCGGGTATGATATCATTATATGTATACGTATATGTACGGAAAGCTTTCTTTAGAAAAAGGTTAAGTAAGCATGATGAACGTCTCAAGAGGTATAAATGGCCCTCCTATCTTATGTTATCCTTTATGCTTTTATCATGTTATTACTCACGCTTTACATACTCAGTACATTATCCGTACTGACGTCCTTTTGTTTGTGGACGCTGCGTTCATGCCCGCAGGTAGATAGGGAGATAGACTCGACCCTTAAGCTGTTTTATCAGAGATTGCATAGCAGTGCTCCATTTGATCCGGAGCTACAGTAGTTGGTATTATTGTTTTGTGTACATACATGGGCATGGCGGGGTCATGTCCCATCTTTATGATATTACATAATCTCCGTAGAGGCTCGTAGACATATATGTATAGCTAGATATCTCTTAGCCTTGTCGGCTCATATTTTGTACATCATTTTGATAGCCTTTCTGGCTTGTGTATATATATATGGGCACTGTTAGTGATGTTTATATAGCACCTACTTCCGATGAAGATTCGTGGCTCACCTAGATGTGATTATGAGGGTATGTTAAGAGGTGCTCGGTAGGTTAGCTCCGGGTGCCCGTTATGGCCCTCTGGTTGGGTCGTGACACCGGGTGAATTGCCTCAGTTTTCATAGGCTCGTGAATTATCATATTAATCACATGAAGTGGTTTGGCCTGAACCTCTTGCTTGACTAAGTCCCGATTTATTCCATAGTTAACCTTGGCCCTGTCATCCAAGAATTCCCTTAAGTGACTGTCCTTTAACAACCGTGCAACCTCGTCCCTGAGGTGTCGACATTCAGCGGTCCGATTATCGCAAAATAGGCTCAAATCCCTCTAGCTGGATCCAACCTCATTGGTCTGGGTGTTTCGCGCCATCAATCTTACTTATTACTGTGACCAACTCTACTAAATCAACTTTGAAATTATATTCCAAAAACCTCGAATTTTTAATATTCTTTGTAAATAAATCAAATGTTGCAGATTTGGACTGCAACCCTAGTCTACTTTGACCCGAATCAAACTTTTTGTCAGAATTTGGCCTCTCATATTGATTATTTTGATTTCATTCTGGTTTTATAACGACCCGCTTGGTCGTTATAGTATTTTCGATACTTTTGACCCCTTCTCTGAGCTTGTTTAATTCACAGTTGACCCGAAAGGACCGTTAACACGCTTCCTGAGGTATTTGGATAGGATTTGGGAGACTTTTTGGGAAATTTGGGCATAAAGCGGAAAAGAGTAGACCCAAAATTGACTTTTAGGTAAACAGACCTTTTTTGGAAATCCGTCGATTTCGAGAGGTCCGGATGGTCTTTTAGAACTGGTGTGTATATTCCGTTCGGTTCCCAATGCACTCGAGTCCATTTTGGGACTTGGGCTGGGAAGTTGATTTTGAGGTATCGGGGGTTGACTCGGTCAACGAGACCTCTATTAGGAATTTTGAGGCCACGAGTGCATTAGTAGCTTGTTTTTATGTGTGTCTGTGTATGTGGTATGTGAGCAGATGTCCTCGGGTGATAGTCTAGATTTTTGGTTGTGATTGTGATTATTTTGGGGAATTTCTAGTTCTTCTGCACACTATAGCGGCACTAGTACCGCATGAGCGGCACCGCTATAGTGGTGGACTTGCTGCCACAGCAGCCTAGTGCTATGTTGGCTGACCGCCGTAGCGGTCTGAGTGGGCGTCGAAGCGGGACCGCCGTCGCGGTCCCGTTGTCGCAATAGCGGTATCGGGTAGATAATTTCATTAACTAACTATTAAAGGCCCTAAGTCCCTCATCCTTTATTATTTTGACTTTAGAGTTTTTGAGAGATTTTCAGGGTGATTCTTCGGGGAAACTCATTGTGGTAAGTTCTTCTATCTCCTTTGCTATTCCATTTTCCATAATCACCTTAGTATTCCTTTATCATGATAGTTCATTAAGAGTTTGATGATTTAAAAGAGGGTTCAATGAGTTCTTCTTTCTAGGCTTCTAAATCTTGCTTTATTCATTAGGCTAGCTTCATTAAGCATGGAATTGATGATTAGAACCTATTATTACATGATTCCTTCCTAATTAGTGGACAAATTATAGATTTGGAGTTAGGGTTTATACCCAAATTTGGGGATTTTTCCTAGAATCCAAATTTGAGTAAATTGTTGGTTCTTCTAGCTTGATATTGATGGAAATTGATCACCTAGAGCTTTAATTTCATGTTGAGACCTATAGATTCCTAATTTCACCTTTCTAGTTCATAAACCCTATGCCATATGTTGGGAATTTGAGTCTTGAATAGAAGTAGGGTTTGAATGATTTTCTTCTTGATTCTAATTCGATGATTCGGATATGTTAGAATTTCACTATCTCGAGGCTCAAAGGAAAGAAAAGACTAAGGTGTGATTGTTGGAGACTTTGTTGTTCGGCTTTTCAGGTAGGTTATGGTTTATCCTATGGTGATACTTTGATTAGCGAAGCATATAAGTAGACGATATTGTCAGAGAATCATGTAACCCTTTGAGTATGAAGTTGGGTTGGATATTGCCTTAGGTTGGGCCTTGTTGTATGATTTGGGGCTAGCCACCCTGTTGTGTTGTGACTTATCTTGTTCTATTTGCTATTGGCTCATTGCCGCGTGGAGATAGTAGATATTGGTGACTAGTGATATGACTTTCATGATGATATTGTGGCATCTTACTTGTTACTATTTTGAGACAAGGATTATGATTCTATTGCGGCTTATTGTGTAGCCTTTTTATTGATATTGTTGGCGTGCCTATGTGTGGTGCTGTTGGGATTGATTTGATTATTGACATTGAACTCATACATTGCACGCATTCCCATGCTTCATGTTATACTATTAATACATTGATGATATACAAGGAAACACTGTTATGAGCTAGGTTCAGTTGGTTGAGAGTGACGTGAGGACCGATGCCCGATGTTTTTCTCGGAATCGAGGTATGAGTGCTAGTAGCGATTGCCGAGGTCTTTGTCGGAATTGTGAGGATTGGTACATGGACTTCGCGGGTTCCCCATGGGTTGTGCTGCCGAGATATGATGTTCCATCATCGGAGTACGTGTGTATCGGTGCATATGCATTGCATCCATATTTCATACATTATTGCATTGCATTGTACCTTTGGCTTCTTCTGATATTCGTGTGATATAGTTGTGATATACGGATTCGGATTGGATGTATTGAGACTTGGCACAGTTGGGTTTAGATGCTATAACATAGGTGATGACTTGTACTTCGTTACTGGCTCGTGTTGACTTATACCTTGTTGATTTACCTGTTTATCTTACTTTATTGTCTCTGTATATGTTAGCTAATCTTAGTTGGCCTGTGATACCTACCAATACATGTTTTTTGTATTGACCTACACTTGCTACATTCTTTTATGAATGCAGAGTATCAAGTGAGATCAACGTCTACCCCTCGTGGCTGAGAGTTCGAGGCTGCTGATTTGAGTCTGTTGGGGTGAGCATGTGGACGTTTCGCTGCCTGAAGACTCTTCTATCTATTATGTCTTTATTTCCGTTCTAAAACATGATTTTGAGACTATTGATGTATTATTATCATTCAGACTTGTAGTATTTAGTTAGATGCTCTTGTATGACCAGACCAGTTACTAGAGTGTATTTCTTACTTTCGCATTTTCTTATATTATTATCGTAAGACTTACATTATTCTATCTTCTTCCGCTTTACTTATGTTTATGACTAGAGCAGTTACTGGGGTGTATTTCTTACTTTCGCATTTTCTTATATTATTATCGTAAGACTTACATTATTCTATCTTCTTCCGCTTTACTTATGTTTATGATTGTTAGGTTAAGGGTTCGCCTACCGAGGTGTGAGACGTAGGTATCCGCATGACTTAGTGAAATTAGGTCGGTTTTGAACGAGACCTTTCCTCTTGACCATATGGTTAATATCTTTCTTTTCCAAATCTGGAATTAGAATCAGCATTCCTTCTAGACCTGTCATGGTTCCGACTCCGACCAGTTGACCCAGCCAGTAACCCGAACTAGTCATCTTTCACTCGAATTTTTTAGTCATACTTATTATGAATATCCGCCTATGTTGTAGCGGGAAACTCCAATAGGTTTTCTTTCAATTTCAATGAGGCACTTGAACTTTTAGGATTCAATCTCTTCGTGAATGCCTCTACTGCCCATACGTCCCGGACAGCTGCCAACAACATCCGTTCATTCTGGAACTTTATAGCAAATTCACGGAGCAACTCCGCATCGCCTTGAGCAATCTTCAAGATATCCGCTTTTCTCGCTGACACCTTCTGTGCTCCAGCATGTGCTTTGATAAAAGCATCTGCGAGCATTTCAAAAGTGTCACACCCCGACCTTACTAGGGTGTGATGGGCACCCGACCCCATATCTGGAGCCGAGCGAACCCGCTGACTCTTATTACATAAATAAACTCTGGAATCAATTCAGAGTAAAATGCATAGTAAGCTCTCAAAATTTTTTTTTTTTTTGGAGAGTGTATCATCATATGGAACGCGTGACATGAAACGTAATAACATATTGACAGGCGAAGCCGTCTACAAAGCTGACGCTCTATACCCACGACTCTGTCTGCAAATTCTCTAACTGCAATCGGAAACCATGGCACATATACACTGACTCGGCTACACTCCCGGGCTAACTGGAGCTCGCCAACTTCGCTGGAACATCTTCTATAAGGGCCTCAACTCATCTGGGTGTACCTGCGCGGCATGAAACGCAGCCCCCGAAGAAGAGGGGTCAGTACGAGCAATGTACTGAGTATGTAAGGCATGAACGACAATACAAGGAGAGGTACCAGTGGAGATAATCACAAAGGAATCATATGGCATCTCATATGGAACATATCATGTCATACCATATCGTGTCATATCATATCATGTCATATCATGTTATATCGTATCATATCATGTCATATCATAGCATATCATGTCGTATCATATCATATCATGTCATATCATATCATATCGTATCCTGTCGTATCATATCATATCATGTCATATCATATCATATCATAGGGAGTCATATAGCGTATCATAGGCTGATTGAGATACCTGTACATATGAATGCCACTTAGGGAAGAAACCATGCATGCTTATCGGGTCATATCATATCATAGCACCGAACAAGTCGGCTCACCCACATTGCGTCGAAATATGTCAGCTCGCCCATATATCCCGCGTCCGGGCATCCCGCGTCCGGGATGATAATGCCAGCTGACCAGGTGGCGATGAAATATGTGTCCCTTCCCCATATCCCCATATACATGTATCCCTTCCCCCCTCCCATATACATATATAGCATGCATGAGAGCCCAAGGAAAGTCATGTGTCTATCGGAGTGACGTAAGGTCGGTAACCTCCGATTGTATTATGGAATCATCATAGTCGTCATGTCACGCCTTGAAGGAACAATTATAAGGCGAGACTATCACTGAAGAACATTATCTCGGGAAAACATAAAATAGGATCATAACATATTACTTCATATACTTTAAAACCTTAAAATAGTCATTATCCAAAAGTAGCTTAACATTTCATATCGTCGTATTCATGGTAAGAACATATCCTTGGCATATTCGTCATAGACACATTCTCATGTCTGGCTTCATTATTGTCATCATAACTCCGTAGTCGTTGTTTTAGTTATAAAAACATTCAAAAACGTAAAACTTGGATTTTGGAGAAAAATGTATATTTTGGAAAACATTTATAACTTTTGGAAAGGAAATCATGGTTTGAATTCATAACTTCTAGCTTTTGAAAACAAGGACGTTATGGTGAACATTTATAAGACTACATCATAGGATTCATGCCATAGAAAGAAAAGGGCTTAGCCTTAACATACCTGCGCCGCGCCTTACTAGCTACGCTTATTCGTCCAACTTGTTAATCTACATTCAAAGGAGTTCACACATTCGTTAGATCCTTTGTCATATACTTGCCTTAACCTTTCAAACACATTCATTTATATTCTGCCGAAATTTCGGCAGCATCTCCCTTGTAAATACACCACCCCCGAGATTCTAACTCGGCCAAATTTAACAACAACAATCCGAGAATGGAACTCGGCCAAACCAACAACAATATTAGCAATGCATTCTAGCAACATTCCAACATTTAATTCAATTCAATTCACATAATCTTTCAACGACTCAATCCACATATTACTTTGCCCGAAACCGTCCAATTCAACAACAACCATGCATGTCATCATCATTCATGTATGCTAACTTCAACAACGACCTCCATTCTTCATCACATAATCCATAACAACGACAACTAGAATGTCAAATAACATCAATTTACCTTAGCTTACCAAAACGCCTATTATTTGACCATAACCACTTCCTACATATTTTCATGCATTTTCATCCATCTTTTCTATATATTACAACAACAAACAACATACTTCATATAATTAATCCAATCCTCTCACACAACACAACACATATACATGGCCAACACTACTCCATACGGCTTCCATTCCAACATATTATATTCATGGTTTTTCATTCATTTTACATTATGGATTTCACCATACAACAATTAAACTTCTAAATAAAATCATTTCATCTTGTCTACACAATACTACACATATTCGGCCATACAACAACATTATACACATCTTTATGAATTTCACCCATTTCTTGACATTACAATCACAACCAACATACTAAATACTCTTAATCCATTATTCCTACACAACACACCACATGCACCACACGACCACATCTCTATATGCATGTTTTCATGTTTTTCATCCCTTTTACATTATAGAATTCATAACACAACAATCAAATTACTAAATAATATTAATTCATCATTTCAGTCCAACACCACATATATTCGGCCAACATACAACTCACCACAACTTCATTAACTTCCTTCATCTACACACTCCACAACATATACAATCATCTATAACATATGAAAATAAGGTTTAAACCTTACCTTAGCACTAGTTCCTTTTCCAGGCTAGAACCTCATTTTTGCGAAACGAATGATTCACTTGTTCCAACGAATACTCCACGTTGTAGAGAACCTTCCACTTAGTATAAAAGCTTGAAAGAAATAATTTTTCTTGATCAAATCTCCCATGGCCATGCTTGGCCATACCTTGGCCGAACCCTCTCTCTTTCTTTCCCTTTTTTTTTTTGTTGTTCTTTCTTTCTCTCTAATTTAATTATGAAGACCTCTTATGTATATATATATATAGGTCTTCCATCACTTATCCATATTTGCAATTTAGTCCCCCAATTATGGTCACATGCCCCATTTCTTTCTTTTCTTGAATTCTCTCCCTTTTTCTTGATGTTTCTTTTCTTTTCTTGATTTTTCCTCACTTGGTCAAAGAAGACCAAGTGTCTTCTTTCATACACTTTAGTCCATCTATATTTACACTTTGCCCCCTTCACATATAAAATGGCCACATGCTCCTTTCTTTACTTACTTACTTATTTATTTATTTATTTTTATTTTTTCTAGAATTTTCTTGAACTTTGTGAAATTACCATTTTACCCCTAGCCTTCCATAATATCACCATGGTTCTATTTTGCGAATTTCCTTTTTCGCCCTCAACCTTTCTTAATATTTCCATAATACTAATGTTGTGAATAATATTTATAACCCACTTGTTCATTGAAATACATTTGGAAGATGGACATTCCCTTAACTTCGTTACGACTGCCTTGGAATATCCGAACGTATAAAATACGGGATATAACATCCTCCCCCCCTTTAGAACATTCGTCCTCGAATGTTCAACCGATCTTATGGGGTGTCATAATACTTCGGGAGGATCTCTTTTGTGGTCGTCCTTTCCTTCATGCTCACTCGTTATCCTTTACCTTATTTCTTTTATAATCGTACTTCTCGGTTTTTTTTTTTTTTACATGAATCTTCTTCCCGTGTCATGGGTTTTCTAATTTGTTGAGCCAACGTATTATCCTTGTCTTTCTCCGATCGTCTCTTTTCTGTTACTGTTTCGTGACCATATCTTAACAAAAGCCACACCTTTAGATTCTTACTACAACTCTTCTTTAGTCTCTTTTCGTGTCTCTCGATACAGGTATACTTGTCTTTGACTTCATGTGGTGGTGCTCATTTCGTTCATCGTTATTCCTTGTAAGCCTAATATGGCCTCCCCCCCCCCCCCCCCTTTAAGGGGTCCCTTATATGCCAATAGGCCTTTCACTTGCTTAGCTCTCTTGCTCGTAATTCTTCCTTGACTACGTGTTCGTATTGTAGCTGTGCATCCATATTTCTTAAGCGTTCTGCTACTTTTTCTCTCAGCACAGAACCCTTACAACTTTCACTCTCCCTATCCTTTTCTATCCAACCTCTAGGCATATTACTATAGCTACATACTTGTCTTTTTTTTTTTTTTTTTTCTTTTTTTTTTTTTTTTACAGATCTTTCACCTCAACACCATCACCATCCTGAGCATTCTTTCCCTTACTTCACATTCCTCTACCCTGGTCACTATTCTCTTAGACCTACTTGTTGAAATCAACTCTCAACCTCCACACATTTCTCCTTGTTTCCTTTTACCTCACTCTATCTCCTCTCACATGCCTACTTGAATTTTCATCCTAATGGTCTCGTACTTTTACCATCAATTTCTCGCGGGGGTTTCACCCACTAAGGTTTTCTTAACTTTCACTTTTTCCAATATTTAAGCTTTCTATCTTTCATTTACTCACTCTCTTTCTTTTTTCCGAGTATCGTTATACTAGAATTTCCAACCTCAACCTATAGTAAAATAATAACAGCTCACTCGCAGCACTTGTACCATTTACTCTCGCTATTACTCGGGATTCGATTTCCTTTACTATATTAACGCCTTTTATACCGTAGCTTCGGTTGCTGGAAATCACATGCCCACCGATACAATCATATATGGGACACGCTACACCTTTATACTTATATATATATATTTTTACTATCAACTAGCCCACAACTTACTTCCAAACGCTGTTCAAGCCTAGCCTAATTCCAGGGCTATGATGCATTTTCTGTCTCTTTACCGAGCTAGTCTGCCTCGTCCTACGCGTCTTCCTATGGTCTCCACCCATCCCGTATATCCTAGTTTTCCTTAGACTACCCTAGCTTTTCATTTGTCCCTTATGTCTCAATTTATAGAATTTCTTGCCAACTTCCCAGGGGGTCACCCATCATGAAATTGCTCCCACCTGAGCACGCTTAACCCAAAAGCTTCACTGAAATTCGGTGCCTTAATGCCGATATTTTCGCGTCCGCTTCTTCACATGACCTTTATTACATGTTTTGGAGCGAGTCGAGGTTTCACAGGCTTCAAGGCACTTTCATAACGCGTCCTTCTTTCACAATTACGGTTTTACCCTTTTGGTTCCCGATGTTCATCTTCCGCCTGTGTGTATGGCTACCTCCTGTCCTGGACTTCCAGATTCCCGATGATAGCGACCCCACCTTTGTCGCCACGTCCAAATCCATAACCTTTCTGAACCAACACATTTCACTTATTGCCTATTTACAGTATTTCCTTTCCATGCTTCCTCCTGTGGGGCGTACCCGTCCTGGCCGAACCTCCTTTACCGTTCCTACTATTCAAAATCTGTATGCGGCCAATGTCATCAATGCCTCATAAAACGTACGACTACATGGCACATCCCCGCCATCCAGTACTTCCAGTTCAGGTAACAGAACAATTATGTCAGGACTTACCTCTATAAGCTTCCACAGCCTCTTTGGCTTCCTTTCGTTGTACGTATAGCTCGTATGGGGAAATCTTATTCCTTATGACTTAGCTCTATCGCACGATTTAAGATTGAAAGAAGGTCAACAATTCCTAAATGCCCCGCAGCCTCCTGTTTAAAAATGTGGCCGGCTTCACACTCATAAACATGACTCTACTGGCCACGACTTTGCAGACAACCCCTTAGACCGACCTGCTCTGATACCACTTTGTCACACCCCGACCTTACTAGGGTGTGATGGGCACCCGACACCATATCTGGAGCCGAGCGAACCCGCTGACTCTTATTACATAAATAAACTCTGGAATCAATTCAGAGTAAAATGCATAGTAAGCTCTCAATTTTTTTTTTGGAGAGTGTATCATCATATGGAACGCGTGACATGAAACGTAATAACATATTGACAGGCGAAGCCATCTACAAAGCTGACGCTCTATACCCACGACTCTGTCTGCAAAGTCTCTAACTGCAATCGGAAACCATGGCACATATACACTGACCCGGCTACACTCCCGGGCTAACTGGAGCTCGCCAACTTCGCTGGAACATCTTCTATAAGGGCCTCTGCTCATCTGGGTGTACCTGCGCGGCATGAAACGCAGCCCCCGAAGAAGAGGGGTCAGTACGAGCAATGTACTGAGTATGTAAGGCATGAACGACAATACAAGGAGAGGTACCAGTGGAGATAATCACAAAGGAATCATATGGCATCTCATATGGAACATATCATGTCATACCATATCGTGTCATATCATATCATGTCATATCATGTCATATCGTATCATATCATGTCATATCATAGCATATCATGTCGTATCATATCATATCATGTCATATCATATCATATCGTATCCTGTCGTATCATATCATATCATGTCATATCATATCATATCATAGGGAGTCATATAGCGTATCATAGGCTGATTGAGATACCTGTACATATGAATGCCACTTAGGGCAGAAACCATGCATGCTTATCGGGTCATATCATATCATAGCACCGAACAAGTCGGCTCACCCACATTGCGCCGAAATATGTCGGCTCGCCCATATATCCCGCGTCCGGGCATCCCGCGTCCGGGATGATAATGCCAGCTGACCAGGTGGCGATGAAACATGTGTCCCTTCCCCATATCCCCATATACATGTATCCCTTCCCCCCTCCCATATACATATATAGCATGCATGAGAGCCCAAGGAAAGTCATGTGTCTATCGGAGTGACGTAAGGTCGGTAACCTCCGATTGTATTATGGAATCATCATAGTCGTCATGTCACGCCTTGAAGGAACAATTATAAGGCGAGACTATCACTGAAGAACATTATCTCGGGAAAACATAAAACAGGATCATAACATATTACTTCATATACTTTAAAACCTTCAAAATAGTCATTATCCAAAAGTAGCTTAACATTTCATATCGTCGTATTCATGGTAAGAAGATATCCTTGGCATATTCATCATAGACACTTTCTCATGTCTGGCTTTATTATTGTCATCATAACTCCGTAGTCGTTGTTTTAGTTATAAAAACATTCAAAAACGTAAAACTTGGATTTTGGAGAAAAATGTATATTTTGGAAAACATTTATAACTTTTGGAAAGGAAATCATGGTTTGAATTCATAACTTCTATCTTTTGAAAACAAGGACGTTATGGGGAACATTTATAAGACTACATCATAGGATTCATGCCATAGAAAGAAAAGGGCTTAGCCTTAACATACCTGCGCCGCGCCTTACTAGCTACGCTTATTCGTCCAACTTGTTAATCTACATTCAAAGGAGTTCACACATTCGTTAGATCCTTTGTCATATACTTGCCTTAACCTTTCAAACACATTCATTTATATTCTGCCGAAATTTCGGCAGCATCTCCCCTGTAAATACACCACCCCCGAGATTCTAACTCGGCCAAATTTAACAACAACAATCCGAGAATGGAACTCGGCCAAACCAACAACAATATTAGCAATGCATTCTAGCAACATTCCAACATTTAATTCAATTCAATTCACATAATCTTTCAACGACTCAATCCACATATTACTTTGCCCGAAACCGTCCAATTCAACAACAACCATGCATGTCATCATCATTCATGTATGCTAACTTCAACAATGACCTCCATTCTTCATCACATAATCCATAACAACGACAACTAGAATGTCAAATAACATCAATTTACCTTAGCTTACCAAAACGCCTATTATTTGACCATAACCACTTCCTACATATTTTCATGCATTTTCATCCATCTTTTCTATATATTACAACAACAAACAACATACTTCATATAATTATTCCAATCCTCTCACACAACACAACACATATACATGGCCAACACTACTCCATACGGCTACCATTCCAACATATTATATTCATGGTTTTTCATTCATTTTACATTATGGATTTCACCATACAACAATTAAACTTCTAAATAAAATCATTTCATCATGTCTACACAATACTACACATATTCGGCCATACAACAACATTATACACATCTTTATGAATTTCACCCATTTCTTGACATTACAATCACAACCAACATACTAAATACTCTTAATCCATTCTTCCTACACAACACACCACATGCACCACACGGCCACATCTCTATATGCATGTTTTCATGTTTTTCATCCCTTTTACGTTATAGAATTCATAACACAACAATCAAATTACTAAATAATATTAATTCATCATTTCAGTCCAACACCACATATATTCGGCCAACATACAACTCACCACAACTTCATGAACTTCCTTCATCTACACACTCCACAATATACACAATCATCTATAACATATGAAAATAAGGTTTAAACCTTACCTTAGCACTAGTTCCTTTTCCCGGCTAGAACCTCATTTTTGCGAAACGAATGATTCACTTGTTCCAACGAATACTCCACGTTGTAGAGAACCTTCCACTTAGTATAGAAGCTTGAAAGAAATAATTTTTCTTGATCAAATCTCCCATGGCCATGCTTGGCCATACCTTGGCCGAACCCTCTCTCTTTCTTTCCCTTTTTTTTTTTTGTTGTTCTTTCTTTCTCTCTAATTTAATTATGAAGACCTCTTATGTATATATATATATATATAGGTCTTCCATCACTTATCCATATTTGCAATTTAGTCCCCCAATTATGGTCACATGCCCCATTTCTTTCTTTTCTAGAATTCTCTCCCTTTTTCTTGATGTTTCTTTTCTTTTCTTGATTTTTCCTCACTTTGTCAAAGAAGACCAAGTGTCTTCTTTCATACACTTTAATCCATCTATATTTACACTTTGCCCCCTTCACATATAAAATGGCCACATGCTCCTTTCTTTACTTACTTACTTATTTTTTTTATTTATTTTTATTTTTTCTAGAATTTTCTTGAACTTTGTGAAATTACCATTTTACCCCTAGCCTTCCATAATATCACCATGGTTCTATTTTGCGAATTTCCTTTTTCGCCCTCAACCTTTCTTAATATTTCCATAATACTAATGTTGTGAATAATATTTATAACCCACTTGTTCATTGAAATACATTTGGAAGATGGTCATTCCCTTAACTTTGTTACGACTGCTTTGGAATATCCGAACGTATAAAATACGGGATATAACAAAAAGAATGAATCGAAAGCTCCAGAAGCAGTGAATACCAAGTGATTACCCCTTTGGACAATGTTCTCCAAACTTCTTGAGTAAAATAGACCAAATCTCGTCCGGCTGCATATCATTCCCTCTAACAACACATGTGTATGAGGTCACATGCTCTTGAGGATCTGTGGTCCCATTATATTTCGGTAGGTCCGGCATTTTAAACCTTTTCGGGATCAATTTAGGCTCTGCGAGTTGGCGGAAATGGT
This sequence comes from Lycium barbarum, assembly GCF_019175385.1. Classification (NCBI taxonomy): domain Eukaryota; kingdom Viridiplantae; phylum Streptophyta; class Magnoliopsida; order Solanales; family Solanaceae; genus Lycium; species Lycium barbarum. Next base: position 54,271,526 of record NC_083346.1, read on the forward strand.
AACTGAACATATCTTTTTGAATCTGATCCCTTCAGTACTGGTAGGGTCCCTGGAATCTGGTCTATCTGGGAGTTAAATGTCTTAAATTCTTTGTCGTTCCGATCCAGTCGACTGTTTAATTCTTTGTCATTCTTCTTTAGCCGACTGGAAAGGGCCTCCAAGTATTGCATAACGTCGGGTGTCGTTCTGCCATCTCGACCATCACCCCTTCGTGCTCTGCGTCCGTATTTGATAGATTTTCACCAGCGTTATTTCTCCCCGCTTGTAAATCAGTAATAGCTTTTTGCTGCTTTTCCAACAAGTCAAGGATCTTCGCTAGCCCTAGATCTACAACCCTTCTTCATGGTCATCATTAGGAGTCAAATCATTTTCCGTGTGCTTGGATCCACGAAGGGAAATCAGGGCTTGATCATTCCTCGCCCTGACTTCTCCTGTTGCCAGATCTCTCTCTAGTGCATTGACATTATTCAATGCCCTATTAGCTTGATTTCCAGTGTTTGTCCTGATTCCAAATTAACTGGTGACAAATATTTGAAAGTGATAAGTAAGGTAATTAAAGCAACAAATCAATACCACTATTATCCTTAGCCCCGTGGTGGCCGCCAAACTATTTACCCTAAAAAGAGTACAATTAAATTTGTTTCTGGTTTAAAGATATGTGAATTGATTTGTTATAAATATGTAATGAATATCAAACAACAAGTAGAAAAATTCATGTAAATATGAAATTATAAAGTAGTAAATAAGCCTGGGCCGGAGCAGTCTCGGAGATTATCCTTTAATGAATATCTCCCTGGAGGAACTCTGAGCCTTATTGAAATAAGAAGTCGAAGTAACTAATCAATAAAAGAACAATTATGTTTGTTTAAATTGTATAAGCTGAATTTCTAAATGTAGTAAAAAGGATATTCGATGATCATTACATAGAGCTCTTGGCTCCTTTTATAGTTGCAATTCTCAGCAATGAGCTGTAGTTTAATTCTAATAATGAGTAATAATAGACAACAAATGCTACTTTAATTCTAAGGCATAATGTTTGCTTCTAATCTGGGCTGGTCATGTAAACTATACCTGCCACGAGTTCCATTTCCATCATGCCTCATGTTGAGCTATATTTTGCTATGTATACAAAATATAGAAAGAAAGACATGTGAGATTTTCTTATTGGTCTCGGGCTTGGCCATTGTTGGTGACCGACTATTGGTGGAGAGAAAAGAAAAAAAAGAGGAACAAGGAAAATGTTGAGAATTTATGTGGTTTAATGGGTAGTAAGATTCTTATGAAAACTACAGCACTTCGATATGATGACTATTCTTTGATCCGATGGTTAATAAATTAGTTGAAGGGAAACTATTGATAGGGATAGTTAAAGTATTTCTATATTTGAAATACAAGACTATTCCTCCGTCCACTTTTGCTTGTTTATTATTTTTACTAAAGATATATGTATAATTTTACTTATCTAGTTTGAAAAATCAAAACATAATTTATCACTTAGTTCCAATTTATCTTTATTATTAACTATAATCATTTCACAATGCATTTCTCAAAGCAGAATTTATTATATTCAAAAGGTGATATAGTAAACTTACCATTTTTTTATTCCCTCTGTTCCAATTTATTTGTCTTATTTTTCCCTTTTAGTCCGTTTAAAAAATAATTCTTTCACATTTTGACAAATTTTTAATTTTAACTTTTCAAGTGACATGTTTAAGACTACAAGATTAAAATCCATTTTGGTGTATTCTACAATATCTTTAATTTAAGACCACAAGACTCAAAAGTCTTATGTATTGTCTTGTGCTTTGTGTCAATTCAAAACCAGACAAATAATTGAAAATGAAGAAGTAATTACTTCTTAAGGGGTATGCCAAATCAAACATAAACAACTAAAAATGGACGGAGGGAGTAATATTAGACGAGACTTTCATCTCCATTGGAAATCACTCCATCAGTTAATAATTTAAATATCCCTTATGTACGACAAAATTTAAGTATGTTGTCTTTTGAAATTATTGCACACCTATTAAGAAAATTGGTGTTAATAATATAAATTATATTTGACTATGTTATTCTTTACATGTCTTCAATTATCTTTTAACTCTCTTCAAACATTCTAGATCATGAGGATAAAAAAAAATTATTAGCCTTTTGGTTCCTAACTAAAATAAAGTTGCAGTCTTTGAATGTAAAGTTCAAATATTTTCCAAAAGGCATGGTCAAAGTTAAATGTCTATTTCGCTTATTTTTAGTAATTTTTGAGGGTTAAAATTTTTAAGGTATTAGTTGGAACAAGAATTGTGATTTCAAGTGTTTCTTTGTATTTGCAAACTAGGATAGAATTAAAGATATATATATATATATATATATATATATATATATATATATATATATATATATATATATATATATATATATATATATATATATATTGAGATTTGTGGTCTAAATTAAGGCATAGACATTTGATTTGTGCATCTTTTCGTGACCAATCAGGCTTAAGCGAGGCACCACTAGGGTGGGACCTGTTGGCATGAAGCACGCTGGAACATGGGGCGGGCATGGTAAAACAAAAATTCATAAATCATAGGAATATATAAAATGGGAAGTTTAGAATTAATTTTTTTTTTATCGAAAAGGTGTTATGAAATATTTTTGTGGGATAAAAAAGGTGTGTGTATATATATATATATATAATTAGGAAAAAATAATGGTTACAATTGTACCCAATCAATAGAAAATTGATTTTCTCAAGATCGGCTACATATACCTACATACTCCAATCTCTCGTACTATCTGTAGTTTTCTTGGAACAAACAATGAGTGAAAGCTTGATGTAATAGTCAATGTTCTAGAATTTGCATGATATTATTTCCTCTACTTTCTCCACATGAAACCCTTGTGTTTGGTTTATTTCTTCTGTTAAATGAAAGTTTTGTAGGAGTGGAATACAAAGAGAGACAAGGTTTTCTTCTACCTTTTTTTCTTCCTTGACTATATATCATACATCAAGTTATAAGGAGCTTGAATTGAGGTATTTTACTTTAGAGTGGGTATAAATTTCTTTTTAATGTATTAACAAAATAGGACAAAATCTTTGCTCGATGAGGAGGAAAAAATAGGACAAAATCTTTGTTCGATGAGGAGGCCATCGAAGAGCAAAGAAAAACATACACTAAGGGTAGAAAAAAATCTTTTCACAGAGAACAAGAGAAGACGAAAGTCTTTTCTCAGAGAACAAGAGTCAAAAACATTCAAGGAAATCAATGATTCATAAACAGTATTCTGCAAATCAATTTATCCAGATTCTCTTAACAAGAACATCAGAGAAAAGAAAGAAACGAAAGGAGGGAACTGGACACAAAAACTTGGAATACTCACATGTTAGAGACACTCTTCTCCGTGGATGAGATAGACTGCATTAAGCGAATTCCGCAGGGATTTACTCTACGGGATGATCAATGGATGTGAAAACTTGATAGGCAAGGATGCAACACCATCAAGAGTGGTTATTCAATGCTGCATAATGCTACTGCACCAGTCCTGAAAGGTCAATTTTGGCGAAAACTTTGGAAATTGAAGATGCCTCCTAAGGTGTTGAATTTGGTTGGGAGAGTTTTGAATGGTGTCCTTCCAACCGGCAATAATTTGATGAGTAAGAAGATTCTTCAATCTTGCTTATGTCCTGCATGCCACCAAGGGACAGAAACAATATTGTACTGCCTAGTTGACCTTGATGCGGCGAAACAAGTATGGCTTAAATCATCTTTGGGTTTGCGGCAATTTGGTCCATCGCTTTTGGATTGGCTTAATTCGTTGATGGAAATTGTGACTCTCGATCAATTACATGAAGCCATTATCATTATTTGGGAACTTTAGAATGCTAGAAATAGTCTTGTGTCGTAGGGAAAATCTCTGCGACCCGAAGTTGTCATCCAAAAGTCAACCCGATTTTGACAGGATTGGACTAAGGCAAGAATGACTACTTCCAATCATATAGGGAGGGGAATTTAATTTTCAATTAAATGGTTTCCACCTGATGAGAATATTCTTGAATGCAACATTGATGCTTCTTTTGATCTTGCTTCGTGAGTAGCAGGAGTCGGTATGCTAGTGTGTGATTTTCATGGAAACTTCATAAGAGGTCTCTCTAGTCGGTTAGATAGGCCACATGACTCACTTATGGCCGAGGCTTTGGGTGTTCAAGAAGCACTAAGATGGCTAAAGAATCACTTTACATCAACACCTATTACTGTGGAGATTGACAACCTTTTGGTTAAACAAGCATTGGAGAAATTTTGTGGCAACAACTCTTATTTTGATATTATTATTCATGATTGTAAATCACTCATGTGTGACTTTACTTCTATTTCTTTGTCTTCTGTCAAAAAATCAGCGAACCAGTGTGCCCATCTGTTAGCTCGGGCATCAGGTTCTATGTTTGGTGCTATACGGTGGATACTAGATCCCCCAACAAATCCTTCTATTCTATGTGAAAGTAAAATTGTAATTATTATATTTTCAATTGAAGGTGAACCGTTTCTATTTTGGAAGTTTAGAATTAAATTCAAAAATCATAATGGGTTCTATTGGACCCGACCAATAGAAAATTGATTTGCTCAAGATCCGCTACTTAACTACATAATCCAATCTCTAGTATGACCCTTAGTTTTCTTGGATGGACAATGAGTCAAAGCTTGACATAACCATCCGATGTTCGTGGATTTGCATGCTATTATTTCCTCTACTTTCTCCACATGAAATGCTTGTGTTTGGTTTATTTCTTCTGTTAAATGAAGGTTTTGTAAGAGTGGAATACAAAGAGAGGAAAGATTTTCTTCTACCTTTTTTTCTTTCATGACTATAAATTATATATCAAGTTATAAAGAGTTTGAATGAGCTCTTTTTACTTAGAGTGGAATTATATAAAATTTTATCTGCAAAGATAATAACAGAAAACAAGTGGGGACGACCACAGAAGGACTTTTAAAATTTCTTTTTATTGTGTTAATAAAATAGGGAAAAATCAGATAAGAAAGTGATAGCATGTGAAACGCGTGCGATGTGCGTGTGCGTGGTGTGCGTGAGGGCATCTGCCCAATGTTTATTTGGAAGACAATGACACGTGAAAATACAAGATTACCAAAGGTAAGTAGAAAGCTCTTTGTAAGGTAGCAACAAATCCTTATGTTCCATAATTATAATTGCAATTATTATTTTTCCAACTGGAGGTGAACCGTTTCTATTTGGGAAGTTTAGAACTAAATTCATAAATCATATCGTTGAAAATTTACTTGCTCAAGATTCGCTACTTATCTACATACTTCAAAATCTCATAGGATCCGTTGTTTTCTTGGACCGAACAATTAACGAAAGCTTGATGTAACAAGTCGATGTTCTTGAATTTGTATGCTATTATTTTCTCTATTTTCTCCACATGAAATTCTTGTTTGTGGATTATTTTTTTTTTGTTAAATGACGGTTTTGTAGGAGTGGAGAACAAAGAGAGACAAGGTTTTTGTCACGTCCCAAACTCAACCCTGGCACAACAGGCATCCAATGCTAAGAAATCACACCGGAAGCACTTTACAAAGTAAATATACAACGAACTGTTCCAATTTCATATTTAACAACGCATTTAAAGTTTAAATAAATTAAGAAAATTATAAGTGGAAAGTCAAAATAATATAAATAATCATAAGTCTAAACTTCCACTAAGCATGGCCAAACGTCTGACAAGTCAAACTGTGACTTCAACAACTATCAATAATACCGATGTCTATCTATGGAGCTTTTAAGAGGAGTAATAAATAATCTAACTTTGGGACTCAATCCGGAAACTGAAAACAATAAAATCTAAGATAGATGGGATCCCACGAACAAGCATGTGCGCTCACCAATAAACCAGGAAAGCAGCAAGTTCACCTACTCCGTATGATCGTCACGAACCTGCTTTTCTTCGTGACCTAACATACCACCAAAAATAACAATAGTATGCCTGAGTATTAGGTACTCAATGACTGTCTAAGGGGAAATAGTTAATATAACAAAATAATACAATTCATATATATAATTGAAAACAATTTTAAGAAACAATTCAAATAAGTAATCCAGTTCAGTGTAACTCAATAAAGAAACAAATGTGTCAATTACAATTTGTTAGGCCATTTGTCATACAAATCCTTTCTGTTTCAAAAATCAATATCATCCATATGCTAACTCACGAAAGCGCAAACAATAGATACACCGAGGCTATGAACGCATGGAGGTCAACCGTCCTCTGAACTGACATATCAAAGCTGGGAAAGCCACTTTAGGATCCCATTACTCATAGATGCACTAGGGCTACATACACGGCCCAATTCTCTTTTATAATGTTCATGTTGACTAGTAGAATGTTACTCGACAGTGCGGGGAAGCTCAGATGGGTAGTTTTGACCCTTATGGATAAATCATTGTATATGCAAATGTATTAAAGATAGACGATAAGCACAAAAATGTGAAAGATATCATCGGGGAGGTTCTGCAGATTATGTGGTTATCAAACAAGTAAAGAAATAATATATGACTAAAAAATAAGGCTAGTTAGAATATGGGAATTCGAGAATCAAGGATGTTTTGTTGAAATTACTCCGAAGGAGATGAGAAGTGGAATGTTGCGAAAGGTTGGTACGAAACCAAATAGAGCAATATGAGTGAATGGGGAAGACTATTAAGGGACGTAAGTTGAAGTATAGAAGTAAAATAAGATTCGTAGGCAAGTGAGCTTTGAGGTTATAAAGCAGTATGGGCCACGTTTTCATTAAAAGTGGATTAATAATTTTAACGAGGATTATCCGAAGGTCAATTTAACCATATAACTGCGAGATGCCGATATAGAAGGATGACTTAGGATGAACTAGAAGTAAGGTACCGATTAAAGATTCAAAGGGATCTCACACTAACTAGCATCGCAGTGATAGAATGAGAAGAAGGAGGAAGAGGATTAGTCAGAAAAGAACCCTAAAAGAAATTTGTAAAGATCTCCTTAACAGGCCATGTGAAAAAAGGTTAAACATGTCAAGGGAAGGCATGCCAGCAAGAAGGTATGACTCTCAAATTATATGGACCCCTATAAATCGTCTCAAAGGAGAAAAGGTTACCCCTAGGTCAATTGTAAGCTACCAGTAATACGGACCTACAGAAGGAAAAAAGACAAGTAGGATTTCAAGCGTGAAACATTGAACTATTTCCCTAAGGGGAAGACAAGGTGGTAAAGCACTAAGTCGAGAGCACATTTTGTTTAACAACGAAAAGATGGGAGGATTGGGAAGAAAAGGGTTAGAAGCAACTTTTAAGTAACGCATGAGTACAAACGATATGGAAAAGAGACGATATTTGTTTACAAATTAACGACAAGCGTAGTCAAACAATTGTACATAGGAAAGTTAACCTAAAGAACGAGTTGAAGTTGGCAGATATGAATCCAAAAAAAACATTATTGAGGCTGAGATATGAAGGTAGATCAATCGAAATATTTAACAAAGGACTAGCGAAGGATCTAGTTATGATTACACATGAGGATAAAAGACAAGCCTTGATAACATCCAAATGGCATAGTCGCTCCAAATTAGTTTTACTGCTACAGAGTTGACCCCTTGAGAAAAGGCATAGATGGCAACAACGACAAGGAGCTAGTACAACATTTTAAGACAAGTTTAGAAGGGAGAAAACATAAAGTTAGAAAGATGAAGTCAGTATTGAAGGTAAGCTTTGGGAGATACCGACAAATGAGTGAAGGACGGGGAATAGTAAAAATTCATGTAAAGGTGAATTGTTTAATAGCTCTAGCTTCTTTTAGGTTATGAGTACAACCGATAAAGGAATACGTTCAGAATTTATCGTTTACCATGTAGGATGACACGAGGATGGGAATTAAGAATGAGAGAATACGTGTGTGTATATATATATATATAGAAAGGGATTCAGAATGTGTGGGAATTAGATCAGAGTTGCAAATAAGGAGTATCAGAATAATCCTAAATAACAAACCGTTGACAACTAGTGGCAGTGAGGAAAATAAGGAGGAATGGAGAACCATAATGGGTTACATGTTTCATATAAGATGGCTTAGAACTAGAATAAAAAGGGCAGAATCAATATTGTAATGAATGCGTTTAGTCGTAAGTCACGGGTGGTTTGATAAATGAGCAAGCTCAAAAGGAAAAAGTGTTGACAAGAGGTCTTCACCAATTAGCAGGTTCAGAATCCGCTTGGCAGACTCCGATAATGAAGGTATAATTGCTCGAACTATGGTAGAGTCACCTCTTATAGATAAGGAGGAAAGTATGCCGACACGAAGATTTTCATTTTAGGGAAAGTCAAAAGAGGTATTCGGCAAGAGAAAACTACACCTTTTGAGTCTATTGAAGAAGGGATCTTTAATATCAGGGCAGATTCCATATTAGGACATAGGTCCATTATTCACACTATTCTATTCATCCCAAAACGTCGAAGATATACCATGATATCAAAGGATTACGTTGGTAGAACGATATGAAGGAAACCATTGTAGGGTTCATGGCTTAATATTCCTATTGCTAACCATACAAAATAGAACATCAGGAACCCAATGAGTTAACACAAAATAAAGTAACCCAATATGGAAATGAGAAGCGATTAGCATAAGATTCATTACAGATATAGCAAGTTTGATTCCACATGGATGACTGCGGTTAGTTTGACAAAAACCAGTTTACTTTTACCGGACAGGCTACCAAAGGTTATGTAAAATGGAAGGGTGTAGGAGGTAGCTCAGAAACATAATGCTTCCGCCTCTGTTATGGCTAATAGAGGTGCTTAGTTACAGATAACTTCTAAAAGTCCTCTCAAAGAAACTTGGGTACATAAGATAATTCTAGCACAAGTGAAGCGTACAATTCAGATGCTCAAAGATGTGTTACAAGCTAAGATGCCAAATTTTATGGAAGGATGGAATAATCAGTCACCGACTATTGAATTTGTATAATTATCATAGTGAGGGTTATGAGAATACTTAAGCTTGACGGGATAGTCCTTATGAAGCACGTTACGGAAAGAAATATAGATATCCCACAAGATATTGAGGGGCAGAATTGTTCGCACCTGATATAGTGTATCAGCCTATAAAAAAGTCAACCGCGTTCAAGGGTTTTTTACCGAGAAATGTCAAAAATTATCTTCAGTTACACAACGAACAGCTTTTCTAAGAAACCTCGGCCATGAAGAACGTAACGACATGGTAGGATAAGTTAACTAAGATATGTAAAGAAATACAGAGGAGATTTGGCCAAATGGCTTGTGAGTAGGAGCTTCCATCAGATTAAAACATGTGCACAAGCATCTGTGTATTTATATTGAAGGAATGCATTAGAAATCCCCCGCAGGTAGTGCCAATTGATGATGTATGTAACACCCCGTACCTTTAACTTCAGGTTTGACCATGATTCTAGACTTAGAAAACCAGATAGAGAATGTGGGAATTAAAAATTTCTCTTTAGTTGGTCGATAGGGATTTTCGCCCAGAATATGGGCTGTATTTCAGTTTATGGCCCATATTTCAAATCATAATTTGTCATCTAAATCGTTGAGCATTCTGGAATTTGGCTTGGGGGATATACATTGTCAAATACATATCGTATTTTAAAATACGCCCAGTATTTAACAATTTTGATTAGAATTTGGGAAAACTTCCTTGATAAAAGTTGTAGAGCTATGAAATACCTTTCCAACAGTATATTATGGGGGTCAAACAGAAATCTGTGCAAAGAGTTATGGCCATTTTACGGAAGAGTCGCAGAGCAGTCCAAACAAAATACGAACTGAAATACGGCCCGTCTTTCAAAATACGGCCAGTATTTTGTTGGGCATAAACTTTAGTGTTTCAGAACAGTATATATTCGTCCATATCAGTCCAAACCATTATTTTTCATTCCTTCAAGCCCTAGAACGACCTCCTACCCTCTCCCATCATCAAGAATGCTAAGGTGAGCCTATTCTAATCATTCCAAGTCAATTCTAATATATATCCTTGTAATCTAAACAAGAAATAATCATTCCTAACCTAGGGTTTTCCAGAAAACCCATCTCAAGGTTCAAGATTCAAGATTTTTGAAATCTTCTTAAAAGTTCAAGTCTTTAATCCAAGTTTTGGAGCATTACCAAGTATGTAGATTTTCTATCCACGTGTGGGAACATCTTTGTTCTTCCTCACGCCATGTTCTTCCATGATCATACAGGTTACACCAAAACTAGGGTTTTATCCATATTCATGATAACCCTAAGTACATGTACCATGACATACTATAATTGTTTGATTACTTCGTTATTGTATTCTTAATAGTCCCTTTTTGGTTATTGAGAATTTGTCTGTAATCTATGAAAACCCATACTTTGCATTCCATGGGTTCCTACATGCAAGTTATTAAATGTAATGCTTATTTTCATGAATATCCTACATGACTACAAGTTTTCATGCAATTATATTATATTATTATATCCATGCTATGATACAAGATACTCATGTTTAACACAAGTCATGTTCTATCAAATTCATGGTCTTCTTAGCCAACTATATCATGTTCATGTAATTTTGGAATTGCACAGATTACCGAGAAGGTTTTTATACTTGAAACTATGTATGCCAACGTAGGATAAGGATCGCTTCACCCAGTAGGACGATTCCTTCATATATTCTCCATTGAGGGATTTGGATCCATTCATGTCATGTTCACGTCTTGTAGCCCGGCAAGGTGCAAGACGGCTTAGCTGGTCGGGCAGAGATCAGATGTCACATCTTAACGTGGTGGTTACATGTTGATTATATTAATGCTCTCCCAACTTAAAAATATTTTTACCCATGTTACATATGTATTTATGTCCATGTCAGATACAGATGTTCATGACGATGTTTCAGATTCAGTTTCAGCTCTCATCATGTTATTTCATGTGCCATGTTGATTCCATTCAGTTGCTTTACATACCAGTACATTCAATGTGCTGACGTCCCCTTTCTATTGCCCGGGGGTTTGCATTTCACGATGCAGGTACAGATACACAGGACGACGGATCTACTCCATAGGACCACCCACGTAGCAGCTTTTGGTGAGCCCCATCATCTTCGGGGTTTAGTCATTATTTACTTTATGTTAGTTATGCATTTAAGGTATGCTGGGGGCCTTGTCCCATTAGTTACATTGAGCAGTTCAAACTTATGTTAGAGGTTTGATAGACTAGACAGTTATGCTATGTCAGATGTTTAGAGTCGTATAGCCATCTTTGGCTCATTATCTATGACGATCCATATTCATGTTTTCTTAAAACAAGTATTTTATTTGATATTTATGATATCCCATAATTGGGCTCATCATGTTTATGCCACATTCCGCTCATGTATGCCTCATGATGATTGAGCGAGCCATATGGTTCGCTCGGTCACATACTGTTAGGCACCGAGTGCCGTGTTTCGTTCAGGCCATAGTTCGAGGTGTGACAAAGCTTGGTATCAGAGCTTTAGGTTCAAGTGTCTTAGGGAGTCTATGAAACCGTGTCCAGTGGGGTTACTTTTATATGTGTGTGGCGCCAACACGTATAAGCAGTTGGCCACCAAGACATCGAGGATTGTCTCACTTCTTTCATACTCTAGATCATGCAGTTAGAGAGTACCTTCAAGAATCCTTCTAACTCGTGCGAATTATGTATTTCAGAAAGTGTCTCCTAGGAGAATGGAATCTAGGAGCCCAAGGGCTGCTACCTGTGCTACCCCAAGTAAGAATTCGCAGACTCATAAAGTTCGCATATGTGCACAGGGACATGCACCAAGTTCCAAGTCACAAGTTAGTATGGGAAAAAGGGGTTTTCAGAATCCTAGCTGCAACAAGTGTAGTAGGAGACACCAAGGGGTGTGTCGCTCATGAATGGATATATGCTATGGTTGGGGCTGGAGGAGCCATGTTTAGAGAGATTGCCCGTCAGCTGGGCATGGCGCCAAAGGTAATAAGCACAGAATGCAAAAAGAGCAAAAGCTACAAAAGGAGGGAGACAGGCAATTTAGCAAGAGAGCTAAGTCTATAGGTAACTTTAACCATGGGAAATCTCGTGAAGGTGGAAATAAGCAGTTTTTAAAGAATGGATTGTCAGGACCTGCTCTTTCTACGGTGAATACACCCGTCCCAAGGTTCAAGATTAATCAGAACAATTGGGCTATCAGGGCAGTGAACTCACAGCCACAAACTAATGTGGGCCACCGAAGTTCTAAACACCCTATGTGCAATAAGTGTGGAAAGAGGTACCTAGGAGTGTGTCGTTCGGGCTTGGATGGTTGCTTCGGATGCGGTCAACAGAGTCGTTATCTTAAGGATGGTCTTTGAGCAAAACAAAATGCTAGAGGCAGAGATCGAAGCATCGTATATACTCTAGCAGGACGTCAGTACCCAGGGGCATCTTCAGAAGCAACCACAGGTATGATGATGATAGCTCTTACGTAAGCCCCCACGGGGTAGCATGATATATTTTAGCCTCTGGAGAGCATATTGATTACCACAGTTATGGATAGGAAAGAGTCCATGGGCGAGTCATTCATGGTTCTAAAATGTTTCGGTATTGCAAAATAAAGATATGTTTGTATGGCCCATCTACATAAATAAAAGAGAGGGTGTACGACATGAAAATCAAGAGCATGTGATATTGAATTCCCGGGAATAAGTTAAATTTTTCCAATTTTGTTTTGGTTAAAACCATAAAATACCATGTTAGTAAGTTACTGTAAGGAATAGATACTACTATAAGATGAAAAGATGTGACAGGTCCTTCTAAGGTTAGGTGATTAAGTTTTTTTTTTTTGCAGCATTAGAGGGTGTGATATTAGCGAATTTTATTAAGAGGATTATTTTGATGGATAATAGAGGAGGTAGGTAAGGGAATAAAAAGATAAGTCTCATGGCCATAGTCTTAGAGGCAGAATCAGAAGAATGATCAAATGGCGGCTTATTTCTAGACTTAAAGGATCCACATGCTTAGAACATTGGCTTTTGAACTAAAGGGGGAGATGGTACGATAAAGCACCAAGGTATATCATGTGTTCCTTATATCTATAAGTGTCGAGAAAGAAATGTTTGGAGTAACGTTACGTTTCCAATTCTGAAGTAATTCTTGTACCATGTGGTACTTATGCCCAGGCGTACTCTACTCATGCCTCCGTGCTATTTCATGCCCAAGTTAGCCTCTTACACTCTATGCTTATGATTCAAGAACCAAGACTCCCTAATGATAGTAATCCATGCAAAACAAATGTTCTTTCATGTTTTGCACATCAGGTTGTGCTCATGTGTAAGAGCTAACCAAAAAAAAAAAAAAAACCGTACCCATCTCTCACGTATATAACATGCTTTTATACTCATGTCCATGTTCTAGCATCTAAGTTCATTCAAATCTGATGATGATCTTGACCCCTATGATTATGCTATCACGTACTCGTGCCCTAATCCATTTCTTTATGCATCCCACTTGTGGTGGTATCGCAACAATGATGCTCTTAGACAATGACAAAGGTGAATCAAGATGGATGTCCTACCCATAATTCTATGTAATTCGTGCTTATGTTTCTCTGGATAATGTTTTAAACCATCTCGTAGCTTGGCACAACAGATTCCCTTATCTTTTTCGAAGTATGTATGCCATTTGTATGTTCAAAGTGACTTTCTACTCATGTATTAGGTGTTTGATGAGTGAAGTATTCATGCTTGTGATCCCTTCCTTCATGATCCTCATTTTAACGAGGGTGTTGACCCACATTGATAAGAGTAAACTATGTTAAACCATGTCTCATCATTTTAGTATATCCAAGTTCTAAAGGTAATACTTTATCCAGGCCTTACGTCTATGAGTACCCAAGAGTGAGCCTACAATTTTACTCCACGTAAGTCACACTTATGCCTTATTATTAGCTCAATACTCATGAATCAGGTCCAGACGCCACGATATGCATCTATGATATACTCATGTAAATGTCAGGTTGCTCATGGTCCCATGCCCCATTTCATGCTATTCACGTTTCATGCCATATGAATCACATTCCCATGTACGCATGATCCACATTACGTTCTCCATGTTCAATGCACCATGTCAGGTCTGTGCTTTAAAGCGAAGTATCTCACGTGATTAGTACCTACAATTCCTTTTCTCTCAATCCTTTATGATCTGCTCACAATAATAAGCAAGGTATGCCAAGGTATTCCTATCTATGTTTCAAAGAAAACAAGAGTTCCTTTCCTGCACACTATGGTGCTTATCTCAGGAGTATTCTACTCAGATTCGACATATTCATGTCATGCCTATGCTAGAGCTTTATGAATACCTACGTTAGGATCATATTCTTGTTGTATGACTCAAGAATGTTGCATTCACACCGAGTTGCGCTTACACTAAAAGCCTAAGTCATACTCCTAGCACATATTACCGTGGTGACATACGAACGTCTATGATCAAGTCTCTAAGTATCCAAATCCTACCCATGCTTGGTATTTAACCCTCATGTTGTGACAATCACGTTTTCGACATTCAGATCCTATGTTATGATATCCATGTTTACACGTATTCGTATCTCATCACAGTTTAGCACTCATGTATTCATGTCAGCCAGTCTTCATGTATTTATGCCCCTCGTCATACGCCTCACGCCCAGGTAATCATGTTATGTTCGTGCCTATTTCTAGTACTCATGTCATTCGTGTCTATGGATTCTCTTCCAAATCCTATGTATAGTAATCATGTAATCATCCAGCCCATATCTGTGAGTTCAAGCCAACTCAGTATTCATGTTAGCCACATTCAAGATTCAGTAATCACGTTATGTCAAATCATGCGTATTAAGATACCCTATGAGTTGTGTGTCGGGACTTTAGTTAGCTGGCAGGCATTTGAGAATGTCGTGAGGGTCTGAATTATGAAGGAACTCCTGCCATAAATTTTGTAGATTCCAGAGGTAGTAGTGATTCTTAACCACTAGTCACAAATCGAGGACAAATGTTTCACGATTCTCATTCATGTATGTACTACTCAGTTTCATGTTCCTGTGTACATGTTTCTATGTAATCATGTATTCAGTTCTCATGATCCATGACCCCGTTCCCACGTAACCATGTAAAGCTCTTATGTTTTATGACATGTTTCTTTCACGTTCATGTATTCAAGCCATGACCAGTCCTAAACTTTACCACGACCCATCATTCAAGGACGAATGATCACAAGGGGGAGACATTGTAACATCCCGTACCTTTAACATAAGCTTTGACCATGATTCTAGACATAGAAAACTAGATAGAGAACGTGGAAATTGAAAATTTCTCTTCAGTTGTTAGATGGTGATTTATGCCCCAGAATATGGGTTGTATTTCAGTTTATGGCCCGTATTTCAAATCATAATTTGCCATCTAAATCGCTGAGCATTATGGAATTTGGCTTGGGGGATATACATTGTTAAATACAGACCATATTTTGAAATACGGCCCGTATTTAACAATTGTGATTGGAATTGGGGAAAACTTTCTTGATAAAAGTTGTAGAGCTTTAAAATACCTTTCTAACCGTATATTATGGGGTCAAATGGACATCTGTGCAAAGAGTTATGGCTATTTTACTAAAGATTCACAGAGTAGTACAAACAAAATACGGATTGAAATACAGCCGTTCTTTCAAAATACAACCAGTATTTTGTTGGGCATAAAATTTAATGTTCCAGAACAATATATATTCGTCCATATCAATCCAAATCATTATTTTTCATTCCTTCAGGCCCCAGAATGACCTCCTACCCTCTCCCATCATCAATAACACCAAGGTAAGCCTATTCTAATTATTCCAAGTCTATTCTAATATATTTCCTTGTAATCTAAACAACAAATCATTATTCCTAACCTAGGGTTTTTAGAAAAACCCATCTCAAGGTTAAAGATTCAAGATTTTGGAAATTTTTTCAAAGTTCATGTTTTTAATACATGTTTTGGAGCATTACCAGGTATGTAGAATTTCTATCCACGTGTGCGAACATCTTGTTTTTCCCCACTCCACGTTCTTCCATGATCATACAAGCTATACCAAAACTAGTATTTTATCCATGTTCATGGTAACCCTAAGTACATGTACCATGATATACTATAATTATATGATTACTTTGTTATTGTATTCTTAATAGTCCCTTTTTGGCTATTGAGAATCTGTCTGTAATCCATGAAAACCCATACTTTGCATTCCATGGGTTCCTACGTGCACGTTATTAAATGTAATGCTTATTTCATGAATATCCTACATGTCTATAAGTTTTCATGAAATTATATTATATTATTATATCCATGCCATGATACAAGATACTCATGTTTAATACAAGTCATGTTTTATCCAATTCATTGGCTTCTTAGGCAACTATATCATGTTCATGTAATTTCGGAGTTGCACAGATTACCGAGAAAGTTTTTATACCTAAAACAACATATGCCAACGTAGCATAAAGATTGCTCTGCCCAGTAGGATAATTCCTTCCTATATTCCCCATTGAGGGATTTGGATCCATTCATGTCATATTCACGTCTTGTACCCCGGCAAGGTACATGATGGCTTAGCTGGTCGGGCAGAGATTAGATGCCACTTGTTAACATGGTGGTTACATGTCGATTATATTAATGCTCTCCTAACTTAAAAATGTTTTTACCCATGTTACATATGTATTTATATCCATGTCCGATACAGATGTTCATGACAATGTTTCAGATTCAGTTTTAGCTCTCATCATGTTATTTTATGTGCCATGTTGATTCCATTCAGTTGCTTTACATACCAGTACATTCAATGTGCTGACGTCCCCAGTCTATTGCCCGGGGGCTTGCATTTCACGATGCAGGTACAGATACACAGGACGACGGATCTACTCCATAGGACCACCCACATATCAGCTTTTGGTGAGCCCCATCTTCTTCGGGGTTTACTCATTATTTACTTTATGT
The DNA here is from genome assembly GCF_019175385.1 of Lycium barbarum. Taxonomy (NCBI): domain Eukaryota; kingdom Viridiplantae; phylum Streptophyta; class Magnoliopsida; order Solanales; family Solanaceae; genus Lycium; species Lycium barbarum. Next base: position 54,288,538 of record NC_083346.1, read on the forward strand.
TAGTTATGCATTTAAGGTATGTTGGGGGCCTTGTCCCAGTAGTTACATTGAGCAGTTCAAACTTATGTTAGAGGTTTGATAGACTAGACAGTTATGCTATGTCAGATGTTTAGAGTCGTATAGCCGTCTTTGGCTCATTATCTATGACGATCCATATTCATGTTTTCTTAAAACAAGTATTTTATTTGATATTTATGATATCCCATATTTAGGCTGATCATTTATGCCACATTCCGCTCATGTATGCCTTATGATGATTCAGCGAGCCATGTGGTTTTCTCTGTCACATATAGTAAGGCACCAAGTGCCGTTTTTCGTCCAGGTCATGGTTCGGGGCGTGACAAGTACAAGAAAGAGGTTAAATAGCGATAAGGAACGAGAATGGGAAAGATGACTTCAAAGGAAGCTAAAGGAGAACTCATTTACTCAATTCAAAGTTTCCATATGAAATGTGTATACCTCGGTATGTCACAAGAATATTATACAAATCTCTCGTTCCATACGTCGGTGACACCTAAGGTCAAAGAATGGCATGACCAGATGAGGAAGTACCTATGTACAAGGTAAGATCGTGACTAAGCGATTATGACTGATGATTGGTATCAATGCGAAACTTAAGAGAAAAATATATTGTATTATATAATCTAGCGAGAGGAAATTGTTAAGGAAAGACATTGTCCAAATGTTCCATGATTCACTATGAGTTGATTATACCCCGATACGTCCCGACATTCAAGGATGAATGTTCCTAAGAGGGAAGGATGTTACACCCCATACTTTCATGTTTGAATTCATCTTAAGTGAATCAATATGAGCCTGAGGGTTTAAGGGCCTTTACAAAGATAATGATGGGTTAAAAGAAGTGTTAACAACCTTTACAAAGATATACTTCGATTTACGGGGTGATCTACCCACCAAATTGAAGGTCTACGAGTGTAGTTTCCAACTCATTAAACCGTTCATCAATGTAACGTCAGAGTAGAGAGATATTTACATTTTCGTAAGACTGCACAGACAGCCCCTTTTGGGACCCACTTAGGCGGTGGCAGACCTTAGAACATTTTAAAGTGGATGGAAGGCTCATTTTTGGTCATTTTAGACCACGGCCTGTCCCTACACTCTCCTAATACCTCTCTAACAATTCTCCAAGGTTCCAAAGTGAATCCAAGGTGGTTTTACCTAAACTCAACCTCAAAAGCTAGTTTAAGTGAAGAAAATTGTTTCCATGGTGTTGTGATGGCTTTGAGGGTGATTGTAAGCTAAGGGAAGCTTTGGTTCCAGGGTTTTATAACTATTTATGGTAATTATAACACCCTATTTCTTGTGATTAAGCTTATCTAGGTGTTGGTTAAGTTTTTTTAGTGAAGAATCGGCAAGATAGTAGTTGACATAGCATAAGATGTTGTTGTCTTTTGTTGGAATGCTTTGGGGTGATATATATGACTTCTAATGGCCGGAAATTATGTAAAATATCTTGGTTATATTATGGTTTTTTTTAATGCTTGTATTTGCGTGGGTTATAAAGATGGTGTTATAATCTAAAAGGGGAAATGGCCATATAACACCTTGAAGTTGTTTATGTTATTATTAACTCTTGATGCTGGACCTTTTGATGGTGTTGTAAGTATGGGAGAGATGAGAAGAGTTGGTTTTTGGTTCAAATCTGAGCTTCCCGCTCATCGTGATAAATAGTACTTTCGTTGGTGACATTTGTGCACTTATTGTTGTGTAGATTGATTTGTGTTGTTTGCGTGTTGGTGTTATGTTCTGTGTTTTGGCATAATTGGAAAATCGAGAAATAAGTAAGACTTGTATGTTATAAGGAAATATTTTGATTCTAGTTGATATAACTATGTTGGTTATTAAATCATTGGTGCTAAGACATCGGGGAAGGCCGAGGGCAAATTTGGAATTTCGGAAATTAGTTTCGGGAATTACAAAACGGGATTCTAATGAATTGGGCCAAGAAAATTGAAACAAGAATTTAGGCCCAAAGATGTGGGGTGGCCGGCCACAAGGCTTGGCCCAAACCCATTTTTAAAAGTCATGTGTTATGCACATGATCCTTATCTAGATATATATCAAGTTTCATTTGGAATTATCAAAAAACCTTATCAAAAACAAGAAAAAAAAATTGAAGAACCCCCTTAAAGAAGGTCTCGGCCGAACCTAAGAGAAAAAAAAATTCCTAGCTTTGTTTGTGGCTCAAAAATCTTGGTTTTCCCATATTTGTAGAGTACTCAAGACGCTCTTCAACGGGATACAATTAGTTTGGCGAAAGGAGTACGTTTGCGACAAGTCGGGAATTCAAGAAAAGGTATGAATTTTGCTACTTTAATGTTGTGGAATTGGTATGAATGTGTTAAGGATTGAGAATAGACGAGAAATTCATAGTTTTGATGTGTGTGTATGAAGCCGTGTGTGTATGTGTGTTTAGTGAAGTGGCCGTGAGCCACAAGGTGTGTAGGGCAAGGTGAAATTGATTTGTTAGTTCGTTAGTTGCGTCGTTGTGACATTTATGACGTGAATGAATATTTAACGAATCGAATTGGCATTGGAAAATGGTTACGAATTATTATGGGAAAGTATATGATTTCGGTATATTCGTGTATATCATTGTATATTTATGATATTAAGGTTTTAAATGGGACTTATGGTTGTTGTTAATGAATTTGGAATGAAACAATGTAAGTTAGTATGTTCGTCAGAATTGTTGATGTTTCGGATGAAATATGGAAAGTAATGAACTTCTTGAAATTGTGTATATTGGTTGGAATATAATTGGGATGTGTTTGAATAACCTTGAATGGGTGAATGAATATAGTAATGTGGACATTGGTTCGGTATTGTGAAGTTTGAATGAAAGTTGCCAACTTATATAGTAAAGAAGAATATTGAAGTTAGAATGATTTAGTTGTGGTTTATGTGTTTGTGATGTTTGGGCTGTTGTTGTTGATGTTTATTGAGCAGAGCTAAGTCTCGGGGGTGTTAGATAGGGCCGGGTTCCGTTTGGAATTATGCGGTGATATGGCTGGTGACGCGATACGCTCACATATGTGTGTTCGGGGATGTACGGAGATTTGAAACCTTCTGGTGTTATGCTGTGTGTGGCACCAGCGTCGGAGTGGTGACCACGTTCTTGAGCGTTGCATGATTTTGTTTGCATTATATATATATGATTTTGATACTCCGTTCGGACTCCTCTTTTGTATCTTATTTGTTTTCAGTTGTGGCCTATATTTCTGTACTCCGTGCTTTACATACTCAGTACATATTTCGTACCGACCCCCTTTCTTCGGGGGCTGCGTTTCATGCCCGCAGGTACAGACGCCGGTGATCCACCGTTGTAGGCCTTATCTTCTGCTATTTCGGAGTACTCCTCTTTGATCCGAAGCCCACTTTTGGTACATACATCTTTTGCTATGTATATACTTTTGTACATTTGACTATTTGGGTACGGCGGGGCCCTGTCTCGCCATATGTCTTTGTTTGGATTCGTAGAGGCCTGTAGTCATGTATGTGGGGCGAGGGTCCCATATGTATTCGTATGCTTTTGATATTTGGTCTTAATGCGATCCGTTGTTATGGTGGCCCTAAATGGCTTTTATGTTTATATTTGCACTTATGACCGGCGATGGATATTCCGCCGCTCCTTTCTGATTTGATATGATATTTTGATGCACGCGACCGCTTAAGACAGATTTTGATATAATTATGTTTGAAATGGCTTTTATGAAATTTTGAAATAAGTTTGGTTTTGATAAATGAATATGAGATTTGGTCTGGGTACCCAAGTAGAGTGCCAGTCGCGGCCCACGGGGCTGGGTCGTGACAAAAGTGGTATCAGAGCGGTTTGTCCTCCGAATGTCTACAGGTCGTGTCTCGTAGAGTCTTTTTTATCGATGTGTTGTGCACCACATCTATAAACAGGAGGCTACAGGGCACTTAGGATGTTACTTTCTTTGGAAATCTTAGATCGTGCGATAGAGCTGTGCTGTTAGGATGATTCTGATCTGACCCGTTATTGTGTTTGCAGTGATGCCTCCGAAGAAGGCAGCGGCCGCCCAGAAGGGCAAGGCAAGGATGGGAGAGACTAGTCAGGCACAGCGATCTACCCGGGCTCGTGTCTATGATTTGCCTGAGGTTGTGCCTCATTCTGAGGGGTCCGCTACACCACCATTGGTACAGCCTCGAGCAGGTCCTTCAGCAGCTCCAGAGGCCCGAGTACTCGCTCCTGAGACTCCAGCTCCTCAGCCAGGGGCGGAGGATAGGATCCTGAGGGAGGCTGTTCAGTTACTGACCACATTGGTAGTGGGGCAGGCTCGCAGACGCGGGCGGAGGGACGATGATGACGATGACAGGCAGGACAGCCTGAGAGTTCGGGAGTTCTTATTATGTGGCCCTCCAGAGTTTTTTGGGTCTAAGCCCGACGAGGACCCCCATGACTTTATTCGGGGGATGCGGCGCTCGCTAGACTTGGTCAGGGCTTCAGAGACCGAGTCGGTCGAGTTGGCCTCGCACAGACTTCGGCACGTTGCTACTCACTGGTATGAGACCTGGGAGCTATCCAGGGGTGAGGGTGCCCCTCCAGCAACTTGGGGCGAGTTTGTGACTGCTTTCACCCGCCCCTTTCTGCCCCCAGAGTTGCGAAGGGCGCGGGCTGATCGATTTTTACATCTGCAGCAGAGGGGCCGGAGTGTTCGTGAGTATAATCTGGAGTTTGATTCCCTGGCCCGGTATGCACCTGCCGTAGTAGCAGATATGTCCGATCGGATGCACAGATATGTTATGGGATTGGATCGGTATTTGATTGACGGTTGTATGGCTGTGTCATTGCAGACCGATATGGACATTGCCCGACTACAGGCTTATGCGATGGGTATGGAGGACCGTCACAGGTCTGATCATTCTGGTAGAGATCGGGACAGGAGGCCGCCCAAGAGGGCTAGGTCCGCGGGATATTCTGGAGATTTTAGAGGCGGACAGCCTCAGCAGCAGTAGTCAGGCAGACAGCTTCCTCCGTCCGGCCGGAGTACTCAGTCAGGAGGCAGGAGATTTGATAGTGGGGGACCGTCTGGGGCCGGCCAGAGCTCTAGGGCGGCAGGTTCACAGGTGTCCAGAGGCCCTAGCCAGGCCAGACCAGCCAGGCCCCGTTGTTCTCATTGCGGGAAGTCTCATCCTGGGGAGTGCTATCGAGCTACTGGAGCTTGTTTTTCGTGTGGTGGTCAGGGCCATTTTATGAGAGATTGTCCGTTGGCTAGCGGTTCTGGTAGTGTGGCTCAGCCGACAGGGTCAGCCGCCGGTTCATCATCTGCTCCATCTGTTGCACGCCCTGCAGGGCGAGGTATGCCGGCACCGGCGGGACGCGGTCGAGGCCGCGGTGGTGTTTCAGGTTCTAGCGGTCCCTCGAACCGCATATACGCATTGGCCAGCCGCCAGGATCAGGAGGCTTCGCCAAACATTGTCACAGGTACATTACTGGTTTTCTCCAGCTCTGTATATGCATTGATTGACCCTGGTTCTACTTTATCGTATATTTCCCCGCTCGTTGCTAGTAAAATTGGGATAGTGTCTGAGCTTATAGAGCCATTTGAGGTAGCCACGCCGGTTGGGGATCATGTTATAGCGAGGCAGGTCTATAGGGATTGTTCTGTGGCTATTTATGATCGTTGCACTAAAGTTGATTTGATAGAGTTAGACATGCTTGAGTTCGATGTCATTATGGGTATGGACTGGTTGTCTTCCTGCTATGCTAATGTTGACTGCCAGAAAATGGTAGTCCGTTTTCAGTTTCCAGGGGAACCAGTTATAGAGTGGTTCGGATCTACAGCATCGCCGAGGGGTAAGTTTATTTCATACCTCAAGGCTAAGAAGATGATCCAGAAGGGTTATATCTATCATTTGGTTCGTGTGCACGATACTGCAGCCGAGACCCCTACCCTTCAGTCTGTTCCGGTCATTAATGAATTCCCAGATATATTTCCTGACGAGCTTCCTGGCCTTCCGCCTGAGCGGGAGATTGATTTTACTATAGAGTTGATGCCGGATACGCAGCCTATATCTATTCCTCCGTACAGAATGGCACCGGTTGAATTGAAGGAGTTGAAGGAGCAGCTGAAAGATTTGTTGGATAAGGGCTTTATTAGACCCAGCACATCACCCTGGGGAGCGCCGGTATTGTTTCTAAGAAAGAAAGATGGGTCACTGCGGCTGTGTATCGATTATCGGCAACTGAATAAGGTGACTATAAAGAATAAGTATCCCCTTCCCCGGATTGATGACTTGTTTGATCAGTTGCAGGGTGCTAAACATTTTTCGAAGATAGATCTGCGCTCAGGTTATCATCAGGTGCAAGTGCGAGAATCTGATATCCCGAAGACTGCTTTCAGGACCCGGTACGGGCATTATGAATTCATAGTTATGTCGTTCGGGTTGACTAATGCTCCAGCGGTATTTATGGATCTCATGAATCGAGTATTTCGGCCTTTCTTGGATATGTTCGTTATTGTGTTTATTGATGATATTCTGATTTACTCGCGATCAGCCGAGGAGCATTCAGATCATTTGGGGACGGTACTTGGTATTCTCCGTCAATAGAAGTTATATGCTAAATTCTCCAAATGTGAATTCTGGTTAAATTCTGTGGCATTCTTGGGCCATATCGTCGGCGCAGATGGTATTCGGGTTGATACGCAGAAGATTGAGGCTGTACAGAATTGGCCCAGGCCTACTACACCGACAGAGGTGCGCAGTTTTCTGGGATTAGCCGGATATTATCGCAGGTTCGTGGAGGATTTTTCTTCTATTGCAGCACCACTAACGAAGCTTACTCAGAAAGCGGAAAAATTTCAGTGGACCGATGCCTGCGAGCGCAACTTTCAGATGGTGAAGGAAAGACTAGTTACGGCCCCAGTTTTGGCTCTTCCAGAGGGATCAGACGGGTATGTTGTCTACTGTGACGCCTCTGGTATTGGGATAGGTTGTGTGTAGATGCAGCACGGTCGAGTCATAGCCTATGCTTCCCGGCAGCTCAGACCGCACGAGAAGAATTATCCCACTCATGATCTTGAGTTGGCCGCGGTGATTCATGCTTTGAAGATTTGGCGGCATTATCTATATGGGGTCCATGTTGATATCTATACGGACCATAAGAGTCTGCAGTACATTTTTAAGCAGAAGGAACTAAATTTGCGGCAGCGGAGATGGCTTGAGTTACTGAAAGATTATGACGTTGATATTCTGTACCATCCTGGGAAAGCCAATGTGGTAGCGGATGCGCTTAGCCGCAAGTCCATGGGCAGTCTGACTGATGTACCATCTGGTAAGAGAGATTTAGTTCGTGATATTCATCAGCTGGCCAGCCTTGGAGTTCGTTTGTCAGATTCAGGAGATTCTGGGATTTCTGTTCGTGCAGTTGCTGAATCATCTATTATTCAGGAGGTAAAGCAGCGTCAGTTTGAAGATCCTCTTCTGATTCAGTATAGACGTGTGACCCTTAATAAAGCAAAGACTCCATTTGAAATTTCGCCTGAAGGGGTATTATTATATGACGGCAAACTCTGTGTACCGGACATTGCGGGCTTACGGCGGCTGATTATGAGTGAGGCACATAATGCACGGTATTCTGTTCATCCTGGTTCCACTAAGATGTATCGTGATCTCAAGTGTTTGTATTGGTGGGACGGTATGAAGAAAGATATTGCCGAGTTTGTTAGTCAGTGCCCGAACTACCAGCAAGTTAAGATTGAACATCAGAAGCCCCGTGGATTATTGCAGGAGATGGAAATTCCAGCCTGGAAATGGGAGATGATTAATATGGACTTCGTTGTTGGGTTACCGCGCACTCCACGCAGGTACGACTCTATTTGGGTTATTGTTGATGGGCTGACGAAATCAGCCCACTTTCTTCCGGTTCGGACTACTTATTCGGCTGAGGACTACGCTAGATTGTATATTAGAGAGATAGTCAGACTTCACGGAGTCCCTGTGTCTATTATTACTGACCGAGGTGCCCAGTTTACGGCAAATTTCTGGAGGTCATTTCAGGAGGGATTAGGGACTCAGGTGAGCCTCAGTACAACTTTTCATCCTCAGACCGACGGGCAGGCCGAGCGCACTATTCAGACACTGGAAGATATGTTACGGGCCTGCGTTATTGATTTTCGAGGCAGCTGGGATGATCATTTGCCTCTTATTGAGTTTGCCTATAACAATAGTTATCACTCCAGCATTCACATGGCGCCGTACGAAGCCCTATATGGTAGGAAATGCAGATCTCCTATTGGCTGGTTCGACGTGGGTGAGACTAAGCTGATTGGGCCAGATGTGATCCAGGAAGCAGTAGATAAGGTAAAGCTTATTCGGGAGCGATTATTGGCTGCTCAGAGTCGACAGAAAGCTTATGCAGACAGATGACGTCGACCGTTAGAGTTCCAGATTGGCGACTGGGTGTTTCTGAAGGTGTCACCCATGAAGGGTGTCATGAGATTCGGTAGAAAGGGTAAGTTGAGCCCGCGGTACATTGGGTCGTACCAGATCATTCGGAAGATAGGCGAGGTCGCCTACGAGCTAGACTTACCATCCGACTTGGAGGCCGTACACCCGGTATTTCATGTCTCTATGTTGCGGAAATGTATTGGTGATCCTTCCAGGATATTCCCAGTGGATGACATTCAAGTAACGGAGCAGTTGTCTTATGACGAGCAGCCTGTGACTATTCTGGATCGACAGGTGAGGAGACTATGCACTAAGGAGGTGCCCTCTATTAAAGTCCTGTGGCGCAACAACAATCGGGAGGAAATGACTTGGGAAGCGGAGGACGAGATGAAGAAGAAATACCCCCACTTGTTCCCGACGTCCACAGGTAATTTAAACCTTTCAGTTTGTTGTGTTGATTGATGAAATGAACTACGTATGTCATCGTTCAAAGAGGGACTCCCCCGCCATGAACATAAGACTTTATAAGATTAATTTAACATTCAGGGACGAATGTTCTTAAGGGGGGGAGAATGTTATGTCCCGTGTTTTCGCATAATTGGAAAATCGAGAAATAAGTAAGACTTGTATGTTATAAGGATATATTTTGATTCTAGTTGATATGGCTATGTTGGTTATTAAATCATTGGTGCTAAGACATCGGTGAAGGCCGAGGGCAAATTTGGAATTTCGTAAATTAGTTTCGGGAATTACAAAACGGGATTCTAATGAATTGGGCCAAGAAAATTGAAACAAGAATTTAGGCCCAAAGATGTGGGGTGGCCGGCCACAAGGCTTGGCCCAAACCCATTTTTAAAAGTCATGTGTTATGCACATGATCCTTATCTAGATATATATATCAAGTTTCATTTGGAATTATCAAGAAACCTTATCAAAAACAAGAAAAAAAAAATTGAAGAACCCCCTTAAAGAAGGTCTCGGCCGAACCTAAGAGAAAAAAAATTTCCTAGCTTTGTTTGTGGCTCAAAAATCTTGGTTTTCCCATATTTGTAGAGTACTCCAGACGCTCTTCAACGGGATACAATTAGTTTGGCGAAAGGAGTACGTTTGCGACAGGTCGGGAATTCAAGAAAAGGTATGAATTTTGCTACTTTAATGTTGTGGAATTGGTATGAATGTGTTAAGGATTGAGAATAGACGAGAAATTCGTAGTTTTGATGTGTGTGTATGAAGCCGTGTGTGCATGTGTGTTTAGTGAAGTGGCCGTGAGCCACAAGGTGTGTAGGGCAAGGTGAAATTGATTTGTTAGTTCGTTAGTTGCGTCGTTGTGACATTTATGACGTGAATGAATATTTAACGAATCGAATTGGCATTGGAAAATGGTTACGAATTATTATGGGAAAGTATATGATTTCGGTATATTCGTGTATATCATTGTATATTTATGATATTAAGGTTTTAAATGTGACTTATGGTTGTTGTTAATGAATTTGGAATGAAACAATGTAAGTTAGTATGTTCGTCGGAATTGTTGATGTTTCGGATGAAATATGGAAAGTAATGAACTTCTTGAAATTGTGTATATTGGTTGGAATATAATTGGGATGTGTTTGAATAACCTTGAATGGGTGAATGAATATAGTAATGTGGACATTGGTTCGGTATTGTGAAGTTTGAATGAAAGTTGCCAACTTATATAGTAAAGAAGAATATTGAAGTTAGAATGATTTAGTTGTGGTTTATGTGTTTGTGATGTTTGGGCTATTGTTGTTGATGTTTATTGAGCCGAGCTAAGTCTCGGGGGTGTTAGATATATAGGGGAAATGCTGCCGAAATTTCGGTAGGCAATAAAAATGAAGTTAAGGGCATTTTTAAGCTTAAGAATCTCTAATTGGTAACTTTGACCATTTGCAGATTCTGGACGAAACGGGATTTGAGTCTGGGGTGAGCATAAGACGTCTAAAAGGTATGTAAAGCTCCCCACTTCTTCGTTTGGCATGTCTTAGTATGTTAGGTTGATATCGGAACCCCCAGAGTAATTCTGCTCCTCGAAACCTGATCTATAGAATGGCTACTATTCATTCAATCCAATTGAAGCCTAATGACCCTATTTCGGCTAGAATGCAATCAATCGTCCGAAACCTATGGAAATGTGATCGGGTCACTTTGAAATCCTTATGTATGATCCCATAGACCCTAAATGTCCATAAATTATGTTTTCCACCTCGACTTGACCCGAGGTGGGCCCGCAAATCCCGAGAAGCCTTATTTGTTCTATCGGGCTCTCTTTTTGGATAAAATTCGATATGGAATCTTCGATTTTGAAACTTCCCTCTATGAAATATGTTTTGATCATTATGATATGTTAAGCTATGTTTTGAGCCATACGTACCACTTTGGGAAACATTTTGTGAAATGTACTTTTGTACTAGTTAATTTCCGACTATTTTGGTTAATGAAATGACTTATGAAATCCTCAAATTTTTAAAGGTTATTTTGAATATACAAATTGCATTGTTTGCTCACGACTCCGCTCGTGCCTTATTTTGACTTCGTTCACCGGTTCCCGGGCCGATTATGATTCGTGCGCCCTATGATGATTCGGCCGTGTGCTGTGTTACGGTTCCCCGAGGCCTCGCTATAGGGCCGGGTTCCGTTTGGAGTTATGCGGTGATACGGATGGTGACGCGATACGCTCACATATGTGTGTTCGGGGATGTACGGAGATTTGAAACCTTCTGGTGTTATGCTGTGTGTGGCACCAGCGTCGGAGTGGGGACCACGTTCTTGAGCGTTGCATGATTTTGTTTGCATTATATATATATATGATTTTGATACAAGATTTTGATACTCCGTTCGGACTCCTCTTTTGTATCTTATTTGCTTTCAGTTGTGGCCTATATTTCTGTACTCCGTGCTTTACATACTCAGTACATATTTCGTACTGACCCCCTTTCTTCGGGGGCTGCGTTTCATGCCCGCAGGTACAGACGCCGGTGATCCACCGTTGTAGGCCTTATCTTCTGCTATTTCGGAGTACTCCTCTTTGATTCGGAGCCCACTTTTGGTACATACATATTTTGCTATGTATATACTTTTGTACATTTGACTATTTGGGTACGGCGGGGCCCTGTCTCGCCATATGTCTTTGTTTGGATTCGTAGAGGCCTGTAGTCATGTATGTGGGGCGAGGGTCCTATATGTATTCGTATGCTTTTGATATTTGGTCTTAATGCGGTCCGTTGTTATGGTGGCCCTAAATGGCCCTTATGTTTATATTTGCACTTATGACCGGCGATGGATATTCCGCCGCTTCTTTCTAATTTGATATGATATTTTGATGCACGCGACCGCTTAAGACAGATTTTGATATAATTATGTTTGAAATGGCTTTTATGAAATTTTGAAATAAGTTTGGTTTTGATAAATGAATATGCAATTTGGTCTGGGTACCCAAGTAGAGTGCCAGTCGCGGCCCACGGGGCTGGGTCGTGACAGTTGGGGTACTGCAAGTATATAGTTGAAGGTTGTATGTGTTGTTATAGTTTTTACAGACTTGAGAAAGTAAGGAAAACGGAGGATATGCTGTCCGATTTTACATACAACGAGCTTGCCTCTCGACAAGGAATTTTCGAACTACTCGTAATTAATGTTAGTACCCTCACTGTTGGTTGTAGACTTAAGCATGAAGGAGTCTTATTACGGCTTGATACATCGTGGTTCGATATTAGATTTGTTAAGGCACCTTCTTTCTTTCTTTTGGCATGATTCCGAATGAACGAAACGTAAATGAACGATATTCATAAACGACTCTACTCTTAGTAGTTTAGAAGCTCATGTTCATTGTCTTCCATGATGTATATCTGATCCGTGCTACATTGATATTTGATTCCTAATGTATTGTATGTAGATGGTATTTTTTGCCTCTTATGACATCATATTTTGACAAGTTAGCTCACATAAAATGTTCAGAGGTTTACCGATCTTACGTCCCTCTGAACGGTTCAGAATGTTATTTCACGAATCTATCATGCTTTATATGTGTATATTTATATGTATATGTATATATATATCTTTCTCATGAGACCGAGCCGCTCTATAGTCGGCCGGGTACGGCATCTATTGTGCACACTACTGCAGTTGGGTACGTTATGATGATGTTAGGCCCAACAAGCGGCTCGATGATTGTTGCATCCTGTGTTTTCGTGAGTTAGAAAGCGTTCAAGTTAGACGACATAAGTAGTAGAAAATGAGGTTATCCCCAAGCTTATAGGTGGTTAGAATAATAGTACGGATATATCATAAGTATTAGAAGTTAAACAAATTGAAGAAAATAAGTTTCGTCAAGCTTCGACATTTACTTGAATGAAATACGGTCCAAATTATAATACCCTGTATTTTCGAACTCGGAAATTGAACCGTCCAACATGAGCAAACTTACCCGATCCCGGAGGATTTGGTCATATTCAAGTATGCAAATAAAGGGCTCGTTGTATAAGGCGATGAAGTTCCAAAATGAAACGACTCAAAAATGGGACGACGATAGTTGGAAATAATATTTTGGGATGTGCATAAAGAGGTTATGGACTAGTGATGTATCAGATGATCATGATAATGAACATATAAAGTGTGTTAAAGATAATTACTATTTAAGTGAATTGAGATCAAGAAATTAATTATGCACACAATTGGTTTTATATGGACAGTAGCATTAATTAATTAATTAATGGATAAGTGTTGTAAAACACTTCCATGTGCTACATGGGAAAAGAGCATATTGTGACAAACTTTTATTTAGTTTTTGGTGGCATCTTTTGCACAAAATAGTTGTCCAGAGTTATAAAAAGACAAGTGGGCCCCATATTCCATATAGTGGAGAAATACATAATCATCTTTGTGTACTAAACTTATCATTTTGAATGCATAAGAATTGTGGTTGTTTAAATTGAAAATCAGGAGGCAACAACGTATTTTAGTGTATAAATACACATACATCAATGTTATTCCATGAATAGATATACACAGTAACATTAACCAATTTTGTTACTATTTTCGCTCACCACTTCAATCTCGTTGTTCCGTCTTGTCGTGTTGTTGAATCCGGGCTTCTTCTAAGTGAAGTAAGGTGGAAGAAGAGTAGTTCTTGACATATAAGGTATGAATTCTCCTCTCCTAAATATATTTAAGTTCAGGTCATAGCTAAATTGTGATATGAGAAATTTAGAATTTATAGCGGGGAATCGTATAAATTGTTGTTGTTGTTGTCGTGGCGGTTGTTTGATGTGGTTCTTGTGATGAATATTGGGCTAGATATCATGTAAATTTGTTATATATATGCTGTCCATGTTATTGTTGTGTTAAAATTAGGGAAGAAGATAGGGGAAAAGGGGTGGTTATTTGTTGCAAACCGAGCTTACTGCTGGTCGTGTTTGGTACTAGTTTTGTTAATTGACTGTCACGACCCAGCCCCGTGGGCCGCGACTGGCACCCTACTTGGGTACCCAGACCAAATTACGTATTCATTGCCAAATCGAAACTTATTTCAGAATTTCATAAAAATCATATCAAACATAACTTATCGAAATATGTCTTAAGCGGTCGCACAAATCAAATACAAACTGAGCGGCGGAATAGACATCGCCGGTCAAAAGTGCAAACATAAGCATAAGGGCCATTTGGGGCCATCATAACAAGCAGACCGCTTTAAGACCAGAAAACGAAATCAAACTAACATATACAGGACCCTCACCCCACATATATGACTACAAGCCTCTACGAATTCAAAACAAAGACATATGGCGAGACAGGGCCCCGCCGTACCCAAATAGTCAAATGTACAGAATATATACAAAGCAAAAGGAGTCTGTACCAAAAGTGGACTCCGGATCAAAGAGGAGTACTCCGGAACGGCAAAAAGTGAAGCCTACTGTGGAGGATCACCAATGTCTGTACCTGCGGGCATAAAACGCAGCCCCCGAAGAAAGGGGGTCAGTACGAAATATGTACTGAGTATGTAAAGCACGGAGTACAGAAATATGGATCAAAACTGAAAGCAAATCAGATAACAAAATGGAATACAAATCGGTATGTCAAAATCCGTATCAAAATCATATACGTATATATAATGCAAACGAAATCATGCAAACGCTTAGGAACGTGGTCGCCACTCCGACGCTGGCGCCACACACAGCATAACACCAGAAGGTTTCAAATCTCCGTACATCCCCGAACACAAACATAATCATAGGTGAGCGTATCGCATCACGAGCCATATCACAGCATAACTCCAAACGGAATCCGGCCCTATGGCGAAGCCTCGGGAACCGTAACACAGCATACGGCCAAATTATTATAAGGCGCACGAATCATAACCGGCCCGGGAACCGGTGAACGAAGTCATAATAAGGCACGAGCAGAGTCGTGAGCAAACAAATGCAAATCATACTTGAAAATAGTCTTTCAAAACAGAGTAATCCCATAAGTCATTTCATAATACAAAATAATCGGATACTTAGTCGATATAAGGTTTCGTTTAACAAAACGTTTCCAAAGTAGTACGTATAGCTCAAAACGTAACTTAGCGTATCGTAATATTCAAAACATATCCCGTAGGAGGAAGTTCCGAAATCGAAAGTATCATTTCGAACTTTATTTCAAAGGACAGCCCAATAAGACAAATAGGGCATCTCGGGGTTAGCGGGCCCACCTCGAGTCGAATTGAGGTGGCGAACACATTTTACGAATATTTATATGCCAAAGGTCATACATCATCATTTCTAAGTTACCCGACCACATTTCGATAGGTTTCGGACGAGTGGTGGCTTTCTAGCCAAAATAGAGCCCTTAGGCTTCAATTGAATTGAATGAATAGTAACTCTTCTGTGGATCGGGTTTCGAGGAGCAGAGATGCTCCGGAAGTTCTCATATTTGCCTATCATACTAAGATATGTCAAACGAAGAAGTGGGAATCTTTACATACCTTACAGACGTCGTATGCTCTCCCAAAAGTCAAGTCCCGTTTCGCCCGAAATCTGCAAATGGTCAAAGTTACCAATTGAGACTCTTAGGCCTAAAAAAATGCCTTTAACTTCATTCTTGCCTACCAAAATTTCGGCAGCATTTCCCCTATAAATCTAACATCCCCGAGGCTTAGCTCGGCTCAGAATACATCAACAACAACAACCCAAACATCATCAAACAATATAAACCATATTCAAACTTCAAAAGTCTACCTTACTACGCAAGTTGGAAATCTTTCATTCAAACTTCAAAATTCCAAATCTATATCCATATTATTGTATTCATTTACTCATTCAAGATTATGCCATCACATTCCAAATACATTCCAAGCCATACACGAAATTGCCCAAAATCCATTTCTTTCCATAATTCTTTCAAAACACCAAAAGTCACGACGAACATTCTAACTTGCGTCGTTTCATTCCGAATTCATTAACATCATTATAAATTCATATTTAAAGTCTTTAGCACTCTAAATATACAATGATATACATAATGATACCGAAGGTATACGCTTTCCGATAATATCCGAAATCATTTTCCAACGCCAATTTAATTCATCAATCAATCATTTACGACACAAGGATCACAACAACACATTATACCAACTAACAAGATCGATTCACGTCACTTTCTCCTCCCTATGGCTCACGGCCAACACACAATATACACACACACCCACGGCTTTCTATTTACATCAAAGTTACGGGATTCTCCTCTATTCCCAATCTTTAACATATTCATATCAATTCTATAACATTAAAGGGGCAAAATTCTTATCTTTTCTTGAAAACCCGACTTGTCATAAACGAGGTTCTTGTGCCAAACTAATTATACCCCGTTGAAGAGGGCCTTGATTACTTCACAACTATGTAGAAATTGAGATTTTTGGATCAACAACAAAGCTTGGATAATTTTTTTTCTCCTCTCCTTGCCTTCGGCCGAACCCTCTTTTGTGGTGTTCTTTGAATTTTTGTTCTATTTTCTTGATAATTATCAAGTGTACATGATATATATCCTTTTAAGAGTCATGTGCTATGCACATGACATCAACATAATGGGTTTGGCCCTTGCTAAGGCCGGCCACCCTAATCCCTTGGGCCTAAACTTTGTGTCATATTTTCCTTGGCCCAATTCTCGAAAAGTGCCATTTTGTAATTCCCGGAACTAATTTCCGAAATTCCAAATTTATCCTCGGCCTTCCCCGAGGTCTTAACATTAATAATTCCATAACCAACATAGTCACATTCACTAAAATCAAAATATGTCCTTATAACACACAAATCGTAATTATTTCCCGATTTCCAACTATACGAACACACGGGACATAACATTCTCCCCCCCTTAAGAACATTCGTCCCCGAATGTTAAATTAATCTTATAAGGTCTTATGATCAAGGCAGGAGTGTCCCTTTTTAATAATGACATACATAATTCATTTTATCAATCAACACAACAAACTGAAAAAAAATTAGATTACCTGTGGACGTCGGGAACAAGTGAGGGTATCTCCTTTTCATCTCGTCCTCCGCCTCCCAAGTCATCTCCTCCCGATTATTGTTGCGCCACAGGACTTTGACGGAGGGCACTTCTTTAGTGCGTAGTCTCCGCACCTGTCGATCCAGAATAGATACAGGCTGCTCGTCATAGGATAACTGCTCCGTCACCTGAATGTCATCAACTGGGAATATCCTGGAAGGATCACCAATACATTTCCGCAACATAGACACATGAAACACCGGGTGTACGGCTTCCAAGTCGGATGATAAGTCTAGCTCGTAGGCGACCTCGCCTATCTTTCGAACGATCTGATACGGCCCAATGTACCGGGGGCTAAACTTACCCTTTCTACCGAATCTCATGACACCCTTCATGGGCGACACCTTCAGGAATACCCAGTCGCCAATCTGGAACTCTAACGGTCGACGTCGTCTATCTGCATAAGCTTTCTGTCGACTCTGAGCAACCAATAATCGTTCTCGAATAAGCTTTACCTTATCTACAGCTTCCTGGATCACATCTGGCCCAATCAGCTTAGTCTCGCCCATGTCAAACCAACCAATAGGAGATCTGCATTTCCTGCCATAAAGGGCCTCGTACGGAGCCATCTGGATGCTGGAGTGATAACTGTTATTATAGGCAAACTCAATAAGCGGCAAATGATCATCCCAGCTGCCCCGAAAATCAATAACGCAGGCCCGCAACATATCTTCGAGCGTCTGAATAGTGCGCTCGGCCTGCCCGTCGGACTGAGGGTGAAAAGCTGTACTGAGGCTCACCTGAGTCCCTAATCCCTCCTGAAATGACCTCCAGAAATTTGCTGTAAACTGGGTACCTCGGTCAGTAATAATAGATATAGGGACTCCGTGAAGTCTGACTATCTCTCTGATAAACAATCTGGCATAGTCCTCAGCCGAATAGGTAGTCCGAACCGGAAGGAAATGGGCTGATTTCGTCAGCCTGTCAACAATAACCCAAATAGAGTCGTACCTGCGTAGAGTACGCGGCAACCCAACAATGAAGTCCATATTAATCATCTCCCATTTCCAGGCTGGAATTTCCATCTCCTGTAGCAGTCCACCGGGCTTCTGATGCTCGATCTTAACTTGCTGGCAGTTCGGGCACTGACTAACAAACTCAGCAATGTCTTTCTTCATGCCGTCCCCTTCAATACAAACACCTGAGGTCCCGATACATTTTAGTGGAACCAGGATGAACAGAATACCGTGCATTATGGGCCTCGCCCATAATCTGCCGCCGTAAGCCCGCAACGTCCGGTACACAGAATCTACCGTCATATAATAATACTCTGTCAGGCGAGATCTCAAACTGAGTCTTTGCTTTATTAAGGGCCACATCTCTGTACTGAATCAAAAGAGGATCCTCGAACTGGCGCTGCTTTACCTCCTGAATAATAGATGACTCAGCAACTGGACGAACAGAAATCCCCGAATCTCCAGAATCTATCAAACAAACTCCGAGGCTGGCCAGTTGACGAATGTCACAAACCAAATCTTTCTTACCAGACGGTACATCAGCCAAGCTGCCCATAGACTTGCGGCTAAGTGCATCCGCTACCATATTGGCTTTCCCCGGATGGTACAGAATATCAACGTCGTAATCCTTTAGTACCTCAAGCCATCTCCGCTGCCACAAATTTAGTTCCTTATGCTTAAAAATATACTGGAGACTTTTATGGTCCGTATAGATATCAGCATGGACCCCATATAAATAATGCCGCCAAATCTTCAAAGCATGAATCACCGCGGCCAACTCAAGATCATGAGTGGGATAGTTCTTCTGGTGCGGTCTGAGCTGCCGGGAAGCATAGGCTATGACTCGACCATGCTGCATCAATACACAACCTATCCCAATACCAGAGGCGTCACAATAGACAACATACCCATTAGATCCCCCTGGAAGAGCCAAAACTGGTGCTGTAATCAATCTCTCCTTCAGCATCTGAAAGCTGCGCTCGCAGGCATCTGTCTACTGGAATTTTGCTGCTTTCTGGGTAAGCCTCGTCAGTGGTGCTGCAATAGAAGAGAAATCCTCCACGAACCTGCGATAATACCCAGCCAATCCCAGAAAACTGCGCACCTCTGTCGGAGTAGTAGGCTTGGGCCAATTCTGCACAGCCTCAATCTTCTGCGTATCGACCCGAATGCCGTCTGCGCCGACAATATGGCCCAAGAATGCCACAGAAGTTAACCAAAATTCACATTTAGAGAATTTAGCATATAAATTCTGCCGACGGAGAACGCCAAGTACCGTCCTCAAATGATCTGAATGCTCCTCGGCTGATCGCGAGTAAATCAAGATATCATCAATAAACACAATAACAAACATATCCAGAAAAGGCCGAAATACCCGGTTCATCAGATCCATAAATACCGCTGGAGCATTAGTCAGCCCGAAAGACATAACTCTGAACTCATAATGCCCGTATCGGGTCCTGAAAGCAGTCTTCGGGATATCTGACTCCCGAACTCGCACCTGGTGATAACCTGAGCGCAGATCTATCTTCGAAAAATATTTAGCACCCTGCAGCTGATCAAACAAGTCATCAATCCGGGGGAGGGGATATTTATTCTTAATAGTCACCTTATTCAGCTGCCGGTAGTCGATACACTTCCGCAGTGACCCGTCTTTCTTTCTGACAAACAACACCGGCGCTCCCCAGGGTGATGTGCTGGGTCTGATAAAACCCTTATCCAGCAAATCTTTCAGCTGCTCCTTCAACTCCTTCAACTCAGCTGGTGCCATCCTGTACGGAGGAATAGATATAGGCTGCGTATCCGGCATCAACTCGATAGTAAAATCAATCTCCCGCTCAGGCGGAAGGCCAGGAAGCTCGTCAGGAAATACATCTGGAAACTCACTGATGACCGGAACAGACTGAAGGGTAGGTACCTCCGCTGCAGTATCGTGCACACGAACCAAATGATAGATATACCCCTTCTGGATCATCTTCTTAGCCTTGAGGGATGAAATAAACTTACCCCTCGGCGATGCTGTAGATCCGAACCACTCTATGACTGGTTCCCCTGGAAACTGAAAACGGACTACCTTTTTCTGGCAGTCGACATTAGCATAACAAGAAGACAACCAGTCCATGCCCATAATGACGTCAAACTCAAGCATATCTAACTCTATCGGATCAGCCTTAGTGCTACGATCATAAATGGTCACAGAACAATCTCTATAGATCTGTCTTGCTATAACAAAATCCCCAACTGGCGTAGCTACCTCAAACGGCTCTATAGGCTCAGACACTATCCCAATTTTACTAGCAACAAGCGGGGAGATATATGATAAAGTAGAGCCAGGGTCAATCAATGCATATACAGATCTGGAGAAAACCAGCAATGTACCTGTGACGACGTTTGGCGAAGCCTCCTGATCCTGGCGGCTGGCCAAAGCATATATGCGGTTCGAGGGATGTAAAGCTCCCCACTTCTTCGTTTGGCATGTCTTAGTATGTTAGGTTGATATCGGAACCCCCAGAGTAATTCTGCTCCTCGAAACCTGATCTATAGAATGGCTACTATTCATTCAATCCAATTGAAGCCTAATGACCCTATTTCGGCTAGAATGCAATCAATCGTCCGAAACCTATGGAAATGTGATCGGGTCACTTTGAAATCCTTATGTATGATCCCATAGACCCTAAATGTCCATAAATTATGTTTTCCACCTCGACTTGACCCGAGGTGGGCCCGCAAATCCCGAGAAGCCTTATTTGTCCTATCGGGCTCTCTTTTTGGATAAAATTCGATATGGAATCTTCGATTTTGAAACTTCCCTCTATGAAATATGTTTTGATCATTATGATATGTTAAGCTATGTTTTGAGCCATACGTACCACTTTGGGAAACATTTTGTGAAATGAAAATTTGTACTAGTTAATTTTCGACTATTTTGGTTAATGAAATGACTTATGAAATCCTCAAATTTTGAAAGGTTATTTTGAATATACAAATTGCATTGTTTGCTCACGACTCCGCTCGTGCCTTATTTTGACTTCGTTCACCGGTTCCCGGGCCGGTTATGATTCGTGCGCCCTATGATGATTCGGCCGTGTGCTGTGTTACGGTTCCCTGAGGCCTCGCTATAGGGCCGGGTTCCGTTTGGAGTTATGCGGTGATATGGATGGTGACGCGATACGCTCACATATGTGTGTTCGGGGATGTACGGAGATTTGAAACCTTCTGGTGTTATGCTGTGTGTGGCACCAGCGTCGGAGTGGGGACCACGTTCTTGGGCGTTGCATGATTTTGTTTGCATTATATATATATATGATTTTGATACAAGATTTTGATACTCCGTTCGGACTCCTCTTTTGTATCTTATTTGCTTTCAGTTGTGGCCTATATTTCTGTACTCCGTGCTTTACATACTCAGTACATATTTCGTACTGACCCCCTTTCTTCGGGGGCTGCGTTTCATGCCCGCAGGTACAGACGCCGGTGATCCACCGTTGTAGGCCTTATCTTCTGCTATTTCGGAGTACTCCTCTTTGATTCGGAGCCCACTTTTGGTACATACATATTTTGCTATGTATATACTTTTGTACATTTGACTATTTGGGTACGGCGGGGCCCTGTCTCGCCATATGTCTTTGTTTGGATTCGTAGAGGCCTGTAGTCATGTATGTGGGGCGAGGGTCCTATATGTATTCGTATGCTTTTGATATTTGGTCTTAATGCGGTCCGTTGTTATGGTGGCCCTAAATGGCCCTTATGTTTATATTTGCACTTATGACCGGCGATGGATATTCCGCCGCTTCTTTCTAATTTGATATGATATTTTGATGCACGCGACCGCTTAAGACAGATTTTGATATAATTATGTTTGAAATGGCTTTTATGAAATTTTGAAATAAGTTTGGTTTTGATAAATGAATATGCAATTTGGTCTGGGTACCCAAGTAGAGTGCCAGTCGCGGCCCACGGGGCTGGGTCGTGACAGTTGGGGTACTGCAAGTATATAGTTGAAGGTTGTATGTGTTGTTATAGTTTTTACAGACTTGAGAAAGTAAGGAAAACGGAGGATATGCTGTCCGATTTTACATACAACGAGCTTGCCTCTCGACAAGGAATTTTCGAACTACTCGTAATTAATGTTAGTACCCTCACTGTTGGTTGTAGACTTAAGCATGAAGGAGTCTTATTACGGCTTGATACATCGTGGTTCGATATTAGATTTGTTAAGGCACCTTCTTTCTTTCTTTTGGCATGATTCCGAATGAACGAAACGTAAATGAACGATATTCATAAACGACTCTACTCTTAGTAGTTTAGAAGCTCATGTTCATTGTCTTCCATGATGTATATCTGATCCGTGCTACATTGATATTTGATTCCTAATGTATTGTATGTAGATGGTATTTTTTGCCTCTTATGACATCATATTTTGACAAGTTAGCTCACATAAAATGTTCAGAGGTTTACCGATCTTACGTCCCTCTGAACGGTTCAGAATGTTATTTCACGAATCTATCATGCTTTATATGTGTATATTTATATGTATATGTATATATATATCTTTCTCATGAGACCGAGCCGCTCTATAGTCGGCCGGGTACGGCATCTATTGTGCACACTACTGCAGTTGGGTACGTTATGATGATGTTAGGCCCAACAAGCGGCTCGATGATTGTTGCATCCTGTGTTTTCGTGAGTTAGAAAGCGTTCAAGTTAGACGACATAAGTAGCAGAAAATGAGGTTATCCCCAAGCTTATAGGTGGTTAGAATAATAGTACGGATATATCATAAGTATTAGAAGTTAAACAAATTGAAGAAAATAAGTTTCGTCAAGCTTCGACATTTACTTGAATGAAATACGGTCCAAATTATAATACCCTGTATTTTCGAACTCGGAAATTGAACCGTCCAACATGAGCAAACTTACCCGATCCCGGAGGATTTGGTCATATTCAAGTATGCAAATAAAGGGCTCGTTGTATAAGGCGATGAAGTTCCAAAATGAAACGACTCAAAAATGGGACGACGATAGTTGGAAATAATATTTTGGGATGTGCATAAAGAGGTTATGGACTAGTGATGTATCAGATGATCATGATAATGAACATATAAAGTGTGTTAAAGATAATTACTATTTAAGTGAATTGAGATCAAGAAATTAATTATGCACACAATTGGTTTTATATGGACAGTAGCATTAATTAATTAATTAATGGATAAGTGTTGTAAAACACTTCCATGTGCTACATGGGAAAAGAGCATATTGTGACAAACTTTTTTTTAGTTTTTGGTGGCATCTTTTGCACAAAATAGTTGTCCAGAGTTATAAAAAGACAAGTGGGCCCCATATTCCATATAGTGGAGAAATACATAATCATCTTTGTGTACTAAACTTATCATTTTGAATGCATAAGAATTGTGGTTGTTTAAATTGAAAATCAGGAGGCAACAACGTATTTTAGTGTATAAATACACATATATCAATGTTATTCCATGAATAGATATACACAGTAACATTAACCAATTTTGTTACTATTTTCGCTCACCACTTCAATCTCGTTGTTAAGTCTTGTCGTGTTGTTGAATCCGGGCTTCTTCTAAGTGAAGTAAGGTGGAAGAAGAGTAGTTCTTGACATATAAGGTATGAATTCTCCTCTCCTAAATATATTTAAGTTCAGGTCATAGCTAAATTGTGATATGAGAAATTTAGAATTTATAGCGGGGAATCGTATAAATTGTTGTTGTTGTTGTCGTGGCGGTTGTTTGATGTGGTTCTTGTGATGAATATTGGGCTAGATATCATGTAAATTTGTTATATATATGCTGTCCATGTTATTGTTGTGTTAAAATTAGGGAAGAAGATAGGGGAAAAGGGGTGGTTATTTGTTGCAAACCGAGCTTACTGCTGGTCGTGTTTGGTACTAGTTTTGTTAATTGACTGTCACGACCCAGCCCCGTGGGCCGCGACTGGCACCCTACTTGGGTACCCAGACCAAATTACGTATTCATTGCCAAATCGAAACTTATTTCAGAATTTCATAAAAATCATATCAAACATAACTTATCGAAATATGTCTTAAGCGGTCGCACAAATCAAATACAAACTGAGCGGCGAAATAGACATCGCCGGTCAAAAGTGCAAACATAAGCATAAGGGCCATTTGGGGCCATCATAACAAGCAGACCGCTTTAAGACCAGAAAACGAAATCAAACTAACATATACAGGACCCTCACCCCACATATATGACTACAAGCCTCTACGAATTCAAAACAAAGACATATGGCGAGACAGGGCCCCGCCGTACCCAAATAGTCAAATGTACAGAATATATACAAAGCAAAAGGAGTCTGTACCAAAAGTGGACTCCGGATCAAAGAGGAGTACTCCGGAACGGCAAAAAGTGAAGCCTACTGTGGAGGATCACCAATGTCTGTACCTGCGGGCATAAAACGCAGCCCCCGAAGAAAGGGGGTCAGTACGAAATATGTACTGAGTATGTAAAGCACGGAGTACAGAAATATGGATCAAAACTGAAAGCAAATCAGATAACAAAATGGAATACAAATCGGTATGTCAAAATCCGTATCAAAATCATATACGTATATATAATGCAAACGAAATCATGCAAACGCTTAGGAACGTGGTCGCCACTCCGACGCTGGCGCCACACACAGCATAACACCAGAAGGTTTCAAATCTCCGTACATCCCCGAACACAAACATAATCATAGGTGAGCGTATCGCATCACGAGCCATATCACAGCATAACTCCAAACGGAACCCGGCCCTATGGCGAAGCCTCGGGAACCGTAACACAGCATACGGCCAAATTATTATAAGGCGCACGAATCATAACCGGCCCGGGAACCGGTGAACGAAGTCATAATAAGGCACGAGCAGAGTCGTGAGCAAACAAATGCAAATCATACTTGAAAATAGTCTTTCAAAACAGAGTAATCCCATAAGTCATTTCATAATACAAAATAATCGGATACTTAGTCGATATAAGGTTTCGTTTCACAAAACGTTTCCAAAGTAGTACGTATAGCTCAAAACGTAACTTAGCGTATCGTAATATTCAAAACATATCCCGTAGGAGGAAGTTCCGAAATCGAAAGTATCATTTCGAACTTTATTTCAAAGGACAGCCCAATAAGACAAATAGGGCGTCTCGGGGTTAGCGGGCCCACCTCGAGTCAAATTGAGGTGGCGAACACATTTTACGAATATTTATATGCCAAAGGTCATACATCATCATTTCTAAGTTACCCGACCACATTTCGATAGGTTTCGGACGAGTGGTGGCTTTCTAGCCAAAATAGAGCCCTTAGGCTTCAATTGAATTGAATGAATAGTAACTCTTCTGTGGATCGGGTTTCGAGGAGCAGAGATGCTCCGGAAGTTCTCATATTTGCCTATCATACTAAGATATGTCAAACGAAGAAGTGGGAATCTTTACATACCTTACAGACGTCGTATGCTCTCCCAAAAGTCAAGTCCCGTTTCGCCCGAAATCTGCAAATGGTCAAAGTTACCAATTGAGACTCTTAGGCCTAAAAAAATGCCTTTAACTTCATTCTTGCCTAACGAAATTTCGGCAGCATTTCCCCTATAAATCTAACATCCCCGAGGCTTAGCTCGGCTCAGAATACATCAACAACAACAACCCAAACATCATCAAACAATATAAACCATATTCAAACTTCAAAAGTCTACCTTACTACGCAAGTTGGAAATCTTTCATTCAAACTTCAAAATTCCAAATCTATATCCATATTATTGTATTCATTTACTCATTCAAGATTATGCCATCACATTCCAAATACATTCCAAGCCATACACGAAATTGCCCAAAATCCATTACTTTCCATAATTCTTTCAAAACACCAAAAGTCACGACGAACATTCTAACTTGCGTCGTTTCATTCCGAATTCATTAACATCATTATAAATTCATATTTAAAGTCTTTAGCACTCTAAATATACAATGATATACATAATGATACCGAAGGTATACGCTTTCCGATAATATCCGAAATCATTTTCCAACGCCAATTTAATTCATCAATCAATCATTTACGACACAAGGATCACAACAACACATTATACCAACTAACAAGATCAATTCACCTCACTTTCTCCTCCCTATGGCTCACGGCCAACACACAATATACACACACACCCACGACTTTCTATTTACATCAAAGTTACGGGATTCTCCTCTATTCCCAATCTTTAACATATTCATATCAATTCTATAACATTAAAGGGGCAAAATTCTTACCTTTTCTTGAAAACCCGACTTGTCATAAACGAGGTTCTTGTGCCAAACTAATTATACCCCGTTGAAGAGGGCCTTGAGTACTTCACAACTATGTAGAAATTGAGATTTTTGGATCAATAACAAAGCTTGGATAATTTTTTTTCTCCTCTCCTTGCCTTCGGCCGAACCCTCTTTTGTGGTGTTCTTTGAATTTTTGTTCTATTTTCTTGATAATTATCAAGTGTACATGATATATATCCTTTTAAGAGTCATGTGCTATGCACATGACATCAACATAATGGGTTTGGCCCTTGCTAAGGCCGGCCACCCTAATCCCTTGGGCCTAAACTTTGTGTCATATTTTCCTTGGCCCAATTCTCGAAAAGTGCCATTTTGTAATTCCCGGAACTAATTTCCGAAATTCCAAATTTATCCTCGGCCTTCCCCGAGGTCTTAACATTAATAATTCCATAACCAACATAGTCACATTCACTAAAATCAAAATATGTCCTTATAACACACAAATCGTAATTATTTCCCGATTTCCAACTATACGAACACACGGGACATAACATTCTCCCCCCCTTAAGAACATTCGTCCCCGAATGTTAAATTAATCTTATAAGGTCTTATGATCAAGGCAGGAGTGTCCCTTTTTAATAATGACATACATAATTCATTTTATCAATCAACACAACAAACTGAAAAAAAATTAGATTACCTGTGGACGTCGGGAACAAGTGAGGGTATCTCCTTTTCATCTCGTCCTCCGCCTCCCAAGTCATCTCCTCCCGATTATTGTTGCGCCACAGGACTTTGACGGAGGGCACTTCTTTAGTGCGTAGTCTCCGCACCTGTCGATCCAGAATAGATACAGGCTGCTCGTCATAGGATAACTGCTCCGTCACCTGAATGTCATCAACTGGGAATATCCTGGAAGGATCACCAATACATTTCCGCAACATAGACACATGAAACACCGGGTGTACGGCTTCCAAGTCGGATGGTAAGTCTAGCTCGTAGGCGACCTCGCCTATCTTTCGAACGATCTGATACGGCCCAATGTACCGGGGGCTCAACTTACCCTTTCTATCGAATCTCATGACACCCTTCATGGGCGACACCTTCAGGAATACCCAGTCGCCAATCTGGAACTCTAACGGTCGACGTCGTCTATCTGCATAAGCTTTCTGTCGACTCTGAGCAACCAATAATCGTTCTCGAATAAGCTTTACCTTATCTACAACTTCCTGGATCACATCTGGCCCAATCAGCTTAGTCTCGCCCACGTCAAACCAACCAATAGGAGATCTGCATTTCCTGCCATAAAGGGCCTCGTACGGAGCCATCTGGATGCTGGAGTGATAACTGTTATTATAGGCAAACTCAATAAGCGGCAAATGATCATCCCAGCTGCCCCGAAAATCAATAACGCAGGCCCGCAACATATCTTCGAGCGTCTGAATAGTGCGCTCGGCCTGTCCGTCGGACTGAGGGTGAAAAGCTGTACTGAGGCTCACCTGAGTCCCTAATCCCTCCTGAAATGACCTCCAGAAATTTGCTGTAAACTGGGTACCTCGGTCAGTAATAATAGATATAGGGACTCCGTGAAGTCTGACTATCTCTCTGATATACAATCTGGCATAGTCCTCAGCCGAATAGGTAGTCCGAACCGGAAGGAAATGGGCTGATTTCGTCAGCCTGTCAACAATAACCCAAATAGAGTCGTACCTGCGTAGAGTACGCGGCAACCCAACAATGAAGTCCATATTAATCATCTCCCATTTCCAGGCTGGAATTTCGATCTCCTGTAGCAGTCCACCGGGCTTCTGATGCTCGATCTTAACTTGCTGGCAGTTCGGGCATTGACTAACAAACTCAGCAATGTCTTTCTTCATGCCGTCCCACCAATACAAACACCTGAGGTCCCGATACATTTTAGTGGAACCAGGATGAACAGAATACCGTGCATTATGGGCCTCGCCCATAATCTGCCGCCGTAAGCCCGCAACGTCCGGTACACAAAATCTGCCGTCATATAATAATACTCCGTCAGGCGAGATCTCAAACTGAGTCTTTGCTTTATTAAGGGCCACATCTCTGTACTGAATCAAAAGAGGATCCTCGAACTGGCGCTGTTTTACCTCCTGAATAATAGATGACTCAGCAACTGGACGGACAGAAATCCCCGAATCTCCAGAATCTATCAAACAAACTCCGAGGCTGGCCAGTTGACGAATGTCACAAACCAAATCTTTCTTACCAGACGGTACATCAGCCAAGCTGCCCATAGACTTGCGGCTAAGTGCATCCGCTACCATATTGGCTTTCCCCGGATGGTACAGAATATCAACGTCGTAATCCTTTAGTAGCTCAAGCCATCTCCGCTGCCACAAATTTAGTTCCTTATGCTTAAAAATATACTGGAGACTTTTATGGTCCGTATAGATATCAGCATGGACCCCATATAAATAATGCCGCCAAATCTTCAAAGCATGAATCACCGCGGCCAACTCAAGATCATGAGTGGGATAGTTCTTCTGGTGCGGTCTGAGCTGCCGGGAAGCATAGGCTATGACTCGACCATGCTGCATCAATACACAACCTATCCCAATACCAGAGGCGTCACAATAGACAACATATCCATCAGATCCCTCTGGAAGAGCCAAAACTGGTGCTGTAATCAATCTCTCCTTCAGCATCTGAAAACTGCGCTCGCAGGCATCTGTCTACTGGAATTTTGCTGCTTTCTGGGTAAGCCTCGTCAGTGGTGCTGCAATAGAAGAGAAATCCTCCACGAACCTGCGATAATACCCAGCCAATCCCAGAAAACTGCGCACCTCTGTCGGAGTAGTAGGCCTGGGCCAATTCTGCACAGCCTCAATCTTCTGCGTATCGACCCGAATGCCGTCTGCGCCGACAATATGGCCCAAGAATGCCACAGAAGTTAACCAAAATTCACATTTAGAGAATTTAGCATATAAATTCTGCTGACGGAAAACGCCAAGTACCGTCCTCAAATGATCTGAATGCTCCTCGGCTGATCGCGAGTAAATCAAGATATCATCAATAAACACAATAACAAACATATCCAGAAAAGGCCGAAATACCCGGTTCATCAGATCCATAAATACCGCTGGAGCATTAGTCAGCCCGAAAGACATAACTCTGAACTCATAATGCCCGTATCGGGTCCTGAAAGCAGTCTTCGGGATATCTGACTCCCGAACTCGAACCTGGTGATAACCTGAGCGCAGATCTATCTTCGAAAAATATTTAGCACCCTGCAGCTGATCAAACAAGTCATCAATCCGGGGGAGGGGATATTTATTCTTAATAGTCACCTTATTCAGCTGCCGGTAGTCGATACACTTCCGCAGTGACCCGTCTTTCTTTCTGACAAACAACACCGGCGCTCCCCAGGGTGATGTGCTGGGTCTGATAAAACCCTTATCCAGCAAATCTTTCAGCTGCTCCTTCAACTCCTTCAACTCAGCTGGTGCCATCCTGTACGGAGGAATAGATATAGGCTGCGTATCCGGCATCAACTCGATAGTAAAATCAATCTCCCGCTCAGGCGGAAGGCCAGGAAGCTCGTCAGGAAATACATCTGGAAACTCACTGACGACCGGAACAGACTGAAGGGTAGGTACCTCCGCTGCAGTATCGTGCACACGAACCAAATGATAGATATACCCCTTCTGGATCATCTTCTTAGCCTTGAGGTATGAAATAAACTTACCCCTCGGCGATGCTGTAGATCCGAACCACTCTATGACTGGTTCCCCTGGAAACTGAAAACGGACTACCTTTTGCTGGCAGTCGACATTAGCATAACAGGAAGACAACCAGTCCATACCCATAATAACGTCAAACTCAAGCATGTCTAACTCTATCAAATCTTACCTTTTCTTGAAAACCCGACTTGTCATAAACGAGGTTCTTGTGCCAAACTAATTATACCCCGTTGAAGAGGGCCTTGAGTACTTCACAACTATGTAGAAATTGAGATTTTTGGATCAACAACAAAGCTTGGATAATTTTTTTTTCTCCTCTCCTTGCCTTCGGCCGAACCCTCTTTTGTGGTGTTCTTTGAATGTTTGTTCTATTTTCTTGATAATTATCAAGTGTACATGATATATATCCTTTTAAGAGTCATGTGCTATGCACATGACATCAACATAATGGGTTTGGGCCTTGCTAAGGCCGGCCACCCTAATCCCTTGGGCCTAAACTTTGTGTCATATTTTCCTTGGCCCAATTCTCGAAAAGTCCCATTTTGTAATTCCCGGAACTAATTTCCGAAATTCCAAATTTATCCTCGGCCTTCCCCGAGGTCTTAACATTAATAATTCCATAACCAACATAGTCACATTCACTAAAATCAAAATATGTCCTTATAACACACAAATCGTAATTATTTCCTGATTTCCAACTATACGAACAGACGGGACATAATATTCTCCCCCCCTTAAGAACATTTGTCATTGTTGGTATTGTGTGGGCTGTATGAAATTTGTTTCAGGATAATTATGGTAAATTAAGTATGGTTATTGTTGTTCATGGTGTTGTGAACTTGGGAAAGTAATAGAAACAGGGGAGATGTTGTCCGATTCATGATACGACAAGTTGGTCATTTGATATACATGATATACCAAGTATATCCTTAGCATAATGAGAGACATTATCACTATTATAGATTAAACCACTAAACAAATTGCGAGGTTGGACTGACAAGGAAACTAACAGGGTATGTAAGATTCTTCTTTCTTTTCTTTGGCACGAATCCAACGATACTAGCTAACGAATGTCCCCATAAGAAGAAACTTCTATTCTAATGCTTATAAGCTCCATGATCTTCATGTTTCAAAATGTTATTTGATTTGTTTAAACCTTATTTCTAGTTTACAGATGAGTCACATGTGACATTGTTAGTTATATAACTCATTCGGAGGCTACCGACCTTACATCACTCCGATGGTCTCAGATCATGTTCCACGAGTTCATCATGCATTATATACATATATGTATCTATTTTACTACACCGAGCCGGGATATAGTCGGCCGGATATGGCACCTATTGTGCACATCACTGTAGTTGGGTATAATAACACCAAGTCCCACTAAGGCCAGGTACGATATTATGATGATGATTAGCCCCAAAGAGCGGCTTGATGATGGTGTGACTTATCTATATACATATATATGTATTTTGTATATGGTTTCAAACTAATGCATGCATGTCACATGTTCCCAGAGTTTCAGGTTACATCCTTCTCTACTTTTCTTTGATTTATTGTCTTTATATATATGTATTCCTACCTTACATACTCAGTACATTATTCTATACTGAAGTCCTATTGGTGGGATGTTGCGTTCGTGCTCGCAGGTCCAGATAGCTCGACAGAAGGACTTTCGTGATAGGAGTCTCAATTCCACGATGATGGTTACGCTCCGCTTTTCCTGGAGTTGTTGTAGAGGTGTGTATACTAGGTGGTCCTCAAAGTTTGTATGTATTTATGTAATATTTGCATTACGGGTATGGCGGGCCCCTGTCCCGACCAACATGAGGTGTATGTATGTTCTTAAAGGCTCATAGAATGTATCATGGGTATAGATGTCATCTGTGGCCTTGTCAACCCTAGTGTGATGTCTATATGCTCTTGGTTTCCTCGTTGGCCTTTTGTTTACATGTAGCTTTCTGTGACAGCCTTGACGGCTTGTACAGAAATTATGATATGTCGGGACTTTTCTGTATGCAGTTGGACTTTGCTATGTTTCCCGTGTACTGTACGTTCACTTGATTCCTAAATAGACAAGATAGTATATACATTATATGGCCAAGTGGTACTTCGTGAGTTAAGTCGGGTACCGGTCATGCCCCTCGAGTTTGGGGTGTCACAAACTTCGTATCAGTGCAGGTTTGTCCTAGGGATGTCTATGAGCCGTGTCTAGTTTAGTCTTGTTTATAGGTGTGTAGCGCGCTACACTTATAAGCAGGAGGCTACAAGACTTTAAGGCTTAGCAACCTTTCTTTCTTATTTTAGATCGTGCGATAGAGCTGCGTTACACCATGAAAATTTTCATGTCATTTGCAAACTAACGTAAGCTTGGAGAGGTCATCGAACCCTTAAAAGTTTAAGGAGTACTCTTAACAAGTGTTAAGCAAGTGTGTAAGGGTTCTGGGATCAAGCAAATCGAAGATAATAAGTTTGTTGAAAGTTTGGAAAACTTTTGCAGACTTTTGGGCAGAAATTTTGGGTCAATTTTAGAGAAGCATATCTTTTAGTATATGAGGAGTTTTGAAGTTAAAAAAAAGGCTAAATTGAAGTTCATGAAGTCTAGTTTCCATGCAACAAACCGCTCATCGATATAACATCGGAGTAGAGAGTTATGGATGTCTAGTTAGGCTTGCAGAGCAGAAACGCGCAGCTACAGTGTGCAACACGTGCAGCTACAGTACCCAAAAATTCTAGATCGGACCCAACCTACACTAGAGCACTATAAAAGGGGGTTTACCCCTCGTTTCTTCATCCAAACCCCCCTAAACATATCCCAAATCCTCTAGAACATTTCCCCAACTTCTACAACATGCACATATATTCCTACAAGTCTATATGGGAATTTGGTCTTTTTTATTTCATTTTTAACATAACCCCAAGTCCTAGAAAGCCCTAGAAACCTCTCCAAACATATTCCAACATATTTCCAAGCCTAAACCAAAGATCCAACTGAAGATTAGAGTGGTTAAGGTTTCCAAGTGAGGCCTGCACTTGTCTCCTTTTCTTGAAGATATTTGGGTGAGTATTTTTAATATGGAGTAACCATGGAATTGAAGTGTTCTTGAATTTTGAGGTAAGATTTCATCGTAGTTTCATGTTTATGAGTTTGTTTGGTAATTATGTAAAGATTTGAGGAGAAAAAAATTGGAGGAAAAGGTCAAATATGCATTTGATGATATTTTGAGTTGGGAATTAACTTGAGTTATAGTAATTATTAGTATGTTTTGAGCATAATCTTGTTATGAGGGATAATAACAATGTTAAGGAATGGTCGTATACACTTGTGTATAAGGGGTTGTATGAAGTTGTTGTTATGGATTGATTATGAAATGAAGTTTTGGGATTGAATTGAGTATAGTTTTAATGTAATCAAAAGATTATCAAATTGTTGAGGCTTTATTGTGCTTTGGGAGTTGTTTTGAAGATTGGAGGGAGTAGAAGATTGTTACACCTCGAAAAAAATTCCGAGTAGCTAACATAAGATCGAAGAGGTCATGGAACCCTTATAAGGTTAATGAATACTCTTACCAAGTGTTAAGCAAGAGTCTAAAGGTTCCGGGATCAAGCAAATCAAAGAAAATAAGTTTGTCGAAAATTTGAAAAAAAAAGTAGACAGAATTTTGGGTCAATTGTTGAGGGACATATCTCCTAGTATAATGGGAGTTTTAAGACGTTTCAAAAGCCTAAATTCAATTTCGTCAAGTCTAGTTTCCAACGCAACAAACCGCTGATCGATAAGACATCGGAGTAGAGAATTAAGGACGTTAAAAGTTAGGCTGACAGAGTAGAAAACGCGCGCTACAGTAACCACTACAGTACTGCTATATTAAGTCATACAGTGCCACCGACTTTACCCACCTATAAAAGGGTCAAGACCCCATTTTTATGCACCAAAAATAGATACTAAAGAATGACTAATGGCCATTGTTATAATGTTAACGAAGGTAGAAACGCTAACGTTGGAGGGGGACGTGCAAGTGTAGAATAGTGCGACGAAAAGGTATGTAAGGCTAACCCTTCTTTCATAAGGCATGGTTCTTTGGCCAAATTTCTAAATACTCTATACGAGTATGTTGTCTCCAAATGATTGACCTTCCGAGCTCATAAGCTCACGATCCTCGATATGTACTGCGTTTGTACTACGCTCCTCATATAACGAGTAAGCCTATAATATAGACGTAGCGATAATGATGATGATATTAATGATGATGATAATAATAATGATACTAAAGGTGCCTACGGGATATTAGATGTATGTGTGTCTATGAAGGGCTATAATGAAACCCCGAGCCTATGGTGCCGGGTAGAGTATATGTTTATATATATGTATGTATATGATTACGTAACGCGCGCACACATCTGCAGATGGTACGGATAACCCTGAAACCTTGGTAGGGCCAGGTGGATATAACATTGAGCCTTGGTTGGCCAAGTATGTATGAAACACCGAACCTTATGGTCGGGTACGCTATGTATGTATATAAGTGTATGGCTATGTATATAATATGAATATGAATGTGAAAAGACTATGTATATGAATGCGAACAGGGGCATGTATACGAATACGAGCACTATTATGAAATACGCATGAGAAATGGAAAGTTCCTATGAAAGGCAGGTAAGTGCCATGATGATGGTATTATTGTCTTCCCTCCTATGCCACTTCATATATTGTCTATGACGCTTCTATATTGATGTTGATCATGCTTTACATACTCAGTACATTCTTCGTACTGACGTCCTTTTATTTGTCGACGCTGCGTCATGCCTGCAGGTGCACAGGGAGACAGATTTGATCCATAGCTGCTTATTCAGAGATTGCATAGCAGATCTCCAATTCCTCCGGAGCCACAGCTTTTGGGTACTTATTCTTTTGTGTATATAATTATGGGCATAGCGGGGTCCCATCCCGCTTATGTGACATGTTATACTCTTCTTAGAGGCTCGTAGTCACGTGTATGTGGTTGGATATGTCTGGCCTTGTCGGCCTATATTTTGTATATCATTTTGTTGGCCTCGTCGGCCCATGTACATTGTTGTGGCATAGATGCCTATGATGATTGAAGATGTTGTCGTCCAATGGGACTAGTATGACTGATGCTTAGAAATGTATAATTAATGATGTGGCTCACCTAGATGCAAGCCCAAGTGTAAGCTAAGGGGTGCCCGGGTGGGCTAGCAGAGCAGATCAGTCCTAGGGTGTGTCTACGAACCGTGTCTAGTAGAGTCTTGGTTATGGGTGTGTTGCGCGCCACACTTATAAACAGGAAGTTGCGGACAGTTTTGGAATAAATGACCTTTTTTCTTCATATGAATCGTGCGATAGAGCTATGATGTAAGAAATTATTGAACTTAATCGTGTGTTGTGTATTTCAGAGATGCCTAAAAAGAAAAAGGCTACAGCGGCGCAAAAGGGCAAGACGGTGGCAGAAAAGCGGGCTACAAGAGCACCGCCACCGGTAGTAGAGGAATGTGAGTCCCAGAGTGCGGCTCAATCTCAGTCCTCCCAGACAGTGCCTATTACTGGGGAGCGTGAGGGAGCCACAGCCCCAGCTCCAGCACCTCCAGCTCATCCACCGGATGCTTCTGGTCAAGATGTGAAAGAGGCCATTAATTTGTTGACTCAGTTGGTTGCGGCCCAGACTCAGAGGCAAAGTTCAGGGCTTGGTGATAGGGCTGTTAGTGTGAGGGTCCGTGATTTCATTACTTTAAACCCTCCGAAATTCTTTGGGTCAAAGCCGTAGGAGGACCCTCAGGACTTTATTGACGGTATGTTGAGGACACTCCGATTGATACATGCTTCAGACACCGAGTCGGTGGAGTTAGCGTCATATAGATTGAGAGATGTCTCGATCCAGTAGTATATGGTGTGGATGGCCTCACGGGGGGCCAATGCACCTCCCCCGGTATGGCAAGAGTTTGTTGATGCCTTTCTCCGTCATTATATGCCTCCGAAAGTTCAGCGAGCTAGGGCCGATGTTATATCCCGTATTTCGTACATTCGGATATTTCAAGGTAGTTGTGGTGAGTTAAGGGAATGACCATCATCCAAAATTATTTTAATGTACAAGTTGGTTATGAATATTATTAGTGTGAAAATATTGAGAAAGGCTAAGGGTAAAAAGGGAAATTCATAAAATGGTTCATGGTAATATTGTGGAAGGCTAGGGGAAAAATGGGGAATTTCAAAAAACAAAATGGTCATGAAGTTACTAGGGCCGTGTGACATGTGAGGGAATATGTGTCCATATTTTTATTTGGTGGAGCTAAATTATGTGTATAGACCAAAGCTTAAAAGGCAAGACATTAGTCATCTTTATTTTAATTTAAAGAAGCTTCAAGAAGAAGGGTAGGTGGCCACTTGGTATTGGAAAGGCTAAGTATATATATAAACAAGTGGGGGCAAATAAGACATAATCATCTTTCAAGACAAGAAGTTTGGAGAAGAAGAAAAAAAAAAAGAGAAATATAGTAGTGTTCGGCCATGGTGCCAGAAATTTGAGTCCATGGAATTGATCAAGAAAAAATATTTTCTTCTAGTATTCCAACTAATTTGAAATCCCTCATTAACATGAAGGAGTTGTTGGAGCAAGCAAAGCCTTTATTTGTGTAGTTCACAAGCCGTAGCCATGTAAAGAAGTTGGGTGAGAAAGGTATGTGTTCAATCCTCTTTTACATATGTTACGGGTGGTTTATGCATGTTGTTGTATGAAGAAATGGATGAAATTCATGTAATATATGTGTGTGGGTGTTGGCCGAATAGTAGCTAGGTGGGTGAGATGTGATGAATTGATTTTATTTAGTAGTTTGATTGTTGTGTTGTGGATTCCATGATGTAAAATGAGGATTTAATGGCTTGAAATGAAGTTGTAACCGTTGTGGTGTCGTTGTGGAAGCTAATGTGACACTAGCATGAATTCTTATGTTTGTATAAATGAAGTTGTTAATGTAAAATGTTGGTGGAATTCATGAATTTGGAAGTGAGACATTTGTTTGGAAGATTGTAAGTTGGGTTGTTGTGATTGAATTTGAAAGAAGGAAATGAGTTGTTATTGTTCTTGTTGGAATTGGAAGGTTTCGGGTGAAGTAGTATGTTGATTGAGTCGTTTTGAATGTTATGTGAATTGAATTAAATATAAATGAAATGTCGTTAAATTGTATGACAAAGGTTGTTAATGTTAGAATGCATCTTGAATTTATTGTTGATGTTGTTGGTATGATTGATGGTATTGTTGTTGATAGTTTGGCCGAGTTGAATTCTCGGATTGTTGATTGATGATTTCGGCCGAGTTAGATTCTCGGGGATGGTGTATTTACAGGGGAGATGCTGCCGAAATTTCGGCAGATTATAAATGAATTCATTTGAAGGATTAAGACAAGTATATGGTGATGAATCTAATAATTGCGACAATCTTCTTGAATGTAGACTAGCGATAGCGAGCTTGGACGATTAAGCGTAGCTAATAGGACGCGGAACAGGTATGTTAAGGCTCTCCCCTTTTTTTCCAAGGCATGATTCCGATGTTATGATCTCATAATTGCTTCCATATTCTCCTTGTTTTCAAAAATTAGATGTTTATGATTTCAAGGCATGATTCTTTTCCGATAACCCGTCAATGCTTTCCAAAATGTCCGTATTTTTCCAAAACAAAGGTTTATGGTATTGTAAGCTTTAATGACAATAACGATGGATATGTTTTACAACGACATTGATGATGTCGAGGATGAGAATATTTCTATGATGACTATGATAAGTATGATTTCATGTTCGAAAGGTACTTGATATGATTATTGCTTTTATTTTCCAAAAATAGATTCTGAAATGTTCGTAGAAGGTTCTGTACTTCAAACGCTTTTAACTTTCTTATACTAAATCGGGTTGACCTGAAACTTGTTTCTGAGCCTTCAGGGTCGGTTTATGTATGTTGTTATTCGTTGCTCGTCTCATCTTATAATAATTGTTCCTTCAAGGTGAGACAAAGCGGCCATGGTTATTCCATAATGTAATCGGAGGTTACCGACCATACGTCACTCCGACGGATACATGACTTTCTTTGGGCTCTCATGCATGCTGCTTATATGATATATGTATATGTATATGGGGGATATGGGGAAAAGGGCCATATGTTGCGCTATAGACGCATTGCCACCTGGTCAGTTGGCGTAACTTATCATCCCGGACGCGGGATATATGTGGGGGAGCCAATGTTGTTCGGCGCTATGACATGTTCTATTTTCTATGTATATGACAAAGAAATGTTTTCAAAGGAAAGCTAAGCATGCATGGCATCCGCCCTAAGAGGCACTCAGATGTACAGGTTACCCTTTTATCTCATGATATGCTCTATATCTTTATTCTGTTGTTGTTCATAATTACATCTCTTACTACTCGGTACATTGCTCGTACTGACCCCCCTTTCTTCGGGGGGTTGCGTTTCATGCCGCGCAGGTACACCCAGATGAGATGAAGCTATTAGAGAAGACATTCCAGCGGAGTTGGCAAGCTCCACTTGTTCCTGGAGTGTTGCCGAGTCAGAGTATGTGTGCTATGATGTCTTGTTCGAAGTTAGAGACTTTGCAGACAGAGTCCTGGGTATAGAGTGTCGGTATTGTAAACGGCTCCACCAGCCGATGTGTCATCTTATGTTATGTTATAAAGTCCATGTGATTACAGATTCCATTTGATCTGAGTACGAGGGAAAAGAAAGATTCTGAAAACTTGCTATGTATTTCATTCTTATTCGATTTAAGAGTCAAAAGATATTATGCATGTAATAAGAGTCAGCGGGTTCGCTCGGCTCCGAATATGGGGTCGGGTGCCCATCACACCGTAGTAAAGTCGGGGTGTGACAAAGTGGTATCAGAACAGGTCGTCCTAGGGGTTGTCTGCAAAGTCGTGTCCAGTAGAGTCCTGTTTATGGGTGTGAAGCCGGCCACATTTATAAACAGGAGGCTGCGGGGCATCTAGGGATTGTTGACCTTCTTTCTGTCTTAGATCGTGCGATAGATCCAAGTCATAGGAAAATGGAATTTCTTATACAAACCTTACATACGACGAAAGAAGGTGAGAAACGATATGGAAAGTCACAGGTGTAAGTATTGGTATTCTGTTCTGTTACCTGGAACTGGAAACACTGGATGGCTGAAATGTGTCATATAGTCGTATGTTCTGTGAGGTATTGTCGATATTTGCTGCATACAGGTCTTGAGTAGTAGGAGTGGTAAAGGAGGTTCTGCCAGAATGGGTACGCCTAACAGGAAGAAGCGTGGAGAGGAAATATAGTAAATAGGCAATAAGTGAGATGCGTTGATTCAGAAAGGTTATGGATTTGGCATGGCGATGAAGGTGAGATCACTGCCATCGGGAATCTGGGAATCCAGGACGAAAGATAGTTATGCACGTAAGCGAAAGATGAAGGTTGAGGGTCGAAAGGGGTAAAATAGTAATTGTAAAGGAGAAAGACGTGTTACGAGAGTGTCTCGGGATCTGTAAGACCTCGACTCGCCCCAGATCATGTAATAAAGGTCATGCGAGGAAGTGGACGCGGTTATATCAACATTAAGGCACCGGCTTCCATCGAAGTTACGAGGATAAGCGTGCTAAGGTGGGAGCAATTTTAGGATGGGTGACCCCCTGGGAAGTATGCAAGAAATTCTATATATCCAGACATAAGAGACAAATGAGAAGTTAGAATAACCTAATGATAGCAGCCATGGAAGCTCAACTCCATTGAAGGACAAGGAAATGTTATGTCAAGATCAACGGGCTTCAATTAGCAATTAAAAAAATTGTCTTGTGATGGCAGAAGACCTCCAGCCCTATTCTGATTTTTTTCCTCAAGTCTTACACCTATTTGGAGGCCCAAATTAAAGTCCAAAGTGAGATGAAATGAGGCCCAAATCAGCCCCAAAAGAAGAAGTTTCCAGCAGCCCAAATTGGCCCAAATTAGTTTCTAGAATAAATAATTAATTGTTGTTTTAATCTATGTTGACTTGCATTGGTCCAAGTGTGGGTAGTCTTCTAGGTTGTTTTAATCTATGTTGACTACATTGGTCCTAGTGTGGGAAGTCTTCTATGTTTCTAGGGAAGATAATTCTCATTTATTTCTATTTTGACTAGTTCCTTCCTTTACAACTATATATAGGGGTGATTGTCATCCATTGTAAATCAGATTTTGAAGAATCTATTATATTGAGAGTTCTTTTGAACCTTTGTGGCATTACTTTACGATTTATCTTTTAACCTAACTAGTTCCTAGTTCAAGGTAGTAAGATAATTTCTTCCTTGATATCTTTGATTTCTTTTTGGTATTCTTTCGAAGGCGGTTAGTTGTAAATACTAATTGTTGTCTTAAGTTACTCACATAGCGGTCAGGATCCTAATCTACTGTTTTTGATTTGTTATCGCAAGTAAAGGCGTTAGATTTCTTCCTATAAATCTATACGTTGTTACATGGATCTTGTCAAGACTTTAGAACTAACGTTCTTGGAAATTCGTGGATTGTTCCTTCGAATTTCCCATATCTTTTGTTTTCTAGTTTTTAGATTCTTTTCTATATTTGCTTTCGCACTTCTTATATTTTAATTATAAATTTGGGATCTATCAAGGTTTCGTTCTTGATAATCTTGGGGATTTCTTGAAGAAAAAAAAACGAGCAAAAAAAAAAAGTACTGTAGCAGTGAACAGTGACGACAAAAAAGTTTAGTGTTTGCTCTCCAAGAAATTTCTTCCATCCATTTGTTTTTTTTAAGATAGAAAATAAGAAGAGGGGATCCTAGATCTTTAAAGCTAAGAAGCAATCAATTTTTTTCTTGCTCCTTTTATCTTGTTAAAAAAAAAAGTCCTTTTTGTTCGAGTCTTGTTTCAACTAAATTCTAATTCTTTCTAGGATTGGTTCTTCACTTTTTTTTAGTGCCCTAAAATTCTTTATTTTACTACTAAGGGCTTGATTCTAGTGGGGTTTAATTACAAATCCACAAAGTGTTTTCCCAAAGGTTATTTGAGGGGAAAAAGGCAAGAGTGGGTGAGAATAATTGAGGAAAAAAGCCCCAAAAAAAAACTGATTGATACATTTTCTTTAAAATAACTATGTCTTTCCCAATTGCAAGAATCTATGATTATGAAGGATTGGCCAAGTGCGGCTGTAATCATGTGGTACTACCAAGATTGTGCATGTGTGCTAGTAAAGAAACTTACCTACAATGGGAATACTATATGGAGCATATATTTGCTTGTAACAATTTTTGGGAGATGGAAAAATTGGAGTTTGCCACAAGGGCATTGTCCTTGAAATTACGGAAGATAGTCGATGATTATCGTAACCCTCATTGGGTGAAATTTAATCGGCTACTTTTGACGTGGAGTGATTTAAAGGAGAAATTGAGGCGCATTCATTCTATAACACTGTCCCAAGATGAAGCTAACTCCAAAATTCCTATTCGTTCCAATAAGATGGTTAAGTATGTAATCTTCCAAGAGGAGGAGTCAAGTTGTGAACAAAAGAGTGACTCTTCATCATGTGTAACTTCTCTTACACTAACAGAAGTTCCTAAACCTCCAGAAAAAAGAGAAGATGAGAGAATAAAAGAACTGAGTGAAAAATAAAATTATAAGGAA
Source organism: Lycium barbarum (assembly GCF_019175385.1). Lineage (NCBI taxonomy): Eukaryota > Viridiplantae > Streptophyta > Magnoliopsida > Solanales > Solanaceae > Lycium > Lycium barbarum. The sequence continues at coordinate 54,330,145 of NC_083346.1, forward strand.
GAGAGATACAAAATTGGGTGGAGTAAGGGAGTGCAAAATGGTAACTCAAGAGAGGAAAAAGGAAAGTTTCAGTTGAGAAAAGCGAGTCAGTTGTCACAAGAAAAGAATGGAGATAAAAACAAAAGAAAGAGTGAAAAGAATGAGAATGAAGGCAGAGATGTTAGAACAAAAAGTGTTTTGTTACAAGAATTGAGAGAATCAAAAGAGAGCTTAAGTGAGAATGGTTCTTGTTTATCTTCTAACCTCCTTACTCTTTTTCTTTCTAGTGTTTTTGAATCTACATTGCAGGTTTCGGAACAAGCGCCCATGCGGTCTTTAGAACAGCAAAGAAAAGAGATAAAGACCTTATGTTGCCAAGAAGATTCCGCAAAATTTTCAAGTGATACATCACATGTAGACCAAGGTAGAGGATCCTTTAAGGAAGCAACTTGTGGTAAAATGGCTAAACCTAATACTTTATGTGCTTTAAAAGCCATTGAATGTGAAGGAATTATAGGTAAGAGTTATGATAATTCAATTTTTGAATCTGTTGTTTCATCACCTATGGATGAGAGTTATTCTACTTGTTTAGGTCATTCTTTATTTGACTCTAGTGATGCAGTTGTTGATGAGAACTCATTCATGTCTAATGTGCACTATGCTAGTAATCTTTTAGTTGTAGCAATGGAAGGGGATATGACTAATCTCATTAGTCAAGGTTTTAAATTGTGTGATAACCCATTGTAGGATGATAATAAAGATGAGTTTGCAGTTTATTTTTGTCCACTTTGGGATACCAATGAAGGAAGAAAAGATGGTGAAATTCCCAATGAAGATAATGAGACACATGAAGCTTTTGGTGTCTTAGATATTAAGGAAGCTGAGCTAAATGCAGGATATAGTCACTCAAGTGTGGAAAAGGATAAGTGCTCACATATTGCTAATTTCACAATATCTTTATCTTGTTTCGTCGATCCTTTTTTGCAGGTTTATTCCAAGCCACTTTATGAGGCAATTACTTTTGGTCCATATCTTGATTATGGTATATCTAATGGTGAGGTTAAATTATTTAGCAAGAGCAAATATGGTATGTTTTCCTTGTATTCATACGCTTTTGATCTAGCTAATGACCCTCTGCAATTTAAAGAGCTTATGAATTGTGTTTTTAGTGCTTGTGTTGGTGATTACATTTTCCTGTTAGCTGATGTTATACTTGGACTTTTAAAAGGAGTGTTTGTGCATAAAAATAATAAGTGGATTAAATGGTTGCATGGTCACTACCTTGTGTTACTCATACCAAGTGGTTGTTGTGTTTTTCTTCTTATTGTGATTATCATGTTGGTTGCAGGAAAATATCAAGATTCAAGGACGAGAATAATCTTTAAGAGAGGAAGAATGATAGCAATCATGAAGGCTCAAATGCATTAAATAGAAAATAAGGTCACCACCAAGATTCGAGACAAATCTTCTTTAAGAGGGGGAGAATGATAGCAGCCATGGAAGCTCAACTCCATTGAAGGACAAGGAAATGTTATGTCAAGATCAACGGGCTTCAATTAGCAATTAAAAAAATTGTCTTGTGATGGCAGAAGACCTCCAGCCATATTCAGATTTTTTTCCTCAAGTCTTACACCTATTTGGAGGCCCAAATTAAAGTCCAAAGTGAGATGAAAGGAGGCCCAAATCAGCCCCAAAAGAAGAAGTTTCCAGCAGCCCAAATTGGCCCAAATTAGTTTCTAGAATAAATAATTAATTGTTGTTTTAATCTATGTTGACTTGCATTGGTCCAAGTGTGGGTAGTCTTCTAGGTTGTTTTAATCTATGTTGACTACATTGGTCCTAGTGTGGGAAGTCTTCTATGTTACTAGGGAAGATAATTCCCATTTATTTCTATTTTGACTAGTTCCTTCCTTTACAACTATATATAGGGGTGATTGTCATCCATTGTAAATCAGATTTTGAAGAATATATTATATTGTGAGTTCTTTTGAACCTTTGTGGCATTACTTTAGGATTTATCTTTTAACCTAACTAGTTCCTAGTTCAAGGTAGTAAGATAATTTCTTCCTTGATATCTTTGATTTCTTTTTGGTATTCTTTCGAAGGCGGTTAGTTCTAAATACTAATTGTTGTCTTAAGTTACTCACAAAGCGGTCAGGATCCTAATCTACTGTTTTTGATTTGTTATCTCAAGTAAAGGCGTTAGATTTCTTCCTATAAATCTATACGTTGTTACTTGGATCTTGTCAAGACTTTAGAACTAACGTTCTTGGAAATTCGTGGATTGTTCCTTCGAATTTCCCATATCTTTTATTTTCTAGTTTTTAGATTCTTTTCTATATTTGCTTCCGCACTTCTTATATTTTAATTATAAATTTGGGATCTCCCTAACCTCGTTGTTATCACCTAAGGGAAATTAAAGTATACGGGATGGCTGGAAACCTAAAGAGGTCGCGTAAGACGAGGTAGGCTAGACTGGAGAAGAGACAGAAAGTGCGTCACAGCTTTGGAAATTTGGATAGGCTTGAATAGCGTTTGGAAGTATTTGTGGGCTAGTTGATAGTGTAAATATTTATATATATATATATATATGAATGCTTAGGATATCTCACATATGATTGTATCGGTGGACATGGGAGTTCCAGCAACCGGCGCTATGGTAAGGAAGGCATTAATCAAGTAAGGGTACCGAAGATCGAGTGATAGCAAGAATAAATGATATAAGTGTTACAAGGTAAATTGATGTCATTTTCACTACCGGCTAAGATTGGAAAACTCAAATACAGCGATATTTGGAAAAGAGAGAGAGTGAGTACATGGAAGATAAAGAAATCAAAGTGTCGGAAGAAGGTGAAAGGTAAGAAACCTCAGTGAGTGAAGCTCCCGAGAGAAACTACTGGCAAAGCACGAGACTATTTAGGTAAAACTTCAAAGATAGACATGTGAGAAGGATAAAGTGCGGTCATGTGAAACGAAGAGGAATGTGTGGAGTTCGAGGACCGGTTCCAATAAGTAAGGCTAAGGGAATAGTGTCCACGACAAGGAATGTGAAGTAAGAGAAAGAATGATAAAGCGTTGTGACGATGTTAGGAGGAAAGTAACCGGAAATCTTTAACCATAGAAGTAAGAGGGATGTTCTGGTAAGTTAGCGGTAGGAATCTGATCACGCACCAAGGAAAGAATAAGGATGATGAGAAGTTTCCGATACGTCATGTACAGAGTTGGGAAGAAGCACGAGGAATAAGGCAATTGTCGTAGACGAAGGTACTCGAAGACTGTTGGCGCATAAGGAGGCCCTTAAAAAGGGGGGGGGGGGGAGACCATATTATATTAGGCCAAAAAGGGATCACAATATTTTCAAGTACTAGAAAAGGAAACTTATTAGTTCGGGGCCAAAGTTTAAAATATGTCGGTACATCGGGAGTAAGTAAAGAATGTTTCGAACGACGACGACTATTATAACGAAAGTATCAATAATTGGTAGTCTGAGAATTTTTGAAAGAAAGAAAGAATGTAGTGCCTATGAATGAAACAAAAGAGTTCATCGGACACTAGAGAATAGTTCATGGACAATTAATTGTACGGAGCATGAGAATGTACGCTATGGAATTGTATGAATCATCGACGTGAAGCGATACTCAATCATGTTTGTAGGGGATCCACACCGGAGAGCCAACAAGAAATAACGATGGACGAAACAAGCGCCAATACAAAGAAATCAAAGACAAGTATACTTGTGTCAAAAGATGACCTGGGAAGGACAAGGATAATAAGTTGGCGCAATGGATTAGGAAACCAATGACACGGAACGAGGACTCATGTAAGGACTGAGGAGTTCGATGATAAAGAAAATAAGGTAAAGGATAAGGAATGGGCCTGAAGAAAAGGACTACTATAGAAGGGACCCTCCCGAAGTATTATAACACCCCATGAGATTAGTTGAACATTCGAGGACGAATGTTCTAAAGGGGGGGGGGGGGAGGATGTTATATCCCGTATTTCGTACATTCGGATATTTCAAGGTAGTCGTGGTGAGTTAAGGGAAAGACCATCATCCAAAATTATTTTAATGTACAAGTTGGTTATGAATATTATTTATGAATATTATTAGTGTGAAAATATTGAGAAAGGCTAAGGGTAAAAAGGAAAATTCACAAAATGGTTCATGGTAATATTGTAGAAGGCTAGGGGCAAAATGGGGAATTTAAAAAAAAATTGGTCATGAAGTTACTAGGGCCGTGTGACAGGTGAGGGAATATGTGTCCATATTTTTATTTGGTGGAGCTAAATTATGTGTATAGACCAAAGCTTATAAGGCAAGACATTAGTCATCTTTATTTTAATTTAAAGAAGCTTCAAGAAGAAGGGTAGGTGGCCACTTGGTATTGGAAAGGCTAAGTATATATATAAACAAGTGGGGGAAAATAAGAAATAATCATCTTTCAAGACAAGACGTTTGGAGAAGAAGAAAAAGAAAGAAGAGAAATATAGTAGTGTTCGGCCACGGTGCCAAAAATTTGAGTCCATGGAATTGATCAAGAAAAAATATTTTCTTCTAGTATTCCAACTAATTTGAAGGCCCTCATTAACATGAAGGAGTTGTTGGAGCAAGCAAAGCCTTTATTTGTGTAGTTCACAAGCCCTAGCCGAGTAAAGAAGTTGGGTGAGAAAGGTATGTGTTCAATCCTCTTTTACATATGTTATGGGTGGTTTATGCATGTTGTTGTATGAAGAAATGGATGAAATTCATGTAATATATGTGTGTGGGTGTTGGCCGAATAGTAGCTAGGTGGGTGAGATGTGATGAATTGATTTTATTTAGTAGTTTGATTGTTGTGTTGTGGATTCCATGATGTAAAATGAGGATTTAATGGCTTGAAATGAAGTTGTAACCGTTGTGGTGTCGTTGTGGAAGCTACTATGACACTAGCATGAATTCTTATGTTTGTATAAATGAAGTTGTTAATGTAAAATGTTGGTGGAATTCCTGAATTTGGAAGTGAGACATTTGTTTGGAAGATTGTATGTTGGGTTGTTGTGATTGAATTTGAAAGAAGGAAATGGGTTGTTATTGTTCTTGTTGGAATTGGAAGGTTTCGGGTGAAGTAGTATGTTGATTGAGTCGTTTTGAATGTTATGTGAATTGAATTGAATATAAATGAAATGTCGTTAAATTGTATGACAAAGGTTGTTAATGTTAGAATGCGTCTTGAATTGATTGTTGATGTTGTTGTTATGATTGATGGTATTGTTGTTGATAGTTTGGCCGAGTTGAATTCTCGGATTGTTGATTGATGATTTGGGCCGAGTTAGATTCTCGGGGATGGTGTATTTACAGGGGAGATGCTGCCGAAATTTCGGCAGATTATAAATGAATTCATTTGAAGGATTAAGACAAGTATATGGTGATGAATCTAATAATTGCGTCAATTTTCTTGAATGTAGACTAGCGATAGCGAGCTTGGACGATTAAGCGTAGCTAATAATAGGACGCGGAACAGGTATGTTAAGGCTCGCCCCTTTTTTTCCAAGGCATGATTCCGATGTTATGATCTCATAATTTCTTCCATATTCTCCTTGTTTTCAAAAGTTAGATGTTTATGATTTCATGGCATGATTCTTTTCCGATAACCCGTCAATGCTTTCCAAAATGTCCGTATTTTTCCAAAACAAAGGTTTATGGTATTGTAAGCTTTAATGACAATAACGATGGATATGTTTTACAACGACATTGATGATGTCGAGGATGAGAATATTTCTATGATGACTATGATAAGTATGATTTCAGGTTCGAAAGGTACTTGATATGATTATTGCTTTGATTTTCCAAAAATAACTTCCGAAATGTTCGTAGAAGGTTCTGTACTTCAAACGCTCATAACTTTCTTATACTAATTCGGGTTGACCTGAAACATGTTTCTGAGCCTTCAGGGTTGGTTTATATATGTTGTTATTCATTGCTCGTCTCATCTTATATTAATTGTTCTTTCAAGGTGAGACAAAGCGGCCATGGTTAATCCATAATGTAATCGGAGGTTACCGACCTTACGTCACTCCGACGGATACATGACTTTCTTTGGGCTCTCATGCATGCTGCTTATATGATATATGTATATGATATATGTATATGTATATGTATATGGGGGATATGGGGAAAAGGGCCATATGTTGCGCTATAGACGCATTGCCACCTGGTCAGTTGGCGTAACTTATCATCCCGGACGCGGGATATATGTGGGGGAGCCGACGTTGTTCGGCGCTATGACATGTTCTATTTTCTATGTATATGAAAAAGAAATGTTTTCAAAGGAAAGCTAAGCATCCATGGCATCCGCCCTAAGAGGAACTCAGATGTACAGGTTACCCTTTTATCTCATGATATGCTCTATATCTCTATTCTATTGTTGTTCATAATTACATCTCTTACTATGTTACTATTCATGCCTTACATACTCGGTACATTGCTCGTACTGACCCCCCTTTCTTCGGGGGGCTGCGTTTCATGCCGCGCAGGTACACCCAGATGAGCTGAAGCTATTAGAGAAGGCGTTCCAGCGGAGTTGGCAAGCTCCACTTGTTCCTGGAGTGCTGCCGAGTCAGAGTATGTGTGCTATGATGTCTTGTTCGAAGTTATAGACTTTGCAGACATAGTCGTGGGTATAGAGTGTCGGTATTGTAAACGGTTCCACCAGCCGATGTGTCATCTTATGTTATGTTATAAAGTCCATGTGATCACAGATTCCATTTGATCTGAGTACGAGGGAAAAGAAAGATTCTGAAAGCTTGCTATGTATTTCATTCTTATTCGATTTAAGAGTCCAAAGATATTATGCATGTAATAAGAGTCAGCGGGTTCGCTCGGCTCCGAATATGGGGTCGGATGCCCATCACACCCTAGTAAAGTCGGGGTATGACAACCGATAAATTCTTGAACTTGAGGCAAGGTAGTATGAGTGCCCTAGAGTATAGCCTCCGCTTTAACTCCCTGGCTAGGTATGCTTCGGCCATGGTAGCGGATATGGGCGACCGGGTACACCGATTTGTAAAGGGCCTAGGGCCACACTTGATGGATAAATGCTTGACTGCGTCCCTTCAGGACGGTATGGATATTGCACGCATTCAGGCACATGCTCAGAACTTAGAAGAAAGCCTACAACAGCGGAGAAGTGAGTGTGAGCAAGATCAGGGACATAGCAAGAGACCTAGATCTTCGGGTCCGACAAGCGAGTTTAGAGGTGGACACAAGCAGCAGTTCCCTAGACCTTCAGGATATTCTATGACCAGTGCATCTCCACGGTTTCCAGGCCAGAGCCTTGATAGATATGCTCGTTCAGGGCCGAGTCCCAGTTATTCAGGACCTCAGTTCAGAGATGATTCAGGCCAGTCAAGGCCACCTGTACCATGATGTTCCCAGTGTTGGAAGTTGCATTGGGGTCGATGCCGAGATTGCTCGGATGGTTGCTATTCATGTGGTCAGTCAGGCCATATCATGCGTGATTGCCCCTCGGTACAGGGTAGAGGTAGGACCCAGCCATCAGGGTCGGCAGCCGGATCATCAGCATCTGTACGCCCTACGGGGCCAAGTTCACATGCGCCAGTCGGCCATGGTAGAGGTAGAGGGAGAGCTCCCACTTCTAGCGGTCCTCAGCACCGTATTTATGCATTGGCTGGACGCCAAGATCTTGAGTATTCTCCTGACGTGGTCACAGGTATATTATCGGTATTCTCTCATGACGTATATGCTTTGATTGATCCGGGCTCCACATTATCATATGTTACTCCATATATTGCGAGTCGATTTATAATTGAGCCAGAGTCTATCAAACCTTTTGAGGTGTCTACACCTGTGGGTGAATCGGTAATAGGTAGCCGAGTATATAGAAATTGTGTGATTGTGATTTGTGATCGTCTTATTATGATTGATTTGCATGAGCTAGAAATGGTAGATTTTGATGTCATTATGGGCATGGATTTTTTGGCTTCTTGTTATGCCAATGTTGATTGCCGAATGAAGATGGTTCGTTTCCAATTTCCGGGAGAACCAGTCTTAGAATGGAAAGGGAATACGGCGTCACCAAAAGGTAGATTTATTTCAGCTAAAGGCAAGGAAGGTGATCACAAAAGGTTGTATTTATCACCTAGTGCGAGTTCAAGACATAGAAGCTGAGTCGCTGACTCTCCAAGTCAGTTCCCGTAGTGAATGAATTTCCGGATGTGTTCCGGGAAGTGCTTCCAGGCCTTCCTCCCGAGCGGGAGATTGATTTTGCCATTGATGTGTTGCCAGGCACTAAACCTATATCTATTCCTCCCTATAGAATGACACCCGCAGAATTGAAAGAGTTGAAGGAGCAATTGAAAGACTTGCTCGAGAAAGGATTCATTAGGCCTAGTTCATCCCCGTGGGGAGCACCCGTATGCTTCGTCCGAAAGAAAGATGGCTCCTTGAGAATGTGTATTGATTATAGGCAGTTGAATAAGGTGACGATTAAGAATAAATATCCTCTCCCGAGGATTGATGACTTGTTCGATCAATTGCAAGGTGCCAAATGGTATTCAAAGATTGATTTGAGGTCCGGGTATCATCAAGTGAGAGTAAGGGAGAAAGATATCCCCAAGACAGCTTTCCGGACAAGATATGGTCATTTTGAATTCCGGGTGATGTCATTTGGGCTAATTAATGCGCCAGCTGTATTTATGGATTTGATGAATAATGTGTTCAGGCCCTTTCTAGACTTATTTGTAATCGTATTCATTGATGATATTTTGGTGTATTCTAGATCCGAAGCAGAACATGCAGATTATTTGCGTATTGTCCTTGGAGTTCTTCGAACTCGAGAATTGGTTGCAAAGTTTTCCAAATGTGAGTTCTGGTTGAACTCAGTGGCATTGTTAGGGCATATTTTGGCAGCCGATGGTATTCGAGTGGATAGTCAAATGATTGAGGCCGTGAAGACTTGGCCAAGGCCCACAACTCCTACGGAGGTTCGTAGCTTTCTGGGCTTAGCAGGTTATTACAGGAGGTTCGTTGAAGGTTTTTCTTCTATTTCTGCACCAATCACAAAGTTGACCCATAGTTTCTGGACAGATGCTTGCGAACGTAGTTTCCAAGAGTTGAAAGGTAGGTTGACTTCTGCACCCGTCTTAACACTTCCAGAGGGATTGGAAGGATACGTTGTTTATTGTGATGCTTCAGGAGTCGGGCTAGGCTGTGTATTGATGCAACATGGCAAAGTGATTGCGTATGCTTCAAGACAATTGCGGAAACATGAGCAGAATTATCCCACCCATGATCTAGAATTGGCCGCGGTGGTTCATGCGCTAAAGATATGGAGACATTATTTATATGGTGTCCACGTGGATATTTATACAGGTCATAAGATTCTTCAGTATATCTTCAAGCAGAAAGAGTTGAACTTGCGACAACGACGATGGCTAGAATTGCTGGAAGACTATGATGTTGATATTTTTTATCACCCTTGAAAGGCAAATGTTGTGGCTGATGCTCTTAGCCGTAGATCGATGGGGAGTCTATGTGATAAACGACCAGAAGAAAGAGAAATGGCCCGTGAGCTCCAACAGTTAGCTAGCCTAGGAGTCCGGGTAGTGGACTCAGGTAGCAGCGAAGCTACTATCCAAAATACAGCAGTCTCGTCGCTAGTAGCAGAAGTGAAAGAGCGACAATATGAGGATCTCATGCTAATGCGGTACAGAGATACACTCCCTCAGAAAGAGGAGTCATCATTTGACATTTCAGGAGACGGAGTTCTCCAGTGTAGAGGATGATTATGTGTTCCCGATATGGCAAGTTTACGCCACCTGATTTTGAGAGAAGCTCATAGTTCCCGTTATTCTGTTCACCCCGGAGCGACGAAGATGTATCATGATCTTAAGTCTATATATTGGTGGAACGGGATGAAGAAATATATAGCGGAATATGTAGCTCAGTGTCCTAATTGTCAACAAGAGAAAATCGAGCACCAAAAGCTGGGTGGATTGTTACAAGCTATAGAAATCCCAACTTGGAAGTGGGAAGTGATTAACATGGACTTCGTTTCAGGGTTACCCCGTACTCGACGTAAGTATGATTCCATATGGGCGATTGTGGATAGACTCACCAAGTCAGCTCATTACTTACCGGTCAGAACGACCTATGTGGCAGAGGATTATGCAAGGCTTTACCTTAAAGAGATAGTGAGACTCCATGGCGTTCCGGTATCTATTCTCTCCGATAGAGGGACTCAGTTTACAGCTAAATTTTGGGAGTCTTTCCAAGAGGGTTTAGGGACCCGAGTTAGCCTTAGCACGGCATTTCATCCACAGACCAATGGACAAGCTGAACGTACTATTCAGACTCTTGAGGACATGTTACAGGCATGTATGATAGACTTTGGAGGAAACTGGGATGACCATTTGCCACTCATTGAGTTTTCTTACAATAATAGTTATCATTCTAGCATTCAAATGGCATCGTATGAAGCTTTATATGGGCGAAAGTGTAGATCCCCGATTGGGTGGTTCGAAACAGGAGAGACTAAATTGATAGGGCCAGACTTGGTTCAGCAAGCTATAGAGAAAGTTAAGCTCATACAAGATCGGTTGCTAGCGGCTCAAAGTCGTCAAAAGTCCTATGCGGATAATCGTCGAAGGGACTTAGAGTTCGAAGTGAAAGATTGGGTATTCTTGGAAGTGTCTCCAATGAAGGGCGTAATGAGATTTGGCAAAAAGGGGAAGCTTAGTTCCCGGTATATTGGGCCATATGAAATTGTACGAAAAATAGGCAAGGTGGCCTATGAGTTAGATTTACCTCCAGATTCGGAGTCAGTCCATCCAGTTTTCCACGTCTCGGTGCTTCGGAAATGTGTTGGAGATCCTATGAGGATCGTCCCAGTAAATGATGTTCAAGTGGCAGAAAAGTTAACTTATGATGAAATTTACCCATTGCCATATTAGATCGGCAAGTACAGAGGCTTAGTAACAACGAACTAGCCTCGGTTAAGGTTCTATAGAGAGATAGCAAACGAGAGGAAATGACGTGGGAAGCAGAAGAGAGTATGCGGTCCAAATACCCACATTTATTTCAGCCCTTGGAAGAAGTCCAAGACGAGACGTCAAGATTCTAAGGTATGTATGCTTTCCTTTTATGCCTTTGGGTTGTGTGTGGCCAAACTTTGTATGCTATTGTGTTGTAGCCCTATGTGGCATTGATATTATGAGTTGTTGTGGCAGGATGGTAATGCCATGTTATAGGGGAAACTCTGGAAAATTTTTATAGAATCCCCGAAGACTTTAACATTCGAGGACGAATGTTCTTAAGGGGGGGAGAATGTTACACCTCGGAAAATTTCCCGTTGGAACGCAAGCAAATGAACTAGTGAGGCGTGCGAGTGCATGATGCTCCATAAGTAAGCGACGACGTTTGATGACCTTAGGTGAGATTTCAAAGGTATCCGACGTAAGATGAGAAAGTTGGCTAAGATAAGGCAAGGTATGAGGTGAGCAATGCATGCAAATGGATGTGGATGATTGGAATGAAAAGCCTAAGAAATATGAAAAGTTGCAGATTGGCAATCTTCGTAGTGGTCGTAAAGTGCAAATACGGACCGTAAAATGGTATACGGACCGTAAAATGGTATACGGTCCGTAAATTGGCAGGTCGTAAATTGGCATGCAAGACTTCAACTTTCTGCCAGTTGAGGAAATGGTAAAATACGACCTGGTTTACGGACCGTAAAGTGATTTACGGCCCGTAAACCATGGTCGTAAATCACCATGGTTATAGTCTCAGTTTCTGGTTCTGATATGGGTAATACGCCCATGGAGGACGGTCCGTAAAATGGAATACGGGTCGTAAACCATGTTTACGACCACTGTTCACTTCAACACAGATTTTCAAGTTGTTAAATAAGGGGACCAAGGCTTATTTTATTTCACTTCAACATCACACCCCTTCTCTCTAAAACATCTCTCTACATTTATTTCACAAGAGTTCAAAGATATTTAGTGGTCAACAACATAAAAACAAGTGAATCAAGAGTAAGGAAACCATCAAAGATCCTCCAAGGCCAAGAAATCCAAATGGAGGAAAACTAGGGTTTTGCCCAAAGTGGAGTATTATCAACTAAAGCTTGCTCCTACAACATCTAAGGTAAGATTCATGATATTTATATGATGTTTAAGGTATTGAAGAGTTGAAATACATGGATTGTAGAAAATATGGTAAAATGGGTCATGAATGATGAATAGTGACATTTTGAGAGATAGTTTGAATTGAATTATGATTGTTGTTGAGTTGTGATATAAATGTGTTATAAACGACGTTAAGATCATGGAATAGACATTGTATATGAGTGGACGAGGTCGAAGGTTACAACCATGAATATGGGTGAACTAGGAGTAAATTAAGGAAGGTGGTTAATGTGAATAACTAATGGCCATTGTTATGATGTTAATGAAGGTAGAAACGCTAACGTTGGAGGGGGACGCGCAAGTGTAGAATAGTACGACGAAAAGGTATGTAAGGCCAACCCTTCTTTCATAAGGCATGGTGCTAACAACACGGTTAGCGGAAGACTTTAGAATTGAAAATTAGAAAGGGGGGAGGATTGATTCTTGAGAAAGAAGAACACAAGTTCAAGTATTTGATACTTAAAATGTTGTTTAATAGTGAAAGAAGGAGTTGAATCAATTAAGAAGAAGAAGAAATGGAGGGAGGGAACTCAAACAAGGAATCTTACCATCGAAGAATCCGAGTTGCGGTTCAAAGTAGAACAAAAAGGGCATAACCCAAAAGAGAACCTCAAAGGTCTCCACAAGCACAAGGCTAATATTATTAATATTCAAACTTAGTTACCATGAAAAAGAAAACACCCCTTTATATAGGAGAAATGGTGGCTGCCACCCTAAATAAAATAAAGAATATTCTTGACATTAAATTTGGTCAAACCAAATTAATTAAGGTGCAATTTCCAAGCTGCATAGAAGACCACCAATTCTTTGTTCCAAAGTGCATAGAAGACCATCAACATTTGTTCCCATGTGCATATAAGACCACCAAACATTTGTTCCAATGTGCATAGAAGACCACCAACACTTTGTTCAATAAAAACATTAAATGTAGTCAACATAGCATTAAATGATCTTCTAGAAACACAAGTATGGGCTGCTGAACTTGTTCCTTCTTTGGGCATGTTTTGGGCCATAATCCAACTCATCTTGGTTTTCAATTTGGGCCTCCAATTAGTATTAAGACTTTCCCTAAAGATCTCCTTTGGGCTGGAACTATTACTCCATTACATGACATGTCATTACCAAATGAAGCCCATTAAAGCATCTTGATATTTTTTAGTCTTCAACGAAAATTAAGCTTCCTTGGTTTCTATCACATGGTTCTTTGGCCAAATTTCTAAATCCTCTATACGAGTATGTTGTCTCCAAATTATTGACCTTCCGACCTCATAAGCTCACTATCCTCGATATGTACTACGTTTGTACTACGCTCCTCATATAACGAGTAAGCCTATAATATAGACGTAGCGATAATGATGATGATAGTAATGATGATGATAATAATAATGATGCTAACGGTGCCTACGGGCTATTAGATGTATGTGTGCCTATGAAGGGCTATAATGAAACCCCGAGCCTATAGTGTTGGGTAGAGTATATGTTTATATATATGTATGTATATGATTACGTAACGCGCGCACACATCTGCAGATGGTACGGATAACCCTGAAGCCTTGGTAGGGCCAGGTAGATATAACATTGAGCCTTGGTTGGTCAAGTATGTATGAAACACCGAACCTTATGGTCGGGTACGCTATGTATGTATATAAGTGTATGGCTATGTATATAATATGAAATGAATGTGAAAATACTATGTATATGAATGCGAATAGGGGCATGTATACGAATACGAGCACTATTATGAAATACGCATGAGAAATGGAAAGTTCCTATGAAAGGCAGGTAAGTGCCATGATGATGATATTATTGTCTTCCCTCCTATGCCACTTCATATATTGTCTATGATGCTTCTATATTTATGTTGATCATGCTTACATACTCAGTACATTCTTCGTACTGACGTCCTTTTATTTGTGGACGCTGCGTCATGCCCGCAGGTGCACAGGGAGACAGATTTGATCCATAGCTGCTTATTCAGAGATTGCATAGCAGAGCTCCATTTCCTTCGGAGCCATAGCTTTTGGGTACTTATTCTTTTGTGTATATAATTATGGGCATAGCGGGGTCATGTCCCGCTGATGTGACATGTTATACTCTTCTTAGAGGTTCGTAGTCACGTGTATGTGGTATATGTCTGGCCTTGTCGGCCTATATTTTTTATATCATTTTGTTGGCCTCGTCGGCCCATGTACATTGTTGTGGCATAAATGCTTATGATGATTGAAAATGTTGTCGTCCAATGGGACTAGTATGACTGATGCTTAGAAATGTATGATTAATGATGTGGCTCACCTAGATGCAAGCCCAAGTGTAAGCTAAGGGGTGCCCGGGTGGGCTAGCACCGGGTGTTCGTCGCCCCCCCCCCCCCCTAGTCGAGTCGTGACACATTTATTCTAATCCCCAAGAGAGATTCAAGATGAAACACCAACAATTTGGTATGTATGTTTTTCTTTTATGTACATGGGTCGTGTGTGGCTAATTTATAATGCTATTATGTTGTAGCCCCGTGAGGCAATTATATTATGGGTTGTTGTGCCAGGTTGGTAGTGCCATATTACAAGGGAAACTCTGGCGAAATTTACGCAGAATTCCCGAGTGTTTAACATTCGAGGACGAATGTTCCAAAAGGGGGGAAGAATGTTACACCTTGGAAAATTCCCCGTTAGCATACAATGAATAGGCTAGTGAAGAGTACGACGTATACGATGATTTGGTAAGTAAGAGATAGCATTTGATGGTCCTAACCTAGATTCAAAGACATTTGATGTCTAGGAAGAAGTTTGACAAAGAAGGTTATCGAGGAAAGCGAGGGATATGTTGCGCGTCGGGTAAGAATTATAAGCGACGAGTGAATGGTGGCATAATGATATCTTAGAGATGAGTAATGACGTCCCTTAGATTGGTATTGAGGTGTTAAACAAGTGTCAAGAAGGTTCCTTAACGGTTGGAGATCAAACGAGACGACAAGAACAAGTTCCGGACAGGTGGACATTATACGGCCAGACATACTGGCCGTATAAAATACACGGACCGTATGTCAAGCCGTAGGTTCAGCCAAGAATGGCATACTTCACTGGACCAAAAATACGGTCCAGACATACGGTCAGTGAAAAATATACGGACCGTATGTTGCTCCGTATGTTCTGGTCGGGACAAACTGTGACTTAATATAAGGGACCTCTCTCTCATTTTATTTTCATTTCATTTTCACTCCACGAGTCAAGAAACCTCTAGAATATTCTCTCCACTCTTCATCCACAAGAAATCAAAAGGAAAACCAAGATCAACTACTTCAAATCCATGGAAAATAGTGTATGAAACCTAGCCAAAGTTCATCTACACCAAGAAAACTCAAGGTGAGAGGAGTAGGGTTTTGGTGCTAGAAGAGTGTTTTCATTCAAGGCTTGTTTCTACACTATCTAAGGTAATTTTTATGGTATTTTCATGATGTTTGAAGTATTGATAATTTGAAACACTTGAATTGTAGAAAGACATAGAAAGTGGGTCATAAATGAGTAAATAGTGTCATTGTTGAATAATTGTTGGAATGAATGATGAATGTATGCATGTTGTGATCGTGAATACGTTATAAATGACATTTAGACCATGGAATAGGTATTATATGTGAGAAAACGCGATAGGTAGTAATAGCCATAATTGTGGAGAAATTGAAGGGAAATGGTGAATTGTGGTAAATGTAGATAAATGATGATTGTCGTGTGCGATATTGTGAATGTTGAAATTATATTAAGTCATGATATGTCTATAAGATGATCAATAATTCTAGCGTGTAATATGCCTATGTTATGTATGAAAATGCCAAGCTATGATAAGATTATGATATGTTCATGAGATGTGTAATAATGATGGGTTATGATTGACTATATGACGATACGATTCTACCGTGCCTAAATGGACGGGCATGTCACCGCTAAGGCGGGCTGCGTATGATTCCACCGTGCCTAAATGGCCCAGCATGTCACCGCTAAGGTGGGCTGCTATGTTTACACCGAGCCTAGAGGGCCGGGCATGATCACCACTAGTGGGCGGCATATGATGGTTACCCGGACGCGGGTTAACGATGAGGATTATGATCTGATGATATATGTGATGTGATGACATATGCACCACAATTTTGTAAAATATGATATATGTACAAATTGTATTTGCCTATGACACTCATGCAGGTTATATCTTTCTCTTATGGCTCACGATCCCTCCATTATATTTATTTCATTCTTGTCTTACATACTCAGTACAGGTAGACAGGTAGGCGAGCTTGACCCAGACTCATAGGAGCTGATAGCTGATTGAAAGCACTTCTTTGTTCCGGAGGTGCTTGATTATTCTTTTGTGTATATTTGTATATGTTGGGCACGACGGGGTCCTATCCTGTCCTTATGTCTAGTACTCCAGTAGAGGCTAGTAGATGCGCAGTGTGGGTTATGTGGTCTCACGAGGTTGCTACTATATATATATTATTTTGATGGCCGCAGGGCTCAAGTATATAAAAGTATTTGTGTTTTCAAATGAAAGATGATTTTCTTATAATTTGGGTATGAAATTGATAAAGGAACGTTGAATGCGTATAATGGGTAATAGAACGAGCGGTGTTCGGTGGTTAGCCCTGGGTACCCGTCGCGGCCCCTAGCTGGGTCGTGACAATCATTAACTTGTCGCTCATAATTCTTACCTGACACGTAACATATCACTTGCTTTCCTTGACAACCTTCTTCCCTTACGTAAAATGTCTTTGAATCTCAATTAAGATCATCAAATGCTATTTCTTACTTATCAAAACATCGTATACGTCGTGCCCTTCGCTAGCCTATTCACTGTGCGTTAACGAGAAATTTTCCAAGGTGTGACACGTTACGAGCATGACAATACTGATGATGAATCTAAGTCTAGAAGTCCAAAAGCTCATGATATGACATTCCTACGAAGCTAATGAACCTTATATGATTCCTATGATAGTATTTTCCCTACCTCTCCATGACTTTCTTACATTCCGGGAACTATGAGTCAACATTGATAAAGAGCTTCTTATGAGATAACGATGAGAAATATGCCATGAATACGATGATAATGATGACGATGAGTAAGTATAAAGAATCTTAAAGTGAGATACGATGTCCGTGAGATGTGATCCTAAGTATGGTTCCATTGATGCTTTTCCTTGTGTACACTTACCTTAAAATGTTAGTCCCCTCAAGGTGAGATGTGATGATTAGGATTACTCTATAATGTAATTGGGGGTTCACGACCTTATGTCACCCCGACATAGCCATAGTTGTCTTCAAGTTCTAATGTATGTTTTGATGATAAAGATATAGTGATGATAAGGTCATGATATTCCTATGAGATGTATAATAATGATAAGTCTATGAGGTGCTCACGATGGCTATATGACGATACGATTCCACCGTGCCTAGAGGCCGGGCATGTCACCACGAAGGCGGGCTGCATACGATTCCACCGTGCCTAAATGGCCGGGCATGTCACCGCTAAAACGGGCTGCTATGGTTACACCGAGCCTAGAGGTCCGGGCATGACACCACTAGTAGGCGGCATATGATGGTTACCCGAACGCAGGTTAACGATGATGTATGTGCTATGACGATATATGTACTACGACTATATATGTTATATGTATGAAATGCATCCACTCTTAAAGGTTAAGCAGGTTATGGCTTCATCTTATGTCTTATTATTTCTCTATTATGTTCATTTCATTCATGCATTACATACTCAGTACAATGTTCTTACTGACGTCCGTTTTCTTTGGACGCTGTGTTTTTTCCCACAAGTAAACAGGGAGAAGATCCAGACTCGTAGGAGCTGTTAGCAGGCCTTGAGAGCACTCTATTATTCCGGAGGTGCCATTACTTATTGTTTTGTGTATATGTATTTTGGGCACGGCGGGGTCCTGTCCCGTCCCTATGTCTAGTACTCCAGTAGAGGCTCGTAGATACGTATGTGTTGGTAGCATGGTCTCACGATTTCCTTATTATATGTATATAAAGGTAATTATGTTCAAAGTGAAAAATGGTTTTCCTATGATTTGAGTATAAGATTAATGAATGAACGCTTGATGTGTACGATGGGTAATGGTACGAGCGATGCTCGATGGTTAGCCCCGGGTACCCGTCATGGCCCATAGTCGGGTCGTGACAGTTGTTACATCTCGAAAAATTTTCCGTTCATGCACAGTGAATAGACTGACGAAAGGCATGATGTATACGATGTTTTGATAAGGAAGAAATAATATTTGATGATTCTAAATGAGATTCCAAAGACATTTGAGGTAAGAGACGAAAGTTGTTAAGGAAAAGGCAAGGCATACGATAGGTATCGAAAAGGATTTACAAGTAACAAGTTAATGATGATTTAATAGTGCCTTGTAGAAGAATTATAACGTCCCTTAGATCGTTAATGAGGTGTTAAACAAGTATCAAGAAGGTTCCATAAGGATTGGAGATCAAACGAAGTGACGAGAACAAGATTGGAGAAAAGATGGGTGCCACGGCTGATTATATGGTCCGTATAATGTTATACGGTCCGTATAATGAACCGCAGAATTGTTACAGTGAAGTCCCTCATTGGTGAGATTATACGGTCACTTATACGGACCGTATAAAGTTATACGACCCGTATAATGTGCCGTATAATGGTCACAGAGGCAAGATGTTGAAGAGGTGATTTTACGGTCACTTACACGGACCGTATAAAGTTATACGGCCCGTATAATTGTTACAAAAACGATGTGTTTTTGGGACGATTTCACGGTCTCTTATACGAACCGTATAAGTGTCCGCAAAATGCATGACGGGTCAGATTTTTTCCAATTATAAATACAAGAGCCCACATTATTATTTTCATTTTTCTCACTTCTCCACTTCTCTCCAAGTCTCTAGAACATTCTACACCCTTCATCCAAAAGAATTCTAGGGAAATCAAAGATCAATATCATAAATCCGAGGGAATCAAGTGTAAGAAACCCATTAAAGTTCATCCAAGGGAAGGTGAAACTAGGGTTTTGCTCAAGTGGGGTGTTTCTGTCACACCCCGATCTCCCTAGGGTGTGATGGGCACCCGAGCCCATATCTGGAGCCGAGCGAACCCGCTAACTCTTATTACATATAAACTCGTGGATCAATTAAGAATAAAATACATAGTAAGCTCTCAATTTTTTTTTTTCATAAGTAAGGTCTATCATCATATGGGACCCGTGACATGAAACATAATAACATATCGGCAGGAGAAGCCGTCTACAAAGCTGACACTCTATACCCACGACTCTGTCTGCAAAGTCCCTAACATTTATCAGACATCGTAGCACATGTACTCTGACTCGGTAGCACTCCAGGAACAAGTGGAGCTTGCCAACTCTGGTGGAATATCTTCTATATTAGCTTCAACTCATCTGGGTGTACCTGCGCGGCATGAAACGCAGCCCCCGAAGAAAAGGGGTCAGTACGAGCAATGTACTGAATATGTAAGGCAAGATTAGTAACTTAGCAAGAAATATGCGTATGAACAATCACTGTATGGAAACATAGAACATATCATAGGATAAAAGCGTAACCTGTACATATGAGGGCTGCTGAGGGCGGATACCATGCATGCTTAGCTTTCCTTTGAAAAAAACATTTCTTGCTCATATATATATAAAAATAGAACATGTCATATTGCCGAGGCGTCGGCAGCCGATCCATTTAACCATAATATATACATCCCGCGTCCGGGACGATATCATGTCATATAATGCCAACTGATCAGGTGGATATGCGTATATAACGCTCTGCCCTTATCTCCATCTTCCCCGTATACAATGCATACATCATGTACACATATCAGCGTCTATAGCGCTCTGGCTCTTTCATCATATACATATACGTGTGTCATGTACATACATCAGCGTCTATAGCGCTCTGGTTCTTTTATCATATACATATACGTGTGTCATGTACATACATCACCGTCTATAGCGCTCTGGTTCTTTTATCATATACATATACTTATAGCATGCATACAACACGCTCGAGAGTCCAAGAAAACCATGTCCACGTCGGAGTGACGTAAGGTCGGTAGCCTCCGATTACATTATGGAACAATCATAGTCGCTTTGTCTCACCTTGAAGGGACGAGTATTATAAGGCGAGACTACCAATGAAAAGTGTCATTATGAGAAAAACATCAAATAGGGTCATAAGGTATAGTTTCATTTACTTAGAACCTTTAGAGTAGTCATTACCTGTAATAGAATTAGGGTATCAAGATATAGTTTAACATTTTTATATTTTCCTTTTCATAGCAGAACATATCGTCACATATCTACCATAGGCATTTTCTCACTTTGGACTACATCGTTATCATTATAAGATCATATTCATCATTTTAGTCATGGAATCATCTTTGTCGTGCTTGTCATAGACGTATTCTTTTTCTTGGCATCATCGTTATCACGGTCATCATAGACATATTTCCATTAGAATGGTACAGTACTTGCCGTTTAATAATCGGAACAAGGGTCAAAAGTTCTCTTAGATTCAACTTCAAAACATGTCAAACGAGGCAACAAAGGAAAACCGGGAAAAACTGGGCCCACCTCGGGTCAACTGAGGCGGCGTACCAAATTTGTGTACATTTCATTCTATGACATCACTTATGAGGGTTTTAAGGTAGTCGGGTCCTATTTAGCAAGTTCTAGAGGCTTAGGAAGTTTTTCCAACTTTTTACACCATTTTTAATTCAATTCTACTGAATGGGAAAGGGGAGACTTTAGGCGCGGATTCCGGAAAATAGAATTGTCCCCGCGGCTCGTATCCGACTTATTACGCCTAAGACATGCCATAGAAAGAATGGTGAAGCCTTACATACCTTTTTTGCTCCTTACGCTTCTCCAAATTCGCCAAAATCTACAATTAGGTCACATTTACCAAACCTTAGTTAAAGCATTTGAAAGTTGATTCTCAAAGAAACACTTTGTCTGCTGAAATTTCGGCAGCACTTCCCCTGTAAATACACCATCCCCAAAAATCTAATTTGACCAATTTCAATCAACAACAATCCGGGAATTTGACCCGGCCAAACCAACAACAATACTAGCAATCATTTTAGCAACACTTCAACATTCAATTCAATTCAACTCGATTCAATTCAATTCAATTCATATGACTTTCAAAGCACTTTAATCAACATACTACTTCGTCCAACACCCTCCAAATTCATAAACTACATCAACATTCCGCACATTGACAACATTAACCACAATAACACAAGAACTATATGAAAATCACATTATCTCCTCCAATAACTTACAACCGACTCCAACTTCATTTTCAATCATTAAATTCTCATTTTTCATCATAGAATCCATAACAACAACACTAAAATATCAATTTGAGTTAAGGCACCACAACTTGCCAAAGCATACCCCATTCGGCTACAACAACTACATTCATATTTTCATGAAATTTTCCATAATTTCTATACATTACAACAACAAGCAACATACTACATAGAATTAACTCAATCTTCTCTTCAATACAACATATATACACGGCCAACACTACTCCATACGACTACCATTCCAACATATTACATTCATGGTTTTTCATTCATTTTACATTATGGATTTCACAACACAACAATCAAACTACCAAATAGAAATCATTCCATCTTTCTACACAACACCCATGCATTCGGCCAACACAAGCACACAACATGTCCATACTTCTCATTCATTTCTATACATCACAACATGCATAACCATCCATAATACATATAAGAAGATTGTAACCTTACCTTTCTCCTTTGATTCTTCACTTGGCTAAAATTATAACCTTGCAAGAATATGTGTTCTACTTGATCCAACAACTCTTCCATGTCATAGAGGACCCTCCAATTGATAGGAATACTTGAAGAAAAATATTTTCCTCCTTCACACCCTCATGGCCTTGTTTGGCCGAATTCCCTTTTTTTTTTTTTTTTCCTTTCTTTCTTTCTTTCTTTCTCTCCAAGTTCTCTAGAGTTTACATGAGAATTATGACTAATAAGTCATATATATATTTATCTTCCTCCACTTCTACTTATTTATGTTTAGGCCCCTCAATTATGGTCACATGTCTCCTTCATCCTTTTTCTAGAATTTTCTTGAAAATACAAAGAATACTAAGTGTCTTCTTTTACAAGATTTAGCCCATACATCGTTTACAATTTATAATTAGCCCCCATTGAATAATAAAAATGTGGACATACACCACACATGCCACACGGCCAACTTGGAATTTTTTATGAACTTTCTTGAACACTTTGTGAAATTACCATTTTGCCCCTAAGCTTCCACATTGTTACCATGTACCATTTTGTGAATTTCTCTTTTTACCCTTAACCTCTCTCAATATTTCCATACATTAATATCCATAAATAATATCCATAACCAACTTGTACATTAAAATAATTTTTGAAAATGGTCTCGCCCTTAAACTTCCACGACGACTTTGGAATTTCCAAACACACAAGATACGGGCTATAACATCCTCCCCCCCCCCCCCCCCTTTAGAACATTCGTCCTCGAATGTTCAACTGACCTTGTGGTGTCTTGTTGCACTTCAGGAGGGGGTTCTTTTATAGTTGCCCTTTCCTCCATGTCCATTCCATATCTGTTATCCTACTTTCCTTACTATCAAACTCCTGGATCCTTACATGGGTCCTCATTCCATGTCATGGGTTTCTTTTATAGCTGCTCTTTCCATTATGCCCGTTCCTTATCCTTTACCTTATTTTCCTTATAATCGAACTCCTTGACTTTTCATGAGTCACTGCTCCATGTCATAGGTTTTTCTAACTCACTGTGTCACCTCATTATCCTTGTTCTTTCCGGGTCCTTCCTTTTCTATATATTATTGTCTCGTCACCGTACCTTAACGGAAGCCATGTCTTAGTACGCAATCCTTACTTAACGATTTCAATGTAGCCGTAGGCTATTTCTTTATCCTCAGGTCTATCTCTTAGTATACTCATTGTTATTTCGCTTCTACTCTTCTCCCAAGTATTCTTGCGACACGCCGACATATTTTAAACTCTGATTCCAAGCTAATAGATTTCCTTTTCTGGCACTTAATAGTGTTGCAATTCCATTTTAGGTCTAATATAATACGGTTTCCCCCCCCCCCCCCCCCTTTAGGGGCTCCTTTTATACTAACCGTCTTCGAGTACCTTCCTTCTCTTGCTATTTCTTCATATGGGTTCTAAAGCTCGTGAACTATTCCTTTGTTTGATTAATGCCCTCCTTGTCATAGTGCCGGTTACTGGAACTCTGAGATTCACCTATACAATCATTTCGGAATATCCTACATCTTCACATATATATGTATATAATTACTATCAGCTAACCCACAAAGTACGTCCAAATGTTGTTCAAGCCTATCCTAATTCTAGGGCTGTGATGCACCTTCTATCCCTTTACCGAGGTAGTCCGTCTCGTCCTACGCGTCTTCCTATGGTCTCCAACCATCTCATATATCCTAGTTTTCCCTAGACTTCCCTAGCTTTCATTTGTCTCTTATGTCTCAATCTATAGAATTTCTTGCCAACTTTCCAGGGGGTCACCCATCCTGGAATTGTTCCCACCTGAGCACGCTTAACCCAAAAACTTCACTGAAATTCGGTGTCTTAATGCTGATATTTTCGTGTCCGCTCCCTCACATGACCTTTATCACATGTTCTGGAGCAAACCGAAGTCTTACAGGCTCCGGGACATTTTCGTAACACGTCTGTTCTTTCATAATTACGATTTTACCCTTCTCGGTTCCCAATGTTCACTTTTCACCGGTGTGTATGAGTATTCCCTGTCCTGGGCTTCCAGATTCTCAATAGCAATGATTGTACCTTCGTCGCCATGCCAGACCCATAGGTCCTCTAGAACAACACATCCCATTTACTGTCTGTTTGCGGCATTTCCTTTCCATGTTTCCTTCTGTTAAGCGTATCCATGCTAGTAGAATCTCCTTTACCATTTCTTCTATTCAAGATCTGTACGTAGCAAATATCGACAATACCTCGCAAAACATATGGCTATGTGGCATATTCCAGCCATCAGAACTTCCAGTTCCAAGTAACAGAACAATTATCCAGACTTACCTTTGTGACTTGCCATATCGTCACTCGCCTGCTTTCATCGCTGCTAGGCGTCTACGGAAATCATCGGTTAGTATCAGAAATCTTATTTCCTATGACTTGGCTCTATCGCACGATCTGAGACAGAAAGAAGGCCAACAATCCCTAGATGCCCCGCAGCCTCCTGTTTATAAATGTGGCCAGCTTCACACCCCTAAACAGGACTCTACCGGACACGACTTTGCAGACAACCCCTTAGACCGACCTGCCCTGATACCACTCTGTCACACCCCAATCTCCCTAGGGTGTGATGGGCACCCAACCCTATATCTGGAGCCGAGCGAACTCGCTGACTCTTATTACATATAAACTCGTGGATCAATTAAGAATAAAATACATAGTAAGCTCTCAATTTTTTTTTTCATAAGTAAGGTCTAGCATCATATGGGACCCGTGACATGAAACATAATAACATATCGGCAGGCGAAGCCGTCTACAAAGTTGACACTCTATACCCACGACTCTGTCTGCAAAGTCTCTAACATTTATCAGACATCGTAGCACATGTACTCTGACTCGGTAGCACTCCAGGAACAACTGGAGCTTGCCAACTCTGGTGGAATATCTTCTATATTAGCTTCAACTCATCTGGGTGTACCTGCGCGGCATGAAACGCAGCACCCGAAGAAAAGGGGTCAGTACGAGCAATGTACTGAATATGTAAGGCAAGATTAGTAACTTAGCAAGAAATATGCGTATGAACAATAACTGTATGGAAACATAGAACATATCATAGGATAAAAGCGTAACCTGTACATATGAGGGCTGCTGAGGGCGGATACCATGCATGCTTAGCTTTCCTTTGAAAAAAACATTTCTTGCTCATATATATATAAAAATAGAACATGTCATATTGCCGAGGCGTCGGCAGCCGATCCATTTAACCATAAATATATACATCCTGCGTCCGGGCATCCCGCGTCCGGGACGATATCATGTCATATAATGCCAACTGATCAGGTGGATATGCGTATATAACGCTCTGCCCTTATCTCCATCTTCCCCGTATACATATGCATACATCATGTACATATATCAGCGTCTATAACACTCTGGCTCTTTCATCATATACATATACGTTTGTCATGTACATACATCAGCGTCTATAGCGCTCTGGTTCTTTTATCATATACATATACGTGTGTCATGTACATACATCACCGTCTATAGCGCTCTGGTTCTTTTATCATATACAAATACTTATAACATGCATACAACACGCTCGAGAGTCCAAGAAAACCATGTCCACGTCGGAGTGACGTAAGGTCGGTAGCCTCCGATTACATTATGGAACAATCATAGTCGCTTTGTCTCACCTTGAAGGGACGAGTATTATAAGGCGAGACTACCAATGAAAAGTGTCATTATGAGAAAAACATCAAATAGGGTCATAAGGTATAGTTTCATTTACTTAGAAACTTTAGAGTAGTCATTACCTGTAACAGAATTAGGGTATCAAGATATAGTTTAACATTTTTATATTTTCCTTTTCATAGCAGAACATATCGTCACATATCTACCATAGGCATTTTCTCACTTTAGACTACATCGTTATCATTATAAGATCATACTCATCATTTTAGTCATGGAATCATCTTTGTCGTGCTTGTCATAGACGTATTCTTTTTCTTGGCATCATCGTTATCACGGTCATCATAGACATATTTCCATTAGAATGGTACAGTACTTGCCGTTTAATAATCGGAACAAGGGTCAAAAGTTCTCTTAGATTCAACTTCAAAACATGTCAAACGAGGCAACAAAGGAAAACCGGGAAAAACTGGGCCCACCTCGGGTCAACTGAGGCGGCGTACCAAATTTGTGTACATTTCATTCTATGACGTCACTTATGATGGTTTTAAGGTTGTCGGGTCCTATTTAGCAAGTTCTAGAGGCTTAGGAAGTTTTTCCAACTTTTTACACCATTTTTAATTCAATTCTACTGAATGGGAAAGGGGAGACTTTAGGCGCGGATTCCGGAGAATAGAATTGTCCCCGCGGCTCGTATCCGACTTATTACGCCTAAGACATGCCATAGAAAGAATGGTGAAGCCTTACATACCTTTTTCCGCTCCTTACGCTTCTCCAAATTCATGTTCCAAATTTGCCAAAATCTACAATTAGGTCACATTTACCAAACCTTAGTTAAAGCATTTGAAAGTTGATTCTCAAAGAAACACTTTGTCTGCCGAAATTTCGGCAGCACTTCCCCTGTAAATACACCATCCCTAAAAATCAAATTTGACCAATTTCAATCAACAACAATCCGGGAATTTGACCCGGCCAAACCAACAACAATACTAGCAATCATTTTAGCAACACTTCAACATTCAATTCAATTCAACTCGATTCAATTCAATTCAATTCATATGACTTTCAAAGCACTTTAATCAACATACTACTTCGTCCAACACCCTCCAAATTCATAAACTACATAAACATTCCGCACATTGACAACATTAACCACAATAACACAAGAACTATATGAAAATCACATTATCTCCTCCAATAACTTACAACCGACTCCAACTTCATTTTCAATCATTAAATTCTCATTTTTCATCATAGAATCCATAACAACAACACTAAAATATCAATTAGAGTTAAGGCACCACAACTTGCCAAAGCATACCCCATTCGGCTACAACAACTACATTCATATTTTCATGAAATGTTCCATAATTTCTATACATTACAACAACAAGCAACATACTACATAGAATTAACTCAATCTTCTCTTCAATACAACATATATACACGGCCAACACTACTCCATACGACTACCATTCCAACATATTACATTCATGGTTTTTCATTCATTTTACATTATGGATTTCACAACACAACAATCAAACTACCAAATAGAAATCATTCCATCTTTCTACACAACACCCATGCATTCGGCCAACACAAGCACACAACATGTCCATACTTCTCATTCATTTCTATACATCACAACATGCATAACCATCCATAATACATATAAGAAGATTGTAACCTTACCTTTCTCTTTTGATTCTTCACTTGGCTAAAATTATAACCTTGCAAGAATATGTGTTCTACTTGCTCCAACAACTCTTCCATGTCATAGAGGACCCTCCAATTGATAGGAATACTTGCAGAAAAATATTTTCCTCCTTCACACCCTCTTGGCCTTGTTTGTCCGAATTCCCCTTTTTTTTCCTTTCTTTCTTTCTTTCTTTCTCTCCTAGTTCTCTAGAGTTTTGATGAGAATTATGACTAATAAGTCATATATATATTTATCTTCCTCCACTTCTACTTATTTATGTTTAGTCCCCTCAATTATGGTCACATGTTGTATCCCGTATTTTTGAACGTCAGATTATTTGCTGAGATGGGACCCACACATCGAGATTTTTTTAGGACATCTGAAAACTCATATGAATCACATATGAGAAGTCGGTACAAGGAGATATGAACGTTTTAAGGTCGAAAGGTCAGTGGGCTAGGCCCAACTCGGGACCAAACCGAGTTGGCCCAAAAAAATCAAAAAAGAAATAAGGCCCAAATTTGTGAGGCCCAACCGGCCATGGTTTTGGCCCAAGCCCATATTAAATAAAATTTGGTCAATAAATAAGATGACTAAGTCATCTTATTCCACATAATGTTCTAGAAATTTCAAGAAAAGCAAGAACAAGAGAGAGGAGAAAAACTTAAGGCCATTTCGGCCAAGAGCAATTTTCACAAGAAAAATTTGCAAAAATTCTCCAAAAATCATTTTCTACCAAGTAAAGGGTGATTAACAAGGTGGAGTTGTTGTTGGAGCAAGAAAAATTGAAAATCATACAAGTTGTCAAGTTGTAGTCATGTGAGAAGTTGAAGAAGAAAGGTGAGTTTTGATCTTGTTTTATGTGTTATATATGGTTTATATGTGTTGTAGTATGCTAAAATGGATGAAATTCATGAAGGAGAGAAATATAGTATATGACCGTGTATATATATATGTGTGTGGGAGTCATGCTTCAATTATTTTAATTAGTGTTTAGTTGTTATTATTGTGAATGATATGTGGAAAATGGAAGTTGAATGAGTTTGGAGAGATTGTAGTGGTGTATACATGTTGGAGCCGTGTGAGTGTGCATGGTATATGTGGCCGTGTATACTTGATGTATAGTCGTGTATATTGGTGAGTTGTGAAAGAATAATGAGCGAGTTGTAATTAATATCTTAATCGTTGTGTTGTAGATGTTATATCGCAAATAAAGACTTGACAAGTTTGGTGAAGTATTGGCAATTGGAAGTTTGTGTAAATTGAAAATAATGTTTTTGTATGGAAGACATGTAATGGTATTACTATGATGTTGTTGGAATATATGTATTATAAGGTTATTGTTGTTTCATTGGAATTGGAGAGTATTGAAGGAGGTAGAATGTTAATTGAAGTGTTGGAATGCACCTTGAATGGAATATGTGAATTTTTAGTGTGATTGTTGAATTATGTTAATAGTTTGGCCGGGTTTGAATTCCCGGATTGTGATTGATGAGAATTTGGCTATGTTGAATGTTGAGGATGGTATATTTACAGAGGAAGTGCTGCCGAAATTTCGGTAGCCAAGTGGTTCCTTAAGATTCTAATTCTAAGTACCGTAATGAATGTTTGGGTAAATGTGACCAATTTGCAGATTTTGACGAGATTGCAACGTGAATTCGGAATATCAAAAGAAGCGGAAAGAGGTATGTAAGGCTTCACCCTTCTTTCTATGGCATGTCTTAGTTGAAATAGGTTGGGTACGAGCCTCGGGGACAACTCGGTTCCCCGGAATCCGCACCTAAAGTTTTCCACTTTTTGTTCAATAGAATTGAACTAGAAAGTGTGCCAATTGTTGGAAAAACCTCCTACACCCTTAGAACTAGTATAAATGGGACCCGATTACCCTAAGACCCTCACAAGTAACGCTATGACACGTAACATACGTAAATCGTATACGCTACCTCATCCGGCCCGAGGTGGGCCCGCTACTCTTGGATTTTTCCTTACAGTCTTGCTTGACTTACTTGAAGTGAATCCAAAGGGAACCTTTGATCCCGATTTCGATACCAAATGATAAATACTATGACTCCTCTAACGAGGGCACTTCCATGACGATAATGATAACAGTGATGTTAGATAAGAGAATATGCCTATGATACGTACTACCGGAACGACTCTATGACTAAGATGACTAAGCTAAGTATCTTATGTAAACATGAAAATGATAAACTAATTTTTGAATCTTATTTATATTTCCCAGCTATGACTTTATTTTCTAAAAGATTTCAAAGTCTATGAACCGTCATCTATGATGCCCCGATTTCATTCTACGTTTACTTTAATATTATTCCCCGTTGGTAGTCTCACCTTAAAATACTCGTTCCTTCAAGGTGAGACAAAGCGATCACGAGTATTCTATAATATAATTGGAGGTCACCGACCTTACGTCACTCCGATGACTACATGATTCTTCTTTGGGCTTTCCTGCATGCCTATGAGACATATGTATATAGGATACGTAAATGCATATAAGACATGTCAATGTGTGTAAGATATGTGTATATATTTTTTTAAAACATGCACATGGCGAAAGAGCTAGAGCGCTATAGACGCTGATGTACCTACACGACACACGTATATGTATATGATAAAAGAACTAGAGCGCTATAGACGCTGATATATGTACATGATATATGCATGTGTATACGGGGAAAATGGAGGTAAGGGCAGAGCGTTATGAACGCATATCCACCTGACCAGTTGGCATTACATGATATGATATCGTCCCGGACACGGGATGTGTATATTTATGGTTAAATGGATCGGCTGCCGACGCCTCGGCAATATGAGATGTCCTATTTTATATGTATATGTATATGAACAAGGAAAGATTCTTAAAGGAAAGCTAAGTACGCATAGCACCTGCCAAGGGTATATATATATACAGGTTATGTTTCTATCCCAGGACATGTGTTGTAACTCTCTTATGTCATTATACATGATTCATATTTTCTGTATATTACTATTCATGCCTTACATACTCGGTACACTATTCGTACTGACGTCCCTTCTTGTGGACGCTGCGTTTCATGCCGCGCAGGTCAGCAGACAGGCGGATTTGATCCTTAAAAGCTCTACCAACAGTGTTGACAGTGCTCCAGTTATTCCGGAGCCTCACTTCCTTGGTACTATTTTGTGTACATATATTCGGGCATGGCAGTACTCAGCCCTTTCTATGTATAAGTGTACTACGTCTAGAGGCTCGTAGACAGATATGTACAGTCAGTTAAGTATAGTTAGGTATATGGTGTTTTGGCATGCTAATGTTGATGTATAAGTGATAACGAAGTTTGTTAGTCTATGTTCAGAAAGACGCCGCTAATGTTAATGTTCAAAAAAAAAAAATGGCTCTGTTTACATGGCTTGCTAAGAGGTAAAGGTAAAACGATAGACAAAGGGTGCTAGGTACTAGTATCGGGTACTCGTCACGGCCCCTAGACGGGTCGTGACACATGTCTCCTTCATCCTTTTTCTAGAATTTTCTTGAAAATACAAAGAAGACTAAGTGTCTTCTTTTACAAAATTTAGCCCATACATCATTTACAATTTATAATTAGCCCCCATTGAATAATAAAAATGTGGACATACACCACACATGCCACACGGCCAACTTGGAATTTTTTATGAACTTTCTTGAACACTTTGTGAAATTACCATTTTGCCCCTAAGCTTCCACATTGTTACCATGTACCATTTTGTGAATTTCTCTTTTTACCCTTAACCTTTCTCAATATTTCCATACAATAATATCCATAAATAATATCCATAACCAACTTGTACATTAAAATAATTTTTGAAAATGGTCTCGCCCTTAACTTTCCACGACGACTTTGGAATTTCCAAACACACAAGATACGGGCTATAACAGTTTCCACCCAAGGTTCTTTCCTACACCATCTAAGGTAAGATTTATGGTATTTCCATGTTGTTTAAGGTATTTGAAAGTTGAAACACTTGGATTGTAGAAGAATATAGAAAAATTTTGAGTAATAGCTTGAATTGAGTCATGATTCTTGATGTGTTGTGATATGGTTATGTTATAAATGATATTAAGGACATGGGATAAGTATAATATGTGAGAAAAAGTACTAGCATACTACGACCATGATTATGGATGAATTGAAGTGGAATTGTGAAATGAGGGTAATGTAGATGAATGAAGATTGTTGGTTATGAGATTGTGAACGCTATTATAAATGTTTGGGAGTTGATATACAATATGGGGAAGGTTGTATAAACAAAGGAAATGCTGCCCAATTTTCTCTAGCTTTAGTAAGCACATTCATATAATCGATTAGCTAATGTTAATGCGAATTCTCTTGAAGGAAGAAACATGAGCATTGAAGGAGAACAATCAAGTGATGGAATTGTTAAACGAAAGTGGTATGTAAGGCTAGTCCCTTCTTTCTAAGGCATGACTCTTATGGTATGAATCCTCCTATCTTTCCATGATTTTCCCACATATCGGAAATTATGAGTCTACGATTATAAAGAGCTTTATACAAGATAAAAAAGAGATACGTTACGAGCATGACAATACCGATGATGAATCTAAGTCTAGATGTCCTAAAGCTCATGATACGATATTCCTACGAAACTAATGATCCTTATATATGATTCCTATGATATTATTTTCCCAACTTCTCTAGGACTTTCTTACATTCCGGGAACTATGAGTTAAAGTTGATAAAGAGCTTCTTATGAGATAAAGATGAGAAATGTGTCATGAATACGAAAATAATGATTGTAAGTTTAAGCCTAGAGATTCTAAAGCAAGATATGATGTCTATGAAGTTAAAGATCCTCCTACGATCCCTTGATGTTGTTCATGGTGTACACTCACCTTAAAATGTTAGTTCCTTCAAGGTGAGATATGATGAATATGATTACTCCATAATGTAATCGGGGGTTCTCGACCTTACGTCACCCCAACATCGTTATAGATTGTCTATAAGCTCTAATGCATGACCTATGACCAATGTTTCAAAAAGTTACGAGTCTATGTTCATATGGTGTTCCATATGGGATAAAGGTAAGAGATATGCCATAGATACGATGATGGTAATGATGAGCCTAAGTTTAGAGATTATAAAGTCTATCATAAGATATTTATACGAAGTTCATGCTGCGAATATGATATGATTTTCATAGAATGTCTTTAAATTCAAATGCATGCCCTATGAAAGGTTATGATAAGCTTATGAGATATATGTGATCATAACGATGGCGATGTTGATAGTGATGACGATAATGATGATGGTAAGGATATTTATGGGCTTTTATGTATATGTGCCTATGTATAGCTATTATGAAACCTCGAGCTTATATGGCCGGGTAGAATACATATATATATATATAGGATGATGCGCGCGCACCACTGCAGTTGGGTACGGATACCACTGAACCTTGGTAGGGTCGGGTGCAGATATCACTGAGCCTTGGTAGGGCCAAGCACGGACAACACTGAGCCTTGGTAGGGCTAGGCACGTATAACACCAGGCATTATTATAGCTGGGTACGTAAGACACCGAACCTATATGATCGGGTACGATACTACTATGCATTAGAATGTATGAAAAGCCCGAAGGATATTTATGTGATACTGTCGAGCCACTATGTGGCCGAATACGGATGACATTTAATGTGTATGAGCAGATACTGTAATATGATATACATATATGATACGACGATATATGCGCTATGATGATACATGTACTGTGATTATATATGATATAGGCATGAAAGGTATCCACCCTTAAAAGTTACGTTATATCTTCATCTTATGTCTCATGACTTCTCTATTATGTCCATTTCATTCATACCTTACATACTCAGTACAATATTCGTACTAACGTCCGTTTTCTTTGGACGCTGTGTTCATGTCCACGCTGTCTAATATGGCAATGGGTACCTCTTCATAAGTCAGTTCCTCTGTCACTTGCACATCATTTACTAGGACGATCCTACTGGGATCTCAAACGCATTTTCGAAGCATCGAGACATGAAATACTGGATGGACTGACTCCAATTCTGGAGGTAGATCTAACTCATAGGCCACATTGCCTATTTTGCGCACAATCTCATATGGTCCAATATACCGGGGACTAAGCTTCCCCTTTTTGCCAAATCTCATCATGCCTTTCATTGGCGACACTTTCAAGAATATCCAATCCTTCACTTTGAACTCCAAGTCTCTTTGACGATTATCTGCATAGGACTTCTGACGACTTTAGGCTGCTAACAACCGATCTTGTATAAGTGTCACGACCCAACCCCGTGGGCCGCGACTGGTGTCCTATTTGGACACCCAAACAAACTTACGTACCAGATCGACATATCAAAGGTTTATTCAAACTTATCATATGTCATTTTAAACAGATACTGAAAACAAATATCATCTTATGCGGCCGCCCGTACAGAAACATCATATCAAATCCGGAAGGTTGGCAGAATACACATCGCCAAGATATACAAACATATGGGCCGTTTTGGCCATAATATCAAACGGGACCGCTTAAGGCACAAGTCACAGACATAATCGAACAAACACGACCCATGACCCATGACCCACATATATGTCTACAGGCCTCTACAAACCACAACAGAAACATATGACGGGACAGGGCCCCGTCGTACCCCAAATAGTCATATATACAGAAACATGTACAACAAAAGATATGTACCAAATATATGGGCTCCGGATCAAAGGAGTACTCCAAAATAGCAGAATAGGGATCCTACACTGGCGGGTCGCCGGAACGAACGTCTGTACCTGCGGGCATGAAATGCAGCCCCCCCGAAGAAAGGGGGTCAGTACGAAATATGTACTGAGTATGCAAAGCATAAGATACAGAAATCCAACCATAACTGAAGCATAAGGTACAGAAGGGAATACCGAATCAGTATATCAAAACCGGTACGGAAATCATATGTATAAGTAATGCAAATCAAAATCATGCATAAGGCTCAGGAATGTGGTCACCACTCCGACGCTGGTGCCACAACACAGCATAACTCCAGAAGGTTTCAAATCTCCGTACAACCCCGTACATAACACATCATCACAACAAATCATAAGCCATATCACAACATAACTCCATAAACGGAACCTGGCCCTATGGCGAGGTCTCGGGAACCGTAACACAGCATACTGCCGAATATATCATAGTGCGCACGATCACAAAACCGGCCCGGGATCCAGCGAACGATATCATAGTAGTAGGCACGAGCAGAGTAGTGCGGAAACCATATGCATATAAATAAATAAATTTCAAAACTCGATGAACAAATATATTTACGGCATCCGAAGACTCAGAAATCAGTTTCGGGTCAATCGGAGTTAGTATACGAAAGTTACAAACTTTTGAAGTACAGAACTTTCTAAAGGCATTTCAGAAGCTCTTTTCGAAAATTCAAGTGACATTCATATTAGGGGAATTTTCAACCATTACTATGGAGCAAATCAAATGGAGCCTTTAAGATCATATGTACGTATCAAAATATATGTATCCGAAACTTTAGCCATATCAAATATTTTTCGGACATCATTATGGATCACATATTCATATTAGGAAACTTACGGATAACATTATGGATCAAATCAAATGGGGACTTTAAGACCATATTTTCATATCGAAATATTCATCAAAGACTTTAGTCATCTCGATTTTCTTTCGAACAACATTCGGAAACATAACAACTAGAATCTTCGAACATCATAAATACGTATCAAGTCATATGGAATAGCTTATGGAAGTCAAAGATGTTAGCCATCCTAGTGGCTCTAAGAATAGGATTTTCTTTAGAAGCATACATATACGTTATTTGTTCTTTTCATAAAGGTCATGCCAAAAGAAGGAAAGGTAGGCTTTACATACCGTTTGTCGTCTGTACCAATTCAATAATTTAAACTTGTCTCGATTGGCACTTCAACCTATAACAATGGTAGCATGTCCGTCAAATTGGTGGTTGCTAGTAAACGATAACTCGTTCTTGTATAAAAACAAGTGGGCAGCACTTCCACTACTTGCATACATCCACAACTCACATACGAGGTCAACAACATCAAGATCAAGACACAACTCAAGGACATAACAAAATCAGCCCCATATGCACTACATACACCATTTCTATCATTCTTTCTGTTTACATCCATGGAGTACAACAACCACAACAACAAAGTGATTAATACACTAATTCCTTATGTTTATCCAGCCCCTTTAACAATGTTAGACCAGCCATCAAGAACAGCCCATACTCCAGCAAATATACTACATATATTGTACATAATCATAACTATAATTCCTGCATTTCGACTCAACAAGAGCAGCCACGAAAATTACAACAAACAGCCCCCAAAATGTCACTACAAAACAGCCACGAAATTTATAACAAGCAGCCCCAAAACAGCCACAAAATTCATCATAAAACAGCCATGAAATTCATCATAAAACAGCCACGAAATTCATTACAAAACAGCCCCAAAACAGCCCTTAGTTACCACATAACAATGACCGATAATCTCATGAACATCTAAGAATATACCAAGCAGATCGACACACTTCGCATACGATATTTTATACGCTTCTTTCCTCCAAGTTTGATGATTCACATCAGCAACAACACAGCAACAACATCAACCTCTATATGCAAGAAAACTATCGTAACATTACAACAAGTTCTAAAACAGCCCCATCCATTATAACGTCACAATACAATTCTTAACTATCCTGAGTTCTCCAATTCCTCGAGAACAGCCCCTAACTACAATTTAACCATAACAATGACAACCTCAAATAGCCATATAATCACATGAGATTTTCCACCAAAAACCTTATCAAAACAGCCCACAACAACAACATAACGATGCCCGAAATTCTAACGAACACCTACAATACACCAAGCAGCCCATATACACTTCTTATGCCTTATTTCATGCAATCGTTTTAGCAAATTTCAGGGGAATACAACAGCAGTCACACGACACCACATCCTCTATTCATATGCAAGTAAACCACATTATTATCTCTATAATTCTTACAACAACCCACAACAATTTTAACTCCAACTCTAACCATTAAATTCCTTCATTCTCATCACATAATCCATGATCACAACAACCAAAATATTAATTCAAATCAGTCCAGCAAATTTCAATTAAAAACAGCCCCAATGGCATTCAACAACATTCCAACATTCGTACAATTCGTGTTACCAAGTTACAACTATGTTTCAACATCAAGATACATAATTTTGTGGCTTCAACCATGCTTCAACACCAACACATATAATTTCACACATACAATTTACATTTACACATTCACCACATGTCCAACTTCATCCTCAAACACATAGAAAAATGATCAATTCTTACCTTAACAAGCTGGCTTCTTAATTTGGCTAGAAGTTGTGAAATAAACTAATACTTGTTCTTGTTGCTCCAAATGACTACTCCATGTTATTATAGCCTTCCTAACTGGTTGGAATACTTGGAAAAATATGATCTTTTGGATCAACAAATTTGAGCTCCAATTTGCTAGCCATGGCCGAATGCCATGGCTTTTGTTTTCTCTCTCTCTCTAGCTTATTGTGGAAGATGAAAATGAGGGTTTGGGAACAGATTTTTCACTATATTTTCAGCCCCTAGGAGTGACAAGTGTCCCACTCAAGGCTTGAGCCAATTAAATTTGGCCACATGTCTTGGTGGGGCCCACTTAGTGCACTAGTGAATTGTTTATTGAATAATTAAATTTTTAATCCCCACTTAATAATCTAATCATGGTAAATTAATCCCAACTTTCCATTAATATTTTTACACTAAGTAAAATTCATAAACAATTCATTTTCTAATAGAGACCGGAAATTAAAGATTTTCTGTTTCGTGCCCGAAAATGATCCCGTCTTTAACTTGAGTCGATTCTCTTGCGAATAACTCGACGTATAAAAATACGGGATATAACAATAAGCTTGACTTTCTCTATAGCTTGCTGGACCAAGTCTGGCCCTATCAATTTAGTTTCTCCGGTTTCAAACCACCCAATTGGAGATCTACACTTCCGCCCATATAAAGCTTCATATGGTGCCATTTGAATGCTGGAATGATAACTATTATTGTGAGAAAATTCAATGAGTGGCAAATGATCATCCCAATTTCCTCCAAAATCTATCATACATGCTCGTAACATATCCTCAAGAGTCTGAATAGTACGTTCAGCTTGTCCATCGGTCTGGGGATGAAATGCCGTGCTAAGGCTAACTCGGGTCCCTAAACCCTCTTGGAAAGACCTCCAAAACTTAGTTGTAAACTGAGTCCCTCTGTTGGAGATAATAGATACCGGGACGCCATGGAGTTTTACTATCTCTTTAAGATAAAGCTTCGCATAATCTTCTGCCTCATAGGTCATCCTGACCGGTAAGAAATGAGCTGACTTGGTGAGTCTATCCACAATCACCCATATGGAATCATACTTACGTCGAGAACGGGGTAAGCCTGAAATGAAGTCCATGTTAATCACCCGGCTTTTGGTGTTCAATCTTCACTTGTTGGCAATAAGGACACTGGGCTACGAATTCCGCTATATCTTTCTTCATCCCATTCCACCAATATATAGACTTAAGATCATGATACATCTTCGTCGCTCCGGGGTGAACAGAATAACAGGAACTATGAGCTTTTCTCAAAATCTGGTGGCGTAAACTTGCCACATCGGGAACACATAATCTTCCTCTACATCGGAGAACTCCGTCTCCTGAAATGTCAAATGATGACTCCTTTTTCTGAGGGAGTGTATTTCTGTACTGCATTAGCATGGGATCCTCATATTGTTGCTCCTTCACTTCTGCTACTAGCGACGAGACTGTTGTATTCTGGATAGTAGCTCCGCTGCTACCTGAGTCCACTACTCGGACTCCTAGGCTAGCTAACTGTTGAAGCTCACGGGCCATCTCTTTCTTTTCTGGTCGTACATCACGTAGACTTCCCATCGACCTACGGCTAAGAGCATCAGCCACCACATTTGCCTTTCCGGGGTGGTACAGGATCCCAATATCATAGTCTTTTAGCAACTCTAGCCATCGTCGTTGCCGCAAATTCAATGTCACACCCCGACTTTTCTAGGGTGTGATGGGCACCCAACCCCATATCTGGAGTCGAACGAACCCGCTGACTCTTGTTACATATAGAAACTCTTAAATCAATTAAGAAAGAAATACATAGTAAGCTCCCCCACATATATTGTTTTTTTCATAAGTAAAATCTGACATCATATAAGCCTCGTGACATGAAACATAATAACATATCGGCTGCTGGAGCCGCTTACAGACTGACAACCCAATACCCATTGCTTTGTCTGCAAAGTCTCTAACATAGAACAGAACATTATAGTATATACTTGGACTTGGCAATTCTCCGGGACAAATGGAGTTCGCCATCTCCGCTGGAACATCTTTAGTAAGGTCTTCTAATCATCTGGGAGTACCTGCGCGGCATGAAACGCAGCCCCCGAAGAAGAGGGGTCAGTACGAGTAATGTACTGAGTATGTAAGGCATGAATAGTGACATAATAAAGGAATATGCAGTATGAATAATAACGGAATAGACATATGGAGATTATCTTGGGACAGATGTAACCTGTACATATGAATACCTTTCTGCGGATGCCATGCATGCTTAGTTTCTTATTCAGAAAAACGGTGCTTCTTATTTACTTATACAGAAAACAGAACATTTCAGAAAACGGTGTCCTTTATTTACATTCACAGACGCCGAGTACATCGGCTCTCCAACCCCCTCCCCAACAGTGTCCCAACATAATATATACATATATCACATATACAGACGCCGTATCCGGCTCTCCCATATCCCGCGTCCGGGACGAAATCCAGCTGAATCAGGTGGTGATATAACAGTGGCCTTTCCCCTTTCCCCATATACATATACATATACATATTCACATTCATATACATGTGTCATACAAATGGGCATGCACGAGAGCCCAAAGAAAGTCATGTGTCCATCGGAGTGACATAAGGTCGGTGACCTCCGATTACATTATGGAATAATCATGATCACTTTGTCTCACCTTGAAGGAACGAGTATTTTAAGGTGAGACTACCAACGGAAAATAGCCTTAAGAGAGAGCATAGAATGAAATCATGGGCATTATAACCGCCAATTCATATGCTTTGAAGTCTTTTAGAAACTAGTGTCATAGCTAAGGAATAGAATTGAGGTTCAAGAACTAGTATAACACTTCCACATTCTCATTAGATTCTTAGCTCAAGACTCTTAGTCATGGAATCATTCTTGTCGTACTTATCATAAGCATATCCCCTTTCTTAACATCATCATTATCATTGTCATCATAGAAGTATCCTCGTTAGCATAATTACAGTACTTGTCACTCGGTGAACGGGATAAGGATCAAAAGTTTTCTTTGGATTCTGCTTCAAAATAGGTCAAACGGAACAATAAGGAAAATCCGGGGACCATGGGCCCACCTCGGGTCAAATGAGGTGGCGTACCAAATTTACATATGTTACATGTCATGGCGTTACTTGTGAGGGTTTTAGGGTAGTCTGGTCCTATTTATGCAAGTTCTAGAGGGTTAGGAAATTATTCCAACATTTTGCACACTTTTTAGTTCAATTCTACTGATTGAAAAAGAGAAAACTTTAGGCGCGGATTCCGGAGGGTAGAGTTATTCCCGAGGCTCATATCCAACATATTCCGTCTAAGACATGCCATAGAAAGAAGGGTAAAGCCTTACATACCTTTTCTGCTTCTTATGCGACTCCAAATTCACGTTCCAAATCCGCCAAAATCTACAAATTGGTCATGTTTACCAAAACTTGATTAGAGCCTTTAGAAGTTGATTCTTGAAAGTAACACTTTGTCTGCCGAAATTTCGGCAGCATTTCCCCTGTAAATATGCCATCCCACCAAGTTCAACTTGGCCAATTCTAATCAACAACAATCCCGGGAATTCAACCCGGCCAAACTATCAACAATACCAACAATTCTTATCAACAACATTAACATTCCATTCAACATACATTCCAACAACTTAATCAACATACTTTTTCTTCCCAGACCTTCGACTTCAACCTCAACCATACATTTACTTTGACAACAATTTAAATTATCAAGTCCTCATTTCCGTCGTAGCATACATGTCAACAACAATCAAAATACTACATAGAAATTCATTCATTTTTTCCTACACAACATATATATCATACGGCCAAGCTCCAATATTTACAACTTCAACTAAAATCGTCGCACTTTCATTATCCACATAGAATTCACAACAACAAAAACTAAAACACTACATAAAATCATTGAACAATTAATTCCACCCTTAACCATGCACACGGCCACAACAACTACACACATATCCTCATGAATTTTCATCCATTTCTATACATTATAACAACAACCAACATACTACATAAAATTAATTCATTATTCCTATACCATGCAACACATTTTCGGCCAACCACCATACATATTCATATTTCATGAATTTCATC
This sequence comes from Lycium barbarum, assembly GCF_019175385.1. Classification (NCBI taxonomy): domain Eukaryota; kingdom Viridiplantae; phylum Streptophyta; class Magnoliopsida; order Solanales; family Solanaceae; genus Lycium; species Lycium barbarum. The sequence continues at coordinate 54,371,075 of NC_083346.1, forward strand.
CATTTTCACACACTATACTACTCATAAACTATCCATAACATACACAAGGAAGATGAAACCTTACCTTTCTCCTTTGATTCTTCACTTGGCTAAAGTTATGAATTTGTGCAAATGATTGATGTTCTTGTTCCAACAACCTTTCCATGTTGTAGAGGACCTTCAAATTAGTAGGAATACTAGGAGAAAATATTTTTTCTTCATCAATTCCCATGGCCTAAAATTTGGCCATGTTGGCCGAGACTCTTCTCTTCTCTCCTTTTTTTTTTCTTCCATTAGAAGATGAACTTGCATATATATATATATATGCCTTCCCCCATTTTTCCATATTTATGTTTTAGTCCCTCAAATATGGCCTCATGTCCCTTTCCTTCCCTCTCTAGAGTTTTCCACCTTTTTCTTGATTTTTCTTGAAATTAATTTAAGAAGACCAATTGTCTTCTCTTACAAGCCTCAACCATGCACATGCAAAATTACCCTTATTAATTAAATATGGCATACACCACACACCATGTGACCATGTGGCCTTCTCTTGAATTTTCATGAACTTGGCGAAATTCCCATTTTACCCCTAGCCTTCCATATTATTTCCATTGACCACTTGCGAATTTCCCTTTTTACCCTTAACATTTCTCAATATTTTCATACTACCAATGTTCGTAAATAATATTCACAACAACTTATACATTATAATAAATTTTTTGAAAATGGTCATTCCCTTTACTTCGTCACGACCACTTTGGAATATCCGAGCGTATAAAATACGGGATATAACATCCTCCCCCCCCTTTAGAACATTCATCCTCGAATGGTCAACTGGTCTTATGGGGTGTCATAATAGTTCGGGAGGATCACTTTGCAGTCGTCCTTTCCTTGACGCTCACTCCTTGTCCTTTACCTCATTCCCTTTATAATCGAACTTCTAGGCTTTTACATGAATCTTCTCCCCGTGTCTTGGGCTTTCTACTTTGTTGGGCCAACGTATTATCCTTGTCTTTCTCAGATCATCTCTCTTCTATTACTGCTCCATGACCATATCTTAACAAAAGCCACACCTTTAGACTTTTACTACAACTCTTCTTTAGTCTCTTTTCGTATCTCTCAATACAGGTACACTTGTCTTGACTTCATGTGTTGGTGCTCGTTGCGTTTATCGTCATTCCTTGTAAGCCCGATATGGCCTCCCCCCCTTTAAGGGGTTCCTTACATGCTCATAGTCCTTCATGAAGTCTTCGCTTATACCTTTATCCCTCACCTTCTTTTCCAGCTTTGTACCTAACATATCGAAAACTTCTTATCTTAAGCTTTTCTTTTACTTACTGCTTAGGTCCTCATTTGTCCACATTTCCATACCTTTCTATCCTTTATTCGTCCTTTCACTTGCTTAGCTCTCTTGCTCGTAATTCTTTCTTAACTACGTGTTCATGTTGTAGCTGTGCGTCCGTATTTCTTAAGCGTCCCGTTACTTTTTTAAACCTCTAAGCATATTACTATAGCTACATACTTGTCCTTTTACAGATCTTTCACCTTAACACCATCACCATCCTGAGCATTTCTTCTCTTACTTCACATTCCTTTACCCTGGTCACCATTCTCTTAGACCTACTTGTTGAAATTAACTCTCAACCTCTCCACATTTCTCCTTGTTTCCTTTCACCTCACTCTATCTCGTCTCACATGCCTACTTGAATTTTCATCCCAGTGGTCTCGCACTTTTATCATTAGTTTCTCGCGGGGGTTTCACTTACTAAGATTTTCTTAACTTTCCCCTTTTCCGACATTTAAGCTTCCTATCTTCCATTTACTCACACTCACTTTCTTCTTCCGAGTATCGTTATACTAGAATTTCCGACCTCAACCTATAGTAAAATAATAACAGTTCACTTGCCACACTTGTACCATTTATTGTTGTTGTCACTCGTACTCCGGTACCTTTACGTAATCAATACCTTTCTCCCCGTAGTTTCGGTTGCTGGGGCTCGCACGCCACCGATACAATCATATGCGGGATATCTTACACATTCATGTCTACATACATATTTACTATCAACTAGTTCACAAGATACTCCCAAGCGCTGTGCAAGCCTATCCTAATCCCGGGACTGTGGTGCACTTTCTGTCCTTTCACCGAGCTAGTCTGCCTTGTTCTACGTGTCTTCCTATGGTCTCCAGCCACCTTATATGTCGTAGTTTCACGTAGGCTATTCTAGTTTTCCATTTGTCTTTTATGTCCGAATATGTAAAATTCCTTATAAACTTCCCAGGGGGTCACCCATCATGGAATTGCTCCTACCTGAGCACGCTTAACCCAAAAGCATCACTGAAATTCGGTGCCTTAATGCCGATATTTTCGCGTCAGCTCCCTCACATGACCTTTATTACCTGTTCTGGGGCAAGTCGAAGTCTTACAGGCTCCGAACCATTTTCGTAACACGTCCTTTCTTTTATAATTACCGTTTTGCCGTCCTTGATTTCCAATGTTCACCTCCCGCCTGTGTATATGACTACCCCCTATCCTGGACTTCCAGATCCTCGATAGTAACGTCCACACCTCCGTTGCCATACCAAATCCATGACCTTTCTGGAGCAACGCATCTCACCTATTGCCGGTTTGCAATATTTCCTTCCCACGCGCCTTCCTGTTAGGCGTATCCATTCTTACAGAATCTTCGTTACCATTCCTACTCTTCACAATCTGTACGTAACAATTATCGACGATACTTTACAGAACATACAGCTGTATGACATATTCCAGCCATTCAGAACTTCCTGTCCTAAGTAACAGAACAAATATCCCAACTTACCTTTGTGTCTTACTATATCGTCATTCGCCTTTTTCCGTCGCTATTGGACGTCTGCGAAAATTAACGATTAGTACCAGGAATCTCATTTCCTATGGCTTGGCTCTATTGCACGATCTAAGACTGAATGAAGGTCAACATTTCGTAGATGCCCCGCAGCCTCCTGTTTATAAATGTGGCCGGCTTCACACCCATAAACAGGACTCTACTGGACACGACTTTGCAGACAACCCTTGGACCGACCTGCTCTGATACCACTTTGTCACACCCCGACTTTTCTAGGGTGTGATGGGCACCCGACCCCATATCTGGAGCCGAGCGAACCCGCTGACTCTTGTTACATATAGAAACTCTTAAATCAATTAAGAAAGAAATACATAGTAAGCTCCCCCACATATATTTGTTTTTTTCATAAGTAAAATCTGACATCATATAAGCCTCGTGACATGAAACATAATAACATATCGGCTGCTGGAGCCGCTTACAGACTGACAACCCAATACCCATTGCTTTGTCTGCAAAGTCTCTAACATAGAACAGAACATCACAGCATATACTTGGACTTGGCAATTCTCCGGGACAAATGGAGTTCGCCATCTCCGTTGGAACATCTTTAGTAAGGTCTTCTAATCATCCGGGAGTACCTGCGCGGCATGAAACGCAGCCCCCGAAGAAGAGGGGTCAGTACGAGTAATGTACTGAGTATGTAAGGCATGAATAGTGACATAATAAAGGAATATGCAGTATGAATAATAACGGAATAGACATATGGAGATTATCCTGGGACAGATGTAACCTGTACATATGAATACCTTTCTGCGGATGCCATGAATGCTTAGTTTCTTATTCAGAGAAACGGTGCTTCTTATTTACATATACAGAAAACAGAACATTTCAGAAAACGGTGCCCTTTATTTACATTCACAGACGCCGAGTACATCGGCTGTCCCACCCCCCTCCCCAACAGTGTCCCAACATAATATATACGTATATCACATATACAGACGTCGTATCCGTCTCTCCCATATCCCGCGTCCGGGCATCCCGCGTACGGGACGAAATCCAGCTGAATCAGGTGGTGATATAACAGTGGCCCTTCCCCTTTCCCCATATACATATGCATATACATATTCACATTCATATACATATGTCATACAAATGGGCATGCACGAGAGCCCAAAGAAAGTCATGTGTCCATCGGAGTGACATAAGGTCGGTGACCTCCGATTACATTATGGAATAATCATGGTCACTTTGTCTCACCTTGTAGGAACGAGTATTTTAAGGTGAGACTATCAACGGAAAATAGCCTTAAGAGAGAGCATAGAATGAAATCATGGGCATTATAACAGCCAATTCATATGCTTTGAAGTCTTTTAGAAACTAGTGTCATAGCTAAGGAATAGAATTGAGGTTCAAGAACTAGTATAACACTTCCACATTCTCATTAGATTCTTAGCTCAAGACTCTTAGTCATGGAATCATTCTTGTCGTACTTATCATAAGCATATCCCCTTTCTTAACATCATCATTATCATTGTCATCATAGAAGTATCCTCGTTAGCATAGTTATAGTACTTGTCACTCGGTGAACGGGATAAGGATCAGAAGTTTTCTTTGGATTCTGCTTCAAAATAGGTCAAACGGAACAATAAGGAAAATCCGGGGACTATGGGCCCACCTCGGGTCAAATGAGGTGGCGTACCAAATTTACATATGTTACATGTCATGGCGTTACTTGTGAGGGTTTTAGGGTAGTCGGGTCCTATTTATGCGAGTTCTAGAGGGTTAGGAAATTATTCCAACATTTTCCACACTTTTTAGTTCAATTCTACTGATTGAAAAAAGAAAACTTTATGCGCGGATTCCGGAGGGTAGAGTTATTCCCGAGGCTCATATCCAACATATTCCGTCTAAGACATGCCATAGAAAGAAGGGTAAAGCCTTACATACCTTTTCTGCTTCTTATGCGACTCCAAATTCACGTTCCAAATCCGCCAAAATCTACAAATTGGTCATGTTTACAAAAACTTGATTAGAGCCTTTAGAAGTTGATTCTTGAAAGTAACACTTTGTCTGCCGAAATTTCGGCAGCATTTCCCCTGTAAATATGCCATCCCACCAAGTTCAACTTGGCCAATTCTAATCAACAACAATCCCGGGAATTCAACCCGGCCAAACTATCAACAATACCAACAATTCTTATCAACAACATTAACATTCCATTCAACATACATTCCAACAACTTAATCAACATACTATTTCTTCCGAGACCTTCGACTTCAACCTCAACCATACATTTACTTTGACAACAATTTAAATCATCAAGTCCTCATTTCCGTCGTAGCATACATGTCAACAACAATCAAAATACTACATAGAAATTCATTCATTTTTTCCTACACAACATATATATCATAAGGCCAAGCTCCAATATTTACAACTTCAACTAAAATCGTCGCACTTTCATTATCCACATAGAATCCACAACAACAACAACTAAAACACTACATAAAATCATTGAACAATTAATTCCACCCTTAACCATGCACACGGCCACAACAACAACACACATATCCTCATGAATTTTCATCCATTTCTATACATTATAACAACAACCAACATACTACATAAAATTAATTCATTATTCCTATACCATGCAACACATTTTCGGCCAACCACCATACATATTCATATTTCATGAATTTCATCCATTTTCACACACTATACTACTCATAAACCATCCATAACATACACAAGGAAGATGAAACCTTACCTTTCTCCTTTGATTCTTCACTTGGCTAAAGTTATGAATTTGTGCAAATGATTGATGTTCTTGTTCCAACAACCCTTCCATGTTGTAGAGGACCTTCAAATTAGTAGGAATACTAGGAGAAACTAATTTTTCTTCATCAATTCTCATGGCCTAAAATTTGGCCATGTTGGCCGAGACTCTTCTCTTCTCTCCTTTTTTTTTTTCTTCCATTAGAAGATGAACTTGCATATATATATATATATGCCTTCCCCCATTTTTCCATATTTATGTTTTAGTCCCTCACTTATGGCCTCATGTCCCTTTCCTTCCCTCTCTAGAGTTTTCCACCTTTTTCTTGATTTTTCTTGAAATTAATTTAAGAAGACCAATTGTCATCTCTTACAAGCCTCAACCATGCACATGCAAAATTACCATTATTAATTAAATATGGCATACACCACACACCATGTGACCATGTGGCCTTCTCTTGAATTTTCATGAACTTGGCGAAATTCCCATTTTACGCCTAGCCTTCCACATTATTTCCATTGACCACTTGCGAATTTCCCTTTTTACCCTTAACCTTTCTCAATATTTTCATACTACCAATGTTCGTAAATAATATTCACAACAACTTATACATTATAATAAATTTTTTGAAAATGGTCATTCCCTTTACTTCGTCACGACCACTTTGGAATATCCGAGCGTATAAAATACGGGATATAACATTCAACTCTTTCTGCTTGAAGATGTATTGAAGACTCTTATGATCTGTGTAAATATCCACATGGACACCATATAAGTAATGTCTCCATATCATTAATGCATGGACCACCGCGGCCAATTCTAAGTCATGGGTAGGATAATTCTGCTCATGTTTCCGCAATTGCCTTGAAGCATACGCAATCACTTTGCCATGTTGCATCAATACATAGCCTAGCCCAACGCCTGAAGGATCACAATAAACGACATATCCTTCCAATCCCTCTGGAAGTGTTAGAACTGGGGCAGAAGTCAATCGACCCTTTAACTCTCGGAAACGACGTTCGCAAGCATCTGTCCACTGAAACTTTGCTAATTTCTGTGTCAACTTTGTGAGCGGTGCAAAAATAGAAGAAAAACCTTCAACGAATCTCCTATAATAACCTGCTAAGCCTAGAAAACTACGAACCTCCGTAGGAGTTGTGGGCCTTGGCCAAGTCTTCACTGCCTCACTCTTTTGGCAATCCACTCGAATACCATCGGCTGCAAAGACATGCCCCAAAAATGCCACTGAGTTCAACCAAAACTCGCACTTGGAAAATTTTGCACATAACTCTCGAGTTCTTCGAACTCGAAGGACAATACATAAATGATCCGCATGTTCTGCCTCGGACCCAGATTACACCAAGATGTCATCGATGAATACAATCACAAATAAATCCAAGAAGGGCCTGAAGACATTATTCATTAGGTCCATAAACACCGCTGGTGCATTAGTTAGCCCAAATGACAGCACCCGAAATTCAAATTGACCATATCTTGTTCTAAAAGCTGTCTTGGGGATGTCCTTCTCCCTTACTCTCACTTGATGATACCCGGACCTCAAATCGATCTTTGAAAACCATTTGGCACCTTGCAATTGATCAAATAAATCATCAATCCTCGGGAGAGGATATTTATTCTTAATTGTCACTTTATTCAATTGCCTATAATCAATGCACATTCTCAAGGAGCCATCTTTCTTTCGGACAAAGAATACGGGCGCTCCCCACAGAGATGAACTAGGCCTAATGAAAGCCTTTATCAAGCAAGTCCTTCAATTGCTCCTTCAACTCTTTCAATTCTGCGGGTGCCATTCTATATGGAGGAATAGATATAGGTGTGGTGCCTGACAACACATCAATGGTAAAATCAATCGCCCTTTCGGGAGGAAGGCCTGAAAGCTCTTCCGGAAACACATCCGGAAATTCGTTCACTACGGGAACTGACTGAAGAGTCAGCGATTCAGCTTCTACATCTTGAACTCGCACTAGATGATAAATACATCCTTTCGTGATCATCTTCCTTGCCTTTAGATAGGAAATAAATCTACCTTTTGGTGATGCCGCATTCCCTTTTCATTCTAGGAGTGGTTCTCCCGGAAACTTGAAACGAACCATCTTCATTCGGCAATCAACATTGGCATAACAAGAAGCCAACTGTTATATCCTGCATTTTCGAACGTCGAATTATTTGTAAGCTGAGGTGGGGCCCACACATCAAGATTTTTTTGGGACATGTGAAAAGTTATATGAATCGTATATGTAAAGTTAAACACAACCCGTGAAGGGCCCTGGGGCCAAATCAAAGTGGAAGCCCTCCAAACGAATATTTTTAAGAAAACGTTTTCGGATGACCTAACTTGGAGGGGCAAAAACGGCATTATAAGTTTGGAATTTGGGAAAACGCCCAGAAATAAAAGTTGTAGATAATTGAAATAGATTTCCAACGGAAGGTCGTGGGCTCCCAGGCGACGTCGGTACAAGGAGATATGGACGTTTTAAGGTCGAAAGGTCAAGCTGGGCAGTGAAATGGGCCCAACCCGATTCCAATTCGGGTCAGGCCCATTACCCACGCTTTTAATAGAAAAAAATCAGTTTCTCTCCCTCATTTTCAGATCAAGAAACCTGGAAAACTCTAGAGAAAAAGAGAGAGGAGAGCCTAGAGAAAACAAATCAATTTTTGACCAAAATCGGAGAACCGAATCCCGAAGCCCATGAAGAGAAAAGTGTTCTACGTCGCGTTGCCTTCGATTTGAGCTAAAAATCAACTAAAAATAAGAGGGTGGACGTGGTGGCTGTGCACTTTAGGTATGAATAAGGCTTTTTTTTTTATTGTTAACAAGTTTATTTAGAGTTTTAACGGATTAGAACGAAGAAATAACGTGATAAATTCGTTTGTTGGTATGGCTGAATTGTAGAATGGGGTTTGAAGAAAATTTTGGATGAAAACAAATGTATTTAACTTGTAGAATGTGGAGGATGTTGTTATTGATGTTGTTAGTGTTAATTTTGTCCTCTTTGCGAAATTATTAAATAGTTATATCGCGAATTGGTTGGTTGGGAAAATTTGGAAAATAATGTGCGGGCTGTTTTACGGCATATGTTGGTATTGATTTGGAAGTGTGAAGTCGAAATCAGGATTATTGCATTATGTCGTAAAGTAGACTAATTGCGTATATTGTGAATTATGAAAATTGTTGATGTTGTTGTTGGGTTGTTGTTGGTTGTGTTGAGCCGAGTTGAATCTCGGGGAGGCTATATGTATAGGGGAAATGCTGCCGAAATTTCGGTAGGCAAGTAATAAAATTTGGATTCTTAAAGGCTTGAATTTGACAATTGGTAAACATGACCATTTGTAGATTTTGGACGAAATTGGAAGTGAAGCTAAGCGAGCATAAGGCGCAATCGAGGTATGTAAACCTTACCCCTTCATTCTTAGGCATGTTTTGAACATAATAGGCTCGACCGCGAGCCTTAGATACGACTCCGTTCCTCGAAATTCGAGATGGAAATCCGCCCCAATTCCTTCAGTGAGATTGAATCATTTTCCTTATAACTTGTCTTCAAAGTGAGCTTTAAGTATGCAACCTTCCTAAACGGAGTCGGAATACTTCCAAATGATTATGGACGACCTCATAAGGTCTACTATCTGTAATTTACGTACGTCTCCTCGGGTTGGCCCGAGGTGGGCCCTCAAGGCCCGATACTTTCTGTATAACTTTAACTACTTTGTTTCTGTCCGACTTTCTCAGACAACATCTGGACTATTATTCTGATCATGATATGACTACTTTTTATATAAATTTTACAAAATGGCTTTGACATCTGAAAATCTGATTCTGGTAATAATCCGTCGTGCCTTCCCAAGCAGGATATAGGCGCATATTATGAACGCTATCTGAATACCCTGATTTGACTCGCCATTTGGCCTACTTCAGTTTGATTGAGTCGGTATAACGATCTGTATGTATGTGGATTCTCATTAATCTGTTCGTGGATGTCTCAATGCTTCCTTTCATCGGATCCCGGGCCGGTTTATATCGTGCGGATGGGCCGCTGAGTCCCTTGTCGGGGGCCGGGTCCCATGTATTAATTCCGAAGTATGATGTGTCCGGTTCCGAGGTACTGTGGTATATGTCGTTCCCGGTTACCGTGTATATGTTACGAAGTATGATGTGTCCGGTTTCCCGGCGTGTGATCTGTCCCTGGGGTTACCGTGGTTATGATATGATGTGTTATGTGACGGAGATGTTCGAAGATATGAAATCTTCTGAAATATGATATGTTGTGGCGCCAGAGGCAGGAGTGGCGACCACGTTCCTGTGCCCTATTATGATTCTGTCTGTCTGATTGGATTCTGATTTTGTCTGTCTGATATGGATTCTGATTCCGCCTGTCCGTATGGATTGTGATTCTGCCCGTCCGTCTGGACCATAATTCTGTCCGTCCGTTTGATTTATGGTTCTGTCCGTTATACTTCTGTGCTTCCGGTTCATGCTATGATTATGTTTGTTATGTTTCTGCTTTACATACTCGGTACATTTTTCGTACTGACCCCCAGTTCTTCGGGGGCTGCGCTACATGCCCGCAGGTACAGACGCACCTGAAGATACGCCGCCAGTCTAGGGCTCAGATACTGCTATTTTGAAGATCTCCTTTGGTCCGGAGCGTGTACTTTTGGTATATACCTTCTGTCTTCTGTATATTCTGTATGTATGGCAACTCCGGGTACGGCGGGGCCCTGTCCCGTCATATGACTCTGTAAGTCTGTTAGAGGCCTGTAGATATGTTTGTGGGTTAGGGTCTTTCTGTACGGATGTGTGTATATGTTGTGTTTGGGGCGACCCCATTCGCCGCGGCGGCCGGTCCGCATATGTTTATATGTTGCTTTATTGGCCGGTGTGGCCTTTATTGGTATTTTCTGTGCGCAGGGTTATTTTGGATAGTCTGTAAAACAAAGGAAACTCTGCCAAAAATTTTCTGGAAATTATCTAAATTTAAAATATAGCCTTGACGGCTTCTTCTTTATACTTGAATGCGTTTGATAACAGTTGAGATAGCATTGGATATATGTGTTTGGGTGCCCAGATCGGGTACTAGTCACGGCCCACGGGGTTGGGTCGTGACACCAACCAATCCATGCCCATAATAACATCAAAATCTACCATTTCTAGCTCTTGCAAATCAATCATGGTACGACGGTCACAAATCGTGACTATACAATCCCTATATACTCGGCTAGATATTACCGATTCACCCACGGGTGTGGACACCTCAAAAGGTTTGATCGACTCCGGCTCAACTATAAATTGACCCGCAATATAAGGAGTAACATATGATAACGTGGATCCCGGATCAATCAAAGTATACACATCATGAGAGAATACCGATAATATACCTGTGACCACGTCAGGAGAAGACTCTAGATCTTGGCATCCAACCAAGGCATAAATACGGTGCTGAGGACCGCCAGTACTGCGGACTCTCCATCTGCCTCTACCATGGCCGACTGGCGCATGTGAACCTGGCCCCGTAGGGCGTACAGATGCCGAAGATCTGGCTACCGACACTGATGGTTGGGCCCTACCTCTACCATGTACTGAGGGGCAATCACGCATAATATGGCCTGGTCGACCACATGAATAGCAACCATCTGAACCCAATCGGCATTGACCCCAATGCGACTTCCCACACTGGGAACATCGTGGTATAGGTGGCCTTGACTGGCCTGAATCACCTCTAATCTGGGACCCCGAATAACTCTGACTCTGCCCGGGATGAGTAGATCTATCAAGGCTCTGGCCTGAAAACCGTGGAGGTGCACTGGTCATAGAATAGCCCGAATGTCTAGGGAACTGTTGCCTGTGTCCGCCTCTGGACTCACTTATTAGGCCCGAAGATCTGGCCCTCTTGCTATGTCCCCTATCCTGTTCACGTTCACTTCTCTCCTGCTGTAATCTTTCCTCTAAGTTTTGAGCATGTGCCTGAATGCGTGCAATATCCACACCGTCCTGAAGGGACGCAGTCAAGCATTTGTCCATCAAATGTGGCCCTAGGCCCTTTACGAACCGATGTACCCTGTCGCCCATATCTGCTACCATAGCCGAAGCATACCTGGCCAAGGAGTTAAAACGGAGTCTATACTCGAGGGCGCTCATACTACCTTGCCTCAAATTTAAGAATTTATCGGCCCTAGCTCGCCGAACTTCTGGGGGCATATAATGACGGAGAAAAGCATCAACAAACTCTTGCCATACCGGGGGAGGTGCATTTGCTCCCCGTGAAGCCATCCATACCGTATAGCACTGGATCGAGACATCCCTCAATCTATATGACGCTAGCTCCACTGACTCGGTGTCCGAAGCATGTATCAACCGGAGCGTCCTTAGCATACCATCAATAAAGTCCTGGGGATCCTCCTCCGGTTTTGACCCAAAGAATTCCGGAGGGTTCAAAGTACTGAAATCACGGGCTCTTGCACTAACAGCCCTATCGCCGTACCCTGAACTATGCCTCTGAGCCTAGGACGCAACCAATTGAGTCAACAAAGTAATGGCCTCTTTTACCTCTTGGCCCGAAGCATTCGGTGGAGGAGCTGGAGGTGCTGGAGCTGGGGCTGAGGCTCCCTCACGCTCCTCATAGACGGGCACTGTCTGGGAGGACTGAGATTGAGCCGCACCTTGGGACTCACTTTCCTCTACTACCGGTGGCGGTGCTTTCTTAGCCCGCTTCGCTGCTACCGTCTTGCCCTTTTGGGCTGCCGTAGTCTTTCCCTTTTTAGGCATCTCTGAAATACACAACACACGATTTAGGAGCAAGAATTTCCTACATCATAGCTCTATCGCACGATTCTTATGAAGAAAGAAGGTCATTTATTCCTAAAATGTCCGCAGCTTCTTGTTTATAAGTGTGGCGCGCAACACACCCATAACCAAGACTCTACTAAACACGGCTCGTAGACACACCCTAGGACTGAACTGCTCTGATACCACTTTTGTCACGACCCGACTCGGGGCCGCGACGAGCACCCGGTGCTAGCCCACCCGGGCACCCTCTTAGCTTACTCGCATGCTTACATCTAGGTGCGTCACATAATTATACATGCATTTCCATTCATTCGTCAACTAGTCCCATTTAGACAACAACACATTTATATCATTATAGGCATCTATGCCACATCAATGTACATGGGCCAACGTGGACGACAAAATGATATACAAAACATAGGCCGACAAGGCCAAACACATCTACCCACACACACACATGTCTACGAGCCTCTAAGAGTATAACATATAACATTAGCGGGACAGGACCCCGCTATGCCCATAATTATATACACAAAAGAATGAGTACCCAAAAGATATGGCTCCGAAGGAAATGGAGCTCTCTATGTAATCTCCGAATAGGCAGCTATGGATCAAGTCTGTCTCCCTGTGCACCTGCGGGCATGACGTAGTTTCCACAAACAAAAGGACGTCAGTACGAAGAATGTATTGAGTATGTAAAGCATGAGCAACATCAATAAATAAGCATCATGAACAACATATGAAATAGCATAGGAGGGGGATACAATAATATCATCGTCATAGTGCTTACCTGCCTTTCGTAGGACTTCCCATTTTTCATACGTATTTGTACACCTACGTCATCATCCGTATTCCATAATAGTACTCGTACCATACTTGTGCTCATATTCGTATACATGTCCTTATTCGTATTCTTATACATAGTCTTATCACATTCCTATTCGTATTATATACATAGTCATTTCATCTACATAGCATTTACATAACATACCCGACCTCATAGGATCGGTGTTTCATACATACTTGGCCAACCAAGGCTCAAGGTTACTCATACCTGGCCCTACCAAGGCTTCAGGGTTATCCGTACCATCTGCAGAGGTGTGCGCGCGTTTCGTAATCGTATACATACTTTATACATATTCATATACATATATCCTACCCGGCGTTATACGCTCGGGGTGTCATTATAGCCCTTCATAGGCACATGTAAGTATAATAGCCCGTAGGCACCTTTAGCATCATTTTTATTATCATCGTCATCACTATCATCATCATTTTCGCTACGTCTATATCTTATGCTTATTCGTCATATGGGGTGCGTAGTACAATCATAGCACATATCGAGGATCGTGAGCTTATGAGCTCGGAGTGTCAATCATTTGAATATAACATACTCATATAGAGGATTTAAGAGTTTGGCCAAGGAACCATGCCATAAGAAAGAAGAGTTAGCCTTACATACCTTTTCGTCGGACTATTCTACACTTGCACGCTTCCTTCCAATGCTAGCATCTATACCTTCATTAATATCATAACAATGGTCATTAGTCATTCACATTATCCACATTATCTAGATTCCTTAATTTGCCTCTAATTCACCCACATTCATGGTCATATCATCCAACTTCGTCCATTCGTCTAGAGTGGCTAGTTCATGATCTTAATACCATTTATAATACATTCATATCACAACACAACAACATTCGTGATTCAACTCAAACTATTCCTCAAAATGTCACTATTCATCATTCATGACCTAGTTGACCATATTTTCTACAATCCATGCATTTCAACTCTCCAATATCTTAAACATCATATAAAAATCAGGAATCTTACCTTAGAAGTTGTAGGAACAAGCTTTGGTTAATGATACTCCACTTTGAGCAAAACCCTAGTTTTTCTCCATTTGGATTTCTTGACCTAGATAATCTTTGATGATGTTCTTACTCTTGATTCACCTTGTTTTATGTTGTTGATCCTTAAATATCCTTGAAAACTTGTATAATAAATGTAGAGAGAGGTTTTAGAGAGAAGTGGTGTAATGTTGTAATGAAATAAAACAAGTGTTGGTCCCTTTATTTAATGACTTGCAAAAATCTGAGTTGCGTGAACAGTGGTCGTCCATGGAGGTTTACGGTCCGTATGCCACTTTACGGACCGTCCCTCATGGTCGTCATTAACCATTTCCAGAACCAGAAACTTTGGCTGCATGCATGGTGATTTACGACCATGGTTTACGGGTCGTAAATCACTTTACGGTCCGTCCTCCTGGTCGTATTTTACCATTTCTCGACTGGGCAGAAAGTTGAAGCCTTGCATGGCAGTTTACGACCAGTTAGTTTACGGACCGTATACCAATTTACGGTCCGTATTTTGCACTTTACGACCACTGGGCAGATTTCAAATCTGCAACTTTTCATATTTCTTAGACTTCTCATTTTAATCATCCACATCCATTTGCATGCATCACTAGCTCATTCACTTGCGTTCCAACGGAAGATTTTCTGAGGTGTAACAGTTTTGGAAAAAAAAATCTGTAAAGTACCGAGCTAATGTTGACTTAATGATGTCTTAAGGAAGAGTTATAATGATACTTAGATTGGTAATGAAGTATTAAACAACTGTCAAGAAGGTTCCATAAGGATTGGAGATCAAATGAAGGACGAAAACGATTTCTGGGAGGTGGGGTTATACGACCGCTTATATGGTCCGTATAAGGGTTCGTATAGCACCCAACAGAAATATTATTTCTTTGATGGTGAAGTACGGTCACTTATACGGACCGTATAATGTTGTACGGACCATATAAGTGTCTGTAGAACACCCGACTGGCTGAGTTAAGTTCAAGTATTTAAATGTGATCCCACTTCACTAATGTCATTTCCCACACTTCTCCATCTCTCTCAAGGCTTCTAGAGAGTTCCATACACTTATCCTATAAGAATTCCAGAGAAACTAATGATCAACTTCATCAAACTATGAGAATCAAGTGCAAGAAACTCATTAGGGTTCATCCAAGACAAGGAATCTTATTGGAGGTGGAACTAGTGATACAATAACGGATACGCGGAAGCGAGAAATTAAGAAGATAAACAAAAGGGATAGAAAAGATAGAAAGATAGACACAAGATTAGAGAGAATTAAGCAACCAAAACTATATTAAAGTCTTGACCTCCTAATTACACAACTAATTAGCACCTAACTCTTAAGTTGACCTCAAAGGAATTAAATTCCCAAGCAACCAACCTCTCAACAATCATATATTCAACAAGAGCCATCCATGGCCTCTCTCACAAGTTTCTCTCTCTAGAGACAACTCTCAAAATCACTCATCAATTAATCAATTCATCAAAAGTCCCCTATTGAAATGTTTAGTCTACTATTTATACTAAGAAAATAAGGAAGACAACTAGCTCTATTACAATTATACCCTTAATGAAGTAAGGGCCTTGTTTAGATGTCTTCCATGGAAGTGAAACTTGAAAAGGCTTGTATTTAAGTACTAGCCCCTTTTGCATGCATAGCCTCCTTCTCCAAATAGCCTCCCAAGGTATCTTCCATATCTTGAAGGTCATCCTATGTGGACCTCCCATGATCTTCAAAGACTCCATCTTCATGAAGCTCGATGGAGTTGGTCTTGTATCATTCCCCCCTTCTTGAAAAGGATTCGTCCTCGAATCTAAACCTTGAAAAACCTTAAAGGAGACAAACAAAAACCAAGTCCTCAAAGGATGAGGGTTGGTGTTAGGGTGGACTAACCTACCACCATGCCAAGTAAGCACAAATTTGGGATATAGCCACTATCAACCATTTTCAAGCAACATAAACTCTCAAATAGAGCACTAAGAACTTGGCTAACCCAAAGATTAAGAAATGAAGATATTCTAAAAGAGCCAAGGGTTTCAAGACACCAAGTTGGCAGGACATACAAATGACCCTCAATTGCAAAATAACACCATTCACACCAAGTTAAGACTTCACCGGGATCAAAGGGAAAAGATACCCACATATCACGGGTAATACAACAACTGAGTACCCCGATAGGACTCCCTCCTCCATAAGATGCACTCCCAAAAAGATCATGAATGTCATCATATGCAAAAAGGTAATAAAGAAAGGTGTCATGCAAAATAACTTCATCTAGGGTGTTGTCCTCAAATGTAGTTTCACTATTAAACTCAAAAGCATGGTCAATCATACTACTACTATTCGGAACACCCAAGGAAGAATTAGCAATTTGCAGACAAGTTTCACCTTCCTTTTGAACACTTCCCCTCCCAATAAGTGGGTCACAATTCCTCAAGGGAGGATCTCCATCATAGGGAAGAGAGTTATCATCCCATAGTGGATTGTCAAATACCATGTAGTCACCAAAAGTGGCCACGCTTTCAACATTACAAAACATCCCACTAGGTATTTCACTCTCAATAGTCATGTCATCCTCAAATAAAACATTATCCTTTATAAGAGAGTAATTCATGAACAATGAGGAGTCAAAGCATGTCATTTCACTCTCAAAAGAACCAATGTCGTCTTTCAATGCGTTTTCGCTCACATGACTATCTACATGACACACATCACCACTACAAATTGGAGTCTTATCACGTGACACTAAAGTACGATCAAGAGACTCGTTTTGACATGAAACAAACAAGGGTGAGATGTCACATTCTTTCAATTGACCAACTATATCAACATTATCACTAACTAGAGGTACCTTAAACACATCACAAAGATCCTCAAGTAGTGAATTATCATTACAAGCAAGTTGATCAATACAAGTTTCAACACGAGTTGGTAGTATGTCAAACTCGCAAGAATTACTAACATGATGACCATATGACATTGTACTACCAATCAATTCACAAGTGCCAACACTAGGTGGACACAA
The DNA here is from genome assembly GCF_019175385.1 of Lycium barbarum. Lineage (NCBI taxonomy): Eukaryota > Viridiplantae > Streptophyta > Magnoliopsida > Solanales > Solanaceae > Lycium > Lycium barbarum. The sequence continues at coordinate 54,388,351 of NC_083346.1, forward strand.
ATCGATCTTGCAAGAAGAATCAATTTTGTCATCTAAAGGATCAACTAGTGTTTGAGCACCTTCATTCAATAATGCACTATCATTGAAAGCACAAGTGTCAACACTAGGTGGACACAAATCGACCTTACAAGAAGGAACAATTCGATCATCAATAGGATCAACTAGTGTGGGGACACTTTCAACAATGGCATTACTAATACACGACAAAGAAGCATTAGGCTTAACGCAAGGTAAACTAACTTTCATGCTTGACATGACATTAAAATCACACAAAGATGTAGGAGTATAAGGATAAGTGATCTTACCTTGGTGTTCATGCAAGCTCCTTTGACCAATGGAAGGAATGGTTGTGGCCGCCGTCCTTGCCTTCAAGCATGGGGTTCTCTCAAAAGAGGTACCCCTCAAAGATTCATTTCTTCTCACATGTGGCTTGGGATATTGGCTTCTCAATATCCTTTTTATGTCCTCCCAAGTCTTGATGGGACTCCTCACTTGTCTCCCACAACATTTCACATACTCCCAATAGTTGACAAGCTTTGAGTCAAAAGTTTGAACGGCTAAGTCCATCTTCATTTCTTGTGAATAGTTGTAGCTAGTGAAGATTTCATCTATTATGGATTCCCATTTCTCATATTCTTCTCCACAAGCTTCCCTAGCCAAGGTAGGCCATTTCACATGGGTATCTCACACTTTTACACTTGGACTATTCCTAGTAAGTATGCATGGAAAGAGAAATTTTCCTTTCTTGTCCACTACAAATTGATGCCAATCTTGTTCATGTGGGATTCCATGCTTTTGGAACCAAGGGACTCCTAAACATACATGACAATTATCCATTGGAAGCACATCACACCAAACCTCCTCTTGGTACTCGCCAAGTGAAATGGATACCATCACCCTCCTATCAACCCCATATCCTCCCTCATCATAGTAAGGATTTCGCCTAATCACACAAGGTAGCCTTAACTCTTCAACTGCATGAGGGGTGATGAAATTGGTGTAACAATCATCATCAAGCACAAGGATTCCCTCTCTACCACAAAGGTTTACCTTGGTCTCCATGAATCGCCTCTTTGGAACCACTTTCTTTAGCATAGGACAACTCCAACTAGTACTCACATTCCCACCCATGCCATTTTGCTTCGGAAAGGAAGTACTACAAGACGTGGCATATGCATTCCCATTAGAAGTCCTTCCATAATCAACTTTAGCACTTTCACTACCTCCATAGACATACCCTCCACGAGTCCTATTTGTATAAGGATTTTCCCCATAAGACCCATAAGACACATGCGAAGGAGAGTCATATTTCAAGTCGTCTTCATCATCACGAGGTATAGCACAAGACTCTTCACCTTTATTATCTTCATCATACAAAGCATAACAAGGTTCTTCTTCATCCCCATCTTCCTCATGAGACACATGAGAACCACTCTCATCATATTCTCCGTCAAAATAGTAATTCTCTCCTTGAACTTCCTCATGATCACCATTTCCCATATAGCCCTCATATTCCCCATCGTCACACCCTTGATAGCTCTCATAGTCCTCCCCTTCGTAGCTACAACCATCATCGTCATAACAATCATAATCGCCACCACATGAATCAGAATCCATGGAGAAGTACCTCCAAAGAACACTTAGCGAACACGTTAGTAGTAAATAAACCTCACCACACTCGTGTTTACACTCGTTTGTGCTCGGCTAGCACCACTCAAATGAACTCACACACTCTTGCCTTTTACCACTCAAATGGATTAGCCGAGGTTGATTCTCGATTGGATTCGGTTGCTTGCAAGGTGCACAATTGCTACTTGAGGTCGGAATGGATTCTTGTTAGACTCGAAGAAAGACGGACGACTCTATTCAATCTAATGGACTTGAACCAAGAAATTAACAACGAAGCAAAACGAAGAAAAGCACGAAAGAAATGCGGACACAAGAACTAGCAAACACAAGTAGGAACAACTACTAAATGGCTACTAGTTGAGAGACACAAGAAAATGGAATGCAAAAATCGGGAAAATAACTAAAATTTCAGGCCCGGGTAGGTGATAACTTGAAAACACGACCGGGAAGCCCCAATTGATCCAAGGTATCAATTTGAAATTACGAATTTTTTTTTTTGTTCCCTACCAAAGGATTAGGGACACAAGACAATCAACTAAGGATCAAGAGATTTTTTTGAGAAATGGAATCAAAGAAAATTAAAGTTGAAAAACCTGAAATGTGCAACCTGCGACACCTGTGCAGCACATGCGACTCGCAGGTTCAACACGCGATGGTGATCCGCGTCTCGTAGATGATGCACCCCAAAATTCTCAAGTCTCTATCACAAGGTGCGACACCACCTGCGACTCGCAGGTTCTACCTGCGATGGTGATCTGCGTCGCGCTGATGATGCACCCCCAAAAACGTTCAAGTCTCTGTCACAAGGTGCGACACCACCTGCGACTCGCATGTGTCGCATGTAGTGTCGCATATGGGCCAATTCGATGCCTTTTTTTTTCCTCTGAATTTTCCTTGTACTTGGGCCCACAAAACCTGGTATCTTCCTCTTTTGGGTCTTATAACACTTTTTCACAACTTTGTTTGACAACTTCTGGATCAAATGGCCCTTTGGAGAGTCTTCTTCCTTATGAAGATTTGAAGGTCTTCAAGAACACAAGAACAATTCAAAAATTCAACTACCCTCAAATCAACTCCAAATTGGCTCAAATTTTGGATTTAAGTTCTCTTTAATGTAGAGAACAAAGCCCAATAGGTTTCAACCCACAATTTCACCTTCTTCAACAAGAGCCACTTTCAAGTTCTTGAAGTTTTCAAAGCTTCAAATTTCAAAAATGGTAGATCCTTCAATCCTTAGCCAAATACCTCCAAATTTCGGATTTAGAGTCCTTATCAACTAGAGAACAAACCCCAATCAACTTGAGCCCTCAATTTTTCACCTTCTTCAAACCCACCAACCTTGTTCTTGAAGCTTTGAAGCTCAACAGTGGTGGAACACAAACCCTAACTCCAAATTGACTCGAATTGAAGATTTAGACTTTAGAAACACTAAGAAACTCTAATCTAACACTAGATTCAACAAAATCAACACGAAATTCAATTTTTTTTTTTTGAATTTTGATTTTTTTTTTTAATCAAAACCCAAGATTAGATTTGGTGGAACAAACCTAAACTAAGCTCTGATACCAATTGATACAATAACGGATACGCGAAAGCGAGAAATTAAGAAGATAAACAAAAGGGAAAGAAAAGATAGAAAGATAGACAGAAGATTAGAGAGAATTAAGCAACCAAAACTATATTAAAGTCTTGACCTCAAGGGAATTAAATTCCCAAGCAACCAACCTCTCAACAATCAAAGATTCAACAAGAGCCATCCATGGCCTCTCTCACAAGTTTCTCTCTCTAGAGACAACTCTCAAAATCACTCATCAATTAATCAATTCATCAAAAGTCCCCTATTGAAATGTTTAGTCTACTATTTATACTAAGAAAATAAGGAAGACAACTAGCTCTATTACAATTATACCCTTAATGAAGTAAGGGCCTTGTTGGATGTCTTCCATGGAAGTGAAACTTGAAAAGGCTTGTATTTAAGTACTAGCCCCTTTTGCATGCATAGCCTCCTTCTCCAAATAGCCTCCCAAGCTATCTTCCATATCTTGAATGTGACGTTCTTGAAGCCTTCCATCCAAGCTATCTCCCATATCTTGATGGTCATCGTATGTGGACCTCCCATGATCTTCAAAGACTCCATCTTCATGAAGCTCGATGGAGTTAGTCTTGTATCAACTAGGGTGTTACACCTCGGAACTTTGGGTTGCTGAGCGGTGAATGGACTAACGTAAATTAAGGTGTACATGATGTCCCTACAAGTAAGAAGGGATGTTTAATGATTCTAATTAAGATTCCAAAGAAGTTAGAGGCAAGGGAGAATAGTTCGTCAAATGAAACTCCAGTGCAGTTCTGCGAAAGGGGGGTTCAACGGTCGTTCTTTGTACCGTCGACGAGCCGACGATTCGTCGATTGTGTCGTAGAATTGAGTTAGCGCGAAGACAATTCGACATATCAGATCGACGCTCCGTCGATCAGATCGACGCTCCGTCGATCAGTTCGACGGACCGTCCTTCTCACTGTAGAATGAAAGGAAACGAAAGGTTGCTCACTGGAAATTTAATGACTTCGACGATCAGATTGACGCCCCGTATATCTCGGTCGGGACTGATTTCAAGATTTTATATAAGGACACTTCTCTCATTTTAATTCATTTTATTTCCACTTCTCCACACACCAAGAAGCCTCTAGAACTTTGTCCATGATCAACTACACCCAATCCATGAAATCAAGTGTATGAGACCTAGTAAAAGTTCATCTACACTAAGAAAACGCAAGGGAAGTGAGTTAGGGTTTTTGGTCCAAGAAGAGAAGCTCCACTCAAGTGTTGTTCATCCATCATCTAAGCTGAGTTTTATGATCATTCTTGATTGTTTAAGGTGTTAAAAGTTAAAAACCCATGGATTGTAGAAAGATATAGAAAATGGGTCATAAACATGGGAATAGTGACATTGTTGGGTAGAGGTTTGGATTGAGTCATGATTATCGATATGTTGTGATTGTAAATATGTTATTAATGACATTTAGACCACGGAATAAGTATTATATATGAGAAAACGCAATAGTGAGCTATAACCATAATTGTGGAGAAATTGAAGGAATATGGTGAATTGTGGGAAATGTAGATGATTGATGATTATTGTTTACCATATTGTGAATATTGTTATGAACGTTTGGGAGTTGATATAGAATGTCGGAAAAGTAGTGGAAACAAAGGAAATGCTGCCCAATTTTTCCTAGAAATAGTAAAACGTTCTTATAGCCGATTAACTAATGTTAATGCGAATCCTCTTGAAGGTAAAAACGCGAGCATCGAAGGAGAATGATCAAGCGATAGATTAGTTAAGCGTAAAAGGTATGTGAGGGTAGTTCTTTCTTTCTATGGCATGAATCCTATAGCATGACTTTTCTTTCCTCTTCATGATTCTCCTACATTCCGGAAAGCTATGAGTTTATGTTCATGAATAGCTATATGAGATAAGAGATACGTTATGAGCCTAATAATGATGATGATGAGCTTGAGTCTAAAGATTCTAGAGTTTATGATATGATGTTTCTATAAAGTTATTGATGTCGTTTGTTGTATACACTAACCTTATTTACTATTTCTTTCAAGGTGAGGCAAAATGTTTATAAATGTTCCATAATGGAATTGGGGGTTCACGACCTTAAGTCACCTCGATAAAGTATAGCTATCTTGAGTCTCTATGCATGCATTATGGTGAGTACATGTTGATGATATTACACCGCGCCTATATGTCCGGGCAGACACCGCTAAGGCGTGCAGCTATATGTATACACCATGTCCAGGTGACATGGGCAGACACCACTAGTGGGCGGCATGAGATGATACCCCGGACGCGGGAGTCCTGGACGCAAGCTAATGATTATCACACCGATCTGGTTTGGACGGGCAACTTATACATTTATGCATATATGATATGATGATAATTATGAGTAAGACAACATGTGTTATTTCTTTTATAAGTGACAATCATATACAGTTTCTCCTTACTGATGCTTTCTTTATCTCGTTGACGTATCTTCATTATTTATGCCTCTCAGACTCAGTACAATGTTCATATTGACGTCCGTTTTCTTTGGACGTTGTGTTCATGCCCACAGGTAGATAGGGAGATGATCTTGATCCAGACTCGTAGGAGCCAGTAGCTGACTTGAGAGCACTCTATTATTCCGGAGGTGCTACTTGGTTCATTCTTTTGTGTATATAGATATATATATGTATTATGGGCACGAAGGGGTCTTGTCCAGTCCATATGTCTAGTACTCTAGTAGAGGCTCGTAGATACGCAGTGTGGGTTATATGGTCTCACGAGATTACTAACGTATGTATATATATATATATATATATATATATATATATTATTTTGATGGCCGAAAGGTTTATTTATATAAAAGTGTTTATGTTTCAAATGAAAGATGATTATCTTATGATTTAAATATGAATTTGATAAAATAAGGCTTAGTGAGCATGATGAGTAGCAGAACGAGTGGTGCTCGGTGGTTAGCCCCGGATACGCGTCACGGCCCCTAGGCGGGTCGTTACATAGTTGTCACACCCCGACCTCGCTGGGGTGTGATGGGCACCCGACCCTTACTTAGGGCCGAGCGAACCCTCAGATTCTCGCTGCACATAAAATCACGTCAACTCTTTTTTTTTTCTTTAAAACAAATAATAAAGTACATAGCAAAACTTTTCTTTCAGAAATATTCTTTCTCGTGGCTTTGAAGCCGAACAAATTTGTGATCATACAAAATTCATTACGTACACAGACCGACAACCAATACCCACGACACTGTCTGCAAAGTCTCTAGTAAGATCCCAAAAGCATAACATACAGAATCTGACTCGGCAGCACTCCGGGAACAAATGGAGCTTGCTATCTGCACTGGAACATCTTCCATCTATCCTCAACTCAACTGGGAGTACCTGCGCGGCATGAAACGCAGCCCCCGAAGAACAGGGGGTCAGTACGGAAATGTACCGAGTATGTAAAGCAGAAATATAACAATATAAGCAAAACCGAGCCAGAAGTATAGAACTAGAACAGGTAGTATCGGATCCTAGTCCGAAACGGAAATACAGAGTGTGTGGCCAGGACCACGATATATATCATTAGCACGGGGTGTAGCCGTCTAAATCGTGATATGAAACAGTGGTACAAAGCCTAACTGGCAGGATCATCGTGCGGATCGGGGCACAGAGTGCGACTGACATACCCGCAACCGAAGCTAGGGGTGTAGAACTATAGCCGACTGAAGCATAGTCCGGCTCAATCATGCAGAAGCAACACCAACAGAATCATTCTTCGAATCCGCTGTCCAGAAATGTAACAGGCAGAACCATGCATGCAGAATCATAAACTTACACAAGCACAGGTAGTATACATTTACCTCAAGTTTCGGCCCTTTAGTGAGGGGCGCAATGGACAGTGCACTGGGGTGTGCACGAATAACCAGGTCGCCACAGGGTCGCCTCTAGTGCACAAGTCATACCCAAGAGGTTCCAGCAGGCAAATACGGCAGTTAGAATGTCAAAATTCTTTACTTTCTTTTGAAAAACATTTTTGTTTCACACATATAAAAGAATCAAAACACAATTTCCGCGGCCATAAGTCCAGCGGTCGCTACCACGCATACCGCGGCCAAGTACCCAGCGGTCACTATCACACGTACCGCGGCTAAGGGTCCAGCGGTTATAATCACACATACCCGGGACCAAAAGTCCAGCGGTTACAATCACACATACCGCGGTCGAGGGTCCAGCGGTCACAATCACACATTTGACATACCGCGGTCAAGGGTCCAGCGGTCTATGTCAGGCACAATCACAAGTGCGGCAGACGCGGTCAAGGGTCCAGCAGTCAATGCCACACGTCCGGCATGACGCGGTCAAGGGTCCAGCTGTCAATGTCGGACACGCCGCGGTCGAGGGTCCAGCGGCCAATATTACATATGCGCATATTCACATAACCGGCCCGGGACTCGGTGAAACAGAAAACAACCATACAGGATACCAAATCACTACTTCCCAAACATAAATCACACGTGCTAGGATCATGCATCACACAAGATTCAGGTATGCTAAAATCGTACATCACAAAATACAGAAGATAAGTAGTTTATCCAAATTATCAGGGTAAGGTTTTCAAAACGTTTTAGATGTCAAAAACATTTTATAACGCTCATGAAGGTAGTCATAACACCTATCGTATAGTAAATAGCATAATAACCAGGAGTTACCTGCGAACTCCGGACAAGAGTACATTGGCTAAAGCCATACAACACATATCAGGGTTTCTGTCCCCGCAGTTGGTTCAATAATAATTAAAATCCGTCTCAGGATAGATAAAATATCTCCCGTTTAGTAGTCGGGACAATAGCCATAAGTCCCTAGACTTGTCGCACCGAAGTGAGACAAACAAAACCATAGGAGGGGCGCCGGGGGTAACGGGCCCACCTCGGGTCAAGTCGGGGTGGCAGACATGAATCACGCCCATTAGACTCTACGGAGTCATCCAGGAAAGTTTCGGAGTGATTGGATTACATTTGTGAAAGTTATGGAGGTTTAACCATTTTTTTTCAACAAAAGCACCTTTTGAAGTTCAATTGAATTGAATGAATAGTACCAAGAAATCAATCTCGGTTTCCGATGAGCAGAATTGCCCCCGAGGCTAAAATCTCCACCTAGCACACCTAGGACATGCCAAAGAACAAAGGGGAAGGCTTTACATACCTCGATTGCGCCTTATGCTCGCTTGGCTTCAATTCCAATTTCGTCCAGAATCTACAAATGGTCATGTTTACCAATTGTCAATTTCAAGCTTTTCAAGAATCTAAGCTTAATCACATAATTGCCTACCGAAATTTCGGCAGCATTTCCCCTATAAACTCGCCTATCCGAATTTCCAATTGCTCTCCTGTTGACACAGAAATACCAACAATAACATATGGACACAACCATATCTTCAATTCTTTTATTTCAACAAGAACAACAACATATCAAAACAGCCCCCAACTATAACATAACGATGCCCGAAATTCTAACGAACACTTGCAATACACCAAGCAGCCCATATGCACTTCTTATACCTTATTTCATGCAATATTTTCAGAAAATTTCAGGGAAATACAACAGCAGCCACTCGACACCACATCATCTACTCATGTGCAATAAAACCACATTATTATCTCTATAATCCTTACAACAACCCACAACAATTTAACTCCAACTCTAACCATTAAATTCCTTCACTCTCTTCACATATCCATGATTACAACAACCAAAATATTAATTCAAATCAGTCCATCAATTTCAATTAAAACAGCCCCTCACCCATAAATTTCAACAAAACAACAAACGAGTTTATAATGTTGTTTTCTCCGTTCTAATTCGTTAAAACTCTAAATAAACACTTTAAAAACATAAAAGGAATTTTATAAATACCTTATCAGAAGCTCCACCACGAAAATTTCATCCCCCAAGACCAATATTTATCTCAAATTGAAGGAAACGCAACGTACAACGTTTTTCTCTTCATGAGCTTCGGGATTCGGAGCTCGGATTTTGATCAAAATGGCTTCCTTAGCCTAGGATCTCTCTCTCTCTCTCTCTCTCTCTCTAATGTTTTTGGAGGATATTAGCTGAAAATGATCAGCCCTCAAGTGAATTTGCCATATATATTAACGTTAATGGGCCTCATGGGCCGAAACATTAGTGTTTGGGTCGGGTCCAAACTTGCTGCCCTGCCAGCCCAAATTGCATCGTCCATATCTCCTTATCCAAATATCATTTTTGACGAGCGGTTTATTGCGTTGGAAACTAGACTCGATGAAATTCATTTTAGGCTTTTGAAACACCTTAAAACTCCTCATATAATAGGAGATATGCCCCCAACAATATGGGCTAAAAATCTGGTCTGAGATTTTACTGAAGTTGTTTGGATTCAGTTCGTTCAGCTTCGTTTAACTTCTAATCCTCTTCCGACCCTCATGTAACCTCTTATACATACATATACATACTCATATACGCTCATAACGCGATTTCAAATCCTTTAGGTTACGATGTCACCTCGGGATACTTAAGGCAACCATATATATATAACGATATTCTTACTAACTCGATTAACTTTCCTTGAACTTTCTTAACTCATTCTTTCTTGTCTTAATTAAAATAGCATGGACTCTTACGGGGTATAACAATAGTGTTTTGCTCAAGTGAAGTGTTTCCACTCAAAGCTCATTCCTACTCAATCAAAGGTAACTTTTATGATCATTCCAAGTTGTTTAAAGTATTGAGAAGTTGAAAGACTTAGATTACGAAAGGAAGTGGAAGATCGGTTATATGAGGATGGTGGCACTTTTGAGTAGTAGCTTAAAATGAATCATGATTCTTCTTCTTGACCTGAGTTTGTGATCCTAGTTCATCCCCTGATATAAGTATTTGATATAAGTATTTTGATATAAGTATTCTGATGTAAGTATTCTGATATAAATATTTTGATATAAGTATTTTGATGTCAGTCCTTGATATAAGTATTTCGATACGAGTATTTTGATATAAGTATTTCGATGTAAGTTTGCTGATATAAGCATTCTGATATGAGTATCCTGATATGAGAATTCTGAAATCAGTATTCTGATATGAGCGTTCTGATATGTTTATTCTGGTTCGAGAACTTCTGTAAGATTTAACGTCCCTAACTTCCGTGTACGATCTCGGATTGCTCTGAAATGTTCGAAGAGGTTTCTGTATCAAGACGTCCATAATTTTCTTATACGTAAGTGTGGTTCCAAAATCTCTATTTGATCTGATTCGTAAGGACATCCGAAGGTGCCTGATATGACTATGACTCTGATTCTCCGAAAAAGGCTTCTGAAACGCTTATAAAGCGTTCTGTACTTCGAACGCACGTAACTTTCTCATACTACGTCGGATTGACCTGAAATCTGTTCCGAGCCCCCAGGTATCGGTAAGTATACTGGTCTGTCGGGTCTTGATTCCTATGCATGTGGTTTCTCACGACTCTGCTCGTGCATGACTCAATGTATCCTTCACTGCGTCCCGGGCCAGGTTCTGTTATGTCCTCGTGTGTCCGCTACGATATGATTCACTGCGTCCCGGGCCAGGTTCTGTTATTGTACGCATTCCTATGCATTGTTCACCGCGTCTCTCATAGGCGGGCCGGGCTCTGTTATATGGTTTGATGATATGTTGATATGGGGTAGTGGCCAGGATGGCATATGATCTGTCTGTTCACCGCGGCCCGTACTAGAGGGCCGGGCTCTGTTATATGGTTTGATGATATGTTGATATGGGGTGGTGGCCAGGACAGCATATGATCTGTCTGTTCACCGCGTCCCGTACTAGAGGGCCGGGCTCTGTTACCGCACCCCTCACTGGAGGGTCGGGTTCTGATATATGCATATATGATACATGAATTTGATATATGATGATTCTGTTTACCGCGTCCCTTATCACAGGGCCGGGTTCTGTTATACGCATATGTGACATACGATTCTGAGTATTTTGTATGTTCTGACATCATCTGAGTATTCTGTATGTTCTGCATTCCGTCCGATATATGACATCATCTGTACGTTCTGTATTCCATCCGATATATGACATCATCTGAGTAATCTGTACGTTCTATATTCCGTCTGATATATGACACCATCTGAGTAATCTGTATGTTCTGTATTCCGTCCGATATATGACATTATCTGAGTAATCTGTACGTTCTGTATTCCGTCCGATATATGACATCATCTGAGTAATCTGTACGTTCTGTGTACCGTCTGATATATGACATCATCTGAGTATTCAGTACGTTCTGTACTCCGTCTGACGTATGACCTTATCTGTGCGTTTTGTACGTGCCACACTTCTTCTGACATCTGGTATCGGTATGTGCGATCTGTGTCTGGAAAGTAAGTATGTCGGCATTCTGTATGCTCTGTATGATTTTGTTATGCTTTGTATGATTTGTACGGTCTGTAGTATCTGTATTGGTCGGTATGGTCTGTGTCGGTCTGTCTGGTCGGTATTGGTCTGTATGAACTGTGTCTGAGAAACAAGTAATTTGGTAATCTGGATAACATCCGTACTCTTGGTACTGTTTGTTTCGATTATAGTTCTGCTTTCTGTATTCTATGCCTTACATACTCAGTACATATTCCGTACTGACCCCTGTTCCTTGGGGGCTGCGTTTCATGCCGCGCAGGTACTCCCAGACGACATAAGGACCCTATAAAAGATATTTCAGCAGTGGTGGCGAACTCCATTTGCTCCTGGAGGACTGCCAAGTCAGGGTATGGTATATGTGTTATGGTTTCTGTATGGTATTAGAGACTTTGCAGACAGCGTCGTGGGTATAGTATGTCAGTCTGTAAGCGGCTCCGTCAGCCGATATGTCGATCTGTGTTATGTATTGAATTTTGTATGACTATAGATTTGTTCGCTTGGAAGCTTCGAGAAAGAACATTTTTGAAAGAAAGAAAAAAAAAATTTACTATGTATTTTATCTGATTTGATTTAAAAGTTTGACGTAACTTTATGTGCAGCAAGAGTCTGAGGGTTCGCTCGGCCCTAAGTAAGGGTCGGGTGCCCATCACACCCTAGTAAGGTCGGGGTGTGACACAAAGCCACCAATTTTTCAATCTGTCCCGATAGTGAATGAATTTCCGGATGTATTTCCAGATGAACTTCCACGCCTTCCTCTGGAAAGAGAGATTGATTTTGCTATTGATATACTACCAGACACTAAGCCTATTTCTATTCCTCCTTACCGAATGGCTCCCGCTGAGTTGAAAGAGATAAAGGCACAACTGAAGGGTTTGCTTGAGAAGAGGTTTATTAGGCTTAGTTCATCACCATGGGGAGCACCTGTCCTATTTGTGAGAAAGAAAGATGGTTCCCTACGGATGTGTATTGATTATAGGCAACTGAATAAAGTGCCGATAAAGAATATGTCACGACCCAACTTGAGGCCATGACGAGCGGTCGAGCTTAACCTGCCCGATAACCCAACCTATGTTACCTGTACTCAAACATGGCATTCGACAAGGTTTATTTAACTAGTCTGAAAACTGAAAATAAAATACCGAAGTCGACTTACAACTCAAAACATACCAAAACATATTTATGTATATACATAACATAAGACAAGGCAAGCCAATGAGGCTACCAACACTTCTGTACAGCAAAATAATGGCCGACAAGGCCAAACAGTGATCCATGACACCCACGCCATTCGCAGACTTCTAAAGAGTATGACCCACAATACATACACAAAATTATACCAAAACAGGAACAGTCTCCGAAGCAAGTGGAACTGTCTGACCCTCAGTGCTGATCCCTCCTAGGTAGCTGGATTGTCGAAGTGCGTCCCTGAATCTGCGGGCATAAAACGTAGCCCCCGAAGAAAGGGGGTCAGTACGGAATATGTACCAAGTATGTAAAGCATCACGGAATCATAAACAAGGAGAGTGCAGCAGTAAACAAGTTTAGAAGTCAAACTGTAAGTAACCTGAAATGGCATTCTGAACCAAGTCCTGTGGCCCTTACCCAAACTCTAGCATGCGCAATATAAGTACAGCATACGCAAATTCTAGAATGCACCATATAAATTTAGTATCACACAAGTCCGTTCGGACGGTCACTTCCGGTATAATGACGATGATGGCCCCTTCGGGCAGCCGCTTCCGGCTTAATGATAGTGGTGGCCCCTCGGGCAACCGCTTTCGGGTTAATGATAATAATGGCTCCTTCAGGTAGCCGCTTCCGGCTTAATGATAATAATGGCCCCTTCGGGCAGCCGCTTCTGGCTTAATAATAATAATGGCCCCTTTGGGCAGCCGCTTCCGGCTTAATGATAATAATGGCGTGGAGAGTAAACATAAATCGTAACTGAAATGAAATAGTAAAATCTCGCACCCCCTTCGGAGTGGTTTTGAAAATCAACTTTATGCTTCTTTTAGTACAAAACGAGTTTTCTTGAAATCATTAGTACACCATAAACACATTTCATGTAAGCCCGAGTTAGCATAAGAAAGTTAACAACCATATGCACGAGCAGGGTAGTGAGAAACTAAATGCACATAAATCAACTTTTAAGACTCGATGGATAAGAATACTTACCGACGCTTGAAGACTCCGAAACAAGTTTCGGGTCATTCCGATTTAGTATAAGAAAGTTATGAGGCATTTGAAGTTTTACCACGAGATTCAAAGCAATTGGAAACCGCCTACGAAGATTACAGACCTTATACTCTTTAAGACTCCCTAAGAACGTATCGGAGCGATCCGAGCTCGTCTATGAAAGTTAGAGCCATTATCCAACATAAAACTTTTTGGAATAAAATTCTTAACACTTATTTATTATCCAATCATACCAAAGACACAAAGACCATAGTTCGATTACATTAGGAATGCTAACATCAAGAAGTGAATAAAAATTGTAGGCATGCTCGGATCTTATGAATGGAATTACCCCGAGGCTCATATCATAGCTTACTTGCAACTAGGACATCCCAAAAGAAAGAAAGGTTAGGCTTTACATACCTTAGCCCGCTCCCTAACTAATCCGAATTCAAGTCTTTGGCCCCGCAAGATCTACAATAATATTAGTGTATACCAAACATTAGCTATAGATACTTAGAAGTTTAATCTTCAACTAACACTTTGTTTACAGAAATTTCGGCAGCATTTCCCCTGTAAATACAACTAACCCCGAGAATCCAACTCGGCCAAATTCATCAACAACCATACCAACAATCATTTCAACAGCACCAACAATCAATTTGAAACATATTCTAATATTAGTAACCCGCACAACATTCAAAACAATCCAACCAACTCTATTCCACCCGAAACTCTACAAATGCAACAAAAGCTACAACAACACATTTCCTTCGTTCAAATTCATAAACTACAACAAAAATTCATACTTTAGCAACTTCATTCTCACAACTACATAAAACCATATTAAAATCACATTAATTCCTACGACACCCTACAACCAATTTCAATGCCGACTTGAACCATTTAACTTTTATTTGCATCATAGAGTCCACAACAACACAACTAACATACTAAGTAAAATTAATTCACCTCTCCTCCATCATTCAACAACCACACGGCCACCATTCAACACACACAACACACATTATTTCCATGCTTTTCATTCATTTCTACATACTACAACATATATAAACCTTGCATAACATATAAAAGAAGAGAAATTCTTACCTTTTTCCTCAATTTCCACTTGACTAGAATTATTGGACTTGCCACAAAAGTAGTTTTCTTGCTCTAATAATTATACCACGTTGAAGAGGGCCTTTGAATTAACAAGAATACTAGAAAAATATAATTTTTGGATCAAAGATTGAAGTCTTCAATTTTTTTTTTCTCTCCTTTCCTCTTGGCCGAAACCCTTGTCTTTCTTGCTCTCAATTTTATTTTTCTTGAAGGTTCTTGAAATGTGATGACTAAGTAGTGGCCCTCTCTTTTATTACTTGGATTTAAATTATACTTGGGCCTTGGCCTATTTCTCCTATGGCCGCCCCCCCCCCCCCTTGGGCCTTTTTTTTTTTTTTTGATTTTTTTTCCAAGCCTAATTACTTATGACTAATATTTTGTAATTCATGAAACTATTTTCGAAATTTCCAATTTTTCCCTTAGCCTTCCTCAATATTTCCGCATCAATATTTTTCATGAACAACTTATATATTAAGTAATATCAAAATATTGCCTTATCTCTTACTAGTCACAATTATCTCAAATTATCCGAATGTACAAAATACGGGATATAACAGAATAGATATCCGTTACCAAGAATCGATGATTTGTTTGACCAATTATAGGGTGCCAAGTGGTTTTCCAAAATAGATCTGAGGTCAGGTTATCATCAAGTGAGAATTAGAGAAGAAGATATTCCCAAAACAGCCTTCAGAACAAGATATGGCAATTCTGAATTTCGGGTAATGTCATTTGGGTTGACAAATGCTTCGGCGGTGTTTATGAATTTGATGAATAATGTATTCAGGCCACTCTTAGATCAGTTCGTGATCATGTTTATTGATGATATTCTGGTATATTCCCGGACAGAATCCGAGCATGCAGACCATTTACGCATTGTCCTTAGGATTCTTCGTACTCGTGAATTGTATGCAAAATTTTCAAAATGCGAGTTTTGGTTAAATTCTGTGACTTTTCTGGGCCACGTTATTTCAGCTGATGGCATTCAAGTTGATACTTAGAAAATTGAGGCAGTGAAGACTTGGCCAAAGCCTACAACGCCTATAAAAGTCCATAGTTTTCTGGGGTTGGCAGGTTACTACAAAAGGTTTTTGGAAGGGTTTTCCTCTATTTCAGCCCCATTGACGAAGCTAAGTCAGAAATCAGCAAAATTTCAATGGACTGATGCTTGTAAACGTAGTTTCCAAGAATTAAAGGACGGACTGACTTCGGCCCCAGTCTTGACACTTCCAAAAGGGCTAGATGTTTATGTTGTATATGGTGATGCCTCTGGTGTTGGGTTTGGATGTGTATTGATGCATCACGGTAAAGTCACTGCCTATGCTTCACGGCAGTTGCGGAAACACGAGAAGAATTATCCGGCCCATGACCTTGAGTTGGCTGCGGTTATTCATGCATTAAAAATGTGGAGACACTACTTGTACGGTGTACATGTTGATATAAATACGGATCACAAGAGTCTCCAGTATATTTTCAAACAGAAGGAGTTGAATATACGACAGAGGCGGAGATTAGAGTTACTGAAAGATTATGATGTGAGTATTTTATACCATCCCGGAAAATCGAATGTAGTGGCTGATGCACTTAGCCGTAAATCAATGGGTAGTTTATGTGGAATTCCTTTAGAGAAGAAAGAACTAATCCATGACCTCCACCAACTAGCTAATCTTGGAGTTCGCTTAATTGACTCAGGCAGTGCAGGAATGGTATTAATAATCCAACTGTTTCATCCTTAGATATGGAGGTGAAAGAACGTCAATATGAAGATCCTCAGTTGAGCCATTATAGAGGTACATTTCATGTGAAAGAGAAGTCTCCATTCGAACTTTCTATAGATGGCATTCTTAGATACCGAGGCAGACTATGTGTTCCGATTGTTGCGGAATTACGTCATCAGATTCTAGAAGAAGCTCATTATTCTTGGTATTCTATTCATCCAGGAGTGACAAAGATGTATCATGATCTTATAATGTATTGGTAGGATGGAATGAAGAAAGACATAGCATAATTTGTGGCTCAATGTCTAAATTGTCAACAAGTGAAAATTGAGCATCAAAAGCTAGGAGGATTATTGCAAGTAATGGAAATTCCAAGTTGGAATTGGGAAGCAATAAACATGGATTTCATTGTAGGGTTACCTCGTTCCCAAAGTAACTATGATTAGATATGGGTGATTGTGGATAGACTGACAAAATCAGCCCATTTTCTTCTAGTCAAAACAACCTATTCAGTAGAATATTATGCGAGGGTATATCTCAAGGAGATTGTGAGACTTCATGGTGTTCCGATAGCTATTATCACAGACAGAGGGGCATAATTTACATGTTACACCTGGGAAAATTTTCCGTTAACGTATAGTGAATAGGCTAGCGAAGGGCACGACGTATATGATGTTATGATAAGTAAGAAATAGCATTTGGTGATCCTAATCGAGATTCAAATACATTTGAAGTAAGGGAATAAGGTTGTCAAGGAAAGCAAGGGATATGTTGCGTATCGGGTAAGAATTATGAGCGACAAGTTAATGATGGCATAATGATGTCTTGGAAAAGAGTGATAATGTCCCTTAGATTATTATTGAGGTGTTAAACAAGTGTCAAGAAGGTTCCATAAGGATTGGAGATCAAACGAGTCGACGAGAACGAGTTTCGGAGAACTGGGCATTATACGGCCAAACATACTGGCCGTATAAAACATACGGACCGTATGTCCAGCCATATGTCTTGCCCGAATGAGGTCCTTCACTGGACCAGATCTACGGCCAGACATATGGCCAGTATAAATTATACGGATCGTATGTTGGTCCGTAGAATCTGGTCGGGACAGATTTTAAGTTGATATAAGGACCTCTCTCTCATTTAATTCATTTCATTTTCACTCTCCTCACTTCAATAAACCTCTAGAATTATCTCCACTCTCCATCCACAAGAAACCAAGAGAAATCTATGATCAACTACATCAGACCCACAAAATCAAGTGTAGAAAACATATCAAAGTTCATCTAAGCCAAGAAATTCCAAAGAAAGTGAGCTAGGGTTTTTGTGCAAGAAGAGAATTACCACTCAAGGCTTATTATTAATGATCTAAGGTGAGTTTTATGATCATTCCTTATTGTTTAAGGTGTTGAAAGTTAAAAACACTTGGATTGTAGAAAGATATAGGAAATGGGTCATGAATGTGTGAATAGTGTCATTGTTGAGTAGTAGTTTGGGGTGAATTATGAATATTGGTATGTTGTGATTGTAAGTATGTTGTGAACGACATTTAGAACATGAAATAAGTATTATATGTGATAAAATGCAATAATTAACTATGACCATGATTATGGAGAAATTGGAGTGAAATTGTGAAATGTGGGTAATATAGATGAATGATGATTGTTGCTTGTGAATGTTGTTATAAATGTTTGGGAGTTGATATAGAATATGGGGAAAGTAGTATAAACAAAGGAAATTCTACCCAATTTTCTTTAGCTTTAGTAAGCACGTTTAAGTAATCGATTAGCTAATGTTAACGCGAATCCTCTTGAATGTAGAAACGTGGGCATCGAAGGAGAACAAGCAAGAGATACATTAGTTAAACAAAAAGGTATGTGAGGCTATTCCTTTCTTTCTATGGCATGAATCCGATGGCATGATTTTTCCTTCTTCTCCATGAATCCTCTCTATCCCGGAAAGCTAAGAGTCTATGTTAATGAATAGCCATATGAGATAAGAGATACATTACGAGCCCAATAATGATGATGATGAGTTAAGTGTAAAATTCTAGAGTTCATGATATGATGTTCCTATAAATTTAATGATGTTGTTTATTGTGTACACTCACCTTATATACTATTTCGTTCAAGGTGAGGTAAAATACTTATAAATGTTCCGTAATGGTATCGAGGGTTCACGACCTTATGTCACCTCGATAAAGTATAGCTATCTTTGAGTTATTATGCATGCATTATGATGAGTACATGTTGATGATATTACACCGCGCCTATATGGCCGGGCAACACCGCTAAGGTGGGCGGCTTATTGATGATTACACTGTGTCTATATGGCACGGGTAGCACCACTAGTGGGCGACATGAGATGGTACCCCGGACGCGGGAGCCTGGACGCAGGCTAATGATTCTCACTCCGTACCTATATGGACGGGCAGCTTATACATTTATGCATACATGATATGATGACGATTATGAAGTAAGCCAGCATGCATTATTTCTTTTATAAATGACAGTCAGATGCAGTTGTTTCTTATTTGATGCTTCTTTTATCTCATTGACGTATTATTATCCCTTATGCCTCTCATACTCAGTACAATGTTCGTACTGACGTCCGTTTTCTTTGGACGCCATGTTCATGCCCACAGGTAGACAGGGAGGTGAGCTTGATCCAGACTCGTAGGCGTTGTTAGCTGACTTGAGAGAACTCCATTGTTCCGGAGGTGCCTTTGACTATTCTTTTGTGTACATATGTATATTTTGGGGGGGTCCTGTCCCATCCTTATGTCTAGCACTCTAGTAGAGGCTCGTAGATACGCAGGTGTGGGTTATATGGTCTCACGATGTTGCTATTATGTATGTGCATATATATATATATATATATATATATATATATATCTTATTTTGATAGCCGAAGGGCTTATGTGTATAAAAGGGATTATGTTTCCAAATGAAAAATGATTTCCCATTAGCGTACAGTGAATAGGCTAGCGAAGAGCATGAGGTATACGATGATTCGGATAAGTGAGAGATAGTATTTGATGATCCAAATCGAGGTTTAACACATTAGACGTAA
The DNA here is from genome assembly GCF_019175385.1 of Lycium barbarum. Taxonomy (NCBI): domain Eukaryota; kingdom Viridiplantae; phylum Streptophyta; class Magnoliopsida; order Solanales; family Solanaceae; genus Lycium; species Lycium barbarum. The sequence continues at coordinate 54,408,043 of NC_083346.1, forward strand.
AGGAAGAAGTTTGACAAAAAAAGTAAAGGATATGTTGTGCGTTGGGTAAGAATCACGGACGACGAGTTAATGATGTCATAATGATGTCTTGGAGACGAGTGATAACGTCCCTTATATTTGTATTGAGGTGTTAAACAAGTGTCAAGAAGGTTCCATAAGGATTGGAGATCAAACGAGTCGACGAGAACGAAATCGGAACAACTGGGCACTATACGGCCCAACATACGGACCGTATAAAATATACTGGCCGTATATTTAGCCAAGAGGAGCACCACCTACTGGACCAAACATACCCCCACACATACCCCGTATAAAATGTACGGACCGTATGTTGGTCCGTATAACTTGGTCGGGACAGGTTTCAATTTAATATACCGGACCCTTTCTCATTTCATTTCATTTCCACTCTCCTCTCTTCAAGAAAACTCTAGAACACTCTCTAATATTCATCCACAAGAATTCATGGGAAAACCAAGATCAACTACACAAAATCTATGAAAACAAGTGTTTGAAACCTAGCAAAAGCTCATCTACACCAAGAAACCTCAAAGGAAGTGAGTTAGGGTTTTGGTGCAAGAAAATAAGTGACGAAAGATGAAGAATATCAAGAATTCAAGAAAATCAAGAAACACAAGACTGAAATTCAAGAAAAAGAAAAGTCCAAGAAGCTCAAATTTGAAGATTATTTCCAATTATTGTTTCTTGAATCCTTTTCTAAAATAGGTTTCTTGTTTCTTGATTTATATTTTAGTAGAATTTAATTTCCTATCATTAGTAGGACTTTTATCCTACATCTAGTAGGATTCAATTTTCTTTATTCTTTTCCTTGTAGAATAGGGATTTTACTTTCCTTATTTTTAGCTATTTCCTTTCTAGAGTAGAATAGGGATTTTTAGTCATCAAAGAAGAGACCCTAGGCCTACTATATAAAGGGTTCTTATTCTTTGTTAAACACTATTCACGTTTTTGAGCATAAACCCTAGTTTGCAATAGAGTTATTTTCTCTATTTGGTTTTCTTTATCCTTTTTTTTGGTTCCAAGCAAGGTGGTGATAGTCTTTATCTTGTTTTCAGTAGCGTGTGGTGTTTCTTTATCACGTAAGTTGCTTTCAAGTGGTGACTTAGGAATTTTGTTGGTTCTTGATCATTCAAGAACGCGTTTCTTGAAAACCAATTCGTTCTATTTCATACCCAGAATCCTAATTTCCTTTCCATCGTTGTGCCCTCAATATTTACTTGTTTTAAACGATTCAATAGTTATTTTTATATTCAAATCGTCATCTTTCTCCTCGTCTTGAAATGACATAATTCCGAGAAGTATAGCCCGATTTACGTCCGTTTCTTGAATTCTGCCCATCAATCGCTTCAAGAATAAGATCCTGGTCGATTGGTTCTTTGTTAACTCGAAGAATCACATCAATTTGGTATCAGCGCACAGTTGAGGAGTAGGATGAGTATGCAACCAATAGGAGGACGTTTAGTTCAAGAAGATGAAAAACTATGGAAAAAGGAATCTCTTTTCCGCACTAGATGTACCTCCCATGGTAAGGTATGTTCGGTAATCATTGATAAAGGAAGTCATGTTAATGTTGTTTCTGAAGAGATGGTTTCTAAACTTTTCTTGTCAACAAAACCTCATGCATATCCTTATAGCATCAAATTTGAGAGTGATGATGGTGGTTTAGAGGTAACTCGTCAATGCCTAGTTTCTTTTTCTATTGGTACAATATATAAAGACGTTGTTTGGTGTGATGTAACAAAGATGGATGCTTGACACTTATTACTTGGAAGACCATGGGTGTACAATAGGTGTGCTAAATATGATGAATATCGTAATACCTACTCTTTTACAAAGGATGGACCAAGAATTAAATTGGTTCCCTTGAATCAAGAAGATGTTGCTAAAAACTCCAAGAATGTTGATGATTCTTTTGTGACCAAATTACAAATCATTGGTCCCATAAATATGGAACAGCAAACGGAGAAGGAGAATGTATTGGATCCACAAGTGTAGGATTTACCTCCAAAGTTTGATGAGGATCCAGTGGAGCATCCAACTATTTGTGAGATTGAGTTTCCACAAAGGGATTTCAGAAAGAATACAGATTTTGTTTCTTACTCCACAACAACCAAAATAACGGATTGCATAGGACCAATAGTCTATGAAAATTTGGAAGAGAAAGAGAATAAGTTGCTGAAAAAGGAGTTTATGAATGAGAGTTTAATTTATTATCTAATTCGAGCAAGATTTATTCCTCAAAAGGTTGAATCTTTGCAAGAAAGTGTAGATTTAATATCTCTCAATTTCATTGAGGTTAATGGCTATAGTCAAGTCAATTATGAGAGCATCAAAATCATGAAGGAGCTCATAAGAAGACATGATTTATTCTCTAACCCTGATCCAAAGGTACATGAATTTGATTTACTTAAAGGTTTTTGTGGCACTAACTCAGATTTTGCATGCAAATACCACATCGACACGGGAGTGTTCAAGATTCATGAAGATCAAAAGTAAATAAGTTGTGATCATGGTTTACACATTGAAGATCAGTTTAAGATGCTACATTTGAGAAATCATGGTATAAAGTTACTACTACTAAGGAAGTGGGATTTAGTTCGGCCATATGTAAAGACTCCTTTCAACATGATGAAACTCTATGACAAACTAGAAAAATGCAACTTAAAGCCTGGTGGTATGGGTTGTTCCAAATTTTTTTTTTTTGCTAATCTTTCACCATTTATGGAGCCTTTAGACTCGAGGACGAGTCTTTCTCAACAAGGGGAGAATGATGAAAGATGAAGAATATCAAGAAAATCAAGAAACACAAGACTGAAATTCAAGAAAAAGAAAAGTCCAAGAAGCTCAAGTTTGAAGATTATTTCCAATTCTTGTTTCTTGAATCCTTTTATAAATAGGTTTCTTGTTTCTTGATTTATATTTTAGTAGAATTTAATTTCCTATCATTAGTAGGACTTTTATCCTAGATCTAGTAGGATTCAGTTTTCTTTATTCTTTTCCTTGTAGAATAGGGATTTTACTTTCCTTGTTTTTAGCTATTTGCTTTCTAGAGTAGAATAGGGATTTGTAGTCATCAAAGAAGAGACCCTAGGCTTACTATATAAAGGGTTCTTATTCTTTGTTAAACACTATTCACGTTTTTGAGCATAAACCCTAGTTTGCAATAGAGTTATTTTCTCTATTTGGTCTTCTTTATCCGTGTTTTTGGTTCCAAGCAAGGTGGTGATAGTCTTTATCATATTTTCAATAGCGTGTGCTATTTATTTATCACGTAAGTTGATTTCAAGTGGTGAATTAGGAATTTTGTTGGTTCTTGATCATTCAAGAACGTGTTTCATGAAAACCAATCCGTTCTATTTCATACCCAAAATCCTAATTTCCTTTCCATCGTTGTGCCCTTAATATTTACTTGTTTTAAATGATTAAATAGTTATTTTTATATTCAAATCGACATCTTTCTCCTCGTCTTGAAATCATATAATTCCGAGAAGTATAGCCCGATTTAGCTCCGTTTCTTGAATTCTGTCCATCAATCGCTTCAAGAATAAGATCCTAGTCGATTGGTTCTTTGTTAACTCGAAGAATCACATCAATAAGTTCCACTCAAGGGTTGTTCATCCATCATATAAGGTAAGTTTTATGACCATATCATGTTGTTTAAGGTATTGGAAGGCTAAGACATTTGAATTGTAGAAAGATATAGGAGATGGGTCATGAAAGAGTGAATAGTGTCATTGTTGAACAATAGTTTGGATTGAATGACTAATATTGCTATGTTGTGATTGTAAATAAGTTATGAATGACATTTAGACCATGGAATAAGTATTATATATGAGAAAACGCGATAGGGAGTTATAACCATAATTGTGAAGAAATTGAAGGGAAATGGTGAATTGTGGTAAATGTAGATAAATGATGATTGTCGTGTGCGATGTTGTGAATGTTGTTATGAATGTTTGGGAGTTGATATACTATATGAGTAAAGTTGTATAAACAAAGGAGATGCTGCCCAAATTTTCCTAGAAATAGTAAGCACATTTAAGTAATCGATTGACTAACATTCGTACGACCTCTCTTGAAGGTAGGAACACGAATATTGAAGGGGAACGATCAAGCGGTGGAATAGCTAAAAGAAAAGGTATGTAAGGCTAGTCCCTTCTTTCTAAGGCATGAATCCTATAGTATGATGTCCCCTCCTTCTTCATGATTTTCCTACGTATCAAAAGCTATGAGTCAACGATTATAAAGAGTATCACAAGATAAAGAAAAGAGACATGTTATGAGCATGACGATATTAATGATGAATCTAAGTCTAGAAGTCCTAAAGCTCGTGAACGACATTCCTACGAAGATGGAAATCCTTTTATGATTCCCATGATATTATTTCCCTACTTCTCCCTGACTTTCTTATATTCCGGAACTACGAGTCAACATTGATAGAGATCTTCTTATGAGATAAAGATAAGGAATGCGTTATGAATTTGATAAGCTGAAGTCTAAAGATTCTAGAGTTCAAGGTATAATGTTTCTACCAAGCTAACGACATTAACCATAATCTATTGGTGTTACTTGTTGTATACACTCACCTTATATACTATTTCCTTCAAGGTGAGGCGGAATACCTATGAATTCCCCATAATGTAATCGGGGGTTCTCGACCTTACATCACCCCGAAATTGTTATAGATTGTCCATAAGCCTTATTGCATGTCTTATGACCAATGCTCCGCAAAGTTACGAGTCTATGTTCATAGAGGATTTCATATGAGATAAGGGTAAGAGATATGCTATGTAAACGATAGTGGTAATGTTGAGCTTAAGCCTAGAGATTATAAAGTCTATCCTACGATATTCATACGAAGTCCATGATACGAATATGGTGTGATTTTCATAGATTGTCTTTAAATTTAAATGTATGCATTAATGAAAGGTTACGATACGCTTATAAGATGTATGTGATGACAATGATGATGATAAGATATACTGATCTTTGTTATGATGTATGTGATATGGTCGAGCCACTACGTTGTCGAATATGGAAGATATGTATGTGATACTGTTGAGCCAATACGTGGCCGAATACGGATACTGTCGAGCCACTACGTGGCCGAATACGGATATTGTCGATCCCTACGTGGCCGAATACGGATAATGTTTTATGTGTATGAGCAGATACGGTACTACGATGATGAATTATTTGACATAATGATGTATACGCTGTGATGATTCATGTACGACGATTATGTATATATGATATATGTATGAAATGTATTCATCCCTAAAGGTCGCGCAGGTTTTTCCTTCACCTTATGACTTATGATTTCTCTATCATGCTTATTTCATTCATGCCTTACATGCTCAGTACAATATTCGTACTGACGTCCGTTTTCTTTGGGCGCTGTGTTCATGCCCACAGGTAGGCAGGGAGACGGCGCAGACCTTTAGGACCTATCAACAGATTTGCAGGAGCACTCCATTATTCCGGAGGTGCTAATCGGGTTTATATTTTTGTGTATATATATATATATATGTATATGTATTTTGGGCACGACGGGGTCTTGTCCCGTCATATGTCTAGCACTCCAGTAGAGGCTCGTAGATACGCAGTGTGGGTTATATGATCTCACGAGGATGCTATTATGTATATATGTCATTTTGATGGCCGAGAGAGTATATGAAAGTAATTAGGTTTTCAAAATGAAAGATGATTTTCTTATAATTGAGTATAATGAGTAATAGAGCGAGCGGTGCTCGGTGGTTAGCCCTGGGTACCCGTCGCGGCCCCTAGTCGGATCGTGACATATACTACTTTCCCCATATTCTATATCAACTCCCAGCCATTCATAACAACATTCACAATATAAAAAAAAACAATCATCATTCATCTACATTACCCACATTTCACCATTTCACTCCAATTTCTCCATAATCATGGTTGATACAACTCGAATAGCATTAAGACCTTTTACAAGGAGCCAAGCGAGGGAACTTCAAGCTATGCAAACATTGTTCATGAGGAGGGACATACTTGAATACACTCTAGAACCTTCCCGGGGATTTCAAGTGTTCATGATAGCGTGGGAGGATGGTTTGGAGAAGAGGGTTAAAGATGGTCATACTTGCAATGTGACTATCACTTGAAGATTTGCAAATTCAAGCTTTGTTCCCAAAAGAAGACACCCAAACAAGGCCCTTACTTCATTAAGGGTAAAAGTGTAATAGTGTAGTTGTCTTCTTTTGAGCCTTAGTATAAATAGTAGTTTATTTCATTTAGAAGAGTTAGACTATTTTGATTATTCATATTTTGAGATTGTAAAACTCTTTTGAGTGTTGAGAGCTTGTGAAGCCTTGGATTGTGTAATTTTTGAGAGGAAAGGTTGCTTGGGATTCAAATCCCTTGAGGTCTTCCTAAGAATTTGGTGTTTCTATTGCTCTTAATTTAGAGGTCTTAGTTTTCTATAACTTTGGTTGCTAAATTAAGTCTCAAGTTGTGTCAAATTATCTATCTTTTTCTTTTCTTGCATGTTAATTCTATTTTTCGTTCTTAATCTTGTATCAATTGGCATCAGAGCTTAGCTTAGGTTTGTTCCATCAAATCTAGTCTTGGGTTTTGATTCAACAAAAAAGAAAATCAAAATTCAAAAAAAAAAAAAACTCAAATTTTCTTGTTGATTTTGTTGAATCTAGTGTTAGATTAGAGTTTCCTAGTGTTTCTAGAGTCTAAATCTTCAATTTTGAGTCAATTTGGAGTTAGGGTTTGTGTTCCACCATTGTTGAGTTTCAAAGCTTCAAGAACTTGAAAGTGGGTCTTGTTGAAGAAGGTGAAGTTGAAGGTTGAAACCTATTGAGCTTTGTTCTCTACATTAAGGAGAACTTAAATCCGAAATTTGAGCCAATTTGGAGTTGATTTGAGGGTAGTTGAATTTTTGAATTGTTCTTGTGTTCTTGAAGACCTTCAAATCTTCATAAGGAAGAAGACTCTCCAAAGGGCCATTTGATCCAAAAGTTGTCAAATAAAGTTGTGAAAAAGTGTTTGTGGTCCAACAAAAACAAAAAAATCAGAAATACTTAGTCTAAGTTTCTGATTTTTGAAAAAAAAAAAAAGAAGTCATCGAATTGGCCCATATGCGACACTACATGCGACACATGCGAGTAGCATGTAGAACCTTCTAGTCGTGGGTGGAGTCGCGCCTGGTGACAGAGAGTTGAACACTTGGGGTGCATCATCGGCGAGACGCGGATCACCATCGCAGGTTGAGCCTGCGAGTCGCAGGTGGTGTCGCACTTTGCGACAGAGAGTTGAGCATTTTGGGGTGCATCATCTGCGAGACGCACATCACCATCGCGTGTTGAACCCGCGAGTCGCAGGTTCTGCACAGGTGTCGCAGGTTGCACATTTCAGGTTTTTCAACTCTAATTCTCTTTGATTCCATTTCTCAAAAAAAAATAAACATTGCTTGATCCTTAGTTGATGGTCTTGTGTCCCTAATCCTTTGGTAGGGAACAAAAAAAAATAGAAATTTAAAAATTTCCGTTATTTCAAATTGATACCTTGGATCAATTGGGGCTGCCCGGTCGTGTTTTCAAGTTATCACCTACCCGGGCCCGAAATTTTAGTTATTTTCCCGATTTTTGCATTCCATTTTCTTGTGTCTCTCAACTAGTACCCATTTAGTAGTTGTTCCTACTTGTGTTTGCTAGTTCTTGTGTCCGCATTTCTTTCGTACCAATTCCTTTCGTGCTTTTTTTCATTTTTTTTACTTCGTTGTTAATTTCTTGGCTCAAGTGCGTTTGTTTTATTGAGTCATCCTCGTTCTTCTTGGTCTAACAAGAATCTATTCCGACCAAGAGTAGAATTTGAACCCTTGTGACTAGTCGACATTAACAAGCACACAATCTTTGGCGGAAGCAATTTGTGAGGCAATCAAAGGTGCGCATACTTGAGCGATTGTGAGTTGATTTTACTAATCTAACGTGTTTGCTTGTTTTGTTGAGTGTCTTAATAGGTACCATGGCTACGGAGGATGAAACTCGAGTTCCCACCGGGGAACTCACAATAGTTGATGTAATGAGAGCCTTACAAGCCTTGAACGATAAGGTGGATAGTATGGGTGGTCGAATGGAAAACTTGGGAAGTAGGGTGGAAGCAATTGAAGGAGGTAGTAGAGAGGTCTTATATTCGCCCCAAGTGAAATACCAAGGTGGCACAAGCGGAGCTACTCAAAGCACTTCACCCACATTGTCACCCGGCACCTTCCATCATCTATATAACCCCACTCCCCAAAACACGACTCTCACCCCACCAAACAACATTCCCATAGGCCAACGGAACAACCCACTCCCACAAGATCAAAATCCAAATGACCCACCCCTAAATGCACCAATGCCACCCCAAAACCGTCCATACATCCAACAACCAAATGAGGAAGAAATAGAGGAAGCTATACTTGAGCATGAACATTATGGTGACCAAGGTTGGAGGCCACGAGGGCAAGCACAAGGAGGTTATCGAGGAAGGGGTGGAAGGCATGGTCCTAACCCTCACATGGGTAGGAAAAGAGGGTATAAAGCTCGTGAAGGGTACCAAGGTCATAACCATCAAGGTTATGACGACGATGGAGAATTTAATGGGAATCACAATTATGGCGGAGGGCGAGACACGAGTCTCAATTCCATCAAGGTTACTCTCCCAACCTTCAAAGGAAGTAGTGATCCCGATACATTCCTTGATTGGGTGATGCATTGTGATAGAATCTTCTTGACGAATGACATGTCCGAGGTGAAAAAGCCGTCTTACGCCATTCCTCAATTTGAAGGGTATGCCTCCACATGGTGGGAAACTCAAGTGAAAGCAAGAAGAATTATTGGGCTCCCGCCCACACCTACTTGGGATGAATTGAAAGAGGCCATGCCGCGTAAGTATGTCACGGAACGCTACAAACAAGAACAACTTAAGAAGGTGTACACCTTAAGGCAAAACAAAAAGAGTGTGGAAGAATACTATGATGAGTTCCAAATTGTCAAGATGAGGATTGACTTTGACGAGGATGAATTAAATGCTATGACTCGGTTCCGAGCCGGGTTAAATGGTGACATTGTCTCCCAAATGAGACTCCACAACTATGGGAGCATTGAAGAGACCCTTCAAGCGGCTATTGAAATAGAGGAGGGTCTCAAGGAAGACAAAATCAATAAGTCATGGGGCTATGTGAGTTCATGGAACAATAACAAAGAACGAGGGGCTTTCTCCTCCAATTGGCAAAAGAATAAGGGCCCCGTGCAAGAAGTCAAGAAACCATCTGTGAAGAATTCCCAAGTTGAGAAGCAAGTCGACCAACAACCTCCAAAGTTTGCGCCAAAAGAAGGAGGTACGAAAACTCCTATTCAATGCTTTAAGTGTCATGGCTTCGGTCATAGAGCAAGAGAATGCCCTAATCGAAGAGCGTTTATTTTGAGGGACACTTATAGTGAGGATGAGGGAGAGTGTGAGGAAGATGATGAGGGCAATCATGAGAATGAACAACATGATAGTGAAGGGGATGTTGTTGATGGTGATGAAGAGCCTATTGTACCTCTCTATGTGGTGCGTAGGACCATGATAAGCAAAGCAATGGATGACCCAAGTCAACGGGAAAATCTCTTCCATTCTAAGTGCATCATTAACCAAAATACTAGCATCATGATCATTGATAGTGGGAGTTGTGCCAATGTTGCTAGTACCACACTCGTTGATTTCTTGAAACTTCCCACCACCCGCCATGAAAACCCTTACAAACTTCAATGGCTCAATGAATGTGGTGAATTGAAGGTGACTAGGCAAGCTATCATCAAATTTGCCGTTGGGAAGTATCACGATGAGGTGTTGTGTGATGTTGTCCCCATGCAAGCGTGTCATCTTCTACTTGGCCGACCATGGCAATATGATAGGTCCGTCAACCATAATGGGAGAACTAACCAATACACCCTTTTCCACAATGGTGTCAAACATGTCTTGAATCCCATGACCCCCTCCCAAGTGGGTGAGATCTATAACAAAATGAGGGAGTTGAAGGAGAAGGGTCATAGCGCATTACGAAAGAAGAATGTTGGGGAAGAGGGAGTAGAGGAGAGTAGTTATCAAGAGGTGAGTGGAAAGAAAGGAGAGCTTAGAGGAAAAACCAAGGTGTCGCTTTTGGCGAATTGTGGGGAAATTAGGGAGGAATTGGGGGAGCGTCAACCGGTGATTCTCCTCATGCATAAGGACTATGCCTTGCACACTAATGAACTAACCCCTTCTTTCCCTAGTTCTATTTCTTCTCTTTTGCAGGAATTTGATGATGTGTTCCCAACAGAACTCCCAAAAGGGTTACCAACCTTGAGGGGAATTGAACACCAAATTGACTTTGTTCCGGGGTCTCAATTGCCAAACAAACCGGCTTATAGAGCCAACCCGGATGACACTAAGGAGCTTCAAAGTCAAGTGGATGAGCTCCTCAAAAAGGGAGTCGTGAGAGAAAGCATGAGTCCTTGTGTCGTGCCCGTGATCTTGGTACCAAAGAAAGATGGATCATGGCGCATGTGTGTTGATTGCCGGGCCATCAACAAGATAACGGTAAAGTATCGCCATCACATACCTCGTCTTGATGACATGCTTGATGAGTTGACTGGTTCATCCATATTCTCCAAGGTAAATCTTAGGAGTGGGTATCATCAAATCCGGATGAAACCCGGAGATGAGTGGAAAACCGCATTCAAGACCAAGTTTGGTCTATATGAATGGTTGGTGATGCCTTTTGGTCTCACTAACGCTCCTAGTCCTTTCATGCGTTTGATGAATCATGTGATGAAACCTTTTATTGGCAAAATCGTGGATGTTTACATTGATGATATTTTGGTGTATAGCAAAACCATGGATGAGCATGTTAGTCATTTGAAATGTGTGTTTGAAGTGCTTAGACGAGAACAACTTTATGCCAATGTTGATAAATGTTCCTTTTGTGTTGATGAAGTTGTTTTCTTGGGATTTGTTGTGAGCTCAAGGGGGGTTGAGGTTGATGAATCCAAAATAAAAGCCATAAGAAATTGGCCCACTCCAAAATCCATTGGAGATGTAAGAAGCTTTCATGGCTTGGCTAGTTTCTATAGGCGTTTTGTTAAAGGATTTAGCACTATAGCCGCTCCTTTGACCGAGGTAATCCGAAAGGACAAACCTTTTTCTTGGGGTGTGTAGCAAGCTAATGCCTTGGAAACTTTGAAACAAATGCTTAGCTCCACACCATTATTGCAATTACCCGACTTTGACAAAATATTTGAAATTGAATGTGATGCTAGTAAAGTAGGTATTGGTGCCGTTTTAATGCAAGACCAAAAACCCATTGCCTATTTTAGTGAAAAGCTTAAGGGTGCGACGTTGAACTACTCCACCTATGATCTTGAATTGTATGCTTTGATTAGAGCTTTGGGTAATTGGCAACACTACTTGTGGCCTAAAGAGTTTGTGATTAGGACCGACCATGAGTCCTTAAAACATCTCAAGGCCCAAGGAAAGTTGAATAAAAGCCATGCTAAATGGGTTGCATTCCTTGAAACCTTCCCTTATGTAATCCAATACAAAAAGGGAAAGGAGAATGTACTGGCGGATGCCCTATCAAGGAAACATGTTTTGATTAATAACTTGTCTTCCAAATTGATGGGTTTTGAAAGCTTGAAGACATTGTATTCCGAGGACCCCGTATTTGCCAAAATCATTCTAGATTGCAAAGAGTGGGAAAGGGAGAGGTGGATTAGGGATAGGTCGTCTACTCCCTATTCTAGGTTTGATCGTTTCTTGTTCAAAAACAAGCGTTTGTGTGTGCCCATGAGCTCTTGGAGGGAATTATTTGTGAGGGAGGAACACAATGGGGGATTGATGGGACATTTCGGGATTGATAATACTTTGGGTATTCTTGAGGAGCAATTTTATTGGCCTCATATGCGGAGGGATGTGGCTAAGATTTGTGGCCAATGCATTGAATGTCGGGGCGCCAAGTCTAGACTCCTTCCCCATGGTTTGTATACCCCTCTCCCCACCCCTCAACAACCTTGGGTTGATATTTCGATGGATTTTGTGTTGGGTTTGCCTAGAACCAAAATGGGTAAAGATAGCATCTTTGTTGTGGTTGATCGATTTTCTAAAATGGCTCATTTCATTGCTTGTCATAAAGTTGATGATGCTCCTCATGTTGCCTCTTTGTTTGTTGAACATGTGGTAAAGTTGCATGGTATTCCCAAAACCATTGTGAGCGATAGGGATCCAAAATTCCTTAGCCACTTTTGGAAAGAATTGTGGGGACGACTTGGTACTAAATTGTTGTTTTCTACCTCTTGTCACCCACAAACAGATGGCCAAACCGAAGTTGTCAATAGGACCTTGGGTTCTATGCTTAGGGCCATGGTTAAAGGAAAATTAACATCTTGGGAAGATCAATTGCCTTTGGTTGAATTTGCTTACAATAGAGTCATTCATAGCACTATTGGCATGTCACCTTTTGAAGTCGTTTATGGTTTTAACCCCCTAACCCCTTTAGATCTAACCCCTTTATCTCAAGACGTTGTGTTGAGTTTAGATGGCAAGAAACGAGCTGAGGCCATGAAGAAGTTTCATGAGAAGGTGAGGCTTCACCTTGAGAAAAAGAATCAAGAAACGGCCAAGAGAGCAAACAAGGGTCGCAAACGAGTTGTGCTTGAACCGGGTGATTGGGTTTGGGTACATTTCCGAAAGGAGAGGTTTCCCAACAAAAGAAAGACCAAGTTGATGCCTAGAGGAGATGGTCCATTTGAAGTACTTGAACGACTCAATGATAATGCATACAAAATTGATCTTCCACCCGAATACCAAGTTCATAACACCTTCAATGTGTGTGATCTCTCTCCTATAGTGGTGCAAGATGATGATCCCTTAAATTTGAGGACAAATTCTCTTCAAGAAGGGGAGAATGATACAACTCGAATGGCATCAAGACCTTTTACAAGGAGCCAAGCGAGGGAACTTCAAGCTATGCAAACATTGTTCATGAGGAGGGACATACTTGAATACACTCTAGCACCTTCCCGGGGATTTCAAGTGTTCATGATAGCGTGGGAGGATGGTTTGGAGAAGAGGGTTGAAGATGGTCATACTTGCAATGTGACTATCACTTGAAGATTTGCAAATTAAAGCTTTGTTCCCAAAAGAAGACACCCAAACAAGGCCCTTACTTCATTAAGGGTAAAAGTGTAATAGTGTAGTTGTCTTCTTTTGAGCCTTAGTATAAATAGTAGTTTATTTCATTTAGAAGAGTTAGACTATTTTGATTATTCATATTTTGAGATTGTAAAACTCTTTTGAGTGTTGAGAGCTTGTGAAGCCTTGGATTGTGTAATTGTTGAGAGGAAAGGTTACTTGGGATTCAAATCCCTTGAGGTCTTCCTAAGAATTTGGTGTTTCTTTTGCTCTTAATTTAGAGGTCTTAGTTTTCTATAACTTTGGTTGCTAAATTAAGTCTCAAGTTGTGTCAAATTATCTATCTTTTTCTTTTCTTGCATGTTAATTCTATTTTTCGTTCTTAATCTTGTATCAATGGTCATAATTCATTATTGCATTTTCTCACATATAATACTTATTCCTTGTTCTAAATGACGTTCACAACATACTTACAATCACAACATACCCATATTCATAATTCAACCCAAACTACTACTCAACAAAGACACTATTCACACATTCATGGCCCATTTCCTATATCTTTCTACAATCCATGTTTTTTCAACTTTCAACACCTTAAACAACAAGGAATGATCATAAAACTCACCTTAGATCATGGAAGAATAAGCCTCGAGTGGGAATTCTCTTCTTGCACAAAAACCCTAGCTCACTTCCTTTGGGATTTCTTGGCTTAGATGAACTTTGATATGTTTTCTACACTTGATTTTGTGGGTTTGATGTAGTTGATCATAGATTTCTCTTGGTTTCTTGTGGATGGAGAGTGGAGAGAATTCTAGAGGTTTCTTGAAGTGAGGAGAGTGGAAATTGAAATGAATTAAATGAGAGAGAGGTCCTTATATCAACTTAAAATCTGTCCTGACCAGATTCTACGGACCAACATACGGTCCGTATAATTTATTCTGGCCGTATGTCTGGCCGTAGATCTGGTCCAGTGAAGGACCTCATTCTGGGCAAGATATACGGTTGGACATACTGTCCGTATGTTTTATACGGCCAGTATGTTTGGCTGTATAATGCCCAGTTCTCCGAAACTCGTTCTCGTCGACTCGTTCGATCTCCAATCCTCATGGAACCTTCTTGACACTTATTTAATACCTTAATAACAATCTAAGGTTCATTATCACTCTTCTCCAAGACATCATTACACCATCATTAACTTGTCGCTCATAATTCTTACCCAACACGCAACATATCCCTTGCTTTCCCATGACAACCTTCTTCCCTTACGTCAAATGTCTTTGAATCTTGATTAGGATCATCAAATGCTATTTCTTACTTATCAAAGCATCGTATAAGTCATGCCCTTCGCTAGCCTATTCACTATATGTTAATGGAAAATTTTCCCATGTGTAACATTCCTCCCCCCTTTTGAAACATTCGTCCTCGAATGTTAAACACTCGGGAATTCTGCGAAAATTGCGCCGAGTTTCCCCTGTAATATGGCACTACCATCCTGTCCCAACAAACCATAATAATATTGCCTCACAGGGCCAAACACAATAGCACTATAAATAGGCCACACACGACCAACAACATGAAAAGAAAGAATACATACCTCATAGTCTTGGTGTTTCATCGTGGATCTCTTCTGGGAGTTTGAATAAGTACGGATATGTGGATATAATTTTCTCTTCCTCTCGGTTGTTGTTTCGCCACAAGACTTTGACTGAAGCTACTTCCTTATTTCGAAGTCTTCGTACTTGCCTGTCTAAGATGGCAATGGGCCCCTTCTTCATATGCTAGTTTTTCTGTCACTTGAACATCATCTATTGGGAAAATCCTCGTAGGATCCCCAACACACTTGCGGAGCATCGAGACATGAAAAATTGGGTGAACTGATTCAAGTTCTGAAGGTAAGTCCAATTCGTAGGCTACATGACTGTTATATCCCGTATCTCATACATTCGGATAATCCGAGAAAGTCGTGGCAAGTTAAGGACAAGATCATTTTCAAGAATTATTTTAATGTACGAGTGGTTAGGAATATTATTTATGAACATTGGTGGTATGAAAATATTGGGAAAGGCCAAGGGCAAAAAGAGAAATTTGTAAAATGGCCAATGGAAATAATGTGGAAGACTAAGGGCAAGATGGTAATTTCACAAAATTCTAGAAAATGAGGAGAAAAGAAAAAAATAAGCAAAGATGACAAATAAGTCATCTTTTGCCACCATTCAAGAAAATTCTAGAGGAGGGCATGTGCCATGCACATGACCCTTTAATATATGGCACATGGATAAGAAGAATTCATCACATTGCCATTTGGAAAATTCAAGAACTTGAGAGAAAGAACAAAAAAAAAAGATGAAGGAGAAAGAAGGGGAGTTTCGGCCAAGAGGAGGGGATTTCATCCCCATGAAATCTTGTCCCAAAAATTTATTTCTTCATGCATTTCTACTAACTCAAGGATCCTCTTCAACATGGTATAATTATTGAGGCAAGAAGGCCCTCCATTCTTGCAAGCTCACAATTCTAGTTAAGTGGAAAGTTGAGGAGAAAGGTAAGAATTCATGTTCTTTTGTATGTTATAGAAGGCTTGTGTATGTTGTTGTATATAGGAATGGATGAAATTCATGAAAGCATGGAAATTGGGTGTTGGCCGTGCATGCATGTGGCGTGTAGGAATAATGGTGTAATTATTTTGTTTAGTGTTCTAGTTGTTGTAAGTTCTATGTTGACAATGAAAGTGGATGAAATTCATTAAGTTATAGGTGTTGGAGTCTTGGCCGTGTGGTATGTCTGTTGTGTAGGAAAAGTGAATAAATTTCTATGTAGCAATTTGATTGTTGTTGATATGTATTCTATGATGAAAATGGGAACTTGGTGGTTTAAATTGATGTTGGAATGGTTACGGGCTGATTTGCAAGTCAATGTGATCTTGGTGTCGTTTCTTTAATTGTAAGAATAAGGTTGTTAAAATATGTGTTGTTGAGATAGTTCATGAGTTTGGAAGCAAGAAATGCATTAAAATTTGTTTCTAGGGAAGTTGGAGAGTTTTCGGGAGAAGTATGGTTTTGGTGGAAATGTTGGAATATTGTGTAGATTGTTTGAAATATTCTTGAATGATTTTGAATTAGTAAATGGGTATGTAAATGTTGATGTTGGTTTGAATGTGTGTAGTTGGTTTGGAAGTTGATGAACTATGTAGAAAGGAAGATTACTAGTGTTAGAATATGTCTTGAATTAATTGCTGATATTATTGTTGATAATGTGGCCGAGTTCCATTCTCGGGTTTGTTGTTGTACTTTTGGCCGAGTTAAATTCTCGGGGATGGCGCATTTACAGGGGAAATGCTGCCGAAATTTTTGTAGACAAATGTTGCTTCAAGATTGAATTCCTAAAAGCTCTAATTAATATTTGGTAAACATGACCATTTGTAGACTTTGGAGCGTTTGGAATTTGAATTTGGAATAGCGTAAGAGGCGGAAAAGGTATGTAAGGCTTACCCTCTTTTTCTCTTGGCATGTCCTAGATGTGATAGGTTATGATTTGAGCCTCGGGGATGACTCTACTCTTAGAAGTCCGAGCTTATGTTTGACCCTTTTTCATTCAGTATAATTGGATTTATTATGTTTAGTTGAAAAAGATAGTTTGAACATATGTAACTTTCACCAACGGAACTGGATTGCCCTGAAACTTCCGTAGATGACTTTATAAGACCAAATGTTTATAATTTACGTATGCCACATCGACTTGACCCGAGTTGGGCCCACAATCCCCGAGACCTATTTGTTTTGTTTTATTTACCCTATTCCCGTACGATAATTAAGGGAAACTTTGGCTAATGTTCCGAGTTTGCTATAAGTACCCAGTAACTCAGATATAAGTGTTCTGACTCGACCATTCTGATATAAACACTCCGATACGAACAATCTGATTCGAATATCTTGATATAAGCATTCTGATGTAAATATTCCGATATAAGTATTCTGACATAAGCATTCCAATATAAATAATCCGATCTAAATATTCTGATATAAGTATTCTGAGTTAGGTATACTGGTACGAGCGTCTGGTATATGTGTTCTGGTACGGGTATTCTGATATAAGTATTCCGGTATAAGTATTCGGCTATGCGTATCTGGATATGAGTCTTCTGATCCGGGTATTCTGATATGAGTATTCTCTGTAAGATTTAATGTTCTTCATGTACGATCTCAGATCGCTTAAAAAGTCCGAAGAGGTTTCTGTATTTCAAATGCTCATAACTTCCTGATACTAACTTGGAAGAACCCGAAACCCGTTTCTGAGCCTTCAAATGTCGGCAAGTGTACGTATCCATCGAGTCTGGATTTATGTGCATATGGTTTCTCACGACTGTGCTCGTGCATGGCTCAATGTATCTTTCACTGCGTCCCGGGCCAGGTTCTGTTATCGTGCCCTTCCTCTGCTTTGTTCACTGCGTCCCGGGCCAGGTTCTGTTATCGTGCGTTTCCTCTGCATTGTTCACCGCGCCCCTCGGTGGGAGAGCCGGGTTCTGTTATCTGTATATGATGATATGGGGATGGCGGCCAGGATGGCATATGATTCTGTTCATCGCGTCTCTTCCCAGAGGGCCGGGTTCTGTTACCGCGCCCCTCGCTATGAGGGCCGGGATCTGTTATCTGCTATCTGCATATGCATATATTGACACATGATTTTGACATATGATGACTCTGTTTACCGCGTCCCTCACTGAAGGGCCGGGTTCTGTTATTGGCACATATGTTATATAATTCTGTTTACCGCGTCCCTTATCATAGGGCCGGGATCTGTTATCTGTGAAAATATTACATGATTCCGATATGCATAATCTGTGTCCGAAAAGTAAGTATTCTGGTATTCTGTACGTTCTGTATTCCGTCCGATATTTGATGACATCCGAGTATTCTGTACGTTCGGTATTTCGACCGATATATGACATCATCTGAGCATTCTGTACGTTCTGTACTCCGTCTGACGTGTGACATCACCTCTGTACGTTCCGTACTCCGTTCTGTACTCTGTATTTTCTGCACCTCTTCGGACAAGCGATCTGTAATTGTAAAATAAGCATTTTAGTACTCTGGTTAACACACTTACTCTCTGTACTCTCACCGACATGTAAGATAGGTATGTATGCTTTGTGTCTGAACAATAAGCGTCTGGTACTCTGAATGCTGTACTTACTTGTTAGTTCTGTCTGTTTCAGTTATGGTTCTGTTTCCGTGTGATGCATGCCTTACATACTCAGTACATATTCCGTACTGACCCCCATTCTTCAGGGGCTGCGTTTCATGCCGCGCAGGTACTCCCAGATGAGCTGAAGTTATCATAGAAGATGTTCCAGCGGAGTTGGCAAGCTCCATTTGCTCCTGTAGCGCTGCCGAGTCAGAGTACATATGTAAAGGGTTCTGATTGATGTTAGAGACTTTGTAGACAGCGTCGTGGGTATTGGTCGTCAGTCTATAAGCGGCTCCATCAGCCGATATGTCATTATATGTTATGTGGTAAATTTTATATAATTACAGATTCTGTTTAATTTTGAAAATGATGGAGGAAAGATTTCGAAGGGTTAATATGTATTTTATTTTTGTTCGACTTTCAGAGTCTGGGGAAATTGTGTGTGTAATAAGAATTTGCGGGTTCGCTCGGCTCCGGATGTGGGGTCGGGTGCCCATCACACCCTAGGGATATTGGGGTGTGACAATGACCCACCTTGCGGATAATTTTAAAAGGTCCAATGTATCGAGGAGTTAACATCCCTTTCTTGCCAAATCTCATCACCCCTTTCATTGGCGACACCTTCAGAAATACCTAGTGATTAACCTGAAATTCCAAGTCTCGCCGGCGGTTGTCCGCATTAGATTTTTGGTGACTTTAGGCTGTCAACAATCGATCTCGGATCACCTTGACTTTTTCTACCGCTTGCTGAATCAATTCAGGGCCTATCAGCTGTATTTCAAGCCCTATTTCAAACCATCCAATTGGGGATCTACACTTCCTCCCATATAAAGCTTCATACGGAGCCATTTGAATACTGGAATGGTAGCTTTTGTTATATGCGAACTTAATCAGAGGTAAGTGATCGTCCCAACTACCACCGAAATCTAGTACACATACCCGTAGCATATATTCCAAAGTCTGAATAGTACGTTCGTCTTGCCCATCAGTCTGCGGATGAAATGCCGTGCTAAGCTTCACTTGATTACCTATACCTTCCTGGAAGGATTTCCAGAACTTGGCTGTAAATTGCGCTCCTCTATCTGTGATAATGGATATCGAAACACCACGGAGTCGCACAATTTCTTTGAGATACAACCTCACATAATCTTCTGCTCAGTATGTGGTTCTGACTGGAAGAAAACGAGCTGCTTTTGTTAATCTGTCCACAATCACCCATATAGAATCATACTTGCCTCGAGAATGAGGTAATCCCACGATAAAATCCATGTTGATCACTTCCCACTTCCAAGTAGGGATTTCCATTGCTTGCAATAATCCTCCTGGCTTTTGATGTTCGATTTTCACTTGCTGGCAATTTGGACACTGGGCTACAAATTCTACTATTTCTCTCTTCATGCCATCCCACCAATATATCAACTTGAGATCATGATGCATCTTTGTTGCACCTGGGTGAATAGAATACCGAGAATAATGAGCTTCTTCTAGAATTCGATGGCGCAATTCTGCGACATTCGGAATACATAGCCGTCCTCGGTATCTAAGAATTCCATCCATAGAAATTTCAAATAGGGACTTCTCTTTTTCATGAGATGTGTCTCTGTAATGGCTCAACAGAGGATCTTTATATTTGTCACGACCCGACTAGGGGCCGCGACGGGTGCTCGGGGCTAACCACCGAGCACCGCTCGTTCTATTACTCATCATACTTATTTAACGTTCTTTTATCAAATTTATACTCAAATCATAAGAAAATCATAGCTCAATTGGGAACATAAATACTTTTATATACATAAGCCTCTTGGCTATCAAAATGACAATATACACATATATATTTAGTAGTGACCTTATGAGACCATATAACCCACACTGCGCATCTACGAGCCTCTACTAGAGTGACATAAGGACGGGACAAGACCCGTCATGCCCAAAATACACATACATAAATATACAAAAAAGAATCAACCAACTAGCATCTCCGAAATAATGGAGTGCTCCTGTAGATCTGCTGATAGCTCCTACGAGTCTGGGTCAAGATCACCTCCTGTCTACCTGTGGGCATGAACATAGCGTCCAAATAAAACGGATGTCAGTACGAATTTTGTACAAAGTATGAGAGGCATAAACAATAATGATACATCAATGAGATGAAAGGAACATCAATAGGGAGAATCTGTGTATGACTGTCACATATAAAAGAGAATAACACATGCTGACTTACTCATACTCATCATCGTATCATGTATGCATAAATATACAAGTATAAGCTGCCCGTCCATATAGGTACGGTGTGATAATAATCAACCTGCGTCCAGGCCTCCCGCGTCCGGGGTATAAGCTGCCCACTATAGTGGTGTGTATATCTGCCCGACCATGTAGGTACGGTGTAATATCATCATCATATGCTCATTATAATATACTCAGCATAGTATGCTCATCATAATATGCTCATCATAATACATGCATGAAGACTCAAGGACAACTATACTATATCGGGGTGACGTAAGCTCGTGATCCCCCAATTTCATTATTGAGCATTTCGAAGGAACAATACTTAAGTTGTGTGTATACAATACATGACATACTTAACTTAATGGTATTCTGCCTCACCTTGAAGGGAATAATGTTTGAGGTGAGTGTATGCGACATACAACATCATTAGAGCTATAGGGACGTCATATCATGAACTCTAGAATCTTTAGACTCATGCTCATTATCATCATCATTGGACTCATAACATATCTCTTATCTCATATAGCTATTCATGATCATTGACTCTTGACTTTCCGGTATATATAGAGAATTCATGGAGAGAAAGGAGAATCATACCATCGAAATCATGCCATAGAAAGAAAGGACTAGCCTCACATACCTTTGTCGCTTAACTATTTTATTTCTTGCTCGTTCTCCTTTAATGCACTCGTTCTACCTTCAAGAGAATTCGTATCGGCATTAGCTAAATGGTTACAAGAACGTGCTTGCTAAAGCGAGAGAAAATTGGCTGGAATTTCCTTCATTTATAGAACTTTTCCCATATTCTATATCAACTCCCAAACATTCATAACAACGTTCACAATATCATAAACGACAAGCATCATTCATTTATATTAACCACATTTCACAATTTCACTTTAATTCACCCATAATCATGACCATAGTTCACTATCGTGTTTTTCACATATAATACTCATTCCATGTTCTACATGTCATTCATAACCTATTTACAATCTCAACATATCCATTTTCATGATTCATTCCAACTACTACTCAACAATGTCACTATTCACACTTTCATGACCCTAACTCCAAATAGATTCGAAATTGAAGATTTAGACTCTAGAAACACTAAGAAACTCTAATCTAACACTAGATTCAACAAAATCAACAAGAAAATTCATCTTATTTTATTTTTGAACTTCAATTTTTTTATTTTTTTTGGTTGAATCAAAACCCAAGATTAGATTTGGCGGAACAAATCTAAACTAAGCTCTGATACCAATTGATACAATAACGGATACGCGGAGCAATAAAATGACAAGGAAAGTAAAGGATAGATAGATTGACACAAGAAAATGGAATTAAAAGCAACCTAAAGGTGTATCAAACCTAAAGACCTCAATTAATTAACATTAACAAGCACCAACCTCTTAGGATGACCTCAAGGGAATTGAATTCCCAAGCAACCACTCCTCTCACAATCAAAGATTCAATAAGAGCCATCCATGGCCTCTCTCATAAGTTTCTCTCTCTAGAGACAACTCTCAAAATCACTCATCTATTTTCATAATTCATCCAAATGTCCAAAGTCCCCTAATGAAATGAAAGACTAGCTATTTATACTAACTAACTAATAGAAGACACTACATTATTACAATTATACCCTTAATGAAGTAAGGGCCTTGTTTGGATGTCTTCCATGGAAGTGAAACTTGAAAAGGCTTGCATTTAAGTGCTAGCTCCTTTTGCATGCTATCTTCCATATCTTGAATGTGACGTCCTTGAAACCTTCCATCCAAGCTATCTCCCATATCTTGAAGGCCATCCTATGTGGACCTCCCATGATCTTCAAAGACTTCATCTTCATGAAGCTCGATGGAGTTAGTCTTGTATCACTATGCTAGCTTTTATGTCACTTGGACATCACCAATTGGAACAATCCTCACAGGATCTCCAATACACTTACGGAGCATTGAGACATGAAAAACTGGGTGAACTGACTCAAGCTCTGAAGGCAAGTCCAACTCATAGGCTACATGACCCACCTTGCGGATAATTTTATTGGGTCCAATGTATCAAGGACTTAGCTTCCCTTTCTTGCCAAATCTCATCACCCCTTTCATTCGCGACACTTTCAAAAATACCTATTCATCAAGCTGAAATTCCAAGTCTCGTCGGCGGTTGTCCGCATAAGACTTTTGGAGACTTTGGGCTGTCAACAGTCGATCTCGGATCACTTTAACTTTTTCTACCGCTTGCTGAATCAATTCTGAGCCTATTAACTGTACTTCTCCTGTTTCAACCCATCCAATTGGGGATCTACATTTCCTTCCATATAAAGCCTCATACGGAGCCATTTGAATACTGGAATGGTAGTTATTGTTATATGCGAACTCAATAAGGGGTAAGTGGTCATCCCAACTACCACCGAAATCTAGAACACATGCTCTCAACATATCCTCCAAGCTTTGAATAGTACGTTCGGCTTGTCCATCAGTCTGCGGATGAAATGTTGTGCTAAGTTTCATTGGGGTACCTAGACCTTCTTGAAAGGACTTCCAGAACATGGCTGTAAACTGTGCTCCTCTATCTATGATAATGGACGGTGGAATACCATGGAGTAGCGCAATTTCCATGAGATACAACCTAGCATAATCTTCCGCTGAGTATGTGGTTCTGACTGGAAGAAAATGTGTTTCTTTCATTAATCTATCCACAATCACCCATATAGAATCATAT
Organism: Lycium barbarum; assembly: GCF_019175385.1. Taxonomy (NCBI): domain Eukaryota; kingdom Viridiplantae; phylum Streptophyta; class Magnoliopsida; order Solanales; family Solanaceae; genus Lycium; species Lycium barbarum. The sequence continues at coordinate 54,431,380 of NC_083346.1, forward strand.
CTGCCTCGAGAACGAGGTAATCCCATAATAAAATCCATGTTGATCACTTCCCATTTCCAAGTAGGGATTTCTATTGCTTGCAATAATCCTCCCGGCTTCTGATGTTCGATCTTTACTTGTTGACAATTTGGACATTGGGCCACAAATTCTGCTATGTCTCTCTTCTTGTCATCCCACCAATATATCAGTTTAAGATCGCGATACATTTTTGTCGCACCTGGGTGAATGGAATACTGAGAATAATGGCCTTCTTCTAGAAATCGTCGGCGCAATTCTGCCAAATTTGGCACACATAGCCTACCTCGGTATCTAAGAGTTCCATCTGTGGAAACTTCAAATGGGGACTTCTCTTTTCCATGAGATGTATCTCTATAATGGTACAATTGAGGATCCTCATACTGGCGCTCTTTCACTTCTGTATTCTGAGACGAAACTGTGGGGTTATTATCACTAATTCCTGTACTACCTGAATCAATTAGACGTACCACAAGATTAGCTAGCTGGTAAAGCTCATGAGTCATTTCTTTCTTTTTCGGTGGAACTTCACATAGGTTACCCATTGATCAGCGGCTAAGCGTATCGGCTACTACATTCGCTTTTCTGGGGTGGTACAAAATATTCACATCATAGTCTTTCAATAGTTCTAACCACCGCCTCTGCCGCGGACTTACCTCCTTCTGTTTGAAGATATACTGAAGACTCTTGTGATCTGTGTAAATATCGACATGCACCCCATACAAATAGTGTCTCCATATTTTTAATGCATGAATGACTGCAGCTAATTCAAGATCATGAGTTGGGTAGTTCTTCTCATGTTTCAACAGCTGTCTCGAAGCATATGCAATAATTCTACCGTGCTGCATTAACACGCATCGTAACCCAACACCGGAAGCATCACAGTACACCACATAACCATCTGACCCTTCTGGAAGTGTTAAGACTGGAACTAAGGTTAATCTGTCTTTCAACTCTTGGAAACTGCGCTCACAAGCATCATTCCATTGAAATTTAATTGACTTCTGAGTTAGTTTCGTCAATGGGGCTGAAATAGAGGAAAATCCCTCCACGAACCTTCTATAGTAGCCTGCCAAACACAGAAAACTACGGACTTCTTTAGGCGTCGTAGGCTTTGGCCAAGACTTCACAGCTTCAATTTTATGAGTGTCGAATCGGATGCCATCATATGAAATAATATGGCCCAGAAATGTCACAGAATTCAGCCAAAACTCGCACTTTGAAAATTTTGCATATAATTCTTGGGCTCGAATAATTCCAAGGACAATATGCAAATGATTTGCGTGTTTTGATTCTGTGCGAGAATACACCAGAATATCATCAATAAATACTATCACAAATAGATCCAAGAGAGGCCTAAACACATTATTCATCAAATTCATGAACACTGCCGGAGCATTAGTGTTGCAACCCAAACGACATTACTCGGAACTCATAGTGGCCATATCTCGTTCTGAAAGCTATTTTGGGAATATCTACTTCTCTAACTCTCACTTGATGGTAACCCGACCTCAAGTCTATTTTAGAAAACCACTTGGCACCCTGTAGTTGATTGAATAAGTCATCAATCCTTGGTAGAGGATATTTGTTCCTTATCATTACTATGTTCAACTGCCTGTAATCGATGCACATTCGTAGAGATCCATCTTTCTTTCTCACGAACAAGACTGGTGCTCCCCACGGTGCTAAACTGGGTCTAATAAACCCCTTTTCAAGCAAATCTTTCAACTGCGCCTTTAACTCTTTCAACTCTGCCGGAGCCATTCGATAAGGAGGGATAGAAATAGGCTTGGTATCCCGCAACACATCAATGGCGAAATCAACTTCTCTCTTTGGAGGAAGGCCTGGAAGTTCATCTGGAAATACATCCGGAAATTCATTCACTACTGGAACTGATTGAAAAGTTGGCGACTTTGCTTCAGTGTCATAAACTCGAACTAGATGATAAATATATCCCTTGGCTATCATCTTTCTTGTCTTAAGGTAGGAAATAAACATACCTTTTGGAGATGATGCATTACCCTTCCATTCAAGCACGGGCTCTCCCGGAAATTGGAATCGAACTACTTTCAATCGGCAATCAACATTAGCATAACATGATGCCAACCAATCCATACCCATAATCACGTCAAAATCTAACATTTCAACTAAATCAGCTTTAGTTTGGCGGTCACATATCACAATTACACAATCTTTGTACACTTTTCTTGCTATCAGGGGATCACCAACCAGAGTAGATACATCAAAAGGTTTAATTTGGTCGGGTTTCACCCCAATACGACCAGCAACCTATGGAGTAATATAAGAGAAAGTAGAACCCGGATCTATCAATGCATATACATCGTGGGCGAATATGGACATATACTTGTGACCACATCCGGTGAGGACTCGAGATCCTGTCGTCCGGCTAAAGCATACACACGGGGCTGAGTGGCACCTAAAGTAGATGCTCCCCCTCGGCCTCTACCTCGGCCTGCTGGGATCTGAAGGTCTGCCTTACCGGGCGCACTGAAGAAGAACCGACCGCTGATCTTGTGGGTTGAATCCCAACTCTACCACTCATCGACAGGCAATCTCTCATCATGTGCCCAACCTGGCCACAAGCATAGCAAGCATCCGAACCCTGGCGACACCTTCCGAAATGTAATCTACCGCACTGACTGCACTGCGGTACTGGGGGTCTCCTCTTTCTATAATCTCCCCCAAACAGAGAATCTGGGGCCTTCGAACTCTGACCCTATCCTGAGCGGAAGGAGCGATCAAATCTCCTACCTGCAAATCGGGGAGGTGCACTAGTCACTGACTGGCCTGAATGTCGGGAATAAGTCTGCCTCGATCCCCCTTCTATACTAACTATCTGCCCCCATAGATCTGGCTCTCTAGCTCTACCTTCTATCAATGTCGCGATCACCCCTTTGCGGGTGTCGTTGTCCTTCTAAATTCAGGGCATGGGCTTGTATTCGGGAAATATCCATCCCATCTTGTAACGAAGCCATCAAACAATCCTTGAACAAATGTGGCCCGAAGGAACTCACAAATCTATGTACCCGATCTCCCATGTCGACCACCATAGTCGGGGCATATCCAGGCAAAGAATTAAATTGAAGACTACATTCCGGAGCGCTCAAATTCCCTTGCTTCAAATTTAGAAACCTATCCGCTCTAGCTGGGCGGACCTCGGGTGATAAATAGTAATGAATGAAAGAATCTATGAATTCTTGCCACACGGGAGGAGGCGCATTATCTTCTCTCGATGCTATCAGATTATTATTATACCACAATACCGCCACATCTCGGAGTCTATATAAGATGCCAACTCCACGGACTCAGTCTCGGAGGCATGAATAATCTTCAACGTCCTCAACATCTCGTCAATGAAACCTTGCGGGTCTTTTATCCGGCTTTGACCTAAAAAACTCTGGTGGATTTAGACTCATAAAATCACGGGCTCTGGTACAAGCTGCCCTATCACTTGAACCCACATTCTGCTGCTGTGCCTGGGCGGCAACCACCTGTGTCAGTAAATGAATGGCCTCGGTCACTTGTTGACTCGAAGCACCCGGTGGAAGTATTGGAGCTGAAGCTCCCCCTTGTTCTTCCACATTAGGCGGGGTGGAGGAGGTATTAGATGGAGCCTCATTTTTTGACTCGCCCTCTTCTACATTCATGGGCGGCTCTCTTCCTGCCCGTCTTTTTATCGTGGTCTTGCCCTTCTGAGCGGCATTAGCTTTTCCTTTTGGCGGCATTTTCTGAAATCACAACACACTATTAGGGAGGATAAATTTTTATACACGGCTCTATCGCATGATCTCATAAGAAGAAAGATGGTCATTTTTCCTAAATGCCCTGTAGCCTCCTGTTTATTAGTGTGGCGCGCAACACACCATAAACAAGACTCTACTAGACACGGCTCGTAGACACTTCCGAGGACTGAACTGCTCTGATACCACTTTTGTCACGACCCGACTAGGGGCCGCGACGGGTACCCGGGGCTGACCACTGAGCACCGTTCGTTCTATTACTCATCATAATCATTTAACGTTCTTTTATCAAATTTATACTCAAATCTAAGAAAATCATAGTTCATTTGGGAACATAAATACTTTTATATACATAAGCCTCTCGGCTATCAAAATGACAATATACAGTTATATATATATATAGTAGTGACCTTGTGAGACTATATAACCCACACTGCGCATCTACGAGCCTGTACTAGAGTGCTAGACATAAGGACCGGACAAGACCCCGTTATGCCCAAAATACATATACATAAATATACACAAAAGAATCAACCAACTAGCATCTCCGAAATAATGGAGTGCTCCTGTAGATCTGCTGATAGCTCCTACGAGTCTGGGTCAAGATCACCTCCTGTCTACCTGTGGGCATGAACATAGCGTCCAAAGAAAACGAATGTCAGTACGAATTTTGTACTGAGTATGAGAGGCATAAACAATAATGATACATCAATGAGATGAAAGGAACATCAATAGGGAGCATCTGTATATGACTATCACATATAAAAGGGAATAATACATGCTGACTAACTTATACTCATCATCGTATCATGTATGCATAAATATAACAGTATAAGCTGCCCGTCCATATAGGTACGATGTGATAATAATCAACCTGCGTCCAGGCCTCCCGCGTCTGGGGTATAAGCTGCCCACTATAGTTGTGTGTATATCTCCCCGACCATATAGGTACGGCGTAATATCATCATCATATGCTCATTATAATATACTCATCATAGTATGCTAATCATAATATGCTCATCATAATACATGCATGAAGACTCAAGGACAACTATACTATATCGGGGTGACGTAAGGTCATGATCCCCTAATTTCATTATGGAGCATATGCAAACATTCTGCCTTACCTTGTAGGAACAATACATAAGGGGAGTGTATACAATACATGACATACTTAACTTAATGGTGTTCTGCCTCACCTCGAAGGGAATAATGTATGAGGTGAGTGTATGCGACATACGGCATCATTAGCGATATAGGGACGTCATATCATAAACTCTAGAATCTTTAGACTCAAACTCATCATCATCATCATTGGACTCATAACATATCTGTTATCTCATATAGCTATTCATTATCATAGACTCTTGACTTTCCGGTATATATAGAGAATTCATGGAGAGAAAAGAGAATCATACCATCGGAATCATGCCATAGAAAGAAAGGACTAGCCTCACATACCTTTGTCGCTTAACTATTTTATTGCTTGCTCGTTATCCTTTAATGCACTCGTTCTACCTTCAAGAGAATTCGTATCGACATTAGCTAAACGGTTACAAGAACGTGATTGCTAATGCTAGAGAAAATTGGACGTCATTTCCTTCGTTTATACAACTTTTCCCATATTCTATATCAACTCCCAAATATTCATAACAACGTTCACAATATCATAAACGACAAGCATCATTCATTTATATTATCCACATTTCACAATTTCACTTTAATTCAACCATAATCATGACCATAGTTCACTATCGTGTTCTTTCATATATAATACTCATTCCATGTTCTACATGTCATTCATAACCTATTTACAATCTCAACATATCCATTTTCATGATTCATTCCAACTACTACTCAACAATGTCACTATTCACACTTTCATGGCCCATTTCCTATATCTTTCTACAATCCAAGTGTCTCCACTTCTCCATACTTTAAATAACATACAAATACCATAAAACTTACCTTAGATAGTGTAGGAACAAGTCTTGCGTGGTATTACTCTTCTTACACCAAAACCCTAGTTCACCTCTCTTGAAATTTCTTGACTTGGATGAACTTTGATGTTTCTCTCATTTAGTTTTGTGGATTTGATGAAGTTGATCTTAAATTTTCACTTGGATTCTTGTATTGGAAGATTTTGGAAAGTTCTAGAGAGATATTGGGTCGTGGAGAGAGAAAATCGAATGAATTAAATGAACTTGGGTCATTATTGTATAAATGCAAAAGCTATCCCGACGTCATTATACGGTCCGTATAAATTTATACGGTCCGTATAATTGACCGTAAAACTGCTCCAGTGAGCGTCCCATTCTGTGTCACTTTGATGGCACATTAGGCCGTATAATTTTATACGGTCCGTATAATTTGACCGTGAAATTTACCCTTCAGCAACTTCATTCTGTGACAATCCTACGGTCAATTATACGGGCCGTATAATATTATACGGTCCGTATAATCGACCTATAACCCATCTTTTCACTAACCACCGTCTCTGCCGCAGATTTAACTCCTTTTCCTTGAAAATGTATTGAAGACTCTTGTGATCTGTATAAATATCGACATGCACTCCATACAAGTAATGTCTCCACATTTTTAATGCATGAATAACTGCAGCCAATTTAAGATCATGAGTTGGGTAGTTCTTTTCATGTTTAAGCAGCTGTCTCAAAGCATAAGCAATGACTCTACCGTGCTGCATTAACACACATCCTAACCCAACGCCGGAAGCATCACGGTACACCACATAACCATCTGGCCCTTCTGGAAGTGTTAAGACTGGAGCTGAGGTTAATCTGTCCTTCAACTCTTGGAAGCTGCGTTCATAAGCATCATTCCACTAAAATTTAACTGACTTCTGGGTTAGCTTTGTAAATGGGGCTGAAATAGACGAAAATCCTTCTGCGAACCTTCTATAGTATCCTACCTATCCCAGAAAACTACGAGCCGCTGTAGGCATTGTGGGCCTTGGCCAAGTCTTCACAGCTTCAATTTTCTGAGTATCAACACGAATGCCATCATCTGAAATAACATGGCCCAGAAATGTCACAGAATTCAGCCAAAACTCGCACTTTGAAAATTTTGCATATAATTCTGGGGTTCGAAGAATTCCAAGAACAATACGCAAATGATCTACATGTTCTGATTCTGTGCGAGAGTATACCAGAATATCGTCAATGAATACTATCAAGAATAAATCCAAGAGTGGCCTAAATAGATTATTCATCAAATTCATGAACACTGCCGGAGCATTAGTCAACCCAAACGACATCACCCGGAATGCATAATGGTCATATCTCGTTCTAAATGTTGTTTTGGGAATATCTTCTTCTCTAACTCTCACTTGATGATAACCCGACCTCAAGTCTATTTTAGAAAACCACTTAGGAGAGGATATTTGTTCTTTATTGTCACCTTATTCAACTGCCTATAATCGATGCATATTCGTAGGGAACCATCTTTCTTTGTCACGAACAAGACTGGTGCTTCCCACGGTGACGTACTGGGTCTAATAAACCCCTTCTCAAGCAAATCTTTCAACTATGCCTTTAGCTATTTCAATTCTGCCGGAGCCATTCGGTAAGGAGGAATAGGCTTGGTGTCTAGCAACACATCAATGGAGAAATCAATCTCTCTTTCTGGAGGAAGGCCTGGAAGTTCATCTGGAAATACATCCGGTAATTCATTCACTACCGGAACAGATTGAAAAGTTGGAGACTTTGCTTCGGTGTCATGTACTCGGACTAAGTGATAAATATAGCCCTTAGCTATCATCTTTCTTGCCTTAAGGTAGGAAATAAACCTACCTTTTGGAGATGCTATACTACCCTTCCATTCAAGCACGGGCTCTCCCGGAAATTAAAATCGAACTACTTTCATTCGGCAATCAACACTAGCATAACACGAGGCCAACCAATCCATACCCATAATCACATCAAAATCTAACATTTCCAGCTCAATTAAATCAGCTTTGGTCTGGCGATTGCATATCACAAGTACACAATTTTTGTACACTTGTCTAGCTATCACGGGATCACCAACCGGAGTGGATACCCTAAAAGGTTTAATTGTCTAGCTATCAATGCATACACATCATGGGAAAATATGGATATTGTACCTGTAACCACATCCGGGGAGGACTCAAGATCCTGGCGTTCGGCTAGAGCATACACATGGGGTTGAGTGGCACCTGAAGTAGATGCTCCCCCTCTGCCTCTACCTCGACCTGCTAACATCTGGGGACTCTGCCCTACCGGGCGCACTGAAGATGAACCAGCCATAGATCCTGTGGGCTGAACCCCAACTCTACCACTCATCGACGAGAAATCTCGCATCATATGCCCAACCTAGCCGCAGGCATACCAAGCATCTGAACCTCGGCGACATTGTCCGGAATGTAGTCTAACGCACTGGCTGCATTGCAGTACTAGGGGTCTCCTTTGACTATAATCTCCCACAAACTGAGAATCCGAAGCCCTCGAACTCTAACCCTGTCCTGAATGAAAAGAGCGATCAAAGCTCCTACCCATAAATTGAGGAGGTGCACTAGTCACCGACTGGCCTGAGTGTCCGGAATGTGTCTGCCTTGATCCCCCTTTATAATCACGGCCTGGCCCTATAGACCTGGCCCTCTTGCTTTGCCTTCTATCGATATCACGATCACCCCTTTGTGGATATTGTTGTCCTTCTAAATTCTGGGCATGGGCATGAATTCGGGAAATATCCATCCCATCATGCAGCGAAGCCGTCAAACAATCCTTGAACAAATGTGGCCCCAAACCACTCACAAACCTATGTACCTTATCTCCGATATCAGCCACCATAGTCGGGACATATCTAGCCAATGAATTAAATTGAAGGCTATATTCCCGGGCACTCATGTTTCCTTGCTTTAGATTTAAGAACCTATCCACTCTAGCTCGGCGGTCCTCGGGTGGCAAATAGTGGCGGATGAAAGCATCTACAAATTATTGCCACACAGGAGGAGTCACATTTTCTTTTATTGATGCTAGCCAATTATTGTACCACAATACCGCAACATCTCGGATTTTATAAGATGTCAACTCCACAGATTCAGTTTCGGAGGCTTGAATAATCCTCAATGTTCTCTGCATCTCATCAATAAAACCTTGCGGGTCTTCATCCGGCTTTGACCCGAAAAACTCCGGAGGATTCAAACTCATAAAATCACGGGCTCTGGTACTAGCTGCCCGATCACTTGAACTCATATTCTGCCGCTATGCCTGGGCGGCTACTAACTGTGTTAATAGATGAATGGCCTCGGTCACTTCTTGACCCGAAGCAACTGGTAGAGGAACTGGAGCTGAAGCTCCTCCTTGTTCTTCTACATTGGGCGGGGTGGAGGAAGTATTACATGAGGCCTCATTATGTGACTCGCCCTCTTCTACATTTATTGGCGGCTCTCTTTCTACCCGCTTTTTCATTGTAGTCTTGCCCTTCTGGGCGGCTGTAGCTTTTACCTTTGGCGGCATTTCGGAAATCATAGCACACTATTAGGGAGGAGGAAATCTTGTAATACGTCTCTATCGCACAATCTTATGATGAAAGATGGTCATTTTTCCTAAATGCCCGGTAGCCTCTTGTTTATTAGTGTGGCGCGCCACACACCATAAACAAGACTCTACTAGACATGGCTCGTAGACACTTCCTAGGACTGAACTTCTCTGATACCACTTTTGTCACGACCCGACTAGGGGCCGTGACGGGTACCCGGGGATAACCACCGAGCACCTCTCCTTCTATTAGTCATCATACTCAAATCATAAGAAAATCATTTTTCATTTGGAAATATAATCACTTTTATACAAATAAGCCCTTCGGCTATAAAAATAATATATATATATATATATATATATATATATATTTAGCAACATCGTGAGACCATATAACCCACACCTGCGGATCAACGAGCCTCTACTAGAGTGTTAGACATAGGGACGGGACAGGACCCTGTCATGCCCAAAATATGTACACAAAAGAATAATCAAAGGCACCTCCGGAACAATGGAGTGCTCTCAAGTCAGCTAATAGCTCCTACGAGGCTGAATCAAGACCACCTCCCTGTTTACCTGTGGGCATGAACACAATGTCCAAAGAAAATGGGTGTTAGTATGAACATTCTACTGAGTATGAGAGGCATAAGTAATAATAATACATAAATGAGATAAAGGTAGCATCAAATAAGGAACAACTGCATCTGACTGTCAATTATAAAGAAATAATGCATGCTGGCTTATTTCATAATCATCATCATATCGTGTATGCATAAACGTATAAGCTACCCGTCCATATAGGTACGGTGTGATAATTATTAGCCTGCGTCCAGGCCTTCCGCGTCCGGGGTACCATCTCATGCCACCAACTAGTGGCGCTGCCCGTACCATATAGACACAGTGTAATCATTTATAAGCCGCCCGCCTTAGCGGTGCTGCCCGGCAATATAGGCGCGGTGTAATATCATCAACATGTACTCATCGTAATGTATGCATAAGAACTCAAAGATAACTATACTTCATCGATGTGACATAAGGTCGTGAACCCTCGATTCCATTATGGAACATTTACAAGTATTCTGCCTCACCTTGAAGGAAAAAGTATATAAGGTGAGTGTATGCAATAAACAACATCATTAACTTTATAGGAACATCATATCATGAACTCGAGAATTTTTAGACTTAAGCTGATGCAATCCAAATTACCATGGTGACGACTAAAGTGTTCAAGCCGAGGAGACCCAAATTGAAGTCCGAAAGGATGTGGATTGAAGCCCAAGATCTGAAAGATCAAGTCTAGCGGCCCAAATTAGGACTTCTAGAAGCTCTAGTGTGAACATGAGGGGCTGGACTAATGTGAACGAAGGAAGCTTCCCTTTTTATGTTTTCTAGGCTTATTAAAGGCTAGTTTGACTTTCAATATGTGTAGTGGCTTTCTAGGCTTCTTGGAGTATGCATTTTGTAGTCTTCTATGCACCTAGAAGACTACACTTCTATTTATTTCTTTTGACTAGTATATTTTAAGAACCTTATTTAAAGGTGCTTGTAATTGATTTGGAAAAACCTATCTTTGAATATTGAATATTATTGAAACCCTTTAGTCTTGAATGACTAGTGTTAATTTGGTGGACTCCAAATTGTATAACCCCCGTTTGATCTAACCGTTCGCAAGAGATAGCTATTCTCTTGAGGATTGTTCGAATAGGATAGGTGTCTTTTGATCCTTTTGGGAGGTAACTAGGACTAGTTCTTCTAGTTGTTGTCCAATTGTTATTCAAATTGTGTCTTCTTTCTATCTTTGTTATTTTTCTTGCATCATTTGGTATCAGAGCCAGTCATAGTGTTATATCCCGTATTTTTGAACGTCAGATTATTTGCTGAGGTGGGACTCACACATCGAGATTTTTTTTGGGACATCTGAAAATTCATATGAATCACATATGAGAAGTTAAACACGACTCAAGAAAGACCCTTGGGCCAAATCAAAGTGGAAGTCCTCCAAACGAATATTTTTAAGAAAACGTTTTCGGGTGATCTGACTTCAAGGGGCAAAAACGGTATTATAAGTTTGGAATTTGGAAGAGTAGCAAGAAATAGAAGTTGTAGATAATTGAATTAGCTTTTCAACCATAGGTCGTGGGTCCCCAGGTGACGGCGGTACAACGAGATATGAACGTTTTAAGCTCGAAAGGTCAGTGGGTCAGGCCCAACTCGGGACCAAACCGAGTTGGCCCAAAAAAATCAAAACAAAAAAAAAAATAATAAGGCCCAAATTTGTGAGGCCCAACCGGCCATGGTTATGGCCCAAGCTAATATTAAATAAAATTTGGTCAATAAAAGGATGACTAAGTCATCCTTATCACAATAAGTTCTAGAGGTTTCAAGAAAAGAAGAACAAGAGAAAGAAGAGAGAAAAGCTTAAGGCCATTTCGGCCATAGAGAAAGTCCATGAGAAACATTGATAAAAATTCTTCAAAAATCAATCCCTACCAAGTAAAGGGTGCTTAACAAGGTGGAGTTGTTGTTGGAGCAAGAAAGATTCAAAATCATACAAGTTGTAGTCAAGTGAGAAGTTGAAGAAGAAAGGTGAGTTTTGATCTTTCTTTATGTGTTATGAATGGTTTATATGTGTTGTAGTATGTTAAAATGGATGAAATTCATGAAAGAGATAAAAATAGGGGTGTGGCCGTGAGGTATGGAACATGTATATGTGTGTAGAAATTGTGTTTTAATTAATTTATCTAGTGTTTGGTTGTTATTGTTGTGAATGATATATGGAAAATGGAAGTTGAATAAATTTGGAGAGGTTGTAGTGTGTATGCTTGATGTTGGCCGTGTAGTTGTAGAGTAATATGGAAGAAAATGAGTCAATTCTATTTAATGTTTTGGTTGTAGTTGAATTGTGGATGCTAGATTGCTAATGAATGCATAATAATCTTGTGAAGTTGAAGTAGGTGGAGGTTTGTTTTAGAAGTTATGTGAATTGAATGTAATGTTCTTGCATGCATGGAAGGTAATGTGGTTAGTATGATGTTGTTGGAATATAGATCATGAGGTTGTGATTGTTTTCATTAAAGTTAGAAAGTTTTTGGAAGAAGTAGTAAGTTGATTGAATATGGAAGTTGTTAGTATTGTTGTTGTTGGAATTGTGGTTGATATTTTGGCCGGGTTTGAATTCCCGGGATTGTTGTTGATTGAAATTAGCCAAGTTGAACTTGGTGGGATGGAGTATTTATAGGGGAAGTGCTGCCGAAATTTCGGTAGCCAAATGTTTCCTTAAGAATTCAACTCTAAGTATCCTAATAAGAGTTTTGGTAAACATGACCAATTTGCAGATTTTGACGAGATTGCAACGTGAATTCGGAATAACAAAAGAAGCGGAAAGAGGTATGTAAGGTTTCACCCTTCTTTCTATGGCATGTCTTAGACGTAATAAGTTGGGTACGCGCCTCGGGGACAACTCTCTTCCCCGGAATCCGCATCCAAAGTTTTCCACTTTTTGTTCAATAGAATTGAACTAGAAAGTGTGCAAATGATGGAAAGACCTCTTAAACCCCTAGAACTTGCATAAGTGGGACCCGATTACCCTAGGACCCTCACAAGTAATGACATGACACGTAATATATGTAAATTATATACGTCACCCCATCCGGCCTGAGGTGGGCCCGCTACTCTCGGATTTTTTCCTTACAGTCTTGCTTGACTTACTTGAAGTGAATCCAAAGGGAACCTTTGATCCCGATTTCGTTACCAAATGATAAATACTATGACTCCTCTAACGAGGGCACTTCCATGACGATAATGATAACAATGATCTTAGATAAGAGAATATGCCTATGATACGTACTACCGGAACGACTCTATGACTAAGATGACTAAGCTAAGTATCTTATGTAAACATGAAAATGATAAACTAATTTTTGAATATTATTTATATTTCCTAGCTATGACTTTATTTTCTAAAAGATTTCAAAGTCTATGAACTGTCATCTATGATGCCCCGATTTCATTCTACGTTTACTTTAATATTATTCCCCGTTGATAGTCTCACCTTAAAATACTCGTTCCTTCAAGGTGAGACAAAGCGATCACGAGTATTCTATAATATAATTGGAGGTCACCGACCTTACGTCACTCCGATGACTACATGATTCTTCTTTGGGCTTTCCTGCGTGCCTATGAGACATATGTATATAGGATACGTAAATGCATATAAGACATGTAAATGTATGTAAGATATGTGTATATATTTTTAAAACATGCACATGACGAAAGAGCTAGAGAGCTACAGACGCTGATGTACCTACATGACACACGTATATGTATATGATAAAAGAGCTAGAGCGCTATAGACGTTGATATATGTACATGATATATGCATATGTATACGGGGGAAATGGAGGTAAGGGCAGAGCGTTATGAACGCATATCCACCTGATCAGTTGGCATTACATGATATGATATCGTCCCGGACGCGGGATGTGTATATTTATGGTTAAATGGATCGGCTGCCGACGCCTCGGCAATATGAGATGTCCTATTTTATATGTATATGTATATGAACAAGGAAAGATTCTTAAAGGAAAGCTAAGTACGCATAGCACCTGCCAAGGGTATATATATATACAGGTTATGTTTCTACCTCAAGACATGTGCTATTATTCTCTTATGTCGTTATTTCCGTTTTATACTTTTTCGTATGCTACTATTCATGCCTTACATACTCGGTACACTATTTGTACTGACGTCCCTTCTTGTGGACGCTGCGTTTCATGCCGCGCAGGTCAGCAGACAGGCGGATTTGATCCTTAGAAGCTCTACCAGCAGTGTTGACAGTGCTCCAGTTATTCCGAAGCCTCACTTCCTTGGTACTATTTTGTGTATATATATTCGGGCACGGCAGTACTCAGGCCTTTCTATGTATAAACGTACTATGTCTAGAGGCTCGTAGACAGATATGTACAGTCAGTCAGGTACAGTTAGATATATGGTGTTCTAGCATGTTAATGTTGTTGTAGAAAGTGATAATGAAGTTGACTAGTCTATGCTCATAATGATGCTGTTAATGTTCAAAAAAAAAAAAATATGGCACAGTTCATACGGCCTGGTAAGAGGAAAAAGTAAAAGGATAAGCAAGGGGTGCTCGGTACAAGTATCGGGTACTCGTCACGGCCCCTAGTCGGGTCGTGACACATAGATTTGTCCCTACAAATCTAGTCCTTGTTTTGAATCAAACTTTATTTAACCAAAAAAAAAATCTGTTTTGGACGAATTTCTTAGTGTTCTTAGGGTTAAACTTCTTGATAGTTGTTGTTTTGGATGAAATTCGTGTTACTTGGAGTATTTGGGTGTTCTTGATCTGTTGGTGAATCTGATTTTGTTTTGTGTTTGAAGACATGTGTTCTTGGATGTTCATATGTTCAAGAAAAAGTTCATGAACTATTATTTTAAAGTCTTCAATCGTGCCATTAGTTTAGGTATCTTGGGTGATCCATGGTGATATTTGAAAACTAGGCATCAAGATGGTCATTTTGGTATATCATTGAAGTGTTTTGAATACTTGTGTTCTTGAGTGTTCATAAATATTTTGTGAATGTTCATGTGTGTTCTTGATAATTTCAGATTTACTAACTTTGTTTGATCTAATTTTGGTGATAAGTTAAGCTTTCAAGGTGTTAGGGAGTGTGAAAGCTATTTGGGAAGTCAAAGGGGCTAGTCAAGAGTTAATTCCCAAGGAGTTGGTGCGTTGAACCCCTCCAAAACGTGGAGAAGGGGGCTGCACTAATTAGGAGAAGTCAAAAATCAGTTTGGGGTGTGTGAAAGGGAGTAGAGGCAAACAAATAGTCAAACCATTAATTGACACAAGTTCCCAAGTCTATTCTTGGGAAGACTAACAGTCACCTTGAGAAAAGAGTGTCCAAGTTCCTATCACCTCTTGGGAAAATGAGAAGTCAAGTTTGCAAGTCCCTAGTCATCTTTTGGGAAGACGAGAAGCTACATTGAAACTTGTAGTAATTAAATTCCAAGACAAGTTGGTCAAAGGATATTAATTAGCAAGACTTAAGGGGCTGCCTTGCATATTTTAAAGGGGGGTTGGGAAGCTTCTTAATCATTTCTTTGTGACATAACTTCTAGCTAGTATCCATTGAGTAATTACCTACTCAAAGTTTACTAGTTCTTGAGCTATAACTTTTTCCGTGCTAATTCTTTCAAGCTTTTCTCGTTTTAACTCGTCGTGAATTGTTTGACTCAAGTGCGCCACAATTAAAAGAGTCGTCCGACTATAGAGTCCATAATCTCACTCTAATCCCGAAGAGGTAGCATCTTTTGTATAATTTTGGAGATTGAATAGGAGGTGATCAATTCCGAGGAAGCCAGTAACAAGACTGAGTGAACCAAACCTATTGTATCATTGAGTGAACCGAGGGCCACCCAAATAAAGTAAGGGAGTGAGTAAGGTGATTTTTAACTCATAACCTTTTCTTTGAGCTTTGTTATGCAGGTATGATGGACCAAGGTGTAATGATGACTAAACCCGTTCAATCGGAAGTAAGAACTAGATGGCTTACACAAAGGAGAGGACCACTATTTCCAAGAAAAGGAGAGAGATTGCCTAAGCCAGGGTTTCAAAAATTGAAGGTGAATGTTTGTGGGTATAATGGCTTTGATCTAGAGCTTGACGATTTGTGTGACTCCACATTCATCTCTCCTTATGCGGCTGATTGGTTGAATTTGACATGGGTTAAAAAGAGATATCCATATGACTATAATGGGTATCAAGTTGAGTGGATGGTCAAGGTGGTAATATCTCATGGAGATTATGTTGAAACGGTCCGATGTGATGTGTTTCCCCTAAAAATAAGTCACTTATGCTTTGGACAGCCCTGGTTTCGAAAACACGATGTTCCAAATGTACGAGATTGGATAAGGTATGTCATAGATGAGGAAGGATGGCCTCTCTTTCCATTCCCACTTCTGAAAGAAAATACCAATAGTGCATATGTCTCTTCTATGCCTATAGGGGAGTGTAATGCCATGCAAAATGGGAAGTCCTGGTTGACTGGAATGAGTAGGCTGCCACAAAAGAAACAGGAGAATGGAATTGAAAAGAACATGAGAGAAAAGAAAAATAATGAGGGAGATGAAGTTCTTCACTCTAACACTCACAATCTTTCTTTTTCCTCTAGTTCCTTGAATTCTTTTGTAGGTACCGGTGAAAACAAGTTGGAAAGTGAGCCTCCGACAATGGAAACTCATGAAGAGGATGCAATGACTTCAGAAGAGCTGATTTGCCGAAAAGAGGAACTTGAAGATAAAGAGAACCATTCTTGTGAGCTTGAAGGTAAGTTGACTAAATTCACTACTTTAGATGCTAACGTTGAGCATGCTGATTGTGTGAGTATGAGTAAGGAATTATCTTGTGTGGGCTTAAAATCTTCTTTGTCTTGTGATGATAAGTTGAATGAATCTTGTGGAGATACACTAGTTGTTCTTGGTTGTGATCCTAAAACTGAAACTACTTGTGCATTTAATGTGATGAAAACTAGTGTTGACACTTGTGATAAGAGTCTTAATGCAAAAGACACAACTTCTGTGGGTGAAAGGAGTGAAAACAAGTTGATTGATTTTAGCGTCTTGTCTTTAGAAATCAATCTTGAACCTTGTGTGTGTGTGAGCAATATTCCATTATTAGTTGATGATTATTCTGGATATGATGGAATTGTTGGCCATAAATGTGATTGTTTGGAATTAGGCACACCACCCATGTTTGATAAGGAAGAAAGCAATTCATCTTTAAGTCTTTATGATGTTGAATCTGCGCATGATAATGAAATTGACTTGAATGATGAGTTTGAACATGTGAACTTGGGTGAGACCTTTCTTGTGAAACTATTTTTTCTTGGAGATGCTTGTTTGTTTACTGATGAGTTTGAGTTTCTTAATACTCTTTCTTGTGATGGAATTAACTCCTTGTTGGATAGTTCACTTGATAGAGGACATTGTCTTGGAAAGGAAAGTGTGGAAAGTTGCTTAAGTAATAAATCTTCTTTGTGTGGTCGAAATCATGATCTTGTGCTTAATAGTATTCATGATTGTGAAAGTGAACTTACTGATGGTGAAGTGACCTTAAGTAGCACTTTTCTTTACTATTTGTTTGCATATGATGAGGGTCATGATTGTTTTAGGAGCTTTTGTGATGTGGAGGACTTAAAATGTGACTTTGAGTGTGCTAGACGTGTAGGAAGTGATCTTGAAGAGGATTGGGAAAGCAGTGCAGAATTCTTTAATAGTGAAGAAGAATGTGAGGATGAGTTCTCACTAGGAGCAAAATTTGAGTTGAAATCTCTAGGTGTGATTCTTGAAGCGGAAAAGGAAAGTAGAATGGTGGATGCTAGTTCAAGTTTCTATTACTTTACTTATTGTGATCCTTACATGGATAACTCACTTGAGATAGGCTATACCAAATTCCTTAGCTTGAAATGTGGAAGTTATGCATTTGAACCTTGGGATTGTAATCATGATCTTAGAGGTAAAATTCTTCCTTTTGATAAGTTTGATTGCTTATTTGATTTTTATGAGAAATCTGGTCATTACACACGGTTTGATCCCTTTGATGTTTCTAAGATCAATGATGGCACATATTCTTACCTCATGATTCATGCTTCTCTAGAGTACTCTTGTAGTAATTGGATACATCATTGTCATTCTTGTTTGTTGTTACTATTCGAGTTACTAGTTGATATGCTTGAGACATATGCTAACCTTGATGTGTTGACCATTTTTGTTTTTGACCCTGGAATTAATCATAAGGTTTATAACTTGTTGGAATTGATGACTTTGGGGTAGGCTGGTACATTACTTCGGTATTGGGAGTTGAGTTATTCTACTTGTTTTGTACTTAGCATTGGAACAAATTTAGTGTATTTTAAGGTGAATCAGGTGGAGAGCCATTGGAAAGATCCTCCCTGGACATCATTGTGGTATGCAACCACGACTTGCAAACTCCATGAAGATGGTAGGTTTTCTTGGCTCATGCTTCTTCTTGGGCTTTCCAAATCCATGACGGTAATCTCTATTATCTTTGGGCAGTTTTGTAGCACTCTTGTTTTATATCATGATTATTCACTCATGTTGCTACTGAACTCTTACCCGATTGAGACTTGGAAGCTACACATAGTCATTCTCGTCCATGTTTTGCAGGGATCGAATTTGAGGACAAATCCTTTTCAAGAGGGGGAGAATGATGCAATCCATATTACCATGGTGACGACTAAAGTGTTCAAGCCGAGGAGACCCAAATTGAAGTCCGAAAGGATGTGGATTGAAGCCCAAGATCTGAAAGACCAAGTCTAGCGGCCCAAATTAGGACTTCTAGAAGCTCTAGTGTGAACATGAGGGGCTGGACTAATGTGAACGAAGGAAGCTTCCCTTTTTATGTTTTCTAGGCTTATTAAAGGCTAGTTTGACTTTCAATATGTGTAGTGGCTTTCTAGGCTTCTAGGAGTATGCATTTTGTAGTCTTCTATGCACCTAGAAGACTACACTTCTATTTATTTCTTTTGACTAGTATATTTTAAGAACCTTATTTAAAGGTGCTTGTAATTGATTTGGAAAAACCTATCTTTGAATATTGAATATTGAATATTATTGAAACCCTTTAGTCTTGAATGACTAGTGGTAATTTGGTGGACTCCAAATTGTACAACCCCCGTTTGATCTAACAGTTTGCAAGAGATGACTATTCTCTTAAGGATTGTTCGAATAGGATAGGTGCCTTTTGATCCTTTTGGGAGGTAACTAGGACTAGTTCTTCTAGTTATTGTCCAATTGTTATTCAAATTGTGTCTTCTTTCTATCTTTGTTATTTTTCTTGCATCATTAGCTCATCATCATCATTATTGGGCTCATAATGTATCTCATGTGGCTATTCATGAACATAGGCTCTTAGCTTGCCGGGATGTAGAAGATTCATGGAGAAAAATGAAAAATCATGGCATAGGCTCACATCCCTTTTTCGTTTAACTAATCTATCGCTTGATTCTTATCCTTCGATGCCCATGTTTCTACGTTCAAGAGAATTCGCGTTAACATTATCTAATCAATTACTTAAACGTGCTTAATAAAGCTAAAGAAAATTGGGCAGCATTTCCTTTGTTTATATGTCATGACCCGTCTAGGGGGCCGCGACGAGCGCTTGGTGCTAGCCTACCCGGGCACCCCTTGGCTTACACTTACACTTACATCTAGGTGAGCCACATAATTATAACATATCACATAAGCGGGACAGGACCCCACTATGCCTATAATTATTTACACAAAAGAATAATTACCCAAAAGCTATAGCTCCGAATGAAGTGGAGCTCTGCTATGTAGTCTCTGAGAATGTGGCTATGGATAAAGCTTGTCTCCCTGTGCACCTGCGGGCATGACGCAGCGTCCACAAACAAAAAGATGTCAGTACGAAGAATGTACTGAGTATGTAAAGCATAATCAATATCAAAATAGAAACATAATGAACAACATGAGGAATATCACAACATGGGAGATGGTAATATCATCGTCATAGGCACTTACTAGCCTTTCATAGGACTTTCCATTTCTAATGCGTATTTGTGTGCTTATATACAAATCGTATCCATTCCATATTTGTACTCGTATTCGTATACATACCCTTATTAACATTCATATCGTATCATATTCGTTTTCATACTCGTATCCATATCATATACATAATCATATCATATACATAGCATTTTCATAGCATACCCGACCATGCAGGATCGGTGTTTCATACATACTTGGCCAACCAAGGCTCAAGGTTACACATACCTGGCCCTACCAAGGCTTCAAGGTTATATCTACCTGGCCCTACCAAGGCGTCAGGGTTATTCGTACCATATGTAGAGGTGCGCGCGCGTAACATAATCGTATACATATTTACTTACATATCCTACCCGGCCTCATAAGCTCGGGGTTCCATAATAGTCATACATAGATACATATACATGATAGCTCATAAGCACCTTTACAATTAACATCGTTATCATCATCGTTATCACCATTATAGTCGTCATCGATATCATTATCACTATTATCATCATTCATCTCATCTACCTTAATAGGCCTACTCGTCATACGAGGAATTTAGTACAATCGTAGCGTATCAAGAATCGTGAGCTTACTAGCTCGGAAGGTCAAATCATTTGAAGGATATCATGGTCTCATAGAAGATTTAGATGTTCGGCCAAAGAACCATGCCTTATGAAATAACTGTTAGCCTTACATACCTTTTCCGTTCAACTATTCTACACTTGCGCGTTCTCCTCCAATGCTAGCGTTTTTTCCTTCATTGAAGTCATACTATCATTAGAATCGATAGCTAGCATGCGTGACTAAGACTAGAGAAAATCGGACAACATATCCTTTATTTATACGACGTTCCTCCATAACGTATATCAACTCCCAAACGTCAATAATACATTCACAATACCATAATAATAGTCATTATTCATCCACACTTCTCAATTTATCTTCAATCACCCATATCCATGGCTATAACACACGACTATGTCCATTCGCGTACATTGCTCATCTCATGTTCTCAACATCATTTACAACACATTTACCTCACAATACATCAAGAATCATAACTCAATTCGAACTATTTCTCAAAATGACACTATTCCACATTCATGACCCATATTTCTATACCCTTCTACAATCCAAGTATTTCGACTCTCAAATACCTTAAACAACATAGAAATATCATAAATCTTACCTTAGATGTTCTAGGAACAAGCCTTGGTTGATAATACTCCACTTGAGCAAAACCCTAGTTCATCTCCATTGGGATTCCTTGACTTGAATGATCTTTAATGGGTTTTCTTACACTTGATTCACTTGGTTTATGTTGTTGATCACTAAAAATCCTTGAATTTTCTTGTGGAATATATGTAGAGAGATGTTTTAGAGAGAAGGGGTGAAATGTGGAAATGAAATAATAAACTTGGTCCCCTTTTTAATAACCCAAAATCTGATCTGAAATGAACAGTCGTCGAAAGTGCACAGTGGTCGTAAACCCAGTTTACGGGCCGTATTCCAGTTTACGGTCCGTATTCTGTGGGCGTATTTAAGCATAACAGAACCAGAAAGTTAGGCTGAGACATGGTGATTTATGAAAACAGTTTACGGGCCGTATTTCAGTTTATGGTCCGTATTTCAAGTCATCTTTAACCATTCAAGCATTTGACAAAAAGTTGAAGTTTTAGAAGTTGAAATATGACATGGCAGCTTACGGGCCGTATAACACTTTACGGTCCGTATTTTATTTTACGATTGACTGGCCAAAGTGCAAATCTGCAACTTTCCACATTTTCAGAACCTATAGTTAGACATTATGGAGCATAACCTATCTCTTATTGCAATCGCCTTGGGAACCCTACCTAGGGTCATCAATTGTCATTTCTTACTCATGGAAATATCGTATACTCGTACGCCTCACTAGTCCACTCACTTGTGCAACAACGGAAGATTTTCCGAGGTGTAACATTATTCCCCCGTTAGGAACATTCGTCCTCGAATGTTAAAGTCCTCGGGGATTCTATAAAAATTTCGCCAGAGTTTCTCCTGTAATTTGGCACTACTAACCTGTCACAACAACCCATAATATCATCGCCTCAGAGGGCTACGTCACCCTATCAACATATCTATGGCCACACACGACCAAAAGCATGAAAAGAAAAGCATACATACCTTATGGTCTTGATATCTCGTCTTGGATCTCTCCCAAGGGCTGAAATAAATGCGGGTATCTGGATCGCATACTTTCTTCCGCTTCCCATGTCATTTCTTCTCGTTTACTGCTTCTCCATAGAACCTTAACTGAGGGTACCTCTTTGTTTCTAAGCCTCCGTACTTGCCTATCTAGAATGGCAATGGGCACTTCTTCATAAGTCAACTTTTCTGTCACTTGCACATCGCTTATTGGCACGATCTTAGTAGGATCTCCAACACATTTCCTAAGCATCGAAACATGAAAAACTGGATGGACTGACTCCAAATCCGGAGGTAAATCTAATTAGTAGGCCACTTTGCCCACTTTGTGCACAATCTCATAAGGCCCAACGTATCAGGGACTAAGCTTCCCCTTTTTGCCAAATATCATTACACCCTTCATTTGTGACACTTTCAAGAATACCCAACCTTTCACTTGGAGCTCTAAGTCTCTTCGACGATTATCCGCATAGGACTTTTGACGACTTTGGGCTGCTAATAACCGATCTTGTATGAGCTTGACTTTCTCTATGGCTTGTTGGACCAAATCTGGCCCTATCAATCTAGCCTCTCCAGTTTCAAACCACCCAATTGGGGATCTACACTTTCGCCCATATAAAGCTTCATACGGTGCTATTTGAATGCTAGAATGATAACTGTTACTGTAAGCAAACTCAATGAGTGGTAAATGGTCATCCCAATTTCCTCCAAAATTTATCATACATGCCCGTAGCATATCTTTAAGAGTCTGAATGGTGCGCTCAGCTTGTCCATCGGTCTGCGGGTGAAATGCCGTGCTAAGGCTCACTTGGGTCCGTAAACCCTCTTGGAAAGACTTCCAAAAATTGGCTGTAAACTGAGTCCCTCTATCTGAGATAATAGATACTGGAACACCATGGAGTCTCACTATCTCTTTACGGTAAAGCTTTGCATAATCTTCTACCACATACGTCGTTCTGACTGGTAAGAAATGAGCTGACTTGGTGAGTCTATCCACAATCACCCATATAGAATCATACTTACGTCGAGAATGGGGTAAGCCTGAAACAAAGTTCTTGTTAATCACTTCCCACTTCCAAGTTGGGATTTCTATAGCTTGCAACAATCCACCCGGCTTTTGATGCTCGATTTTCACTTGTTGACAATTGAGACATTGAGCTACGAATTCCACTATATCTTTCTTCATTCCATTCCACCAATATATAGACTTAAGGTCATGATACATTTTCGTCGCTCCGGGGTGAACAGAATAACGGGAACAATGAAGCTTCCCTCAATATCTGGTGGCGTAAACCTGCCACATCGGGAACACATAATCTGCCTCGACATCAGAGAACTCCGCCTCCTGAAAGCTCAAACGATGACTCCTCTTTCTGAGGGAGTGTATCTCTGTAATGCATTAGCATGGAATCTTCGTATTGCCGCTCTTTCACTTCCGCTACTAGCGACGAGACTGCCGAATTCTGAATAGTAGTTCCCCTACTACCTGAGTCCACTACTCGAACTCCTAGGCTAGCTAGTTGTTGCAGCTAACGGGCCATTTCTCTTTTCTCTGGTCATACATCATATAAACTTCCCATAGATCTGCGGGTAAGAGCATCAACTACAACATTTGCCTTTCCGGGGTGATATAGGATATCAACATCATAATCCTTTAGCAATTCCAACCACCGTCGCTACCGCAAATTCAACTCTTTCTGTTTGAAGATATACTGAAGACTCTTATGATCTGTATAAATATCCACGTGGACACCATATAAATAATGTCTCCATATCTTTAACTCATGGACCACTGCGGCCAACTCTAGATCATGGGTTGGATAATTCTGCTCATGTTTCCATAATTGCCTTGAAGAATACGCAATCACTTTACCATGTTGCATCAATACACAACCTAGCCCAACACCTGAAGCATCGCAATAGACAACATATCCTTCCAATCCCTCCTGAAGTGTCAAGACTGGGGCGGAAGTCAACCTACTTTTAAACTCTTGGAAGCTACGTTTACAAGCATCTGTCCATTGAAACTTTGCTGATTTCTGGGTCAACTTTGTGAGTGGTGCAGAAATAGAAGAAAAGCTCTCGACGAATCTCCTGTAATAACCTGCTAAGCCCAGAAAGCTACGAACCTCCGTAGGAGTTGTGGGCGGCTAAGTCTTCATGGCCTCAATCTTTTGACCATCTACCCGAATACCATCGGCTGCAACAATATGCCCCAGAAATGCCACTGAGTTCAACCAAAACTCGCATTTGGATTACTTTGCAAACAACTCTCGAGTTCGAAGAACTCCAAGGATAGCATGCAAATGATCCGTATGTTCTGCCATATCAGATGTCGTCGATGAATACAATCACAAATGAATCCAGAAAGGGCCTGAACACATTGTTCATCAAATCCATAAACACTGTCGGTGCATTAGTTAGCCCAAATGACATTACCCGGAACTCAAAATGACCATATCTTGTTCTGAAGGATGTCATAGGGATATCTTTCTCCATAACTCTCACTTGGTGATATCCGGATCTCAAATCTATCTTCGAAAACCATTTGGCGCCTTGGAATTGATCAAATAAGTTATCAATCCTCTGTAGAGGATATTTATTCTTAATCGTCACCTTATTCAATTGCCTATAATCAATGCACATTCTCAAGGAGTCATCTTTCATTCGGACAAACAATGCGAGTGCTCCCCACGGGGATGAGCTAGGCCTAATAAAGCCTTTCTCAAGCAAGTGTTTCAACTGCTCCTTCAACTCTTTCAATTCTGCAGGTACCATCCTATAGGGAGGAATAGACATAGGCTTAGTGCCTGGCAACACATCAATGGAAAAATCAATCTCCCGCTCGGGAGGAAGGATTGGAAGTTCTTCAAGGAACACATCCGGAAATTCAGTCACTACAGGAATTGACTGAAGAGTCGGCAATTCAGCTTCTACATCTTGAACCCCGAAGTAGATGATAAATGCAACCTTTCGTGATCATATTTCTTGCCTTTAGATAGAAAATAAACCCACCTTTTGGTGACGCTGTATTCCCTTTCCATTCTAAGACTGGTTCTCCCGGAAATTGGAAACGAACCATTTTCATTCTACAATCAACATTGGCGTAGCAAGAAGCCAACCAATCATGGTATGATGATCAAAAATCAGAATTACACTATTTCTATATAATCGGCTAGCTATTACCGATTCACCCACGAGTGTAGACACCTCAAAAGGTTTAATCGACTCCGGCTTGATTCTAAATCGACCCACAATATATGGAGTGATATATGACAATGTGGAGCCCGGATCAATCAAAGCATATACATCATGAGAAAATACCGATAATATACCTGTGACCATATCAGGGGAAGACTCGAGATCTTGGCATCCAGCCAAAGCATAAACACGGTGCTGAGGACCGCTAGAGCTGGGAATTCTCCCTCCGCCTCTACCATGGCCGACTGGCGCATGTGAACCTGGCCTCATAGGGCGCACAGATGCTGAAGACTTGGCTACCAACCCTGAAGGCCAGGTCCTACCTCTACCATAAACTGAGGGGCAATCACGCATAATATGGCCTGGTCGACCACATGAATAACAAACATCTGAACCCAATTGGCATCGACCCCAATGAAACTTCCCACACTGGGAACATCGTGGTGCGGGTGGCCTTGCCTGACCCAAATCATCTCTAAACTGAGACCCCGAATAACTCTGACTCGGCCCTAAACAAGTAGATTTATCGAATCTCTGGCCGAAAAACTGTGGAGGTGCACTAGTCGTAGAATAGCCTGAGTGCCTGGGACATCTGTTGTCTGTGCCCACCTATGAACTCACTCACTGGACCTAAAAATCTGGCCCTCTTACTATGACCCCTATCCTGCTCGCGTTCACTTCTCTGCTGTTGTAAACTTTCTTCTAAGTTCTGAGCATGAGCCTAAATGCGTGCAATATCCATATTGTCCTGAAAGGACGCAGTCAAACACCTATCCATCAAATACGGCCCTAGGCCTTTCACAAATAGGTGCACTCGGTCACCCATATCTGCTACCATGGATGAAGCATACCTAGCCAAAGAATTGAAGCGGAGGACTCTAGAGCACTCATGCTACCTTGCCTCAAATTTAAGAATTTATCGGCTCTAGATCGCCGAACTTTTGGAGACATATAGTGTCGGAGGAAAGCATCAACAAACTCTTGCCATACCGGGGGAGGTGCATTAGCTCCCCGTGGAGCCATCCAAACCGTATACCATTGGATCGAGACATCTCTCAATCTATACGATGCTAACTCAACCGATTCGGTGTCCGAAGCATGTATCAAATGAAGCGTCCTCAACATACCATCAATAAAATCTTGAAGGTCCTCATCCGGCTTCGATTCGAAGAATTCTGGAGGGTTCAAAGTAATGAAGTCACGGGCCCTTGCACTAACAACCTTATCACCTTGCCCTGTACTTTGCCGCTGAGTCTGTGCAGTGACCAACTGAGCAAGCAAATGTATGGCCTCTTTCACATCTTGGCCCGAAGCATCCGGTGGAGGAGCCGAAGGTGCTGGAGCTGGGGCTGAGGCTCCCTCAGGCTCCTCTAATATAGGTACTGAGCGGGAGGACTGAGATTGAGCTGCACTCTGGGACTCACTTTCCTCTACTACTAGTGGCGGTGCTCTTTCAGCCCGCTTTTCTACCACCGTCTTTCCCTTTTGGGCTGCTGTAGCCTTTTTCTTTACAGGCATTTCTGAAATACACAACACACGATTAAGGGAAAATAATTTATTATATCATAGCTCTATCGCACGATTCTTATGATGAAAGAAGGTCATTTATTCCTAAAATGTCTGTAGCTTCTTGTTTATAAGTGTGGGGCGCAACATACCGATAACCAAGACTCTACTAGACACGGCTCGTAGACACACCCTAGGACTGAACTACTCTGATACCACTTTTGTCACGACCCGTCTAGGGGACCGCGACAGCGCCCGGTGCTAGCCCACCCGGGAACCCCTTGGCTTACACTTACACTTACATCTAGGTGAGCCACATAATTAAACACGTAATTCTATTCATTCTTCATACTAGTCCCCTTGGACAACAATGCCTTTATATCATCATTGGAATCTATGCCACACCAATGTACATGAGCCGACGAGGCTTATCAAAATGATACACAAAATATAGGCCGACAAGGCCAGACATATCTAACCATATACACGTGTCTGCGAGCCTCTAAGGAGAGTATAACATATCACATAAGCGGGACAGGACCCCGCTATGCCCATAATTATGTATACAAAAGAATAAGTACCCAAAAGCTATAGCTCCGAATGAAGTGGAGCTCTGCTATGTAGTCTCTGAGAATGTGGCTATGGATCAAACCTGTCTCCCTGTGCACCTGCGGGCATGATGCAGCGTCCACAAACAAAAGGACGTCAGTATGAAGAATGTACGGAGTATGTAAAGCATAATGAATATCAATATATAAACATAATGAACAACATGAGGAATTGCACAAGATGGGAGATGGTAATATCATGGTCATAGGCACTTACTTGCCTTTCATAGGACTTTCCATTTCTAATGCGTATTTGTGTGCTTACATCCAAATCGTATCTGTTCCATATTTGTACTCGTATTCGTAAACATACCCTTATTCACATTCATATCGTATCATATTCGTTTTCATACTCGTTTCCATGTCATATACATAATGATATCATATACATAGCATTTTCATAGCATACCCGACCATGCAGGATCGGAGTTTCATACATACTTGGCCAACCAAGGCTCAAGGTTACACATACCTGGCCCTATCAAAGCTTCAGGAAATCTACCTGGCCCTACCAAGGTGTCAGGGTTATTCGTACCATCGGCAGAGGTGCGCGCGCGTAACATAATCGTATACATATTTACTTACATATCCTACCCGGCCTCATAAGCTCGGGGTTCCATAATAGTCATACATAGATACATATACATGATAGCTCATAAGTACCTTTAGTATTAACATCGTTATCATCATCGTTATCAGCATTATAGTCGTCATCGATATCATAATCACTATTATCGTCATTCATCTCATCTACCTCAATAGGCCTACTCGTCATACGAGGAATTTAGTACAATGGTAGCGTATCAAGAATCGTGAGCTTACTAGCTCGGAAGGTCAAATCATTTGAAGGATATCATAGACTCATAGAAGATTTAGATGTTCGGCTAAAGAACCATGCCTTATGAAAGAAGGGTTAGCCTGACATACCTTTTCCGTTCAACTATTCTACACTTGCGCGTTCTCCTCCAATGCTAGCGTTTGTACCTTCGTTGAAGTCATACTATCATTAGAATCGATAGCTAGCATGCATGACTAAGACTAGAGAAAATCGGACAGCATATCCTTTATTTATACGACGTTCCTCCATAATGTATATCAACTCCCAAACGTCAATAATACATTCACAATACCATAATAATAGTCATTATTCATCCACACTTCTCAATTTATCTTCAATCACCCATATCCATGGCTATAACACACGACTATGTCCATTCACGTACATTGCTCATCTCATGTTCTCAACATCATTTACAACACATTTACATCACAATACATCAAGAATCATAACTCAATTCAAACTATTTCTCAAATGACACTATTCCACATTCATGACCCATTTTTGTATACCCTTCTACAATCCAAGTATTTCGACTCTCAAATACCTTAAACAACATAGAAATATCATAAATCTTACCTTAGATATTGCAGGAACAAGCCTTTGTTGATAATACTCCACTTGAGCAAAACCCTAGTTCATCTCCATTGGGATTCCTTGACTTGAATGATCTTTAATGGTTTTTCTTACACTTGATTCACTTGGTTTATGTTGTTGATCACTAAAAATCCTTGAATTTTCTTGTGGAATATATGTAGAGAGATGCTTTAGAGAGAAGGGGTGAAATGTGGAAATGAAATAATAAACTTGGTCCCCTTTTTAATAACCCAAAATCTGATCTGAAATGAACAGTCGTCGAAAGTGCACAGTGGTCGTAAACCCAGTTTACGGGCCATATTCCAGTTTACGGTCCGTATTCTGTGGGCGTATTTAAGCATAACAGAAACAGAAAGTCAGTCTGAGACATGGTGATTTACGAAAACAGTTTACGGGCCGTATTTCAGTTTACGGTCCGTATTTCAAGTCCTCTTTAACCATTTAAGCATTTAACAGAAATTTGAAGTTTTGAAAGTTGAAATATGACATGGCAGTTTACGGGCCGTATACCACTTTACGGTCCGTATTTTATTTTACGATCGACTAGCCAAAGTGCAAATCTCCAACTTTCCACATTATCAGAACCTATAGTTAGTCATTATGGAGCATAACCTATCTCTTATTGCAAATCCTACCTAGGGTCGTCAATTGTCATTTCTTACTCATGGAAATATCGTATACTCGTACTCCTCACTAGTCCACTCACTTGTGCAACAACGGAAGATTTTTCGAGGTGTAACATTATATTACTTTCCCCATATTCTATATAAACTCCCAACCATTCATAACAACATTCACAATATCGCAAACAACAATCATCATTCATCTACATTACCCACATTTCACCATTTCACTCCAATTTCTCCATAATCATGGTCATAATCCATTATTGCATTTTCTCACATATAATACTTATTCCATGTTCTAAATGTCTTTCACAACATACTTACAATCACAACATGCCCATATTCATAATTCACCCCAAACTACTACTCAACAATGACAGTATTCACACATTCATGGCCCATTTCGTATATCTTTCTGCAATCCAAGTGTTTTTAACTTTCAACACCTTAAACAACAAGGAATGATCGTATAACTCACCTTATATCATGAAAGAATAAGCCTTGAGTGGGAATTCTCTTCTTGCATAAAAACCCTAGCTCACTTCCTTTGGGATTTCTTGGCTTAGATGAACTTTGATATGTTTTCTACACTTGATTTTGAGGGTTTGATGTAGTTGATCATAGATTTCTCTTGGTTTCTTGTGGATGGAGAGTGGACAGAATTCTAGAGGTTTCTTGAAGTGAGGAGAGTGAGGTCCTTATATCAACTTAAAATCTGTCCCCACTAGATTCTACGGACAAACATACGGTCCGTATAATTTATACTGGTTGTATGTCTGGCCGTAGATCAGGTCCGTATGTTTTATACGGCCAGTATGTTTGGCCGTACAATGCTCAATTCTCCGAAACACGCTCTCGTCGACTCGTTTGATCTCCAATCCTTATAGAACCTTCTTGACACTTGTTTAACACCTCAATAATAATCTAAGGGACATTATCACTCTCCTCCAAGACATCATTACACCATCATTAACTTGTCGCTCATAATTCTTACCCGAGACGCAACATATCCCTTGCTTTCCTTGACAACCTTCTTCGCTTACGTCAAATGTCTTTGAATCTCGATTAGGATCATCAAATGCTATTTCTTACTTACCAAAACATCGTATACGTCGTGCCCTTCGCTAGCCTATTCACTATACGTTAACGTAAAATTTTCCCAGGTGTAACAATTCCAGTATTCAAATGGCTCCGTATAAAGCTCTATACGAAAGAAAGTATAGATCCCCAATTGGGTGGTTTGGAGTCGGGGAGACACAATTAATAGGCCCAGAATTGATTCAACAAGCAGTGGAAAAGGTCAAGATTATCCGAGATCGATTGTTGACAGCCCAAAGTTGCCAAAAATCCTATGCAGACAACCGTCGGCGAGAATTAGAATTTCAAGTTGATTATTGGGTATTTCTGAAGGTATCACCGATGAAAGGTGTGATGAGATTTGGTCGGAAAGGGAAATTGAGTCCTTGATACATTGGCCCTTACAAGATTGTCCACAAGGTGGGTTAAGTAGCTTATGAATTGGACTTACCCTCTGAACTTGAATCAGTCCATCCAGTTTTCCATGTGTCAATGCTTCGAAAATGTGTTGGAGATCCTACTAGGATCGTACTGATAGATGATGTTGAAGTGATAGAAAGGCTAGCCTATAAAGAGCTCCCTTTTACTATACTAGACAGGCAAGTATGGAGACTTAGGAATAAAGAAGTAGCCTCAGTTAAAGTCTTATGGAGGAATAATAACCGAGAAGAAATGACTTGGGAAGCGGAAGAAAATATGAAGTCCAAGTACCCGCACTTATTTCTACCCCCGGAAGAGATTCAAGATGCAACATCAACATTATGAGGTATGTATGCTTTCTTTTCATGCTTTTGGTTGTGTATGGCCATAAAAATATTGCTATTGTGTTGTGGCCTCGTGAGGCATGTTTATTGTGGGTTGTTGTGACAGGGTGATAGCGCCATATTACAGGGGAAACTCTGGCAAAACTTTCGTAGAATTCTCGAAAACTTAAAATTCGAGGACGAATGTTTTTAAAGGGTGGAAGGATGTTACACCTCAGAAAATTCGATGTCGTTGCATAGTAAATGGACTAACACCGGGTAAGGAGTATATGATTTTTCTATAAGTAAGAAATGTTATTTAACGATTCTAATTAAGATTCCAAAGACGTTGGAAGTAAGAGGAGAAAGTTCCTTAAGGAAGGCAAAGCATATGTTGTGTTTTGAAAAAAATGTTCCGTAAAGTACCGAGCTAATGTTGACTTAATGATGTATTAAGGAAGAGTTATAAAGATCCTTAGATTGGTAATGAAGTGTTAAACAAGTGTCAAGAAGGTTCCATAAGGATGGGAGATCAAACGAACAACGGAAACAATTTCCGAGAGGTGGGGTTATACGACCGCTTAAACGGTCCGTATAACATTATATGGTCCGTATAAGGGTCCGTATAGCACCCAACAGAAATATTGTTTCTCTGATGGTGAAGTACGGTCACTTATACGGACCGTATAAGTGTCCGTAGAACACCCGACGGGCTGAGTTAAGTTCAAGTATTTAAATGTGATCCCACTTCACTAATTTCATTTCCCACACTTCTCCATCTCTTTCAAGGCTTCTAGAGAGTTCCACACACTTCTCCTACAAGAATTCCAAAGAAATTAATGATCAACTTCATCAAACCAAGAGAATCAAGGGCAAGAAACTCATTAGGGTTCATCCAAGACAAGGAATCTCATTGGAGGTGGAAAGGGTTTTGCTCAAGTGAAGTGTTTCCAATCAAGGGCTCATTACTTCTCAATCAAAGGTAAGTTTTATGATCATTCCATGTTGTGTAAAGTATTGAGAGGTTGAAAGACTTATATTATGAAAGGAGGTGGAAGATGGGTCATAAATATGAGGATGGTGGCACTTTTGAGTAGTAGCTTAGAATGAATCATGATTCTTTACATGTTGTAATTATAAATATGTTACAAATGACATTAATAACATATGGGAAACATTATATAGGGGTGAGCGTAATATAGTACTATGACCATGATTATGGATGATTTGAAGTGGAATTGGGAGATTTTGATAGTGTAGGTGAATGAAGATTGTTGCTTATGATATTATAAATGTTATTATTGACGTTGGGAGTTGATATATGATATGGAGAGAGTGGCATAAATAAAGGAGATGCTACCCAATTTTCTCTAGCTTTAGTTCAAGCGTGTTTACGTTATCGATTATCTAATATTAGTATGAACTCTCTTAAAGGTAGAAACGTGAATATTGGAGAGGAACGTTCAAGTGATAGAGTAGCTACACGAAAAGGTATGTGAGGCTAGTCCCTTCCTTTCTAAGGCATGAATCTTATGACATGATTTTTCTTTATTCTTCATGACCTTCTTACATTCTGAAAATTATGAGTCTATGTTCATGAAGAGCCTCATATGAGATAAAGATAAGAGATACGTTATGAGTATGATAATGATGATGATGAGCTTAAGTCTAAAGATTCTAAAGTTCATTATATGATGCTTCTACAAGATAATGATCCTAATTATGATTAATTGATGTCGTTCTTCGTGCTACACTCACCTTATATATGCTAATTCCTTCAAGGTGAGGCAGAATGCTTATGAAACTCCATAATAGAATCGGGGGTTCATGACCTTATTTCACCCCGATAAAGTATAATCATCTTTAAGTTCCTATGCATGCATTATGATGAGTACATGATGATGATATTACACTGTGCCTATACGGCCAGGCTGACACCGCTAAGGCGGGCAGCATATACACCCATTTATAGATGGCATGGGCAGACACCACTAGTGGGCGGCATGAGGTGGTTACCCCGGATGCGGGAGGCCTGGACGCGGGCTAATGATTATCACACCGTACCTATATGGTCGGGCAGCTTATACACGTATGCATACATGATATGATGATATTTATAAAGTAAGTTAGCATGCACTATTTCATTCTTAAATGTTAGTCAGTTACAGGTTGTTCCTTACTTGATGTCTCCTGGTTTCATTGTTCTATCATTATTGTTTATGCCTTACATACTCAGTACAATGTTCGTACCGACGTCCTTTTCTTTGGACGCTGTGAGCCCACAGGTAGACAGGGAGATGGTGCAGACCCATAGGAGCTATCAGCAGATTTACAGGAGCACTCCATTATCCTGGAGGTGCTATTTTGAGATATTATTTTGTGTACATATTTGGGCACGGCTGGGTCCTGTCCCGTCCTTATGTCTAGTATTCTAGAAGAGGCACGTAGATACGCATGTGTGGGTGATATGGTCTCATGATTTCCCTCATTATATATATATATATATATATTTATTTATTAATTTTTGATAGCCGAAGGGCTTATGTATACAAATGCAGATATGTTTCAAATTTAAAATGGTTTTCCTTATGACTACATGTGTGAGGGCAATAAATGTGTGCAGGATAAGTATGATGCGTATTAGAATGAGTGGTGCTCGGTAGTTAGCTCCGAGTGCCCTTCATGGCCCCTCGGCTGTTAGTTAGTACCCCCTTGGTTTCGGGGTGGACCTTTTCACTCTATTTTATTATATACGCTCGTCGGGTCGTGACACCGTGTCAGTAGAGTCCATTTTATCGGTTTGAAGCCGACCACACTTGTAAATAAGAGGCTGCAGGGCGTTTAGGAATCATTGACCTTTCTTTCTATCTTAGATCGTGCGATAGAGCCATAGTCTCGGAAAGATCGCTTCTGACCCTTTTTTCCTGTAGGTAAGTGCAGACTGACGAAAGATGAAGATATCAGCCTCGGACAGTGGGGGTTCTAAGAAGGCCCCCAGAGTATATTCAGGACCACAGGCTCCGGGTGTCACGACTAGGGGCCGTGACGGGTACCCGGGGCTAACCACCGAGCACCACTCATTCCCTTACTTATCGTATTCATATCATAAGAAACTCATTTTCGCATTTGGAAACATAATAACTTTACATATATATATATACATAAGCCTTTCGTGTATCTAAACAATATAAACATATATATATTAGAAACATTGTAAGACCTTACTACCCACACCTGCGTGTCTACGAGCCTCTACTAGAGTGCTAGACATAGGGACGGGACAACACCCCGTCGTGCCCAAGATATACATATACACACAAACGAATGATCAAAGGCACCTCCGGAACAATGGAGTGCTCTCAAGTCAGCTAACAACTCCTACGAGTCTGGATCAAACTCACCTCCCTATCTACCTGTGGGCATGAACATAGCGTCCAAAGAAAGCGGACGTCAGTACGAACATTGTACTGAGTATGTAAGACATGAATGAAATAAGCATAATAGAAGAATCATAAACCGTAGGAGGAAGATATAACCTGCATGAGTTTTATAGGTGAATACATTTCATATATATATCGTATATTTATATAATCGTAGTACAGGTATCATCATAGTGCATATATCATCTCATCATCATCATCATCGTTAACCCGCGTCTGGGTAACCATCATATGCCGCCCACTAGTGGTTATCATGTCCGGCCTTCTAGGCGCGGTGGAATCATAAGCAACCCGCCTTAGCGGTGACATGTCCGGCCTTTTGGGCACGGTGGAATCATAAGCAGCCCACCCTAGCAGTGACATATCCGGCCTTTTAGGCATGGTGGAATCATAAGCAGCCCGCCTTAGCGGTGACATATCCGGCCTTTTGGGCATGGTGGAATCGTATTGTCATATACCCATCGTAACTCAACATTTTTATACATGGCATAGGAATATTTTAAACTTACATTATTGATCATCTCATAGACATGTCATGACTTAACACCATTATACACTTATCATTAAAAACATACATTAGAACTTGGAGGCAACTATGTCGGGACCTTGAAGGAAATAGTATGTAAGGTGAGTGTATACAATGAACAACATCATTAACTATATAAGAACATCATATCATGAACTCTAGAATCTTTAGACTTAAGCTCATCATCATCATTGTTGGGCTCGTAATGTATTTCTTATCTCATGTAGCTATTCATGAACATGGACTCTTAGCTTTCCGAGATATAGAGGATTCATGGAGAAGAAGGATAAATCATGCCATCGGATTCATGCCATTGAAAGAAAGGAGTAGCCTCACATACCTTTTCCGTTTAACTAATCTATCGCTTGCTTGTTCTCCTTCAATGCCCACGTTTCTACATTCAACAGAAGTCGCATGAACATTAGCTAATCGATTACTTAAACGTACTCACTAAAGCTAAAGAACATTGGGTAGCATTTCCTTTGTTTATACAACTTTCCCCATATTATATATCAACTCCCAAACATTGATAACAACGTTCACAATATCACAAGCAACAATCATCATCCATCTATATTATCCACATTTCACCATTTCACTCCAATTTCTCCATAATCATGGTCATAGTTCATTATGGCATTTTCTCACACATAATACTTATTCCATGTTCTTTTGTCATTTATAGCGGACTTATAATCATAACATACCAATATTCATAATTCACCCCAAACTACTATTCAACAATGACACTGTTCCACATTCATGACCCATTTTCTATACCTTTCTACAATCCAAGTGTTTCAACTTTTCAATACCTTAAATAACATGTAAATACCATAAAACACACCTTAGATAGTGTAGGAATAAGCCTTGAGATGAAATATTTCTCTTTCACCAAAACCCTAGTTCACTTCACATGGAATTTCTTGACTTGGATGAAATTTGATGTGTTTCTCACACTTAGTTTTGTTGATTTGATGAAGTTGATCATCAATTTCTCATGAGTTCTTGTATATGGAGTGTGTGGAAGGTTCTAGAGAATTCTTGAGTTGTGTAGAAGATAAATGAAATGAAATAAATGTGTTGAAGTCCTTATATCAACTTTTAAAAATCTGTCCCGACGAAATTATATGGACACTTATACGGTCCGTATAAATTTATACAATCCATATAAGTGACCGTGAAACTGCTCCAGTAACCATCCCATTCTATGTCAATTTGACGGCACATTATGCGGTCCGTATAAATTTATACGGTCCATATAAGTGACTGTGAAATCACCCCCTCAACAACTTCATTCTGTGACCATTATACGACAGGTTATACGGACCGTATAATATTATACGGACCGTATAATCGGTCGTATAATCTACCTTTTCTCTGATTTTTGGTTCTCGACACTTCGTTTGATTTCAAATCCTCGTAAGACCTTCGTGATACTTGTTTAACACCTCGTTAACAATCTAAAATATTACTAAGCCATCATTAATTCAATATTCATAAATTTTGTCCGGTACGCAACATATATTTTGCTTTCCTTAACAACTTTCATCTCCTATCTCACATGTCTCTGATATCTTATTTAAAATAATTGAATGGTATTTCTTACTTATCAAAACATCGTATACGTCGTGCTCTTCGCTATCCTATTCACTGTACGTTAACGGGGAATTTTTCAAGGTGTAACATTAGGACCATGCAGAAGGAGCCTCAGTTGTTCCATTGAGACTGATCCCTCTGAGGACCCAGTGACGATTCCTCCATAATTTCTAACTTCCATAGAGGAGGACCCGTCTAAGGGTTCGTATGGGACACCGGAGGAGGAGATTCCCGAGCTCGTACCAGCTACTTCTATGGGTAGAGAGCACTACGTCAGACCAGCTATGCCGGTGAGTGTTACTGATTACTCTAGCCCTCTATCCTGTCCGTCAGTAGACCAGGAGCTGCCAGATTATCGGTATCCTTCTGATTAGGATGGGGGAGATGACGAAGGCCAGACTAGCATACGGCGGGAAGACAATGATGAAGAGCACACTTAACTTTATAGCCCCACCAGATCAGGCTAAGGACCGATCGGTTACAGGTATATGAGTCTTTTATTGAAATTTCCTATATGTGTGTATTTACTGTAGGTTATTACTTAATAGCGGCGAGCGGAAATCCTAAAGGGACGAATAACCAAAATATTTATAAATAACTACAATCAAGGTGTTTTCGCCACCACTGGGAATCTTGAAATTTGGGATGACAAGTAGTCATATATACAGATTGAAGGTGATCATTGAGGATTTCAAAGGCCAAATTAGCATTTGCTTAGTCGGAAGAGTAAGAGATCCTTTTTAATCCGGAGGGAGATGTATTACGAGAATTTGTTTGAATCCGATAGAACTTATACTTATTCTAGGTCATGCGATAAAGGTCACGCAGTGGGGTGAGAGTAATACTAGGATGGGTGACCCCCTGGGAAGTGTACTAAAAGTCCTACAAATTCAGACATAAGTGACAGATAAGATGCTAGAGTAATAACCTAAGGGAAATTGGAGTATGCGGAGTGGTTGGAAACCCTTAAAGATTGCGAAGGATGACGCGGACTAGATTGGCAAAGAAAAAGAAGGTGCATCACAGCTCTAGAATTAGGATAAGTTCGAATAGTATTTGGAAATAGTTTGCAAGCGAGGCGTTAGTAAATATATATATGTATGTGTATGAAATCCCATATGTGGCTGCGCCAACCGATATGTGTGTCCTAGCAACCGACGTTGATATATACTGAAGGCACTAATCGAACAGGGTAATGAAGTTCAAGTGACAAAAGTGGTACAAATGTTACAAGGTAAGTTGATGTTATTTTCACTACAGGTTAGAGTTGGAAAGTCCTAATGCAATAACATCAGGGAAAGGAAGAAAGTGAGTATATAGAAAGTAAAGAGATTAGAATGTCTTAAGAAAAGGAAAAAAATGTGTAAGAAACGAGGGGGAGTGAAGCTTCCAAGAGAGATGGTCGGGCAAGGCAAGGGACTACTTGGATAAAATTCGAAGGTAGGCATGCGAAAGGAATAAAGTATGGTAGTATGGAACAAAAGATGAATGTGTGGGTCATAGAACAGACTTCGATAAGTGGGACTAAAGGATAGTAATCACAAATAGGGATGTGAAGTAAGAGAGATAATAATCAGGCCTTGCAACGATACTAAGAGATTTTAAGATCTCGAGAGGTATATAAAGGGATAAATGTGTAGTCATACTGACACGGTTGCCTCTGAAATGGAGAAGCTTTCCTAAAACATGATTTAAGAATAGAACGGATTTGCACGTTTAAAGGAATATTTCATGAACTTCAGGGTCGATACTATAAAATAACAAGTGGAGAAGGGCGCTCGGGGAGGAAGGAACTCAAGGAAGGATTGAGAATTAAAGTAAGAAAGGTACACTAATGGGCTGGTCAAAAGGAGAGGAGAGAAGAAGAAGGGAAGAAAAGAAAAATTGAGCAATCACCAAGGACAAGCGAGAGGATAATGAACTAACAAAGCTAACCGGGAGGCAGTACATCAATGACATGGGATGAGGATAAGGAATACTGAGATTCGATTATAAAGGAAATATAAAGATGTATGGGAAATATTCTTGAATATTGACTAGCCTTGGCGGCAGGAAGGAGAAGAAAGAAGAGAGTATATTTGCAAGGATTTCACGAAATGAACAAGAAGTGACAGAACACTGGAAGAACTACAACGCATACGTGGGATGCAAATAAGTAGTCGAGGAAAATTTCAGAGAAGTGAGCTAAGTGAATAAAACGATTGATAGTGGATGTGGAAGAGTGTAGCATATTAACTCTCAATGATATATTGTAGACGTAAAGTGAAACCGGAAACTCAGAGTAAGAAGAATTTCAGTAATAATAGTTGTGGAGGAAGATGAGGGATAAAAAGAGCAAAGTGTGACCAAACGCTCTGTAGAATGTTTTGATGGATTCCAATGTCCCCATTAACCCATTGATTCGGGAAATGTTCGGTCATAGAAGGTAGAAGTATACGGGCCTTAAAGAAGGCAGCGAGAATAGAACTGTAATGCATAAGCGCTTCGTTTAAATGCAAAGCCCTCGATTAGTAGAAAGGAAAATAAGTCAAGCTATACGATGAGAGAATTCTGATATTATAAGAGACCAAAAGAGTTGGAGGATCGTTAGGGTTGGCCGATGACTACTGATACTCGGGAGTTACCAGTGTATAAGAACACCCTTAAAAAGGGGGAAAGAGCAGATCTAGTCAAAATTCTAAGGAAATAAAGATGTTAGCTTGAATAGGCCAAAATTTAGGACGTAGT
The DNA here is from genome assembly GCF_019175385.1 of Lycium barbarum. Lineage (NCBI taxonomy): Eukaryota > Viridiplantae > Streptophyta > Magnoliopsida > Solanales > Solanaceae > Lycium > Lycium barbarum. The sequence goes on from NC_083346.1 coordinate 54,470,934, forward strand.
GTCATATCAAGAATGCATTAAGAGGGACCAGAGACGAATTAAAGATAAGCATACCACAAAGCAGGTATGAAAAGGAATTAAAATGGATCAACAGAATACTTCATGTTGACGTGAGATATGATATTTCTAGACCAGGGAAATTTGTACCACACCTAAATAGGCAGTGACGTATCCTAAAGATTAATAAAGAGAGTAAGGAAGGTCTGTAAGCTAACTACAAAGAGAATGACGAAATGGATGATGAGTACAAAGGACACTTTGGGTTACAACGGAAGAAAATCTTCAAATTAAAGGAAAAATGTGAGAATCTTAACAAAAGGAGTAACGATAAGCAGCGATCTCTAAGAGAGGAAGAACGATGTGGGTGCAGATAGAAAGGAAGCAGCATCACCAGAAATTAGAAAGTATATCACAAGTCACTAACCATACTGAGCATAAGGGTATGTATTATAGAATTATATGAACCATCAGCACAAGATTATGCCCGCAGATGGGAATGGACACACCGGAAAGCCAACAAGGAATGAAAGCTAACTAAGTGATCACTAGAATAAGGAAGTCAAGGGTAAGTATACCATACTGATGTTAGAAAAGAAGCTGTGGTAAAGTGAGAGTTGCCCTAACTTTATAATTATTAGTTATACTGCAAGATTCGGGGCAAAGGAATTAAAGGGAGAGTTTTGACAAGAACTCGAAGATATTATGAGCTATAGACCAGTTCAAACTATGATTATTGGTTCATCGCAATATATAATCCTGCAACGAGGAATAATAAGGATGGTGATGAAACATTAGAAATGTACGTAATTAATAAATTGTATTGAGGATATGGGTATAACTGATCATGGAAAGGAATTAAGACGAATGGTGGAAGAAACGTAACCGTTAAGAGTAAATATTTGTCAGTAGCAGAGAACCGCTGAACAAGCAACTTGACGTTAGTATAAGAAAATTTACAATGAATCAGAGAGTTTGGCTGATGAATTATGAGGGGATAATCTAGCACGTATCTAAGCTCAATGAATACAAGTAGGGATGGCCAAGATAGTATCAGAGGAGTCAACAAAAGAAAGTGTTGTATTCGAGCAAGGGAGTTATCAGTTAATAAAGAAATGAGGAATGAAGAGGAAGGACGCTCGCAGGATGGCGAGCTACCATGGTGTGGCCAGTTAAACCACAAGAATGGAGACAAAATGAGAACGCAATACTAGTTGACTTATGATTATATATATGAGGATTCAGGACTGTTAGACACACGAATGAATTTGATAAATAGCTAAGAAGAACAAGACGAAACTGACCAAATTATAGTATAAGTATACGGTAGTCGAACAAAAAAATTCAATGTGGATATTGAGGATCGGTGCACTACAACATTCAAGGAAGAATATTTTTAAGGGGGGAAGGATGTTACACCCCGTGTCTTAAAAGAAGTACTTATCGAATTTGAAACATAAGTACGTTGAGTTATGGTTAAGTAAAACCCCTTTGGAATATAGTCAAGCATTATTAACTATATTTAATGAGTGAAGGATGTATATAAGGTATACCGGAATTTTTTATAAGGAAATGAGTGGAAGAAATGGAGTAGTACGACTTTGGAGAAAGGATGGGTAAAGTTTCGTTTAAAACTTTTGGTCCACCTTGAGGGAAGAATATCTCTTAGCATATGAAGTGTTTTAGGATGTTTCAAAACCCTGAAATGAAGTTCGCCGAGTCTAGTTTCCAACGCAACAAACCGCTCGTTGATAGGACATCGGTGTAGAGAATTATGGACGTTACAAGTTCTACTGACAAAGCAAAAACACGTTCTCGTTGATAGGACATCGGTTGTTTTATGGTACATATTGGTGTTGGAAATGATGTTTCTGATGTTGGTATTGTTGTTGTTGTTGGTTGCTGAATTGAGATTTTGGGCTAGGCATATAAACAGGGGAGATGCTGCCCGATTTTTGGCAGGATATAAAATAGTTTGATTTGAAAACTTAGTACAAGTATACAACAATGAGTCTAACGATAGTGTGAATCCTCTTAAATGTAGACTTGCGAGCTCGGACGAATAACTGGAGATAATTGGAGGTTGAACAGGTATGTTAAGGATCGTCCCTTTCTTTCAAAGGCATGATTCTTATGTTATGATCCTACACATGTTTCCATAACCACCTTGTTTCCAAGAGCGAGAAGTTTATAACTCTTAAAGCTTCTTATGGTGTTAAAGATGAGAATGTTTTTATGAGGATTACAATGATGATGATTTTATGTTTACAAGTCTCAAGTTATGATTTCAACGATTATATGAAAATGTTGAGCTATCTTACGATTTTCTCGATTTTATCCATTGTTGTTGATCTCACCTTATGAATTATTCCTTTGAGGTGAGATAGAGCGATAATGGTTGTTCCATAATATGAATCGGAGGTTACCGACCTTACTTTACTCCGATAAAGTTGTAGCTTTCATATGAGCTTTCATGCATACTATTTACATTATGTATATGAATATTATATTTATGGATCGGGCCGTACATTCCTCAGCGCTAGCATATTATACTTATGGATCGGGCCGCACATTCCCCAGCACTAACATATTATATTTATGGATCGGGTCGTATGTTCCTCGGCACTAACATATTATATTTGTGGATCAGGCCGTACGTTCCTCGGCACTAACATGTTATACTTATGGATCGGGCCGTACGTTCCTTGGCACTACCATGTTATACCTATGGATCGGGCCGTACGTTCCTCAGCGCTAACATATTATACTTATGGATCGGACCGTCAGTTCCTCGGTACTAACATATTATATCTATGCATCGGGTCGTACGTTCCTCGGCACTAACATGTTATACTTATGGATCGGGCCGTACGTTCCTCAGCGCTAACATATTATACTTATGGATCGGGCCGTACGTTCCTTAGCACTAACATATATGGATCGGTTTGCACGTTCCGTAGCACTACACTTATGGATCAGGCTGTACATTCCACAACACTAACATTTATGGATCGGGTTGCATGTTCCGCAACACTAACACTTATATTATGTATATATATACATATATATGTATGTGCTTACTTAAATATGATCTCTAAGATTCAAGCATTACATATTGTACGTTCCCAGATGACAGGTTATCTTTATCTCATATTATGTTCCATATTGTTATATCCCGTATTTTTGGTACGTTGGATTATTCGTAAGCTGATCGACTTAAGCTCAAGGACAAGATTATTTTTGAGATATGAGACAAGGACTTTTTAATCCCGATTTTAATAGTGCACGGCTTGCACATTAATTACAATTAGTGTAAAAACATTAGTGAAGATTAGGGATTATACATCCCGTGCTCTCATGCGTTGGAAAGTGTGCGAGTTAAATGATATTAGTAACGGACACGAGGTTATCCCCCCAAGCCTATCGGTGGTTAAAGTGATGGTACCATGTATCGTAAGGATTTGAAGTTAGACCAATCGAAGAAAATAAGTTTCGTCGAGGTTCAAAATTTAATTGCATGGAATACGGTCCAAGCTATTATATCCCGTATTTTTGGACTAGAAAATTTAATCGTCCAACATGAGAAAATTTACCCGAGCCCAGAGAATTCGATCATACCCAAGGATAAAAATCAAAAGCTCGGTGTATACAAGGAATGAAGTCCCAAAATAATTTAGGACTTAACAAGTGTGACCACGGTGATTGAGAATAATATTTTGTGTGTACCAAAAGGGACTATGGACTAGTGCTACGTCACATAATCATTGAAATGGGTATATGAAGTGTATTAAAAATAATTGGTATTAAAATGAATTGAGAACAAGAAATTAATTATGGTATTAAATAGGATTGCATGGACAAATGTCCACGGTGGGCTGCCACATGGCATTATATAAGTCAACAATGGCATTAAATTCTGCCACATGGCATTATATAAGTCAACAATGGCATTAAATTCTGCCACATGGCATTATTTTATCCAAGGTAATGGATGAGTCATATCCCTTGGAATACAAGAATGGCACGTGGACAGTGGAAGAGCAAAACATGTCAAAGATTGGATTTTATATATAGTTAAACGACACTTTGAAGAGAATAGAAAATTCTCTAAATCATTTTGCTGAACGTTATTAGCATAGGCAGTATCTAATTCTTAGTATTAATGATGTGAACTGTGGCAGCAACTTGATGCAACGTTCTTTACTAATTAAGGAAGCAACATTATTAAATTTTGTTATGGGTTTCGTTCACCGCTTCGATCTCGTTGTTCCATTTTGTCGTGTTGATGATTCTGGGCTTTCTTCGAAGTTAAGTAAGGTGGAAGAAGATTAGTTCTTGGCATATAAGGTAATAATTCTCCTCTCCTAGGCATATTTAAATTCATCCAAGTCATAGTTATATTGTGGGATGAGCAATACGGAAATTATACCGTAAATCGTATTTGATGTTGTTGTTGGCTCATGGGCTGTATGTTGTACTATTTTGTGAGTTATGTGGACGTTGGTATGGGTGGGAATTATGGTATATAGAATGAATAAGATGTTCTTGAGGTGGTTATATACGTACATGTGTTTATGAAAAGAACTGATGGACGACTTGTCTATATAGATTTGGACTAAAACTCGAGGAAAGAGATTTTGTGTTCATGAATTAGTTGAAAAGGGATTATGGCATAATTCTTACTTAATTTGATATGGCAACTTGTATGTACGATTGTTGCTAATGTTGTTACCATTGATTGGAAGTTGTTTAAACTTGGACTGGAGTGGGTAACATAGGGGAGGTGCTGCCCGATTTTTGTTAAGTAACGTGCTAGCTTAGACCTTGGATTATAGGTGTACTATAGTTAATACTTGATTTAAGTATTATTGTTGTAGATTAGGGAGCCCGAGATCTGACTCGTGGTTTGCTTGGAGTGAATAAGGTATGTAAAGCTATCCCTTCTTTCTTTTGGCATGATCTATGTGAGACAAACTGATGACAAATGTGTAAATCCAAAAGAAACTCTTATTCTTAGAAGAACTAGGATGGCTAATTTTCTTGATTCCAGAAGTTGTTTCATTATGTCTTGATACGTGTCTATGATTCAAGAAGTTCTATTTTGATATAATCCATAGTGACATTCGAAGGATACTTGGTATGACTATTGTCTTGATTATCAAATGATGGTTCATTTTGATTATTCTATTGAGTCTCAGATATGACTTAGTTTGCATATGGTTGCTCACTACTCTGCTCGTACATGCCTCAATGTATCTTTCACCGAGTCCCGGGCTAGGGTACGTTCTCGTGCACAGTTTCACTGCATTGTTCACCGAGTCCCTCACTAGAGGGCCGGGATACGGTATATATATATATATATGTATATATATATATATATGTATCTATATATATATATATATATATACCGTATGATGATGTGATTATGGCGCCAAGGATGGTATATTATGACTTTATTCACCGAGTCCCATAATGAGCCGGGTATGATATATGATATATGATATTGATATGCATGATTTACATTTCATAAGGCAAGTGTATTGGTATCTTTGATTGTCATACTTGTCTCCTGTAATCTCTATTTAAGTCATGATCCTCTTTATTGTATTTCATGCTTTATATACTGAGTACATATCTCGTACTGACCCCTTTTCTTCGGGGGGCTGCGTTTCATGCCCGCAGGTACAGACAGTCGGTTTGGTGATCCTCCAGCTTAGGACTTCTGTTCAGCTGTTTGGAGAGATCCATTGTCCCGGAGCCTAGATTATTTTGGTATAGATCTCTTGATATAGACTTATATATATCCAGGGGTACGGCGGGGCCCTGTCCCGTCATATTTCACTATTATACTCTTAGAGGTCTGTAGACATATGTGTGGGTTGTGTATAAGTTTTGTTCAGCTGTGTCTACATGATTTGTTATGGATATTCCCGTCAGTAGTGGCAGCCTTGTCGGCTCGCGTATCGTATTACGTTTTGATTAGTTGTGACTCCTCAGGAGACAGGTTATCTTGATATATAAGACGTTATGAACCTTTAGTTGTTTTTGCGAGTTTCCATATTGTCCTTAGTTTCAGTCTGACTATATCTAACAGGTACGTATACGAGTGTCCCGCTTGGGCACCAGTCATAGCCCACGGGGTTGTGTCGTGACACATATTTCTTGTTATGTTGTTATTTATGCCTTACATACTCATTACTCTGTTCGTACTAACGTCCTTTCTTGTGGATGCTACGTTCATGTCTGTAGGTTTAGATAGCCAGCCGAGTGAGCAACACAAGTAGGACCTCTTTCCAGTTCCAACCAGCAAGCTCCATTTGGACCGGAGCTCTACCCCTTTGGTATGCCTTTTGACATATACATGTATGGGTATGGCAGGGCCTTGTCCTGTCCTTTTTGTAGTTTATATTCCATAGTGGTCTGTAGACAGTGTATATATAGTGGGGGTCATCATCTGCTTTCAGTTGTCCCTTAGTTTTGTGAACAGTATATACGGTGACCAAGTTGGTCTGCGTTGTCATCCTCTGCTAGTATGCTTACATATACATATCCATATACATGTTTTGTGGAATTCTGAGATTAGATCTATCGTATAAATGCTACCACGAACGGTACCAGTGGAATATCAATAAAAGTGGGCCACCAAGTTCTTTAGTACAGAGTGGGAGTGAGTTTAGGGGTGCTCGATCAGTAGTTGTCGGGTGCTCGTCGTATCTCATCGGTTTGGGTCGTGACACAAACTATTGAAGCACACAGACAATCTCCCTTTTCTCTGACAGGACATTGTATAAACTACCCATTGATTTGCAGCTAACAACATCGGCTACTACATTCGCCTTTCTAGGATTATATAAGATACTAACATCATAATCTTTTAATAACTCTAACAATTGCCTCCACCTCAAATTCAACTCTTTTTGCTTGAAAATGTTCTGGAGGCTCTTATGGTCTTTGTAAATATCCACATGAACACCATACAAGTAATGCCTCCACATTTTCAATGCGTGAATCATCGCGGCTAACTCTAGATCATGTGTTGGATAGTTCTTCTCATGCTTCCACAACTGCCTTGAAGCGTAAGTGATAACTTTACCTTGCATCATCAACACAAAAACTGGCCCAACACTTGAGGAATCACAATAAATAACATAGCTCTCTGATCCTTCTGGAAGTGTCAGAACCGTGGCCGAAGTCAATCTGTTCTTCAACTCCTGAAAACTGCGCTCACAAGCATCAGTCCACTGGAACTTAGCTGATTTCTGAGTTAGTTTCGTCAGTGGTGCAGCAACAGAAAAAACCCCTCTACAAATCTCCAATAATAACCTGTCAAACCCAAAAAATTACGAACTTCATTGGGAGTTGTGGGTCTTGTCCAAGCCTTTAACTGCTTCAATCTTCTGTGTATCTACTCGAATACCATCGGCTAAAATAATATACCCCAGAAAAGTCACTGAATTCAACCAGAACTCACATTTAGAGAATTTTGCATACAACTTTCGATCTTGGAGAACTTTAATAACAACGCGTAAATGATCAGCATGCTCTACTTCTGATCGAGAGTATACAAGAATATCATCAGTAAACACAATCACGAACAGATCTAGGAAAGTATAGAATACACAGTTCATTATGTCCATGAATACCGCCGGTGAAATAGTTAACCCGAACGATATTACTCGAAACTCGAAATGGCCATATCTAGTTCTGAAGGCTATCTTCGGGATATCTTTCTCTTTGACCCTCACCTGATGATATCCTTATCTCAAATCTATATTTGAGAACCATTTAACACCCTGTAATTGATCAAATCAATCATCAATCCTTGGGAGTGGATACTTATTCTTTATCGTTACCTTATTCAGCTGCCTGTAGTCGATGCACATCTGTAACGAGCCATTCTTCTTTCTTACAAACAACACAGGTGCTCCCCACGGTGACGAATTAGGCCTAATAAAGCCTTTTTCAAGCAAATCCTTCAGTTGCTCCTTCAGCTCTCTCAATTCTGCAGGTGACATTTTATAAGGAAGACCATATATTGTCTTAGTATCTGGTAATACATCGATGGCAAAGTCAATCTCTCGCTATGGGGGAAGACCAGGAAGCTCGTCCGGAAACACTTCTGTAAACTCATTAACTACTGGAACTGTCACGACCCGACTACAGGCCCTGACGGGTACCCGGGGCTAACCACCAAGCACCACTCATACTATTACCCATCGTACTCATCCTGCGTTCATTCATTATTCTCATACTCAAAATCATACGAAACCATTTCCATTTTGAAACATATTTACCTTTATATACATAAGCCCTTCGGCTATCAAAATAATATATATACAATGAGGAAATCGTGAGACCATACTACCTACACATATGCATCTACGAGTCTCTACTAGAGTACTAGACATATGGACGGGACAGGACCCCGTCATGCCCAAAATATATATACACAAAATCATAAGCAATGGCACCTCCGGAACAATAGAGTGCTCTCAAGTCTGCTGATCGCTCCTATGAATCTGGATCACCTCCCTGTCTACCTGTGGGCATGAACACAGCGTCCAATGAAAGAGGACGTCAGTACGAGCATTGTACAGAGTATGTAAGGCATAAAAAATAATAATACATTAATGAAATATAGGCATATCAAATGAAGTTCATCCTGGGACTGACTGTTAGTTTTAATAGAAAAGAATGCAGGCTGACTTACTTCATAAACATCATCTTCAATCATGTATGCATATATCCATGTATAAGCTTCCCGACCATATAGGTATGGTGTGATCATCAATATCCTCATCCAGGCCTCCCGCGTCCGGGGTAACCATCTCATGCCGCCCACTAGTGGTGTCTGCCTGTGCCATCTAGACATGGTGTATACGCTGCCCGCCATAGTGGTGTCTGCCCTGCCATATAGGCGCAGGGTAATATCATCATCATGTACTCATCGTAATGCATACATAGGAACTCAAAGATAACTATACTTCATCGGGGTGACATAAGGTCGTGAACCCCCGATTCCATTATGGAACATTACTAAGCATTCTGCCTCACCTTGAAGGAATTAGCTTATAAGGCGAGTGTATACAATAATCAAAAATCAATGGATCATAGTTAAAATCATTAGCTTTAGGATTTTTTAGACTTAACTCATCACTATCATGCTCTTAACATATCTCGTTTCTTTATCTCATGTGAAGCTCCTTATAATCATAGACTCATAACTTCTGGGATGTAAGAAAGTCATGGGAAAATAGAAGAATTCATGTCATGGGAGTCATGCCTTAGAAGGAAAAGACTAGCCTTACATACCTTTTCGTTTAGCTATTCTATCGCTTGATTGTTCTCTTTCAACGCTCATGTTTCTACCTTCAAGGGAGTTCGCATTAACGTTAGCTAATCGATCACATGAACATGCTCACTAAAGCTAGAGAAAATTGGGCAGCATTTCCTTTGTTTATACAACTCTCCCCATCTCATATATCAACTGCCAAACGTCTATAATACATTCACAATATAATAACCAACAATCTTCATGCAGCTACATTATCCACATTTCACAATTTCACTTCAATTCATCCATAATCATGGTCATAGTACACTAGTACGTCCTCTCACATATAATTTTTAGCCCATGTTCTTAATATCATTTATAGCATAATCATAATCACAACATATCAAGAATGATGATTCATTCTAAGCTACCACTCAAAGATGTCACTACTCTCATATTTATGGCCCATTTTCTATCTCCTTCTACAATCCAAGTCTTTCAACCTCTCAATACTTCACTTGAGCCAAAACCCTAGTTCACTTCCAATGAGATTTCTTGCCTTAGATGAACCTTAATGAGTTTCTTGCACTTGGTTCTCTTGGTTTGATGAAGTTGATGTTTTATTAGTCTTGATTTAGTGTTGATGAAATATGTAGAACACTTTAAAATCCTTGAGAGTGATGGAGAAGAGTGGGAAATGAAAATAATGAAGTGGCAACATCACTTTATAATTGGACTTAATTCAGCCCGCCGGGACTTCCACGGACACCTATACGGTTCGTACAACATTATACGGTCAGTATAAGTGACCGTACTTCACCAGAAGATAAACAACATTTCTACTGGTGTTATACGGAACGTATAATGTTATACGGATCATATAAGTCGGTCGTATAACCCCATTTTCCTTGAAATTATTTTCGTCGTTCGTTTGATCTCCAATCCTTACGGAACCTTCTTGACACTTGTTTAACACTTCATTACCAATCTAAGGATCGTTATAACTCTTCCTTAAGGCATCATTAAGTCACCATTAACTTGATACTCGTAAATTTGTTCCGATACATAACGTATACCTTGCCTTTCCTGGCCAACTTTCTTCTCTTACCTCGAGTGTCTTTGAAATCTCAATTAGTGTCACACCCCAATTCCGCTAGGGTGTGATGGGCACCCGACCCCGTATCCGAAGCCGAGCGAACCCACAGATTCTTATTTCACATATAATTTCTTCAAACTCTGAAAATCAGATCAAAGTAAAATACATATTAAGCTTTCGAAATCCATCTTTTATCGTTCTCAATTTTAGGCAAAATCCGTAATTATATAAAATTTACTACATAACACAGAATGACATATCGGCTAATGGAGCCACTTACAGACTGATAACCAAAACCCACGACTCTGTCTGCAAAGTCTCTAACATCAATCCAGAAAAACATACGTACAAACCCTGACTCGGCAGCACTCCGGGAGCAAATGGAGCCTGCCAACTCTGTCGGAACATCCTCTGTAATAACTTCATATCATCTGGGTGTACCTGCGCGGCATGAAACACAGCGTCCACAAGAAGGGACGTCAGTACGAGTAATGTACCGAGTATGTAAGGCATGAATAATAACATACAGGAAATATAGAACATGGATAACGACATCAAAGAAATACCGAGCATATCATGAGGTAGAAACATAACCTGTGCATATAAGTGCCCTTGGGCGAATACCATGCATGCTTGACGCTGCGGAACGTGCAGCCCGATCCATATGTGCATATACTATAACATATTGCTGCGGAACGTGCAGCCCGGTCCATACACATATATTACTTTACTTTCTTAGGAAGACATTTCTTTCCATATATATAGAAAATAGAACATGTCATATTGCCGAGGCGTCGGCTCCGATCCATTTAACCATATATCCCGCGTCCGGGCATCCTGCGTCCGGGACGATATCATGTACCAAACTCCAACTGATCAGGTGGCCGTGCGTCTATAGCGCCTTCCCTTTTTCAATCTTCCCCATATACATATACATATACTTATAACATATAAACAGCATGCATGAGAGCCTAAAGAAAATCGTGTCCGTATCGGAGTGACATAAGGTCGGTAGCCTCCGATTATCTTTTGGAATAACCATGGTCACTTTGTCTCGCCTTGGAGGAACTAGTACCATAAAGCGAGACCATAAACGTAGAGTAGTATTAAGAGAAGACATATAATAAGATCACAAACCTCATAAGGCGTCACCTTGTATTCTTGAAGTCTTTAGAAAGTGGAGTCATGTTCAAAGAAATAAGATTGAGGATTAGGAACTAACTCTATTTTCTCATATTCATATTGAGTCCATAACTCGTGATCTTTGACCATGAAACCATCTTCGTCATATTCATCATAGAAATATTCTCATTATGATAGTCACAACACCTATGAAGGTTTTAGTGTAATCCGATTTCATTTAACAAGTTATAGACGTTAGATGCAATTGTCTCAATAAGATATGGAAAGCTTAATTCAATTCTATTGAATGAAAAAAAAAAGTTAATTTCAAACTCGGATTTCTAGGAATAGGATCGTCTCCGAGGCTCGTATTCAAACCTATTATGTCTAAGACATGCCAAAGAAGAAAGAGTGAAGCCTTACATACCTTTTCCGCTTCATACACGTCTCCAAAATCAAGTTTCAAGTTCGCCAAAATCTATAATTTGGTCACAATTACCAAATGTTAATTGTAACGCTTTAAGATTTCAATCTTAACCAATACTTGTCTACAAAAATTTGGGCAGCATCTCCCCTATACATACAACATCCCCGAGATTTAACTCGGCTCAAATATCAACAACCATACCAACAACAATACCAATAATCATCACAAAACACAATATAGCATAACTAATCTCCTTTCCAACATAGTGTAATAGTTTTCATTCCAACTTCACATTTTCAAATCAATACCAACCCTCTCATATTCATTTACTAATCAAGATCATTACAATACAATTTGGAAATATTTCATATCATTTCTACGAAATATTCACAAAATATACAAAGTATACAAATTTTTCACCAAAACCATAATCCATCCAAAACTTCTAATCTTCAACATACATATTCATAACATATTTCCATCTTCCAATTTCATCAACCATAATCATAATTCACATCTTAACAACTTCATTACCATAATATCACAAAATCATTCTAAAGTGACATAATCTTCTACATTCCAATACAATACCAACTTAAACCATTTAACCTTCATTTACATTATAAGAATCACAACAACATAACTAACATATTAAACAAAATTAATCCATTTCCATTCTACTTCCATACACCACATGACTATATTCCATATTTCCAACCTCAATCAAAGTCATTCAACTTCCATTTCCAATATGAATTCCACCACAACCACAACTAGAATACAACATAGAATTCAACTCATATTATCTATACAACAATATACATATACGGCCACCTACATATATACACACCCACCTTGCAAACTTCCATATTTTCATAAACTCTTTTCATTTCTACATTCTACAACATAAACAAACCTTCATAACATAATAAAAAGGAATTAATTCTTACCTTTTTCTCCAATCTTCTTCACTTGACCAAGTTGTCAAATTGATGAAACAAATGCCCTTTCTTCCAAAATAACTACACCAAGTTGTAAAGGACCCTTGAATTAGTAGGAATACCACAAGAAAATAATTTTTGGAACAATATTTCAAAGGGGCAAAAATTTTTGGAGATGGCCGAATGGCCCTCTTGCTTTGCTCTCCTTTCTTTTGTTTTTTTCTCCTTCTAAATTTTTCTTGAAAGTTCTATGATAATGATCCCCTTTTATCTAATTAGCACATGGAAAAATTAATTAAATCTCATGGGCTTGCCAAGACATGGCCGGCCACCCCCTTCATTTGGGCCTCAATTTCCTTTTTGTTGTCATGGGCCTAACTCGGTTGGCCCCGAGTTGGGCCTAGCCCACTGACCTTTCGACCTTAAAACGTCCATATCACCTTGTACCGACGTCACCTGGGAACCCACGACCTATGGTTGGAAAGCTAATTCAATTATCTACAACTTCTATTTCTTGGTATTTTCCCAAATTCCAAACGTATAATACCGTATTTTCCTCTTCTAGTTATCCTTCTCTTCATGCCCATTCCTTATCTTCTACCGTATTTTCCTTTATAATCAATCTTCTCAGTCTTTACGTGAATCCTTATTCCGTATTATGGGTTTTCTAACCCACCATACCAAGTTAGTATCCTTGTCCTTCCCAAGTCATCTCTTCTCTGTTATTGTTTCGTCACAGGGCTTTATCGTTCTTTTTCTTACTTCACATTCCTTGTCGTAGTCACTATTTCTTTAGTCCCTTTGTTTTTTGAAATTGGTTCTCGAACCTCACATATTTCTCTCTTGCTCCATACGACCGCATCTTATCCTTTTCATATGCCTATCTTCGAATTCTTATTCAAATAATCTCGTACCTTACCAATAATTTCTCTCGGGCTTCCCTTAACAGGATTTCATACCTTTTTCCGACATTTTGGTCTCTTTGTTTTCCACTTACCCACACTTTCCTTTTCCAATATTGTTGTGTTAAAATTTCCAATCTTAATCTGTGGTGAAAAAATAATAGCACCTCATCTCGTAGCACTCGTACCATTTACCTTTGTTGTTATTTGGAGTTCAGTATCTTTATTCAATTTGGGGTCTTCCTTATCGTAGCACCAGTAGCTGGACGCATGTGTCCACTGATACAATCACAAACGAAATATCGTACTCATTCATATATATATATATATATATATATATATATATATATATATATAAATATTACCAACTAGCCCACAAAACGTTTCCAAACGTCATTCAAGCCTATTCAAATTTCAAGTTGTGGCGTACTTTCTGTCTCTCTTCTAGTCTAGCCTATCGCATGCTGTGTGGCCTTTTATGGTCTCCAACCATCCCGCATATTCTAATTTCCCTTTTTGGTTACTCTAGCTTTTCATTTGTCTTTTATGGCTAAACCTTCGGGTTTTCTTGCATACTTCCCAGGGGGTCACCCATCCTAAAATTGCTCTCACCTTAGCACGCTTAACCACGAAACTTTTGCGGAATCCGGTGCCTTAATACTGATATAATCGCGTCCGCTTTCTCATATGGCCTTTATTACATAATTTGAGGCCAGTCAAAATCTCACAGGTTCCGAGACATTTTCGTATTACGTCCTTCTTTGTACAATTACTATTTTACCCTTTTTCAATTCGCAATGTCCATTTTTCACCTATGTGTATAATTATTACCTGCCCTGGGCTTCCAGATTACTGATGGCAGTGAACGTACCTTCATCGCAGTTACCTATAAGTATTCGGGTATCAGTATGTCCAGATTTCCTCTTACCATCCGCACATACTAATCTACTGCGAAACTGATTATTAACTTTCTTTGAATTATCCAACAAATCTTGTTCTTACTAACCTCAAATTGTTATCCCTTTTTAACTCTTCGAACTATTAATCACCTTTCTTACAATTGTTCTTCACATCGTGCCCAAATCTATTGCTTTTCTAAAATGTCACATCCCATCTATCGTCTATTTACGATGTTTTCTTTCCATGCTTCTTCCTGTTAGGTATACCTAGTTAAATGACCACATTTTGAAAATAAAAATCTGACCGAGTCTCCTTTACCATCCTCATTATTCATAATCTGTACGCAACAAATATCAACAATACCTTACAAAGCATACAACTATATAACACATTCCAGCCATCCTGAACTTTCAATTTCAGATAACAAAACAAATACTTCAAGACTTACCTTTTTGACTTTCCATGTCATCCCGTACCTTCTCCCGTCGTATGTAAAGCTCATATAAGGAATTTCATTTTCCTATAACTCAGCTCTATCGCACGATCTAAGATAGCAAGAAGGTCAACAATACCTAGATGCCCCGTAGCCTCTTGTTTATAAATGTGGCGCACTTCACATCATAAACAAGACTCTAACGGACACGACTTTGCAGACAACCCCTAGGACAAACCTGCTCTGATACCACTTTGTCACACCCCAATTCCACTAGGGTGTGATGGGCACCCGACCCCGTATCCGAAGCCGAGCGAACCCACAGATTCTTATTTCACACATAATTTCTTCAGACTCTGAAAATCAGATAAAAGTCAAATACATATTAAGCTTTCGAAATCCATCTTTTATCGTTCTCAATTTTAGGCAAAATCCGTAATTATATAAAATTTACTACATAACACAGAATGACATATCGGCTGATGGAGCCGCTTACAGACTGATAACCAATACCCACGACTCTGTCTGCAAAGTCTCTAACATCAATCCAGAAAAACATACGTACAAACCCTGACTCGGCAGCACTCCGGGAGCAAATGGAGCTTGCCAACTCTGCCGGAACATCCTCTGTAATAACTTCATATCATCTGGGTGTACCTGCGCGGCATGAAACACAGCGTCCACAAGAAGGGACGTCAGTACGAGTAATGTACCGAGTATGTAAGGCATGAATAATAACATACAGGAAATATAGAACATGGATAACGACATCAAAGTAATACCGAGCATATCATGAGGTAGAAACATAACCTGTGCATATAAGTGCCCTTGGGAGAATACCATGCATGCTTGACGCTGCGGAACGTGTAGCCCGATCCATATGTGCATATACTATAACATATTGCTACGGAACGTGCAGCCCGGTCCATACACATATATTACTTTACTTTCTTAGGAAGACATTTCTTTCCATATATATAGAAAATAGAACATGTCATATTGCCGAGGCGTCGGCTCTGATCCATTTAACCATATATCCCGCGTCCGGGCATCCCGCATCCGGGACGATATCATGTACCATACTCCAACTGATCAGGTGGCTGTGCGTCTATAGCGCCTTCCTTTTTCCAATCTTCCCCATATACATATACATATACATATACTTATAACATATAAACAGCATGCATGAGAGACTAAAGAAAATCGTGTCCGTATCGGAGTGACATAAGGTCGGTAGCCTCCGATTATCTTATGGAATAACCATGGTCACTTTGTCTCGCCTTGGAGGAACTAGTACCATAATGCGAGACCATAAACGTAGAGTAGTATTAAGAGAAGACATATAATAAGATCACAAACCTCATAAGGCGTCACCTTGTATTCTTGAAGTCTTTAGAAAGTGGAGTCATGTTCAAAGAAATAAGATTGAGGATTAGGAACTAACTCTATTTTCTCATATTCATATTGAGTCCATAACTCGTGATCTTTGACCATGAAACCATCTTCGTCATATTCATCATAGAAATATTCTCATTATGATAGTCACAACACCTATGAAGGTTTTAGTGTAATCCGATTTCATTTAACAAGTTATAGACGTTAGATGCAATTGTCTCAATAAGATATGGAAAGCTTAATTCAATTCTATTGAATGAAAAAAAAAAGTTAATTTCAAACTCGGATTTCTAGGAATAGGATCGTCTCCGAGGCTCTTATTCAAACCTATTATGTCTAAGACATGCCAAAGAAGGAAGAGTGAAGCCTTACATAACTTTTCCGGTTCATACACGTCTCCAAAATCAAGTTTCAAGTTCGCCAAAATCTATAATTTGGTCACAATTACCAAATGTTAATTGTAAGGCTTTAAGATTTCAATCTTAACCAATACTTGTCTACAAAAATTTGGGCAGCATCTCCCCTATACATACAACATCCCCGAGATTTAACTCAGCTCAAATATCAACAACCATACCAACAACAATACCAATAATCATCACAAAACACAATATAGCATAACTAGTCTCCTTTCCAACATAGTGTAATAGTTTTCATTCCAACTTCACATTTTCAAATCAATACCAACCTTCTCATATTCATTTACTAATCAAGATCATTATAATACAATTTGGAAATATTTCATATCATTTCTACAAAATATTCACAAAATATACAAAGTATACAAAATTTTCACCAAAACCATAATCCATCCAAAACTTCTAATCTTCAACATACATATTCATAACATATTTCCAGCTTCCAATTTCATCAACCATAATCATAATTCACATCTTAACAACTTCATTTCCATAATATCACAAAATCATTCTAAAGTGACATAATCTTCTACATTCCAATTCAATACCAACTTAAACCATTTAACCTTCATTTACATTATAAGAATCACAACAACATAACTAACATATTAAACAAAATTAATCCATTTCCATTCTACTTCCATACACCACATGACTATATTCCATATTTCCAACCTCAATCAAAGTCATTCAACTTCCATTTCCAATATGAATTCCACCACAACCACAACTAGAATACAACATAGAATTCAACTCATATTATCTATACAACAATATACATATACGGCCACCTACATATATACACACCCACTTTGCAAACTTCCATATTTCCATAAACTCTTTTCATTTCTACATTCTACAACATAAACAAACCTTCATAACATAATAAAAAGGAATTAATTCTTACCTTTTTCTCCAATCTTCTTCACTTGACCAAGTTATCAAATTGATGAAACAAGTGCCCTTTCTTCCAAAATAACTACACCAAGTTGTAAAGGACCCTTGAATTAGTAGGAATACCACAAGAAAATAATTTTTGGAACAATATTTCAAAGGGGCAAAATTTTTTGGAGATGGCCGAATGGCCCTCTTGCTTTGCTCTCCTTTCTTTTGTTTTTTCTCCTTCTAAATTTTTTTTGAAAGTTCTATTATAATGATCCCCTTTTATCTAATTAGCACATGGAAAAATTAATTAAATCTCATGGGCTTGCCAAGACATGGCCGGCCACCCCCTTCATTTGGGCCTCAATTTCCTTTTTTTTTGTCATGGGCCTAACTCGGTTGGCCCCGAGTTGGGCCTAGCCCACTGACCTTTCGACCATAAAACGTCCATATCTCCTTGTACCGACGTCACCTGCGAACCCACGACCTATGATTGGAAAGCTAATTCAATTATCTACAACTTCTATTTCTTGGTATTTTCCCAAATTCCAAACTTATAATACCGTTGTTTCCCCTCAAAGTCAAGTCACTCGAAAACGTTTTCTTAAAAATATTCGTTTGGAGGGCTTCCACTTTGATTTGGCCCAAGGTTCCTTCATGAGTTGTGTTTAACTTTACATATGAGATTCATATAACTTGTCACATGTTCCAAAAAAAATCTTGACGTGTGGGCCCCACCTCAGCTTACAAATAATCCGACGTTAAAAAATACGGGATATAACAATTAGGATCATCAAATGGTATTTCTTAATTATTGAAACATCGTATACTTCGTGCCCTCCGTTAATCTATTCACTGTGTGTCACCGAAAAATTTTCTGAGGTGTAACATTCTTCCGCCCTTATGGAACATTCGTCCTCGAATGTTAAGCACGCGGGAATTCTATGAAAATTTCGGCAGAGTTTCCCCTGTAATATGGCACTACCATCTTGTCACAACAGCCCATAACAATAATAATACCTCACAGGGCCACACCATAATAGCAATAAAGTTTGGCCACACACGACCCAAAAGCATAAAAAGAGAACATACATACCTCGTAATCTTAACATTCCATCTTGGATCTCTTCAGGGAGTTGGAATAAGTGCGGGTACTTGGATTTCATATTCTCTTCCGCTTCCCAAGTCATTTCTTCTCGGTCATTATTTTTTCATAAGACTATAACTGAGGCTACTTCTTTATTTCTAAGCTTTCGCACTTGCCTATCTAGTATGGCCATAGTTATCTGTTCATAGGTCAACCTTTCTGTCACTTGAACATCATCTACTGGCACAATTCTAGTGGGATCTCCAACACACTTACGAAGTATTGAGACATGGAAAATCGGATGTACTGATTCAAGTTCTGAGGGTAAGTCCAATTTATAAGCTACTTGTCCCACCTTGCGGACAATTTTATAAGGTCCAATTTATCGAGGACTCAACTTCCCTTTCTTACCAAATCTCATCACTCCTTTCATTGACGACACCTTTACGAATACCCAATCATCGACTTGATATTCTAAGTCTCATCGACAATTGTCTGCATAAGATTTCTGGTGACTTTAGGCTGTCAACAACCGGTCTCAGATGACCTTGACCTTTCCCACTGCTTGCTGAATCAACTCATGGCCTATTAACTGTACTTCTCCTACTTCAAACCATCTAATTGGGGATCTATACTTCCTTCCATATAAAGCGTTCATACAGAGCCATTTGAATACTAGAATGGTAGTTGTTGTTGTATGCAAACTCAATAAGAGGTAAGTGATCATCCCAACTACCAGCGAAATCTAGTACACATGCCCGTAGCATATCATTCAAGGTCTGAATAGTACGTTCGGCTTGCCTATCAGTCTGCGGATGAAATGTCGTGCTAAACTTTACTTGAGTACCCAAACCTTCTTGGAAAGATTTCCAGAACTTAGCAGTAAATTGTGCCCCTCTATCAGTAATAATAGACATCGGAATACCGTGGAGTCGCACAATCTCTTTGAGATACAACTTTGCATAATCTTCTGCTGAGCACATAGTCCTAACTGAAAGAAAATGGGCCGATTTCGTGACTCTGTCCACGATCACCCATATGGAGTCATATTTACTTCGGGAACGGGGTAATCCCACAATAAAATCCATGTTGATCACTTCCCATTTCGAAGTGCGGATTTCCATCGCTTGCAATAATCCTCCTGGCCTTTGATGCTCGATTTTCACTTGCTGACAGTCTGGACATTAAGCTACAAATTCTGCTATGTCTTTCTTCATTCCATCCCACCAATACATTAACTTGAGATCATGATACATCTTTGCTGCACCTGGATGAACAGAATACCGAGAATAATGAGCTTCTTCTAGAAGTCGACGATGTATTTCTACAACATTCGGAACATATAGCCTGCCTCGGTATCTAAGAAATCCATCTATAGAAGTTTCAAATGGAGACTTCTCCTTTTCATGAAATGTATCTCTATGGTGGCTCAACTGGGGATCTTCATATTGACGCTCTTTAATCTCTATGTCCAAGGATGAAACAGTGGGATTGTTAATATCAATTCATGTACTGTTTGATTCAATTAGACGAACTCCAAGATTAGCTAGCTGGTGGAGCTCACGAATTAATTCCTTCTTCTTCGGGGGAACTTCACATAGGTTGCCCATTGATATACGGCTAAGCGCATCAGCTACTACATTTTCCTTCTCGTGGTAGTATAAAATACTGACATCATAATCTTTCAATAATTCTAACCACCGCCTCTGCCGCAGATTTAACTCCTTCGGTTTGAAAATGTATTGAAGACTCTTGTGATCTATATAGATATCAACATGAACACCATACAAGCAATGTCTCCACATCTTTAGTGCATGGATAACTGCAGCTAATTCAAGATCATGAGTGGGGTAGTTCTTTTCATGTTTCCGCAACTGTCTCGAAGCATAAGCAATGACTTTACTGTGCTACATTAATACACATCCTATCCCAACGCCAGAAGCATCACAATATACAACATAACCATCTGGCCCTTCTGGTAGCGTCAAGAGTGGAGCTGTTTCAGTAAATCTGTCCTTTAACTCTTGGAAGCTGCGTTCGCAAGCATCATTCCACTGAAATTTAGCTGACTTCTGAGTTAGCTTCGTCAATGGTGCTGCATTAGAGGAATGTCCTTCTACAAATCTCCTATAATAACCTGCTAATCCCAGAAAACTACGGACTTTTGTAGGCGTTGTAGGCCTTGGCCAAGTCTTCACAGCTTCAATTTTCTGAGTATCCACTCGAATGGCATCGTCTGAAATAACATGGCCCAAAAATGTCACAGAATTCAGCCAAAACTCGCACTTTGAAAATTTTGCATACAATTCTCG
This sequence comes from Lycium barbarum, assembly GCF_019175385.1. Classification (NCBI taxonomy): domain Eukaryota; kingdom Viridiplantae; phylum Streptophyta; class Magnoliopsida; order Solanales; family Solanaceae; genus Lycium; species Lycium barbarum. The sequence continues at coordinate 54,492,121 of NC_083346.1, forward strand.
AGTCTGAAGAATTCCAAGAACAATACGTAAATGGTCTGCATGTTCGGATTCTGTGCAAGAGTATACCAGAATATCATCAATGAACACTATTACGAATAGATCCAAAAGAGGCCTAAATACATTATTCATCAAATTCATAAACACTACTGGGGAATTAGTTAACCCAAATGACATCACTCGAAATTCATAATGGCTATATCTCGTTTTGAAAGTTGTTTTGGGAATATCTTGTTCTTTAACTCTCACTTGATGATAACCTGACCTTAGGTCTATTTTGGAAAACCACTTGGCACCCTGTAATTGATCAAACAAATCATCAATTCTCGGAAGAGGATATTTATTCTTTAGCGTCACCTTATTCAACTGCCTGTAACCAACACACATCCGTAAAGAACCATCTTTCTTTCACACAAATAGAACTCTCCCAAAGTGATGAACTAGGTCTAATGAATCCTTTTTCCAGTAAATCCTTCAATTGCTCCTTTAGCACTTTCAATTCTGTAGGTGCCATTCGGTAAGAAAGAATATAAATAGGCTTAGTATCCGGCGACACATCAATAGCGAAGTCAATCTCCCTTTCCTGTGGAAGGCCTAGAAGTTCATCTCGAAATACATGCGGAAATTCATTCACTACCGGAACGGATGGGAAAGTTCGTGGCTTTGCTTCGGTGTCATGAACTCGAACTAAGTGATAAATATAGCCTTTTGCTATCATCTTTCTTTCCTTAAGGTAGGAAATAAACCCACCTCTTGGAGATGCTGTATTACCTTTCCATTCAAGCACGGGCTCTCTCGAAAATTGAAATCTAACTACTTTCATTCGGCACTCAACATTAGCATAACATGAGGCCAACCAATCCATACCCATAATCACATCGACATCTAGCATTTCCAGCTCAACTAAATCAACTTTAGTCTGGTGGTCACATATCACAATTACACAACTTTTGTATATTTGTCTAGCTATCACGGGATCACTAACCGGATTAGAAACCTCGAAAGGATTAATTTGCTCGGGTTTCACCCCAATACGACCAGCAACATAAGGAGTAATATAAGATAGTGTAGAACCCGGATCTATCAATGCAAATACGTCATGAAAAAATATAGATAATATACTTGTAATCACATCAGGGGAGGACTCAAGATCCTATCGCCTGGCTAAAGCATAGATACGGGGCTGAGTGGCACCCGAAGTAGATGCTCCCCCTCTGCCTCTACCTCGACCTGCTGGAATCTGGGGAGTCTGCCCTGTCGGGCGCACAGAAGAAGAACCAGCCGCTGATCCTGTAGGATGAACCGCAACTCTACCACTCATCTATTGGCAATCTCACATCATGTGCCCAAACTGGCCATAGGTACAACAAGCATCTGAACCTGAGTGACACTATCCGGAATGTAATCTACCATACTGGCTACATCGCGGTGCTGGTGGTCTTCTCTGGCTATAATCACCCCCAAACTGGGAACCTGAAGCTCTCGAACTCTGACCCTGCCCTGAAGGAATGGAGCGGTCAAATCTCCTACCTGCAAATCAAGGAGGTGCACTAGTCGCCGACTGGCCTGAGTGTCTAGGATATGTCTGCCTCGATCCCCCTCTAAAATCACTGCCTCCACCCATATATCTGGTCCTCTTGCTTTGCCCTCTATCAATATTACGCTTATCCCTTTGTGGATGTTGTTGCCCGTCTAAATTCTGGGCATGGGCCTGAATACGGGAAATGTCCATCCCATCTTGCAATGAAGTCGTCAAGCAGTCCTTGAACAAGTGTGGCCCTAAGCCACTCATAAATCTGTGCACTCTATCCCCCATGTCGGCTACCAGAGTCGGGGCATATCTAGCCAATGAATTAAACTGAAGGCTATACTCTCGGGCAGTCATATTTTCTTATTTCAAGTTTAAGAATCTATCCGCTCTAACTCGGCAGACCTCGGGTGGCAAATAGTGGCGGATAAAGGCATCTACAAATTCTTGATAAACTGGAGGAGGTGCATTCTCTTTCCTTGAGGATATCCAATTGTTATACAAAAGTACCGCCACATCTCGGAGTCTATAAGATGCTAACTCCACAGATTTAGTCTCGGAAGCATGAATAATCTTCAATGTCCTCAACATTTCATCAATAAAGCCTTGCGGGTCTTCATCTGGCTTTGACCCGAAAAACTCCGGAGGATTCAAACTCATAAAATCACGGGCTCTAGTACTAACTGTCCTGTCACTTGGACCTGAACTCTGCCGCTGTGCCTGGGCGGCAACTAACTGTGTCAATGGATGAATAGCCTCGGTCATTTGTTGACCCGAAGTAACCGGTGGAGGAACTGGAGGCATAGGAGCTGGAGCTGAAGCCCCCTCTTGTTATTCTATAATAGGCGGACTAGAAGAGGCATTAGATGGAGCCTCGTTATGTGATTCACCCTCTTCTACATTCAATGGCGGCTCCCTTTCTACCTGCCTTCATACCGTAGTCTTGCCTTTTTGGGCGGCTGTAGCTTTTCTCTTTGGCGACATTTCTGAAATCATAACATACTATTAGGGAGGAGAAAATCTTATAACACGGCTTTATCACACGATCTCATTAGAAGAAGAATGGTAATTTTTCCTAAATTCCCTGTAGCCTCCTATTTATTAGTATGGCGCGCAACGCACCATAAAAGATACTCTACTAGACACGGCTCGTAGACACTTCCTAGGACTGAACTGCTCTGATACCACATTTGTCACGACCCGACTAGGGGCCATAACGGGTACCCGGGGCTAACCACCCAGCATCGCTCATACTATTACCCATCGTACTCATCCTGCATTCATTCATTATTCTCAAACTCAAAATCATAGGAAAACCATTTCCATTTAGAAACATATTTACCTTTATATACATAAGCCCTTCGGCTATCAAAATAACATATATATAATGAGGAAATCGTGAGACCATACTACACACACATACGCATCTACGTGCCTCTACTAGAGTACTAGACATATGGACGGGACAGGACCAAGTCGTGGCCAAAATATACACAAAATCATAAGAAATGGCACCTCTGGAACAGTGGAGTGCTCTCAAGTCTGTTGATCGCTCCTATGAATGTGGATCACCTCCCTGTCTACCTGTGGGCATGAACACAACGTCCAAAGAAAGAGGACGTTAGTACGAGCATTGTAGTGAGTATGTAAGGCATAAACAATAATAATACATTAATGCAATATAGGGATATCAAATGAAGAACAACCTGGGACTGACCGTCAGTTTTAATAGAAAAGAATGCATGCTGACTTACTTCATAAACATCATCATCACAGCATGTATGCATATATATATGTATAAGCTACCCGACCATATAGGTACGGTGTGATCATCAATAGTAGCGTCCAGGCCTCCCGCGTCTTGGGTAACCATCTCATGCCGCCCACTAGTGATGTCTGCCCATGCCCTCTAGACAAGGTGTATACGCTTGTCACGACCCAGCTAGGGGCCGCGACGGGTACCCGGGGCTAGCCACCCAGCACCACTCGTGCTACTAATCGTCTTGCTCGTTTAATGATCTTTTATCAGCTTTATACTCAAATTGTAGGAAAATCATATTTTACATGGAAACATAAATACTTTTATATACATTTGACTCTCGACCATCAAAATAATATATACATATAATAGCATCTCGTGAGACCATCTAACCCACACTGCACATCTACGAGCCTCTACTGGAGTACTAAACATAAGGACGGGACAGGACCCCGTCATGCCCAAAAATACATATACATGAATATACACAAAAGAATCGTCATAAGCACCTCCGAACAAAGGAGTGCTTTCAATCAGCTGACGGCTACTGCTGGTCTGGGTCGAGCTCTCCTCCCTGTCTACCTGTGGGCATGATCATAGCGTCCAAAGAAAATACACGTCAGTACGAATATTGTACTGAGTATGAGAGGCATAAACAATGAAATAGAACAATGGCATAAAGGAAATATCAATATGGAACATCTATATCTAATTGTCATGTATAAAAGAATTAAGCCATGTTGTCTTACTCATACTCGTCATCATGTCGTGTATGCATAATGTATAAGCTGCCCGCTCATATAGGTGCGGTGTAGTAATGTATAAGCTGCCCGTCCATATCGGATCGGTGTGATAATCATAACATTAGCCTGCGTCCAGGCCTCCCGCGTCTGGGGTACCATCTCATGCCGCCCACTAGTGGTGTCTGCCCATGCCATTTGGCCATGGTGTATCGTATAGCTGCCCGCCTTAGCGGTGACTGCCCGGCCAACTAGGCGCGGTGTTATATCATCATCATACATACTTATCATAATAGGCTTATCGTAACTTATCATAATACATGCATAGGGTTTATAACCAACTTTACTCTATCGGGGTGACGTAAGGTCGTGATCCCCCGATTTCATTATGGAGCAATTATTGACATCCTGCCTCACCTTGAAGGAACTAACATATAAGGTGAGTGTGAGCAATAAATATCATCATTCCATTTTAAGATCATCATATCATATCTCTTATCTTATATTACCATTCATAGATATAGGCTTTTAGCTTTCCGGAATATAGGGACTCATGAAGAGGAGGAAAATTATGCTATGAGATTCATGCCATTAGAAAGAAAGGACTAGCCTCACATACCTTTGACATTTAACTAAGCTATCGTTCGCTTGTTCTCCTTCGATATCACGTTTCTACTTTCAAAAGAGAATTCGCATTTACGTTAGTTAATCAACTATAAGAACGCGCTACTATTTCTAGGAAAAATTGGGTGGCACTTCCTTTGGTTATACTACTTTTCCATATTCTATATCAACTACCAAGTATTCATAACAACACTCACAATATCGTATCAACAATCGTCATTTATCTACATCTACCACATCCCACCATTTTTCTCCAATTTCTCTACATTTATGGGTTTTTGCTCATCATCACATTTTCTTATATATCACACCCATTTCATGGTCTACACGTCATTTATAATATCTTTATACTCACAACACCTCAACATTCATAATTCAATCCAACTATCATTCAATTATGGCACTATTCACATTTTATGACCCATTTACTACACTCTTCCATAATCCAAGTGTTTCAACGTATTAATGCTTCAATCATCATGAGAAGGTCATTAAACTTACCTTGGGTAGTGTTGGAACAACCCTTGAGCAACAACACTCTTTTATGCCAAAAACCCTATTTCACTTCCTTTGCAATTTCTTGGTGTAGATGAACTTCGATGTGATTCTTACACTTGATTTCATGGATTTGGTGTTGTTGATCTTGATCTTCCTTTGATTCTCTTGAATTATTGGGAATGAAATGTTTGGAATGTTCTAGAGTTCTCTTGAGTTGTGTAGATGAGAAATGAAATGAAAATGAATGAAAAGGGTCCCTTATATTAATCACAAAAATCTCATTTTTATGAACAGTAGTCGGGATGCACAGTAGTCGTAAACCCAGTTTACGGGCCGTATTCTGGTTTACGGTCCGTCCTTTACGACCGTATTTAAGAATATCAGAAACAGAAAGGTTTGCTGGAGTCATGCTGGTTTACGGTCACAGTTTACGGCCGTATTTAGATTTACGGTCCGTATTCCGAGTCGTATTTAACCATTTCGTCATTTGGCAGAAAGTTGAAGTTTTTGGAACGTTGAAGGACGATGGCAGTTTACGGTCCGTAAACTACTTTACGGGTCGTATTCTATTTTACGACCCACTGGGTCGAAGTGCAAATCTATAACTTTCTCGTTTCCAAAATTCATAAATAGTCATTCCCTACTTAGTAAAACATCGCACACTCATACACTTCATTGGTCCACTCGTTGTACGTTCACGCAGAAATTTTCGAGGTGTAACACTTTTGCCCCCTTTGGAACATTTGTCCTCGAATGTTAAAACACTCGGGATTCTACGAAAATTTCGCCAGAGTTTCCCCTACAATTTGGCACTACCAACCTGATACAACAACCCATAATATCATCGTCTCACAGGGCTACATCACAACATCAACATATCTATGGCCACACACGACCAAAAGTATGAAAAATAAGCATACGTACCTCATATCGTTGGCGTTTCATCTTGAATCTCCCCCGGGGGTCAAAATAAATGCGGATACTTGGACTTCATATTCTCTTCTGCTTCCCAAGTCATTTCTTCCTGGTTATTGTTTCGCCACAAGACTTTAACTGAAACCACCTCTTTGTTTTGGAGTTTTCGTACTTGCCTGTCGAGGATAGCAATAGGCATTTCTTCATGGGTTAGCTTTTCTGTTATTTGCACATCATTTATCGGAACAATCTTTGTGGGATCCCCAATACACTTGCTGTCACACCCTAATCTGGATCAGGGTATGATGGGCACCCGACCTTTATTTAAGGCCGAGCGAACCCGCAGACACTTATTACACATATAATCTCTTTGGACTCTTAAATCAAATGCTAATGAAATTCATAGTAAATTCTTTCAGAATATTCTTTTCATCTTTCTTTAATCAAATAAAATCTGTAACCACATGGACTTTATAACATAACACAAAATGACACACCGGCTGATGGAGCCGCTTACAGACTGACTTCCAATACCCACGACTCTGTCTACAAAGTCTCTAACATTAATCAGAAATCATAACACATAGACTCTGACTCGGCAGCACTCCAAGAGCAAATGAAGCTTGCCAATGCCGCTGGAACACCTTTCATATTGGCTTCTACTCATCTGGGTGTACCTGCGCGGCATGAAACGCAGCCCCCGAAGAAAAGGGGGTCAGTACGGAATATGTACTGAGCTTGTAAGGCGTGAAATACAGAGAACAGAACCATAATCGAAACAAACAGTACAAGAGTGAGTACATTATCCAGATTACCAAACGCTTATTTTCCAATCACAATTCGTGCATGCAGAGGTCATATATCAGAAAAAGTGCAGATCCAGAATAACAAAATGTTTGTTCCCCAAACACAGATCATATATGCCGGAGTCATATGTCAGAAGGAGTACGGATCCAGAATGTCAGATTGTTTGGTTTCCAGACACAGATCATGTATGCCGATGTTATAGGTCAGAAGAAGTACAGAAGGTACAGAATGCCAAAATGCATACTTTCCAAACACAAATCATGCATGTCAGAATCATATGTCGTATAAATGCATATAACAGATCCCGACCCTTTGGTGAGGGACGCGGTGAACAGAATCATATAACAGATCCCGGCCCTCTAGTAAGGGACGCGGTGAACAGAATCATCATATGCCAAAATCATATATCATATATGCATGTAACAGATCCCGTTCCTTTAGTGAGGGATGCGGTGAACAGAATTATCGATGCATGTCAGAATCATATACCATATATGCAGATAACATATCCCGGCCCTCTATTGCGGAACGCGGTGAACATAATCATCATATGCCATCATGGCCGCCATCCCCATATCATCATATACAGATATACATATAACAGAACCCGGCCCGCAAGGGAGAGGGACGCGGTGAACAATGCAGAGGAAGGCGCACGATAACAGAACCTGGCCCGGGGCGTAGTGAAGTACATACTGCGGCTTGCACGAGCAGAGCAGTGCGAAACCATATGCACACAAATCCAGACTCGATAGATACATACACTTACCGACATCTGAAGGCTCATAAACATGTTTCAAGTCAATCCGGTTTAGTTTAAGAAAGTTATGAGAGTTTGAAGTACAGAACCTTCTACGAACGTTTCAGAAGCCATTTTTGGAAAATCAAAGCAACAATCATATCAAGTACCTTTCGGATATCGTTATGGATCAAATCAGATAGAGCTTTTAGAACCATATGTACGTGAAAGCTACAGACGTTTTTACCGCAGAACTTTTACGAACATTTCAAAGCAAATCCGAGATCTTTTACGAAAGTTAGGGACATTAAAACTTACAGAACTCTTTTAGAAACACAATTCTTTATGCTTATCTCGTTATTCAATCATATAATAAGCTCGATCAAATCAGACATACTTATATCTAAAGTGAATTAGAATCATGGACAACCTCAGAAACATATGGAACAGAGTTTCGGAATCACGGATACATATCAAAACCATATGAAGTAGCTTATTCATTTAGTAATCATACAATAGACTCAACTATACGAAACATGCTCATGACAAAAGAGAATAGGCATCATAACCAAACTTGGAATCAAAGAGTAGAGTTACCCCGAGGTGCGTGTCATGTCATACCTTACTTAGCTCTAGGACATGCCAAAAGAAAGAAGGGGTAAGCCTTACATACTTGTTCGACCGCTTATAAGCTACGCTTATTCGTCCAAGCTTGTAAGTCTCAAGTGTGCAGCCACCACGTCCACCGCCTTATTTTTGGTTGATTTTTAGCTCAAATTGGAGGCAATGCAACGTAGAACGCTTTTCTCTTCACGGGCTTCGGGATTCGGGGCTCAGATTTTGGTCAAAATTGATCTTTTCTCTCTAAGCTCTCTTCTCTCTTTTTCTCTAGAATTTTTCTGGGTGTTTTGTTCTGAAAAATGAGGAGAAAAGGCTGATATATCACTTAAATAAACATGGGTCATGGGCCTAACCCGGTTGGGCCTAGCCTACTGACCTTTCTGCCTTAAAACGTCCATATATCGTTATCCCGACGTCTCCTGTGGACCCAAGACCTTTGGTTGGAAAGATAATTCAATTATCTACAACTTCTATTTCTTGGTATTCTTCCAAATTACAAACTTATAATACCGTTTTTTCCCCTCGAAGTCAGATCACCCGAAAACGTTACTTAAAAATATTTGTTTGGAGGACTTCCACTTTGATTTGGCTCAAGGGTCCTTCTTGAGTTGTGTTTAACTTCACATATGTGATTCATATAACCTGTCACGTGTTCCTAAAAAATCTCGATATGTGGGCCCCACCTCCGCTTACGAATAATCTGACGTACAAAAAAAATACGAAATATAATACTATCAACGTGAGTTTAAATTATGTAGTAACAACGTGATAGTCAATGTTTGAGGAAGCACGTGTCACGCTAAGGCTCTGAAAATGCGGGGTATAACATCCTTCCCCCCTTTGGAACATTCGTCCTCGAATGTTTAAACTAAGCTCGTACTCTGTCCATAATCCCATTCTCGGGTACATCCATTATCGGATCATCCTTCTTCGAATACTATCGTAATTGATGCATTATTGCATCATCTTTTTCCTACAACCTGGTCATTTAGTTGTTCAGCTCTTGCTGTTTTGTAGTCTCCCTTTACTGGGTGGTCATTCCATAGTAAGCATCGTAGTTATTCCAATATCTTGTTAATGTTTGTCCCCTTCACCGGAACATCGTTCAATTCCTTTTCTTCCTGATGAATTATTTTCAGTCCAATCTTGAAAGATACCCTGCAATCACTCTATTCTTTTGCTGACTGACCATTATATCTTATTGAATTCGCTTCTACAAAAATTCTCACTTCAAATTACATCTGTTTTTCATGTCTGAGTGCGTTTTGAATCTTTGCATCCTATTCACTCGCTTTCTCCTTATGAGTATTACCTTACGGTTCCTTCCAAAACAAATCCACACTTCGGTCTTTAATCCTTACTTTTCAATTTTAAGCCCAATACGTTTCTTCCATCAATTCACTCAAGGTCCGTACTGAAATGGATAACGATAACAACTATATCATTTCCGTATAACTCTCACTTTTTATTTTAGGGTCTATAATTTTCACATCTTAGGATTTGTCGTTCTAATCTCTACACTTATACTTTCCTTACTTGCTTCCCCTCTTTTAAAGTCTTACTTATAACACTCATAAATCCATTACCTCATCGATCGGTGCCTTCAATATACCATAGCACCGGTTGCTGGGACATACATGCCCACTGATACAATCACATGTAGAATATTATACGCATTCATATATAGGTATATATATAATTTCTACCCTCTCGCCTACAAAACATTTTCAAACGCTATTCAAACTTATCCTAATTTCAAAGATGAGATGCACTTTCTATATCTTCACCAATCTAGTCTGCCTCGTCCTACGCGACCTCTTATGGTCTCCAACCATCCCCGTATACTCTGATTTCCCTTAGGATACTCTAACTTCTCATTTGCCTCTTATGTCTCAATTTATAGGACCTTTAGTTCACTTCCCAGGGGGTCACTCATCCCAAAATTTCTCCCATCTTAGCACGCTTAACCTCGAAACTTCGATGGAATCCGGTGCCTTAATGCTGATATAATCGCATCCACTTCCTCGCATGACCTTTATTACATGATCTGGAGCAAGTCGAAGTCTTACAGATTCCGAGACCTCCTCGTAACACGTCCTTTCCTTTACAATTACTATTTTACCCCTTTTCAATCCTCAATATTCACCTTTCACTTTCGTGTATAACTACCTTCGTCCCAGATTCCTAGATTCCCGATGGTAGTGATCGCGCCTTCATCGCCCTGCCAAATCCATAACCTTTCTGAAACAACTCACCCCACTTATCGTCCATTTACAATATTTACTTTCCACGCTTCTTTCCTGTTAGATGTACCTAACTAAATAGCCTGATTTTGAAAAAATCTAACAGAATCTTGTTTACCATTCTTACTGTTCAGAATCTGCACACAGCAAATACCAACAATGCCTCACAGGGCATATATTTGTGTACGACATATTCCAGCCACCCAAGGGGCTCCCAATTTCAGGTAACAAAACAAATATGTTACAACTTACCTTTATGACCTTCCATATTATCACTCAACTGCTTCCGTCGTATGTAAGGCTTACATGTAAGGAATCTCATTACCTATGACTTGGCTCTATCGCACGATCTGAGACAGAAAGAAGGTCAACAATCTCTAGATGCCCTGCAGCCTCCTGTTTATAAATGTGGTCGGCTTCACACCATAAACCAGACTCTACTGGACACAACTTTGCAGACAACCCCGAGGACAAACCTGCTCTGATACCACTTTGTCACACCCTAATCTTGATCAGGGTATGATGGGCACTCGACCTTTATTTAAGGCCGAGCGAACCCGCAGACACTTATTACACATATAATCTCTTTGGACTCTTAAATCAAATGCAAATGAAATGCTTAGTAAATGCTTTCAGAATATTCTTTTCATCTTTCTTTAATCAAATAAAATCTGTAACCACATGGACTTTATAACATAACACAAAATGACACACCGGCTGATGGAGCCACTTACAGACTGACTTCCAATACCCACGACTCTGTCTACAAAGTCTCTAACATTAATCAGAAATCATAACACATATACTCTGACTCGGCAACACTCCAAGAGCAAGTGGACCTTGCCAACGCCGCTGGAACATCTTTCATATTGGCTTCTACTCATCTGGATGTACCTGCGCGGCATGAAACGCAGCCCCCGAAGAAAAGGGGGTCAGTACGGAATATGTACTGAGCATGTAAGGCGTGAAATACAGAGAACAGAACCATAATCGAAATAAACAGTACAAGAGTGAGTACATTATCTAGATTACCAAACGCTTATTTTCCAATCACAATTTGTGCATGCAGAGGTCATATATCATAAAAAGTGCAGATCCAGAATATCAGAATGTTTGTTTCCCAAACACAGATCATATATGCCGGAGTCATATGTCAGAAGGAGTACGGATCCAGAATGTCAGATTGTTTGTTTTCCAGACACAGATCACGTATGCCGATGTTATAGGTCAGAAGAAGTACAGAAGGTACAGAATGCCAAAATGCATACTTTCCAAACACAAATCATGCATGTCAGAATCATATGTCGTATATATGCATATAACAGATCCCGACCCTTTGGTGAGGGACGCGGTGAACAGAATCATATAACAGATCCCGGCCCTCTAGTAAGGGACGCGGTGAACAGAATCATCATATGCCAAAATCATATATCATATATGCATGTAACAGATCCCGGTCCTTTAGTGAGGGATGCGGTGAACAGAATTATCGATGCATGTCAGAATCATATACCATATATGCAGATAACAGATCCCGGCCCTCTATTGCGGAATGCGGTGAACAGAATCATCATATGTCATCCAGGCCGCCATCCCCAAATCGTCATATACAGATATACATATAACAGAACCCGACCCGCAAGGGAGAGGGACGCGGTGGACAATCCAGAGGAAGGCGCACGATAACAGAACCTGGCCCGGGGCGCAGTGAAGTACATACTGAGGCTTGCACGAGCAGAGCAGTGCGAAACCATATGCACACAAATCCAGACTCGATAGATACATACACTTACCGACATCTGAAGGCTCATAAACATGTTTCAAGTCAATCCGGTTTAGTATAAGAAACTTATGAGCGTTTGAAGTACAGAACCTTCTACGAACGTTTAAGAAGTCATTTTTGGAAAATCAAAGCAACAATCATATCAAGTACCTTTCGGATATCGTTATGGATCAAATCAGATAGAGCTTTTAGAACCATATATACGTGAAAGGTACAGACGTTTTTACCACAGAACTTTTACGAACATTTCAAAGCAAATCCGAGATCTTTTACGAAAGTTAGGGACATTAAAACTTACAGAACTATTTTAGAAACACAATTCTTTATGTGTTGCACCTCGAAAAATCTTCCGTAGATACGCAAGTGGATAAACTAGTGATCAATATGAGTGCATGATGTCCATGAGCAAGAAACGACGTTTGATGACCTTAGGCGAGATTTCGAAAGTATCCGATGTGAGACGAGGAAGTTGGCTAAGTTAAGATGAGATACAAGGTGAGCAATGCATGTGCATGGACAGGGGTGATTAAAATGAGAAGTCTAAGAAATATGGGAAGTTGCAGAATTGCAACTGCCCAGTGGTCGTATATTGCAAAATACAGACCGTAAAGTGCAATACGGTCCGTAAACTGGTAGTCGTAAACTGCCATGCAAAAGCTTCAGCTTTCTGCCCAGTGGTCGTAAAGTGCAAATATGGACCGTAAACTGGTATACGGTCCGTAAACTGCCAGGTCGTAAACTGGCATGCCAAACTTCAACTTTTTGCCAGCCGAGGAAATGGTTAAATACGACCAGGTGGATGGACCGTAAAGTGATTTATGGCCCGTAAACCATGGTCGTAAACCACCATGAAGGCAGCCCAGCTTCTGGTTCTGGAAAGGGTTAATTACGCCCATGGAGGACGAGCCGTATAGTGGAATACGGGCCGTAAACCTCCATGGACGACCACTCTTCACCCAGCACAGATTTTTCAATGCATTAAATATGAGGATCAAGACTTGTCTTATTTCATTACAACATTACACCACTTCTCTCTAAAACTTCTCTCTCCATTTATTATCTGAGTTTTCAAGGATTATAAGCCATCAATAATATTAAGACAAGTAAATCAAGGATAAGGGAATCATCAAGGATCATCCAAGTCAAGACATCCAAATCGAGAAAAACTAGGGTTTTGCTCAAAGAGGAGTATTATCAACCAAAGCTTGTTCCTATAACTTCTAAGGTAAGATTCATGATTTTTACAAGATGTTTAAGGTATTGGAGAATTAAAATACATGGATTGTAGAAAATGTGGTCAACTAGGTCATGAATGGTGAATAGTGACATTTTGAGGAATAGTTGGAATTGAATTATGAATGTTGTTGTGTCATGATATGAATGTATTATAAATGGTACTAAGATCATGAACTCGACACGTTAGACGAATGGACGAAGTTGGAGGTCATGACCATAATTATGGGAGAATTAGAAGCAAATGGAGAAATCTAGATAATGTGGGTGATGTGAATGACTAATGGCCATTGTTATGATATTAATAAAGGTATAGACGCTAGCATTGGAAGGGAACGTGCAAGTGTAGAATAGTTCGACGGAAAGGTATGTAAGGCTAACCCTTCTTTCATAAGGCATGGTTCTTGGCCAAATTCCTAATTCCTCTATATGAGTATGTTGTCTTCACATGGTTAACATTCCGAGCTCATAAGCTCACGACCCTTGATATGTACTATGATTATACTATGTTCCTCGTATGACGAGTAAGTCTATAATGTAGATGTAACGATAATGATGAGGATAGTAATGATGATGAGAGTAAAATGAGATTAGAGATGCTTACGAGCTATGATATAGGTATATGTATGCCTATGAAGGGCTATGATAAGACCCCGAGCTTATGATGCCGGGTAAGACTATATGTATATGACTATGTATAAAGTATGCATACGATTACGAAATGCGCGCACACCTCTGCAGATGGTACGGATAACCCTGACGCCTTGGTAGGGCCAGGTATGTATGATCTTGAGCCTTGGTCGGCCAAGTATGTATGACACACCGATCCTACGAGGTTGGGTATGCTATGTAAATACTATGTATATGATATGACCATGTATAAAATATGAATATGAGTGTGATAAGTCTTAGTAAGGGCATGTATACGAATATGAACACAAAGTGGTATGGCTATTATTATGGGATATGAACGACGATGTATGCAAGTAAGCGACATGATGATGATGATATTACTGTATCCCCTCCTATGATATTTCATATGATATCTATTATGCTTCTATATTGATGTTGATCATGCTTTACATACTCAGTACATTCTTCGTACTGAAGTCCTTTTGTTTGTGGACGCTGCGTCATGCCCGCAGGTGCATAGGGAGACAGACTTGATCCATAGCTGCTTATTCAGAGATTGCATAGCAGAGCTCCATTTCTTTCGGAGCCGTAGCTTTTGGGTACTTATTCTTTTGTGTATATAATTATTGGCATAGCGGGGTCCTGTCCCACACTTATAAACAAGAAGCTGCGGACATTTTAGGAATATATGACCTTCTTTCTTCATAAGAATCGTGCGATAGAGCTATGATGTAAGAAATTCTTGTTCCTTAATCGTGTGTTCTGTATTTCAGAGATGCCTAAAAAGAAAAAGGCTACAGCAGCCCAAAAGGGCAAGACGGTGGCAGAAAAGCGGGCTGAAAGAGCACCGCCACCGGTAGTAGAGGAAGATGAGTCCCAGAGTGCGGCTCAATCTCAGTCTTCCCAGATAGTGCCTATTACTGAGCAGCGTGAGGGAGCCTCAGCCCCAGCTCCAGCACCTCCAGCTCCTCCACCAAACGCTTCGGGTCAAGATGTCAAAGAGGCCATTAATTTGTTGACTCAGTTGGTTGCGGCCCAGACTCAGAGGCAGAGTTCAGGGCATGGTGACAGGGCTGTTAGTGCAAGGGACCGTGACTTCATTGCTTTGAAACCCCTGAAATTCTTTGGGTCGAAACTGGAGGAGGATCCCCAGGACTTTATTGATGGTATGCTAAGGACGCACCGGTTGATACATGCTTCAGACACCGAATCGGTGGAGCTAGCGTCATATAGATTGAGGGATGTCTCAATCCAGTGGTATACGGTTTGGATGGCTTCGCGGGGAGCCAATGCACCTCCACCGGTATGGAAAGAGTTTGTTGATGCTTTGCTCCGTCATTATATGCCCCCAGAAGTTCGGCGAGCTAGGGCCGATAAATTCTTGAATCTGAGGCAAGGTAGCATGAGTGCTACAGAGTATAGTCTCCGCTTCAATTCCTTGGATAGGTATGCTTCGGCCATGGTAGCGGATATGGGCGATCGGGTGCACCGGTTTGTGAAAGGCCTAGGGCCACACTTGATGGATAAATGCTTAACTGCGTCCCTTCAGGATGGCATGGATATTGCACGCATTCAGGAACATGCTCAGGAATTAGAGGAACACCTACAGCAGCGGAAAAATGAACGTGAGCAAGATAAGGGACATAGCAAGAGAGCTAGACCATCGGGTTCGAGGAGCGAGTCCAGGGGTGGACACAGACCGCAGCTTCCCAGCCATTCAGACTATTCTATGACCAGTCCACCTCCACGATTTTCAGGCCAGGGCCTTCATAGATCTGCTCGTTCAGGGCCGAGTCCGAGTTATACAGGACCTCAGTTCAGAGGTGATTTGGGCCAGTCAAGGCCACCCGTACCACCGTGTTCCCAGTGTGGGAAGATGCATTGGGGTCGATGCTGATTTGGTTCGGATGATTGCTATTCATGTGGTCGGCCAGGCCATATTATGCGTGATTGTCCCTCAGTACATAGTAGAGGTAGGACCCAGCCATCAGGGTCGGTAGCCGGATCTTCGGCATCTGTACGCCCTACGGGGCCAGGTTCACATGCGCTAGTCGGCCATGGTAGAGGTAGAAGCAGAGCTCCCAGTACTAGCGGTCCTCAGCACCGTATTTATTCTTTGGCTGGACGCCAAGATCTTGAGTATTCTCCTGACGTGGTCACAGGTATATTATCGGTATTCTCTCATTATGTATATGCTTTGATTGATCCGGGCTCCACACTATCATATGTTACTCCATATATTGCGGGTCGATTTATAATTGAGCCGGAGTCTATCAAACCTTTTGAGGTGTTTACACCCGTGGGTGACTCGGTAATAGCTAGTCGAGTATATAGGAATTGTGTGATTGTGATTTGTGATCGTCGTACCATGATTGATTTGCATGAGCTGGAAATGGTAGATTTTGACGTTATTATGGGCATGGATTGGTTGGCTTTTTGTTATGCCAATATTGATTGTAGAATGAAGATGGTTCGTTTCCAGTTTCCGGGAGAACCAGTCTTAGAATGGAAAGGGAATGCGGCATCACCAAAAGGTAGGTTTATTCCCTATCTAAAGGCAAGGAAGATGATCACGAAAGGGTGTATTTATCACCTAGTGCGAGTTCAAGATGTAGAAGCTGAGTCGCCGACACTTCAGTCAGTTCCAGTAGTGAATGAATTTCCGGATGTGTTCCCGGAAGAGCTTCCAGGCCTTCCTCCCAAGCGGGAGATTGATTTTACGATTGATGTGTTGCCAGACACTAAACCCATATCTATTCCTCCCTATAGAATGGCGCCCGTAGAACTGAAAGAGTTGAAGGAGCAATTGAAAGACTTGCTTGATAAAGGCTTCATTAGTCCTAGTTCATCCCCGTGGGGAGCACCCGTATTGTTCGTCCGGAAGAAGGATGGCTCCTTGAGAATGTGCATTGATTATCGGCAATTAAATAAGGTGACGATTAAGAACAAATATCCTCTTCCGAGGATTGATGATCTATTTGATCAATTGCAAGGTGCCAAGTGGTTTTCAAAGATCGATTTGAGGTCCGGGTATCACCAAGTAAGAGTTAGGGAGAAAGGTATCCCTAAGACAACTTTCAGAACAAGATACGGTCATTTTGAGTTCCGAGTGATGTCATTTGGGTTAACTAATGCACCGGCAGTGTTTATGGACCTAATGAACAATGTATTCAGACCTTTTCTGGATCTATTTGTAATTGTATTCATCGACGACATCTTAGTGTATTCTAGATCCGAGGACGAGCATGCGGATCATTTGCGAATTGTCCTTGGAGTTCTTCGAGCTCGAGAGTTGTTTGAAAACTTCTCCAAGTGTGAGTTTTGGTTGAACTCAGTGGCATTTCTGGACCACATTGTTGCAGCTGACGGTATTCGAAAGGATAGCCAAAAGACTGAGGCAGTGAAGACTTGGCCAAGGCCCACGACCCCTACGGAGGTTCGTAGCTTATTGGGCTTAGCAGGATATTACAGAAGATTTGGTGAGGGTTTCTCTTCTATTTCTGCACCGTTTACAAAGTTGACTCAGAAGTCAGCTAAGTTTCAATGGACAGATGCTTGCGAGTGTAGTTTCCAAGAGTTGAAAGACCGATTGACATCAGCCCCAGTCTTGACACTTCCAGAGGGATTGGAAGGATATGTTATTTATTGTGATACTTCAGGCGTCGGGCTAGGTTGTGTATTGATGCAAAATGGTAAGGTGATTGCGTATGCTTCTAGACAATTACGAAAACATGAACAGAACTATCCAACCCACGATTTAGAATTATCCGCAGTGGTCCATGCATTAAAGATATGGCGACATTATTTATATGGTGTCCATGTGGATGTTTATACAGATCATAAGAGCCTTCAGTATATCTTCAGGCAGAAAGAGTTGAATTTGCGACAACGACGATGGTTGGAGTTGCTAAAGGATTACGATGTTGATATCTTGTATCACCCTGGAAAGGCTAACATTGTGGCTGACTCTCTTAGCCGCAGATCCATGGGAATTCTAAGTGATGTACGACCAGAAAATAAAGAGATGGCCCGTGAGCTTCAACAGTTAGCGAGCCTAGGAGTCCGAGTAGTGGACTCAGGTAGCAGCGGAGCTACTATTCAGAATTCAGCAGTTTCATCGCTAGTAGCGGAAGTAAATGAGCGACAATATGAGGATCCCATGCTAATGCAGTACAGAGACACACTCCCTCAGAAGGAGGAGTCATCATTTGATATTTCGGAAGACGGAGTTCTCCGATGTCGAGGCAGGTTATGTGTTCCCGATGTAGTAGGTCTACGTCACCAAATACTGAGGGAAGCTCATTGTTCCCGTTACTCCGTTCACCCCAGAGCGACAAAAATGTATCATGATCTTAAGTCTATATATTGGTGGAATGGGATGAAGAGAGATATAGCGGAATTCGTAGCTCAGTGTCCAAATTGCCAACAAGTGAACATCGAGCACCAAAAGCCGGGTGGCTTATTGCAAGCTATAGAAATCCAAACTTGGAAGTGGGAAGTGATTAATATGGATTTCATTACAGGGTTACCCCGTTCTCGACGTATGTATGATTCCATATGGGTGATTGTGGATAGACTCACAAAGTCAGCTCATTTCTTACCGGTCAGGACGACCTATGTGGCAGAAGATTATGCAAAGCTTTATCTTAAAGAGATAGTGAGACTCCATGGCGTTCCGGTATCTATTATCTTCAATAGAGGGACTCAGTTTACAGCTAAGTTTTGGGAGTCCTTCCAAGAGGGTCTAGGGACCCAAGTGCGCCTAAGCACGGCATTTCACCCACAGACCGATGGGCAAGCTGAACGTACTATTCAGACTCTTGAAGATATGTTACGGGCATGTATGATAGATTTTGGAGGAAATTGGGATGACCATTTGCCACTCATTGAGTTTGCTTACAATAACAGTTATCATTCTAGCATTCAAATAGCACCGTATGAAGCTATATATGGTCGAAAGTGTAGATCCCCAATTGGGTGGTTTGAAACCGGAGAAGCTAAGTTGATAGGGCCAGACTTGGTCCAGCAAGCAATAGAGAAAGTTAAGCTCATACAAGATCGGTTGCTAGCGGCTCAAAGTTGTCAGAAGTCCTATGCGGATAATTGTCGAAGAGACTTAGAGTTCAAAGTGAAAGATTGGGTATTCTTGAAAGTGTCGCCGATGAAGGGCGTGATGAGATTTTGCAAAAAGGGAAAGCTCAGTCCCCGGTATATTGGGCCATACGAAATTGTGCGCAAAATAGGCAAAGTGGCCTATGAGCTAGATCTACCTCCAGATTTGGAGTCAGTCCATCCAGTATTTCATGTCTCGATGCTTCGGAAGTGTGTTGGAGATCCTACGAGGATCATCCCAGTGAATAATATTCTAGTGACAAAAAGTTAACTTATGATGAAATACCCATTGCCATATTAGATAGGCAAGTACGGAGGCTTAGAAACAAAGAAGTGGCCTCAATTAAAGTTCCGTGGAGAAATAACAATCGAGAGGAAATGACATGGGAAGCGGAAGAGAATATGCGATCCAAATACCCACATTTATTTCAACCCTTGGAAGAAGTCCAAGATGAGACGTCAAAATCATAAGGTATGCATGTTTTCCCTTTTATACATTCAGGTCGTGTGTGGCCAAATTTCTAGTGCTGTTGTATTATTGCCCTGTGAGGCATTGTTATTGTGGGTTGTTGTGGCAGGGTGGTAGTGCCACATTACAGAGCAAACTCTGGCGAAATTTTTATAAAATTCCTCAAGCCTTTAACATTCGAGGACGAATGTTCCTAAGGGGGGTAGAATGTTGCACCTCGGAAAATTTTCTGTTGGTACGCAAGTGGATAAACTAGTGATGAATATGAGTGCATGATGTCCATGAGCAAGAAACGACGTTTGATGACCTTAAGAGAGATTTCGAAAGTATCCGATGTGAGACGAGGAAGTTGGCTAAGTTAAGATGAGATACAAGGTGAGCAATGCATGTGTATGGACGGGGCTGATTAAAATGAAAAGTCTAAGAAATATGGGAAGTTGCAGAATTGCAACTGCCCAGTGGTCGTATATTGCAAAATACGGACCGTAAAGTGCAATACGGTCCGTAAACTGGCAGTCGTAAACTGCCATGCAAAAGCTTCAGCTTTCTGCCCAGTGGTCGTAAAGTGCAAATACGGACCGTAAACTGGTATACGGTCCGTAAACTGCCAGGTCGTAAACTGGCATGCCAAACTTCAACTTTTTGCCAGCCGAGGAAATGGTTAAATACGACCAGGTGGACGGACAGTAAAGTGATTTACGGCCCGTAAACCATGGTCGTAAACCACCATGAAGGCAGCCCAGCTTCTGGTTCTGGAAATGGTTAATTACGCCCATGGAGGACGAGCCGTATAGTGGAATACGGGCCGTAAACCTCCATGGACGACCACTGTTCACCCAGCACAGATTTTTCAATTCATTAAATATGAGGATCAAGACTTGTCTTATTTCATTACAACATTACACCACTTCTCTCTAAAACTTCTCTCTACATTTATTATATGAGTTTTCAAGGATTATAAGCCATCAATAACATTAAGACAAGTAAATCAAGAATAAGGGAATCATCAAGGATCATCCAAGTCAAGACATCCAAATGGAGAAAAACTAGGGTTTTGCTCAAAGAGGAGTATTATCAACCAAAGCTTGTTCCTACAACTTCGAAGGTAAGATTCATGATTTTTACAAGATGTTTAAGGTATTGGAGAATTAAAATACATGGATTGTAGAAAATGTGGTCAACTAGGTCATGAATGGTGAATAGTGACATTTTGAGGAATAGTTGGAATTGAATTATAAATGTTGTTGTGTTACGATATGAATGTATTATAAATGGTACTAAGATCATGAACTCGACACGTTAGACGAATGGAAAAAGTTGGAGGTCATGACCATAAATATGGGAGAATTAGAAGCAAATTGATAAATCTAGATAATATGGGTGATGTGAATGACTAATGGCCATTGTTATGATATTAATGAAGGTATAGACGCTAGCATTGGAAGGGAACATGCAAGTTTAGAATAGTTCGACGGAAAGGTATGTAAGGCTAACCCTTCTTTCATAAGGCATGGTTCTTGGCCAAATTCCTAATTCCTCTATATGTGTATGTTGTCTTCACATGGTTGACATTCCGAGCTCATAAGCTCACGACCCTTGATATGTACAATGATTATACTATGTTCCTCGTATGACAAGTAAGTCTATAATGTAGATGTAACGATAATGATGTGGATAGTAATGATGATGAGAGTAAAATGAGATTAGAGATGCTTACGAGCTATGATATATGTATATGTATGCCTATCTATGAAGGGCTATGATAGACTATATGTATATGACTATGTATAAAGTATGCATACGATTACGAAATGCGCGCACACCTCTGCAGATGGTACGGATAACCCTGACGCCTTGGTAGGGCCAGGTATGTATGATCTTGAGCCTCGGTTGGCCAAGTATGTATGACACACCGATCCTACGAGGTTGGGTATGCTATGTAAATACTATGTATATGATATGACCATGTATATAATATGAATATGAGTGTGATAAGACTTAGTAAGGGCATGTATACGAATATGAACACAAAGTGGTATGGCTATTATTATGGGATATGAACGACGATGTATGCAAGTAAGCGACATGATGATGATGATATTACTGTCTCCCCTCCTATGCTATTTCATATGATATCTATTATGCTTCTATATTGATGTTGATCATGCTTTACATACTCAGTACATTCTTCGTACTGACGTCTTTTTGTTTGTGGACGCTGCGTCATGCCCGCAGGTGCATAGGGAGGCAGACTTGATCAATAGCTGCTTATTCAGAGATTGTATAGCAGAGCTCCATTTCTTTCGGAGCTGTAGCTTTTGGGTACTTATTCTTTTGTGTATATAATTATGGGCATAGCGGGGTCCTGTCCCGCTCATCCGATATGTCATACTCTTAGAGGCTCGTAGTCATGTGTATGTGGGTAGAGATGTTCGGCCATGTCGGCCCATGTTTTGTATATCTTTTGTTAGCCACGTCGCCTTGTACTTATGATGTGGCATAGATGCCTATGATATGTTAAATGATGATGGTCGTCTAATGGGATCAATATGATTAACGATAAGAAAAGCACGAATTGACTTATGGTTCACCTAGATGTTATGTTATGTACGATAAGGGGGTGCCCGGGTGGGGTAGCACCGGGTGCTCGTTGCGGCCCCCTAGCCGGGTCATGACAAAAGTGATATCAGAGCAGTTCAGTCCTAGGATGTGTCTACGAGCCGTGTCTAGTAGAGTCTTGGTTATGGGTGTGTTGCGCGCCACACTTATAAACAAGAAGCTGCGGACATTTTAGGAATATATGACCTTCTTTCTTCATAAGAATCGTGCGATAGAGCTATGATGTAAGAAATTCTTGTTCCTTAATCGTGTGTTGTGTATTTCAGAGATGCCTAAAAAGAAAAAGGCTACAGCAGCCCAAAAGGGAAAGACGGTGGCAGAAAAGCGGGCTGAAAGAGCACCGCCACCGGTAGTAGAGGAAGATGAGTCCCAGAGTGCGGCTCAATCTCAGTCTTCCCAGACAGTTCCTATTACTGAGGAGCGTGAGGGAGCCTCAGCCCCAGCTCCAGCTCCTCCACCAAACGCTTGGGTCAAGATGTCAAAGAGGCCATTAATGTCACGACCCAACCCCGTGGGCCGTGACCGGTGCCCTAGGTGGGCACCTATACGGACCCGATACCCAGATTAGCAATTTAACAGAATAATAATATAATAACATTAGTGAACACTGCAGAATTTAACAGAAAGGTAGGCTTGGCACACATAGGCCGAGAAGGCCGTCATAGAACAAAATACCCCAAACGTATGTACAGAACCCACACAGATATATCCACAGACCTCTACAGAACATAACACAGTCATAAGACGGGACAGGGCCCCGTCATACCCAGAATACTGTACACATCCAGATAGTAGTGTCAGACTGTACCAAAATATGGGCTCTGAAGAAGAGAGCGCCCCAAAATAGCAGTAGTAGGATCCTAAACGTGTGGATCGGCAAACCTGTCGTCTGTACCTGCGCGGCATAAAAACGCAGCCCCCGAAGAAAGGGGGTCAGTACGAAATATGTACTGAATATGTAAAGCAGAATTACAGAAGCATAAACCATAACAGATTCAGAAAACTGAGTAGAAAATCCTGAGTGTCATATGCATATTTTCAAAACAGACAGAGTATGTACAAAATCATATGTCATATCATATCCGGCCCCAGCCATGGGGCTCAGCAGACAGAACGTGGTCACCCTCCCGACATCGGTGCCACAACAGATGGGAATCAGAAAAAGGGGGCGTGGCCCCGTATCATAAAATGTCATATCAGAATGGCCATAACAGATCAGATCAGCACGGCGGACATGGCACATCATACTCCACAGACCCATGTACGCGTATACCTGCCCCCTCACCTCGGGGCGCGGCGAACAATGCAGAAGATTACGCTTGACAACATATCCTGGCCCGGGCTCAGTGTGGGAAACGTTGGGACATCCACGAATAGAGTAGTGAGAAACTAATGCAATTTTAAAACGTCATAATTATCTTCAAAGACTCGACGAAGCGTATCGAAGACGAATAAATCAAATGGAATAAAACGGGATCAGAATAACACATTTCGTATGTCAAAATAAATTACGGAAGTATAGCTTTCCCGAAGTCATACCGGGTATCAAAATAATTCATTAGGCTTGATAGAATATTTAAACCACATTCTTTAGATAATTTAAAGGTAGTCAACACATTTTCTTTCAAAAAATTGCTTAAAAAGGAAGCCTTGACTCATAAGGGTAAAATCGTAATTAGCGGGCCCGCCTCGGGACAAACAAGGCGGCGGGCTCAAATAGTGTTCTGTAACCAAATGGAGTCACCTAAAAAGGTTCTACGGACATTCGGCGACGTTTCGAGTAGTTTGAAGCAAAGGTGCCTTATTTCAAGCAAAAGGGCACCAAAGATGTTCAATTCCATTGAAGGAAAAACGGAAAATTTCCTTTGCGGATTCCGAGGGCCACGAGGTCCTTCGAGGCCCGGATCCGACCCTAACTCACTAAAGGCATGCCAAGGGAAGTAATAGGGTTGCTTTACATACCTTTCACGCTCCTAACGCCTTCCAAAAGTCACTTCCCGTTTCGTCGAAAAACTGCAAATGGTCAAGTTTACCATTTGTAAGCCATAATTACCAAAGTCTCAATTTAATGCAAATTTGGCTACCGAAATTTCGGCAGCACTTCCCCTATACATATAGCACCCCGAGAATTCAACCCGGCTATAATTCATCAACAACAACCCAAACAACCACAACAATAGCATTAATGAACATTAAAAGTACAATTATCCTTCAAGTAGCAATTTTCCTCACAAGTTGACATAATTATCAATTCAATCCAAATTTTTGAATTAACATTATAATGTCACACCCATTATCATCTAAGATCATCACCACATAACTTTAGAGGCATATCATACCATTTCTCTTAGGATATACACTTGATATACAAGATATACACTTTTCCGCCAAAAGTATAACTTATGCAAAACATCAAATCTTTGGCATATGATTTCATAACAAGTTTCCAACTTCCAAATACCTCAATGAACATCATAATTCACAACCAAACACTTCATTTCCTTAACGTCGGAAAATCATACTAAAACGACATAAGTTCCTACCTTCCAATTCAATACAAACTTATATCATAATAACTTCATTCACATTACAAACATCACAATACCAACGCTCTAACACATTAAACAAACTTAATCCATTTTATTCTCAAGCCACATACACCACACGGCCAAGTGCTATTGTTAACCATTCAATCAAATTTATTCTACTTTCATTCTCAACATGAATCCCATCACATTCACAACTAGAATACCACATAATTTCAACACATTGGTGGCTATACATCATATGTATACACACGGCTACACACTCACACACACACCCACTTTGCAAACTTCTATTCCTTCATACAATCAACACATTTCCATAAACTACAACACAATCAAAACTTCATAACACAATAACAAGGTAGAAATTCTTACCTTTTCTTCAAGTCTCCTTCACTTGAATATATGATCACCTTGGAGATTCTAGTGCTCCCCACTCCAATCCAACTATACCAAGATGCAAAGGAACCTTGAATTAGTAGGAATTTAACAAGAAATGAATTTTTGAAGCAAGATTTTGGATGGCTAAATTTGGAGGGCAAACCCGAAACCCTCCTCTCTCTCTCTTATTTTTTTTGCTCTTACTTGTTCTTGCTTCTAATGGATTAATATGAAGACTTGGTCTTCTCTTATAATTAGTGGTCACATGTCTTGCACATGACCACATTAATTGGGCTTGGGCCAAGGCCTACTATGGCCGGCCACTTCAATGGATTGGGCTCCAATTCACTTAAATTTTTTTGAGCCCAATAACTTATGGATCACATTTTGTAATTCCCGAAACTAATTTCCAAAATTCCAAAATTACCCTTAGCCTTGTCCCACACTTTCATGATTCTATTCTTTCATGCATAACTCCTATGTTCAACACAATATCAAATTTGACCTCACATCTCAAAAATCCAATGTTTATCGAATTCTTCCAAACGTGTGAAAACACGGGATATAACAATTAATTTGTTGACTCAGTTGGTTGCGGCCCAGACTCAGAGGCAGAGTTCAGGGCATGGTGACAGGGCTGTTAGTGCAAGGGCCCGTGACTTCATTTCTTTGAAACCCCCGGAATTCTTTGGGTCGAAACTGGAGGAGGATCCCCAGGACTTTATTGATGGTATGCTAAGGACGCTCCGGTTGATACATGCTTCAGACACCGAATCGGTGGAGCTAGCGTCATATAGATTGAGGGATGTCTCAATCCAGTGGTATACGGTTTGGATGTCTTCGCGAGGAGCCAATTCACCTCCACCGGTATGGCAAGAGTTTGTTGATGCTTTTCTCCGTCATTATATGCCCCCAGGAGTTCAGCGAGATAAGGCCGATAAATTCTTGAATCTGAGGCAAGGTAGCATGAGTCCTACAGAGTATAGTCTGCGCTTCAATTCCTTGGCTAGGAATGCTTCGGCCATGGTAGCGGATATGGGCGATCGGGTGCACCGATTTTTAAAAGGCCTAGGGCCACACTTGATGGATAAATGCTTAACTGCGTCCCTTCAGGATGGCATGGATATTAAGCGCATTCAGGCACATGCTCAGGAATTAGAGGAACACCTACAGCAGCGGAAAAATGAACGTGAGCAAGATAGGGGACATAGCAAGAGAACAGATGAGGGTATTTCTTCTTCATTTCTTCCTCCGACTCCCAGGTCATCTCCTCCCGGTTATCATTCCGCCACAGTACCTTAACGGAAGCCACATCTTTATTTCGGAGCCTCCTTACCTGGCGATCCAAAATAGATACGGGCTGCTCCTCGTACGATAACTGCTCCGTCACCTGGATATCCTCGGCAGGGAATACTCTAGAAGGATCTCCGATGCATTTACGAAGCATAGAGACGTGAAACACCGGATGCACCGCTTCCAAATCAGATGGAAGATCTAACTCATAGGCGACATCCCCAGCTTTCCGAACAATCTGATAAGGCCCAATATAACGCGGACTGAGCTTACCCTTTCTACCGAACCGCATTACGCCTTTCATAGGCGATACCTTCAGAAATACCCAATCGCCTACCTGAAACTCTAACGGTCGACGCCTTCTATCCGCGTATGACTTCTGTCGACTCTGGGCTGCCAACAGTCGCTCTCGAATAAGTTTCACCTTATCCACAGCCTGCTGGACCATATCCGGGCCAATCAACTCTGTCTCGCCAATATCAAACCAGCCAACCGGCGATCTGCACTTCCTGCCATATAAAGCCTCGTACGGAGCCATCTGGATGCTGGAATGGTAACTATTATTATATGCAAACTCGATCAACGGCAAGTGATCATCCCAGCTGCCTCTGAAATCAATAACGCAGGCCCGCAACATATCCTCCAGCGTCTGTATAGTGCGCTCGGCCTGACCGTCGCTCTGAGGATGAAACGCTGTGCTCAAGCTCACCTGAGTCCCTAGACCCTCCTGAAAAGATCTCCAGAAGTGCGCCGTAAACTGGGCGCCTCTGTCAGAGATAATAGATAGAGGAACTCCGTGAAGCTTCACAATCTCCTTAATATAGAGCCTGGCATAATCCTCGGCGGAATAAGTAGTCCTGACGGGAAGAAAATGGGCTGATTTCGTCAGCCTATCCACGACGACCCAAATGGAGTCATACTTCCGTGGAGTGCGAGGCAAACCCGTAATGAAGTCCATATTAATAGCCTCCCACTTCCATGTCGGAATCTCCATCTCCTGTAGCAGTCCTCCCGGCTTCTGGTGCTCAATCTTGACCTGCTGACAATTAGGACACTGAGCGACGAACTCTGCAATGTCCCGCTTCATACCGTCCCACCAGTAAAAACATCGAAGGTCGTGATACATCTTCGTAGAGCCAGGATGGACTGAATAGCGAGCATAATGTGCCTCGCTCATAACCTGCTGTCGAAGGCCTGCAATGTCAGGTACACACAACCTGCCCCTGTATAATAAAGTGCCGTCCGGCGAAAACTCGAACGGGGTCCTCTCCTTATCATAAGCTGTGTCCCTGTACCGAGCTAAGACAGGATCCTCGAACTGATGCCGCCTAATATCATCTCTGATGGAGGACTCAGAAACCCCTCGAACAGAAATCCGGGTGTCTCCAGAATCGGCCAGACGAACCCCAAGACTGGCCAACTGCTGAATATCACGGGCTATCTCTCTCCTGCCCGGCCGTAAGTCTGCCAAACTGCCCATGGACTTCCGACTGAGCGCATCCGCAACAACATTAGCCTTACCCGGATGATACAAAATATCCACGTCATAATCCTTCAGAAGTTCCAACCACCTCCGCTGCCGCAAATTAAGCTCTCTCTGTCTGAAAATATACTGGAGGCTCTTATGATCAATATAAATATCCACATGAACGCCATATAAATAGTGTCTCCATATCTTCAGAGCATGAATCACCGCTGCGAGCTCCAGGTCGTGAGTAGGATAATTCTTCTCATGCTTCTTGAGCTGCCGGGAAGCATACGCTATAACTCTGCCGTGCTGCATCAATACACAGCCTAACCCAATGCCAGAAGCGTCACAATAGATGACATACCCATCCGGTCCCTCGGGAAGAGTCAGAACTGGGGCTGTAGTCAGCTTCTCCTTCAGCGACTGGAAGCTTCGTTCACAAGCATCAGACCACTGGAACTTAGCTCCCTTCTGAGTCAGCCTTGTCAAAGGCGCTGAAATCGAAGCAAACTTCTCCACGAATCTCCTGTAATAACCTGCTAACCCCAGGAAACTGCGTACCTCTGTAGGCGTCGTGGGTCTGGGCCAATTCTTCACGGCCTCGATCTTCTGTGTGTCTACCCGGACACCATCAGCTGCAATAACATGGCCTAAGAAAGCCACTGAAGATAGCCAGAATTCACACTTAGAAAATTTCGCATACAGCTTCTGATGTCGGAGTACCCCTAATACCGATCTGAGATGATCCGCGTGCTCCGCCTCAGACCGAGAATAAACCAGGATATCGTCAATAAATACAATCACAAACATGTCCAAAAACGGCCTGAATACCCGGTTCATTAAATCCATAAATACCGCGGGGGCATTAGTAAGCCCAAAAGACATGACTCTGAACTCATAATGCCCGTATCGGGTCCGGAAAGCTGTCTTAGGAATATCAGCCTCGCGAACTCGTACCTGGTGATAACCGGACCGAAGATCTACCTTCGAGAAGCACTTAGCACCCTGCAGCTGATCAAACAAATCATCAATCCTGGGGAGGGGGTATTTATTCTTTATAGTTACCTTATTCAACTGCCGATAGTCAATACACATACGCAGCGACCCGTCTTTCTTACGCACAAATAATACCGGAGCTCCCCAAGGCGAAGTACTGGGCCTGATGAAGCCCTTATCTAGCAAATCCTTCAACTGCTCTTTCAACTCCTTCAGTTCTGCCGGCGCCATTCTATACGGAGGAATAGAGATAGGCTGAGTACCTGGGAGTAAATCAATAGAGAAATCTATCTCTCGCTCTGGCGGAAGACCTGGAAGCTCGTCGGGAAAAACATCTGGAAACTCATTAACCACGGGGACTGACTGAAGTGTCGGCGTCCCTGCTGTCAAGTCTTGTACCCGTACCAGATGATAAATATAGCCTTTTCTGATCATTTTCTTTGCCTTAAGGTATGAAATAAACTTACCTTTCGGCGATGCTGTATTACCAGCCCACACTACAACTGGCTCCCCGGGAAACTGGAAACGGACTACCTTATTCTGGCAGTCCACATGAGCATAACAGGAAGCTAGCCAATCCATACCCATAATAACGTCGAATTCAATCATATCTAGCTCCACCAAATCTGCCTTAGTGTCACAGTCACATACAACTACAGAACAATTTTTATACACCTGATTCGCTACAATATAGTCTCCGATCGGTGTGGCCACCTCGAATGGCTCTATAGGCTCAGACATAATACCAATTTTTCCAGCAACAAGGGGCGAAATATATGATAAAGTCGAACCTGGATCCATTAATGCATACACATATCGAGAGAAGACCGATAAAGTACCTGTAACGACATTAGGAGATGCCTCCTGATCCTGACGACTGGCCAAAGCATAGATGCGGTTCGAAGGACCGCCAATACCAGAAGCTGCACCACGGCCTCTGCCGCGACCTGCTGGTGCCGGAGTACCCTGCCCCGTAGGGCGCATAGCCACTGATGAAGATGAAGACCCAGCGGCTGATCCGGTAGGCTGCGCTGCACCACCCGCACTGCCCTTATACGGGCAATCTCTCACCGAATGACCCTGACGGCCACAAGAAAAGCATGCCCCGGTGGCTCTGTAGCACTCGCCCGGGTGATATCTACCACAGAAAGAACACTGAACTCTGGGTGGCCTCATCTGACCAGAACCCCTATCTGTCCGCGAGCCTGATGCCCTGGAGCTCTGGCCTGCTCCTGAATACCCTGGGCCATCAAATCTGCGACCTGTAGGCTGGGGAGGTGCGCTCTGTGCCGGCTGAGATGAAAATCTGCTAGGCTGCTGCGGCTGCTGGGGCTGCCTGCCCCGAAAATCTCCAGAATACCCCGATGATCTGGCCCTCTTGGGCGGTCTCCGGTCCTGGCCCCTATCGGCCTGCTGTCCCCCTCGGCCCCTATCCTCCATGCCCTGGGCGTGCGCCTGAATACGGGCAATATCCATATCGGGCTGAGCCGCCAATACCAAACAACTATCAATAAAATAGCGATCGAGCCCCATAATATATCTGTGTATCCTGTTCGCCATCGTAGCCACCACAGTAGGCGCATATCGGGCTAAGGAATCAAACTCCAAACTGTAGTCCCGGATACTGCGGCCCTTCTGTCTCAATAACAAAAATCTGTCAGCCCTGGCTCGTCGTAACTCTGGGGGCAGAAAATGTCCAAGAAAGGCCTGAGAAAAGTCACTCCAAACTGCTGGGGAAGCGTCGTCCCCTCGGGATAGCTTCCACGACTCATACCAGTTCGCTGCCACGTCATATAACCGGTACGAAGCCAATGCGACTGACTCTGTCTCGGAAGCATTAATCAGCTCAAGAGTGCGCCGCATCTTCCTGATAAACTCCTCGGGATCCTCGTCGGGCTTTGTCCCGTAGAACTCTGGAGGACCACAAGTCAAGAACTCCCGGGCCCTCGAACTGTCACGCCTATACATCCGGTCGCCTCCCAGTCCGTGGCCCTGGGCCTGTCCTGTCACCAATCTGGTCAATAACTGAATCGCCTCCCTCATGGACTGATCCTCAGTGCCTGGCCGTGGAGCTGGAGGCTCAGGTACTGGAACTGCAGGAGCTGGCGGAGGAGCCGTCCCCCGATCTGCAGCTACGGCTGCCCCAATCTCTTCTACTAGCGGCGGTGTAGACGAACCCTCTGTCTGGGGTAAAGTCTCCGGAGCAATATATGTCTGGGCCCTGGTAGTCCTCTGGACCCGGCTCGTCTCTCCTACGGCCACTGACTTGCCCTTTTGGGCCGCTGTTGCCTTTTTCGGAGGCATATCTGCAAATGTAACCATTCGTTAGGGAGGAGTCATCTTTATAACACAGCTCTAACGCACGATCTAAGACAGAAAGAAGGGTAGTATCCTAATGCCCTGTAGCTTCCCGTTTATAGGCGTGGTGCACAACACACCGATAAACAAGACTCTACTAGACACGGTCTGTGGACATTCCGAGGACGAACCGCGCTCTGATACCACTTTTGTCACGACCCAACCCCGTGGGCCGTGACCGGTGCCCTAGGTGGGCACCTATACGGACCCGATACCCAGATTAGCAATTTAACAGAATAATAATATAATAACATTAGTGAACACTGCAGAATTTAACAGAAAGGTAGGCTTGGCACACATAGGCCGAGAAGGCCGTCATAGAACAAAATACCCCAAACGTATGTACAGAACCCACACAGATATATCCACAGACCTCTACAGAACTTAACACAGTCATAAGACGGGACAGGGCCCCGTCATACCCAGAATACTGTACACATCCAGATAGTAGTGTCAGACTGTACCAAAATATGGGCTCTGAAGAAGAGAGCGCCCCAAAATAGCAGTAGTAGGATCCTAAACGTGTGGATCGGCAAACCTGTCGTCTGTACCTGCGCGGCATAAAAACGCAGCCCCCGAAGAAAGGGGGTCAGTACGAAATATGTACTGAATATGTAAAGCAGAATTACAGAAGCATAAACCATAACAGATTCAGAAAACTGAGTAGAAAATCCTGAGTGTCATATGCATATTTTCAAAACAGACAGAGTATGTACAAAATCATATGTCATATCATATCCGGCCCCAGCCATGGGGCTCGGCAGACAGAACGTGGTCACCCTCCCGACATCGGTGCCACAACAGATGGGAATCAGAAAAAGGGGGCGTGGCCCCGTATCATAAAATGTCATATCAGAATGGCCATAACAGATCAGATCAGCACGGCGGACATGGCACATCATACTCCACAGACCCATGTACGCGTATACCTGCCCCCTCACCTCGGGGCGCGGCGAACAATGCAGAAGATTACGCTTGACAACATATCCTGGCCCGGGCTCAGTGTGGGAAACGTTGGGACATCCACGAATAGAGTAGTGAGAAACTAATGCAATTTTAAAACGTCATAATTATCTTCAAAGACTCGACGAAGCGTATCGAAGACGAATAAATCAAATGGAATAAAACGGGATCAGAATAACACATTTCGTATGTCAAAATAAATTACGGAAGTATAGCTTTCCCGAAGTCATACCGGGTATCAAAATAATTCATTAGGCTTGATAGAATATTTAAACCACATTCTTTAGATAATTTAAAGGTAGTCAACACATTTTCTTTCAAAAATTTGCTTAAAAAGGAAGCCTTGACTCATAAGGGTAAAATCGTAATTAGCGGGCCCGCCTCGGGACAAACAAGGCGGCGGGCTCAAATAGTGTTCTGTAACCAAATGGAGTCACCTAAAAAGGTTCTACGGACATTCGGCGACGTTTCGAGTAGTTTGAAGCAAAGGTGCCTTATTTCAAGCAAAAGGGCACCAAAGATGTTCAATTCCATTGAAGGAAAAACGGAAAATTTCCTTTGCGGATTCCGAGGGCCACGAGGTCCTTCGAGGCCCGGATCCGACCCTAACTCACTAAAGGCATGCCAAGGGAAGTAATAGGGTTGCTTTACATACCTTTCACGCTCCTAACGCCTTCCAAAAGTCACTTCCCGTTTCGTCGAAAAACTGCAAATGGTCAAGTTTACCATTTGTAAGCCATAATTACCAAAGTCTCAATTTAATGCAAATTTGGCTACCGAAATTTCGGCAGCACTTCCCCTATACATATAGCACCCCGAGAATTCAACCCGGCTATAATTCATCAACAACAACCCAAACAACCACAACAATAGCATTAATGAACATTAAAAGTACAATTATCCTTCAAGTAGCAATTTTCCTCACAAGTTGACATAATTATCAATTCAATCCAAATTTTTGAATTAACATTATAATGTCACACCCATTATCATCTAAGATCATCACCACATAACTTTAGAGGCATATCATACCATTTCTCTTAGGATATACACTTGATATACAAGATATACACTTTTCCGCCAAAAGTATAACTTATGCAAAACATCAAATCTTTGGCATATGATTTCATAACAAGTTTCCAACTTCCAAATACCTCAATGAACATCATAATTCACAACCAAACACTTCATTTCCTTAACGTCGGAAAATCATACTAAAACGACATAAGTTCCTACCTTCCAATTCAATACAAACTTATATCATAATAACTTCATTCACATTACAAACATCACAATACCAACGCTCTAACACATTAAACAAACTTAATCCATTTTATTCTCAAGCCACATACACCACACGGCCAAGTGCTATTGTTAACCATTCAATCAAATTTATTCTACTTTCATTCTCAACATGAATCCCATCACATTCACAACTAGAATACCACATAATTTCAACACATTGGTGGCTATACATCATATGTATACACACGGCTACACACTCACACACACACCCACTTTGCAAACTTCTATTCCTTCATACAATCAACACATTTCCATAAACTACAACACAATCAAAACTTCATAACACAATAACAAGGTAGAAATTCTTACCTTTTCTTCAAGTCTCCTTCACTTGAATATATGATCACCTTGGAGATTCTAGTGCTCCCCACTCCAATCCAACTATACCAAGATGCAAAGGAACCTTGAATTAGTAGGAATTTAACAAGAAATGAATTTTTGAAGCAAGATTTTGGATGGCTAAATTTGGAGGGCAAACCCGAAACCCTCCTCTCTCTCTCTTATTTTTTTTGCTCTTACTTGTTCTTGCTTCTAATGGATTAATATGAAGACTTGGTCTTCTCTTATAATTAGTGGTCACATGTCTTGCACATGACCACATTAATTGGGCTTGGGCCAAGGCCTACTATGGCCGGCCACTTCAATGGATTGGGCTCCAATTCACTTAAATTTTTTTGAGCCCAATAACTTATGGATCACATTTTGTAATTCCCGAAACTAATTTCCAAAATTCCAAAATTACCCTTAGCCTTGTCCCACACTTTCATGATTCTATTCTTTCATGCATAACTCCTATGTTCAACACAATATCAAATTTGACCTCACATCTCAAAAATCCAATGTTTATCGAATTCTTCCAAACGTGTGAAAACACGGGATATAACAATTAATTTGTTGACTCAGTTGGTTGCGGCCCAGACTCAGAGGCAGAGTTCAGGGCATGGTGACAGGGCTGTTAGTGCAAGGGCCCGTGACTTCATTTCTTTGAAACCCCCGGAATTCTTTGGGTCGAAACTGGAGGAGGATCCCCAGGACTTTATTGATGGTATGCTAAGGACGCTCCGGTTGATACATGCTTCAGACACCGAATCGGTGGAGCTAGCGTCATATAGATTGAGGGATGTCTCAATCCAGTGGTATACGGTTTGGATGTCTTCGCGAGGAGCCAATTCACCTCCACCGGTATGGCAAGAGTTTGTTGATGCTTTTCTCCGTCATTATATGCCCCCAGGAGTTCAGCGAGATAAGGCCGATAAATTCTTGAATCTGAGGCAAGGTAGCATGAGTCCTACAGAGTATAGTCTGCGCTTCAATTCCTTGGCTAGGAATACTTCTCTGCATTGTTCACCGCGTCCCTCGGCGTACGGGCCGGGATCTGTATGTCTGTATGATATTATGATCTGTGTATGGGGATGGCGGCCAGGATGGCATATGATCTGATCTGATTCTGTCTGTCCACCGCGTCCCGTACTAAGAGGGCCGGGTTCTGTTACCGCGCCCCCAGACAGGGCCGGGATCTGTATGAATGTATGCGTGTGCTGCCTATATTTATATAAGCACATGCCTCTGTATGATTCTGTATGACTCTGTACTACTCTGCATGCATAATTCTGTCCGATATACTTCTGTCTGTCCGTATGGATTCTGATTCTGTATGTCTGTATGGATTCTAATTCTGTATGTCCGTATGGATTCTGATTCTGTATGTCCGTATGGATTCTGATTCTACTCGTCTGTCCGTATTATGATTCCGTTTGTCTGTCCAAACCATAATTCTGTCTATTTGTATGGTACACGGTTCTGTATGTCTGTTTGGATCATGACTCTGTCCGTCAGTCTGACTTATGGTTCTATTCGGTATATTTCTGTGACTCCGGTTCGGACTATGTTTATATCTGTTATGTTCTGCTTTACATACTCGGTACATTTTTCGTACTGACCCCCGTTCTTCGTGGGCTGCGCTACATGCCCGCAGGTACCGACGCACCAGGTGATACGCCGCCAGCGTAGGGTTCTAATTCTGCTGTTTGAAGAGCTCCTTTGATCCGGAGCGTATACTTTTGGTATATATATCTTCTGTCTTCTGTATACTCTGTATGTATGGATATTCTGGGTACGGCGGGGCCCTGTCCCGTCATATGATTCTGTATGTCTGTAGAGGCGTGTAGATAGATGTGTGGGTTACGGGTTTCGTCTGTATGTTAGCCTTATCGGCTTATCTGCATGTTTCTGTATGTCCAGATATATATATGTTTGCGCGCGTGTCGTATCTGTATCGGCTTACGTCT
Source organism: Lycium barbarum (assembly GCF_019175385.1). NCBI lineage: Eukaryota > Viridiplantae > Streptophyta > Magnoliopsida > Solanales > Solanaceae > Lycium > Lycium barbarum. Next base: position 54,528,039 of record NC_083346.1, read on the forward strand.
GTAACATCTGTTTTAAAAAAAAAAAAAAAAAAAAATCTGTATGATACAAAATTCGGTCAGGTAGGTATGTACGGGTACCCAGTTAGGGTACCAGTCGCGGCCCACGGGGTTAAGTCCTGACAAAAGTGGTATCAGAGCGGTTAGTCCTCGGTATGTCTACAGGCCGTGTCTAGTAGAGTCTTGTTTATCGGTGTGTTGTGCACCACATCTATAAACAGGAGGCTACAGGGCATTTAGGATGTTACCCTTCTTTGGATTCTTAGATCGTGCGATAGAACTGTATTAGTAGGATGACCCTCTCCTAACGATATGCTATGTTTCAGTGATGCCTCCGAAGAAGGCAACAGCTGCCCAGAAGGGCAAGGCGAGGATTGAGCCAGGAGAGACCAGCCGGGCCCCGAGGGTTACCAGGGCCAGTGTGCAGCCTGCACTTGAGGATGTGCCCCCGTCGTCTGGATCTGTTACACCCCCTTGCCGGAGGATATTAGAGGAGCAGGAGCTGCTAATGGGGAGACGGCTCCACCGCAAGCTCCTGAGGTTCCAGTGCCCGAGCCTCCAGCTCCACAGGCACGGGCGGAGGGTAGGGCCATGCGAGATGCGGTTCAGTTATTGACCACATTGATGACGGAGCAGGTTCGCAGGCATGGATTTGGGGGTTGTCGTGCGGACAGGTATGAGAGCTCCAGGGCTCGTGAGTTTTTGACATGTAATCCTCCTGAATTCTCCGACACAAAACCTGAGGAGGACCCCCAGGAGTTCATTAGAAAGATGGAGAGCACACTACGATTGATTAAGGCTTCACCGACTGAGTCTGTGGAGTTGGCTTCGTATCGATTATATGAGGTGGCGGCAAATTGGTATGAGTCTTGGCAGCTCTCCAGGGGTGACGATGCTCCCCCAGCGGTATGGGCCGAGTTTACATAGGCCTTTCTTGATCATTTTCTACCACCAGAGCTACGGAGAGCTAGGGTTGATCGGTTCTTGAACCTGAGACAGAATGGTAGAAGTGTTCGCGAGTATAGCCTAGAGTTCGACTCACTGGCTAGGTATGCACCCGCCATAGTAGCTGAGATGGCCGATAGGGTGCACAGGTATGTGATGGGGCTAGACCCTTATCTGATTGACGGTTGCTTGGCCATGGCTTCTGAGCCAGGGATGAATGTAGCCCAGGTACAGGCATACGCCCAGGGCATGGAGGACCGACGTAGGGAGCGTCGGCCTGATAGGGGTTACGACAGGGGCCGGCCTACGAGAGCCAGATCGGCTGGATATTCAGGGGGATTTCAGGGTGAGCCTTCCCAGCGGCAGGGTAACAGGTATTCGTCCCAGCCAGCCTACAGTACACCCCCACAGTTCTCGGGACAGAGCTCCAGAGTCCCAGGCCCACAGGTGAGCAGAGATCCCGGTTAGTCGAGGCCACCCATACCCCCATGTTCTTACTGCGGGAGACCCCACCCGGGGGAGTGTTATCGCGCTACGGGCGCTTGTTATTTTTGTGGGAGCCCAGACCATCGAGTCAAAGAGTGCCCGCTTAAGGGCAGTTCAAGTTCAGCCCGGCCTGCTGGGTCCGTTGCAGGCTCATCTTCTCCTTCGGCGGCCATGCGCCCCACGGGGCGAGGAGCACCGACACCAGCACCAGCGCCAACGGGTCGTGGCAGAGGACGTGGTGCAGCTTCTGGTTACAGCGGTCCTTCGAACCGCGTGTTTGCTTTAACCGGCCGGCAGGACCCAGGAGCGTCTTCAAGTGCACACCCAGGTATGTTAGTGATTTTTTTCTTGAGGGATATGTTTATGGATGGGTCTATACTTTATTGCATTATGTGATTTTCTTCTTCTGGGTATTAGTAAGAGTAAGGTAACTGTTAACTTGATTGACATTGAGGATTCGGAAGGGCGATATGATAATTGTATGGTTTAGCCCGGGGTGGGACCCACTATGAGAATTTTCCGAAAATTTACTAAGATCCCGATCTGCCCTAAATTACGTGACGAAGGTCGTGCGGGGTAGTCGACGAAATTATACTGGCCCTAATGCGTCCAAACGCATGAAAGTTTCGAGGTTAAGCGTGCTAAGGCTAGAGAAATTCTGGGATGGGTGACCCCCTGGGAAGGATACCAAAATTTTCACAAGTGTAAATATAAGATGTAAATGGAAATTTGGGGTAACCTAACGGAAAAGAGAATGTGTGGAATAGCTAGTACCCTTACAGGAGTCGCGCAGACCGAGGTGGACTAAATGGGCGAAAAGAAAAAGCGCAATACCGCTCGGGAAATTGAGCGAATTCGAATAACAGCAGAGACGTTCGCCAGTAAGATAGTAGTAAATATATGTGTGTGTGTATGTGTATGTGTATATGCGTATGTATGATTTTCGTCTGGTACCCATATGGATTGAAAGCCGAGTCCCGGCAACTAACATCGTGATCGGCGAAAGGTTTTACTAAACAGAATACATGAAACGAAGCGGGGGTGAGGGCACAGATGCTGTCAAGGACTAGAAAAACCCCTATCCCATTATAACTCAGTCTGGTATGACGATGTCTGAAAAGGAAGACGAGTATGGATGGTAGGAAAGATGAAAGATAAGAAGTGAGAATAAGCAGAATCTTTGAAAGAGTCGATAAGCGACACGCGAGACGATTTGTATGATAACTTGGCTAACCAGGTTACCAATAAGGGAATTTTCCATAAATCACTGGAGCCTTACTAAGAGTGATCTGATTCGGCTTCAGATTCTATCTGTTATATTTCTGCACTTCCGATGTTGATAAGGCTCTGTCTATTACGCCTCTATGCTTCTGAACTCGATTAAGTCCCCACCTGATAAATCTTTATACATCCGATTCTGAATATGTTACTGGTTGACCTACCCCTGTATGATTGATTCTGAATACGTTTCTGTCTGATACACCTCTGTATGTCTGACTCCGGATACGAATCCGTCTGATATGCTTCTGTGCGTCTGATTTCGATCGTACGCCTGTCTGATACATCTCCGTATGTCTGATCTTGATTACGACCCTATCTAATACATTTCTGTTCGCCTGACTTTGACTACGAATCCGTCCGCCATGGTTTAGTACGTCTGCCTCCGATTACGAATCCGTCCGATATGCTTCTACGCATTCGGCCCTAGTTCTGAATCAGCTGGTATGAAACGTCTGGTATGAAGTGGGATTATGATGATGTGGTAGGGAACTCAGCAGTGTATTAAGAAATGATATTGACTATGATGTCTGAAAAGCATCCGTTTGTTACGAGAATATAGTTTATGGTCCGATAATTATGTGGGGTATGAAAAAATATAGATTATGAAGTTATTTGAATCAGTGATGAGAAGAATTACCCCCTCATGTAGGTGAAGAAGCCATGTCGGAAAGTCCACGAAGGACAATTATAAAGAGGACCCTCCCGAAGTAGTATGACGCCCCATAAGGTCAATTTAACATTCGAGGACGAATGTTTCTAAAGCGGGGGAGGATGTTACATCCGCCATTTTTGTTTATTCGAAAGATTCAAGATAAATTGACGTGTGATGAATAAGGCCACAATTGGACATTCCTTGGTATGAATGTGTAGGTTGTGAATACTATGGTGTGGGATTACGAAAGGTGGCCAAGGGCAAAATTGGAATTTTGGAAACTTACCCCATGAATTACAATATGTAGCCAACAATTTGGACTAAAAAAAAATAAGAGAACTAAGGCCCAATTGCGAGGCCCAACCGGCCATGGTTGGCCCAAGACCATGTATATTGGTCATGTGATTAGTCACATGACTAATTAACATGAAGGGTATATACTTGGACCAATGTTCATCATTGGAACATTCAAGAAAAAAATAAAGAGCAAGCAAGAAAAAAAAAAGATAAGAGGGTTTCGGGTTTGAGGAGAAAAGAAGAGAGAAAAGAAAGAAAAATTGTGGGAGCCTAATCCTTGGTTTAAAAATCAAATTCTTGTGGGAATATTACTAAGTGCAAAGTCCTCTACAACTTGGTACAATTAGTTTGGCAAGAGGACAACTTTGTAGCAAGTGGAAAACTTGAAGAAAAGGTAAGGATTTTACCATTTTCATGCCATGAAATATATGTATATATGTTGTGGTGTGTGGAAATGAATGAAAAGTATGAAAATTTTGTGTGTTGGAAGTGCTTGTGTTTGGGCCGTGAGTATGCTTATATTACATGTCTTTGATGATTTGAATTCATGTTGTAATTTAGTTGTAGTATGGTGGAAATTGTATTAGAAATGAAAGTGGAATGAATTAATGGAAGTTGGAGAATATTGTATGTGGCCGTGTGGTATGGTATTGGTGGTGGAATATGAATTTACTCTTGTTAGTCTGTTAAGTGTGTTATGGTGAAGTGAATGAGAAGATAACAATCTTTATTGTCATGGAAAAGTGGTTATTAAGTTGTTGTAGGAAAATATGCAACTTTGTTATGGTTTATGTAAAAATGGAAATGAAAGTATCAAGAGGTAAATTATGATTATTGTTGATGAATTTGGAAGATGGAAATGTATAATTAACTTGTATGTTGAAAGTTAGGAAAAATTGGACAAGTAGTGGCTTAATGGAAAGTTTGTAAGTTTGCATATCTTATGTATATCTTGTGAGAATGGTATGATATGCCTGCAAATCGTGTTGTAATGAATTTGATGGGTAATGAACATCAAAATAATAAGTTTGGTTTGGAAGTGTAAGGTCGGAACGGAAAATGTTAAGTTATGACGGAAAGTTGGCAAATTGTGCCTTATTATGTATTTTGAGCTACTTGTCGTTATTATGAATATTGTTGTTGGGTTGTGTTGATTGTTTGGCTGTGTTTAACTTTTGGGGATGTCATATATACAGAGGAAATGCTGCCGAAATTTCGGTAGGCAAGTATGTGTTAAGTTTGGACTATGGAAAAGTTGAAACTAACAAATGGTAAACTTGACCATTTCTAGATTTTGGACGAACTTGGGATCGACGCCAAGCGAGCGTGAGGCGCTATCGAGGTATGTGAAGCACTTCCCTTTGTTCCTAGGCATGTTCTGGATGTGATAGGCTCGGTCGCGAGCCTTAAGTACGACTCCGTTCCCCGGAATTCGAGACGGAAAACCGCTCCAATTCCTTCAATTCAATTGAAGCTATTTTCTTACAAATTGCCTTTAAAGTGAGTTTTTGTACAAAACTTCCCTAAACGGAGTCGGAACACTTCCAAACGATTATGGATGACCTCATAAGGTCTATTAGCGATAATTTACCTATGTTGCCTCGAGTTGGTCCGAGGCGGGCCCGCAAGGCCCGATATCTTCTGTAATACTTTAAATACTTCCGTTTTGTCCGATTTTCTCAGAAACCATCTGAACTATTATTTTGATTATGATACAACTATTTTCATGAAATTCTTACAAAATGATTTCTGAACATCTGAGAATCTGATAATGATCTGTCGTGCCTCCCTAAGTAGGATATAGGCGCGTACTATGCATACTATCCGGATACTCCGATTTTGACTCGCCGTTTGGCACCATTCAGTTTGATTGAGTCTGTATGTTGAGTTTGTATGTAAGTAGTTTCTCATTTATCGGTTCGTGTCTGTCTCAATGCATTCCTTCACTGCGTCCCGGGCCAGGTTCTGTTATCGTGCATATTTCTCTGCATTGTTCACCGCGTCCCTCGGCGTACGGGCCGGGATCTGTATGTCTGTATGATATTATGATCTGTGTATGGGGATGGCGGCCAGGATGGCATATGATCTGATCTGATTCTGTCTGTCCACCGCGTCCCGTACTAAGAGGGCCGGGTTCTGTTACCGCGCCCCCAGACAGGGCCGGGATCTGTATGAATGTATGCGTGTGCTGTCTATATTTATATAAGCACATGCCTCTGTATGATTCTGTATGACTCTGTACTACTCTACATGCATAATTCTGTCCGACATACTTCTGTCTGTCCGTCTGAAAGACGACTATGTCTGTATGTCCGTATGGATTCTGATTCTGTATGTCTGTATGGATTCTGTTTCTGTATGTCCGTATGGATTCTGATTCTGTATGTCCGTATGGATTCTGATTCTGCTCGTCTGTCCGTATTATGATTCCGTTTGTCTGTCCGAACCATAATTCTGTTTATTTGTATGGTACACGGTTCTGTATATCTGTCTGGATCATGACTCTGTCCGTCAGTCTGACTTATGGTTCTATTCGTTATATTTTTGTGACTCCGGTTCGGACTATGTTTATATATGTTATGTTCTGCTTTACATACTCGGTACATTTTTCGTACTGACCCCCGTTCTTTGGGGGCTGCGCTACATGCCCGCAGGTACCGACGCACCAGGTGATACGCCGCCAGCGTAGGGTTCTAATTCTGCTGTTTGAAGAGTTCCTTTGATCCGGAGCGTAGACTTTTGGTATATATATCTTTTGTCTTCTGTATACTCTGTATGTATGGATATTCTGGGTACGGCGGGGCCCTGTCCCGTCATATGATTCTGTATGTCTGTAGAGGCCTGTAGATAGATGTGTGGGTTACGGGTTTCGTCTGTATGTTAGCCTTATCGGCTTATCTGCATGTTTCTGTATGTCCAGATATATATATGTTTGCGCGCGTGCCGTATCTGTATCGGCTTACGTCTGTAACATCTGTTTTAAAAAAAAAAAAATCTGTATGATACGAAATTCGGTCAGGTAGGTATGTACGGGTACCCAGTTAGGGTACCAGTCGCGGCCCACGGGGTTGGGTCCTGACACCTTCGGGTTTGAGGAGCGAGTCCAGGGGTGGACACAGACAACAGCTCCCCAGCCATTCAGACTATTCTATGACCAGTCCACCTCCACGGTTTTCAGGCCAGGGCCTTGATAGATCTGCTCGTTCAGGGCCGAGTCCGAGTTATACAGGACCTCAGTTCAGAGATGATTTGGGCCAGTCAAGTCCACCCGTACCACCGTGTTCCCAGTGTGGGAAGATGCATTGGGGTTGATGCCGATTTGGTTCAGATGATTGCTATTCATGTGGTCGACCAGGCAATATTATGCGTGATTGCCCCTCAGTACATGGTAGAGGTAAGACCCAGCCATCAGGGTCGGTAGCCGGATCTTCGGCATCTGTACGCCCTACGGGGCCAGGTTCACATGCGCCAGTCGGCCATGGTAGAGGTAGAAGCAGAGCTCCCAGTACTAGCGGTCCTCAGCACCGTATTTATGCTTTGGCTGGACGCTAAGATCTTGAGTCTTCTCCTGACGTGGTCACAGGTATATTATCGGTATTCTCTCATTATGTATATGATTTGATTGATCCGGGCTCCACACTATCATATGTTACTCCATATATTGCGGGTCGATTTATAATTGAGCCGGAGTCTAACAAACCTTTTGAGGTGTTTACACCCGTGGGTGACTCGGTAATAGCTAGTCGAGTATATAGGAATTGTGTGATTGTGATTTGTGATCTTCGTACCATGATTGATTTGCATGAGCTAGAAATGGTAGATTTTGACGTTATTATGGGCATGGATTGGTTGGCTTTTTGTTATGCCAATGTTGATTGTAGAATGAAGATGGTTCGTTTCCAGTTTCCGGGAAAACCAGTCTTAGAATGGAAAGGGAATGCGGCATCACCAAAAGGTAGGTTTATTTCCTATCTAAAGGCAAGGAAGATGATCACGAAAGGGTGTATTTATCACCTAGTGCGAGTTCAAGATGTAGAAGCTGAGTCGCCGACTCTTCAGTCAGTTCCAGTAGTGAATGAATTTCCGGATGTGTTCCCGGAAGAGCTTCCAGGCCTTCCTCCCGACTGGGAGATTGATTTTGCGATTGATGTGTTGCCAGACACTAAACCCATATCTATTCCTCCCTATAGAATGGCACCCGTAGAACTGAAAGAGTTGAAGGAGCAATTGAAAGACTTGCTTGATAAAGGTTACATTAGGCCTAGTTCATCCCCGTGGGGAGCACCTGTATTGTTCGTCCGGAAGAAGGATGGCTCCTTGAGAATGTGCATTGATTATCGGCAATTAAATAAGGTGACGATTAAGAACAAATATCCTCTTCCGAGGATTGATGATCTATTTGATCAATTGCAAGGTGCCAAGTGGTTTTCAAAGATCGATTTGAGGTCTGGGTATCACCAAGTAAGAGTTAGGGAGAAAGATATCCCTAAGACAGCTTTCAGAACAAGATACGGTCATTTTGAGTTCCGAGTGATGTCGTTCGGGTTAACTAATGCACCGACAGTGTTTATGGACCTAATGAACAATGTATTCAGACCTTTTCTGGATCTATTTGTAATTGTATTCATCGACGACATCTTAGTGTATTCTAGATCCGAGGACGAGCATGCGGATCATTTGCGAACTGTCCTTGGAGTTCTTCGAGCTCGATAGTTGTTTGCAAAATTCTCCAAGTGTGAGTTTTGGTTGAACTCAGTGGCATTTCTGGGCCACATTGTTGCAGCTGACGGTATTCGAGTGGATAGCCAAAAGATTGAGGCAGTGAAGACTTGGCCAAGGCCCACGACCCCTACGGAGGTTCGTAGCTTTTTGGGCTTAGCAGGATATTACAGAAGATTTGTTGAGGGTTTCTCTTCTATTTCTGCACTGCTTACAAAGTTGACTCAGAAGTCAGCTATGTTTCAATGGACAGATGCTTGCGAGCGTAGTTTCCAAGAGTTGAAAGACCGATTGACTTCAGCCCCAGTCTTGACACATCCAGAGGGATTGGAAGGATATGTTATTTATTGTGATGCTTCAGGCGTCGGGCTAGGTTGTGTATTGATGCATAATGGTAAGGTGATTGCGTATGCTTCTAGACAATTACGAAAACATGAACAGAACTATCCAACCCACGATTTAGAATTAGCCGCAGTGGTCCATGCATTAAAGATATGGCGACATTATTTATATGGTGTCCATGTGGATATTTATACAGATCATAAGAGCCTTCAGTATATCTTCAAGCAGAAAGAGTTGAATTTGCGATAACGACGACGGTTGGAGTTGCTATAGGATTACGATGTTGATATCTTGTGCCATGTCAGCCCATGTTTTGTATATCTTTTGTTAGCCACGTCGGCCTTGTACTTATGATGTGGCATAGATGCCTATGATATGTTAAATGATGATGGTCGCATAATGGGATCAATATGATTAACGATAAAAAAAGCACGAATTGACTTATGGTTCACCTAGATGTTATGTTATGTACGATAAGGGGGTGCCCGGGTGGAGTAGTACTGGGTGCTCGTCGTGGCCCCTTAGTCGGGTCGTGACATTATGCTTATCTCGTTATTCAATCATACAATAAGCTCGATCATATCAGACATACTTATATCTGAGGTGAATCAGAATCATGGACAACCTCAGAAACATATCGAACAGAGTTTCAGAGTCACGGATACATATCAAAACCATATGAAGTAGCTTATTCATTTAGTAATCATACAATAGACTCAACCATACGAAACATGCTCATGACAAAAGAGAATAGGCATCATAACCAAACTCAGAATCAAAGAGTAGAGTTACCCCGAGGTGCGTGTCATGTCATACCTTACTTAGCTCTAGGACATGCCAAAACAACAAATGGGGTAAGCAAGCATACCTGTTCGACCGCTTATAAGCTACGCTTATTCGTCCAAGCTTGTAAGTCTCAAGTGTGCAGCCACCACGTCCACCCCCTTCTTTTTGGTTGATTTTTAGCTCAAATTGGAGGCAACGCAACGTAGAACACTTTTCTCTTCACGGGCTTCGGGATTCGGGGCTTAGATTTTGGTCAAAATTGATTTTTTCTCTCTAAGCTCTCTTCTCTCTTTTTCTCCAGAATTTTCTGGGTGTTTTGTTCTGAAAAATGAGGAGAAAAGGCTGATATATCACTTAAATAAACATGGGTCATGGGACTAACCCGGTTGGGCCTGGATTGGGCCTAGCCCACTGACCTTTCTGCCTTAAAACATCCATATCTCCTTACCCCGACGTCTCCTGTGGACCCAAGACCTATGGTTGGAAAGATAATTCAATTATCTACTACTTCTATTTCTTGGTATTCTTCCAAATTACAAACTTATAATACCGTTGTTTCCCCTCGAAGTCAGATCACCCGAAAACGTTACTTAAAAATATTTGTTTGGAGGACTTCCACTTTGATTTGGCTCAAGGGTCCTTCTTGAGTTGTGTTTAACTTCACATATGTGATTCATATAACCTGTCACGTGTTCCTAAAAAATCTCAATGTGTGGGCCCCACCTCCGCTTACGAATAATCCGACGTACAAAAAAAATACGAAATATAATACTATCAACGTGAGTTTAAATTATGTAGTAATAACGTGATAGTCAATGTTTGAGGAAGCACGTGTCACGCTCAGGCTCTGAAAATGTGGGGTATAACATCCTTCCCCCCTTTGGAACATTCGTCCTCGAATGTTTAAACTAAGCTCGTACTCTGTCCATAATCCCATTCTCGGGTACATCCATTATCGGATCATCCTTCTTCGAATACTATCGTAATTGATGCATTATTGCATCATCTTTTTCCTACAACCTGGTCATTTAGTTGTTCGGCTCTTGCTGTTTTGTAGTCTCCCTTTACTGGGTGGTCATTCCATAGTAAGCATCGTAGTTATTCTAATATCTTGTTAATGTTTGTCCCCTTCACCGGAACATCGTTCAATTCCTTTTCTTCCTGATGAATTATTTTCAGTCCAATCTTGAAAGATACCCTGCAATCACTCTATTCTTTTGCTGACTCACCCTTATATCTTATTGAATTCGCTTCTACAAAAATTCTCACTTCAAATTACATCTGTTTTTCATGTCTGAGTGCGTTTTGAATCTTTGCATTCCTATTTACTCGCTTTCTCCTTATGAGTCTTACCTTACGGTGCCTTCCAAAACAAATCCACACTTCGATCTTCAATCCTTACTTTGCAATTTTAAGCCCAATACGTTTCTTCCATCAATTCACTCAATGTCCGTACTGAAATGGATAACGATAAAAACTATATCATTTCCGTATAACTCTCACTTTTTATTTTAGGGTCTATAATTGTCACATCTTAGGATTTGTCGTTCCAATCTCTACACTTATACTTTCCTTACTTGCTTCCCCCCTTTTAAAGTCTTACTTATAACACTCATAAATCCATTACCTCATCTCCGATCTTGAATTCATGTACCCATTTCCTCAATTCCCTTTTCAAACTACATCATATTCATGCCATTTCCCATAATTTATAGTTACAGTACTTTATGTGTGAAGTCTTAACATACTCATCTTGCAGTAACGTAATTCAATAGTACAGCCAATGTTGCAATCCAAACAAAGGATGTATTTTACTTAACTCAACCGTTAATTATGGGTCAATGTTTACCTCTGCTCCAATTAACAATTCTGTCCCATGGGGATACTTAGAATACTAGTATGTCAAACCGTCTGTACCCTCTGTGTAGTACCATTTATCCCATTCTTCAATAATCACCATTCACTGGTAGCGTCATCTTCCTCTTTTCTTTCCATCTCCGTTATTTCTCTCTTTCTCGTAATTGACTTACGGTAACCGTAATTGCATTTCCCTTAAGTCGCCATTTGTCTTATCAAGGATCTAAGTCTCATGTACAACTAAGACCCCTTGTGCGTCATAGTCTTTTATTCTTGTGTTGTACTCAGAATTGATTTCAACGACAATCATAATCATATCTTTACTAGTTATTGGTGATATCCTTACTTTATCGCCTTATTATCACGTGGTGAACTCGCAACTCATAGCCACATCTTTCTTTCCAGCTTATTTCTTTAGGTACTTTACTTGTTCTGTCTTAGTATAAGGTATCCGTAGGAGATGCATCCTCCTTTTTTTCATAATATGACTACTTCTTAGGCTTGTGTACTTCGCCTGTTACCTTTTCTTTCTATATCCCTCGACACCAATATATTGTCTTTAATTTCCTTGTATTGGGAATCGTTTCATCAATCGTTATTCCTTGTTGGCTCTCCGGCGTAGACCCCTCACAATTATAATTGGGCATAAGACGTTGATAGTTCATATAATTCCATAGCGTATACTCTCATATTCAGTATAATTAATGGTCCATGAACTATTTTCTAATACCCGGCGACCTCTTTTATTTTCCAACCATAAGAACAGTGTTCTTTATTTTCTTCGAAAAATTACTAACTACCCATCGTTGTTACTTCATTATAATAATCATCATCCTAAATGTCCTTTGGATTTGTCATCCTCTCCATTATCCCTTTTGAACTTAGCTTGTACACCTTTCTTGCTCTCTTTGTTACTCGCGCTTTATTACCCTATTCGATTGGTGCCTTCAATATACCATAGCACCGGTTGCTGGGACATACATGCCCACTGATACAATCACATGTAGAATATTATACGTATTCATAAATAGGTATATATATAATTTCTAAAGAGTTGAAGGAGTAATTGAAAGACTTGCTTGATAAAGGCTTCATTAGGCCTAGTTCATCCCCGTGGGGAGCACCCGTATTGTTCGTCCGGAAGAAGGATGGCTCCTTGAGAATGTGCATTGATTATCGGCAATTAAATAAGGTGACGATTAAGAACAAATATCCTCTTCCGAGGATTGATGATCTATTTGATCAATTGCAAGGTGCCAAGTGGTTTTCAAAGATCGATTTGAGGTCCGGGTATCACCAAGTAAGAGTTAGGGAGAAAGATATCCCTAAGACAAGTTTCAGAACAAGATACGGTCATTTTGAGTTCCGAGTGCTGTCGTTCGGGTTAACTAATGCACCGGAAGTGTTTATGGACCTAATGAACAATGTATTCAGACCTTTTCTGGATCTATTTATAATTGTATTCATCGACGACATCTTAGTGTATTCTAGATCCGAGGACGAGCATGCAGATCATTTGCGAATTGTTCTTGGAGTTCTTTGAGCTCGAGAGTTTGCAAAATTCTCCAAGTGTGAGTTTTGGTTGAACTCAGTGGCATTTCTGGACGACATTGTTGCAGCTGACGGTATTCGAAAGGATAGCCAAAAAACTGAGGCAGTGAAGACTTGGCCAAGGCCCACGACCCCTACGGAGGTTCGTAGCTTATTGGGCTTAGCAGGATATTACAGAAGATTTGTTGAGGGTTTCTCTTCTATTTCTGCACCGCTTACAAAGTTGACTCAGAAGTCAGCTAAGTTTCAATGGACAGATGCTTGCGAGCGTAGTTTCCAAGAGTTGAAAGACCGATTGACTTCAGCCCCAGTCTTGACACTTCCAGAGGGATTGGAAGGATATGTTATTTATTGTGATACTTCAGGCGTCGGGCTAGGTTGTGTATTGATGCAAAATGGTATGGTGATTGCGTATGCTTCTAGATAATTACGAAAACATGAACAGAACTATCCAACCCACGATTTAGAATTAGCCGCAGTGGTCCATGCATTAAAGATATGGCGACATTATTTATATGGTGTCCATATGGATGTTTATACAGATCATAAGAGCCTTCAGTATATCTTCAGGCAGAAAGAGTTGAATTTGCGACAACGACGATGGTTGGAGTTGCTAAAGGATTACGATGTTGATATCTTGTATCACCCTGGAAAGGCTAACATTGTGGCTGACTCTCTTAGCCGCAGATCCATGGGAAGTCTAAGTGATGTACGACCAGAAAATAAAGAGATGGCCCGTGAGCTTCAACAGTTAGCGAGCCTAGGAGTCCGAGTAGTGGACTCAGGTAGCAGCGGAGCTACTATTCAGAATTCAGCAGTTTCATCGCTAGTAGCGGAAGTAAATGAGCGACAATATGAGGATCCCATGCTAATGCAGTACAGAGATACACTCCCTCAGAAGGAGGAGTCATCATTTGATATTTCGGAAAACGGAGTTCTCCGATGTCGAGGCAGGTTATGTGTTCCCGATGTAGTAGGTCTACGTCACCAAATACTGAGGGAAGCTCATTGTTCCCGTTACTCCGTTCACCCCGGAGCGACAAAAATGTATCATGATCTGAAGTCTATATATTGGTGGAATGGGATGAAGAAAGATATAGCGGAATTCGTAGCTCAGTGTCCAAATTGCCAACAAGTGAACATCGAGCACCAAAAGCCGGGTGGCTTATTGCAAGCTATAGAAATCCAAACTTTGAATTAGGAAGTGATTAATATGGATTTCATTACAGGGTTACCCCGTTCTCGACGTATGTATGATTCCATATGGGTGATTGTGGATAGACTCACAAAGTCAGCTCATTTCTTACCGGTCAGGACGACCTATGTGGCAGAAGATTATGCAAAGCTTTATCTTAAAGAGATAGTGAGACTCCATGGCGTTCCGGTATCTATTATCTTCAATAGAGGGACTCAGTTTACAGCTAAGTTTTGGGAGTCCTTCCAAGAGGGTCTAGGGACCCAAGTGCGTCTAAGCACGGCATTTCACCCACAGACCGATGGGCAAGCTGAACATACTATTCAGACTCTTGAAGATATGTTACGGGCATGTATGATAGATTTTGGAGGAAATTGGGATGACCATTTGCCACTCATTGAGTTTGCTTACAATAACAGTTATCATTCTAGCATTCAAATGGCACCGTATGAAGCTCTATATGGTCGAAAGTGTAGATCCCCAATTGGGTGGTTTGAAACTGGAGAAGCTAAGTTGATAGGGCCAGACTTGGTCCAGCAAGCAATAGAGAAAGTTAAGCTCATACAAGATCGGTTGCTAGCGGCTCAAAGTTGTCAGAAGTCCTATGCGGATAATTGTCGAAGAGACTTAGAGTTCAAAGTGAAAGATTGGGTATTCTTGAAAGTGTCGCCGATGAAGGGCGTGATGAGATTTTGCAAAAAGGGAAAGCTCAGTCCCCGGTATATTGGGCCATACGAAATTGTGCGCAAAATAGGCAAAGTGGCCTATGAGCTAGATCTACCTCCAGATTTGGAGTCAGTCCATCCAGTATTTCATGTCTCGATGCTTCGGAAGTGTGTTGGAGATCCTACGAGGATCATCCCAGTGAATGATATTCTAGTGACAAAAAGTTAACTTATGATGAAATACCCATTGCCATATTAGATAGGCAAGTACGGAGGCTTAGAAACAAAGAAGTGGCCTCAATTAAAGTTCTATGGAGAAATAACAATCGAGAGGAAATGACATGGGAAGCGGAAGAGAATATGCGATCCAAATACCCACATTTATTTCAGCCCTTGGAAGAAGTCCAAGATGAGACGTCAAAATCATAAGGTATGCATGTTTTCCCTTTTATACATTCAGGTCGTGTGTGGCCAAATTTCTAGTGCTGTTGTATTATTGCCCTGTGAGGCATTGTTATTGTGAGTTGTTGTGGCAGGGTGGTAGTGCCACATTACAGAGGAAACTCTGGCGAAAGTTTTATAAAATTCCTCAAGCCTTTAACATTCGAGGACGAATGTTCCTAAGGGGGGTAGAATGTTGCACCTCGGAAAATTTTCTGTTGGTACGCAAGTGGATAAACTAGTGATGAATATGAGTGCATGATGTCCATGAGCAAGAAACGACGTTTGATGACCTTAGGAGAGATTTCGAAAGTATCCGATGTGAGACGAGGAAGTTGGCTAAGTTAAGATGAGATACAAGGTGAGCAATGCATGTGCATGGACGGGGCTGATTAAAATGAAAAGTCTAAGAAATATGGGAAGTTGCAGAATTGCAACTGCCCAGTGGTCGTATATTGCAAAATACGGACCGTAAAGTGCAATACGGTCCGTAAACTGGCAGTCGTAAACTGCCATGCAAAAGCTTCAGCTTTCTGCCCAGTGGTCGTAAAGTGCAAATACGGACCGTAAACTGGTATACGGTCCGTAAACTGCCAGGTCGTAAACTGGCATGCCAAACTTCAACTTTTTGCCAGCCGAGGAAATGGTTAAATACGACCAGGTGGACGGACCGTAAAGTGATTTACGGCCCGTAAACCATGGTCGTAAACCACCATGAAGGCAGCCCATCTTCTGGTTCTGGAAATGGTTAATTACGCCCATGGAGGACGAGCCGTATAGTGGAATACGGGTCGTAAACCTCCATGGACGACCACTGTTCACCCAGCACAGATTTTTCAATTCATTAAATATGAGGATCAAGACTTGTCTTATTTCATTACAACATTACACCACTTCTCTCTAAAACTTCTCTCTACATTTATTATATGAGTTTTCAAGGATTATAAGCCATCAATAACATTAAGACAAGTAAATCAAGAATAAGGGAATCATCAAGGATCATCCAAGTCAAGACATCCAAATGGAGAAAAACTAGTGTTTTGCTCAAAGAGGAGTATTATCAACCAAAGTTTGTTCCTACAACTTCGAAGGTAAGATTCATGATTTTTACAAGATGTTTAAGGTATTGGAGAATTAAAATACATGGATTGTAGAAAATGTGGTCAACTAGGTCATGAATGGTGAATAGTGACATTTTGAGGAATAGTTGGAATTGAATTATGAATGTTGTTGTGTTACGATATGAATGTATTATAAATGGTACTAAGATCATGAACTCGACACGTTAGACGAATGGACGAAGTTGGAGGTCATGACCATAAATATGGGAGAATTAGAAGCAAATTGATAAATCTAGATAATATGGGTGATGTGAATGACTAATGGCCATTGTTCTGATATTAATGAAGGTATAGACGCTAGCATTGGAAGGGAACGTGCAAGTTTAGAATAGTTCGACGGAAAGGTATGTAAGGCTAACCCTTCTTTCATAAGGCATGGTTCTTGGCCAAATTCCTAATTCCTCTATATGTGTATGTTGTCTTCACATGGTTGACATTCCGAGCTCATAAGCTCACGACCCTTGATATGTACAATGATTATACTATGTTCCTCGTATGACGAGTAAGTCTATAATGTAGATGTAACGATAATGATGAGGATAGTAATGATGATGAGAGTAAAATGAGATTAGAGATGCTTACGAGCTATGATATATGTATATGTATGCCTATCTATGAAGGGCTATGATAAGACCCCGAGCTTATGATGCCGGGTAAAACTATATGTATATGACTATGTATAAAGTATGCATACGATTACGAAATGCGCGCACACCTCTGCAGATGGTACGGATAACCCTGACGCCTTGGTAGGGCCAGGTATGTATGATCTTGAGCCTTGGTTGGCCAAGTATGTATGACACACCGATCCTACGAGGTTGGGTATGCTATGTAAATACTATGTATATGATATGACCATGTATATAATATGAATATGACTGTGATAAGACTTAGTAAGGGCATGTATATGAATATGAACACAAAGTGGTATGGCTATTATTATGGGATATGAACGACGATGTATGCAAGTAAGCGACATGATGATGATGATATTACTGTCTCCCCTCCTATGCTATTTCATATGATATCTATTATGCTTCTATATTGATGTTGATCATGCTTTACATACTCAGTACATTCTTCGTACTGACGTCTTTTTGTTTGTGGACGCTGCGTCATGCCCGCAGGTGCATAGGGAGACAGACTTGATCCATAGCTGCTTATTCAGAGATTGTATAGCAGAGCTCCATTTCTTTCGGAGCTGTAGCTTTTGGGTACTTATTCTTTTGTGTATATAATTATGGGCATAGCGGGGTCCTGTCCCGCTCATCCGATATGTCATACTCTTAGAGGCTCGTAGTCATGTGTATGTGGGTAGAGATGTTCGGCCATGTCGGCCCATGTTTTGTATATCTTTTGTTAGCCACGTCGGCTTTGTACTTATGATGTGGCATAGATGCCTATGATATGTTAAATGATGATGGTCGTCTAATGGGATCAATATGATTAACGATAAGAAAAGCACGAATTGACTTATGGTTCACCTAGATGTTATGTTATGTACGATAAGGGGGTGCCCGGGTGGGGTAGCACCGGGTGCTCGTCGCGGCCCCCTAGCCGGGTCATGACAAAAGTGATATCAGAGCAGTTCAGTCCTAGGATGTGTCTACGAGCCGTGTCTAGTAGAGTCTTGGTTATGGGTGTGTTGCGCGCCACACTTATAAACAAGAAGCTGCGGACATTTTAGGAATATATGACCTTCTTTCTTCATAAGAATCGTGCGATAGAGCTATGATGTAAGAAATTCTTGTTCCTTAATCGTGTGTTGTGTATTTCAGAGATGCCTAAAAAGAAAAAGGCTACAGCAGCCCAAAAGGGCAAGACAGTGGCAGAAAAGCGGGCTGAAAGAGCACCGCCACCGGTAGTAGAGGAAGATGAGTCCCAGAGTGCGGCTCAATCTCAGTCTTCCCAGACAGTTCCTATTACTGAGGAGCGTGAGGGAGCCTCATCCCCAGCTCCAGCTCCTCCACCAAACGCATCGGGTCAAGATGTCAAAGAGGCCATTAATTTGTTGACTCAGTTGGTTGCGGCCCAGACTCAGAGGCAGAGTTCAGGGCATGGTGACAGGGCTGTTAGTGCAAGGGCCCGTGACTTCATTTCTTTGAAACCCCCGGAATTCTTTGGGTCGAAACTGGAGGAGGATCCCCAGGACTTTATTGATGGTATGCTAAGGACGCTCCGGTTGATAAATGCTTTAGACATCGAATCGGTGGAGCTAGCGTCATATAGATTGAGGGATGTCTCAATCCAGTGGTATACGGTTTGGATGGCTTCGCGGGGAGCCAATTCACCTCCACCGGTATGGCAAGAGTTTGTTGATGCTTTTCTCCGTCATTATATGCCCCCAGAAGTTCGGCGAGCTAGGGCCGATAAATTCTTGAATCTGAGGCAAGGTAGCATGAGTGCTACAGAGTATAGTCTGCGCTTCAATTCCTTGGCTAGGAATGCTTCGGCCATAGTAGCGGATATGGGCGATCGGGTGCACCGATTTTTGAAAGGCCTAGGGCCACACTTGATGGATAAATGCTTAATTGCGTCCCTTCAGGATGGCATGGATATTGCACGCATTCAGGCACATGCTCAGGAATTAGAGGAACACCTACAGCAGCGGAAAAATGAACGTGAGCAAGATAGGGGACATAGCAAGAGAGCTAGATCTTCGGGTTTGAGGAGTGAGTCCAGGGGTGGACACAGACAGCAGCTCCCCAGCCATTCAGACTATTCTATGACCAGTCCACCTCCATGGTTTTCAGGCCAGGGCCTTGATAGATCTGCTCGTTCAGGGCCGAGTCCGAGTTATACAGGACCTCAGTTCAGAGATGATTTGGGCCAGTCAAGTCCACCCGTACCACCGTGTTCCCAGTGTGGGAAGATGCATTGGGGTTGATGCCGATTTGGTTCAGATGATTGCTATTCATGTGGTCGGCCAGGCCATATAATGCGTGATTGCCCCTCAGTACATGGTAGAGGTAAGACCCAGCCATCAGGGTCGGTAGCCGGATCTTCGGCATCTGTACGCCCTACGGGGCCAGGTTCACATGCGCCAGTCGGCCATGGTAGAGGTAGAAGCAGAGCTCCCAGTACTAGCGGTCCTCAGCACCGTATTTATGCTTTGGTTGGATGCTAAGATCTTGAGTCTTCTCCTGACGTGGTCACAGGTATATTATCGGTATTCTCTCATTATGTATATGATGTGATTGATCCGGGCTCCACACTATCATATGCTACTCCATATATTGCGGGTCGATTTATAATTGAGCCGGAGTCTAACAAACCTTTTGAGGTGTTTACACCCGTGGGTGACTCGGTAATAGCTAGTCGAGTATATAGGAATTGTGTGATTGTGATTTGTGATCTTCGTACCATGATTGATTTGCATGAGCTAGAAATGGTAGATTTTGACGTTATTATGGGCATGGATTGGTTGGCTTTTTGTTATGCCAATGTTGATTGTAGAATGAAGATGGTTCGTTTCCAGTTTCCGGGAGAACCAGTCTTAGAATGGAAAGGGAATGCGGCATCACCAAAAGGTAGGTTTATTTCCTATCTAAAGGCAAGGAAGATGATCACGAAAGGGTGTATTTATCACCTAGTGCGAGTTCAAGATGTAGAAGCTGAGTCGCCGACTCTTCAGTCAGTTCCAGTAGTGAATGAATTTCCGGATGTGTTCCCGGAAGAGCTTCCAGGGCTTCCTCCCGACTGGGAGATTGATTTTGCGATTGATGTGTTGCCAGACACTAAACCCATATCTATTCCTCCCTATAGAATGGCGCCCGTAGAACTGAAAGAGTTGAAGGAGCAATTGAAAGACTTGCTTGATAAAGGTTTCATTAGGCCTAGTTCATCCCCGTGGGGAGCACCCTTATTGTTCGTCCGGAAGAAGGATGGCTCCTTGAGAATGTGCATTGATTATCGGCAATTAAATAAGGTGACGATTAAGAACAAATATCCTCTTCCGAGGATTGATGATCTATTTGATCAATTGCAAGGTGCCAAGTGGTTTTCAAAGATCGATTTGAGGTCCGGGTATCACCAAGTAAGAGTTAGGGAGAAAGATATCCCTAAGACAGCTTTCAGAACAAGATACGGTCATTTTGAATTCCGAGTGATGTCGTTCGGGTTAACTAATGCACCAACAGTGTTTATGGACCTAATGAACAATGTATTCAGACCTTTTCTGGACCTATTTGTAATTGTATTCATCGACGAAATCTTAGTGTATTCTAGATCCGAGGACGAGCATGCGGATCATTTGCGAACTGTCCTTGGAGTTCTTCGAGCTCGATAGTTGTTTGCAAAATTCTCCAAGTGTGAGTTTTGGTTGAACACAGTGGCATTTCTGGGCCACATTGTTGCAGCTGACGGTATTCGAGTGGATAGCCAAAAGATTGAGGCAATGAAGACTTGGCCAAGGCCCACGACCCCTACGGAGGTTCGTAGCTTTTTGGGCTTAGCAGGATATTACAGAAGATTTGTTGAGGGTTTCTCTTCTATTTCTGCACTGCTTACAAAGTTGACTCAGAAGTCAGCTAAGTTTCAATGGACAGATGCTTGCGAGCGTAGTTTCCAAGAGTTGAAAGACCGATTGACTTCAGCCCCAGTCTTGACACATCCAGAGGGATTGGAAGGATATGTTATTTATTGTGATGCTTCAGGCGTCGGGCTAGGTTGTGTATTGATGCATAATGGTAAGATGATTGCGTATGCTTCTAGACAATTACGGAAACATGAACAGAACTATCCAACCCACGATTTAGAATTAGCCGCAGTGGTCCATGCATTAAAGATATGGCGACATTATTTATATGGTGTCCATGTGGATGTTTATACAGATCATAAGAGCCTTCAGTATATCTTCAAGCAGAAAGAGTTGAATTTGCGACAACGACGATGGTTGGAGTTGCTATAGGATTACGATGTTGATATCTTGTGTCATGTCAGCCCATGTTTTGTATATCTTTTGTTAGCCACGTCGGCCTTGTACTTATGATGTGGCATAGATGCCTATGATATGTTAAATGATGATGGTTGTATAATGGGATCAATATGATTAGCGATAAGAAAAGCACGAATTGACTTATGGTTCACCTAGATGTTATGTTATGTACGATAAGGGGGTGCCCGGGTGGGGTAGCACTGGGTGCTCGTCGTGGCCCCTTAGTCGGGTCGTGACATTATGCTTATCTCGTTATTCAATCATATAATAAGCTAGATCATATCAGACATACTTATATCTGAGGTGAATCAGAATCATGGACAACCTCAGAAACATATCGAACAGAGTTTCAGAATCACGGATACATATCAAAACCATATGAAGTAGCTTATTCATTTAGTAATCATACAATAGACTCAACCATACGAAACATGCTCATGACAAAAGAGAATAGGCATCATAACCAAACTCGGAATCAAAGATTAGAGTTACCCCGAGGTGCGTGTCATGTAATACCTTACTTAGCTCTAGGACATGCCAAAAGAACGAAGGGGTAAGCAAGCATACCTGTTCGACCGCTTATAAGCTACGCTTATTCGTCCAAGCTTGTAAGTCTCAAGTGTGCAGCCACCACGTCCACCCCCTTATTTTTGGTTGATTTTTAGCTCAAATTGGAGGCAACGCAACGTAGAACACTTTTCTCTTCACGGGCTTCGGGATTCGGGGCTTAGATTTTGGTCAAAATTGATCTTTTCTCTCTAAGCTCTCTTCTCTCTTTTTCTCCAGAATTTTCTGGGTGTTTTGTTCTGAACAATGAGGAGAAAAGGCTGATATATCACTTAAATAAACATGGGTTATGGGCCTAACCCGGTTGGGCCTGGATTGGGCCTAGCCCACTGACCTTTCTGCCTTAAAACGTCCATATCTCCTTACCCCGACGTCTCCTGTGGACCCAAGACCTATGGTTGGAAAGATAATTCAATTATCTACAACTTCTATTTCTTGGTATTCTTCCAAATTACAAACATAATACCGTTGTTTCCCCTCGAAGTCAGATCACCCGAAAACGTTACTTAAAAATATTTGTTTGGAGGACTTCCACTTTGATTTGGCTCAAGGGTCCTTCTTGAGTTGTGTTTAACTTCACATATGTGATTCATATAACCTGTCACGTGTTCCTAAAAAATCTCGATGTGTGGGCCCCACCTCCGCTTACGAATAATCCGACGTACAAAAAAAAAACGAAATATAATACTATCAACGTGAGTTTAAATTATGTAGTAACAACGTGATAGTCAATGTTTGAGGAAGCACGTGTCACGCTCAGGATCTGAAAATGTGGGGTATAACATCCTTCCCCCCTTTGGAACATTCGTCCTCGAATGTTTAAACTAAGCTCGTACTCTGTCCATAATCCCATTCTCGGGTACATCCATTATCGGATCATCCTTCTTCGAATACTATCGTAATTGATGCATTATTGCATCATCTTTTTCCTACAACCTGGTCATTTAGTTGTTCGGCTCTTGCTGTTTTGTAGTCTCCCTTTACTGGGTGGTCATTCCATAGTAAGCATCGTAGTTATTCTAATATCTTGTTAATGTTTGTCCCCTTCACCGGAACATCGTTCAATTCCTTTTCTTCCTGATGAATTATTTTCAGTCCAATCTTGAAAGATACCCTGCAATCACTCTATTCTTTTGCTGACTCACCCTTATATCTTATTGAATTCGCTTCTACAAAAATTCTCACTTCAAATTACATCTTTTTTTCATGTCTGAGTGCGTTTTGAATCTTTGCATTCCTATTCACTCGCTTTCTACTTATGAGTCTTACCTTACGGTGCCTTCCAAAACAAATCCACACTTCGATCTTCAATCCTTACTTTTCAATTTTAAGCCCAATACGTTTCTTCCATCAATTCACTCAATGTCCGTACTGAAATGGATAACGATAAAAACTATATCATTTCCGTATAACTCTCACTTTTTATTTTAGGGTCTATAATTGTCACATCTTAGGATTTGTCGTTCCAATCTCTACACTTATACTTTCCTTACTTGCTTCCCCCCTTTTAAAGTCTTACTTATAACACTCATAAATCCATTACCTCATCTCCGATCTTGAATTCATGTACCCCTTTCCTCAATTCCCTTTTCAAACTACATCATATTCATGCCATTTCCCATAATTTATAGTTACAGTACTTTATGTATGAAGTCTTAACATACTCATCTTGCAGTAACGTAATTCAATAGTACAGCCAATGTTGCAATCCAAACAAAGGATGTATTTTACTTAACTCAACCGTTAATTATGGGTCAATGTTTACCTCTGCTCCAATTAACAATTCTGTCCCATGGGGATACTTAGAATACTAGTATGTCAAACCGTCTGTATCCTCTGTGTAGTACCATTTATCCCATTCTTCAATAATCACCATTCACTGGTAGCGTCATCTTCCTCTTTTCTTTCCATCTCCGTTATTTCTCTCTTTCTCGTAATTGACTTACGGTAACCGTAATTGCATTTCCCTTAAGCCGCCATTTGTCTTATCAAGGATCTAAGTCTCATGTACAACTAAGACCCCTTGTGCGTCATAGTCTTTTATTCTTGTGTTGTACTCAGAATTGATTTCAACGACAATCATAATCATATCTTTACTAGTTATTGGTGATATCCTTACTTTATCGCCTTATTATCACGTGGTGAACTCGCAACTCATAGCCACATCTTTCTTTCCAGCTTATTTCTTTAGGTACTTTACTTGTTCTGTCTTAGTATAAGGTATCCGTAGGAGATGCATCCTCCTTTTTCTCATAATATGACTACTTCTTAGGCTTGTGTACTTCGCCTGTTACCTTTTCTTTCTATATCCCTCGACACCAGTATATTGTCTTTAATTTCCTTGTATTGGGAATCGTTTCATCAATCGTTATTCCTTGTTGGCTCTCCGGCGTAGACCCCTCACAATTATAATTGGGCATAAGACGTTGATAGTTCATATAATTCCATAGCGTATACTCTCATATTCAGTATAATTAATGGTCCATGAACTATTTTCTAATACCCGGCGGCCTCTTTTATTTTCCAACCATAAGAACAGTGTTCTTTATTTTCTTCGAAAAATTACTAACTACCCATCGTTGTTACTTCATTATAATAGTCATCATCCTAAATGTCCTTTGGATTTGTCATCCTCTCCATTATCCCTTTTGAACTTAGCTTGTACACCTTTCTTGCTCTCTTTGTTACTCGCGCTTTATTACCCTATTCGATTGGTGCCTTCAATATACCATAGCACCGGTTGCTGGGACATACATGCCCACTGATACAATCACATGTAGAATATTATACGCATTCATAAATAGGTATATATATAATTTCTACCCTCTCGCCTACAAAACATTTTCAAACGCTATTCAAACTTATCCTAATTTCAAAGCTGAGATGCACTTTCTATCTCTTCACCTGCCACACCCTAACCTTGATAGGGTGTGATGGGCACCCGACCCTTACTTAGGGCCGAGCGAACCCTCTGGACCTTAGTACATACATAATCTTGTCAAACCTTTAAAACAATTACGAATGAAATACATAGTAAAACTTTAAGAATATACTGTCTCATAGCTGTCAAATCAAACAAATCTGTAATTATATAAATCTTATAACATAACACAAAATGACATGTCGGCTGATGGAGCCGCTTATAGAACTGACAACCAATACCCACGACTCTGTCTGCAAAGTCTCTATCATAAGTCAAGGAATCATAACATACAAACTCTGACTCGGCAACACTCCAGGAGCAAATGGAGCTTGCCATCCCTGCTGGAACATCTTCTATAAAACTGCACATCATCTGGGTATACCTGCGCGGCATGAAACGCAACCCCCCCGAAGAAGAGGGGTCAGTACGGAATATGTACTGAGTATGTAAAGCATGAAATAGAGAAAACAGAACATACCGGATCAACAATACAAAGATAAATACATTATCCAGATTATCAAAGCGCTATTTCCCGATCACTAATCACGTAAGCAGATGCTATATGTCAGAAAAGTGCAGACTCAGAATATCAGAATAATTATTTCCCAAATACAGATCATATGAACCGAAGTCGTATGTCAGAAGAAGTACGAATCCAGAATGTCAGAATGCTTGCTTTCTAGACACAGATCACATATATATATATCAATATCATAGGTCAGAAGAAGTACAGAGGATACATAATGCCAGAGAGCTTACTTTCCAAACACAAACCGTGCATATCAGAATCGTATATCGTATATGTGCGTATAACAGATCCCGGCCCTTCCGTGAGGGGCGCGGTGGACAGAATCGTCAGATACCAAAGACAGATATCATATATGCATGTAACAGATCCCGGCCCTTTAGTGAGGGACGCGGTGAATAGAACTATCAATGCATGTGAGAATCATATAACATATATGCAGATAACAGATCCCGGCCCTTTACTGAGGGACGCGGTAAATCATATGTCATGTATACATGTAACAGAACCCGGCCCTCTGGTGCGGGACGCGGTGAATCACATATCATATGCCATCCTGGCCACCGCCCCGTATCATCATAAACATACATATAACAGAACCCGGCCCGCAGGGGAGAGGGACGCGGTGAACAATGCAGAGGAAGTGCACGATAACAGAACCTGGCCCGGGCGCAGTGAATAACATACTGAGGCTTGCACGAACAAAGCAGTGAGAAACCATATACATACATATCCAGACTCGAGAGATATGAACTCTTACTGACATTTGAAGATCATAAACATATTCCGAGTCGATCGGAGTTAATATGTGAAATTTACAGACATTTTTACCACAGAACTTTTATGAGCATTCCAAAGCAAATCCAAACGACAGATCAGTTCGAAGGAATCGAACGATAGTCATAATGTGTATATATACCTTCTGGATGGCACGATGGATGGTATCAAAATAAAGCCTTTAGAATCGTTTTACATATTCAAATACATTATAAGACTCATTGGAATAGTTACAACACTTATCGTTTGATAAACGAAACAATGATCAAGAGTTTCCTTCGAATACCGTGCGGAAGTAAGTCCAAAGAGTGGTACAAAAGACATACTTTTATACAAACACACTTATCGACACCCGAAGGCTCAGAAACAAGTTTCGGGTCATTTGGGATTAGTATACAAAAGTTACGGACCCTTGAAGTACAGAACGTCCAATAGGCATTCCAGAAGCCATTATTATGTCAAAATCCTTTTGGGATATCAATATGAATCAAATCAAATAGAACTTGGAATCTTATACGCATATCAAACATATCAAAGGTTCGATGGGACAACCAGACGTATTATCATATCAAATACCTTTCGGATGTTCCGACGGATTATGTCATAGCAAAGCTTTTGAGATCGTTTGTACATATCAAAATATATCATAGAACTCAATGGAATAGTTAAAACAACTATTGTTTAATAGTTGAGGGAGTAGCTAAAAGTTTCCTTTACTTATTGCTCGAAACAAGTCAATAATACAATAGGGGCGGATTCGGAAATAGTGGGCCCACCTCGGGCCAACCGAGGTGGCGGACACAAATTACGTACATTAAGCTTTATGGGGTCACTTATGAAATTATTAGGGTAATTCGGTCCCATTTGTGGAAGTTATAAATGGTTATGTTATTTTCCAACAAAACATAGAATTTCTAATTCAATTCCATTGAATGAAAAAGGGCCAAATCTAAGCTCGGATTTCTAGGAGTAGAATCGTCCCCGAGGCTCATGTCATAACCTATTATGTCTAGGACATGCCAAAGAAAGAATGGTAAAGCTTTACATACCTTTTCCGCTTCTTACGCTACTCCAAATTCAAGTTCCAAACTTTCCAAAATCTACAAATGGTCACATTTACCAAACATTAATTAGAAGCCTTTAGAAGTTGAATCTTGAATTAACATTTGTCTACAGAAATTTCGGCAACATTTCCCCTGTAAATGCGCCATCCCCGAGAATTCAACTCGGCCAAAAATACAACAACAAATCTGAGAATTTAACTCGGCCACAATATCAACAACAATACCAACAATTTATTCAAAACGTATTCTAACATTAATAACTCGTTTCACACGATTCAACGACATTTCATTTTCATTCCAATCAACCACAACAACACTCAAAATACTAAGTAAAATCAATTCACTACATCTTACCAACATAGCCTCCATTCGGCCATAACCAACACACACACCCGGGATCTTCCAACTCCATAAGAATCACAACAACACATTCTTTTCTTCTTCAAATTCATGAATTCCATCAACAATCTACATTAACGACTTCATTCATACAATTATAAGAATTTATGTTAGTGTCGCATTACCTTCCATAAAAATACTTCAACGACTACAACTTCATTTCAAGCCATTAAATACTTGTTTTACATCATGAGATCCACAACACAACAATCAAACTACAAAATAAAATTATTTCATCTTTCTTACACAAAGCCACTATATTCGGCCACACACACACACCACATATTTTCATGAATTCTCATCCTTTTCCATGCATTACAACAACAACCAACACACTACGTAAAGTTAGTTCATCATCCTTACATACAACAACACATACACGGCCACACATACACACACCATGCACGGCTACAACATACACCCATATATCTTATGAATTTCATTCTTTCCCACATACCACAACATACCAAACCATTCATAACATATAAAAGGAATGAATTCTTACCTTTTCCTTCAACTTTCCCACTTAACTAGACTTGTGAACTTGGAACAATAAGAGGGATTTCTGCTTCAACAATTATACCACGTTGAAGAGGGCCTTCAAATGAGTAGGAATACATGAAGAAACAAATTTTTGGAACAAGATTTGGAGACCTCAAATTTCTAAGGTCATGGCCGAATAGGCCTTGTATTTTGCTCTTCATCTTTTGTTTTCTCCTTCTCAAATTTTCTTGAAACTTCTTAATGATAAAGACCCTTTTTATTAATTTATCACATGGAATTAAGGTGGCATGGGCTTGGGCCATGTAGTGGCCGACCACCCCTTCATTTTTTTGGGCCTTTTGTTTTTTTTTTTAGCCCAACTAGTTGGCTAACATTTGTAATTCGTGAAATTTTTTTTCAAAATTCCAATTTTGCCCTTAGCCTCCTTCGATATTTTTCGCATCAATATTTCTCATGAACAACTTATATACTAAATGAAATCAAAATGTGTCCTTACCTCTTACAAGTCACAATTATTTCAATTTTTTCCGAATGTGCAAAATACGGGGTATAACACCCTCCCCCCCTTTAGAACATTCATCCTCGAATGTTCAACTGACCTTATGAGGTGTCATAATACCTCGGGAGGATCCCTCTTATAGTTGTTCTTTTCTTCACTCCCCGTTACTTTATGTCTTTGTTTTCTTTGCATTGGCGCTCATTCCGTTCATCGTTATTCCTCCTTTATAAATATGATCGAGTATCACTTCACATCGATGATTCATATATTTTCATAACGTATATTCTCAAATTCCATACAATTAATGGTCCATGACCAATATCCAGTGGCCCCTGTCACTTCATCCATAGGCGCTGCGTTCTTTCTTTCTTTCAAAATTTCAGACTACCGATTATTGATACTTTTGTTTAACAGTCACTGTCATCTGAAATAGTCTTTGAGTCTTATCATTCTCTTCATTATCCGTTGTAAACTTAGCTTGTAGCTCTTTCTTGCTCTCTTTGTTACCTTGTGAAACATATCACGATGTACCTAGGTACAACGCCAGTTGCCTGATAAGAGGGATTCAAATCCTAACATAAACATGTCATAATTCATGTTGGCAAAAGCATTCTCTAGGGGTGCCTTTCCTTCTTTAAGTCTGATATAATATATTTCTCCCCCCCCTTTATAAGGGGCTCCTGATACGCCGATAGTTCTTTTTGTGAAGTTTCTTTCCAATCCAATGTATAACATATCGAAAACTTCTTACCATAAGTCTTTCTCTCACTTTATGTCTATATCCTCATTTGTCCACATCTTCATACTCTTTCTTTTTCCAATATCCTTGTATTAAGACTTCTCTATTCTTAACTTGTAGCGGGAATAACATCAACTTATTTTATAACACTTGCACCATTTATTTTTGTTGTTACTTGAACTTCGGTATCCTTACTCAGTTGGTGCCTTCCATATCGTAGCACCGGTCGCTGGGACACACGTATCCACTGATACAATCTCAAAGGAGATATCATACGCATTCATATATATATATATATATATATATATATATACATATAATTATTATTAACTAGCTCACAAAATACTTCCGAACTCTATTCAAGCCTATCTAAGTTCCAAAGCCGTGACGTACTTTCCGTCTCCCTTCTAGTCTAACCTGTCGCGTGCTATATGGCCGTTTCGGGTCTCTAACCATTCCATATACACTAATTTCCCTTTAGGTTACTCTATCTTTTCATTTGTGTGTGACGGCTAAATCTCTAGACTATCTTGCATACTTCCCAGGGGGGTCACCTATCCTCCCACCTTAGCACGCTTAACCCCGAAACGTTGGCGGAATTCGGCGCCTTAATGCCGATATAATCGCGTCCGCTTCTTCGTATGACCTTTACTACATGATTTGGGGCCAATCGAGGTCTTACGGATTCCGAGGCATTCTCGTAACACGTCCTTCATTGTACGATTACTATTTTACCCTTTTTGAATCCCTATGTTCAGTCTTCACTTATGTGTATAATTATTGCCTGTTCTGGGCTTCTAGATTCCTGATGGTGGCGAACATACCTTCATCGCCTTTACTTACGAATATTTCGAATATCGGCCCGTTCGGACTTTTACTCACTATTCTTACATAACAATCTCCTTTACCATTCCAGCTATTCAGAATCTGCACATGGCAAATATCAACAATATCTCACAGAACATACAGCTATTTATCACATCCCAACCATCCAGAGTTTTCCGTTTCAGGTAACAGAACAAATATATCCAAATTTATCCTTATGACCTTTCCATATCACCTTTACAAATTCTCATCATTCGAAATTTGTACGCAACAATATCTTACAGAGCATACGACTATATATCACATTCTAGCCGTCCAGAACTTACTGTTTCAAGTAACAGAACAAACATATTAATACTTACCTCCTTCCATCGTATGTAAGGCTTACATGTGGAATTTCATTCTCCTACGACTTGGCTCTATCGCACGATCTATGACAGAAAGAAGGTCAACAATCCCTAGATGCCCCGTAGCCTCCTGTTTATAAATGTGGCGCGCTTCACACCATAAACAGGACTCTACCGGACACGACTTTGCAGACAACCCCTACGACAGACCTGCTCTGATACCACTTTGTCACACCCTAACCTTGCTAGGGTGTGATGGGCACCCGACCCTTACTTAGGGCCGAGCGAACCCTATGGACCATAGTACATACATAATCTTGTCAAACATTTAAAACAATTACGAATGAAATACATAGTAAAACTTTCAGAATATACTGTCTCATAGCTGTCAAATCAAACAAATCTGTAATTATATTGGGCATAGCTTCACGTTGATAGTTCATATAATTCCATAGCGTATACTCTCATATTCAGTATAATTAATGGTCCATGAACTATTTTCTAATACTCGGCGGCCTCTTTTATTTTCCAACCATAAGAACAGCATTCTTTATTTTCTTCGAAAAATTACTAACTACCCATCGTTGTTACTTTGTTATAATAGTCATCATCCGAAATGTCCTTTGGATTTGTCATCCTCTCCATTATCCCTTGTGAACTTAGCTTGTACTCCTTTCTTGCTCTCTTTGTTACTCGCGCTTTATTACCCTATTCGATCGGTGCCTTCAATATACCATAGCACCGGTTGCTGGGACATACATGCCCACTGATACAATCACATGTAGAATATTATACGCATTCATATATATGTATATATATAATTTCTACCCTCTTGCCTACAAAACATTTTCAAACGCTATTCAAACTTATCCTAATTTCAAAGCTGAGATGCACTTTCTATCTTTTCACCAATCTAGTCTGCCTCGTCCTACGCGACCTCTTATGGTCTCCAACCATCCCGTATACTCTGATTTCCCTTAGGCTACTCTAACTTCTCATTTGCCTCTTATGTCTCAATTTATAGGACCTTTAGTTCACTTCCCAGGGGGTCACTCATCCCAAAATTTCTCCCATCTTAGCACGCTTAACCTCGAAACTTCGATGGAATCCGGTGCCTTAATGCTGATATAATCGCATCCACTTCCTCGCATGACCTTTATTATATGATCTGGAGCAAGTCGAAGTCTTACAGATTCCGAGACCTTCTCGTAACACGTCCTTTCCTTTACAATTACTATTTTACCCCTTTTCAATCCTCAATATTCACCTTTCACTTTCGTGTATAACTACCTTCGTCCCAGATTCCTAGATTCCCGATGGTAGTGATCGCGCCTTCATCGCCCTGCTAAATCCATAACCTTTCTGAAACAACTCACCCCACTTATCGTCCATTTACAATATTTACTTTCCACGCTTCTTTCCTGTTAGATGTACCTAACTAAATAGCCTGATTTTGAAAATTCTAACAGAATCTTCTTTACCATTCTTACTATTCAGAATCTGCACACAGCAAATACCAACAATGCCTCACAGGGCATATATTTGTGTACGACATATTCCAGTCACCCAGGGGGCTCCCAATTTCAGGTAACAAAACAAATATGTTACAACTTACCTTTATGACCTTCCATATCATCACTCAACTTACCTATCGCACGATCTGAGACAGAAAGAAGGTCAACAATCCCTAGATGCCCTGCAGCCTCCTGTTTATAAATGTGGCCGGCTTCACACCATAAACAGGACTCTACTGGACACAACTTTGCAGACAACCCCGAGGACAAACCTGCTCTGATACCACTTTGTCACACCCTAATCTTGATCAGGGTATGATGGGCACCCGACCTTTATTTAAGGCCGAGCGAACCCGCAGACACTTATTACACATATAATCTCTTTGGACTCTTAAATCAAATGCAAATGAAATTCATAGTAAATGCTTTCAGAATAATCTTTTCATCTTTCTTTAATCAAATAAAATCTGGAACCACATGGACTTTATAACATAACACAAAATGACACACCGGCTGATGGAGCCGCTTACAGACTGACTTCCAATACCCACGACTCTGTCTGCAAAGTCTCTAACATTAATCAGAAATCATAACACATATACTCTGACTCGGCAACACTCCAAGAGCAAGTGGAGCTTGCCTACGCCGTTGGAACATCTTTCATATTGGCTTCTACTCATCTGTGTACCTGCGCGGCATGAAATGCAGCCCCCGAAGAAAAGGGGGTCAGTACGGAATATGTACTGAGCATGTAAGGCGTGAAATACAGAGAACAGAACCATAATCGAAACAAACAGTACAAGAGTGAGTACATTATCTAGATTACCAAACGCTTATTTTCCAATCACAATTCGTGCATGCAGAGGTGATATATCAGAAAAAGTGCAGATCCAGAATATCAGAATGTTTGTTTCCCAAACACAGATCATATATGCTGGAGTCATATGTCAGAAGGAGTACGGATCCAGAATGTCAGATTGTTTGTTTTCCAGACACAGATCATGTATGCCGATGTTATAGGTCAGAAGAAGTACAGAAGGTACAGAATGCCAAATTGCATACTTTCCAAACACAAATCATGCATGTCAGAATCATATGTCGTATATATGCATATAACAGATCCCGACCCTTTGGTGAGGGACGCGGTGAACAGAATCATATAACAGATCCCGGCTCTCTAGTAAGGGACGCGGTGAACAGAATCATCATATGCCAAAATCATATATCATACATGCATGTAACAGATCCCGGCCCTTTAGTGAGGGACGCGGTGAACAGAATTATCGATGCATGTCAGAATCATATACCATATATGCAGATAACAGATCCCGACCCTCTATTGCGGAACGTGGTGAACAAATATACATATAACAGAACTCGGCCCACAAGGGAGAGGGACGCGGTGAACAATGCAGAGGAAGGCGCACGATAAAAGAACCTGGCCCGGGGCGCAGTGAAGTACATACTGAGGCTTGCACGAGCAGAGCAGTGCGAAACCATATGCACACAAATCCAGAATCGATAGAAACATACACTTACCGACATCTGAAGGCTCATAAAAATGTTTGAAGTCAATCCGGTTTAGTATAAGAAAGTTATGAGCGTTTGAAGTACAGAACCTTCTACGAACGTTTCAGAAGCCATTTTTGGAAAATCAAAGCAACAATCATATCAAGTACCTTTCGGATATCGTTATGAATCAAATCAGATAGAGCTTTTAGAACCATATGTACGTGAAAGCTACGGACGTTTTTACCACAGAACTTTTACGAAAATTTAAAGCAAATCCGAGATCTTTTACGAAGGTTAGGGACATTAAAACTTACAGAACTCTTTTAGAAACACAATTCTTTATGCTTATCTCGTTATTCAATCATATAATAAGCTCGATCACATCAGACATACTTATATCTGAAGTGAATCAGAATCATGGACAACCTCGGAAACATATCGAACAGGGTTTCGGAATCACGGATACATATCAAAACCATATGAAGTAGCTTATTCATTTAGTAATCATACAATAGACTCAACCATACGAAACATGCTCATGACAAAAGAGAATAGGCATCATAACCAAACTCGGAATCAAAGAGTAGAGTTACCCCGAGGTGTGTGTCATGTCATACCTTACTTAGCTCTAGGACATGCCAAAAGAAAGAAGGGGTAAGCCTTACATACCTGTTCGACCGCTTATAAGCTACGCTTATTCGTCCAAGCTTGTAAGTCTCAAGTGTGCAGCCACCACGTCCACCCCCTTCTTTTTGGTTGATTTTTAGCTCAAATTGGAGGCAACGCAACGTAGAACACTTTTCTCTTCACGGGCTTCGGGATTCGGGGCTCAGATTTTGGTCAAAATTGATCTTTTCTCTCTAAGCTCTCTTCTCTCTTTTTCTCCAGAATTTTCTGGGTGTTTTGTTCTGAAAAATGAGGAGAAAAGGATGATATATCACTTAAATAAACATGGGTCATGGGCCTAACCCGGTTGGGCCTGGATTGGGCCTAGCCCACTGACCTTTCTGCCTTAAAACGTCCATATCTCCTTACCCCGACGTCTCCTGTGGACCCAAGACCTATGGTTGGAAAGATAATTCAATTATCTACAACTTCTATTTCTTGGTATTCTTCCAAATTACAAACCTATAATACCGTTGTTTCCCCTCGAAGTCAGATCACCCGAAAACGTTACTTAAAAATATTTGTTTGGAGGACTTCCACTTTGATTTGGCTCAAGGGTCCTTCTTGAGTTGTGTTTAACTTCACATATGTGATTCATATAACCTGTCACGTGTTCCTAAAAAATCTCGATGTGTGGGCCCCACCTCCGCTTACGAATAATCCGACGTACAAAAAAAATACGAAATATAATACTATCAACGTGAGTTTAAATTATGTAGTAACAACGTGATAGTCAATGTTTGAGGAAGCACGTGTCACACTCAGGCTCAAAAAATGCGGGGTATAACACTTGCGGAGCATCCAAACGTGGAAATCTGGGTGGACTGATTCAAGTTTCGAAGGCAGATCCAATTCATAGGCTACATGACCCACCTTGCAGATAATTCTATAGGGTCCGATATATCTAGGACTTAACTTTCCTCTCTTGCCAAATCTCATCACCCCTTTCATGGGTGATACTTTCAAAAATACCCAATCATTAACCTGGAATTCCAAGTCTCGTCGGCGATTGTCCGCATAAGACTTTTGGTGACTTTGGGCTGTCAGCAATCGATCTCGGATCACCTTAACTCTTTCCACCTCTTGTTGAATTAATTCAGGGCCTACTAGTTGTGCTTCTCCTATTTCAAACCACCCGATTAGGGATCTAAATTTCCTCCTATATAAAGCTTCATATGGAGCCATTTGAATGCTGGAATGATAGCTATTATTATATGCAAATTCGATTAGCGGTAAGTGATCGTCCCAACTTCCACCGAAATCCAGCACACATGCTCGTACCATATCTTCCAAGGTTTGGATAGTGCGCTCGGCTTGTCCATCAGTCTGCGGATGAAATGCCGTGCTAAACTTTACTTGAGTACCTAGACCTTCTTGGAAGGACTTCCAAAACATGGTTGCTAACTGTGCTCCTCTATCTGTGATAATAGATAATGGTATACCATGGAGTCGCACAATTTCCTTGAGATACAACCTCGCATAGTCTTCTGCTAAGTAGGTAGTTCTGACTGGAAGAAAATGAGCTGCCTTTGTTAATCTATCCACGATCACCCATATAGAATCATACCTGCCTCGAGAACGAGGTAACCCCACGATAAAATCCATGTTGATCACTCCCCATTTCCAAGTAGGGATTTTATCGCTTGCAATAAGCCTCCTGGCTTCTGATGTTCGATCTTTACTTGTTGGCAATTTGTACACTTCGTTACAAATTTGGCTACGTCTCTATTCAAGCCATCCCACCAATACATCATCTTGAGATCATGATAATTTTAGTTTCACCTGGATGAATATAATACCGAGAACAATGTGCTTCTTCTAAAATTCGTTGGCGCAACTCCGCTACATTCGGCACACACAGCCTGCCTTGGTATCTAAGAATTCCGTCCATAGAAACTTCGAATGAAGAATTTTCTTTTCCATGAGACGTGTCATTGTAACGACACAATTTAGGATCTTTATATTGCCGTTCTTTCACCACCATGTCCAAGGATAAAATTGTGGGATCGTTGATACAATTCCCCCCATTACCTGAATCAATCACACGTACTCCCAGATTAGCTAATTGGTGGAGCTCATGAACCATCTCTTTCTTTTCCGAAGGGACTTCACATAAACTTCCCATTGATCGGCGGCTAAGCGCATCGGCTACTACATTCGCTTTTCCGAGGTGATAAAAAATGTTTATATCATAATCCTTCAATAATTCTAACCACCGCCTCTGTTGCAGATTCAACTCCTTCTGCTTGAAAATGTACTGAAGGCTTTTGTGATCTGTATAGTTATCAACATGCACACCATACAAATAATGCCTCCATATCTTTAAGGCATGAATAACCGCAGGCAATTCGAGATCATGAGTCGGATAATTCCTTTCATGTTTCTGTAATTGTCTCGAAGCGTATGCAATAAATTTCCCATGCTGCATCAATACGCATCTTAGTCCAACACCGGAAGCATCACAATATACAACATAGCCATCTGGCCCTTCTAGAAGTGTTAAGATCGGAGCTGAGGTCAATCTGTCTTTCAACTCTTGGAAGCCGCGCTCACAAGCATCATTCCACTGAAAGTTTACTGACTTCTGGGTGAGCTTTGTCAATGGGGCTGAAATAGATGAAAACCCCTCTACGAACCTTCTGTAATAACCTGCCAACCCCAGAAAACTATGAACTTCGGTAGGCGTCGTAGGCCTTGGCCAAGTCTTCACAGCTTCAATTTTCTGAGTGTCGACTCGAATGCCATCATTTGAAATAACATGGAATGTCATGAAATTTAGCCAAAACTCGCACTTTGAAAATTTTGCATACAATTCTCAGGCTCGAAGAATGCCAAGAACAATTCGCAAATGATCTGCATGTTCCGATTCCGTGCAAGAATACACAAGAATATCATCAATAAATACTATCACGAATAAATCCAAGAGTGGCATGAACACATTATTCATCAGGTTCATAAACACGGCCGGAGCATTAGTCAACCCAAACGACATCACTCGGAATTCATAGTGACCATATCTCGTTCTGAAGGCCGCTTGGGAATATTCGCTTCTCAAACTCTCACCTGATGGTAACCCGACCTCAAATCTATTTTTGAAAACCACTCAGCACCTTGCAATTGCTCGAATAAGTCATCAATCCTTGGAAGAGGATACTTGTTCTTTATTGTCACTTTATTCAATTGCTTGTAGTCGATACACATTCGTAGAGATCCATCTTTCTTTCTTACAAACAAGACCGGTGCTCCCCACGGTGATGAACTAGGTCTAATAAACCCCTTTTCGAGCAAGTCTTTCAACTGCGCCTTTAGCTCTTTTAGTTCTGCCGGAGCCATTCGATAAGGAGGAATAAAAATAGGCTTGGTGTCCGGCAACACATCAATGGCGAAGTCAACCTCCCTTTTTGGGGGGGAGTCTTGGAAGTTCTTATGG
The DNA here is from genome assembly GCF_019175385.1 of Lycium barbarum. Taxonomy (NCBI): domain Eukaryota; kingdom Viridiplantae; phylum Streptophyta; class Magnoliopsida; order Solanales; family Solanaceae; genus Lycium; species Lycium barbarum. The sequence goes on from NC_083346.1 coordinate 54,565,602, forward strand.
AAACACATCTGGGAATTCATTCACGACCGGAATTGATTGGAAAGTTGGAGGCTTTGACTCGGTGTCATGAACCTGAACTAAATGATAAATGTAACCCTTAGCTATAATCTTCCTTGCCTTAAGGTAGGAAATATACCTACCCCTTGGAGATGCTGCATTACCCTTCCATTCAAGCACGGGCTCTCCCGGGAATTGGAATCGAACCACTTTTGTGCGGCAATCAACATTTGCATAACACGAGGCCAACCAATCCATACCCATGATTACATCGAAATCTATCATTTTCAGCTCAATCAAATCAGCTCTGGTCTGGCGATCACATATCACAACTACATAATTTTTGTACACTTGCCTTGCTATCACGGGATCACCAACTGGAGTGAGTACCTCAAAAGGTTTAATGGGCTCGGGTTTCACCCCAATACAACCAGCAACATATGGAGTAATATAAGAAATAGTAGAACTAGGATCTATCAGTGCGTATACATCACGGGAGAATATAGAAAATGTACCTGTAACCACATCCGGGGAGGACTCAAGATCTTGCCGTCCGGCTAAAGCATATACACGGGGTTGAGTGGCACCTGAAGTAGATGCTGCCCCTTACCTCTACCTCGACCTGCTGACATCTGGGGAATCTGTCCTACCGGGCGTGCTGAGACCAGCTGCTGAACCTGTGGGATGAACTCCAACTCTACTACTCATCGACGGGCAATCTCTCATCATGTACCCAACCTGGCCATAAGTATAGCAAGCGTCTGAACCCTGGCGGCACTGTCCGAAATGCAATCTACCGCACTGGCTGCATCGCGGTACTGGGGGTCTCCTCTGACTATAATCTACCCTGAACTGGGAATCTGGAGTCCTCGAACTCTGTCCCTATCCTGAGCGGAAGGAGCGATCAAATCTCCTACCTGTAAATCGAGGAGGTGCACTGGTCACTGAATGGCCTGAGTAACTAGAATATGTCTGCCTTGATCCCCCTCTATAACCACTGCTTGCTCCTATAGATCTAGCCCTCTTGCCTTGCCTTCTTTCGTTATCGCGGTCATTTCTTGGTGGTTGTTGTCGCCCATCTAAATTCTGAGCATGGGCCTGTATTCGGGAAATTTCCATCCCGTCTTGCAAGGAAGCCGTCAAACAATCTCTGAATAGATGTGGCCCTAGGCTACTTACAAGCTCCTCCCATGAATTAGTTAAGGATTTTAGGCTTGATATTCTCTTGATTCATACTCTTTAATCCTTGATTTCACTTAGGTGTTAATTACATATGTTGGAGAGGGTTCTAGAAGTTTTTGGGGTCTGAGGAAATGAGGGAAATGTGATAAAAATAAAAGAGTACGAAATATATATAAAAAGAAGGCTGGCACCGACTTAATTTACGGTCCACTTTTATGAACTGTATAATTGGACCGTCAAATCAAATCAATGGCTCACTCCTTTTGGAATCAATTTATGGTGTGGGTCGGTCAAATATACCGTCCGTATACCCAACCGTAAGACCCTACTTTATCCTGAAACATTTTCTTGTCGATTCGTTCAATCTTTAATCCTCTCACCTCCTACTAAGCATCGACTTAAACCCTCATATGCTTAAGACGATCATATCTAATTCCACATATCCTCGTAAATAACTCCGCTTCTGAAACTATGGCAACCAACTCATGAAGGGACTTGACGTATAAAAATACGGAGTGTAATAAGTATCAGGTCAGAAACATAATGTAGATAAGAGATATTTCTATGTGCATTCTAAGGTGGTAATGATTGATTCAAGAGGTATAGCAAGTTACATGTTTCAACAGAGGTTAATTCCCTTTAACCTACTTGGGATGTCCTATTTTCCATGCAAGAAGATAAAAACTGTTTTACAAGGATATGATGAAGAAAGTAAGAGATAAATTGCAAGCTTGGAAAGGAAAAATTCTTTCTTTTGGTGGTAAAGTTGTCTTAATCTCTAGTGTGTTACAAAGCATCGCAATATATTTGTTATCTGCATTGATACCTCGAAAGTGTGTTATTGAATATCCGCATAAGCTATTCAATAGAATTTTTTGGCAAACTAAAAAGGCTGTAAGAAGCAAACATTGGTCTAAATGGGAAAAATTGTGTTTTCCAAAGCATGAAGGAGGCTAAGGGTTCAGATCATTAATTGATATGTCCAAATATCTATTTACAAAACTGTAGTGGAGATTTAGAACAAACAACACATTATGGTAAAACTTTATGTGGAACAAAAACTTCAAAGGATTTAGACCTACAGTAGTTTAGTGGAGAAGAGGATCTCAAACTTGGAAAATGATGCTAGAAGCAAGGGATGAAATGGAACGTAACATTTGGTAGGAACCTAATAATGGTTCTTCTTCAGTTTGGTTTAATAACTGGAAAAAACCTGGGACACTAAAAGATTATCTCCCTTCACAATTTCAGATAGATGAGACTATTGAAGACATTGAGGAATTGATGGATGGAGACTAGTGGCACTTTCCAAAACAACAAGATTTGTTTTTGTTACGACTTGTTTGGTCGTTATAGTTCTTTTGGTGTTTTCGCCCACTCCCGAGCATTGATTAGCTCTCTTTTGACCCGAGGGGACTGTTGATACGCTTCTTGAGGTATCTAGATTGGATTAAGTAAAAATATGGGTTTTAAGTAAAAAAGGTTGACCCGGAGTTGACTTTTGGGCAAACAGAACTATTTCAGAGTCTCGTCGATTTCGAGTGGTCCGGATGGTTGTTTAGAACCTCTGTGTGTGTTTTGTTTGGTTTCTAATGCATTCGGATGCATTTCGGGACATAGAATGGCAGATTGGAATTACGCATCGGGGGTTGACTCAGTCAACGGGGCCTCCGTTAGAAATTCTGAGACCACGAGCGCGTTCGTATCGTGTTTTTGTATGGGTTTAGATTGTCGGGTTGTGAGCAAATGGCCTGGGGAATAACCCGAAAATTCGATTGAGGAGTTAGAAATTTTGGGAATTCTGGTGTCTGGTGCCCGCAATGGCGGCACCAGAGCCGCCCCAGTGGCACCGATGTTGCGGAGTGATGACCGCCGGGGCGGTAAGATATAATAGGGGCCATATCGCTGCGGCGATATACCAACCACCGTTGCGGCATTCCAACCGTTGTGGCGGTGACGGGCAATTATATTTCATTAAATGTGTCTTAAATAACTCTTAGACTCTCATTATTTCTTATCTCGCTATTGGAGCTTAGAGAAACTGTTCTTGGAGGTGAATTGAAGAAATTCTTGGAGGTAAACTTTGCCTAATCCTTTACCCTTCCTTAATCACAATCATTCTAGTTTTTTCCCTTTCCTTTAACATTTCCCTAGAGATGGAATTTGGAGGAGGGTGTTGGGAAACTTTTCTCTTAGGGTCATGTATGATAAATTGATGATGTTCATGCTAAAATTGGATGAATCTATATTGATCATATATATCTCCTACTTTTAACATTGAATTTCGGATTTGGAGACTTAGGGTTTATACCCTAGTACTTAATTTGGAATTTTGCCCGCGAATTTCCCGTTTTTCCCTTGTGGGCCCATTTCTCCAATTTCTAGGGTTAAAATGGACCTAATTGATATCGTAGCAATATTCGTATCATTCTTCATGATTTCTAATTTAGAATTCGATCATTCGATTATGCTTCAGAGGAAGGGCAAAGCAATAGAGTGACTTGTTGGTGTTGCGGTTCGGCAGTCCAGGTAGGTTAGGGTGTATTTTTATGAGACTTCTCATAGTGAATCACATATTTAGATTATGAGGTCGGAGACAGCATGTGAACCTTCAGGTATGAAGTTGGGAGGGATATTGCCTTAGGTTGGGCCATGACGTGTGTTGGGACTAGCCACCCTGTTATGTGTTTTGATTGACTTATGGTGTTTGCTTGATGCCATATGTAGTTGATAGATTTCGAGTCCTGCTTGTTGTCATGATTTCGATAGGATGTGTCATGACCCAACCCCGTAGGCCGTGACTAGTGCCCGATCTGGGCACTCAATCACATTCTAGTATATAGCAGAAGCCAACAAGGCTTTAGTTCCAATTTAGATAATCTCCAGAAAAATTTCGGCAGAGTTTCCTTTGTTTTACGGACTATCCCATATACCCTGCACGCAGAAAAAACCAACAAAGGCCACACAGGGCCAACAGAGTAACATTTAAATTTATGCGGACCGGCCGCCGCGGCGAATGGGATCGCCCAAACACAACATATACACACAGCTGTACAGAAAGATCCCAAACCACAAACATGTCCACAGACCTCTACCAGACCGACAGAATCATATGACGGGACAGGGCCCCGCCGTACCCATGAACGAGAATATACATATATAGAAGTGACAGACTATACCAAAAGATGGCTCTGAATAAAAGAGCGCTCCAAAAATAGCAGAAGGAGATCCTAAGCGGACGGATCAGCAAACCTGTCGTCGGTACCTGCGCGGCATGAAAACGCATCCCCCGAGGAAAGGGGGTCAGTACGAAATATGTACTGAATATGCAAAGCCTGAATTACAGAAACAAGATCATAACCGGTACAAAACGTACAGAAAGTAAGCAGAAAATCCAAAGTATCAAACACATATTTTCAAAACATGCAGAGTGTGTACAAAAACATATGTCATATCAAATCCGGCCCCTGCCAAGGGACTCGGCAGACAGAACGTGGCCACCCTCCCGACGCTAGTGCCACAACACAGAAGAATCAGAATAGGGGCATAACCCCGTAACATAATATGTCATATCAGATGGCCATAGTAAATCATATCAGAACAAACGTACATGGCACAGCATACTCCACAAACCCATGTACGCGTATACCTGCCCCCTCACATCGAGGCACGGCGAACAATGCAAAGGATCGCGCTTGACAACATATCCTGGCCCGGGCTCAGTGTGGGAAACATTGGGGCATCCACGAATGGAGTAGTGAGAGACTAATCCAATTAAAATATCATGAATGTTTCCACAGACTCGATGAGGCATATCAAAGACAAACCGATCCAATGAAGTCGGAAGGAATCATAGTAAATGAGTTTCGAGTATCAAAACAATTTATCAGACTTACTGGAATATTTAAAACAACGTTTGTTAGGTAATTAGAATGGTAGTCTAAACGTTTCTTTTAAGAACTATTCGAAAAGAAGACTTAAGTACATTAAGGGCAAAACCGGGAATAGTGGGCCCACCTCGGGACAAGCAAGGCGATGGGTCCAAATTACACCCTTTAAGCTTATGGGGTCACCTATAAAAGTTCTACGGACATTCTGTAGCTTTCCAAGGAGTTTAGAGAAGGTTTGCATAATTTCCAAGAAAACATACCAAAAGAGTTCAGTCTTACTGAAAGAAAAAGTGATATTCTCACTTGCGGATTCCGAGGGGCAGAAAGTCTTTCGAGGCCCGAATTCGATCCTAATACACTTAGGCATGCCAAAAGAAGGATCGGGGTAGCTTTACATACCTTTTGAGCTTTTTAAGCCTATCCAAGCTCACTCTCCGTTTCGTCGAAAATCTGCAAATGGTCACATTTACCAATTGTAAGCTATAGATGCTACGAATTCAATTCAACTCATATTTGTCTACCGAAATTTCGGCAGCACTTCCCCTATACATATAGCACCCCCGAGAATTCAACTTAGCTCACAATCATCAACAACAACCCAAACAACAACATCAACATCAACAACAAACACTAGAAACACAATATGGCACAACTAGTTCTACTTGTCGACATAATGCTATAACCTTTACTTTAACCTTAACTTTCAAACTAATCTCGACGATTTCACATTCATTATCAATCTAGATCACCACAACATAGTTTAGAAGCATTTCATATCGTTTCTACACTATATACACAAGATATACAAAGTATATACACTTTCCGCCACAACCATAATTTATCCGGTTCTTCTAATCTTTAACATACACATTCATAACTCAATTCCATCTTCTATATTCATCAACAATCATCATAGTTTGCACCCTAACAACTTAATTCCATAATGTTATAAAATCATAGGCAAACGGCATAAGTTCTCACACTCCATTTCACTGCAGCTTACATCATTTTTCCTACATTTACAATGCAAGAATCACAACAACACAATTAACATATTAAACAACATTTAAACCATTTCCATTTCATCATACCTAACCCTACGGCCAACATGTAGTTTTTCCAACTTTCACCAAATTCATTCGACTTTTCTTTCCAATATTAATTCCACCCTACTCACAACTAAAATAAAACATGAAATTCAACTCATTCCAACTACACATCATAATGCATATACACGGCCACATGCACACATGTACACCCACTTTCTAAACTTCCATGTTACCATATTTTCTACTCATCTCTACTTAATACAACATAAACAAAGGCTTTATAACATATAAAAGAGAATGAATCCTTACATTTTCGTCCAATCTTCTTCACTTGGGTAACTTGTCAATTTGAAGACCCAAGTCCTCCTTCTTCCAAACCAACTACACCACATTGTTAAGGGACCTTGAATTAGTATAAAAACCACAAGATAATAATTTTTGGAGGGAGATTTGTGAGGGTCAAATTTTCTATGGCCAACCCGTGACCTTCCCTTCTTGCTCTCTTTGTTTGCTTTGTTCTTTGTTCTATGTTTCTTGAAGGGTCTAAGGGATAAAGGCCACTATATATTTAATTGTAGCACATGGAAAAAATATGTGAAATGTGGTGGGCTTGGGCCTCACTTGGCCGGCCACCCCCTCAAGTCTTGGGCTTTGATTTCAATTCAATTTTTGAGCCCAATGACTTGTGAATCAAATTTTGTAATTCCCGAAACTAATTTCCAAAATTCCAAATTTGCCCTTAGTCTTCCTCAACACTTCCACATTAATATTCTTTCATGCACAACTCTTATGTTAACTGTAACCAATTATGACTTTATTTCGTACAAGTCAAGATGATTTCTATTTTTTCCAAATGCGCGAAAATACGGGATATAACATCCTCCCCCCCTTTAGAACATTCGTCCTCGAATGATAAATTAATCTTATAGGATTTGAAAATACTTTGGGGGAAGTTTCTGTTTATAGAAAGCACATGCGGCACACGTTTATTATTGAAATAAAATTTAGCAAGGATTCAAGATTACCTGTGGGCGTAGGGAACAAATGAGGATATTTCTCCTTCATCTCCTCTTCGGCCTCCCAGGTCATTTCTTCCCTATTGTTGTTCCGCCATAACACCTTAACAGAGGCTACATCTTTGTTCCGGAGCTTTCTTACCTGGCGGTCCAAGATGGCTACGGGCTACTCCTCGTAAGACAACTGCTCCGTCACCTGAATATCATCTGCCGGACATATTCTGGAGGGATCACCAATGCTTTTGCGGAGCATAGAGACATGGAATACCGGATGTACCACTTCCAAATCAGATGGCAAATCTAACTCATAGGCGACATTCCCAATTTTCCGCACAATCAAATAAGGCCCAATATAACGCGGACTAAGTTTACCCTTTCTGCCGAACCGCATCACGCCTTTCATAGGTGATACCTTCAGAAATACCCAATCACCAACCTAGAATTCCAAAGGACGACGCCGTTTATCAGCGTATGATTTCTGTCGACTCTGGGCTGCCAATAGCCGCTCCCGAATAAGTTTCACCTTATCAACTGTCTGCTGGAGCATATCTGGGCCAATTAACTATGTCTCGCCAATATCAAACCAGCCGATAGGTGACCTGCATTTCCTACCATATAAAGCCTCGTACGGAGCCATCTAGATGCTGGAATGGTAGCTGTTATTATAAGAAAATTCAATCAATGGCAAGTGATCCTCCCAGCTACCTCTAAAATCAATAACGCAGGCCCGCAACATATCTTCAAACGTCTAGATAGCGCGCTCGGCCTGTCCGTCACTCTGAGGATGGAAAGCTGTGCTCAGGCTCAGCTGAGTCCCTAATCCTTCCTGAAAAGATCTCCAGAAGTTCGCTCTGAACTGAGCACCTCTGTCAGTGATAATAGATATAGGGACTCCATGAAATCGCACAATTTCATTAATATAAAGCCTGGCATAATCCTCAGCGGAGTAAGTAGTTCTGACGGGGAGAAAATGGGCTGATTTTGTCAGCCTATCAACAATAACCCAGACGGAATCATACTTCCGTGGAGTGCGAGGCAACCCTGTAATGAAGTCCATATTAATGATCTCCCACTTCGACGTCAGAATTTCCATTTCCTGCAACAGTCCACCCGGTTTCTGGTGTTCAATCTTGACCTGCTGACAATTGGGACACTGGGCGACGAACTCTGCGATGTCCTGTTTCATGCCATCCCACCAGTATAAGCATCGGAGATCATGGTACATCTTCGTAGACCCAGGATGGACCGAATAGCGAGCATAATGTGCCTCGCTCATAACCTGCTGCCGAAGGCCTGCAATATCAGGTACACACAATCTGCCCCTAAATAATAAAGTCCCGTCCGGAGTGAACTCGAACGGAGTCTTCTCCTTATCACAGGTTGTGTCTCTGTATCGTGCCAAAACAGGATCTTCATATTGATGCCGCTTGATATCTTCCTTAATAGATGATTCAGAAACCCCTCGGACAGAAATTCGTGTACCTCCAGAATCGGCCAGACGAACCCCAAGATTAGCCAACTAATGAATGTCACGTACTATCTCTCTCCTGTCTGGCTGTAAATCTGCCAAGCTGCCCATAGATTTCCGGCTAAGCGCATCTGCAACAACATTAGCCTTGCCCGGATGATACAGAATATCCACATCATAGTCTTTCAGGAGCTCCAGCCACCTCCGCTGCCGCAAATTAAGCTCTTTCTGCTTGAAAATATACTGGAGACTCTTATGATCTGTGTAGATATCGACATGAACACCATATAAATAATGTCTCCATATCTTCAGGGCATGGACCACCGCTGCAAGCTCCAGATCGTGAGTAGGATAATTCTTTTCATGCTTTTTCAATTGCCGAGAAGCATAAGCTATAACTCTATCGTGCTGCATCAATACACAGCCCAATCCCACGCCAGAAGCGTCACAATAAATAACATATCCATCGGGTCCCTCTGGAAGAGTCAGAACTGGGGCTGTAGTCAGCTTCTCTTTCAGCAACTGGAAGTTTCGTTCACAAGCATCAGTCCACTGGAACTTGGCTCCCTTCTGAGTTAGCCTTGTCAAAGGCGCTGAAATCGAAGCAAACTTTTCCACAAATCTTCTGTAATAGCCTGCTAACCCCAGGAAACTACGTACCTCGATGGGCGTCGTGGGTCTGGGCCAATTTTTCACGGCCTCAATCTTCTGTGTATCCACTCGGACACCATCAGCTGCAATAATATGCCCAGGAATGCCACTGAAGCCAGCCAGAATTCACATTTAGAAAATTTTGCATATAATTTCCGATGCCGAAGCACCCCAAGTACCACCCTCAGATGATCTGCGTGCTCTGCCTCGGACCGAGAATAAACCAGGATATCATCGATAAATACAATTACGAACATGTCTAAGAATGGCCTGAATACCCGGTTCATTAAATCCATGAATACCGCAGGAGCATTAGTCAGCCCAAAAGACATAACTCTGAATTCATAATGCCCATATCTGGTCCGGAATGCTGTCTTAGGAATATCAGCCTCTCGTACCCGTACCTGATGATAGCCTGACCGAAGATCTATCTTCGAAAAATATTTGGCGCCCTGCAACTGATCAAACAAGTCATCAATTCTGGGGAGGGGGTATTTATTCTTTATAGTTACCTTATTCAGCTGCCGATAATCAAAACACATACGCAGCGAACCGTCTTTCTTACGCACAAATAATACCGGGGCTCCCCAAGGCGAAGTACTGGGTCTGATGAAGCCTTTTTCTAACAGATCCTTCAACTTCTCTTTCAGTTCTTTCAATTCTGCCGGTGCCATTCTGTACGGGGGAATAGATATCGGCTGAGTATCTGGAAGCAAATCAATAGTAAAATCTATCTCCCGCTCTGGAGGAAGGCCTGGGAGCTCATCTGGGAACACATCTGGAAATTCATTAACCACGGGAGCTGACTGAAGAGTCGGCGTTTCTGCTGTCAAGTCTTGTACCCGAACCAGATGATAAAAATAACCCTTTCTGATCATTTTATTCGCCTTAAGGTATGAAATAAACTTACCTTTCGGCGATGCTGTATTACCGGCCCATTCTATAACTAGCTCCCCGGGAAACTGGAAACGAACTACCTTATTTTGGCAGTCAACATTGGCATAACAGGAGGCTAGCCAGTCCATCCCCATAATAACATCGAACTCGACCATATCTAACTCCACCAGATCTGCCTTAGTGTCACGGCCACATACAATTACAGAACAGTTTTTATATACCTGTTTTGCTACAATAAAGTCCCCAATCGGTGTGGCTACCTCAAACGGCTCTATAGGTTCAGACGTTATAACAATTTTACTAGCAACCAGAGGCGATGCATACACAGACCGAGAGAAAACCAATAATGTACCTGTAACGACATTAGGCGATGCCTCCTGATCCTGGCGGCTGGACAGAGCATAAATGCGGTTCGAAGGACCGCTGGTACCAGAAGCTCCAACACGGCCTCTGCCGCGACCCGCTGGTGCTGAAGTACCTGGCCCCGTAGGGTGCATAGCCACTGATGAAGATGAAGACCCGGCGACTGATCCGGTAGGCTGCGCTGCACCACCCGCACTACCCTTATACGGGCAATCTCTCACAGAATGGCCCTGACGGCCACAAGAAAAACATGCACCGGTCGCTATGTAGCACTCCCCCGGAGGGTATCTGCCACAGTAAGAACACTGAGGCCTAGGTGGCCTCGTCTGACCAGAACCCCTGTCTGTCCGCGAACCTGAAGCCCTGGAGCTCTGACCTGCTCCTGAATAACCTGGGCTATCAAATTTGCGACCTGTAGGCTGTGGAGGTGCACTCTGTGCCGGCTGGGATAGATGTCTGCTAGGCTGCTGCGGCTCTTGAGGCTGCTGAGGCTGCCTGCCCCGAAAATCTCCAGAATACCCAGACGATCTGGCCCTCTTGGGCTGTCTCCGATCCTGGCTCCTATCAGGCTGACGCTCCCTATGCCGGTCCTCCATGCCCTGGGCGTGGGCCTGAATCCGAGCAATATCCATGCCGGGCTGAGCAGCCAATACCAAACAACTGTCGACAAAATAACGGTCCAGCCCCATAATGTACCTGTACATCCTGTCAGCCATAGTAGCTACCACAGCAGGTGCATATCGGGCCAATGAGTCGAACTCCATACTGTACTCTCGAACACTGCGACCGCTCTGTCTCAGCAATAAGAATCTGTCAGCCTTGGCCCGCCGTAACTCCAGAGGCAGAAAATGACTAAGAAAAGCCTGAGAAAAATCATACCAAACTGCTGGGGGAGCGTCATACAACCGGTACGAAGCCAATGTGACTGACTCTGTCGCAGAAGCATTAATAAAATGTAAGGTGCGCCGCATCTTCCTGATGAACTCCTCGGGATCCTCCTCGGGCTTTGTCCCGAAGAACTCTGGAGGGCCACAAGTCAAGAACTCACGAGCTCTCGAACCGTCGCGCCTATATGCTCGGTCACCTCCCAATCCGTGCCCCTGAACCTGTCCCGCCACCACTCTGGTCAATAGCTGAACTGCCTCTCTCATAGTCTGATCCTCAGTCCCTGGCCGTGGAGCTGGAGGCTCAGGTACTGGAATCTCGGGAGCTGGCGGTGGAGCTGCCCCTCGACCTGCAGCAGCTGCTGCTCTAATATCCTCTACGTGTGGCAGTGTGGAAGAGCCCTCTGCCGGGGGCAAAATATCAGGAGCAATATTAGCATGGGCCCTGGTAACCCTCTGGGCCCGACTAATCTCTCCCACAGCTGCTGCCTTGGCCTTTTGGGCCGCTGTCGCCTTTTTTGGAGGCATAACTGCAAATGTAACAATTCGTTAGGGAGGAATCATCCTGATAACACAGCTCTATCGCACGATCTAAGACAGAAAGAAGGGTAGTATCCTAAATCCCCTGTAGCCTCCTATTTATAGGTGTGGTGCACAACACACCGATAAACAAGACCCCACTAGACACGGTCTGTAGACATTCCGAGGACGAACCGCTCTGATACCACTTTTGTCACGACCCAACCCCGTAGGCCGTGACTAGTGCCCGATCTGGGCGCTCAATCACATTCTAGTATATAGCTGAAGTCGACAAGGCTTTAGTTCCAATTTAGATAATCTCCAGAAAAATTTCGGCAGAGTTTCCTTTGTTTTACGGACTATCCCATATACCCTGCACGCAGAAAATACGAACAAAGGCCACACAGGGCCAACAGAGTAACATTTAAATATATGCGGACCGGCTGCCGCGGCGAATGGGATCTCCCAAACCCACAAACATGTCCACAGACCTCTACCAGACCGACAGAATTATATGACGGGACAGGGCCCTGCCGTACCCATGAACGAGAATATACATATATAGAAGTGACAGACTATACCAAAAGATGGCTCTGAATAAAAGAGCGCTCCAAAAATAGCAGAACGAGATCCTAAGCGGACGGATCAGCAAACCTGTCGTCGGTACCTGCGCGGCATGAAAACGCAGCCCCCGAGGAAAGGGGGGTCAGTACGAAATATGTACTGAATATGCAAAGCCTGAATTACAGAAACAAGATCATAATCGGTACAGAACGTACAGAAAGTAAGCAGAAAATCCAAAGTATCAAACACATATTTTCAAAACATACAGAGTGTGTACAGAACATATGTCATATCAAATCCGGCCCCTGCCAAGGGACTCGACAGACAGAACGTGGCCACCCTCCCGACGCTGGTGCCACAACACAAAAGAATCAGAATAGGGGCATAACCCCGTAACATAATATGTCATATCAGATGGCCATAGTAAATCATATCAGAACAAACGTACATGGCACAGCATACTCCACAAATGCATGTACGCGTATACCTGCCCCCTCACATCGAGGCACGGCGAACAATGCAAAGGATCGCGCTTGACAACATATCCTGGCCTGGGCTCAGTGTGGGAAACATTGGGGCATCCACGAATGGAGTAGTGAGAGACTAATGCAATTAAAATATAATGAATGTTTCCATAGACTCGATGAGGCATATCAAAGACAAACCGATCCAATGAAGTCGAAAGGAATCATAATAAATGAGTTTCGAGTATCAAAACAATTTATCAGACTTACTGGAATATTTAAAACAACGTTTGTTAGGTAATTAGAATGGTAGTCTAAACGTTTCTTTTAAGAACTATTCGAAAAGAAGACTTAAGTACATTAAGGGCAAAACTGGGAATAGTGGGCCCACCTCGGGACAAGCAAGGCGATGGGTCCAAATTACGCCCTTTAAGCTTATGGGGTCACCTATAAAGGTTCTACGGACATTCTGTAGCTTTCCAAGGAGTTTAGAGAAGGTTTGCATAATTTCCAAGAAAACATACCAAAAGAGTTCAGTCTTACTGAAAGAAAAAGTGATATTCTCACTTGCGGATTCCGAGGGGCAGAAAGTCTTTCGAGGCCCGAATTCGATCCTAATACACTTAGGCATGCCAAAAGAAGGATCGGGGTAGCTTTACATACCTTTTGAGATTTTTAAGCCTATCCAAGCTCACTCTCCGTTTCGTCGAAAATCTGCAAATGGTCACATTTACCAATTGTAAGCTATAGATGCTACGAATTCAATTCAACTCATATTTGTCTACCGAAATTTCGGCAGCACTTCCCCTATACATATAGCACCCCCGAGAATTCAACTCGGCTCACAATCATCAACAACAACCCAAACAACAACATCAACATCAACAACAAACACTAGAAACACAATATGGCACAACTAGTTCTACTTGTCGACATAATGCTATAACCTTTACTTTAACCTTAACTTTCAAACTAATCTCGACGATTTCACATTCATTATCAATCTAGATCACCACAACATAGTTTAGAAGCATGTCATATCGTTTCTACACTATCTACACAAGATATACAAAGTATATACACTTTCCGCCACAACCATAATTTATCCGGTTCTTCTAATCTTTAACATACACATTCATAACTCAATTCCATCTTCTATATTCATCAACAATCATCATAGTTTTCACCCTAACAACTTAATTCCATAATGTTATAAAATCATAGGCAAACGGCATAAGTTCTCACACTCCATTTCACTGCAGCTTACATCATTTTTCCTACATTTACAATGCAAGAATCACAACAACACAATTAACATATTAAACAACATTTAAACCATTTCCATTTCATCATACCTAACCCTACGGCCAACATGTAGTTTTTCCAACTTTCACCAAATTCATTCGACTTTTCTTTCCAATATTAATTCCACCCTACTCACAACTAAAATAAAACATGAAATTCAACTCATTCCAACTACACATCATAATGCATATACACGGCCACATGCACACATGTACACCCACTTTCTAAACTTCCATGTTACCATAGTTTCTACGCATCTCTACTTAATACAACATAAATAAAGGCTTTATAACATATAAAAGAGAATGAATCCTTACCTTTTCTTCCAATCTTCTTCACTTGGGTAACTTGTCAATTTGAAGACCCAAGTCCTCCTTCTTCCAAACCAACTACACCACGTTGTTAAGGGACCTTGAATTAGTATAAAAACCACAAGATAATAATTTTTGGAGGGAGATTTGTGAGGGTCAAATTTTCTATGGCCAACCCGTGACCTTCTCTTCTTGCTCTCTTTGTTTGCTTTGTTCTTTGTTCTATGTTTCTTGAAGGGTCTAAGGGATAAAGGCCACTATATATTTAATTGTAGCACATGGAAAAAATTTGTGAAGTGTGGTGGGCTTGGGCCTCACTTGGCCGGTCACCCCCTCAAGTCTTGGGCTTTGATTTCAATTCAATTTTTGAGCCCAATGACTTGTGAATCAAATTTTGTAATTCCCGAAACTAATTTCCAAAATTCCAAATTTTCCCTTAGTCTTCCTCGACACTTCCACATTAATATTCTTTCATGCACAACTCTTATGTTAACTGTAACCAATTATGACTTTATTTCATACAAGTCAAGATTATTTCTAATTTTTCCAAATGCGCGAAAATACGGGATATAACAGGATGGACATACCGTTGTTAGTATTTGTGCTTGATATATGTTAGCATACCCACGGTTGGTACTTGAGATTACTGATATGTGTTGGCGTACCCACTATTGGTACTTGGCTTGATATATAATTGGCATACCCATTGTTGGTATTTTGTTGTGATGTGTTGTTGGCATACCTCATTGTGGTACTTATGATATTAAACTTGATTGTTGAATGTTGACATATGCATTGTATGCATTCTCTCCTATTCATGCATGGCCGATACTCGCTGATGATCCGGTATCGTTGATTGAGCGAAGCTGATATTTGATCAAATCTTTTGCTCGAATGACTGTGAAAAGACTGATATCTGAATATCCATTTCGGAATCATTGTTTATGTGAATCTGATATTTGAGAAACTCTTATACTTGAGTGATCGTGAGAAGGCCGATGTCTGAATTTCAATTCCGGAATCGTTTATTGGTGAAACTGATATTTGACAGACTCTTTTGAGTGACTATAAGAAAGCCGATGTCCGATGGTTATATTCGAGCATCTTTGTTGCATGGCTGATTCTGATGTTATCCCGAAATCGTTATTAGTAAATGGACTCCGCGGGTCCCCCAGGATGGTGCTAGTGAGACTCCCCCTGTGAGTAATTAGCCAAGGTCCCGTCTGTCTGTTGAGCAAAGATCCAGGATGGGTGGCACTTAAACTTCGTGAGTCACACTGGGTTGTGCTACCGAGACGTTGATATTTCCGTCCGGAGTATATGTGTACACCTCATTTGCATAGCACGACATTGCATTTACACCATTATTGCACTGCATTACATTATTACTTGATCGAATGTGGTGATGATTGGATTGTGTTGATTATGTAGCGGTGATCAGATTGGATCGGGTATACTCGGTCTTATCATATTGGGGTTTAGATGCTTACATAGGTGATGACGGATACTTGGTTTTGATCATATTTTCTTATTCTTGTTAGATTCCTTGCTTATCTGCTTTATTGTCTGAATTGTGTTAACTATACTTAGTCGTCTGATGATGCCTACCAGTATTGTTGTTTGTACTAACCTGCACTTACTGCATTCTTTTATGAATGTAGAGTACCAGATCGGATCTACTTCTGTGACCCGTGGCTGATCGACTCTTCAACTTCCACTTGAGTTTTCCCGGGTGAGCATGGCGTCCGCTGACCTCAAAGACTCTTCTATTACTTATGTCTTGCCTTCCATTCAGAGACATGATTTGAGACTACTTATGTATTATTATTCAGACTTTAGTATTCGAATTTAGATGCTCTTGTATGACCACACCAGATACTGGGTGGATTTTATTTACTTCCGCACTTGTTAACATTATATTATATGGTGAGACTTGCATTTTTTTACTTCTTCCGCTATTTTCTATTATTGTGAATGTTGAGCTAAGGGTTTGTCTACCGAGGTGGGAAAGGTAGGTGCCTGCATGACCTAGGCTAAAATGGGTCGTGACAAGTTGGTATCAGAGCCCTAGGTTACCCGATCTTTAATACATGAGCGTGTCTAGTAGAGTCTCGTAGAGGCACGATGAGCTCCGTACTTATCAGCGGGAGGCTATGGGACATTTAGGAAATATCACCTTCTTTCTTTCCGTCGTGCTACTTTATTCACAGATGGTGAGGATTCGTGACACGCCAGCATTGAGGATGTACATGAGGTTTACCCCATTGATTTTCACGGGCGCACCAGACGAGGATTCCTATGAGTTCATTGTGATCACGTACGAGCTACTCCATGCAGCAGGGATCACGGATACCCTCGAAGTTAGGTATTTTATGTTATATCCCGCATTTTGTACATTCGGATAATTTAAGATAATTGCGGGAAGTTAAGAGCAAGGCTATGTTCTTGATTGTGTTCAATATATAAGTTGTTCATGAAAAATGTTGATGCGGGAATATGGAGGAAGGCTAAGGGAAAAATTGGAATATGGAGAGATTTATTTCATGAATTACAACAATTAGCCAACTAATTGGGCTCAAAAGAAATAAGAGAAAATGAAGCCCAAAATTTTAAGGGTGGCCGGCCATAGTGCCAAGGCCCAAGCCCATGGAATTAAATTTAAATCATGTGTTAAATAAGAAAAAGGGTCCATGAATTTCTTCATTTTTCAAGAAGTTTCAAGAAAACAAAATGAAGAACAAACCAAAGGGGCCATTCGGCCGACCATGGAAAAATTAGGCCTTGGAAATCTTGTTCCAAAAATTTGTTTCTTCATGTATTCTTACTAATTTGAAGGCCCTCTTCAACATGATATAATTGTTGAAGCAAGAGAATCACTTCTTGTTGCAAACTTACAACCTTAGCCAAGAGGGAAGTTGAAGGAAAAAGGTAAGAATTCAACCTTCCTTTCTATGTTATGGATGCTTGTGAATGTTGTGGTGTGTAGAAATGAATGAAAATCATGAAGATAGTGTGTGTTGGGTGTGTGGCCGTGTGGTATGTTGTGGCCGTGTGCATGTGTGGTTGTAAGAACCATGATTCAATTATTTTATTTAGTGTTTTGGTTGTTGTTGTTGTGAATTCTATGTTGATAATAAGAGTTTAATGATTCAAGTTGAAATTGTAAGTATTGGGGAGTCGTTTTAGAAGTTGAGGTGAATTGTATATAGTGTTCTTGTGATTACGGAAGATAATGTTGTTAGTGTGAATTGTTGGTGTAATTCATGAGGTTGAAAGAAAGAAATGTGTTGTCTTTGTTCTTGTTGAGTTTGGAAGATTTTAGGTAGTATGTTGGTTTGGCCGTTCGAAGTGTTGTGCGGGTTGTAGGACTGTTCTTGAATATTCTTAAATGGTTTCAGATTCGTATTTGAATATGTGAACAATCATGAATTGAGTATAAAGGAAATGTTATTAAAATATGTAACGTAGCTATTAATGTTGTAATGTATTTTGAATAAATTGTGGAAGTCGGAAGATATGATTGTTGGTGTTGTTGTTGGTAATGTTGTCAATACTTTGGCCGAGTTCCATTCTCGGGTTTATTGTTGTGTTTTTGGCTGAGTCAAAATATTGGGGATGATATCTTTACAGGGGAGATGCTGCCGAAATTTCGGCAGAATATAAGTGGATTTACTTGAGAAATTAAGACAAGTGTTGATTCAAGATTAAATTCCTAAAGGCTTATAATCATGTTTGGTAATTGTGACCAGTTGTAGATTTTGAAGAATTTGGAACTTGAATTTGGAGAAGCTTTAGAAGCAGAAAAGGTATGTAAGGCTTCACTTTTCCTTCTTTTGGCATGTCTTAGACATATTAGGTTTGGATACGAGCCTCGGGGACGATTCTATTCCTAGAAATCCGAGTTTGAATTTGACCCTTTTTCATTCAATAGAATTGAATCAAATTCTTCATGCCTTGTTGGAATAATTGCTGAAACATCTATAATTTGCCCAAATGGAATTGAATGACACTAACACTTTCATAAGTGATTCCATAAAGCTTAATGTACGTAATTTGTGTACGCCACCTCGACTTGACCCGAGGTGGGCCCACAATCCCCGAGACCTATTTGTGTTGTCCTATTTGATTCACTTCGGTACAATAATTAAGGAAACTGTTGGCTATTGTTCCGAGTTTGTTGTGATCCGTATGCATCCTCTGAAATAAGCATCTAGAAACTCCGATATAAGTATTCTGATTCGACTATTCTGATATAAATAGTCTGATACAAGTGATTTGATATGAGTGTTCCCAACTCTGACATAAGTATCCTGATATGAACATTTTGATACGAGCATTTCGATATGAATATTTTGATATAAGTATCTTGATATAAGTGCTCTAATGTGAATATTCTAATATGGGTATGTAATCTGATATAAATAATCCGTTATGAGTATGCTGATACAAGAATTCCGACATAAGTATTCTGAAACAAGTATTTGGATACCAGTATTTTTATATAAGTATTCTAACATACGTATTCTGATATAAGTATTTTGACACAAGTATTCTGATATAAATATTTTGGTATAAGTATTTTGTCATAAGTAATCAGCTACGAACATTCTGATGATACGTCGATTATTCCATCGAATCTTGATTTATTTGTATTTAGTTTCTCACTACTCTGCTCGTGCATATGTTATGATTTCCTTCGCCGAGTCCCGGCCCGGTATGTATCGTGCGGATGGTTCGCTGGGTTCCCGTTTGAGGGCTGGGTTCCATATATATAATTCCGGAGTATGATGTGTTCGGTTCCGGGGTACTGTGGTATATGTCTGTCCCTGGTTACCGTGTATATGGAGTATGATGTATCCGGTTCCGGAGTACTGTGGTATATGTCCGTCTCCGGTTACCGTGTGACTGGTCCACGGGTTCTCGTGGTATCTGTCCGGTTCCCGGGGTACCGTGTATATGTATATGGAATATAATGTGACTGGTCCCTGGGTTCTCGTGGTATCTGTCCGGTTCCCGGGTTCTCGTGGTATATGTCCGGTTCCCGGGATACCGTGTATATGTTATGATATGTGACGGAGATGTTCGGAGATTTTACATCTTCTGGAGCATGATGTATTATGGCGCCAGAGACGGGAGTGGCGACCATGTTCCTGTGCCCTATGCATGACTTTGATATGCATCCTTTGTGATTGAAAAGTAAGTATTCTGATATTCTGGATAAGCTACTTACCTTCTGTATTTCTCCTGATATATGATTTTGGCATACATGATTTGTGTTCTGAAAGTAAGCATTTTGATGTCTAGGATAAGGTACTTACCTTCTGTACTTCTGATTCTGATTATGGTTCTGTCTGTTATGCTTCTGTGCTCCTGACTCCGATTACGATTCTGTTTACTGCACTTCTTGCCTTACATACTCGGTACATATTCCGTACTGACCCCCTTTCTTCGGGAGCTGCATTTCATGCCGCGCAGGTACTCCCAGATGAGTTGAAGACATTATAGAAGACGTTCCAACGAAGATGGCAAGCTCCATTTGCTCCTGGAGAACTGCCGAGTCAGAGGATATGTGTTAGAGGTTCTGTTAATGTTAGATACTTTGCAGACAGAGTCGTGGGTATGGTATGTCGGTTTAGTAAGCGGCTCCATCAGCCGATGTGTCGTTTTGTATTATACTATAAAGTCCGTATGATTACAGATTTGTTTGACTTGAAAGCTATAAAATATATATATATGTTTCAATAAGTTCTACTATGTATTACATTCTATTTGATTAAAATTCTGGAAAGATTATGTACGAAATGAAAGTGTGTGGGTTCGCTCGGCTCCGGATATGGGGTCGGGTGCCCATCACACCCTAGTAAGGTTAGGGTGTGACAAAGTGGTATCAGAGCAAGTCTGTCCTAGGGGTTGTCTGCAAAGTCGTGTCCGGTAGAGTCCTGTTTATGGTGTGAAGCGCGCCACATTTATAAACAGGAGGCTACGGGGCATCTCGGGATTGTTGACCTTCTTTCTGTTATAGATCGTGCGATAGAGCCAAGTCATAGGAAAAAAAAGTGAAACTCTTTCTGTAAGCCTTACATACGATGGAAAAAGGTAAGTAACGATATGGAAAGGTCACAGGGGTAAGTATGGATGTATTTGTGCTGTCATATGAAATTGACAGTTCCGGATGGCTAGAATGTGGTAAATAGCCGTATGATCTGTAAGGTATTGTTGATAAGTTGTGTACAGATTTTGAAAAGAAATAATGGTATAAGAAGAACCAGGTCTGTTGAAGGATTCAGAGAAAGTTGATAAGCAGTTTGCTGTAAATTATTATGTACGAATGGTGAGTGGAAATCCAAACAGGCTGGTAACCGTGTATGTATAAGCAATGACGATGAAGGTACATTTTTACCAATGGGACCCTGGGGACCCAGGACGGAAGGTAATTAAGTGTAAAAGTAAAAGGTGAATACTGAGGGTCGAAAAAGACAAAACGGTAATTGTAAAAGAAAGGACGTGTCACGAGAATGTCTTGGAATCTGTAAGACCTCGACTAGACCCAAATCATGTAATAAGGGCCATACGAGGAAGCGGACGCGATTATATCAGCATTAAGGCACCGAATCCCACCGAAGTTTCGGGGTTAAGCGTGCTAAGGTGGGAGGATGGGTGACCCCCCTGGGAAGTATGCAAGAATTCTATATATTCTGACATAAGAGACGAATGGGAAGCTAGAATAGCCTGAGTGAAATTAGAATATATGGGATGGTTGGAGACCATAAACGGCCACATAGCACGCGATGGGTTAGACTAGAGAAGAGACAGAAAGTATGTCACGACTCTGGAATTTGGATAGGCTTGAATAGTGTTTGGAAGTATTATGTGGTTTAGCTGATAATAATTATATGAATATATATATGGATATACATCTCTTCTGTGATTGTATTAATGGGCACGTATGTCCCAGTAACCGGCACTACGGTGTGGAAAGCATTAATTGAGTAAGGGCACCGAAGTTTGAGTGACAACAGAAGTAAATGGTGCAATTGTTATAAGATAAACCGATGATATTTTCGCTACAGGCTAGGAATGGAAAGAGTGTAGATGGGAGATAAAAAGATTAGAGTGTCGGAAAAGGTGAAAGGTAAGAAACCTTAGTACGTGAAGTCCGAAAGGTATTACCGGCAAGGCATGAGACTACTTGGATAAAAACCCAAAGACAGGTACGTAAAAAGAACAAAGTGTGGTAACATAGAACAAAAGAGGAATGTGTGGGGTTCAAAAATCAATTTCAACAAGTAAGGATAAAGGAATAGTGGCGATGACGGGGGATGTGAAGCAAGAAAAGATATGAGAATGTTGACAAGAATGATGATATGGTCATAAAGTGAAAGAAAAATTTATGATATGGAGTTTTCAAAATGTTGTGCGTAGAGTTGGAAAGAAGGACGAAGAATGAAATATAACCAAAAACGAGGATACTCGAAGATTGTGACATATACGGAACCCCTTAAAAAGGGGGGGGGGGGGAGAGAACATATTAGGTTAGACTAAAGGGACTAGAGTTCGAAACATGTCGACACATTAAGAGAATAATGGAGAGAATGATAAGACTCAAAGGATATTTCAGATGACAACGACTATTGTACCTATGTTTGGTTTGGAATTTCTTGAAAGAAAGAAGGAACACATCGTTTGTGAAAGGGCAAAAAGGATTTGTCGGTTATTAGAAGATAGTTCATGGCCCCGTGACTGTGTGGAATATGAGAAAATACACTATGAAAGTATATGAATCATCGACGTGGAGCAATACACAATCATATTTGTAAAGAATCCACATCGGAGAGTCAACAAAGGATAATTATAGAAAGAACCCTCCCGAAGTATTATGACACCCCCCTCAGGTCAGTTGAACATTCGAGGATGAATGTTCTAAAGGGGGGGAGGATGTTATATCCCGCATTTTGTACATTCGGATAATTTAAGATAATTGCGGGAAGTTAAGAGCAAGGCTATGTTCTTGATTGTGTTCAATATATAAGTTGTTCATGAAAAATGTTGATGCGGGAATATGGAGGAAGGCTAAGGGTAAAATTGGAATTTTGGAAAAATTTGTTTCATGAATTACAAAAATTAGCCAACTAATTGGGCTCAAAAAAATAAGAGAAAATGAAGCCCAAAATTTTAAGGGTGGCCGACCATAGTGCCAAGGCCCAAGCCCATGGAATTAAATTTAAATCATGTGTTAAATAAGAAAAAGGGTCCATGAATTTCTTCATTTTTCAAGAAGTTTCAAGAAAACAAAATGAAGAACAAACCAAAGGGGCCATTCGGCCAACCATGGAAAAATTAGGCCTTGGAAATCTTGTTCCAAAAATTTGTTTCTTCATGTATTCTTACTAATTTGAAGGCCCTCTTCAACATGATATAATTGTTGAAGCAAGAGAATCACTTCTTGTTGCAAACTTACAACCTTAGCCAAGAGGGAAGTTGAAGGAAAAAGGTAAGAATTCAACCTTCCTTTCTATGTTATGGATGCTTGTGAATGTTGTGGTGTGTAGAAATGAATGAAAATCATAAAGATAGTGTGTGTTGGGTGTGTGGCCGTGTGGTATGTTGTGGCCATGTGCATGTGTGGTTGTAAGAACCATGATTCAATTATTTTATTTAGTGTTTTGGTTGTTGTTGTTGTGAATTCTATGTTGATAATAAGTGTTTAATGATTCAAGTTGAAATTGTAAGTATTGGGGAGTCATTTTAGAAGTTGAGGTGAATTGTATATAGTGTTCTTGTGATTACGGAAGATAATGTTGTTAGTGTGAATTGTTGGTGTAATTCATGAGGTTGAAAGAAAGAAATGTGTTGTCTTTGTTCTTGTTGAGTTTGGAAGATTTTAGGTAGTATGTTGGTTTGGCCGTTCGAAGTGTTGTGCAGGTTGATGGACTATTCTTGAATATTGTTAAATGGTTTCGGATTCGTATTTGAATATGTGAACAATCATGAATTGAGTATAAAGGAAATGTTATTAAATTATGTAACGTAGCTATTAATGTTGTAATGTATTTTGAATAAATTGTGGAAGTCGGAAGATATGATTGTTGATGTTGTTGTTGGTAATGTTGTCAATACTTTGGCCGAGTTCCATTCTCGGGTTTATTGTTTTGTTTTTGGCCGAGTCAAAATATTGGGGATGATATCTTTACAGGGGAGATGCTGCCGAAATTTTGGCAGAATATAAGTGGATTTACTTGAGAAATTAAGACAAGTGTTGATTCAAGATTAAATTCCTAAAGGCTTATAATCATGTTTGGTAATTGTGACCAGTTGTAGATTTTGAAGAATTTGGAACTTGAATTTGGAGAAGCTTGAGAAGCAGAAAAGGTATGTAAGGCTTCACTTTTCCTTCTTTTGGCATGTCTTAGACATATTAGGTTTGGATACGAGCCTTGGGGATGATTCTATTCCTAGAAATCCGAGTTTGAATTTGACCCTTTTTCATTCAATAGAATTGAATCAAATTCTTCATGCCTTGTTGGAATAAGTGCTGAAACATCTATAATTTGCCCAAATGGAATTGAATGACACTAAGACTTTCATAAGTGATTCCATAAAGCTTAATGTACGTAATTTGTGTACGCCACCTCGACTTGACCCGAGGTGGGCCCACAATCCCGGAGTCCTATTTGTGTTGTCCTATTTGATTCACTTCCGTACAATAATTAAGGAAAACTGTTGGATATTGTTCCGAGTTTGTTGTGATCCGTATGCATCCTCTGAAATAAGCATCTAGAAACTCCGATATAAGTATTCTGATTCGACTATTCTGATATAAATAGTCCGATACAAGTGATTTGATATGAGTGTTCCCAACTCTGATATAAGTATCCTGATATGAACATTTTGATACGAGCATTTCGATATGAATATTTTGATATAAGTATCTTGATATAAGTGCTCTAATGTGAATATTCTGATATGGGTATGTAATCTGATATAAATAATCCGTTATGAGTATGCTGATACAAGAATTCCGACATAAGTATTCTGATACAAGTATTTGGATACCAGTATTTTGATATAAGTATTTTGACATACATATTCTGATATAAGTATTTTGACACAAGTATTCTGATATAAATATTTTGGTATAAGTATTTTGTCACAAGTAATCTGCTACGAACATTCTGATGATACGTCGATTATTCCATCGAATCTTGATTTATTTGTATTTAGTTTCTCACTACTCTGCTCGTGCATATGTTATGATTTTCTTCGCCGAGTCCCGGCCCGGTATGTATCGTGCGGATGGTTCACCGGGTTCCCGTTTGAGGGCCGGGTTCCATATATATAATTTCGGAGTATGATGTGTTCGGTTCCGGGGTACTGTGGTATATGTCCGTCCCTGGTTACCGTGTATATCGAGTATGATGTATCCGGTAACGGAGTACTGTGGTATATGTCCGTCTCCGGTTACCGTGTGACTGGTCCCCGAGTTCTCGTGGTATCTGTCCGGTTCCCGGGGTACCATGGTATATGTCCGGTTCCCGGGATACCGTGTATATGTTATGATGTGTGACGGAGATGTTCGGAGATATGAAATCTTCTGGAGAATGATGTATTATGGCGCCAGAGACGGGAGTGGCGACCATGTTCCTGTGCCCTATGCATGACATTGATATGCGTCCTTTGTGATTGAAAAGTAAGTATTCTGATATTCTGGATAAGCTACTTACCTTCTGTATTTCTCCTGATATATGATTTTGGCATACATGATTTGCGTTCTGAAAGTAAGCATTTTGATGTCTCGGATGAGGTACTTACCTTTTGTACTTCTGATTCTGATTATGGTTCTGTCTGTTATGCTTCTTTGCTCCTGACTCCGATTACGATTCTGTTTACTGCACTTCTTGCCTTACATACTCGGTACATATTCCGTACTGACCCCCTTTTTTCGGGGGCTGCGTTTCATGCCGCGCAGGTACTCCCAGATGAGTTGAAGACATTATAGAAGACATTCCAGCGAAGATGGCAAGCTCCATTTTCTCCTGGAGAACTGCCGAGTCAGAGGATATGTGTTTGAGATTCTGTTAATGTTAGAGACTTTGCAGACAGAGTCGTGGGTATGGTATGTTGGTTTAGTAAGCGGCTCCATCAGCCGATGTGTCGTTTTGTATTATACTATAAAGTCCATATGATTACAGATTTGTTTGACTTGAAAGCTATAATATATATATATATATATATATATATATATGTTTCAGTAAGTTCTACTATGTATTACATTCTATTTGATTAAAAGTCCAGAAAGATTATGTACGAAATGAAAGTCTGTGGGTTCGCTCGGCTCCGGATATGGGGTCGGGTACCCATCACACCCATGTAAGGTTAGGGTGTGAGATGTTACCCTTAGATTCAGTGGTGGCACGAGGTCATGGTGGAGAGACTACCTTGCTAGCAGGCCAGCGTGTGCGCGCCCACTTACTTGGGAGCAATTCTATGGGATGTCTCTAGAGAGGTACGTGCCACGTTCGCGGAGGGACGAGCGACAGCGTCAGTTTCTCGATCTTCGTTAGGAGGGCATTCCGGTTGCTACCTGTGCACTGTCCTTGTCCTATCTTGCTCGTTACTCGTACACCTTGATTTCGACGGAGCCCGGTAGGATCCGGTGGTTCATTAGTGGGCTGGATGGTCCTCTCCAGCTACCTTGTATCCAGCTGGAGGTTGAGGGCTCTTCATTCAAGACCATTGTTGATTGTCCAGTGAGAGTTGAGGAGACGAGAGCTAGGACTGCTTCATCCGGGTCTTCAGTATCCTTATTTTAGCACTCGACTCCTCTTACCTGCTTCTCTTGTGGAGAGGTTGGGCATGATGCCAGCAGAATTCTGAGACCTAGGCGGGATTATCAGCTACCGAGGACTCTTGTATCATCTGGTGGTCGAGGAGGGACTTCTCATAGAGGCGGTGCCCAGTCAAGCCACGGTACTTCCCATGGTTCTAGAGGTGTGTCCTAGCCAGCTAGAGGTGGTACTCAGAGTGTGAGAGGAGGATCCCAGACTGGGCGTGGTCAAGCCTATTGTTACTCATTTCCTAGTAGGCCCGAGGCTGAGCCCTCAGATGCTATGATCTCAGGTACCATTTATGTCCGTCATAGAGCAGCATCTGTATTATTTGATCCTGGATCCACTTATTCGTATGCATCTATATTTCATGTCGTTGGTTGGGATTTACCCTGTGATAGCATAGATATACCTGTTCATGTGTCTACTCCAGTCGGATATTCTGTGGTTGTTGATTGAGTCTACCGGTCTTGTTTAGTTACTTTTATGAGGTACGACACTTAGGTAGATTTGATGATTCCAGATATGGTGGACTTTGATATTATATTGGGTATGTCCTGGCTTTCTCCTTATCATGCGATCTTGGACTATCACGCCAAGACAGTCACTTTAGCAATGCCAGACATTCCTAGGCTTGAGTGGAGAGGTACTCCTAGTCCCGCTCCGAAGAAGATTATTTCTTTCCTTCGGGCAAATAAGTTAGTAAGTAAGGGGTGTTTAGCGTATTTAGCGCATGTTCGTGATATGACTATTGCATCTCCATCCCTTGAGTCTATCCCTATTGTGAGTGAGTTCGCGGTGGTATTTCCGTCAGATTTTCCGGGTATGCCACCCGATCGTGACATTTATTTCTGTATCGACGTGGACCCGGGTACTCGTCCTATTTCCATCCCACTATATCGGATGGCCCCTGCCGAGTTGAGAGAGCTTAAGGAACAATTGCAAGATTTATTGAGCAAGGGGTTCATTAGACCGAGCGTCTCCCCTTGGGGTGCTCCTCTGTTACTTGTGAAGAAGAAAGATGGGACCATGAGGATGTGTATTGATTACCGCCAGTTGAACAAGGTCACTATTCAGAACAATTGCCCTATGCCCCGTATTGATGATCTATTTGATCAGCTTTATGGTGCTTCGTTGTTTTCGATGATCGATTTGCATTTATGATATCACCAGTTGAAGATCAGGGCAGAGGATATTTCAAAGAAAGCATTTCGGATGACATATGGCCACTATGAGTTTCTAATGATGTCTTTTGGGCTTACTAATGCCCCGGCTCCATTTATGACTTTGATGAATGACATTTTTAGGCCGTTCCTTGATTCTTTTGTGATTATGTTTATTGATGACATATTGGTGTATTCTAAGAGTAGAGTGGAGCATTAGGGCCATCTTCATACCGTCCTTGGGTTGTTGAAGAAACATAGCTTTTTTCCTAAATTTTCTAAGTGTGAGTTCTGGTCGGAGGCTGTAGCATTCTTGGGCCATGTGGTGTCCAAGGAGGGGATTACAGTTGACCCACAGAAGATTGAGGTTGTGAGGGGTTGGGCGAGGCCCACTACTATTACCGAGATTCGTAGCTTTGTGGGTTTGGCCAGTTATTATTGTCGCTTTGTGAAGGGTTTTGCTGCCATTGCTTCGTCATTGACCAGATTGACTCGAAAGGATGTTCCCTTCGAGTAGACGGATGATTGTGTGGAGAGCTTTCAAAAGCTCAAGCTTCTGTTGACCACAACCCAGATCCTAGCCTTACTTGTGGAGGGCAAGGACTTCGCTGTCTATTATGATGCTTCCCGTATAGGTTTGGGTGCGGTGTTGATTTAGAAGGGTAGGGTGATAGCATATGCCTCCCGTCAATTAAAAGTTCACGAGAAGAATTACCCTACCCATGATTTGGAGTTGTTGGTCGTAGTGTTCACCTTGAAGCTTTGGAGGCATTACTTGTACGGTGTCCATTGTGAGGTTTTTACCGATCACCGTAGCCTTCAAGGTGTGTTTACCCGGAGAGATCTTAATCTAGGCAATGCCGATGGATGGAGCTCCTGAAGGACTATGACCTCTCTATTCTGTGTCACCCTGGTAAAGCCAATGTGGTGGTTGATGCCTTGAGTCGCAAGGCAGTAAGTATGGGAAGTTTAGCTCGACTGATTATTTTCGAGAGCCCGTTGGCCATGAAGGTTCAGACTCTGGCCAACAGTTTTGTCCATCTTGATATTTCAGCCCCGGGCATGATTTTGGCTTGTACAGAGGAGAGGCCATTATTATTGGATAGGATCAAGACTCATCAGTTTGAGGATGCCTAGTTGAGTAAGATCCGAGATAGGGTTTCGAGGGGTGAGGCCAAGGAGGGCGTGATTGATTATGAGGCAATACTGAGGATTACAGGACGTGTGTGCGTTCCTCATGTTGGTGATCTGATTCGGTTGATTTTATCTGAGGCCCACAACTCTCGCTATTCCATTCATCCGAGAGTGACTAAGATGTACCGTGACTTGAGACAACACTATTGGTGGCGCCGTATGAAGTGAGATGTAATTGATTTTGTGGCTAAGTGTGGAAATTGTCAATAGCTAAAATATGAGCACCAGCGACCTGGTGGGGTGCTTCAAAGGATGCCCATTCCCGAGTGGAAGTGAGAGAGGATTACCATGGATTTTGTCACAGGCCTTTCGAAGACCTTTGACAAGTTTGATTCTATTTGGGTGATAGTAGATCGGTTGACTAAATCTGCTCAATTTGTTCCGGTTCAGGTTTCCTATACCGCGGAGAAGTAAGCCAAGATGTATATTTGGGCTATTATGAGGTTGCATGGGATCCCTATTTGTATTGCATCCGATCGAGGTACTATCTTCACTTCCCGATTCTAGAGAACATTTCATGACGATGTGGGTACCCAATTGGACTTTAGTATAACTTTCAATCCCCAGACCGATGGCCAGTCCGAGTGGACCATTTAGGTGCTCGAAGACATGTTGAGAGCGTGTGTTATTGACTTTGGTGGTCATTGGGATCAGCACTTACCCTTGGCGGAGTTTGCATACAACAACAGTTATCATTCGAGTATTAGTATGGCGCCTTTTGAGGATTTATATGGTAGGAGGTGTAGATCTCCAATTGGTTGGTTTGATGGGTTCGAGGCTCGACCTGGGAGCACGGATCTAGTGAGAGAGTCCCAGAGTTATTCAGGCCAGACTCGTGGCAAAAGATTTATGCGGACCAGAAGGTCTGGGACTTGAAGTTTGCCATTAGTGATCAGGTTCTATTGAAGGTTTCCCCCATGAATGGTTTTATGAGATTTGTTAAGAGGGAAAGTTGAGTATGAGTTAGCATTGCCACCAGGCTTGGCGGGAGTTCACCGGTCTTTCATTTTTCGATGCTGAAGAAATACCATGCCGACGGTACCTACATTATCTGTTGGGATTCATATTGCTTGATGAGAATTTGACTTATGAGAAGGAGCCTTCGTGATCTTAGATAGGCAAGTTCGGAAGTTGAGGTCCAAGGAGATTGCTTCTGTGAAGGTGCAATGGAAGCACCATCCTGTGGAAGAGGCTACTTGAGAGACTGAGTCCGATAAGCATAGCTGATATCCCCAATTACTCACTGACTCAGGTATTTCTCTACTTTCCTTTCTCGAGGACGAGTTACGGTTCAATTGGTATCTGATGTAACGACCTGCTTGGTCGTTATAGTTCTTTCGGCATTTTTGACTCGAGGGGACCGTTTTGCTTCCTTTTTGACTCGAGGGGGTCGTTATTAGCTTCCTTTTTGACTCGAGGGGACCGTTGATATGCTTCCTGAGGTATCTAGATCGGATTCGGGTAACTTTAGTAAAAATAGTAAAAAGGGTTGACCCGGAGTTGACTTTTGGCCAAATGCACCTTTTTTGGAGTCTCGTCAATTTCGAGAGGTTCGGATGGTCTTTTAGAACCTGTGTGTATTTGGTTCGGTTCCCAATGCATTCGGATGTATTTCGGGACATAGGATGGGAGATTCGAATTAGGCATCGGGGGTTGACTTGGTCAACGAGGCCTCCGTTGGGAATTTTGAGACCACGAGCGCGTTCGCAGCATATTTTTGTATGGGTTTAGGTGGTTGGGTTGTGAGCAGATGGCCTCGGGAATAACCCGAAAATTCAATTGAGGACTTAGAAATTATGGGAATTCTGGTGTCTGGTGCCCGCGGTGGCGGCACCAGAGCCGCCCCAGCGGCACCGCTGTGGCAGTGTGATGACCGCCAGGGCGATAATGCGTAATAGGGACCAAACCGCTGGGGTGGTATACCAGCCACCGTAGCGGCATTCCAATCGTTGTAGCGGTGACAACAGTTATATTTCATTAAATGTGTCTTAAATAAGTCTTAGACCCTCATTATTTCAAATCTGGCTATTGGAGCTTAGAGAAACCGTTCTTGGAGGTAAATTGAAGAAAGTCTTGTAGGTAAACTTTACTAAATCCTTTGCCATTCCTTAATCACAATCATTCTAGATTTTTCCCTTTCGATTAACATTTCCCTAGAAATGGAATTTGGTGGAGGATTTCGGAAACCATTTCCCTTAGGGTCATATATGATAAATTGATGATGTTAATGCCAAAATTGGATGAATCTAAGCTTATTGATCATATATCTCCCACTTTTAACATTGAATTTCGGATTTGGAGACTTAGGGGTTATAACCAATTTGGGTGTTTTTACTTGAATTAAGATTTAGACCAATTCTTAGGTTAAATCAACAATTATTGGTTGGGTTAGGATTCCCTAGTACTTAATTTTGTATTTTGCCCCCGAATTTTTCATTTTGCCCTTATGGGACCGTTTCCCCAATTTCGAGGGTTAAAATGGACCTAATTAATATCATAGCAATATTAGTATCATTCTTCATGATTTCTAATTTAGAATTGGATTATGTTTAGACTACTTTGGTTCTGATCTTCAGAGGAATGGCAAAGAAATAGAGTAACTTGTTAGTGTTGCGGTTCGGCAGTCCAGGTAGGTTATGGTTTATTTATGAGATTTTGTATAGTGAATCACATATTTAGATTATGAGGTCGGAGACAGCATGTGAACCTTTAGGTATGAAGTTGGGAAGGACATTGCCTTAGGTTGGGCCTTGATATGTGTCGGGACTAACCACACCGTTATGTGTGTTGATTGACTAATTGTGTTGTCTTGATGCCATGTCTAGTTGATAGATATCGAGTCCTGTTTGTCGTCCTTATTTGGATAGGATGGACATACCGTTGTTAGTATTTGTGCTTATATATGTTAGCATACCCACAGTTGATACTTGAGATTACTGATATGTGTTGTCGTACCCACTGTTGGTACTTGACTTGATATATAATTGGCAAACCCATTGTTGGTATTGTGATGTGATGCGTTGTTGGCATACCTCGTTGTGGTACTTATGATATTAAACCTGATTGGTGATTGTTGACATATACATTGTACGCATTCTCTCTTATTCATGCATGGCCAATACCCGACGATGATTCGGTATCGTTGATTGAGCGAAACTGATATTTGATAAACACTTTTGCTGAATAAATGTGAAAAGTCCGATGTCCAAACATCCATTCCAGAATCGTTGCTTATGTGAAACTGATATCAGACAAACTCTTTTACTTGAGTGATCGTGAGAAGGCCGATATCCGAGGTTCAATTCCGAAATCGTTGATTTGTTAATGATATTTGACAGACTCTTTTAAGTGACTGTGAGGTGGCCGATATCCAATGGTTATATTCAGGCATCATTGTTGCATGGCCGATTCCGATGTTATCCCGGAATTCTTGTTAGTGGATGGACTCTGCGGGTCCCCCAGGGTGGTGCCAGTGAGACTCCCCCTGTGAGCAATTCGCCAGGGTCCGTCTGTCTGTTGGGCAACGATCCAGGACGGGTGGCACTTAGACTTCGCGAGTCAAGCTGGATTGTGCTACCGAGACATCTATATTTCCGTCTGGAGTACATGTGTACACCTCATTTTCATAGCACGGCATCGCATTCATACCATTATTGCACTGGATTGCATTATTACTTACTTGATCACGTGTGGTGATGATTGCATTGTGATGTTTTTGTTGTGATGATGGATTTTGTCGATTCTATAGCGGTGATCAGATTAGATCGAGTATACTCGGACTTATCATATTGGGCTTTAGATGCTTTCATAGGTGATGAAGGATTCTTGGTTGTGATCACATTGTCTTATACTTGTTAGATTCCTTGCTTACCTACTTTATTTTCTGAATTGTGTCAATTATACTTAGTCGGCTGATGATGCCTACCAGTACTGTTGTTTGTACTAACCTGCACTTGCTCCATTCTTTTATGAATGCGGAGTACCAGATCAAATATACTTCTGTGACCCGTGGCTAATCGACTGTTCAGCCTCCACTTGTGTTTTCCAGGGTGAGCATGGCGTCTGCTGACCTCGAAGACTCTTCTATTACTTATGTCTTGCTTTCCATTCAGAGACTCGATTTGAGACTACTTATGTATTATTATTCAGACTTTAGTATTCAGATTTAAATGCTCTTGTATGACCAGACCAGATACTGGGGTGGATTTCATTTACTTCCGCACTTGTTAACATTATATTATATGGTGAGACTTACGTTATGTTCCTTTTTCTGCTATTTTCTATTATTGTGAATGTTGAGCTAAGGGTTCGCCTACTGAGGTGGAAAAGGTAGGTGCCCGCATGACCTAGGCTAAAAGGGTCGTGACAGTTTCTAGGAGAAATTGTTGACCATATCGGACATGAATTGGGCTACTTTGTGAGATCAAAAGATAAAGATAAACCTTGGTGGATAAGCACTAGTTCTAGAAATTTCTCAGTATAAAGTGAATGGGAACTCCGTTGGCAAAAATCTTATGTATCACAATATTGTGTTAAATTTTGGATAAAAGGATTGCCATACAAAGTGTTATTTTTTCTGTGGAGGATTTGGTTCTAAGAATTGCCAGTTGATGAGGTGTTGATGAATGTGGGGATCTCAATAGTGTCAAGATGTTGTTGTTGTTGTTGTTATGTTCAACAGGAAATAATAGACCATCTCTTCATTACAGGTCCATTTGCAGGTAATGTATGGAGGTATTTTGCAACGACTGCAGGTATTGCAGGGCCTTTTATTCAGACTAAACAAACAATCTCGGCTTGGTGGATTGCATAATATGTTGCAAGACTGAAACCATTGTATCAAGCTGCCCTAGCTTTAGTTATGTGGCAAAGTTGGAAAAGCAGGAACACAATTAGGCATGGTGGAAAAGTTTCTTACAACAAGGTGATTCATGAGATTAATAGAAATGTGCATTTGCTAGCACAAAAGAAGTATCCTTGGCTGCAGAATTTTCCAAAATTCTGGCCTTTTATGATTCACTCTTTGGAAAGTTATAGGGTACCATTATTATACAAGGAGGTAGTGTGGAAGCCTCCAAGTTGTGGATATTACAAGTGTAATACAGATGGTGCTTCAAGAGTTAATCTAGGGCAAAGTTCAACAACATTTTGTGTAAGGAATTATACTGGTGATTTCATATATGCAAAGGCAAGAAGATTGCCAAATACCACAAAAATCATTGCTGAAGCTGTAGCTATTGAGAAAAGGGTCAAATACTGTACCGCACACAACTACTGCCTTTAATAGTTGAGACTAATTCTTTAATGATGAAGAAGGTGTTCGATGGAATATG
Source organism: Lycium barbarum (assembly GCF_019175385.1). Taxonomy (NCBI): domain Eukaryota; kingdom Viridiplantae; phylum Streptophyta; class Magnoliopsida; order Solanales; family Solanaceae; genus Lycium; species Lycium barbarum. The sequence goes on from NC_083346.1 coordinate 54,599,677, forward strand.
GGAGGTACCTTGGAGTATTGCTCTGATAGTTAAGAGGATCCAATGCTAGAGAAATGAGAAAGAGGTTCAAGTGGAACATGTATAGAGTGAAGGGAACTGTTTGGCAGATTTTTTTGCTAACCTGGTTTTTGGTATTGTAGGTACAATACAATATAATCATTTTCAGGAAGTTCAATCTCAAGGAAGAAGATTAATCAACACAGAAAAAGCTCAAATACCAAATCTTAGAATCAGATGCACATTTATACAGTTCTACAATCGGTGAATTCTGATAGAAAGGGAATAAACTATAAATAGCATTATCTTCATTGTGTGGTATCAACTGATGGTTAAATTGTTACACCTTGGAAAATTTCCCATTAACGTACAGTGAATAGACTAGCGAAGGGCACGACGTATACGATGTTTTGATAAGTAAGAAATAGCATTTGATGATCCTAACCTAGATTCAAAGACATTTGACGTAAGGGAAAAAGGTTGTCAAGGAAAGCACAAGATATGTTGCATGTCGGGTAAAACTTATGAGCGACAAGTTAATGATGGCTTAAAGATGTTTCGGAGAAGAGTGATAACACCCCTTAGATTGGTATTGAGGTGTTAATCAAGTGTCGAGAAGGTTCCATAAGGATCGGAGATCAAACGTGTCGACGGGAATGAGTTTCGGAGAGCTAGGCATTATACGGCCAAACATACTGGCCGTATACAACATACGGACCGTATGTATAGCTGTATGTCCTGCCCAGAATGAGGGTCTTCACTGGATCAGATCTACGGCCAGACATACGGTCAGTATAAATTAGACGGACCGTATGTTGGTCCGTAGAATCTGGTCGGGACATAATTTAAGTTGATATCCTTAAGGACCTCTCTCCCATTTAATTCATTTCATTTTCCACTCTCCACACTTCAAGAAACCTCTAGAATTCTCTCCACTCTCCATCCACAAGAAACCAAGAGAAATCTATGATCAACTACATCAAACCCACAAAATCAAGTGTAGAAAACATATCAAAGTTCATCTAAGCCAAGAAATCCCAAAGGAAGTGAGCTATGGTTTTTGTGCAAGAAGATAATTCCCACTCAAGGCTTATTCTTCAATTATCTAAGGTGAGTTTTATGGTCATTCCTTGTTGTTTAAGGTATTGAAAGTTAAAAACACTTAGATTGCAGAAAGATATAAAAAATGGGTCATAATGTGGGAATAGTGTCATTGTTGAGTGGTAGTTTGGGGTGAATTATGAATATTGGTATGTTATGATTATAAGTCCGCTATAAATGACATTTAGAACATGGGATAAGTATTATATGTGAGAAAACGCGGTAGTGAACTAAAACCACGATTATGGAGAAATTGGAGTGAAATGGCGAAATGCGGATAATGTAGATGGATGATGATTGTTGCCTATTATATTGTAAACGTTGTTATGGATGTTTTGAAGTTGATATATGATATGGATAAAGTAGTAGAAACAAATGAAATGCTGCCCAATTTTCCCTAGAAATATTAACACGTTCTTATAGTCGATTAACTAATGTTGATGCGAATCTTCTTGAAGGTAGAAACGTGAGCATCGAGGGGGAACGATCAAGCGATAAAACTGCTAAACGAAAGAGGTATGTCAGGTTAGTCCCTTCTTTCTAAGGCATGATTCCTGTGATATGAATCTTCTAAATTTTCCATAATCTTTCTAAATAGAGGAACTATGAGTCCATGACTGTATTGAGCTATATATGTATGACATATGACGAGCAAGATGATGGTGATGGTGAGTTAAGTATAAAGAATACTAGAGTAAAGTAAGATGTCCATGAAGCTAAAGATTCTAAGTATGGTCCCATGGATGCTTTTCCTTGTGTACACTCACCTTAAAATGTTAGTTCCTCCAAGGTGAGATATGATGTTGATGATTACTACATAATATAATCGAGGGTTCCTGACCTTATGTCACCCAGACATAACCATAGTTGCCTTCAAGTTTTAATGTATGTTTCGATGACAAAGGTATAGTGATGCTAAGTCATGATATGCTAATGAGATATACAATAATGTAAGTTTATGATATACCTATGCAATGTATGAAAATGTTAAGTTTATGATTGATTATGTGACGATACGATTCCACCGCGCCTAGTTGGCCGGGCATGTCACCGCAAAGGTGGGCTGCATACGATTCCACCGTGCCTAAATGGCCGAGCATGTCACCGCTAAGGCAGGCTGCTAGGTTTCCACTGAGCCTAGAGGGCCGGGCATGATCACCACTAGTGGGCGGCATATGATGGTTACCCGGACGCGGGTTAACGATGATGATTATGATGCGATGATATATGTGGTATATGTATATATATATATATATATATATATATATATATATATATATATATGTATACGATATATGTATGAAATGTATTCACCCGTAAAACTCACACAGGTTATATCTTCATCCTATGGCTTATGATTCTTCCATTATGTTCGTTTCATTCATGTCTTACATACTCAGTACAATGTTCATACTAACCTCCATTTTCTTTGGATGCTGTGTTCATGCCCACAGGTAGACAGGGAGGTGGTCTAGACTCGTAGGAGCTGTTAGCTGACTTGAGAGCACTCCATTGTTCCGGAGGTGCTATTTGGTTTATTCTTTTGTGTATATATATATGTATTTCGGGCACGACGGGGTCTTGTTCTGTCCATATGTCTAGTACTCTAGTAGAGGCTCGTAGATACGCATGTGTGGATAGTATGGTCTCACGATGCTACTATGGTGTATGTATTATTATTTTGATAGCCGAAGGGCTTATGCATATAAAAGCAATTATGTTTCCAAACGAGAAATGATTTTCTATGATTTGAGTATGAATTTGATAAAAGAAACGCTTAATGAGTATGATAAGTAAGGGAATGCATGGTGCACGGTGGTTAGCCCCGGGTACCCGTCATGGCTCCTAGCCGGGTCGTGACAAAAGTGGTATCAGAGAAGTTCAGTCCTAGGAAGTGTCTACGAGCCGTGTCTAGTAGAGTCTTGCTTATGGTGTGTTGCGCGCCACACTAATAAACAAGAGGCTACAGGGAATTTAGGAAAAATGACCATCTTTCATCTTACGAGATCGTGCGATAGAGCAGTATTATAAGATTTTCTCCTCCCTAATCGTGTGCTATGATTTCATAAATGCCGCCAAAGGTAAAAGCTACAGCCGCCCAGAAGGGCAAGACTACAATGAAAAGGCTGGTAGAAAGAGAGTCGCCACTGAATGTAGAAGAGGGCGAGTCACATAATGAGGCTCTATCTAATACTTCCTCCACCCCGCCCAATGTAGAAGGACAAGGAGGAGCTTCAGCTCCAGTCCCTCCACCGGTTGCTTTGGGTCAACAAGTGATCGAGGCTATCCATCTATTGACACAGTTAGTTGCCGCCCAGGCACAGCGGCAGAATGCGGGTCCAATTGATCGGGCAGCCAGCACCAGAGACCGTTATTTTATAAGTTTGAATCCTCCAGATATTTTTGGGTCAAAGCCGAATGAAGACCCACAAGGTTTTATTGATGAGATGTTAAGAACATTGAGGATTATTAATGCCTCCGAAACGGAATCTGTGGAGTTGGCATCTTATAGACTCCGAGATGTGGCGGTATTGTGGTACAATAATTGGCTAGCATCAAGAAAAGAAAATGTGCCTCCTCCCGTGTGGAAAGAATTTGTAGATGCTTTTATCCGCCACTATTTGCCACCCGAGGTCCGCCGAGCTAGAGCGGATAGATTTTTAAATTTGAAGTAAGGAAATATGAGTGCCCGGGAGTATATCCTTCAATTTAATTCCTTGGCAAGATATGCCTCGACTATGGTGGTGACATGGGAGATAGAGTGCATCGCTTTGTGAGTGGCTTAGGGCCACATTTGTTCAAGGATTGCTTGACGGCTTCGTTACAAGATGGGATGGATATTTCTCGAATACAAGCCCATGCCCAGAATTTAGAAGGACGACAACCTCCACAAAGGGGTGATCGTGATATCGATAGAAGGCAAAGAAAGAGGGCTAGATCTATGAAGGCAGGCAGTGATTATTGAGGCGGATCAAGGCAGACACATTCTAGACACTCAGGCCAGTCAGTGACTAGTGCGCCTCCAAGATTTACGGGTAGGAGATTAGATCGCTCCTTTCCTTCAGGACAGGGTCAGAGTTCGAGAGCTTCCGGTTCTCAGTTTAGGGGTGATCATAGTCAGAGGAGACCACCAGTGTCACACCCTCATCTTGATAGGGCGTGATGGGCACCCGACTCTCATCAGAGTCGAGCGAACCCTTAAACGTTCGCTTTACCAAAACCTGTCATTTCAAAAACTTTTTAAAACATGAAACATTTTCAAATAGAAATCGTAGTCTTTATACAGATTATAAAAACTTTCAATCAATTACGTACTTTAAACCAACTGAAATCATCCGAAAATACATACTATAAATGATTCGCACTTCTCGACGCCCTATCCACAGGACACTGTCTGGAAAGTCTCTAACATATACAAAATACCATGACATAAGTACTTTGACCCGGCAACACTTCGAACTGAGATGGAGCTCGCCAATCCCGCTGGAACACCTTTATCAAAGTCTTCTACTCATCTGGGTTTACCTGCGTGGCATGAAACGCAACCCCTGAAGAAAGGGGGTCAGTACGGAATATGTACTGAATATGTAAAGCATCACTGAATCATAAACAAGGAAAAGCGCAACAGTAACCAGTTTAGAGACAACCCAGGAGCTACCTGGAACAACATTTTAAACTGTGCCACGTAGTGCCTTACACAAATTCCAGCCTACTCAATATAAGTACAACATACCCAAATTGTAGAATACACTATGTGAAAATAGTATCATAATGGTCCCTTCGGACGGACGCTTCCGGCATGGTAACAATTATGGCCCCTTCGGGCATGCCGCCGGCATAATAATGCTAGTCCTGGGCCCTTCGAGCATGCCGGTTCCGACATAATAATAATGATGATGGCGCCTTTGGGCGTGCCGCGTCCGGCATTATAATAATGATGGCCCCTTCGGGCATGCCGCTTGTGACATAATAATACTAGTCATAGCCCCTTCGGGCATGCCGCTTGCGACATAATAATAAGAGTCCTGGCCCCTTCGGGCATACCGCTTGCGACATAATAATAATAGTCTTGGCCCCTTCGGGCATGCCACTTGCGACAATAATACTAATGATGATGGTGTCAACACAACTTAATCCACAAATATCACTACAAAGAAATAATGCTATGGAGTGTAAACATAAATCGTAATCGAAACCAAATAGTAAAATCTCGCACCCCTTTCGGAGTGGTTTTGAAAATCTAAATAATAAAATTTCGCACCCCCTTCGGAGTGGTTTTGAAAATGTAAATAGTAGAACCTCGCACCCCCTTGGGAGTGGTTTTGAAAATCAACTTTATGTTTCCTTTAGTACATAAGTAATTTTCTTGAAATCATTAGTAAACCACAAACACGTTTCAAGCAAATCCGAGTTAGTATAAGAAAGTTAACAATCATATGCACGAGCAGAGTAGTGGGAAACTAAATGCGCATAAATCAACTTTTAAGACTCGATGTATAAGTATCCTTACCGATGCATGAAGACTCAGAAACAAGTTTCGGGCCAATCTGACTTAGTATAAGAAAGTTATGAGCGTTTGAAGTACAGAACCTTCTACGAACGTTTCAGAAGCTATTTTTGAAAAATTAAAGCAACAATCATACCAAGTACCTTTCAAATATCGTTATGGACATCATTCATTATAGAAACCTCTATGACCATTTTCAAGCAATCGGAGACCGTCTACAAAAGTTAGGGACATTACTACTTAAGGAACTCTTTAGACTTTTCTTGTTATTCAATCACACAATAAGCTCGGCCATACTAAGTATACTCACATCAAGAAGTGAATAAGAATCATTAACAAGCTCGGAATCAAGAATAGAATTACCCCAAGATAAGTATCATAGCTTACTTAGCTCTAGGACATGCCAAAAGAAAGAAAAGGTAAGCTTTGCATACCTGTCCCATGTCCAATTAGCTACGCTTATTCGTCCAAACTTGCTAGTCTACATTCTAGAGAATTGACATAATCATTAGACTCATCGACATATGCTTGTCTTAGTCCTTCAAATGAATTCATTTATATTCTGCCGAAATTTCGGTAGCATTTCCCCTGTAAATACACCATCCCCGAGAATTCAACTCGGCCAAATTATCAACAACAATACCAACAATCATATCTCCAACTTCAACAATTATTTCAAATGCATTCTAACATTAGCAATCCTTTTTACACAATTCGACGACATTTCATTAATATTCAATTCAACCATATATAGTCAAGCTAACACCAATGATTTCATATTCAAATATTAATCCGAAATCATTCTAACATGATTCAAGAATACCTCAACAATTTACACAATAGTCAAACAACCCAACCAACATACTACTTCACCCGAAACCCTCCAATTTTCAACAAGAACAATAACAACATCTTTCCTTCTTTCAAATTGATAAACTACACCAATAATCTATACCTTAACAACTTCGTTCTCATGGTTATGAGAAACCATACTAATGTCAAATTAACTTCTTCAACACTCCCACAACAATTTCAACTTCATTTCAAACCATTAATTCTTCATTTATCATCATAGAATCCATCACAACAACAAGTAAAATACTAAATAAAATTAGTTCATCACTTCCATACCATGCAACTCCCACACGGCTTCACTATACACATACACATTTCATAAATTTCATTCATTTCTTCACTCTCCAACATATACAAACCATCCATAACATATGAAAAGAAGATTAAATCTTACCTTTTCCACTTCACTTCTCCCTCGGCTAGAGTTGCACTTGCAAGAACAAATGGTTTATTTGCTCCAACAACTACTCCACGTTAATAAGGACCTTCCAATTGGTGGAATTGCTAGAAGAAAACAATTTTTTTGATTAAGATTTTTGGACTTCAATTTTTTTCCACCATGGCCGAACATGGCCCTTGTTACTTCTTTTTTTTCTCCAAGCTTCTCTATGCTTCTAAAGTGAAGATGATAATATGAGTAATTTGTCATCTTTATCTACTTATATAATACATCCATGTGGGATAAGGCCCACCATGTTACACGGCCACATGGCCCAATTGTTCAAGAATTTTGAGTTTCCAAAATTCACTTTTAACCCCAAATATTTCCTTAATATTTCCATGAGCCATCTTGTGAATTTCCCTTTTTTTCCCCTAGCCTTTCTTAACATTTCCACATCAATAACTTTCACGAACAACTTGTGTGTTAAACAAGGTCAAAAATATAGCCTTGCCCTTAACTTCCCGCAATTATCTCGAATTATCCGAATACGCAAAATACGGGATATAACATCCTCCCCCCCTTTAGAACATTCGTCCTCGAATGTTCAACTGGCCTTATGGGGGTGTTATAACACTTCGGGAGGGTTTCTCTTATAGTTGTCCTTTCCTTCGTGTCCATTCCTTATCTTTCACCCTGTTTTCTTTATAGTCGAACTCCTCGGTCTTCACATGAATCCTCATTCCATGTCATGGGTTTTCTAATCAACTGCGCCAACTCATTATCCTTGTGCTTCGTACTCCCACATGTTCTTCCTATTTGTCTCTTATATCTACATTTATAGAACTTTTAGTACACTTCCCAGGGGGGTCACCCATCCTAAAATTTCTTTCGCCCTAGCACGCTTAACTTCGAAACTCTGATGAAATTCGATGCGTTAATGCTGGAATATTCGTATCCACATCACTGCATGACCTTCATTACATGATCTGGGGCAAGTCGAAGTCTTACAGATTCCGAGACATTCTCGTAACAGTCTTTCTCCTTAATAATTCCTAATTTAGCCCTTTCGATCCCTAATATTCACCTTCACTTTCATCCCCCACTTTACATTTCAATCATATTTCAATATTCTTACCTCATCCAACATGCCTCTTCTGCACCGTTGCTTACCGCTGTACTCTATAACTGCTAATGTCATCAGTTGCTTTCTTCTGTCAATGTCGTTCTTTAGCTGAAATCAAAGGTTAGTACAAGGGACTTGATACAAGATTAAGAACGAAAAATAGAATTAACATGCAAGAAAAGAAAAAGATAGATAATTTGACACAACTTGAGACTTAATTTAGCAACCAAAGTTATATAAAACTAAGACCTCTAAATTAAGAGCAAAAGAAACACCAAATTCTTAGGAAGACCTCAAGGGATTTGAATCCCAAGCAACCTTTCCTCTCAACAATCACACAATCCAAGGCTTCACAAGCTCTCAACACTCAAAAGAGTTTTACAATATCAAAATATGAATAATCAAAATAGTCTAACCCTTCTAAATGAAATAAACTACTACTTATACTAAGGTTCAAAAGAAGACAACTACACTATTACACTTTTACCCTTAATGAAGTAAGGGCCTTGTTTGGGTGTCTTCTTTTGGGAACAAAGCTTGAATTTGCAAATCTTCAAGTGATAGTCACATTGCAAGTATGACCATCTTTAACCCTCTTCTCCAAACCATCCTCCCACGCTATCATGAACACTTGAAATCCCCGGGAAGGTGCTAGAGTGTATTCAAGTATGTCCCTCCTCATGAACAATGTTTGCATAGCTTGAAGTTCCCTCGCTTGGCTCCTTGTAAAAGGTCTTGATGCCATTCGAGTTGTATCATTCTCCCTTTCTTGAAGAGAATTTGTCCTCAAATTTAAGGGATCATCATCTTGCACCACCATAGGAGAGAGATCACACACATTGAAGGTGTTATGAACTTGGTATTCGGGTGGAAGATCAATTTTGTAGGCATTATCATTGAGTCGTTCAAGTACTTCAAATGGACCATCTCCTCTAGGCATCAACGTGGTCTTTCTTTTGTTGGGAAACCTCTCCTTTCGGAAATGTACCCAAACCCAATCATCTGGTTCAAGCACAACTCGTTTGCGACCCTTGTTTGCTCTCTTGGCCGTTTCTTGATTCTTTTTCTCAAGGTGAAGCCTCACCTTCTCATGCAACTTCTTCATGGCCTCGGCTCGTTTCTTGCCATCTAAGCTCAACACAACGTCTTGAGATAAAGGGGTTAGGTGGTTAAAACCATAAACAACTTCAAAAGGTGACATGCCAATAGTGCTATGAATGACTCTATTGTAGGCAAATTCAACCAAAGGCAATTGATCTTCCCAAGATGTTAATTTTCCTCTAACCATGGCCTTAAGCATAGAACCCAAGGTCCTATTGACAACTTCGGTTTGGCCATTTGTTTGTGGGTGACAAGAGGTAGAAAACAACAATTTAGTACCAAGTCGTCCCCACAATTCTTTCCAAAAGTGGCTAAGGAATTTTGGATCCCTATCGCTCACAATGGTTTTGGGAATACCATACAACTTTACCACATGTTCAACAAACAAAGAGGCAACATGAGGAGCATCATAAACTTTATGACAAGCAATGAAATGAGCCATTTTAGAAAATCGATCAACCACAACAAAGATGCTATCTTTACCCCTTTTGGTTCTAGGCAAACCCAACACAAAATCCATCAAAATATCAACCCATGGTTGTTGAGGGGTGGGGAGAGGGGTATGCAAACCATGGGGAAGGAGTCTAGACTTGGTGCCGCGACATTCAATGCATTGGACACAAATCTTAGCCATATCGCTCCGCATATGAGGCAAATAAAATTGCTCCTCAAGAATACCCAAAGTCTTATCAATCCCAAAATGTCCCATCAATCCCCCATTGTGTGCCTCCCTCACAAATAATTCCCTCCAAGAGCTCATGGGCACACACAAACGCTTGTTTTTGAACAACAAATCATCAAACCTAGAATAGGGAGTAGACGACCTATCCCTAATCCACCTCTCCCTTTCCCACTCTTCGCAATCTAGATAGATTTTGGCAAATACGGGGTCCTCGGAATACAATGTCTTCAAGCTTTCAAAACCCATCAATTTGGAAGACAAGGTATTAATCAAAACATGTTTCCTTGATAGGGCATCCGCCACTACATTCTCCTTTCCCTTTTTGTATTGGATTACATAAGGGAAGGTTTCAAGGAATTCAACCCATTTAGCATGCCTTTTATTCCACTTTCCTTGGGCCTTGAGATGTTTTAAGGACTCATGGTCGGTCCTAATCACAAACTCTTTAGGCCACAAGTAGTGTTTCCAAGTACCCAAAGCTCTAATCAAAGCATACAATTAAAGATCATAGGTGGAGTAGTTCAACGTCGCACCCTTAAGCTTTTCACTAAAATAGGCAATGGGTTTTTGGTCTTGCATTAAAACGGCACCAATACCTACTTTACTAGCATCACATTCAATTTCAAATATTTTGTCAAAGTCGGGTAATTGCAACAATGGTGTGGAGCTAAGCATTTGTTTCAAAGTTTCCAAGGCATTACCTTTCTCCACACCCCAAGAAAAAGGTTTGTCCTTTCGGATTACCTCGGTCAAAGGAGTGGCTATAGTACTAAATCCTTTAACAAAACGCCTATAGAAACTAGCCAAGCCATGAAAGCTTCTTACATCTCCAATGGATTTTGGAGTGGGCCAATTTCTTATGGCTTCTATTTTGGATTCATCAACCTCAACCCCCCTTGAGCTCACAACAAATCCCAAGAAAACAACTTCATCCACACAAAACGAACATTTATCAACATTGGCATAAAGTTGTTCTCGTCTAAGCACTTCAAACACACATTTCAAATGACTAATATGCTCATCCATGGTTTTGCTATACACCAAAATATCATCAAAGTAAACAACCACGAATTTGCCAATAAAAGGTTTCATCACATGATTCATCAAACGCATGAAAGTACTAAGAGCGTTAGTGAGACCAAAAGGCATCACCAACCATTCATATAGACCAAACTTGGTCTTGAATGTGGTTTTCCACTCATCTTCGGGTTTCATCCGGATTTGATGATACCCACTCCTAAGATCTACCTTGGAGAATATGCATGAACCAGTCAACTCATCAAGCATTTCATCAAGACAAGGTATGGGATGGCGATACTTTACCGTTATCTTGTTGATGGCCCGACAATCAACACACATGCGCCATGATCCATCTTTCTTTGGTACCAAGATCACGGGCACGGTACAAGGACTCATGCTTTCTCTCACAACTCCCTTTTTGAGGAGCTCATCCACTTGCCTTTAAAGCTCCTTAGTGTCATCCGGGTTGGCTCTATAAGCCGGTTTGTTTGGCAATTGAGACCCCGGAACAAAGTCAATTTGGTGTTCAATTCCCCTGAAGGGTGGTAACCCTTTTGGGAGTTCCGCTGGGAACACATCATCAAATTCCTGCAAAAGAGAAGAAATAGAACTAGGGAAAGAAGGGGTTAGTTCATTAGTGTGCAAGGCATAGTCCCTATGCGTGAGGAGAATCACCGGTTGACGCTCCCCCAATTCCTCCCTAATTTCCCCACAATTCGCCAAAAGCGACACCTTGGTTTTTCCTCTAAGCTCTCCTTTCTTTCCACTCACCTCTTGAGAACTACTCTCCTCTACTCCCTATTCCCCAACATTCTTCTTTCGTAATGCGCTATGACCCTTCTCCTTCAACTCCCTCATTTTGTTATAGATCTCACCTACTTGGGAGGGGGTCATGGGATTCAAGACATGTTTGACACCATTGTGGACAAGGGTGTATTGGTTAGTTCTCCCATTATGGTTAACGGACCTATCATATTGCCATGGTCGGCCAAGTAGAAGATGACACGCTTGCATGGGGACAACATCACACAACACCTCATCGTGATACTTCCCAACGACAAATTTGATGATAGCTTGCCTAGTCACCTTCAATTCACAACATTCATTGAGCCATTGAAGTTTGTAAGGGTTTTCATGGCGGGTGGTGGGAAGTTTCAAGAAATCAACGAGTGTGGTACTAGCAACATTGGCACAACTCCCACTATCAATGATCATGATGCTAGTATTTTGGTTAATGATGCACTTGGAATGGAAGAGATTTTCCCGTTGACTTGGGTCATCCATTTCTTTGCTTATCATGGTCCTACGCACCACATAGAGAGGTACAATAGGCTCTTCATCACCATCAACAACATCCCCTTCACTATCATGTTGTTCATTCCCATGATTGCCCTCATCATCTTCCTCACACTCTCCCTCATCTTCACTATAAGGGTCCCTCAAAATAAATGCTCTTCGATTAGGGCATTCGCTTGCTCTATGACCGAAGCCATGACACTTAAAGCATTGAATAGGAGTTTTCGTACCTCCTTCTTTTGGCGCAAACTTTGGAGGTTATTGGTCGACTTGCTTCTCAACTTGGGAATTCTTCACAGATGTTTTTTGACTTCTTGCACGGGGCCCTTATTCTTTTGCCAATTGGAGGAGAAAGCCCCTCGTTCTTTGTTATTGTTACATGAACTCACATAGCCCCTTGACTTATTGATTTTGTCTTCCTTGAGACCCTCCTCTATTTCAATAGCCGCTTGAAGGGTCTCTTCAATTCTCCCATAGTTGTGGAGTCTCATTTGGGAGACAATGTCACCATTTAAACCGGCTCGGAACCGAGTCATAGCATTTAATTCATCCTCATCAAAGTCGATCCTCATCTTCACAATTTGGAACTCATCATAGTATTCTTCCACACTCTTTTTGTTTTGCCTTAAGGTGTACACCTTCTTAAGTTGTTCTTGTTTGTAGCGTTCGGTGACATACTTACGCCGCATGGCCTCCTTCAATTCATCCGAAGTAGGTGTGGGCGGGAGCCCAATAATTCTTCTTGCTTTCACTTGAGTTTCCCACCATGTGGAGGCATATCCTTCAAATTGAGCAATGGCGTAAGACGCCTTTTTCACCTCGGACATGTCATTCGTCAAGAAGATTATATCACAATGCATCACCCAATCAAGGAATGTATCGGGATCACTACTTCTTTTGAAGGTTGGGAGAGTAACCTTGATGGAATTGAGACTCGTGTCTCGCCCTCCGCCATAACCGTGATTCCCATTAAATTCTCCATCGTCGTCATAACCTTGATGGTTACGACCTTGGTACCCTTCACGAGCTTGGTACCCTCTTTGCCTACCCATGTGAGGGTTAGGACCATGCCTTCCACCCCTTCCTGGATAACCTCCTTGTGCTTGCCCTCGCGGCCTCCAACCTTGGTCACCATAATGTTCGTGCTCAAGTATAGCTTCCTCTATTTCTTCCTCATTTGGTTGTTGGATGTTTGGACGGTTTTGGGGTGGCATTGGTGCATTTAGGGGTGGGTCATTTGGATTTTGATCTTGTAGGAGTGGGTTGTTCCGTTGGCCTATGGGAATGTTCTTTGGTGGGGTGAGAGTCGTGTTTTGAGGAGTGTTTTGGGGAGTGGGGTTATATAGATGATGGAAGGTGCCGGGTGACAATGTGGGTGAAGTGCTTCAAGTAGCTCCGCTTGTGCCACCTTGGAATTGCACTTGGGGCGAATATGAGACCTCCCTACTACCTCCTTCAATTGCTTCCACCCTACTTCCCAAGTTTTCCATTCGACCACCCATGTTTTCCATTCGACCACCCATACTATCCACCTTATCGTTCAAGGCTTGTAAGGCTCTCATTACATCAACTAGTGTGAGTTCCCCGGTGGGAACTCGAGTTTCATCCTCCGTAGCCATGGTACCTATTAAGACACTCAACAAAACAAGCAAACACGTTAGATTAGTAAAATCAACTCACAATCGCTCAAGTATGCGCACCTTTGATTGCCTCACAAATTGCTTCCGCCAAAGATTGTGTGCTTGTTAATGTCGACTAGTCACAAGGGTTCAAATTCTACTCTTGGTCGGAATAGATTTAGACCAAGAAGAACGAGGACGACTCAATAAAACAAACGCACTTGAGCCAAGAAATTAACAACGAAGTAAAAAAAATGAAAAAAAGCACGAAAGGAATTGGTACGAAAGAAATGCGGACACAAGAACTAGCAAACACAAGTAGGAACAACTACTAAATGGATAATAGTTGAGAGACACAAGAAAATGGAATGCAAAAATCGGGAAAATAACTAAAATTTCGGGCCCAGGTAGGTGATAACTTGAAAACACGACCGGGAAGCCCCAATTGATCCAAGGTATCAATTTGAAATAACGGAAATTTTTAAATTTCTATACTCTTTTTTTTTCCCGACCAAAGGATTAGGGACACAAGACCATCAACTAAGGATCAAGAAATTTTTATTTTTTTGGAGAAATGGAATCAAAGAGAATTAGAGTTGAAAAACCTGAAATGTGCAACCTGCGACACCTGTGCAGAACCTGCGACTCGCTTGTTCAACACGCGATGGTGATGTGCGTCTCGCAGATGATGCACCCCAAAATGCTCAACTCTCTGTCGCAAAGTGCGACACCACCTGCGACTCGCAGGTTCAACCTGCGATGGTGATTCGCGTCTCGCCGATGATGCACCCCAAGTGTTCAACTCTCTGTCACCAGGCGCGACTCCACCCGCGACTAGCAGGTTCTACATGCGACTCACATGTGTCACATGTAGTGTCGCATATGGGCCAATTCGATGCCTTCTTTTTTTGTTTTTTGTTTTTTTTTGCAAAAATCAGAAACTTAGACTAAGTATTTCTGATTTTTTTGTTTTTGTTGGACCACAAACACTTTTTCACAACTTTATTTGACAACTTTTGGATCAAATGGCCCTTTGGAGTCTTTTTCCTTATGAAGATTTGAAGGTCTTCAAGAACACAAGAACAATTCAAAAATTCAACTACCCTCAAATCAACTCCAAATTGGCTCAAATTTCGGATTTAAGTTCTCTTTAATGTAGAGAACAAATCCCAATAGGTTTCAACCTTCAACTTCACATTCTTCAACAAGACCCACTTTCAAGTTCTTGAAGCTTTGAAGCTCAACAATGGTGGAACACAAACCCTAACTCCAAATTGACTCGAAATTGAAGATTTAGACTCTAGAAACACTAGGAAACTCTAATCTAACACTAGATTCAACAAAATCAACAAGAAAATTCGACTTTTTTTTTTTTTTGAATTTCGATTTTTTTTTTTTTTTTTTTTTTGTTGAATCAAAACCCAAGACTAGATTTGATGGAACAAACCTAAGCTAAGCTATGATGCCAATTGATACAAGATTAAGAACGAAAAATAGAATTAACATGCAAGAAAAGAAAAAGATAGATAATTTGACACAACTTGAGACTTAATTTAGCAACCAAAGTTATAGAAAACTAAGACCTCTAAATTAAGAGCAAAAGAAACACCAAATTCTTAGGAAGACCTCAAGGGATTTGAATCCCAAGCAACCTTTCCTCTCAACAATTACACAATACAAGGCTTCACAAGCTCTCATCACTCAAAAGAGTTTTACAATCTCAAAATATGAATAATCAAAATAGTCTAACTCTTCTAAATGAAATAAACTACTATTTATACTAAGGCTCAAAAGAAGACAAGTACACTATTACACTTTTACCCTTAATGAAGTAAGGGCCTTGTTTGGGTGTCTTCTTTTGGGAACAAAACTTGAATTTGCAAATCTTCAAGTGATAGTCACATTGCAAGTATGACCATCTTCAACCCTCTTCTCCAAACCATCCTCCCACGCTATCATGAACACTTGAAATCCCCGGGAAGGTGCTAGAGTTTATTCAAGTATGTCCCTCCTCATGAACAATGTTTGCATAGCTTGAAGTTCCCTCGCTTGGCTCTTTGTAAAAGGTCTTGATGCCATTCGAGTTGTATCAGGACTTCATTTCCTATGACTGGGCTCTATCGCACGATCTTAGATATGAAAGAAAGAATGACA
Organism: Lycium barbarum; assembly: GCF_019175385.1. NCBI lineage: Eukaryota > Viridiplantae > Streptophyta > Magnoliopsida > Solanales > Solanaceae > Lycium > Lycium barbarum. Next base: position 54,615,514 of record NC_083346.1, read on the forward strand.
CCCTATTAATGTCTCGTAGCCTCCTATTTATAGATGTGGTGCACAACAGACCGATAAACAAGACTCTACTAGACACGACTTTGCAGACAACCCCTAGGACGACCTGCTCTGATACCACTTTGTCACACCCTCATCTTGATAGGGCATGATGGGCACCCGACTCTCATCAGAGTCGAGCGAACCCTTAAACGTTCGCTTTACCAAAACCTGTCATTTCAAAAACTTTTTAAAACATGAAACTTTTTCAAATAGAAATCGTTGTCTTTATACAGATTATAAAAACTTTCAATCAATTACGTACTTTAAACCAACTTAAATCATCCGTAAATACATACTATAAATGATTCGCACTTCTCGACGCCCTATCCACAGGACACTGTCCGCAAGGTCTCTAACATATACAAAATACCATGCAACACTCCGAACTGAGATGGAGCTCGCCAATCCCGTTGGAACACCTTTAGCAAAGTCTTCTACTCATCTGGGTGTACCTGCGTGGCATGAAACGCAGCCCCCGAAGAAAGGGGGTCAGTACGGAATATGTACTGAATATGTAAAGCGTCACGGAATCCTAAACAAGGAAAAGCGCAACAGTAACCAGTTTAGAGACAACCCGGGAGCTACCTGGAACAACATTTTAAATCGTGCCACGTAGTGCCTTACACAAATTCCAGCATACACAATATAAGTACAACGTACACAAATTCTAGAATACACTATGAGAAAATAGTATCATAATGGTCCCTTCGGACGGCCGTTTCCGGCATGGTAACAATGATGGCCCCTTCGGGCATGCCGCCGGCATAATAATGCTAGTCCTGGCCCCTTCGGGCATGCCGGTTCCGACATAATAATAATGATGATGGCCCCTTCGGGCATGTCGCGTCCGGCATTATAATAATGATGGCCCCTTCGGGCATGCCGCTTGCGACATAATAATACTAGTCCTGGCCCCTTCGGGCATGCCGCTTGCGACATAATAATAAGAGTCCTGGCCCCTTCGGGTATGCCGCTTGCGACATAATAATAATAGTCCTGGCCCCTTTGGGCATGCCGCTTGTGACATTAATACTAATGATGATGGTGTCAACATAAATTAATCCACAAATATCACTACAAAGAAATAATGCTATGGAGTGTAAAGATAAATCATAATCGAAATGAAATAGTAAAATCCCGCACCCCCTTCGGAGTGGTTTTGAAAATCTAAATAATAAAATCTCGCACCCTCTTCGGAGTGGTTTTGAAAATCTAAATAGTAGAACCTCGCACCCCCTTCGGAGTGGTTTTGAAAATTAACTTCATGTTTCCTTTACTACAGAAGTAATTTTCTTGAAATCATTAGTAAACCACAAACACGTTTCAAACAAATCCGAGTTAGTATAAGAAAGTTAACAACCATATGCACGAGCAGAGTAGTGGGAAACTAAATGCGCATAAATCAACTTTTAAGACTCAATGTATAAGTATCCTTACTGACGCCTGAAGACTCAGAAACAAGTTTCGGGCCAATCTGACTTAGTATAAGAAAGTTATGAGGGTTTGAAGTACAGAACCTTCTACGAACGTTTCAGAAGCTATTTTTGGAAAATTAAAGCAACAATCATACCAAGTACCTTTCAAATATCGTTATGGACATCATTTGAAACCTCTACGACCATTTTCAAGCAATCCGAGACCGTCTACGAAAGTTGGGGACATTACTACTTAAGGAACTCTTTAGACTTTTCTTGTTATTCAATCACACAATAAGCTCGGCCATACTAAGTATACTCACATCAAGAAGTGAATAAGAATCATTCTCGTCGCAAGGCTCATTTTTCGTTGTGGGTCATAAGGCGGGCAGCTTTATCTGATCAAGGGCTACCGGTTTTGGGTCTTATTAATGTACAATAATCGATAAGAAAATCAACAAGCTCGGAATCAAGAATAGAATTACCCCAAGATAAGTATCATAGCTTACTTAACTCTAGGACATGCCAAAAGAAAGAAAATGTAAGCTTTACATACCTGTCCCACGTCCAATTAGCTACGCTTATTCGTCCAAACTTGCTTGTCTACATTCAATAGAATTGACATAATCATTAGACTCATCGACATATGCTTGTCTTAGTCCTTCAAATGAATTCATTTATATTCTGCCGAAATTTCGGCAGCATTTCCCCTGTAAATACACCATCCCCGAGAATTCAACTCGGCCAAATTATCAACAACAATACCAATAATCATATCTCCAACTTCAACAATTATTTCAAATGCATTCTAACATTAGCAATCCTTTTACACAATTCGACGGCATTTCATTTATATTCAATTCAACCATATATACTCAAGCTAACACCAATGATTTCACATTCAAATATTAATCCGAAATCATTCTAACATGATTCAAGAATACCTCAATAATTTACACAATATTCAAACAACCCAACCAACATACTACTTCACCCGAAACCCTCCAATTTTCAACAAGAACAATAAGAACATCTTTCCTTCTTTCAAATTGCTAAACTACACCAATAATCTATACCTTAACAACTTCATTGTCATGGTTATGAGAAACCATACTAATGTTAAATTAACTTCTTCAACACTCCCACAACAATTTCAACTTAGCAGCATTACATGTGGCCGAAAGAGTTTGTGATTAGAAGTGACCATGAGTCTTTGAAACATCTTAGAGGCCAAGAGAAGCTGAATAAGAGACACGCTAAGTGGGTTGAGTTCATTGAGAGTTTTCCCTATGTGATTCATTACAAGAGAGGCAAAGAGAATGTAGTTGCCGATGCCTTATCTAGAAAGGTTTCCCTAGCTACCACTTCGACTTCTAGACTTTTAGGATTTGAGAGCATAAAGTCTATGTATGAGGAAGATCCTAAATTTAAGAGCATTCGTGAGGATCTAGTGAGTGGGAAGCGGGTAGAGAAATATTAGTGGCATGATGGCTATCTTTTTAAGAAGGGGAGGGTGTGCATACCCATGTCCTCGTGGAGGGAGTTACTGATTCGTGAGGCACATTGTGGAGGTTTTCTGGGTCATTTTGGGGTGGATAAGACCTTAGGTATTCTTGAGGAGCAGTTTTTTTGGCCTAAGATGAGGCGAGATGTGATGCAATTTTGTGGTGCTTGTTTGGAATGTAAGCGAGCTAAGTCTATGTCCAGTCCCCATGGTTTGTATACCCCTTTACCAGTTCCTACTAGCCCATGGATTGATATATCTATGGATTTTGTTATGGGTTTACCTCGTTCTAGGGCTGGTCATGATAGTATCTATGTTGTTGTGGATAGATTTTCTAAGATGGCTCATTTCATCCTGTGTAAAAAGTGTGATGATGCGCTGCATGTTTCTTCTTTGTTTATTGCTAATGTATTTCATTGCATGGTGTGCCGCGTACCATTGTTAGCGATAGGGACACAAAATTCTTGAGTCATTTCTGGAGATGTTTGTGGGGTGCACTTGGCACCAAGTTGTTGTTTTCGACTTCTTGTCATCCTCAAACGGATGGACAAACTGAAGTTGTGAATCGTACTTTGTGAGCTCTACTTAGGGCGATGACCAAAGGAAAATCAGGAAATTGGGTTGATCAATTACCCATCATTAAGTTTGCTTATAACCGTATGGTGCATAGAATGATAGGGAAATCTCCTTTTGAGTGTGTCACGACCCGGCTAGGGGCCGCGACGGGTACCCGGGGCTAACCACCGAGCACCGCTCGTTATATTACTCATCACACTCATTTATTGATCTTTTATCAATTTTATACTCAATTCATAGGAAAATCATCTTTCATTTCAAAACATAATACTTTTATATACATAAGCCTTTAGGCTATCAAAATATATATATGTCACGACCCAACCCCGTGGGCCGTGACTGGTGCCCTAGCTGGACACCCATACACACTTACTTACCAAATCGATATATGTAGGACTTATCCATATTTAGCATACGTTAGGTCGTACAGATTCTAGAGCCAGATATCGCCTTAAGCGGTCATATATAGTAAATATCATACAGAACCCGGCAAGGCTGGCGGAAAATACATCGCCCAAACAACATGGGATAGACATTTTATACGAATGAATGTAATCGTGTGCTATGACCATGGATATGGATAATTGGAAGTTAATTGAGAAGTAAGGATAATGTAGGTGAATAAAGACTATTGTTATGATGTTGTGAATGTTATTATTGATGTTTGGGAGTTGATATATGATATGGAGGAATGTCGTATAAATAAAGGAGATGTTGTCCGATTTTCTCTAGCCTTAGTCATGTATGCTAGCTATCGATTTCTAATGATAGTATAACTCTAATGAAGGTAGAAACGTGAGCATTGAAGGAGAACGTGCAAGTGGTAGAATAGTTGAACGGAAAGGTTTGTAAGGCTAACCCTTCTTTCATAAGGAATGATTCCTTGGCCAAATATCTATTCTTCCATGAGCCTATGATGTCCTCCAAATGATTCTATCTTTAAAAGCTACTAAGCTCATGATTCTCGATATGTTATGATTGTACTAAATTCCTTATATGATGAGTAATCCTCTAGGGATAGATGTAATGAACGACGATAGTAATGACGTCAAAGATGCTTATGAGCTCCTACGTATATGTGTCTATATATGATTATTATGTAACACTGAGCTTATATGGCTAGGTTTGTTATGTATGGCGCGCACACCACTGCAGTTGGGTAGGGATAACCCTGAGCCTTGGAAGGGCCAGGTATGTATGAAACACCGATCCTTCATGGTCAGGTATGCTATGAATATGAATAGGTGTTACACCTCGAAAATTTCGTATGTGTTGATTTGTGGATAGGTTAATGTGAGCTTGAGGTGATTATGAAATCCCTACGAGGTTAAGCGAAGGATTAGATAGCTTGAGGTTCATCTAATAAGATTTTGAAGTTCTATGAATAGGTGAAGTTTAGTTTGTTGAAGAGAGCGAAACGTAAGTCGTGTTCGGAAAGATTCCGCTATGATTGAGCTATTGTTTGTGTGGTGATGTTTTAAAGGGCTGATATAGAGCCTATTGTATGGCTAATAAAGTATTATACAAGTGTTCAGAAGGTTCCATAAGGATTGCAGATCGAACGAAACGACGGAAACCATTTCAGAGAAATGGAGTTATACGACCACTTATACGGTCCGTATAAGGTGTTCGTATAACTCCCAGCAGGGAGTTGGTTTGCTGGTTGGTGAACCACGACCACTTATACGGTCCGCACAATATTATACGGACCCTATAAGTATCCATGGAAATCCCGACGGGCTGATTTTCAATGTTTGTATAAATAGATGCCTTGGGTTCTTTTACTTCATTTTTCATATTCTACAAGTGTTGAGAGCTCAAAAACCCGTCTCTAAGCATATTCCACTCAAGTCCAAGAGAACACAAAGATCAAAGAAAAAAATCAAGTGTTTATGTGTTAGAAAGCTTCCAAGGGCTAGAGGACCACAAGAAATTCCATTGGAGGAGAACTAGGGTTTGGTTCAAGTGAAGTATTTCCACTCAAGATTCATTCCCACACCATCTAAGGTAAGTTTTATGGTATTTCCATGTTGTTTAAGGTATTTTAAAGTTGAAACACTTGGATTTTAGAAGAATATAGAAAATGGGTCTTGAATGTGGGAATAGTGTCATCTTTGAGTAATAGTTTTGATTGAATAATTGTCACGACCCGACTCGGGGCCGCGACGAGCACCCGGTGCTAGCCCACCCGGGCACCCTCTTAGCTTACACTTATGCTTACATCTAGGTGAGCCACATAATTATACATGCATTTCCACTCATTCGTCAACTAGTCCCATTTGGACAACAACACATTTATATCATCATAGGCATCTATGCCACATCAATGTACATGGGCCAACAAAATGATATACAAAGCATAAGCCAACAAGGCCAAACACATCTACCCACACACACACATGTCTACGAGCCACTAAGCGTATAACATATCACATTAGCGGGACAGGATCCCGCTATGCCCATAATTATATACACAAAAGAATGAGTACCCAAAAGATATGGCTCCGAAGGAAATGGAGCTCTCCATGTAATCTCCGAATAGGCAGCTATGGATCAAGTCTGTCTCCCTGTGCACCTGCGGGCATGACGCAGCATCCACAAACAAAAGGACGTCAGTACGAAGAATGTACTGAGTATGTAAAGCATGAGCAACATCAATAAATAAGCATCATGAACAACATATGAAATAGCATAGGAGGGGGGGGGACAATAACATCATCATCCTTATTACACTTACTTGCCTTTCATAGGCGCTTCCCACTTTTCACACGTATTCATAAACCTACGTCATCATCCGTATTCCCTAATTGTACTCGTGCCATACTCGTGCTCGTATTCGTATACATGCCCTTAGTCGTATTCTCATACATAGTCTTATCACATTCATATTCATATTATATATTTAGTCATGTCATATACATAGCATTTTACATAGCATACCCGACCTCATAGGATCGGTGTTTCATACATACTTGGCCAACCAAGGCTCAAGGTTACTCATACCTGGCCCTACCAAGGCTTCAGGGTTATCCGTACCATCTGCAGAGGTGTGCGCGCGTTTCGTAATCGTATACATACTTTATACATAATCATATACATATATTCTACCCGGCGTTATAAGCTCGGGGTTTCATTATAGCCCTTTATAGGCACACATATAAGTATAATAGCCCATAGGCACCTTTAGCATCATTATTATCATCCTTATCTTTACCATCGTCATCATTATCGTTACTTCTATATCATAGACCTACTCATCGTATGAAGTGTGTGGTACAATCATAGTACATATCAAGGATCGTGAGCTTATGAGCTCGGAATAACAACCAATTGAAAACAACGTACTCATATAGAGGATTTAAGAGTTTGGCCAAGGAACCATGCCTTATGAAAGAAGGGTCGGCCTTATATACCTTTTTGTCGAACTATTCTACACTTGCACGCCCCCTTCCAATGTTAGCGTTTCTACCTTCATTAATATCATAACAATGGCCATTAGTCATTCACATTATCCACATTATCTAGATTTCTCAACTTGCTTCTAATTCATCCATATTCAAGGTCAGAACACCCAACTTTGTCCATCCGTCTAAAGTGTCTAGTTCATGATCTTTAATACCATTTATAACAAATTCATATCACAACACAACATTCGTGATTCAATTCAAACTATTCCTCAAAATGTCACTATTCATCATTCATGACCTAGTTGACCATATTTTCTACAATCCATGCATTTCAACTCTCCAATATCTTAACCATCATATAAATATCATGAATCTTACCTTAGAAGTTGTAGGAACAAGCTTTAGTTGATAATACTCCACTTTGAGCAAAACGCTAATTTTACTCCATTTGGATTTCTTGACTTGGATGACCTTTGATGATGTTCTTACTCTTGATTCACTTTGTTTTATGTTGTTGATGACTTATGATCCTTGAAAACTTGGATAATAGATGTAGAGAGATGTTTTAGAGAGAGGTGGTGTAATGTTGAAATGAAATAAAACAAGTGTTGGTCCCTTTATTTAATGACTTGCAAAATCTGAACTGCACAGTGGTCGTCCATGGGGGTTTACGGTTCGTATTCCAGTTTACGGACCGTCCTTTGTGGTCGTCTTTAACCGTATTCAGAACCAGGAACTTAAGGCTGCAACATGGTGATTTACGACCATGGTTTACGGGCCGTAAATCACTTTACGGTCCGTCCTCCAGGTCGTATTTAGCCATTTCCTCAACTGGCAGAAAGTTGAAGTTTTGCATGCCAATTTACGACCTGCTAGTTTACGGACCGTATACCAATTTACGGTCCGTCCTAGCACTTTACGACCACTGGGCAGTTGCAAATCTGCAACTTCCCATATTTCTTAGACTTCTCATTTTAATCACCCACGTCCATGCACATGCATTGCTCACCTTATATCTCATCTTAACATAGCCAACTTTCTCATTTCACATCGGATACCTTTGCAATCTCGCCTAAGGTCATCAAACGTCGTTTCTTGTTCATGGACATCATGCACTCATATTCATCACTAGTTCATTCACTTTCGTACCAACGGAAAAATTTCCGAGGTGAAACATTCTCCCCCTCTTAAGAACATTCGTCCTTGAATGTTAAAGTGTTCAGGGATTCTATAAAAATTTTGCCAGAGTTTCCCGTATAATATGGCACTACCATCCGGCCACAACAACCCATAATATCGATGCCTCACAGGGCCACAACATAATAGCATAAAAATATGGCCACACACGACCTAAAAGCATAAAAGGAAAACAAGCATACCTTATGATCTTGACGTTTCATCTTGGACCTCTTCCAAGGGCTGAAATAAATGTGGGTATTTGGATCGCATACTTTCTTCCGCTTCCCGCGTCATTTCCTCTCGTTTACTGCTTCTCCATAGAACCTTAACTGAGGCCACTTCTTTCTTTCTAAGCCTCCGTACTTGCCTATCTAATATGGCAATGGGTACTTCTTCGTAAGATAACTTTTTTGTCACTTGAACATCATTTACTGGGACGATCCTCGTAGGATCTCCGACACATTTTCGAAGCATCGAGACGTGGAATACTGGATGGACTGACTCCAACTCGGGAGGTAGATCTAACTCATAGGCCACTTTGTCTATCTTTCGTACAATCTCAAATGGCCCAATATACCGGGGACTAAGTTTCCCCTTTTTGCCAAATCTCATAACGCCCTTCATCGGCGACACTTTCAAGAACACCCAATCTTTCACTGCGAACTCTAAGTCCCTTCAACGATTATCCACATAGGACTTTTGACGACTTTGGGATGCTAATAACCGATCTTGTATGAGCTTAAATTTCTCTATAGCTTGCTGGACCAAGTCTGGCCCTATTAACTTAGTTTCTCCGGTTTCAAACCACCCGATCGAGGATCTACACTTCCGCCCATATAAAGACTCATACGGTGCCATTTGAATGTTGGAATGGTAACTATTATTGTAAGCAAATTCAATGAGTTGCAAATGATCATCCCAATTTCCTCCAAAATCTAACATACATGCTCGCAACATATCTTCAAGAGTCTGAATGGTACGTTCGGCCTGCCCATCGGTCTGTGGGTGGAATGCCGTACTAAGACATACTTGGGTCCCTAAACCCTCTTGGAAAGACTCCCAAAATTTAGCTGTAAACTGAGTTCCTCTATCGGAGATAATAGACACTGGAACACCATGAAGTCTCACTATCTCTTTAAGGTAAAGCCTTGCATAATCTTCTGCCACATAGGTCGTTCTGACCGGTAAGAAATGCACTGACTTTGTGAGTCTATCCACGATCACCCATATGGAATCATATTTTCGTCGAGAACGGGGTAACCCTGTGATGAAGTTCATATTAATCACTTCCCACTTCCACGTTGGGATTTCTATAGCTTGCAACAATCCACCTGGCTTTTGGTGCTCGATTTTCACTTGTTGAAAATTAGGACATTGAGCTACAAATTCCGCTATATCTTTCTTCATCCCATTCCACCAATATATAAACTTATGGTCATGATACATCTTCGTCGCTCCGGGGTGAACAGAGTAACGGGAACAATGAGCTTCTCTCAAAATCTGCTGGCGTAGACTTGCCACATCAGGAACACATAATCTGCCTCTACATCGGAGAACTCCGTCTCCTGAAATATCAAAGAATGACTCCTCCTTCTGAGGGAGTGTATCTCTTTACTGCATTAGCATGGGATCCTCATATTGTCGCTCTTTCACTTCTGCTACTAGCGACGAGACTGTTGAATTCTGAATAGTAGCTCTGCCGCTAACTGAGTCCACCACTCGGACTCCTAGGCTATCTCACGGGTCATCTCTTTCTTTTCTGGTCGTACATCGACCTATGGCTAAGAGCATCGGCTACAACATTTTCCTTTCCGGGGTGATACAAAATATCAACATCGTAGTCTTTCAGCAATTCCAACCATCGTCGTTGCCGCAAATTTAACTCTTTCTGCTTGAAGATGTATTGAAGACTCTTATGATCTGTGTAAATATCCACGTGGACACCATATAAGTAATGTATCCATATCTTTAATGCATGGACCACCGCGGCCAATTCTAAGTCATGGGTAGGATAATTCTGCTCATGTTTCCGCAATTGCCTTGAAGCATACGCAATCACTTTGCCATGTTGCATCAACACACAGCCTAGCCCAACACCTGAAGCGTCGCAATACACAACGTATCCTTCCAATCCCTCTGGAAGTGTCAGAACTAGGGCAGAAGTCAATCGACCCTTTAACTCTTGGAAACTACGTTCACAAGCATCTGTCCATTGAAACTTGGCTGATTTCTGTGTCAACTTTGTGAGTGGTGCAGAAATAGAGGAAAAGCCTTCAACGAATCTCCTGTAATAACCTGCTAAGCCCAGGAAGCTACGAACCTCTGTAGGAGTTGTGGGTCTTGGCCAAGTTTTCACGACCTCAATCTTTTGACTATCCAGTCGGATACCATCAGCTGCAACAATATGCCCTAAAAATGCCACTGAGTTCAACCAAAACTCGCATTTGGAAAACTTCGCGAATAACTCTCGAGTTCGAATAACTCTAAGGACCATACGCAAATGATCCGCATGTTCTGCCTCAGATCTAGAATACACCAAGATGTCATCGATAAATACTATCACAAATAAATCCAAGAAGGGCCTGAACACATTATTCATCAAATCCATAAATACCGCTGGCGCGTTCGTTAGCCCAAATGACATTACCCGAAATTCGAAATGACCATATATTGTTCTGAAGGCTGTCTTAGGGATATCTTTCTCCCTAACTCTCACTTGGTGATACCCTGACCTCAAATCAATCTTTGAAAACCATTTGGCACCTTGCAATTGATCAAATAAATCATCAATCCTCGGGAGAGGATATTTATTCTTAATCGTCACCTTATTCAATTGCCGGTAATCGATACACATCCTCAAAGAGCCATCTTTCTTTCGGGCAAACAATACGGGCGCTCCCCATGGGGATGAACTAGGCCTAATGAAGCCTTTATCAAGTAATTCCTTCAGTTTCTCCTTCAACTCTTTCAATTCTGCGGGTGTCATTCTATAAGGAGGAATAGATATGGGTTTAGTGCCTGGCAATACATCAATGGAAAAATCGATCTCCCGCTCGGGAGGAAGGCCTCGAAGCTCTTCCGGGAACACATCCGGAAATTCGTTCACTACGGGAACTGACTAAAGAGTCGGCGATTCAGCTTCTACATCTTGAACTCGCACTAGATGATAAATACATCCTTTCGTGATCATCTTCCTTGGCTTTAGATAGGAAATAAATCTACCTTTTAGTGATGCCGGTGTACCTGTGCGGCATGAAACGCAGCCCCCGAAGAAGAGGGGTCAATACGAGCAATGTACTGAGTATGTAAGGCATAATGATAACATAATAAAATGGACAGAACATGAACAACAATATAATAAGGAACATATGGACGGTATAAGAAAGGATATGACTGTAACTGCCTGCCTCTCAAGGCGGAATCATGCATGCTTACTTTTACCTTTATACATATACATACATAACCTGTCTGAATCACTCTGAATCACATAAGATCATTAGCCTGCGTCCGGGGTAATCATCTCATGCCGCCCACTAGTGGTGTCTGCCCATGTCACCACGACATGGTGTATACATATAGCTGCCCGCCTTAGCGGTGTCTGCCCGGCCATTTAGGCACGGTGTGACCATCTATAAGCTGCCCGCCTTAGCGGTGACTGCCCGGCCGTATAGGCACGGTGTTATTATCCATCATAAGCATGCATAAGAGCCCAACCAAACGCTATAACTTTATCGGAGTGACATAAGGTCGGGGACCTCCGATTACATTATGGAATAATCAGGATCGTCATGTCTCACCTTGAAAGGACTAGTATTATAAGGCGAGACTATCAACAAAGAATAGCATTAAGAGAAAACATAATATAAGATCATAAGTTTCATAAAACATTAATTCATACACTTTGGAGTCTTATATCCATATTGAATCCTTAACTTAAGACTTTTAGACATGAAACCATTCTTATCATAATCATCCTAGACATATCCTCTTCTTTGACATCATCGTTATTATTACAAAAGCATATTCATCGTTATAGTCATAAAAGCTTACAAACTCATACACCTTTGGCTTGGAAAAGCATAGACATTTTGAAAAGCGTTTACGGGTTATTAGAAAAGAAATCATGTCATGGAACCTTAGACTTTTAACCTTTGAAGACAAGGAAGATATATAAATAATTATGAAATCTTAACATCGGAATCATGCCTTGAAAGAAAGGGGACAAGCCTTACATACCTGTGCCGCGCCTTACTAGCTACGTTTATTCGTCCAACTTGTTAGTCTACATTCAAGAAGACTGACACTATTGTTAGATTTATCGACATATACTTGTCTTAACCTTTCAAGTACATTCACTTATGGTCTGCCGAAATTTCGGCAGCATCTCCCCTATAAATATACCACCCCCGAGATTCTAACTCGGCCAATTTTAATCAACAACAATCCGGGAATTCAACTCGGCCAAACTATCAACAATACTAGCAATTATTCTAGCAACACTTCAATGTTCAATTCTACTCTATTCAATTCAATTCAATTCGATTCAATTCAATTCAATTCAATTCAATTCACATACTTTTCAAAACGATTCAATCAACATGCTACTTCGTCCAATACTTTCCAATCTCAACAAGAACAATAACAACTTAATTCCTTCTTTCAAATTCAATCACCACAACCTAACTTACAACCTTCCAAACAAATGTCTCACTTCCAAGTTCATGCATTATATATATATCCTACACATTATCACATATAAGAAACCATACCAATGTCACACTAACTTTTTCCATAATCCACAAACAATCACAACTTTCACTTCTAACCATTAAATTCTCATTTTACATCATGGAATCCCCAGCACAACAACAGTCAAACCACTAAATAAATTCCATCCACACACACACACACACCATTCGGCCATACTACCCCCATGCATGTTTCATGAATTTCATCCATTTTAAAACTTCACAACATATACAAATCATGCATAACATGTGAAAATGAGGATTAAACCTTACCTTCTTCATTCATTCCTTCACTCGGCTAGGGATGAAATCGCACAAACGACTGGTTCTCTTGCTCCAACCATTGTATCACGTTGAAGAGGACCCTTGAATTAGTAGGAATACATGAAGAAACTAATTTTTGGAACAAGATTTCAAGGGGGCAAAATTGATCCCCCTTGGACGAATTCTCCTTCTTTCTCCTCCTTCTTTGTTCTTTCTTTCTCTTGAATAAAATGATGACTTCTCCCACATATATATACATATATAATTCTTACACTCATGTTAGGGGCACATGCCCTTTTTCTAAATTTTTCTAGAAATTTCCTTCTTTTTCTTGAATTTTCCTAAAATGGCCAAAGAAGACCAATTGTCTTCTTATATAAACTTTAGTCCATGTATTTTTATTATTATTTATAATTAACCCCCCTTCTCCATTTTCTAGAGTTTTCTTCCCTTTTTTTTGAAAATTAATAAAGATGCCCCTTTTGTCTTCCCATGCAAGCTTTGGCCCTTTCAAGACTTTTCTTGAACTTTTGGAAGATTACTATTTTGCCCCTAGGCTTTTACAATATTACCATGAACCATTTGCGAATTTCCCTTTTTACCCTTAACCTTTCTCAATATTTCCATACAATAATATTCATAAATAATATCCATAACAACTCGTACATTAAAATATTTTTTTAAAAAATGGTCTCGCCCTTAACTTTCCACGTCGACATTGAAATCTCCAAACGTACAAAATACGGGCTATAGCAACCAACAATATACATGTGACCACGTCAGGAGAAGACTCAAGATCTTGGCGTCTAGCAAAGGCATAAATACGGTGCTGAGGACCGCTAGTATTGGGAGCTCTGCCTCTACCTCTACCATGGCCGACTGGCGCATGTGAACCTGGCCCCGTAGGGCGTACAGATGCCGAAGATCCGGCTACCGACCCTGATGGTTGGGTCTTACCTCTACCATGTACTGAGGGGCAATCACGCATAATATGGCCTGGTCGACCACATGAATAGCAAACATCTGAACCCAACCGGCATTGACCCTAATGCGACTTCCCACACTGGGAACATCATGGTATAGGGGGCCTTGACTGGCCTGAATCACCTCTAAACTGGGACCCCGAATAACTCTGACTCGGCCCGGGATGAGTAGATTTATCAAGGTTCTGGCCTGAAAACCGTGGAGGTGCACTGGTCATAGAATAGCCCGAATGTCTAGGGAACTGTTGCCTGTGTCCGCCTCTGAACTCACTTATTGGGCCCGAAGATCTGGCCCTCTTGCTATGTCCCCTATCCTGTTCACGTTCAGTTCTCCGCTGCTGTAGGCTTTCTTCTAAGTTCTGAGCATGTGCCTGAATGCGTGCAATATCCATACCGTCTTGAAGGGACGCAGTCAAGCATTTGTCTATCAGATGGTTCCCTAGGCCCTTTACAAATTGGTGTACCCTGTCACCCATATCTGCTACCAGGGCCGAAGCATACCTGGCCAAGGAGTTAAAACGGAGGCTATACTCTAGGGCACTCATACCGCCTTGCCTCAAATTTAAGAATTTATCGGCCCTAGCTCGTCGAACTTCTGGAGGCATATAATGACAGAGAAAAGCATCAACAAATTATTGCCATACTGGGGGAGGTGCATTTGCTACCCGTGAAGCCATCCATACCGTATACCACTGAATCGAGACATCTCTCAATCTATATGACGCTAACTCCACTGACTCGGTGTCCGAAACATGTATCAACCGGAGCGTCCTTAGCATACCGTCAATAAAATCCTGGGGATCCTCCTCCGTTTTTGACCCAAAGAATTCTGGTGGGTTCAAAGTAATGAAGTCACGGGCCCTTGCGCTAACAACCCTATCACCATGCCCTAGACTTTGCCTCTGAGCCTGGGCCGCAACCAACTGGGTCAACAAATTAATGGCCTCTTTCACTTCCTGGCCCGAAGCATCTGGTGGAGGAGCCGGAGCTGGAGCTGAGGCTCTCTCACGCTCCTCAGTAATAGGCACTGTCTGGAAGGATTGAGATTGAGCCGCACTCTGGGACTCATCTTCCTCTACTACCGGTGGCGGTGCTCTTTCAGCCCGCTTTCTGCCACCGTCTTGCCCTTTTGGGCTGCTGTACCCTTTTTCTTTTTAGGCATCTCTGAAATACACAACACACGATTTAGGAACAAGAATTTCTTACATCATAGCTCTAGCGCACGATTCTGATGAAGAAAGAAGATCAATCATTCCTAAAATGTCTGCAGCTTCTTGTTTATAAGTGTGGCGCGCAACACACCCATAACCAAGACTCAACTAGACACGACTCGTAGACACACCCTAGGACTGAACCTGGCTCTGATACCACTTTTGTCACGACCCAACTCGGGGCCGCGACGAGCACCCGGTGCTAGCCCACCCGGGCACCCTCTTAGCTTACTCTTATGCTTACATCTAGGTGAGCCACATAATTATACATGCATTTCCATTCATTCGTCAACTAGTCCCATTTGGACAACAACACATTTTTATCATCATAGGCATCTATGCCACATCAATGTACATGGGCCAACGTGGCCGACAAAATGATATACAAAACATAGGCCGACAAGGCCAAACATATCTACCCACACCCACACATGTCTACGAGCCTTTAAGAGTATAACATATCACATTAGCGGGACAGGACCCCGCTATGCCCATAATTATATACACAAAAGAATGAGTACCCAAAAGATATGGCTCCGAAGGAAATGGAGCTCTCTATGTAATCTCCGAATAGGAAGCTATGGATCAAGTCTGTCTCCCTGTGCACCTGCGGGCATGACGCAGTGTTCACAAACAAAAGGACGTCAGTACGAAGAATGTACTGAGTATGTAAAGCATGAGCAACATCAATAAATAAGCATCATGAACAACATATGAAATAGCATACGAGGGGGGGGGGGGGGGGGGGACAATAACATAATCATCCTTATTACACTTACTTAACTTTCATAGGGGCTTCCCACTTTTCACACGTATTCGTAAACCTGCATCATCATCCGTATTCCATAATAGTACTCGTGCTCATATTCGTATACATGCCCTTAGTCGTATTCTCATACATAGTCTTATCACATTCATATTCATATTATATATTTAGTCATTTCATATACATAGCATTTTACATAGCATACCCGACCTCATAGGATCGGTGTTTCATACATACTTGGCCAACCAAGGCTCAAGGTTACTCATACCTGGCCCTACCAAGGCTTCAGGGTTATCCGTACCATCTGCAGAGGTGTTCGCGCGTTTCGTAATCGTATACATACTTTATACATAATCATATACATATATTCTACCCGGCGTTATAAGCTCGGGGTTTCATTATAGCCCTTCATAGGCACACATATAAGTATAATAGCCCATAGGCACCTTTAGCATCATTATTATCATCCTTATCATTACCATCGTCATCATTATCGTTACTTCTATATCATAGGCCTACTCGTCGTATGAAGTGCGTGGTACAATCATAGTACATATCAAGGATCGTGAGCTTATGAGCTCGGAATATCAACCAATTGAAAACAACCTACTCATATAGAGGATTTAAGAGTTTGGCCAAGGAACCATGCCTTATGAAAGAAGGGTCGGCCTTACATACATTTTCGTCGAACTATTCTACACTTGCACGCCTCCTTCCAATGTTAGCGTTTCTACCTTCATTAATATCATAACAATGGCCATTAGTCATTCACATTATCTAGATTTCTCAACTTGCTTCTAATTCATCCATATTCAAGGTCATAACACCCAACTTTTTCCATTCGTCTAAAGTGTCTAGTTCATGATCTTTAATACCATTTATAACACGTTCATATCACAACACAACAACATTCGTGATTCAATTCAAACTATTCCTCAAAATGTCACTATTCATCATTCATGAC
Source organism: Lycium barbarum (assembly GCF_019175385.1). Lineage (NCBI taxonomy): Eukaryota > Viridiplantae > Streptophyta > Magnoliopsida > Solanales > Solanaceae > Lycium > Lycium barbarum. The sequence goes on from NC_083346.1 coordinate 54,632,570, forward strand.
CTAGTTGACCATATTTTCTACAATCCATGCATTTCAAATCTCCAATATCTTAAACATCATATAAATATCATGAATCTTACCTTAGAAGTTGTAGGAACAAGCTTTAGTTGATAATACTCCACTTTGAGCAAAACCCTAGTTTTTCTCCATTTGGATTTCTTGACTTTGATGACCTTTGATGATGTTCTTACTCTTGATTCACTTTGTTTTATGTTGTTGATGACTTATGATCCTTGAAAACTTGGATAATAGATGTACAGAGAAGTTTTAGAGAGAAGTGGTGTAATGTTGAAATGAAATAAAACAAGTGTTGGTCCCTTTATTTAATGACTTGAAAAATCTGAACTGAAGTGCACAGTGGTCGTCCATGGGGATTTACGGTCCGTATCCTAGTTTACGGACCGTCCTTCGTGGTCGTCTTTAACCATATTCAGAACCATAAACTTAAGGCTGCCACATGGTGATTTACGACCATGGTTTACGGGCCGTAAATCACTTTACGGTCCGTCCTCCAGGTCGTATTTAGCCATTTCCTCAACTGGCAGAAAGTTGAAGTATTGCATGCCAATTTACGACCTGCTAGTTTACGGACCGTATACCAATTTACGGTCCGTCCTAGCACTTTACGACCACTGGGCAGTTCAAATCTGTAACTTCCCATATATCTTAGACTTCTCATTTTCATCACCCACGTCCATGCACATGCATTGCTCGCCTTATATCACATTTTAACTTAGCCAACTTTCTCATTTCACATCGGATGCCTTTGCAATCTCGCCTAAGGTCATCAAACGTCGTTTCTTGCTCATGGACACCATGCACTCATATTCATCACTAGTTCATTCACTTTCGTACCAACGGAAAAATTTCCAAGGTGTAACAGTAATGATTTGTGATATGATATGATTGTAATCATGTTATAAATGATGTTAAGAACATGAGATAGGCATTGTATGTGAATGAACGTAGTCCTGTGCTATGACCATGGATATGGGTTATTGGGAGTGAATTGAGAAATAGATAATGTGGATGAATAAAGACTATTGTTATGATATTGTGAATTTATTATTGACGTTTGGGAGTTGATATCCGATATGGAGGAATGTCGTATAAATAAAGGAGATGCTGTCCGATTTTCTCTAGCCTTAGTCATGTATGCTAGCTATCGATTTCTAATGATAGTATAACTTTAATGAAGGTAGAAACATAAGCGTTGAAAGAGAACGTGCAAGTGGTAAAATAGTTGAACGGAAAGGTATGTAATGCTAACCCTTCTTTCATAAGGCATGGTTCTTTGGCCAATCTTCTAAATCTTTTATAAGTCTATGATGTCCTCCAAATGACTCTATCTTCAAAAGCAACTAAGCTTATGATTCTCGATATGTTACGATTGTACTAAGTTCCTCATATGACGAGTAATCCTATAAGGATAGATGTAATGAACGAAAATGATAGTGATAGCGACAACGATAACGATGACAATAAAGATAGTGATGATAATATTAAAGATTCTTATGAGCTATTATGTATATGTATCTATGTATGACTATTATGGTACCGTGAGCTTATAAGGCCGGGTAGAATGTGTATATATTTATGTAACGCGCGCACACCTCTACAGTTGATACGAATAACCCTGAAGCCTTGGTAGGGCCAGGTATGTGTAACCCTGAAGCCTTGGTAGGGCCAGGTATGTGTAACCCTTAAGCATTGGTAGGGACAGGTATGTGCAACCCTGAAGCCTTGGTTGGCCAGGTATGTATATGATATAAATATGTTTATAATATAAATATGTATATGATATAGATATGAGTATGAATACGGATATGATACGAATACGAATAAGAATATGTATATGATATAGATATGAGTATGAATACGGATATGATACAAATACGAATAAGAATATGTATATGATATAGATATGAGTATGAATACGGATATGATACGAATACGAATAAGAATATGTATATGATATGAATGTGAATAAGGATATGTATATGGATACGAGTATGGATACGAAATGTAAGTAAGTACGGATATGAGTACGGATACGAATACAGATGTATGTACACAACCTCGCATTAGAAATGGAAAGTCCCAATGAAAATCAAGTAAGTGCTTATAACGATGATTCTACAATATCCCATCTTATGCTGTTTCTCATGGTGCTTATTATGCTTCTATATTGATATTGGTCATGCTTTACATACTCAGTACATTCTTCGTACTGACGTCCTTTTGTTTGTGGACGCTGCGTTATGCCCGCAGGTGGCCAGGGAGATAGACTTGATTCATAGCTACATTACTCAGGCACTACAGAGCGGAGTTCCATTTCTTTCGGAGCTAAAGCTTTTGGTACTTATTCTTTTGTGTATATATTTATGGGCATAGCGGGGTCCTGTCCCGCCTATATGATATGACATACTTTCCTTAGAGGCTCGTAGACATGTGTATATGGTTAGATGTGTTTGGCCTTGTCGGCCTATATTTTGGATTTCATTTTGTTAGCCTCGTCGGCTTATGTACATTGATATGGGCATAGATGTCAATGATGATAGAAAGGTGTTGTTATCCAATGGGACTAGTATAATTGATGAATAGAAATGTATGATTTAATATGTGGCTCACCTAGATGTGAATGTAAAGGTACATTAAGGGGTGCCCGTCGTGGTCCTCCGGTTGGGTCGTGACAAAAGTGGTATCAGAGCAGTTCTGTCCTAGGGTGTGTCTATGAGCCGTGTCCAGTAGAGTCTTAGTTATGGGTGTTGCGCGCCACACTTATAAACAAGAGGCTGCAGGCATTTTAGGAATTATTAACCTTTTTTCTTCATAACATCGTGCGATAGAGCTATGATATAAGAACTTCCTTCTCCTTAACTGTGTATTGTGTATTTAAGAGATGCCTATAAAGAGAAAGGCTACAGCAGCCCAAAAGGGCAAGACAGTGGCAGAAAAGCGGGCTAAAAGAGCACCGCCGCCAGCAGTCTCAGTCCTCTCCGACAGTGCCTATTCTGAGGAGCGTGAGGGAACCTCAGCCCTGCTCTAGCACCTCCGGCTCCTCCACCAGATGCTCGGTCCAAGATGTAAAAGAGGCCATTCATTTTCTTACTCAATTGGTTGCTGCTCAGACTCAGCGGCAAAGTACAGGGCAATGGTGATAGGGCTGTTTGTTTAAGGGCCCGTGACTTCATTAGCTTAAACCCTCCAGAATTCTTTGGATCAAGGCTGGATGAGGACCCTCAGAATTTTATTGATGGTATGTTGAGGACGCTTCGGTTGATACATGCTTCTGACATCGAGTCGGTGGAGTTAGCGTCCTATAGATTGAGGGATGTCTCGATCTATGGGTACACGGTTTGGATGGCTTCACGGGGAGCCAATGCACCTCCCCAGGTATGGGAAGAATTTGTCGATGCGTTCCTGCGACACTATATGCCTCCAGAAGTTCGACGAGCTAGAGCCGATAAGTTCTTGAATTTGAAGCAAGGTAGCATGAGTGATTTAGAGTATAGTCTTTGCTTCAATTATTTGGCTAGGTATGCTTTGGCCATGGTAGTGGATATGGGTGACCGAGTGCACCAATTTGTGAAAGGCCGAGGGCCACATTTGATGGATAGGTGCTTCACTGTGTCCCTTTAGGACAATATGGATATTTCACGCATTCAGGCCAATGCTCAAAATTTGGAAGAAAGTCTACAACGACAAAGAAGTGAAAGCGAGCATGATAGGGGACATAACAAGAGGGCTAGATCTTCGGGTCCGAAGAGTGAGTTTAGAGGCAGGCACAGACAACAGTTTTCTAGGCATCTAGGCCATTCTATTACTAGTGCGCCTCCACGGTTTTCAGGCCAGAGATTTGATAGATCCACTAATTCCCGGCCAAGTTAGAGCTTTTCAAAATCTCAGTTTAGAGGTGATTCAGGTCAAGCGAGGCCACACGTGCCACGATGTTCCCTGTGTGGGAAGTTACATTGGGGTCCATGCCGATTGGGTTCAGACGTTTGTTATTCATGTGGTCGACAGGCCATGTTATGCGTGATTCCCCTCAGTTCATGGTAGAGGTAGGACCCAGCCTTCAGGGTCGGTAGCTGAATCTTCATCATCCGTACGCTCTATGGGGCTAGGTTCACATGCGCCAGTCGGCCATGAAGAAGGAGAGTCCCAGTTCTTGCGGTCCTCGGCACCGTATTTATGCTTTGGCTGGACGCCAAGATCTTGAGTCTTCTCCTGATGTGGTCACAGGTATATTATCAGTATTTTCTCATGATGTATATGGTTTGATTGATCCGTGCTCCACATTGTCATATGTTAGTCCGTATATTGCGGGTCGATTTAGAGTCGAACCGGAGATGATCAAACCCGTTGGTGAATCGGTAATAGCTAGCCGAGTATATAGAAACTGCATAATCGTGATTTGTGACCGTCGTACTATGATTGACTTGCATGAGTTAGAAATGGTAGACTTTGATGTTATTATGGGCATAGATTGGTTGGCTTCTTGCTACTCCAATATTGATTGTAGAATGAAAATTGTTTGTTTCCAATTTCCAGGAGAACCAGTTTTAGAATGGAAAGGGAATACTGCGTCACCAAAAGGTAGGTTTATTTCCTATCTAAAGGCAAGGAAAATGATCACGAAAGGATGTATTTATCATCTAGTTCGGGTTCAAGATGTAGAAGCTGAATCGCCAACTCTTCAGTCAGTTCCTGTGGTGAATAAATTTCCGGATGTGTTCCCGGAAGATCTTCCAGGCCTTCCTCCCGAGCGGGAGATTGATTTTGCTATTGATGTGTTCCCAGACACTAAGACTATATCTATTCCTCCTTATAGAATGGCTCCCGCAGAATTGAAAGAGTTGAAGGAGCAATTGAAAGACTTTCTTGAGAAAGGCTTCATTAGACCTAGTTCATCCCCGTGGGGAGCACCCGTATTGTTTCTCTGAAAGAAAAATGGCTCCTTGAGAATGTGCATTGACTATCGGCAATTGAATAAGGTGACGATTAAGAACAAATATCCTCTTCCGAGGATTGATGACTTATTTGATGAATTGCAAGGTGCCAAATGGTTTTCAAAGATAGATTTGAGGTCCGGGTATCATCAAATGAGAGTTAGGGAGAAAGATATCCCTAAGACAGCCTTCAGAACAAGACATGGCCATTTTGAGTTCCAGGTAATCTCATTTGGGCTAAATAATGCACCGGCAATATTTATGGAGTTGATGAACGACGTGTTCAGGCCCTTCTTAGATCTATTTGTGATCGTATTTATAGACGATATCTTGGTGTATTCTTGATCCGAGGCAGAACAAGCGGAACATTTGTGTACTGTCCTTAGAGTTCTTCAAACACAAGAGCTATTCGCCAAATTTTCTAAGTGTGAGTTTTGGTTAAACTCAGTGACATGTTTGGGGCACATCTTTTCAGGCGATGGTATTCAAGTACATAGCCAAAAGATTGAGGCCGTGAAGACTTTGCCAAGGCCCACAACTCCTACGGAGGTTCGTAGCTTTCTGGGCTTAGCAGGTTATTACAGGAGATTTGTTGAAGGTTTTTCTTCTATTTCTGCACCACTAACAAAGTTGACCCAGAAATCAGCAAAGTTTCAATGGACAAATGCTTGTGAACGTAGTTTCCAAGAGTTAAAAGATAGATTGACTTCTGCCCCATTCCTGACACTTCCAGAGGGATTGGAAGGAAATGTTGTTTATTGCGATGCTTCAGGCATTGGGCTAGGCTGTGTGTTGATGCAGCATGGTAAGGTGATTGCGTATGCTTCAAGGAAATTGCGAAAACATGAGAGAAATTATCTAACCCATGATCTAGAATTGGCTGCAGTGGTTCATGCATTAAAGATATGGAGACATTATATATATGGTGTCCATGTGGATATTTATACAGATCATAAGAGCCTTCAGTATATCTTCAAGCAGAAGGATTTGAATTTGCGGCAACGACGATGGTTGGAATTGCTAAAGCATTATGATGTTGATATCCTATATCACCCCGGAAAGGCAAATATTGTGGTTGATACTCTTAGACGTAGATCTATGGGAATGATGTACGACTAGAGAAGAGAGAAATGGCTCATGAGCTTCAGCAGTTAGCTCTCCTAGGAGTTCGAGTAGTGGACTCGGGTAGCAGGGGAACTACCATTCAGAATTCAGCAGTCTCGTCGCTAGTAGCGGAAGTGAAAGAGTGACAATACGAAGATTCCATGCTAATTCATTACAAAAATACACTCCCTCAGAAGGAGGAGTCATCATTGGATATTTCAAAAGACAGAGTTCTTCGATGACAAGGCAGATTATGTGTTCCCGATGTGGCAGGTTTACGCCACCAAATATTGAGAGAAGCTCATTGTTCCGGTTATTCTGTCCACCCCGGAGCAACGAAAATGTATCATGATCTTAAGTCTTTATATTGGTGGAATGGGATGAAGAAAGATATAGCGGAATTCGTAGCTCAATGTCTCAACTGTCAACAAGTGAAAATCGAGCACCAAAAGCCGGGCGGATTGCTACAAGCTATAGAAATCCCAACTTGGTAGTGGGAATTAATTAACATGGACTTCATTACAGGCTTACCCCGTTCTCGACGTAAGTATGATTCTATATGGGTGATTGTTGATAGGCGCACGAAGTCAGCTCATTTCTTACCAATCAGAACGATGTATGTGGCGGAAGATTATACAGAGCTTTATGTTAAAGGGATAGTACGACTCCATGGTGTCTCAGCATCTATTATCTCTGATAGAGGGACTCAGTTTACAGCTAATTTTTGGAAGTCCTTCCAAGAGGGTTTAGGGACCCAAGTGAGCCTTAGCACGGCATTTCATCCGCAGACTGATGGACAAGCTGAATGTACCATTCAGACTTTTGGGGATATGTTATGGGCATGTATGATAGATTTTTGAGGTAATTGGGATGATCACTTGCCACTCATTGAGTTTGCTTATAACAATAGTTATCATTCTAGCATCCAAATGGCACCGTATGAGGCTTTATATGGGCGAAAGTGTAGATCCCCAATTGGGTGGTTCGAGGTAGGAGAGACTAAATTGATAGGGCCAGAGTTGGTCCAGCAAGCCATAGAGAAAGTCAAGCTCATACAATATCGGTTATTAGCAGCTCAAAGCCGTCAAAAGTCCTATGCGGATAATAGTCGAAGGGACTTAGAGTTCCAAGTGAAAGATTGGATATTCTTAAAAGTGTCACCAATGAAGGGTGTAATGAGATTTGGCAAAAAGGGGAAACTTAGTCCCCGATACATTGGGCCTTATGAGATTGTGCGCAAAGTAGGCAAAATGGCCTATGAGTTAGATCTTCCTCCCGATTTAGAGTCAGTTCACCCAGGTTTCCATGTCTCGATGCTTCGTAAATGTGTTGGGGATCCTACTAGGATCGTGCCAGTAAATGATGTTCAAGTGACAGAGAAGTTGAGTCATGAAGAGGTACCCATTTCCACACTAGATAGGCAAGTACGGAGGCTTAGAAACAAAGAGGTGGTTTTGATTAAGGTTTTATGGAGAAGCAATAAACGAGAAGAAATTACATGGGAAGCGGAAGAAATTATGCGATCCAAGTACCCACACTTATTTCCGCCCTTAGAAGAAATCCAAGATGAGACATCAAGATCATAAGGTATGTATGTTTTCCTTTTTATGCTTTTGGGTCGTGTGTGGCCAAATGCTATTGCTATTATATTGTGGCCTTGTGAGGCATTGTTATTGTGGGCTGTTGTGACAGGATGGTAGTGCCATATTACAGGGGAAACTCTGGCGAAATTTTTACAGAATCCCCGACGACTTAACATTCGAGGACGAATGTTCTTAAAGGGGGAGAATGTTACACCTCGAAAATTCCGTATGTGTTGATTTGTGGATAGGTTAATGTGAGCTTGAGGTGATTATGAAATCCTTACGAACTTAAGCGAAGGATTAGATAGCTTGAGGTTCATCTAATAAGATTTTGAAGTTCTATGAATAGGTGAAGTTTAGTTTGTTGAAGAGAGCGAAACGTAAGTCGTGTTCGGAAAGATTCCGCTATGATTGAGCTAATGTTTATGTGGTGATGTTTTAAAGGGCTGATAAATAGCCTATTGTATGGCTAATAAAGTATTATACAAGTGTTAAGAAGGTTCCATAAAGATTGGAGATCGAACGAAACGACGGAAACCATTTCAGAGAAATGGAGTTATACGACCACTTATACGGTCCGTATAACTTTATACGGTCCATATAAGGTGTCCGTATAACTCCCAGCAGGGAGTTGGTTTGCTGGTTGGTGAACCACAAACACTTATACGGTCTGTACAATATTATACGGACCCTATAAGTGTCCGTGGAAATCTTGACGGGCTGATTTTCAATGTTTGTATAAATAGATGCATTGGGTTCTTTTACTTCATTTTTCATATTCTACAAGTATTGAGAGCTCAAAAACCCATCTCTAAGCATATTCCACTCAAGTCCAGGAGAACACAAAGATCAAAGACAAAAATCAAGTGTTTATGTGTTAGAAAGCTTCCAAGTTCTAGAGGACCACAAGAAATTCCATTGGAGGAGAACTAGGGTTTGGGTCAAGTGAAGTATTCCCACTCAATATTCATTCCAACACCATCTGAGGTAAGTTTTATGGTATTTCCATGTTGTTTAAGGTATTTAAAAGTTGAAACACTTGGATTTTAGAAGAATATAGAAAATGGGTCTTGAATGTGGGAATAGTGTCATCTTTGAGTAACAGTTTAGATTGAGTAATGATTCGTGATATGATATGATTGTAATCATTTTGTGAATAATTTTAAGAACATGTGATAGGCATTGTATGTGAATGAACGTAGTCGTGTGCTATGACCATGGATATGGGTTATTGGGAGTGAATTGAGAAATATAGATAATGTGGATGAATAAAGACTATTGTTATGATATTGTGAATTTATTAGGACGTTTGAGAGTTGATATCCGATATGGAGGAATGTCGTATAAATAAAGGAGATGTTGTCCGATTTTCTCTAGCCTTAGCCATGTATGCTAGCTATCGATTTCTAATGATAGTATAACTTTAATGAAGGTAGAAACGTTAGCGTTGAAGAAGAACGTGCAAGTGGTAAAATAGATGAACGGAAAGGTTTGTAAGGCTAACCGTACTTTCATAAGGCATGGTTCTTTGGCCAATCTTCTAAATCTTTTATAAGTCTATGATGTCCTCCAAATGACTCTATCTTCAAAAGCTACTAACCTTATGATTCTCGATATGTTACGATTGTACTAAGTTCCTCATATGACGAGTAATCCTATAAGGATAGATGTAATGAACGACGATGATAGTGATAATGACAACGATAACGAGGATAATAGCGATGACGATAACGATGATGATAATGATAGTGATGATAATAATAGTAAAGATGCTTATGAGCTATTATGTATATGTATCTATGTATGACTATTATGGAACCCTGAGCTTATACGGCCGGGTAGAATGTGTATATATTTATGTAACGCGCGCACACCTCTGCAGTTGGTACGGATAACCCCGAAACCTTGGTAGGGCCAGGTATGTGTAACCCTGAAACCTTGGTAGGTCCAGGTATGTGTAACCCTGAAGCCTTGGTAGGGCCAGGTATGTGCAACCCCGAAGCCTTGGTAGGGCCAGGTATGTATATGATATAAATATGTTTATGATATAAATATGTATATGATATAGATATGAGTATGAATACATATATGATATGAATACGAATACGAATAAGAATATGTATATGATATAGATATGAGTATGAATACGAATATGATATGAATACGAATAAGAATATGTATATGATATGAATGTGAATAAGGATATGTATATGGATACGAGTATTGATACGAAATGTAAGTGAGTACAGATATGAGTACGGATACGAACACGGATGTATGTACACAACCTCGCATTAGAAATGGAAAGTCCCTATGAAAAGCGAGTAAGTGCTTATGACGATGATTCTACTATCTCCCATCTTATGATGTTTCTCATGTTGCTTATTATGCTTCTATATTAATATTGATCATCCTTTACATACTCAGTACATTCTTCGTACTGACATCCTTTTGTCTGTGGACGCTGCGTCATGCCCGTAGGTGGCCAGGGAGACAGACTTGATTCATAGCTACATTACTCAGGGACTACATAGCGTTGCTCCATTTCTTTCGGAGCTAAAGCTTTTGGTACTTACTCTTTTGTGTATATATTTATGGGCGTAGCGGGGTCCTGTCCTGCCTATATGATATGACATACTTTCCTTAGAGGCTCGTAGACATGTGTATATGGTTAGATGTGTTTGGCCTTGTCGGCTAATGTACATTGATATGGGCATAGATGTCAATGATGATATAAAGGTGTTGTTGTCCGTTGGGACTAGTATAATTGATGAATAGAAATGTATGATTTAATATATGGCTCACCTAGATGTGAATGTAAAGGTACGTTAAGGGGTGCCCGGGTGGGCTAGCACCGGGTGCTCGTCGCGGTCCTCCGGTTGGGTCGTGACAATAGGTAAACGAATTATGAATATAAATACGACTATGCTATGAATATGAAAATGGATATGAAATGTAAATGAGTACGGATATGAATACGGATACGGATATGGATGTATGTACACAATCACGCATTAGAAATGGAAAGTCCCTATGAAAAGCAAGTAAGTGTTTATGACGATAGTTCTACTACCTCCCATCTTATGTTATTTCTTATGTTGCTTATTATGCTTTTATAATGATGTTGATCATGCTTTACATACTCAGTACATTCTTCATACTGATGTCCTTTTGTTTTTGGACGCTGCGTCATGCCCGCAGGTGGCCAAGGAGACAGGCTTGATCCATAGCTTTATTACTCAGGGACTACATAGCGGAGCTCCATTTCATTCGGAGCTACATCTTTTGGTATTTATTCTTTTGTGTACATATTTGTGGGCGTGGCGGGGTCCTATCCCGCCTATATGATATGACATACTCTTCTTAGAGGCTCGTAGACATGAGTATATGGTTATATGTATTTGGCCTTGTCGGCCTATATTTTGGATATCATTTTGTTAGTCTCGTCGGCTTATGTACATTGTTGTGGGCATAGTTGTCGATGATGATATAAACTAATTGTTGCCCAATGGATTTATTATGAATAATGGATGGAAAGCATGATTTAGCCATGTGGCTCACCTAGAAAAGTATGATTTAGGTATGTGTCTCACCTAGATGTAAATGTGAAAGTATGATAAGAGGTGCCCAAGTGGGTTAGCACTGGGTGCCCGTCGCGGCCCTCCGGTTGGGTCGTGACAAAAGTGGTATCAGAGCAGTTCTGTCCTAGGGTGTGTCTACGAGCCGTGTCCAGTAGAGTCTTGGTTATGGGTGTGTTGCGCGCCACACTTATAAATAAGAGGTTGCGGGCATTTTAGGAATGAATGACCTTCTTTCTTCATAAGATCATGCGATAGAGCTATAATATAAGAAATCCCTTCTCCTTAACCGTGTGTTATGTATTTTAGAGATGCCTGTAAAGACAAAGGCTACTGGAGCCCAAGCAAGACAGTGGTAGAAAACCGGGTTGAAAGAGCACCGCCAACAGTTGTAGAGGAAAGTGAGTCCCAGGATGCGGATCAATCTCAATCCTCTCATTCTGTGCCTATTTCTGAGGAGCGTGAGGGAGCCTGAGCCCCAGCTCTAGCACCTCCGGCTCCTCCACCAGATGGTTCAGGCCAATATGTAATAGAGGCCATTCATTTGCTTACTCAATTGGTTGCCGCCCAGACTCAGCGGCAATGTATAGGGCAAGGTGATAGGGCTGTTAGTGCAAGGGCCCGTGATTTTATTAGCTTGAACCCTCCGAAATTCTTTGGATCAAAGACGGATGAGGACCCTCAGAATTTTATTGATGGAATGTTTAGGACACTTCGGTTAATACATGCTTCGGACACCGAATCGGTGGAGTTAGCATCCGATAGATTGAGGGATGTTGCGGTTCATTGATTCACGGTTTGGATGGATTCACGGGGAGTCAATGCGCCTCCCCCGATATTGTTACACCCCGTATTTTTATATGATGAATTATTCGCAAACAAATCGACTCAAGTTAAAGGCGAAATTATTTTCGGACATGAAATAGAAACCTTTAATTTTCAAGTTTAATTATTACATAAATTGTTTATAAATTTTATTAGTGTAGAAATATTATTAGAGATTAGGGACTAATTAATTATGATTAGATTACTAAGTAAGAATTAGTGATTAATTAAATTAATTAACTTAATTATTATTGTGGGCCCCACCCGATTTAATTACTAAAACAAATAGTACAAAATGTGGGCATGCTAGTGGAACACGTGCCCTATTAGTGGGCTGCCCATAAATAGCAAGGATGACTAATGAGCATTGTCTTCTTCACTAAGAATCCTAATTGAAAAAAAAAAAAAAACAACAACAACATAGGAACCATGGCTGTTGGTTCTCGGCCAGCCATGATTGATGGGAAAAGTTTTGATTTTAATTTTTTTGAGCAAATTTCAAGTGCACTACAAGTTCAAGGAGGTGATAGCAACATTGGATATTGAATCGAGGAAGAAGAAATTGCGAAATTGGAGCAATTAAAAGTAGGAATTCCTCCGAGAATAATTGGTAAGATTTTCTTATTTTGTGGTGTAATTATGTTAATGGTGTTGTCATGGAAGGATTAAAATTGGATTGGACGAAATTGGAATTAAGAAAATGCATGAAATCGATGTTATAGGAAACTGTGGGTTAAAATGGATTTAGAAAGGTTGTTGGGTTGTTAGAATTGTTATGGGCTGAATTGTGAGAATTTTATATGTATATCTCTGTTGTTGGTATTTTTGTGTCAACAGGAGAATAATTGGAAATTCGGGTTAGGCGAATATATAGGGGAAATGCTGCCCGATTTTCGTTAAGTCCTTAACTATTGAAAAACCCTAAACGAGAAAGTATAAGTTAAAGAATAAGTTTTATAAGTGATGGGCTACGGATTTATGAACTAGAAAGTATAGTCACTAACGATAACGTTACTTTTATATTAAATAGGCTAAAAGAGCGACAAAGCGAACGGGTTTGCGAATAACCTTCAGCAGGTATGTAAAGTTAACCCTTCTTTCTTTTTGTCATGATCTTTATGAAACAAACAGACGACGTGTATATGGTTCCAAAGAAATTCCTATTCTTAGAGCCACTTGGATGGCTAATGTTCTTGATTCCCAGAACTTACTTTATTATGTTTTGATACGTTCATATGGTTCCAGAATTCTATTTTGATATAATTCACAGTGTCATTCGAAAGGTGTTTGATATGACTATTGTCTTGATTTGCAAATGATGGTTCGTTTTGATTATTCCATTGAGTCTCAGATATGATTTAAATTGCATATAGTTTCTCACTACTCTGCTCGTGCGTGCCTTAATATGTCTTTCACTGAGTCCCGGGCCACGACACGTTTTCGTGCACTGTTTCACTGCATTGTTCACCGAGTCCCTCACTAGAGGACCGGGACACGTTATATATATATATATATATATATATATATATATATATATATATATATATATATATGATATGATGATGTGATGATATGATGATATGTTATGGCGGCCAGGAGGGCATATGATGACTTTATTCACCGAGTCCCTCACTAGAGGGCCGGGACACGTTATATATGATATATAATATTGATATGCATGATTTTCATTTCATAAGGCAAGTGTATTGATGTTTTAAAAGTCATAGTTGTTTCTGCTAATCCCTATTTCAGTTATGATCCTTTTTTACTGTATTTCATGCTTTATATACTCAGTACATATTCCGTACTGACCCCCTTCCTTCGGGGGGACTGCGTTTCATGCCCGCAGGTATAGATAGTCGGTTTGGTGACCCTTCAGCGTAGGACTTCTACTCAGCTGTCTTGGAGAGCTCCGTTGTTCCGGAGTTTAGACTTTTGGTACAGATCTTATAATATATATATATGTATGTTTACCCAGGGGTACGACGGGGCCCTGTCCCGTCATATTTCACTGTTAGTACTCTTAGAGGTCTGTAGACATATGTGTGGGTTGTGTATAAGTTCTGTCCAGCTGTGTCTATACGATGTGCTATGATATGACGTCCGTCTATTGTGGTAGCCTTGTCGGCTTCCAGATGACATGATATTGATGTGTAATTGCAGCCGTGTCGGCTTGCATATGACATGATATTGATGTGTAGTGGCAGCCTTGTCGGCTTGCATATGGTTTTATGACTTGATCAGTTGTGACTCCTCAGGAGACAGTTTATCTGAATATGTACATATGATGACGTGGTGAACCGTTGGAGTTCTTTCATAAGTTTCCATATTGTTCGTAGTTTCAGTTTGACTATATCTAGCAGGTACGTATACGGGTGTCCAGGTCGGGCACTGGTCATGGCCCACGGGGTTGGGTCGTGACAAAAGTGATATCAGAGCAGTTCGTCCTCGGAGTGTCTCCAGACCGTGTCTAGTAGAATCTTGTTTATCGGTGTGTTGTGCACCACATCTATAAACAGGAAGCTACAGGACATTTAGGATGTTACCTTTCTTTCATATCTAAGATCGTGCGATAGAGCCCAACCATAGGAAATGAAATTCCTTATACTAACTTTTGATTTCAGCTGAAGAACGACATCGACAGTAGAAAGCGACCGATGATATTGGCAGTTACAGGGTACACAGGTAAGTTACGGTGTGAAAGAGGCACGTTGGATAAGGTAAGAATATTGAAACGTTAAGTTGGAGGATGAAAGAGGAGATGGATTTTTGCCTTAGAAGAAGCTTATGTTGAAGGGAAAAAATGTCCGGTATTTAAGTTTCACTTCTATTTAAAAGTACAAAACATACAACAAGTAGTTTGTGAACTAGATAATTCGTTCACGACTCAAGAATAAACCTAGAGGTAAACCATGTGAATCAAGCACTAGAAGTCCTGTGGTGCTTTTCGGATTTTAGTTTTCTTTTGCTGGTGGTTGGAGTATGCTCCCTAGTAACATTTTATTAGTTCTCAATCAACTAGTTGGAGATGGAATTTGTGGAAGGAAAACTTAAACTTGGGGGCTGTCTAGGATCATGTTTTTCATATGTTGTTAGTGAAATACTAGGATGATTCGGAAGGGCTTGTGATACTAAGGGATGATTTAGAAAATGGTGGCAACTCGTAACAGAACATTTTATTGAGGTATCGAGTAGTAGTATGATTGAGATACAAATATGGAGGAGGAAGAGTTATGACAAATTATGAAGGCATTGATAAGACAGCTTGTGAGATACTAAGGGTAAGATCGATCTGAAAGCGTGAAGGGTTAAGTACGCCTAGTCCACAGAGTGTAATTAAAACATAGTAAGAATCGTGAATAAGGTTAATGAGTGTTACGTTATAGGATGGATTACGAACAGGACGTAATGTGAATACCATAAGGATTGTTATAGAATTGAGTAAAGCCTAGAAAGGAAGTAACTAAAGGATATGGTGTGATCAGTGTGAAATGGAAAAGCAAATATAGAACGAATAAGAAACACTTACAAAGTTCTATAGGAAAAGTTCAAAATAGAGATCAAGTGGTAACGAAAGTGAAAGCGAGCACATGAAGAGAAAGAGTTAATAGAAAGAAGAAGATAAGAAGAAAACGAGTGGGATTGCTGTGTAGCGATGCGTTATGTCGTATAGCTAAGAAAACGAGTAATATAAGCGACAGAATTGTGAAAGACCAACCTAAAGAAAGATGAGCAACGAGACAGAATGAATGTCGGAAATGACCGGTATGATAAGAGCAAATAGGGATGAACGGAATACGTTTTGAAAATGAGAAAGGGTTTATATAGAAATAGTGTTTACCGAAGGATACAGGAGTAGCATGAAATTCCTCGTGCATAAAATAAAAGATGGACATAGACTGGAGAAATGAAAGGAATACTAAAGGAAGCACTCAAGACGGACGTAATTAATTAAGTATGAGTATAGGACAAAAGGGAAATATATAGCTATGAACTTAAGGTGTAGTATGACGAGAAGGTGATAAGACAAGACCTCTATTAAGACGAATCTGATATGATTTTGAGTAAGTTAGAAGTTAGTGTTGGGTATATAACAAGGATGAAAAAGCAGGAGGCATAAAGGAGTACTGCATGTGTATGACTGCACCTCATAAATGGTGAAATCCTTAAAGGACAAGGATTGCGGATTTGCGAAATAACTGATGTATTGTGAATTTATTAGAAGAAACAGATGATATCTGTTGGGATAACGATGGTGTTATAGGGAAGCTTGGAACACTTATCATCAGCATATAAGTGCTACCGAATGGAGAATTTTAAACGATTATAAGCACTAGCTAATTACTGATTGGAATGAATGGAATGTGGCTTTGGATAAATTGCTACATTAATTACAATACTCGAGTACCAACCATCAGATTAGGTTTTGTACTATATATCGAGAGTTCTCATCGCCTCGTGATTGTGTTGGGGTTTCATACATGGGTAATCTATGTTTATAGATGATATAAAGGAAGACATGGATATGGGGCAGTATACCAAATGTATTGGAAAAGAATCATATGAATTTGAAAATTGGAAATGGGTACATATAGTAGAATATAAATAGATAAAGATGTGGGTACACCCTAAAGGGGGGAAGCGGATGAGAGAAATGCAATCAACTGAACCTGTAACACATTTAATGTGAAAACTTAAACTTTAAGTGAGATCCCTTGTTGAAACAAGTTAGTGAGATCTGAAAGCCAGCGATAAACGGATAGAAGCCAAGATGGTATTTGAGACAGTGCTGAGAATTATTGGTAAAGACTTTGGATAATATGACATCAGAAGGTGGATGCTTATAAAAAGGAAGAATACGACAACAGAATGGTAACAAGTAACTTAAAAGGATATTATAAGGATAGCAAGACTATACTGGATTAGAGGTTAAGATGTTGACAACGGAGTTATTGGCTAATGATATTTTGACACATAAGTAGCAAAGGAGAAAGAATAGGAAATCTCTCTTATAGTAGGATAAGAAAAAAAAACAAATGGCAAATGGAGGAAGGGGAAGGAGTATGACGAAATAGACAGCAAGTGAGTTTTAGTACAATAAGATATGTAGAGCAGAATAAACCAGGAGAAGCAAAGACTATGACTAAGATTGGATGCACTTTATACGAATTGTACAAGAATAGTTATGCATCCTATGAATATTTGTATACTAAGAATGAGACCAAGTGAGTACCTGATAAGAAGAGTAAGAATTCAGTAACAACAATGTAGGTGCGATATTTTGGATATATCAAGGAAAGGTATAAGATGGCTACACAGATATAATTAGTACTGAGGGCAAAAGCCATAGTTGAGCCTTGGTATCAATTGAAAAATATAAGAGTAGAATATAGGGTCTACATGAAGACTGGGGAGGCGACGCTAAGGTATTTTCTTAGCTGATTTGAGCACCTACACATACTCATGTAAAGATTGCAATAGGATATGTGATAGGAGAACTAAGAGCAAATTTGAGTAAAGAGGCAATGGGAGAGTTTGAATCAAAAATAGAGAAACGACACGAGATAATATGCCTAATACATTGCCAGTTAAGGGTAAGGAAAATTACCAAATGATCTAACCGAGTCAATCAGAACAAGCGGGTTACTGGTTATTGGATGACAGTAAGTTGTAATATGAGGTAACCCTAGCGCTATTTGATAGCCAACCCTAAAGATCGAGATCAATAAGTGAAAGCAAGTAATAGTTAAAGACCTTTAAAAGAAAGTCAGAAAGTGACACATGATGCGGAGGATTCCAGAATACGGACTGTAACAGCGGAGTAAAGCAAGGATATTGGAGTACAAAAATATTATCCTCTGGGAAATTTTGTTTTACTCGTAAAACCTGCGAAGGGTCTACAGGTTACCAGAGGCATGCGATACTCCAGGGATATTAAAGTCTAATGAACCGACGAGGGACGTCTTCACGTTATAAAAATCACATTTAAAGAGTCGAGCCATGACTACGTGCGCCATGAGTACAAGTCCGAATCAATTGATGATAGTACAACTGAACAGTATGCAGATAAGGGAGACAGTAACACTTCAGCAGAACAGCTTGAAATACAACTGGCAGCCAACTGCGAAATAAAGAGGAGAACAAAAACAACGACGTAAAATAATTACCTTGAGAAGCAACAGAAGGAGGAAATATTACAGGAATGACTATGTAGAGATCTGGAAAGCGTTATAGTGAATTATAGCGAATCGACAAATGGAAGAGGTATGTGAAGGGCATAATTAAATAAGAGAACACTTGAGAAAGTATTGGGAATTCAGGATCAGTTTAACATTCGAGGACGAATGTTCTAAAGGGGGGAAGGATGTTACACCCCGTATTTTTATACGATGAATTATTCGCAAACAAATCGACTCAAGTTAAAGGCGGAATTATTTTCAGACACGAAATAGAAACCTTTAATTTTCAAGTTTAATTATTACATAAATTGTTTATAAATTTTATTTAGTGTAGAAATATTATTAGAGATTAGGGATTAATTAATTATGATTAGATTATTAAGTAAGAATTAGTGATTAATTAACTTAATTATTACTGTGGGACCACCCGATTTAATTATTAAAAAAAATAGTACAAAATGTGGGCATGCTAGTGGGACACGTGCCCTATTAGTGGGCTGCCCATATATAGCAAGGATGACTAATGAGCATTGTCTTCTTCACTAAGAATCCTAATTGAAACAAAAAAAAAAAAAACAACAACATAGGAACCATGGCTGTTGGCTCTCGGCCAGCCATGGTTGATGGGAAAAGGTTTGATTTTAATTGTTTTGAGCAAATTTCAAGTGCACTACAAGTTCAAGGAGGTGATAGTAACATTGGATATTGAATCGAGGAAGAAGAAATTGCGAAATTGGAGCAATTAGAAGTAGAAATTCCTCCGAGAAAAATTGATAAGATTTTCTTATTTTGTGGTGTAATTATGTTAATGGTGTTGTCATGGAAGGAATAAAATTTGATTGGACGAAATTGGAATTAAGAAAATGCATGAAATCGATGTTATAGGAAACTGTGGGTTAAAATGGATTTAGAAAGGTTGTTGGGTTGTTAGAATTGTTATGGGCTGAATTGTGAGAATTTTATATGTATATCTCTGTTGTTGGTATTTTTGTGTCAACAGGAGAATAATTGGAAATTCAGGTTAGCCGAATATATAGGGGAAATGCTGTCCGATTTTCGTTAAGTCCTTAACTATTGAAAAACCCTAAATGAGAAAGTATAAGATAAAGAATAAGTTTTATAAGCGATGGGCTACGGATTTATGAACTAGAAAGTATAGTCACTAACGATAACGTTACTTTTATATTAAATAGGATAAAAGACCGACAAAGAGAACGGGTTTGCGAATAACCTTCAACAGGTATGTAAAGTTAACCCTTCTTTCTTTTTGTCATGATCTTTGTGAAACGAACAGGCGACGTGTATATGGTTCCAAAGAAATTCCTATTCTTAGAGACACTTGGATGGCTAATGTTCTTGATTCCCAGAACTTACTTTATTATGTTTTGATACGTTCATATGGTTGCAGAGTTCTATTTTGATATAATTCACAGTGTCATTCGAAAGGTATTTGATATGACTATTGTCTTGATTTGCAAATGATGGTTCGTTTTGATTATTCCATTGAGTCTCAGATATGATTTAAATTACATATAGTTGCTCACTACTCTGCTCGTGCGTGCCTCAATATGTCTTTCACTGAGTCTCGGGCCAGGACACGTTTTCGGGCACAGTTTCACTGCATTGTTCACCGAGTCCCTCACTAGAGGCATGGGACATGTTATATATATATATATATGATATGATGATGTGATGATATGATGATATGTTATGGCGGACAGGAGGGCATATGATGACTTTATTCACCGAGTCCCTCACTAGAGGGCCGGTACACGTTATATATGATATATAATATTGATATGCATGATTTTCATTTCATAAGGCAAGTGTATTGATGTTTTAAAAGTCATACTTGTTTCTGGTAATCCCTATTTCAGTTATGATCCTTTTTACTGTATTTCATGCTTTATATACTCAGTACATATTCCGTACTGCCCCCTTCCTTCGGGGGGGCTACGTTTCATGCCCGCAGGTACAGATAGTCGGTTTGGTGACCCTTCAGTGTTGGACTTCTACTCAGCTGTCTTGGAGAGCTCCGTTGTTCCGGAGTTTAGACTTTTGGTACAGATCTTATAATATATATATGTATGTTTACCCAGG
This sequence comes from Lycium barbarum, assembly GCF_019175385.1. Taxonomy (NCBI): domain Eukaryota; kingdom Viridiplantae; phylum Streptophyta; class Magnoliopsida; order Solanales; family Solanaceae; genus Lycium; species Lycium barbarum. Next base: position 54,652,891 of record NC_083346.1, read on the forward strand.
GCTACGACGGGGCCCCGTCCCGTCATATTTCACTGTTAGTACTCATAGAGGTCTGTAGACATATGTGTGGGTTGTGTATAAGTTCTGTCCAGCTGTGTCTATACGATGTGCTATGATATGACGTCCATCTATAGTGGCAGCCTTGCCGGCTTGCAGATTACATGATATTGATGTGTAATGCAGCCTTGTTGGCATGCATATGACATGATATTGATGTGTAGTGGCAGCCTTGTCGGCTTGCGTATTGTTTTATGACTTGATCGGTTGTGACTCCTCAGGAGACAGTTTATCTGATTATGTACATATGATGACGTGGTGAACCGTTGGAGTTCTTTCGTAAGTTTCCATATTGTTCGTAGTTTCAGTTTGACTATATCTACCAGGTACGTATACGGGTGTCCAGGTCGGGTACTAGTCATGGCCCACGGGGTTGGGTCGTGACAGATATGGCAAGAATTTGTAGATGCCTTCCTCCGACATTATTTGCCTCCAGACTTTCGGTGAGCTAGAGCCGATAAGTTCTTGAAGTTTAGGCAATGAAGCATGAGTGCTTTAGAGTATAGTCTCTGTTTTAATTCTTTGGCTAGGTATGCTTCGGCTATGGTAGTGGATATGGGTAACCGAGTGCACCGGTTTGTGAAAGGCCTAGGGGAACATTTGATGGATAGGTGCTTGACTGCATCCCTTCAGGACAACATGGATATTTCATTCATTCAGGCCCATGCTCAAAATTTAGAAGAAAACCTACAACAACAAAGAAGTGAGCGTGAGCATGATAGAGGGTATAACAAAAGCGGTAGATCTTCGGGTCTGATAAGTAAGTATAGAGGCGGGCACAGACAATAGGTTTCGAGGCATTTAGGCCATTCTATGACTAGTGCACCTCCACAGTTTTCAGGCCAGAGATTTGATAGATCTACTCATTCCGGGCTGAGTTAGAGCTTTTCAAGATCTCAGTTTAGGGGTGATTCGGGTCAGGCGAGACCACCCGTGCCATGATGTTCCCAGTGTGGGATGTTACATTGGGTCAGTATAGATTGGGTTCAGAGGTTTGCTATTCATGTGGTCGACCAGGCCATATTATGTGTGATTGCCCCTCAGTTGGTGGTAGAGGTAGGACCCAGCCTTCAGGGTCGGTAGCCGGATCTTCATCATCCATACGCCCTATAGGGCCAGATTCACATGGGCCGATAGGCCATGGTAGGGGCAGAGGGAGAGTCCCCATTTCTAGCATTCCTCAGCACCGTATTTATGCTTTGGCTGGACGCCAAGAACATGAGTCTTCTCCTAATGTTGCCACATGTATATTATCGGTATTTTCTCATGGTGTATATGCTTTGATAGATCCGGGCTCCACATTGTCATATGTTACTCCGTATATTGTGGGTCGATTTAGAGTCAAACCGGAGTCAATCAAACCTTTTGAGGTGTCTACACCCGTTGGTGAATCGGTAATAACTAGCCGAGTATATAAAAGTTGTATAGTTGTGATTTGTGACCATCATACTATGGTTGACTTACATGAGTTAAAAATGGTGGATTTTGATGTTAGTATGGCATGGATTGGTTGGCTTCTTGCTACGCCAATGTTGATTGTAGAATGAAAATTGTTCGCTTCCAATTTCCTGGAGAACCAGTTTTTGAATGGAAAGGAAATACTGCATCACCATAAGGTAGGTTTATTTCCAATCTCAATGCAAGGAAAATGATCACAAAGGGTTGCATTTATCATCTAGTTCAGGTTCAAGATGTAGAAGCTAAACCGCCGACTCTTTAGTCAGTTCCCGTAGCGAATGAGATTCCGGATGTATTCCCGGAAGAGCTTCTAGGCCTTCCTCCGGAAAGAGAGATTGATTTTGCTATTGATGTGTTGCCAGACACCAAACCTATATCTATTCCACCTTATAGAGTGGCTCCCGCAGAGTTGAAAGAGTTGAAGGAGCAATTGAAAGACTTGCTTGAGAAAGGCTTTATTAAGCCTAGCTCATCCCTGTGGGGAGCAACCGTATTGTTTGTCCGAAAGAAAGACGGCTCCTTGCGAATGTGCATTGACTATCGGCAACTGAATAAGGTGACGATTAAGAACAAATATCCTCTTCCGAGGGTTGATGACTTATTTGATCAATTACAAGGTGTCAAATGATTTTCAAAGAGAGATTTGAGGTCCGGGTATCATCAAGTGAGAGTTAGGGAGAAAGATATCCCTAAGACAGCCTTCAGAACTAATGCACCGGCAGTGTTTATGGATTTGATGAATGATGTGTTCAGACCCTTCCAAGATTTATTTGTCATTGTATTCATAGATGATATCTTGGTGTATTCTAGATCCGAGGCAGAGCATGTGGATCATTTGCGTACTGTCCTTTGAGTTCTTCAAACTCTAGAGTTGTTTGCAAAATTTTCTAAGTGTGAGTTTTGGTTGAACTCAGTGAAATTTTTGGGACACATTGTTTCAGCCGATGGTAGTCGGGTAGATAGCCAAAGGATTGAGGCCTTGAAGACTTGGCCAAGGCCCAGAACTCCTACGGAGGTTCATAGCTTTCTGGGCTTAGCAGGTTATTACAGGAGATTTGTTGAAGGTTTTTCTTCTATTTCTGCGCCACGCACAAAGCTGACCCAGAAATCAGCAAAGTTTCAATGGACAGCTGCATGTGAATGTAGTTTTCAAGAGCTAAAAGATAGATTGACTTCTACCCCAGTCCTGACACTTCCAGAGGGATTGGAAGGTTATGTTTTTTATTGCGATGCTTCATGTCACGACCCAACCCCGTAGGCCGTGACTAGTGCCCGATCTGGGCACCCAAACACATTTATCAAATGTTATATCCATATTTATCCAACGCATTCAAGTATAGCAGAAGCCGACAAGGCTGTATTTCGAAGTTAGATAATTTCCAGAAAAATTTTGGCAGAGTTTCCTTTGTTTTACAAACTATCAAAAATAACCCTGCGCACAGAAAATACCAACAAAATACCACACAGGGCCAACAAAGCAGCATTTAAACATATGCGGACCGGCCACTGCAGCGAATGGGATCGCCCAAACACAACATATACCCGCATCTATACAGAAAGACCCTAACCCACAAACATGTCCACAGACCTCCAAACAGACCGACAGAATCATATGACGGGACAGGGCCCCACCGTACCCATGAACGAGAATATATATATACAGTAGTGACAGACTATACCAAAAGATGGGCTTTGGATAAGAGAGCGCTCCAAAATAGCAGAATAAGATCCTAAGCGGACGGATCAGCAAACCTGTCATCTGTACCTGCGCGGCATAAAACGCAGCCCCCGAAGAAAGGGGGTCAGTACGAAATATGTACTGAATATGTAAAACCTGGATTACAGAAACAGAATCATAACTGGTACAGAACGTACAGAAAAGTGAGTAGAAAATCCAAAGTATCAAATACATATTTCCAAAACATGCAGAGTGTGTACAGAAACATATGTCATATTAAATCCGGCCCCTGCCAAGGGACTCGGCAGACAGAACGTGGCCACCCTCCCGACGCTGGTGCCACAACACAGAAGAATCAGAATAGGGGCATAACCCCGTAACATAATATGTCATATCAGATGGCCATAGCAAATCATATCAGAACAAGCGTACATGGCACAGCATACTCCACAAACCCATGTACGCGTATACCTGCCCCCTCACATCGAGGCACGACGAACAACGCAAAGGATCACGCTTGACAACATATCCTGGCCCGGGCTCAGTGTGGGAAACATTGGGGCATCCACGAATGGAGTAGTGAGAGACTAATGCAATTAAAATATCATAAATGTTTCCTTTGACTCGATGAGGCATATCAAAAACAAACCAATCCAATGAAGTCGGAAGGGATCATAATAAATGAGTTTCGGATATCATAGTGAATTACAGAGTATAACCTTTCTGAAGTCGTTCCGAGTGTCAAAACAATTTATTAGACTTAATGGAATATTTAAAACAATGTTTGTTAAGTAATTAGAATGGTAGTCAAAACATTTCTTTCAAAAATCGCTCGAAAGTAAGACTAGAGTATAATAAGGGCAAAACCGGGAATAGCGGGCCCACCTCGGGACAAGCAAGGCGGTGGGCTCAAATTACATATTTTAAACTTATGGGGTCACCTACAAAGGTTCTACGGACGTTCTATAGCTTTCCAAGTAGTTTAGGGAAAGTTTGCATGATTTTCAAGAATACAAACCAAAAGGGCTCAATATTACTGAAGGAAAAAGCTAGATTTTCAATTGCGGATTCCGATGGGCAGAAAATCATTCGAAGCCCGAATCCGATTCTAATACACTTAGGCATGCCAAAAGAAGGATCGGGGTAGCTTTACATACCTTTTGAGCTTTGCACGCCTATCCAAGCTCACTCCCCGTTTCGTCGAAAATCTGCAAATGGTCACATTTACCAATTGTGAGTTATTGATGCTACGAATTGAACTTAACTCGTATTTGTCTACCGAAATTTCGGCAGCACCTCCCCTGTACATATAGCATCCCCGAGAATTCAACTCGGCTCAAAACCATCAACAACAACCCAACAACAAACATCAACAACAACAACAACCACTATAAACGCAATATAACTTATTTAACCATCTTTTCAATACAATGTCATAACCTTCACTTTCAAACTAATCTCAATGATTTCACATTCATCATCAATCTAGATCACCACGACATAGTTTAGCAGCATTTCATATCGTTTCCTTAAATTATACACACGATATACATAATATGCAAACTTTCCGCCAAAGTCATATTTCATCCAAAGCTTCTAATCTTTGGCATACATATTCATAACATGTTTCCAACTTCCAAATCTATCAATGATCATTATAATTTAGCAACCTAATAACTTCATTTACATAATGTCGTAAAATCGTACTAAAACGACATAAGCTTCTACATTCCATTTCAATACAAACTTATATCATTTTATCTCCATATACATTGCAAGCATCATAATAACACAACTAACACATTAAACAAATTTAATCCATTTCCATCCCACACACTCCAAACCACACGGCCAAACACCACCTTACCAACTTCAACTAAATTCATTCCCAATATGCATTTTACCACAATCACAACTAGAATATAACATAATTTCAACTCACCATAATTATACAACATATATACACACACGACCATATACTATATCTCCTACCCACTTTGCAAACTTCCATTTCTACATACAATCAATTCATTACTACATAATACAACACAAACATGACTTCATAACACAAGAACAAGGAATAATTCTTACCTTTTTCCTCACTCTTCTTCACTTGAGTGTATGGTCACTTTGATGCATTTAATGCCTCTCTCTCCAAACCAACTACACCAAGTTGTAAAGGGACTTTGAATTAGTGAGAATTTAACAAGAGAATAATTTTTTAGGCAACATTTTAGAGGGCTAATTTTTCCATGCCAAACCCGAACCCCCTTTTTTTTTCTCTTCTTTCTTGCTTGCTTTTCTTTCTAGCTTCTTATCTTAAGTCTTGTAAAAGATAAGATGAAGATGATATATAATATGGTCCCATAGTTAATTGATCACATGGAAAATGTTATAAGGCCATGGGTTGGGCCACCCCATGGCCGGCCATGCTCCAAGATTTGGGCCTCAATTTTTCCATTCTCATTTTTGAGCCCAAATGGCTTATATATCATATTTGTAATTCCCGAAACTAATTTCCAAAATTCCAAATTTGCCCTTAGTCTTCCTCGACACCTCCACATTAATATTCTTGCATGCACAACTCTTATGTTAAATAAAATCAACTATAACATTATTTCTTACAAGTCAAAATTATTTCCAATTTTTCCAAAGGTGTGAAAACACGGGATATAACACTTCAGGCATTGGGCTAGGTTGTGTGTTTATGCAACATGGTAAGGTGATTGCATATGCTTCAAGGCAATTACGAAAACATGAGAAAAATTATCCAACCCATGATCTAGAATTGGCTGCAGTGATTCATGCATTAAAGATGTGGAGACATTATTTATATGGTGTCCATGTGGATATTTATACAGATCATAAGAGCCTTCAGTATATCTTCAAGCAAAAAGAGTTGAATTTGCGGCAACGACGATGGTTGGAATTGCTAAAAGATTCTGATATTGATATCCTATATCACCCCGGAAAGGCAAACGTTATCGCTGACGCTCTTAGCGGTAGATCTGTGGGAAGTTTGTGTTATGTCCGACCAGGGAAAAGAGAAATGGCTCATGAGCTCTAGCGGTTGGCCAGCCTAGGAGTTCGAGTAGTGGACTCAGGTAGCAGGGGAACTACCATTCAGAATTCAGCAGTCTCGTCGCTAGTAGTGGAAGTAAAAAAATGACAATACGAAGATCCCATGCTAATGCATTAAAGAGATACACTCCCTCAGAAGCAGAAGTCATCATTTGAGATTGCAGGAGATGAAGTTCTCCAATGCCGAGGCAGATTATGTGTTCTTGATGTGGCAGGATACGCCACCAAATATTGAGAGAAGCCCATTGCTCCCGTTATTCTGTCCACCCCGGAGCAACGAAAATGTATCATGATCTTAAGTCTATATATTGGTGGAATGGGATGAAGAAGGATATAGCGAAATTCGTAGCTCAATGTCCCAACTGTTAACAGGTGAAAATCGAACACCAAAAGCTGGGCGGATTGTTGCAAGCTATAGAAATTCCAACTTGGAAGTGGGAAGTACTTAACATGGACTTCATTACAGGCTTACGCCGTTCTTGACGTAAGTATGATTCTATATGGGTGATCGTGGATAGAGTCACGAAGTCAACCCATTTCTTACTAGTCAGAAATACATATGTGGCAGAAGACTATGCAAAGCTTTATGTTAAAGAGATAGTGCGACTTCACGGAGTTCCAGTATCTATTATTTCTGATAGAGGAACTCAGTTTACTGCTAATTTTTGGAAGTCCTTCCAAGAGGTTTTGGGGACTCAAGTGAGCCTTAGCACGACATTTAACCCACAGACTGATGGGCAAGATGAACGTACCATTCTAACCCTTGAGGATATGCTACGGGCATGTATGATGAATTTTGGAGGTAATTGGGATGATCACTTACCACTTATTGAATTTGCTTATAATAATAGTTATCATTCTAGCATCCAAATGGCACCGTATGAGGCTTTATATAGGCGAAAGTGTAGATCCCCAATTGGGTGGTTTGAAGCAAGAGAGACTAAATTGATAAGGCCAGACTTGGTCCAGTAGGCCAAATAAAAAGTTAAGCTCATACAAGGTCTACTATTAGCAGCCTAAAGTCGTCAAAAGTCCTATGCAGATAATCGTCGAAGGGACTTAGAGTTCCAAGTTAAGGATTGGGTATTCTTAAAGGTGTCGCCGATGAAGGGCGTTATGGGATTTGGTAAAAAAGGGAAGTTAAGTGCCCGATACATTAGGCCTTATGAGATCGTACGCAAGGTAGGCAAAGTGGCTTACGAATTAGATCTACCTCCTGATTTGGAGTCAGTTCACCCAGTTTTCCATGTCTCGATGCTTCGCAAATGTGTTGGAGATCTTACTAGGATCGTGCAGTAAATGATGTTCAAGTGACAGAAAAGTTGACTTATGAAGAGGTACCCATTGCCATATTAGATAGGCAAGTACGGAGGCTTAGAAACAAAGAAGTGGCCTCAGTTAAGGTTTTGTTGAGAAACAATAACCGAGAAGAGATGACATGGGAAGTGGAAGAAATTATGAAATCCAAGTATTCGTACTTATTTCAGCCCTCGGAAGAGATCTAAGATGAGACATCATGTTACACCTCGGAAAGATTTTCTGTTGGTACGTAAGTGAACGAACTAGTGATAAGTATGAGTGCATGATGTCCATGAGCAAGAAACGACGTTTGATGACCTTAGGCGAGATTTCGAAGGTATCTGATGTGAGATGAGAAAGTTGGCTAAATTAAGATGAGATATAAGGTGAGCAATGCATGTGCATGGACGTGGGTGATTAAAATGAGAAGTCTAAGAAATATGGAAAGTTGCAGAATTGCAACTGCCCAGTGGTCGTAAAGTGCTAGGACGGACCGTAAACTGGTATACGGTCCGTACACTAGCAGGTCGTAAGCTGCCATACAAGGCTTCGACTTTCTGCTAGTCGAGAAATGGTAAAATACGACCTGGAGGACGGACCATAAAGTGATTTACGGCCCGTAAACCATGGTCGTAAATCACCAAGCAAGCAGCCAAAGCTTCTGGTTCTGGAAATGGTTAAAGACGATCGCGAGGGACGGTCCGTAAACTGCAATACGGGCCGTAAACCATGATGGACGACCACTGTTCACCTCAGCACAGATTTTGCAAGTCATTAAATAAAGGGACCAACACTTGTTTCATTTCATCACAACATTACACCACTTCTCTGTAAAACCTCTCTCTACATTTATTATACAATTTTTCAAGGATATTTGAGGATCAACAACATAAAACAAGGTGAATCAAGAGTAAGAACATCATCAAAGATCATCTAGGTCAAGAAATCCAAATGGAGAAAAACTAGGGTTTTGCTCAAAGTGGAGTATTATTAACCAAAGCTTGTTCCTACAACTTCTAAGTTAAGATTCATGATTTTTACATGATGTTTAAGGTATTGAAGAGTTGAAATACATGGATTGTAGAAAATATGGTCAAGTAGGTCATGAATGATGAATAGTGACATTTTGAGGAATTGTTTGAATTGAATCATGAATGTTGTTGTGTTGTGATATGAATGTATTATAAATGATACTAAGATCATGAACTAGACACTTTAGACGAATGGACGAAGTTGGATGTTATGACCATGAATATGGGTGGATTAGAGGCAAATTAAGGAATCTAGATAATGTGGATAATGTGAATGACTAATGGCCATTGTTATGATATTAATGAAGGTATAGACGCTAGCATTGGAAGGAAGCGTGCAAGTGTAGAATAGTCCGACGAAAAGGTATGTAAGGTTAGCCGTTCTTTCATAAGGCATGGTTCTTTGGCAAAACTCTTAAATCCTCTATATGAGTATGTTGTATTCGAATGATTGACACTCCGAGCTCATAAGCTCACGACCCTCGATATGTGCTACGATTGTACTACGCACCCCATATGACGAGTAAGCATAAGATATAGTTGTAGCGAAAATGATGATGATAGTGATGACGATGATAATAATAATGATGCTAAAGGTGCTTACGGACTATTATACTTACATGTGCCTATGAAGGGATATAATGACACCCCGAGCTTATAAAGCCGGGTAGGATATATGTATATGAATATGTATAAAGTATGTATACGGTTACGAAATGCGCGCACACCTCTGCATATGGTACGGATAACCCTGAAGCCTTGGTAGGGCCAGGTATGAGTAACCTTGAGCCTTGGTTGGCCAAGTATGTATGAAACACCGATCCTATGAGGTCGGGTATGCTATGTAAATGCTATGTATATGAAATGACTATGTATATAATATGAATATGAATGTATAAGAATACGAATAAGGGCATGTATATGAATATGAGCACAAGTATGGTACGAGTACTATTATGGAGTACGGATGATGACGTAGGTGTACAAATACGTATGGAAAATGGAAAGTCCTACGAAAGGCAGGTAAGTGCTATGACGATGATTCTATTGTCTCCCCCCTCCTATGCTATTTCATATGTTGTTCATGATGCTTATTTATTGATGTTGCTCATGTTTTACATACTCAGTACATTCTTCGTACTGAAGTCCTTTTGTTTGTGGACGCTGCGTCATGCCCGCAGGTGCACAGGGAGACAGACTTGATCCATAGCTGCCTATTCGGAGATTACATAGAGAGTTCCATTTCCTTCGGAGCCATACCTTTTGGGTACTCATTCTTCTGTGTATATAATTATGGGCATAGCGGGGTCCTGTCCCGCTAATGTGATATGTTATACTCTTAGAGGCTCGTAGACATGTGTGTGTGTGGGTAGATGTGTTTGGCCTTGTCGGCCTATGTTTGTATATCATTTTGTCGGCCATGTTGGCCCATGTACAATATGTGGCATAGATGCCTATGATGATATAAATGTGTTGTTGTCCAAATGGAACTTGTTGACGAATGAATGGAAATGCATGTATAATTATGTGGCTCACCAAGATGTAAGCATAAGAGTAAGCTAAGAGGGTGCCCGGGTGGGCTAGCACCGGGTGCTCGTCGCGGCCCCTAGTCGGGTCGTGACAAAAGTGGTATCAAAGCAGTTCAGTCCTAGGGTGTGTCTACGAGCCGTGTCTAGTAGAGTCTTGGTTATGGGTGTGTTGCGCGCCACACTTATAAACAAGAAGCTGCTGACATTTTAGGAATAAATGACCTTCTTTCTTCATAAGAATCGTGCGATAGAGCTATGATGTAAGAAATTTGTCACGACCCAACTAGGGCCGCGACGGGTACCCGATACTCGTACCGAGCACCCTCTATCTTATATCGTATTCTTATTACTAGTAGCATAGTTATAAACATAGGCTAACAAACTCGGCTAGCACTTTATACAACAACGAGGACCATCAAAAGTACAAAACATCTACTGTACATATCTGTCTACGAGCCTCTAGACATAGTACACATATACATAGGAAGGGCCGTGTACTGTCGTGCCCGAATATATACACAAAATAGTACCAAGGAACTGAGGCTCCGGGACAACTGGAGTGCTGCCACTTACTGCTGATAGAACTCCTAGGAATCGGGTCCGTCTACCTGCTGACCTGCGCGGCATGAAACGCAGCGTCAACAAGAAGGGACGTCAGTACCAATAGTGTACCGAGTATGTAAGGCATGGAAGATAATATAAACAGGAACATAAAGTACGAATAGCGATATCATGGAATCATAGGACATGTAATGAGATAAGAAAGTAACCTGTACATAGGAATGCCCTTTCAGGCCAGATACTATGCATGCTTCGTTTTCCCTTATATAGAAAAAAAAAACATTTCTTTTTTCATAGTCATAGAAAATAGAGTTTATTCCATATCATGTCTCTTCGTTTTCATACCATATCGTATCATATCATGCCATATCGTATCATGTCGTATCATATCATGTTATATCAATGCATATCATATTATATCAAGTCATATCATATCATATCATAGCATAGCACCGAACGACGTCGGCTCGCCCACATAGCGCCGAAATACATCGGCTCGCCCATATATCCCGCGTCCGGGCATCCCGCGTCCAGGATGATAACGCCAGCTGACCAGGTGGCAATGAAACATATGTCCCTTTCCCTTCCCCCATATACATATACACATCATATACATATCTCATATACATACCTCATATACATATATTATATCAGCGTGCAGGAGAATCCAAGGAAAATCATGTATCCGTCGGAGTGACGTAAGGTCGGTGACCTCCGATTACATTATGAAATAACCGTGATTGCTTTGTCTCACCTCGAAGGAACGGGTATTTTATGCGAAACTATCAACGAAGAATAGCATTAGAAGTAAGCATAGAATGAAATCATCGATGACATAGAAATCAATTCATCTACTTTGGAACCTTTAGAAGAGGGTATCATAATCAAGGAATAGAATTTAAAAATCAAGAACTAGTTTGACACTCTCGTATTCATATTGGGTCCTTATCTTAAGACTCTTAGTCATGACATCATTCTTTTCACACTTATCATAGACGTATTCTCTTCCTTAGCGTCATCGTTATCATAGTCATCATAGACATATTTCCATTAGAATGGTGCGGTACTTATCATTTGATAATCGGAACAAGGATCAAAAGTTTCCTTTAGATTCTACTCCAAAATAAGTCAAATGGAGCAATAGGGAAAATCCGGGAACAATGGGCCCACCTCGGGTCAAATGAGGCAGCGTACCAAATTTACGTACATTATATTTCATGATGTCACTTGTGAGGGTTTTGAGGTAGTCGGGTCATATTTATGCAAGTTCTATATATTTAGGAAGGTTTTCCAACATTTTACACAATTTCTAATTCAATTCTACTGAATGAAAAAGGGGAAACTTTAGGTGCGGATTCCGGAGAATGGAGTTGTCCCCGAGGCTCGTATCCAACCTAGTATGCCTAAGACATGCCATAGAAGGAAGGGTGAAGCCTTACATACCTTTTTCCGCTCCTTATGCCACTCCAAATTCAAGTTGCAAATCCGCCAAAATCTACAATTTAGTCACATTTACCAAATATTACTTAGAGCATTTAGAATTGAATTCTTAAAGTGACACTTGGCTACCGAAATTTCGGCAGCAACTTGCCCTGTAAATACACCATCCCCAAAATTCAACTCAGCCAATTTTTATCAACAACAATCCGGGAATTTAACCCGGCCAAACTATCAACATAATTTCAACAACCACACTAACAATTTCCATATTCAATCCAAGACACATTATAACAACTTAATCAATTTACTACTTCTTTCAAAACCTTCCAACTCCAATAAAAACAATAACAACCTTACAATATATATTCCAACAACACCATACTAATATCATTATCTTCCATACATGTAAGAACATAATATTCAATTTACATAATCTTCCAAGACAAGCCTCCAACTACTAATACTTCACTAAGCTCATTAGGCTTTTATTTGCAATATAAAATCCACAACACAACAACCAACATAGCAAATAAAACTTTCTCACATTCCTTCATGATTCACCAAATATACACGGCTATACATCATGCATATACAACTACAACCTCTCCAAAATCATTCAACTTCCATTATCAACATAACATTCACAACAATAACAACCAATTACTAGATAAAATAATTAAAACATGATTTCTACACACACACATGCTACATCACGGCCACCACCCCCACTTCCATATTCCTCATGAATTTTATCCCTCTTTGTACACTACAACATGCAAAAATATCCATAACATGTAAAGAGAATGAATTCTTACCTTTCTCCTCACTTCTTCACTTGGCTAAAACTTCCAATTTGCAAGAATATGAATTTTTTTCTCCTTCCAAAAACCACTCCACCTTTCTAAGAATCCTTCAATTGGTAGGAAATGATTTTTGAAGAAATTTTTGTCAATTTCCTTGGCAATTTTGCACTTGGCCGAAATTGAAATGGCCTTGGAGAAGTTTCTCCTTCTTTCTTGTTCTTTTAATTTCTTGAAAATTCTAGAAAGTTATGGGAAAATAAGATGACTTTGTCATCTTTTATTTGGTTCATTAAAATCCATGTGAGCTTAAGCCCACCAATGAGTGGATGGCCAAACATGGCCCATTACCAAGCCCACCCTTTTTTTTTTGTTTTACAATCCATGTAAAATTATTTTCCAAATTCCAAATTTGCCCTTCGTCCTCCTTATATTTCCACGAGTCATATTGCGAATTTTCCCTTTATACCCTTGACCTTTCTTAATATTCCCACTTCAAAATTTTCATAAACAACTTATGCACCCAACAAGATCAAAATTATAGTCTTGCTCTTGACCTTTCGCCATTATCTCGAATTATCCAAATACGCAAGAATGTGGGATATAACAAAATTCTTGTTCCTAAATCGTGTGTTGTGTATTTTAGAGATGCCTAAAAAGAAAAAGGCTACAACAGCCCAAAAGGGTAAGACGGTGGCAGAAAAGCGGGCTGAAAGAGCACCGCCACCGGTTGTAGAGAAAGATGAGTCCCAGAGTGCTGCTCAATCTCAATCCTCCCAGACAGTGCCTATTACTGAGGAGCGTGAGAGACCCTCAGCCCCAGCTCCAGCTCCAGCACCTCCACCAAATGCTTTGGGCCAAGATGTAAAAGTGGCCATTACTTTATTGACTCAATTGGTTGCGGCCCAGGCTCAGAGGCATAGTTTAGGGTATGGTGATAGGGCTGTTAGTGCAAGAGCCCGTGATTTCATTACTTTGAACCCTCCGGAATTCTTTGGGTCAAAACTGTAGGAGGATCCCCAGGACTTTATTGATGGTATGGTAAGGACGCTCCGGTTGATACATGCTTCGGACACCGAGTCAGTGGATTTAGCGTCATATAGATTGAGAGATGTCTCGATTCAGTGGTATACGGTATGGATGGCTTCACGGGGAGAAAATGCACCTCCCCCGGTATGGCAAGAGTTTGTTGATGCTTTTCTCCGTCATTATATGCCCCAAGAAATTCGGCGAGCTAGAGCCGATAAATTCTTAAATTTGAGGCAAGGAAGTATGAGTGCCCTAGAGTATATCCTCCGTTTTAACTCCTTGGCCAGGTATGCTTCGGCCATGGTAGCAGATCTGGGCGACAGGGTACACCTATTTGTAAAGGGCCTAGGGCCCCATCTAATGGACAAATGCTTGACTGCGTCCCTTCAGTACGGTATGGATATTGCACGCATTCAGGCACATGCTCAGAACTTAGAGGAAAGCCTACAGTAGCGGAGAAGTGAACGTGAACAGGATAGGGGACATAGCAAGAGGGCCAGATCTTCGGGCCCAATAAGTGAGTCCAGAGGCGGACACAGGCAACAGTTCCCTAGACATTCGGGCTATTCTATGACCTGTGCAGCTCCACGGTTTTCAGGCTAGAGCCTTGATAGATCTACTCATCCTGGGCCGAGTCAGAGTTATTCGGGGTCCTAGTTTAGAGGTGATTCAGGCCAGTCAAGGCCACCTATACCACGATGTTCCCAGTGTGGGAAGTCACATTGGGGTCAATGCTGATTGGGTTCAGATGTTTGCTATTCATGTGGTCGACCAGGCCATATTATGCGTGATTGCCCCTCTGTACATGGTAGAGGTAGGACCCAACCATCAGTGTCGGTAGCCGGATCTTCGGCATCTGTACGCCCTACGGGGCCAGGTTCACATGCGCCGGTTGGACATGGTAGAGGCAGTGGGAGAGCTCCCAGTACTAGCGGTCCTCAGCACCGTATTTATGCTTTGGATGGACGCCAAGATCTTGAGTCTTCTCCTTACGTGGTCACAGGTATATTATCGGTATTCTCTCATGATGTATATGCTTTGATTGATCCGGGCTCCACGTTATCATATGTTACTCCATATATTGCGGGTGAATTTATAGTTGAGCCGGAGTCGATCAAACCTTTTAAGGTGTCCACACCCGTGGGTGAATCGGTAATAGCTAGCCGAGTATATAGGGATTGTATAGTCACGATTTGTGACCGTCGTACCATGATTGATTTGCATGAGCTAGAAATGGTAGACTTTTATGTTATTATGGGCATGGATTGGTTGGCTTCTTGCTATGCCAACGTCAATTGCCGGATGAAGGTGGTTCGTTTCCAGTTTCTAGGAGAACCAGTGTTAGAATGGAAAGGAAATACGTCATCACCAAAAGGTAGGTTTATTTCCTATCTAAAGGCAAGGAAGATGATCACTAAAGGATGTATTTACCATCTAGTGCGAGTTCAAGATGTAGAAGTTGAATCGCCGACTCTTTAGTCAGTTCCCGTAGTGAACGCAATTTCCGGATGTGTTCCCGGAAGAGCTTCGAGGCCTTCCTCCCGAGCGGGAGATTGATTTTACCATTGATGTATTTCCAGGCACCACACCTATATCTATTCCTCCATATAGAATGGCACCCGCAGAATTGAAAGAGTTGAAGGAGCAATTGAAGGACTTGCTTGATAAAGGCTTCATTAGGCCTAGTTCATCCCCGTGGGGAGCGCCCATATTGTTCGTCCAAAAGAAAGATGGCTCCCTGAGAATGTGCATTGATTATAGGCAATTGAATAAAGTAACGCTTAAGAATAAATATCCTCTCCCAAGGATTGATGACTTGTTTGATCAATTGCAAGGCGCCAAATGGTTTTCAAAGATTTATTTGAGGTCCGGGTATCATCAAGTGAGAGTTAGGGAGAAAGATATCCCTAAGACAGCCTTCAGAACGAGATATGGTCATTTTGAATTTCGGGTGATATCATTTGGGCTAACTAATGCGCCAACGGTATTTATGGATTTGATGAATAATGTGTTCAGGTCCTTTCTGGACTTATTTGTAATTATATTCATTGATGATATTTTGGTGTATTCTAGATCCGAAGTAGAACATACGGATCATTTGCGTATTGTCCTTGGAGTTCTTCGAACTCGAGAATTGTTTGCAAAATTTTCGAAATGTGATTTCTGGTTGAACTCAGTGGCATTTTTAGGGCATATTGTGGTAGCCGATGGTATTCGAGTGGATAGTCAAAAGATTGAGGCCGTGAAGACTTGGCCAAGACCCACAACTCCTACAGAGGTTCGTAGCTTTCTAGGCTTAGCAGGTTATTACAGGAGATTCGTTGAAGGTTTTTCCTCTATTTCTGCACCACTCACAAAGTTGACACAGCAATCAGTCAAGTTTTAATGGACAGATGCTTGTGAACGTAGTTTCCAAGAGTTAAAGGGTCGGTTGACTTCTGCCCCAGTTCTGACACTTCCAGAGGTATTGGAAGGATACGTTGTGTATTGCGACGCTTCAGGTGGTTGGCTAGGCTGTGTGTTGATGCAACATGGCAAAGTGATTGCGTATGCTTCAAGGCAATTGCAGAAACATGAGCAGAATTATCCTACCCATGACTTAGAATTGGCCGCGGTGGTCCATGCATTAAAGATATGGAGACATTACTTATATGGTGTCCACGTGGATATTTACACAGATCATAAGAGTCTTCAATACATCTTCAAGCAGAAAGAGTTGAATTTGCGGCAACGACGATGGCTAGAGTTGCTAAAAGACTATGGTGTTGAGATCGTGTACCACCCCGGAAAGGCAAATGTGGTGGCTGATGCTCTTAGCCGTAGGTCGATGGGAAGTCTAAGTGATGTACGACTAGAAAAGAAAGAGATGGCCCGTGAGCTTCAACAGTTAGCTAGCCTAGGAGTCCGAGTAGTGGACTCAGGTAGCACCTGAGCTACTATCCAGAATGTAGCAGTCTCGTCGCTAGTAGCAGAAGTGAAAGAGCGACAATATGAGGATCCCATGCTAATGCAGTACAGAAATACACTCCCTCAGAAAAAGGAGTCATCATTTGACATTTCAGGAGACGGAGTTCTCCGATGTAGAGGAAGATTATGTGTTCCCGATTTGGCAAGTTTACGCCACCAGATTTTGAGAGAAGCTCATGGTTCCCGTTATTCTGTTCACACCGGAGCGACGAAGATGTATCATGATCTTAAGTCCATATATTGATGGAATGGGATGAAAAAAGATATAGCGGAGTTTGTAGCTCAATGTCCTAATTGCCAACAAGTGAAAATTGAACACCAGAAGCCGGGTATCTATTATCTCCGACAGAGGGACTCAGTTTACAGCTAAGTTTTAGAGGTCTTTCTAAGAGGGTTTAGGGACCCAAGTTAGCCTTAGCACGACATTTCATCCCCAGACCGATGGACAAGCTGAACGTACTATTCAGACTCTTGAGGATATGTTACGAGCATGTATGATAGATTTTGGAGGAAATTAGGATGATCATTTGCCACTCATTGAATTTGCTTACAATAATAGTTATCATTCCAGCATTCAAATGGCACCGTATGAGGCTTTATATGGGCGGAAGTGTAGATCCCCGATCGGGTGGTTTGAAACCGGAGAGATTAAGTTAATAGGGCCAGACTTGGTCCAGCAAGCTATAGAGAAAGTTAAGCTCATATAAGATCAGTTCTTAGCAGCCCAAAGTCGTCAAAAGTCCTATGCGGATAATCGTCGAAGAGACTTGGAGTTCAAAGTGAAGGATTGGGTATTCTTGAAAGTGTCGCCAATGAAAGGCGTTATGAGATTTGGCAAAAAGGGGAAGCTTAGTCCCCGGTATATTGGGCCATATGAGATTGTACGAAAGATAGGCAAAGTGGCCTATGAGTTAGATCTACCTCCGGAATTGGAGTCAGTCCATCCAGTATTTCATGTCTCGATGCTTCGAAAATGTGTTGGAGATCCCACTAGGATCGTCAAAGTAAATGATGTGCATGTGACAGAGAAATTGACTTATGAAGAGGTACCCATTGCCATATTAGACAGGCAAGTACGGAGGCTTAGAAACAAAGAGGTGGCCTCGGTTAAGGTTCTATGGAGAAGCAGTAAACGAGAGGAGATGACCTGGGAAGCAGAAGAAAGTATGCGATCCAAATACCCACATTTATTTCAGCCCTTGGAAGAGGCCCAAGATGAGACGTCAAGATCATAAGGTATGTATATTTTCCTTTTATGCTTTTGAGTCATGTTGTGGCCCTGTGTGGCATCGATATTATGGGTTGTTTTGGCAGGATGGTAGCGCCATATTATAAGGGAAACTCTGGCGAAATTTTTCTAGAATTCCCGAGCACTTTAACATTCGGGGACGAATGTTCTTAAGGGGGGGGGGGGAATGTTACACCTCGGAAAGATTTTCCGTTGGTACGTAAGTGAACGAACTAGTGATAAGTATGAGTGCATGATGTCCATGAGCAAGAAACGCCGTTTGATGACCTTAGGCGAGATTTCGAAGGTATCTGATGTGAGATGAGAAAGTTGGCTAAATTAAGATGAGATATAAGGTGAGCAATGCATGTGCATGGACGTGGGTGATTAAAATGAGAAGTCTAAGAAATATGGGAAGTTGCAGAATTGCAACTGCCCAGTGGTCGTAAAGTGCTAGGATGGACCGTAAACTGGTATACGGTCCGTAAACTAGCAGGTCGTAAACTGCCATGCAAGGCTTCAACTTTCTGCCAGTCGAGAAATGGTAAAATACGACCTGGAGGACGGACCGTAAAGTGATTTACGGCCCGTAAACCATGGTCGTAAATCACCATGCAAGCAGCGAAAGCTTCTAGTTCTGGAAATGGTTAAAGACGATCGCGAGGGACGGTCCGTAAACTGCAATACGGGCCGTAAATCATGATGAACGACCACTGTTCACCTCAGCACAGATTTTGCAAGTCATTAAATAAAGGGACCAACACTTGTTTCATTTCATCACAACATTACACCACTTCTCTCTAAAACCTCTCTCTACATTTATTATACAAGTTTTTAAGGATATTTGAGGATCAACAACATAAAACAAGGTGAATCAAGAGTAAGAACATCATCAAAGATCATCTAGGTCAAGAAATCCAAATGGAGAAAAACTAGGGTTTTTCTCAAAATGGAGTATTATTAACCAAAGCTTGTTCCTACAACTTCTAAGGTAAGATTCATTATTTTTACATGATGTTTAAGGTATTGAAGAGTTGAAATACATGGATTGTAGAAAATATGGTCAAGTAGGTCATGAACGATGAATAGTGACATTTTGAGGAATAGTTTGAATTGAATCATGAATGTTGTTGTGTTGTGATATGAATGTATTATAAATTGTACTAAGATCATGAACTAGACACTTTAGACGAATGGACGAAGTTGGATGTTATGACCATGAATATGGGTGAATTAGAGGCAAATTAAGGAATCTAGATAATGTGGATAATGTGAATGGCTTATGGCCATTGTTATGATATTAATGAAGGTATAGACGCTAGCATTGGAAGGAAGCGTGCAAGTGTAGAATAGTCCGACGAAAAGGTATGTAAGGCTAACACTTCTTTCATAAGACATGGTTCTTTGGCCAAACTCATAAATCCTCTATATGAGTATGTTGTATTCGAATGATTGACACTCCGAGCTCATAAGCTCACGACCCTCGATATGTGCTACGATTGTACTACGCACCCCATATGACGAGTAAGAATAAGATATAGATGTAGCGAAAATGATGATGATAGTGATGACGATGATAATAATAATGATGCTAAAGGTGCCTACAGGCTATTATACTTACATGTTCCTATGAAGGGCTATAATGACACCCCGAGCTTATAACGCCGGGTAGGATATATGTATATGAATATGTATAAAGTATGTATACGGTTACGAAACGCGCGCACACCTCTGCAGATGGTATGGATAACCCTGAAGCCTTGGTAGGGCCAGGTATGAGTAACCTTGAGCCTTGGTTGGCCAAGTATGTATGAAACACCGATCCTATGAGGTCGGGTATGCTATGTAAATGCTATGTATATGAAATGACTATGTATATAATATGAATATGAATGTGATAAGACTATGTATAAGAATACGAATAAGGACATGTATACGAATATGAGCACAAGTATGGTACGAGTACTGTTATGGAATACGGATGATGACGTAGGTGTACAAATACGTATGGAAAATGGAAAGTCCTACGAAAGGCAGGTAAGTGCTATGACGATGATACTATTGTCTCCCCCATCCTATGCTATTTCATATGTTGTTCATGATGCTTATTTATTGATGTTGCTCATGTTTTACATACTCAGTACATTCTTCGTACTGACGTCCTTTTGTTTGTGGACGTTGCGTCATGCCCGCAGTTGCATAGGGAGACAGACTTGATCCATAGATGCCTATTCGGAGATTACATAGAGAGCTCCATTTCTTTCGGAGCCATATCTTTTAGGTTACTAATTCTTTTGTGTGTATAATTATGGGCATAGCGGGGTCCTGTCCCGCTAATATGATATGTTATACTCTTAGAGGCTCGTAGACATGTGTGTGTGTGGTTAGATGGGTTTGTCCTTGTCGGCCTATGTTTGTATATCATTTTATCGGCCATGTTGGCCCATGTACATTGATGTGGCATAGATGCCTATGATGATATAAATGTGTTGTTGTCCAAATGGGATTAGTTGACGAATGAATGGAAATGCATGTATAATTATGTGGCTCACCTAGATGTAAGCATAAGAGTAAGCTAAGAGGGTGCCCGGGTGGGCTAGCACTGGGTGCTCGTCGCGGCCCCGAGTCGGGTCGTGACACATCAAGATCATGAGGTATGTATGTTTTCCCTTTTTATGCATTTGGGTCGTGTGTGGCTAAACTCTATTGCTATTATGTTGTGGCCCTGTGAGGCATTGTTATTATGGGCTGTTGTTACAGGATGGTAGTGCCATATTATAGGGGAAACTCTAGCAAAATTTTTATAGAATCCCTGAGGACTTAACATTCGAGGACGAATGTTCTTAAGGGGGAATGAAGTGTTAAAAAAGTGTCAAGAAGGTTCCATAAGGATTGGAGATTAAACGAAACGACGAGGACAACTTCGGAAAAACAGTGAGTTACACGACCGCCTTATACGAACCTTGAAACTTTATACGGACCGTATAAGGGTCTGTATAACCCAACAGAAAGAATGTTTTCCATGGCAATGAACCACATACACTTATATGGACCGTACAATGTTATACGGACCGTATAAGTGGTTCGTATAATGCCCGACGGAATGATTTAGTTGCAAGTATAAATACATGTTCCCAGTTTTATTTTCTCATTCTTTCCACTTCTTCGTCTCTCTCAAGAGTTATAGAGGGTTCTAAATATGTCATCAACACAAATTCAAGACAAATCAAAGGCTCATATCATAAATCCAAGGGGATCAAGTGCAAGAAACTCACTAGGGTTCATCCAAGACAAGAAATCTCATTGGAAGTAGAACTAGGGTTTTGCTCAATTGAAGAGTTTCCACTCAAAGCTCATTCCCACACTATCAAAGGTAAGTTTTATGATCATTCCTTGTTATTTAAAGTATTGAGGGGTTGAAAGACTTTGATTATGGAAGAAGATGGAAAATGGGTTATAAAATATGAGATTAGTGGCAATTGTGAGTAGTGGATTAATATGAATCATGATTCTTGACATATTGTGATTGTAATTACGTTATGAATGATGTTAAGAGCATGGGAGAAATATTAGGTGACAATGAATGTAATTTTGTATTATGGTCATGATTATGGATGACCTTGAGAGGAAATTGTGGGGATTTGATAATGATGAATTTGACGAAAGTTATTGATGGGGATATTATGAATGTTATTATTGACGTTTTGTCACGACCCGACTAGGGGCCGCGACGAGCACCCGGTGCTAGCCCACCCGGGAACCCCTTAGCATACCTTTACACTTACATCTAGGTGAACCATGTATTTAAACATACAAATTCATCAATCATACTAGTCCCATTGGACGATAATACCTTTATATCATCATTGGCATCTATGCCATACCAATGTACATAAGCCGACAAGGTTACAAATGATATACAAAATATAGGCCGACAAGGCCAAACACATCTAACCATATACATATGTCTACGAGCCTCTAAGGAGAGTTTGTCATAACATATAGGCGGGACAGGACCCCGCGATACCCATAATTATGTACACAAAAGAATAAGTACCCAAAAGCTATAGCTCTGAGTGAAGTGGAGCTCTGCTACGTAGTCTCTGAGAATGTAGCTATCGATCAAGTCTATCTCTCTGGGCACTTGCCGGCATGACGCAACGTCCATAAACAAAAGGACGTCAGTACGAAGAATGTACTGAGTATGTAAAGCATGATCAACATCAATATAGAACATAATAAGCAATATGAGAAATAGCATAAGAGGCGAGATAGCAGTATTAACGTCATAAGAACTTACTTGCTTGTCATAGGGACTTTCCATTTCTAG
The DNA here is from genome assembly GCF_019175385.1 of Lycium barbarum. NCBI lineage: Eukaryota > Viridiplantae > Streptophyta > Magnoliopsida > Solanales > Solanaceae > Lycium > Lycium barbarum. The sequence goes on from NC_083346.1 coordinate 54,675,379, forward strand.
CGCGTATTCGTGTACATACATCCATATTTGTATCCGTACTCATATCCGTATTCATTTACACTGCGTGCATAATCATATTCATATGCATAGTCTTATTCGTATTCATATCCGTATCATGTTCGTATTCATACTCATATCTATATCATATACATAACATTTACATAGGCGACCATGAAGGTTCGGTGTTTCATACATACTTGGCCAACCAAGGCTCAAGGGTACACATACCTGGCCTACCAAGGCTTCAGGGTTACATCTACCTGGCCCTACCAAGGCTTCAGGGTTATCCGTACCATCTGCAGAGGTGTGCGCGCGTTACGTAAATAGATACATATCCTACCCGGCCTCATAAGCTCAGGGTTCCATAATAATCATACATAGATACACATATATTATAGCTCATAAGCATCTTATTATTATCATCACTATCATTATCGTCATCGTTATCATCATCGCTATTATCATCGTTATCATTATCATAATCACTATCATCGTTGTTCATTACATCTATCATTATAGGATTACTCGTCATATGAGGAACTTAGTAAAATCGTAATAAATGTCGAGGATCATGAGCTCAATAGCTCGAAAGATAGAATCATTTGAAGGATATCATAATCTTTATAGAAGATTTAGATGATTGGCCAAAGAACCATGCCTTATGAAAGAAGGGTTAGCCTTACATACCTTTCCGTTCAACTATTTACCACTTGCACGTTCTCCTCCGAAGCTCACGTTTCTACTTTCATTAAAGTCGTATCATTAGAAAACGATAGCTAGCATACATGACTAAAACTAGAGAAAATTGGACAGCATCTCCTTTATTTATACGACATTCCTCCATAGCGTATATCAACTCCCAAACGTCAATAATGCATTCACAGTATCATAACAATAGTCCTTATTCATCCACATTATCCACATTTCTCAATTAACTTTCAATCACCCTTATCCATGGTCATAACACACGACTACGTTCATTCACATACATTTCCTATCCCATGTCCTCAACATCATTTGTAACATATTTATATCACAACACATCAAGAATCATGACTCAATTCAAACTATTACTCAAAATGGCACTATTCCACATTCATGACCCATTTTTCTATACCCTTCTACAGTCCAAGTATTTCAACTCTCAAATACCTTAAACAACATAGAAATACCATAAATCATACCTTAGATGTTGTAGGAACAAGCTTTGGTTGGTTATTCTTCACTTGAGCAAAAACCCTAATTCATCTCCAATGAGATTTCTTGACTTGAATGATCTTTAATGGGTTTTGTTACACTTGATTCACTTAGTTTATGTTGTTGATCACTAATACCTCTTGAATTCTTGTGGAATAAATGTAGAGAGATATTTTAGAGAGAAGGGGTGTGATATGGAAGTGAAATGAAATAAGACTTGAATCCTCTATTTAATGAACCATTCAGTTCCCGACCAGGTTTACGGGGACCAACATACGGTCCGTACATTTTATACAGTCCTAACATACAGACCGTATAATTTATACGACCATTATGTTTGACCGTATAATCCCTAGTGTTCCGAAGTCCGTTTTCGAGGACTCGTGTGATCTCCAATCCTTATGGAACCTTCTTAGCACTTGCTTAACACCTCAATACCAATCTAAGGGACGTTATCACTCTTCTCCAAGACATTATTAAATCCTCGTTATCTCGTTACTCGTAATTCCTTTCCGATACCTATCGTATGCCTTGCCTTCTCTTGGCCAACTTTCTCCCCCTTTCTCGAATATCTTTGAAATCTTAACTAGGTTCGTCGAATGTCATTTCTTACTTATTGAAATATTGTATACTCGTACTCTTCACTAGTCTATTCATTGTGCATCAACAGGAAATTTTCCGAGGTGTAACACGTTTGGGAGTTGATATATGATATGGAGAAAGTAGTAGAAACAAAGGAAATGCCGCCCAATTTTCTCTAGCTTTAGTCTGCACATTTATATAATTGATTAGCTAATGGTAATGCAAATTCTTTTGAAGGTAGAAACGTTAGCATTGAAAGAGACAATCAAGCGATGGAAATTATTAAACAAAAGAGGTATGTAAGGCTAGTCCTTTCTTTCTAAGGCACGACTCTTATGGCATGAATCCTCCTATCTTTCCATGATTTTCCTACATATTGGGAATTATGAATCTACGAGTCTAAAGAGCTTCATACGAGATAAAGAAAAGAGATACGTTACGAGCATGACAATACTGACGATGAATTTAAGTCTAGAAGTCCTCAAGCTTATGATATGACATTCCTACGAAGCTAATGATTCCTATGATAGTATTTTCCCTACTTCTCCACAACTTTCTTACATTCCGGGAACTATGAGCTAAAGTTGATAAAGAGATTCTTATGAGATAAAGATAAGAAATAGATCATGAATACGATAATAATGATGGTAAGTTTAAGTCTATAGATTCTAAAGCAAGATATGATGTCTATGAAGTTAAAGATCCTACTTACGATCCCTAGATGTTGTTCATGGTGTACGCTTACCTTAAAATGTTAGTTCCTTCAAGGTGAGATATGATGAATATGATTACTCCATAATGGAATCGGGGGTTCTCGACCTTATGTCACCCCGAAATTGTTATGGATTGTCTATAAGCTCTAATGCACGTCCTACGACCAATGTTCCGAAAAGTTACGAGTCTATGTTCATAGGGGGTTCCATGTGAGATAAAGGTAAGAGATATGCCATAGATACGATGATGGTAATGATGAACCTAAGTTTAGAAATTATAAAATCTATCATGCGATATTTTTACGAAGTTCATGCTACGAATATGATATGATTTTCACAGATTGTCCTTAAATTCAAATGCATGCTCTATGAAAGGTTTTGATAAGCTTATGAGATATACGTGATGATAATGATGACGATGATAATAGTGATAACGCTAAAGATGTTTATGGGCTTTTATGTATATGTGCTTATGTGTGGCTATTATGAAACCTCGAGCTTATATGGCCGGGTAGAATATATATATATATATATATATATATATATATATATATATATATATATATATATATATATATATATATATATATATAATGTGCGCGCACCACTGCAGTAGGGTACGGATACCACTGAGCCTTTGTATGGCCAGGCACGGACAACACTGAGCATTGGTAGGGCCAGGTACGTATAACACCAAGCATTATTATAGCTGGGTGATACAACAACGGATATGCGGAAACGAGAAAGTAAGAAGATAAACAAAAGGGAAAGAAAAGATAGATAATTTGACACAACTTAAGATTCAATTTAGCAACCAAAGTTATATAAAACTAAGACCTCTAAATTATAATCAAAAGAAACACCAAATTCTTAAGGTGACCTCAAGGGAAACAAAGTCCCAAGCAACCGACCTTCTCAACAAAGAATTCAACCAAAAGCTTCAACAAGCTCTCATCTCTCATGCTCCAAATGGAGTCTTACAATTTCACAATTTTAATATTTCATATCATAAAAGTCTACCAAATGAAATAAACTAAGATAGTATTTATACTAGATAGAAAAGGAAGACTACTACGGCTATTACAATAATACCCTTAATGAAGTAAGGGCCTTGTTTGGTTAGTAGTCTTCTGAAAAGATGAGAAAGGGCTTCTTCTCCCTACTTCATCCAAACGAGGCCTATATTTCCATTTTAGCATATTCTTGAGCTTCATGCCTTTAATCCAAGCACCTAGTAAGTCTCCAAAGACGTGATCCTTAGCTCGGCTTGATATGGATATTCTTGATGAAGCTCGGCTTGTATCATTCTCCCCTTCTTGAAAAGGATTCGTCCTTGAATCTAAACCTTGCAAAACCATAGGGAAGACAAGCAACAACGAGGTCCTCAAAGGATGAGGGTTAGTGTTAGAGTAGCCTACTCTACTAACATGCCAAGTATGCACACACTTGTGATATAACCAAGTATCAACCATGATTAAGAAGAACAAGCTCTCATATAGAGCACTAAGAACTTGGTTATCGCAAACAACATGAAAGGAAGATATCATAGAGGAACCAATGGTTTCCAAATACCAAAAAGGCAATACCACATTGATTCTAATAGACATGGCACACAAATTTGAAATATCACCAAGGTCGAACGGGAAGAATATCTACACATCGTGGCCAAGAGAACGACTATCTACCCCCATTAGACCCCCTCCCAACATAAGATGCACCCCTAACACAAGCATGAATATCATCATATGCGAATAGATAGTAAAGAAAGGTTTCACACAAAAAAACTTCATCTATGGTGTCCTCACATGTAGCTTCACTATTAAATTCAAGTACATGCTCAATCATACTACTAAGACTCGGAACACACAAGGAAGAGTTAACAATTTGCAAGCAAGTATCACCTCGCTTTTCAAAACACTCTTTCCCCACAAGTGTATTATCATTTCCCAAGGGAAGTTTTCTATCATAGGGAAGAGTGTCACCATTCCATAGTGGATTTTCAAATACCATGTAGTCCCAAAAAGTGGCTACATTTTCAACATTACAATACATTCCACTAGGCACTTCACTCTTATTAGTCTTGTTATCATCAAATAAGACATTATCTTTAAAGAGAGAATAATCAATGAACAATGGTAAGCCGAAGCATGTAATTTCATTATCAAAAAGACAAATGTCATTTTTCAAAGTACCTTCATTTACATGAATATCCACGTGATACACATCACCATCACAAACGGGAGTCTCATCTCTCGACATAAAGATAAAGCCAAGAGACTCATTTCCACGTTCATCAAACAAGGGTGGGGTGTCAAACTCATTCAAATGATCAACTAGAACCACGTCATCACTAATCGGAGGTTCATTAATCACATCACAAAATTCTTTTACTAGTGGACTAACATTACACTCAGGTTGATCACATGATAATGTATTTTCATTCAAAGCACAAGTGTCAACACTAGGTGGACACAAATCAATCTTGCAAGAAGAATCAATTCGGTCATCTAAAGGATTAACTAGTGTAGGGACACATTCAACAATGACATTATCATCACATGGTAAAGAATCATTAAAGTAACACAACGACAAGCTACTACTCACACTCACATCACAAACTTGTGCATTCAAAGAGTTGGAAGTGTTGAGTTTAGCTATTGTACCTTGAAGTTCACATGAAGAATCTTCTTTAGTTGACAAGGTTTCCATGGGTGGAGATTTTTGCAACTTTGCATTCATTGTCTCTTGTGGAATAGGTTGTGGAAAGAGAAGACTCCCACAATTGTCCACTACATACTTGTTCCCCTCTCTTTCATAGGTAGTTCCATGAGTTTCGAACCAATCACGCTCTCTTCGTCGTTTCTCCTTACATTCTGCGATTTCTATCCTACTCTCTAGGTGATCCAATTGACTATTCAGGTGATCCATTTGACTATTCAATCTCCCTACCTTGTTGTTCATATCATGCAACAACCTCATCAAATCAACAATTGTAGGTTCCCCGGTGGGAACTTGCATTTCTCCGCCTTGATTAGCCATTAGTACCTATTTAAGAAACTCAACAAAGCAAGCAAACACGTTACGTTAGTTAAAAATAACTCACCAAACGTTACGTTGTATGCTTGTTAATCCGGTTGGGTCACAAGGTACCGTTCACTACTCGAGGTCAAGAGTGGATTCTTATTGACTTGAAGAAAGAAAGGACGACTCAATTTAAAGCAAACGCACTTGAATCAAGAAATTAACGACGAAGTTGTAAAACGAGAAAATAACGAAAAGAATTGGCTTGAAAGAAAGGACTCAAGAAATAATTAGCAACTAATAAGGTCGATTACTAGTTGTTAATTAGTTGTAAGAATCAAAGAAAAGAAGTTAGGAAAGAATCAAACCATTTTGATACTTGGAATTTTTTTTCGAAAACTCTTCAGTGATTCACGCTTTCCTTCCGCTTCGCAGATGAAAAGCGGATGCTCTCAGACAATCAGGCTTTCCTTCTGCTATGCGGACCAAAAGCGGATGAACAGTACTTTTTTTTTTTTGAAATAAAATCAGAAATTTAGACTAAGTATTTCTGATTTTTTTTTGGTTGGGCCCACAAACATTTTTTCACAACTTTATTTGACAACTTTTGGATCAAATGGCCCTTTGGAGAGTCTTCTTCCTTATGAATATTTGAAGGTCTTCAAGAACACAAGAACAATTCAAAAATTCAACTACCCTCAAATCAACTCCAAATTGGCTCAAATTTCGGATTTAAGTTCTCTTTAATGTAGAGAACAAAGCCCAATAGGTTTCAACCCTCAATTTCACCTTCTTCAACAAGACCCACTTTCAAGTTCTTGAAGTTTTCAAAGCTTCAAATTTCAAAAATGGTAGATCCTTCAATCCTTAGCCAAATACCTCCAAATTTCGGATTTAGAGTCCTTATCAACTAGAGAACAAACCCTAATCAACTTGAAGGTACTATGAAAAATGACATTTGTCTTTTTGAGAATGAAATTACTTGCTTCGGCTTACCATTGTTCATTGCTTATTCTCTCTTTAAAGATAATGTCTTATTTGATGATAACATGACCAATTGATACAATATTAAAAACGAAAATAGAATTAAAATGCAAGAAAAGAAAAGATAGATAATTTGACACAACTTAAGATTCAATTTAGCAACCAAAGTTATATAAAACTAAGACCTCTAAATTATCATCAAACGAAACACCAAATTCTTAAGTTGACCTCAAGGGAATTGAATTCCCATGCGACCAACCTCTCAACAATCAAAGATTCAACAAGAGCCATACATGGCCTCTCTCACAAGTTTCTCTCTCTAGAGATAACTATCAAAATCACTCATCAATTTATCAATTCATCCAAAATCCCCTAATGAAATAAAAGACTAGCTATTTATACTAATTTAATAAAGAAGACACTACTTTATTACATAAATGCCATTAATGAGGCAAGGGCCTTGTTTGGCTAGCCTTGTGGAGATGAAAATCTTGAATTTGCGAATGTGGCCTCTCGCAAACATAGCCTTCCTTGCTCGTTGGTCACTTTAATGCTCTTCTATCTCCCATCCGTCCTCTCCATGCTATCATCCAAACTTTGGCTCCACGAGACGGTCCTTTAAGTGTCCTTGAGGCAACTCGGCTTGCATCATTCTATGAGCCTATGAAGCTCTCCAAATGATTCTATCTTCAATAAGCTACAAAGCTTATAATTCTTGATATGTATTATGATTGTACTAAATCCCTCATGTGACGAATAATCCTATAAGGATAGATGTAATGAATGACGATAATGGTAATGATGATAATGATGACAACGGTAATATCGATAACGATAATTATGACGATGATAGTAGTGATAATGCTAAAGATGCCTATGAGCTTATATGTATATGTGCCTATGTATGGCTATCATGAAACCCCGAGCTTATATGGCCGGGTAGAATATATAGTTGTATATATGTATATGACGATGCGCGCGCACCACTACAGTTGGGTACGGATAACACTGAGCCTTGGTAGGGCTAGGTATGTGTAACATTGAGCTTTGGTTGGCCAGGTATGTATGATCACCGAGCCTAACCATGGTCAGGTACGTGAAACACCGAACCTTCGTGGTCAGGTATGCTACGTAAATGATATGTATATGATATGGATATGTATATGATATAGATATGAGTATGAATACGGACATAATACAAATACGAATAAGAATATGTATAAGAATACGATTATGGATATGAATGTAAATGAGTACCGATATGAATATGGATACGGATGTATGTACACAATCACGCACTAGAAATGGAAAGTCCCTATGAAAGGAAGGTAAGTGCTTATTGACGATGATACTACTATCTCCCATCTTATGCTATTTCTTATGTTGCTTATTATGCTTCTATATTGATATTGATCATGCTTTACATACTCAGTACATTCTTCGTGCTGACGTCCTTTTGTTTATGGATGCTGCGTCATGCCCGCAGGTGGCAAGGGAGACAGGCTTGATCCATAGCTATATTTCTTAGGGACTACATAGTGGAGCTCCACTTCATTCGGAGCTGTAGCTTTTGGTATTGATTCTTTTGTGTACATATTTATGGGCATAGCGAGGTCTTGTCCTGATACAATAACGGATACACGGAAGAAATAAATTAACAAGGAAAGTAAAAGGGATAGAAAGATAGACACAAGATTAGAGAGAATTAAGCAACCAAATCTATATTAAAGTCTTAACCTCCTAATTACACAACTAATTAGCACCTAACTCTTAAGTTGACCTCAAGGGAATTGAATTCCCAAGCAACCAACCTCTCAACAATCAAAGATTCAACAAGAGCCATCCATGGCCTCTCTCACAAGTTTCTCTCTCTAGAGATAACTCTCAAAATCACTCATCAATTTATCAATTCATCCAAAATCCCCTAATGAAATAAAAGACTAGCTATTTATACTAATGAAATAAAGAAGACACTACTTTATTACATAAATGGCATTATTGAGGCAAGGGCCTTGTTTGGCTAGCCTTGTGGAGATGAAAATCTTGAATTTGCGAATGTGGGCTCTCGCAAACATAGCCTTCCTTGCTTGTTGGTCACTTTAATGCTCTTCCATCTCCCATCCGTCCTCTCCATGCTATCATCCAAACTTTGGCTCCACGAGACGGTCCTTTAAGTGTCCTTGAGGCAACTCGGCTTGCATCATGTCCCGCCTATATGATATTACATACTCTCCTTAGAGGCTCGTAGACATGTGTATATAGTTAGATGTGTCTGGCCTTGTCGGCCTATATTTTGGATATCATTTTGTTAGCCTCGTCGGCTTACGTACATTAATATGGACATAATTGCTAATGATGATATAAATGTATTGATTGTCCAATGGGATTAGTATGATTGATGGATAGAATTTATGATTTAATATGTGACTCATCTAGATGTAAATGTAAAAATATGTTAAGAGGTGCCCGGGTGGGCTAGCACCGGGTGCCCGTCGCGGCCCTCCGGTTGGGTCGTGACATTTTTAATCCGAATTGCATTACATTATAGCAATAAGTGCCATATCCGGTTATAAAAAAAGTTTTCTCTTGATCCTCCGGGTCCATCTGAATCTGGTTGTACCCGAAGTAGGCATCGAGAAAACTTAACATTTCATGTCCGGTCGTCGCATCGATCATTCCATCAATATGAAGCATAGGGAATGAATTCTTCAGGCATGCTTTGTTCAAGTCCTTATAATCAGTGCACATTCTGAATTTATTACCTTTCTTTGGCACGACAACAACATTAGCTAACCAGTTCGTGTATTTAACCTCCCAGATGGAACCTATTTTTAAAAGCTTTGTTACCTCTTCTTTAACGAAGGCATGCTTCATTTCGGCCATCGGTCTCCTTTTTTGTTTCACCGGGGATTTTTTTTTATCAAGGCTTAACTTGTGCGTCGTTATCTCCAATGGGACACCTGTCATGTCTTTCTGTTCGTCAAGTGCACAAACAAGATAATCTGTTCCAGCTCTTCTATGGTAGACTTGGTTGCGTCTGAATCATCCGGCAATCGAAGTTCGGGCTCATCTCTTCCTTTTCTCCACTCGAACTAGCTGAGCCTCCACTCTGTAATTGCTATTTGGTCTCTTTATCTTTGGTTGGTTCAGTAGCCTTTAGGGACCGTTCCTTTCGAGTGGGGGGTTTTCTTTGACAGCGATCATCTCCCCTGTCGCGGGTTTCTTGCCACATACCGTCTTTATCTCTTCCGAGATTGGGAATCTAAACATTTGATGCAATATCAAGGGTACTTCTCTCATGCTATCAATCCATGGTCTGCCGAGCAACGCGTTGTATTTCATCTCTCCCTCGATGACATAGAACATCATTTGTCGAATAGTTTCGATGATGTTTACCGGAAAAGAGATTTCTCCTTTTGAATCCGCTGAGAACCCAAGCCATCGGCATAATTTGATCCAACAACCCAAGTTTCTCTACAACTCTCCATCGAATAATATTGGTCGAACTACCTGGATCAATCAAAATACATTTAACTTGAGATTTAAAAATAATGATAAAAATTACCAAAGCATTATTGTAGGGCTGAATGATGCCCTCTGTATCCTCATCGTTGAAGGAAATAGATCCTTCGAATACATAATCCCTGGTTCGTTTCTTGCGAATGATCGAAACTTTAGTCCTCTTCATCATCGGACCTCATTCTGTTCCCTTGACTATCATATTGATCACGTGTTGAGGCTCCATAGGGTCAACCTGTTTGTGATTTTCCCTGCCTTTGTAATGTCCTTTGGCTCGGTCACTTAAGAATTACCAAAGGTGACTATTTTTCAATAACCGAGCCACCTCCTTTCTCAATTGGCAACAATCCTCAGTCCTACGACTATGAGTACCATGATATTCTCACATTATGCTTGGATATCTTTGAGCTATATAAGATCTTAGTGGCCTCGGCCACCTTGCATCCTTGATATGGCCAATGGCTGAGACTAGATCTGTGGCGTTGACGTTAAAGTTGTATTCTGACAACTTCGGGCTATCCCCATCATTAGCAGACCCGTTGGCATCACCCCTAAACAGCAAACCTCGACTGCTCGGACCTCGATCAGTTTGCTTGTCACTCCTGCTCGAATGATGACTAGGACCATTTTTACCTCTATTGGACCTAAAGCCGGATTTCTCCGATTGAACATAAGGTAGGTATCTATCCTTTGACAGCCTTGTCTCTATTTCGGACATCCTTCTTGACCTTTCAGAACTCTTACTTCTGTTTACCGGACCTGAGGGAAGTTCAAGTTGATTATCCTCTACTCGAATCTTGGATTCATAGCTATTATGGACTTCGGCCCAAGTCACTGCCTCATACTCCAACAAATTTTCCTTTAACTTAAACGAGGCGGTAGAGCTTCGGGGGCTGAGACCCTTAGTAAAGGCTTGGCCGATGTACTCTTCCAGGATCGGGGGAGTTCCATTAAATCTATTTGCAACCTATTAATGAATTTTCGAAGTAATTCGTTATCTCTTTAATCAATTCTAAAGATGTCCGCCTTCCTTGCCTGCACCTTCTTGGCCCCAGCATGTGCTTTAACAAACGTATCCGCGAGCATCTCAAAAGAGGTGATGAAATGCTCGGGCAGATGGTCATACCAGGTTAGGTCCCCTTTAGACAGCGTTTCACCAAACCTTTTTAGTAGTACTGATTTGATTTCATCTTCTTCAACATCGTTGCCTTTTATGGCATAAGTATACGAAGTCACATGTTCCTATGGGTCTGTTGTTCTATCATGGATGTCGGGCATTTTGAACCTCTTCAGGACAAGCTTCGGGGCCGCACTCAGAGGAAAAGGCCTTTTAATGTATCTCTTTCGGTCTGGTCCTTTCAAGATCGGAGGGGCTCTCGGAATCTGGTCCACTCGAGAGTTGTACGTTTCTACCCTTTTCTCATTAGATTCAATTTGTTTAGCCAATGCTTCGAGCATTTTTAGGACCTTGGCAGATTCGCCGGACCTTGATCTGCTATCACTATTATCACTCCCCAGCCTTACTAGGCCCGAGCGAACCAAGCTAAAACATACATCATCTATGTCTCAGAAGACGAATAAGGCCCAGGAGGCCATCCTATAAACATAACATCATATCTGGGCAACAACTCACATAACATCAATGTACAATGGCCCACGAGGCCGACATACAACCTGACATAACATGACTAAAACTGTATACATTACTCTGTTTGCAAAGCCTCTGGGAATACAATCTGTAGTATACAAATCGGGATAGGGCCCCGACATACCGATAGTCTAAAGTACAGATACAACTACTAACTCGGCAATACTCCAGGAGAAAGTGGAGCTCACCAACCCAAGTTGATACTCGGAAAATCCTATCGATGCGATCCTCCTGGCAACCTTTCTGAACCTGCGGGCATGAACGTAGCGTCCCCAAGCAAAGGGACTACAGTACAAAATAATGTACCGAGTATGTAAGGCGGAAATAAAACATTATGATAACATACTATAAAAGAGAAGGATAAGAAGCAACCTGCAACCTGCTGACTTACCGCTGAAGTGTCACGCCCCAAATCTGAAGGGCCGCAACCGGCACCCGGTGCCTACCTGGACCGGGCGAACCAACATTTAAACTTACATTTAGCTAAGAACGTGGATAGGCCTAAAGTGGCCACCTGCACTCAGAAAAATCCAAACACAGATATATACATATAACTCTCTGCGGTCTGGCCGCCTCCTCAAGAAACAAAACGTTACTGTATGCGGTTCGGCCGCCTCATGGAATATATGCGAAACTGCTCAAACCACTGTACGAGCCGAAACGGCTCTCATAAGTAACTATGCATCAAAGGATGGGCCACGGACTGATTGATTGTACTATACATGTGTCTACAAGCCTCTAAAGAAGCATAACTGAATCATGGGCAGGACAAGGCTCCGGCTCACCCGTCGTCCATAAACACGAAAGAAAGAATCCACATAGACCTAGCAACTCCAAACAAAAGGGAGGTCATGATAGCATCCATGGTAGCTCATAATTATTGAAGGACGTGGATGAAGATTTAGAAGTTCCAAGTAGACCCATGACAAGATCTCAAACGAGGAAATTGCAAGACAAGCTTAATGGGCTGCAATCAACAATTCAAAAGTGTCTTGTGATGGAAGAAGAGCTCCAGCCCAATTCAGATTTTTTCCCCAAGTCTTACACTTATTTGGAGGCCCAAATTAAAGTCAAAAGTGAGATGGAATGAGGCCCAAATCATCCCCAAAAGAAGAAGTTTCCAGCAGCCCAAAATTAGCCCAAATATTAGTTTCTAGAATAAATATTTAATTGTTGTTTTTATCTATGTTGACTTGCATTGGTCCAAGTGTGGGTAGTCTTCTAGGTTGTTTTAATCTATGTTGACTGCCTTGGTCCAAGTGTGGGAAGTCATCTATGCTTCTAGGAAGATAATTCCCATTTATTTCTATTTTGACTAGCTCCTTCTTTACAACTATATAAAGGGGTGATTGTCATTCATTGTAAATGAGATTTTGAAGAATATATTATATTGAGAGTTCTTTTGAACCTTTGTGGCGTTACTTTAGGATTTATCTATCAACCTAACTAGTTCCTAGTTCAAGGTAGTAAGATAATTTCTTCCTTGATATCTTTGATTTGTTTTTGGTATTCTTTCGAAGGCGGTTAGTTCTAAATACTAATTGTTGTCTTAAGTTACTCACAAAGCGGTCAGGATCCTAATCTACTGTTTTGATTTGTTATCTCAAGTAAAGGCGTTAGATTTCTTCCTATAAATCTATACGTTGTTACTTGGATCTTGTCAAGACTTCAGAACTAACGTTCTTGGAAATTCGTGGATTGTTCCTTCGAATTTCCCATATCTTTTATTTTCTAGTTTTTAGATTCTTTCTATATTTGCTTCCGCACTTCTTATATTTAAATTATAAATTTGGGATCTGCCTAGCCTCGTTGTTATCAATTGGTATCAGAGCGGTTCTATCAAGATTCCGTTCTTGATAATCTTGGGGATTTCTTGAAAAAAAAAGAGCAAAAAAAAAAAAAAAATTTAAAAGTCTGTAGCAGTGAACAGTGACGAAAAAAAAAGTTTAGTGTTTGCTCTTCAAGAAATTTCTTCCATTTATTTGTTTTCTAAAGATAAAGATATAAAACAAGAAGAGGGGATCCTAGATCTTTAAAGCTAAGAAGCAATCAATTTTTTTCTTACTCCTTTAATCTTGTTAAAAAAAAGTCCTTTTTATTCGAGTCTTGTTTCAACTAAATTCTAATTCTTTCTAGGATTGGTTCTTCATTTTCTTTAGTGCCCAAAAATTCTTTGTTTTACTACTAAGGGCTTGATTCTGGTGGGTTTAATTATAAATCCATAAAGTGTTTTCCCAAAGGTTTTTTGAGCGGAAAAAGGCAAGAGTGAGTGAGAACAATTGAGGGAAAAAAAGCCAAAATTTGAGTGATAAATAGTTTTTGAGATGACCAATACAGGTGGTAGTGATGATGAAAGGAGGGCTCGTCAAGAAACTGAAATCCGAGGAAGAAATGACTTCACTCTACAAGCTATGCACCAACAATTCGAAAGATGGACCTTGCAATTTCAAGAGATCAAGGATGCCATTGCTGAAGAAAATGAGACAATAGCTGAACTTAGGAGGGGAGATCAACATGTTGTACAACCACAAAATAATCCTAGGCCTCAAAATAGAAGCAATATGCCCTATGCCCCCATTGTAAATCAAGAAAACCCTATAGATGATTTTGTTGATGATCTTGATGTAAATCTAGATAGGGTAGGGAGAGATAGGAGGGGACAACGAGGAAGAGTGGAAGATGATAACATTAATAGCATAAAGATGAAGATGCCAACTTTCAAGGGGACAAGAGATCCAGACTTGTACCTAGATTGGGAGCGGAAAGTTGAAGCCATTTTTTATTGTCACAACTATTCTGAAGCTAAGAAGGTAAAGCTTGCCGTTGTTGAATTTTCTGACTATGCTTCTATTTGGTGGAAAAAGCTTACAAGGGATAGACAACAAGATGGAGAACCACCCATTGCTACTTGGGCTGAGATGAAGAGAGTCATGAAGAAGAGGTTTGTGCCTTCCCACTTTCAAAGAGACCTACAAATGCGTCTTCGAAGATTGGAGCAGGGAACCATGACTGTTGATGAATACTTCAAAGCTATGGATATGGCTATGATCCAAGCTAATTGTATGGAAGATTAAGAGGCTACTATGGCTAGATTTCTTAATGGTTTAAATAAAGAAATAGCTGATGTAGTAGAGATACAACAATATGTAACTTTAGATGAGTTAGTGGATATGGCTGTAAAACTAGAAAAGAAAATTAAAAGAAAGTAGCAAGCTAGCTCGTAGAGGAGTCGGCCAAACACCAATTCAAAGAATCCATGGCCGAAACAAGATGTGACTTCTAGGCCTCAAGAAGGCAAAGGGAAGGCCAAAGTAGATGACAAAGAGGGAGGTAAAACTTTTAATCCTAAATCACCAAAACTTCTACTTCTATTCAATGTTACAAATGTCATGGAAGAGGGCATATGATGCATGAATGTCCAAATAGAAGAAATATTCTCATAAAAGAAGATGGAGAGTATGAGAGTGAAAAAAGTGAGGTAGAGGAAGAAGAGGGAGGTGCGAGTGAAGATGACGTAGAGTTGGCTAATAGTGGTTTTGTTGGGGTAGCTAGGAGGATTCTTGATGGAGAAAATGAGAGTAAAAAAAGTGAGAATGAGGAAGAAGAGGGAGGTGTGAGTGAAGATGATGTACAACTTCCTTTTAATGATAGTTTTGTTGCAGGAGTTAGGAGGATTATGACTATCAATTTGGGAGTCAATAGTGAAGAACAAAGGGAAAATATATTCCATACTAGGTGTCGGATAAGGGGGAGAACTTGTTCTATGATTATTGACAGTGGTGGTTGTGCTAATGTAGTGAGTTCACACTTGGTAGATATGTTAGGGATTGCATGCATGAAACACCCTAAGCCCTATAGACTCCAATGGTTGAATGATAATGGTGAACTAAAAGTCAACAAACAATGCATGATTTCATTCAATGTTAGCAGGTATGAGGATGATACTCTTTGTGATGTCATTCCTATGCAAGCTTGTCATATCTTGCTTGGTCGTCCATGGCAGTTCGATAGGAATACTTTTCATGATGGAAGGAAGAATAGATGTTCACTTGAGCTTAATGGCAAGAAGTATACTCTTGCACCTTTAACACCTTCTTAGGTGTTTAAAGATCAAAAGAGATTGAGGGAATCAATGGGAAAACAAAGGGGACAGAAAAAAGGTGAGCTTGAGGGAAAAGAAATGAAAGATGGCCAAGAGAGAGAGAAAGAGGGCAGCAACTTAAGCTAAGAGGTAAAAGAGGGTTTGAGTGGAAAAAAAGAAAGTTTTGGTGAGAGGAAAGAGGCTAAGGGAAAGAAAAAAGAGAGTCTCTATATAAAATCCAAAGAGTGTTTGAATGCAAGAAAAGAGGGACTGCCCATAATACTACTTACTTACAAAGAAGTCTTGATTAATTCTGAGCTACTAACTTCTTCTTTGCCAAGTAGTGTTTTTTCTCTTTTGCAGAACTTTGATGATATCTTTCCTGAAGATATTCTTAAAGGTCTTCCACCTTTGCGTGGAATTGAACACCAAATTGACTTTGTGCCTGGTGCACAAATTCCAAATAGGCCTACTTATAGGAGTAATCCTGAAGAGACAAAGGAGTTGCAAAGGCAGGTTGAAGAGTTGCTTAAAAAGGGGTTTGTGCGAGAGAGCCTGAGTCCTTGCTCAGTTCCTGTTCTATTAGTGCCCAAAAAAGATGGATCTTGGAGGATGTGCGTGGATTGTCGAGCTATCAACAAGATTACGGTAAAGTATCGTCATCCTATTCCTCGTCTTGATGACATGTTGGATCAATTGCATGGGTCTAAAATCTTTTCTAAAATTGATCTAAAGAGTGGTTACCATCAGATTCGAATGAATCCTGGAGATGAATGGAAAACTGCTTTTAAGACCAAATATGGGCTTTATGAGTGGTTAGTTATGCCTTTTGGCTTGACTAATGCACCCAGCACGTTCATGAGATTGAGGAATCATGTTTTTAAGGATTTTCATGGAAAGTTTGTGGTGGTTTATTTTGATGATATCTTGATCTTTTCTAAAACTCTAGATGAGCATGTAGAAGACCTAAAACAAGTTTTTGAAGTTCTTAGAAAACAACAATTGTTTGCTAATCTCAAAAAGTGTGCCTTTTGTGTGGATCGTGTGGTATTCTTGGGTTTTGTGGTCAGTTCTAAGGGAGTTGAGGTTGATGAAGAGAAAATCAAGGCAATCAGAGAGTGGCCTAAACCTAGGAGCACCATTGATGCTCCTCTAACTGAAGTTATAAGAAAGATAAGGGTTTTACATGGGGGAAAGACCAAGATGATGCTTTTAACTTGTTGAAAGAAAAATTATGTTCTGCTCCTCTTTTGCAATTACCTAATTTTTCTAAGTCTTTTGAGGTTGAATGTGATGCTTCTGGAAAAAGGAATAGGTGCTGTTTTAATGCATGAGTCCAAGCCTATTGCATACTTTAGTGAAAAGTTGAGTGGAGCTACATTGAACTACTCAACTTATGACAAAGAGCTATATGCTTTGGTAAAGGCTTTAGCTACTTGGCAGCATTATTTGTGGCCTAGAGAGTTTGTGGTTAAGACTGATCATGAATCCTTGAGATATTTGAAGAGCCAAGGTAAGCTTAATCGTAGGCATGAAAAACGGGTTGAATTTATTGAAACGTTTCCATATGTGATTGCTTACAAGCAAGGAAAGGAGAATGTGGTTGCTGATGCACTGTCAAGAAGGTATGTCTTAGTCTCTACTCTTACTTCTAAGCTGATGGGTTTTGCTCAAATCAAGGGCCTTTATGCTAATGATTCTGATTTTGGCAAGGTTTTTGCAGAATGTAAGTTGGGTCCTTATGACCGGTTTAATCTTCAAGATGGATTTTTTTTAATGAAAATAAATTGTGTATCCCTAATTGCTCTTTGTGTGAATTGTCTGTTAGGGAAGCACATTGTGGTGGACTCATGGGACACTTCGGAGTGCCCAAAACTTTGGATATACTTGTTGAACATTTCTTTTGGCCAGGCATGCGAAAGGATGTTGAGAAAGTGTGCTCTCAATGTCTTGAATGTAAACAAGCCAAATCGAAAGTGTTACCACATGCTCTTTATACTCCTTTACCTGTTCCCACTTCCCTTTGGCTTGATATTTCCATGGATTTTGTGTTAGGTTTGCCTAGAACTAAGCATGGTAAGGACAGTATATTTGTAGTGGTAGATAGATTTTCAAAAATGGCTCGGTTTATTCCATGTTTGAAGACTAATGATGCATCACATATGGCTGATTTGTTTGTAAAAGAAATGGTTAAATTACATGGTATACCTAAAACTATTATTAGTGATAGGGATGCTAAGTTTTTAAGTCACTTTTGGAGGGTTCTTTGGGGAAAGTTGGGAACTAAACTACTATTTTCTACGTCTTGTCACCCGCAAACTGACGGGCAAACAGAAGTAGTTAATAGGACTTTAGGGAATATGTTGAAGGCTGTTCTAAAAGGAAAATTGACATTTTGGGAAGAACATTTGGCCATGGTAGAGTTTGCCTATAATAGAACAGTCCATTCTTCTATAGGTAAGTCTCCTTTTGAAGTCGTTTATGGCTTTAATCCCCTCACCCCCTTGATTTACTGCCTTTGCCTACTGATAATATTGTTAATCTTGATGGTAGGAAGAAGGCTGAAATGATGAAGAAGATTCATGAACAAACAAAGCCTGCAATTGAGCGAAAGAATGAGCAGACTGCCTTAAGGAGAAATAAGGGGCGAAAATCTGTTATTTTTAAGCCCGGGGATCAAGTATGGGTGCATTTCAGGAAGGAAAGGTTTGCTGCCCAAAGAAGATCCAAACTAGACCCAAGAGGAGATGGTCCATTTGAAGTCCTTGAAAGGATTGGAGACAATGCTTACAAACTTGATCTTCCTAGTGAGTATCAAGTTAGTGCTACTTTCAATGTTTCTGATCTTTCCTTATTTGATGCAGGTTTAAATTCGAGGACGAATTCATCTCAAGAAGAGGGGAATGATAGCATCCATGGTAGCTCAGAATTATTGAAGGACGTGGATGAAGATTTGGAAGTTCCAAGAAGACCCATGACAAGATCTCAAACGAGGAAATTGCAAGACAAGCTTAATGGGCTGCAATCAACAATTCAAAAGTGTCTTGTGATGGAAGAAGAGCTCCAGCCCAATTCAGATTTTTTCCTCAAGTCTTACACTAATTTGGAGGCCCAAATTAAAGTCCAAAGTGAGATGAAATGAGGACCAAATCAGCCCCAAAAGAAGAAGTTTCCAGCAGCCCAAAATTAGCCCAAATATTAGTTTCTAGAATAAATATTTAATTGTTTTTTTATCTATGTTGACTTGCATTGGTCCAAGTGTGGGTAGTCTTCTAGGTTGTTTTAATCTATGTTGACTGCCTTGGTCCAAGTGTGGGAAGTCATCTATGCTTCTAGGGAAGATAATTCCCATTTATTTCTATTTTTACTAGCTCCTTCTTTACACTATATAAAGGGGTGATTGTCATTCATTGTAAATGAGATTTTGAAGAATATATTATATTGAGAGTTCTTTTGAACCTTTGTGGCATTACTTTAGGATTTATCTTTCAACCTAACTACTTCCTAGTTCAAGGTAGTAAGATAATTTCTTCCTTGATATCTTTGATTTCTTTTTGTTATTCTTTCGAAGGCGGTTAGTTCTAAATACTAATTGTTGTCTTAAGTTACTCACAAAGCGGTCAGGATCCTAATCTACTCTTTTGATTTGTTATCTCAAGTAAAGGCGTTAGATTTCTTCCTATAAATCTATACGTTGTTACTTGGATCTTGTCAAGACTTTAGAACTAACGTTCTTGGAAATTCGTGGATTGTTCCTTCGAATTTCCCATATCTTTTATTTTCTAGTTTTTAGATTCTTTTCAATATTTGCTTCCGCACTTCTTATATTTTAATTATAACTTTGGGATCTCCCTAACCTCGTTGTTATCAGGTCATCACCAACGGATGTCCAGTACTGTCTACTGAGGAGTTCTATCAATCTGTCCATATATATCTGCAGGCATGAATGCAGCATCCCCCCAGCAAAAGGGACATCAGTACGAAAAATATACCTAGTATGTAGGGCAGATGAGTAACATACACATAGGAGTCATGAATGAAATCTGAAAATCATAAGCTAATTGACTAACTGAATACATTTGTATGTCTGACTGTCTGAACATATCTGTATGAATGCATCTATATGTCTGACTATCTGAACATACCTGTATGAATGCATCTGCTTACTGAAAATGCCTCTGGGAGCGTACGGCCCGATCCATATCCCATATAGGCCCCTTCGGGCATAATAACATAAAGGCCCCTTCGGGCATAATAGCATAATGGCCCCTTCGGGCAGCCCTTCAGGCATCAAAATCATCATCACTGTGCACCAGCTGATCGGGTGGTAATGCGTATATAACGCCTTGCCCATTTCCCCATACCCCATATATATATATATATATATATATATATATATATATATGTACACACATAATATACGTGTATATAGCGCCTTCTGGTCACGGGTCAATATGCATATATGTAAATGAGTGCAATGCATGAATGTGAACTAACATAATCATGATATAAACTCAGACCCATGAACAGAAGGAACAATCATAACAAGGGGTATAGGATCATCAAGAACTGAGATACTACTTCTAAGAGTAGAGTAATATGGAGACTCGATTAGTCATTGTTTTCTCATGTCATAGGATCATGCCAAAATGAAAGAAAGGGAAAGCCTTAAAATACCTGGAAGCTTTCTTCTCGACTTTTCCAACTTACTTTCTGTCTTGCAATTTACATAAGATCATTCGTAGTCTCGTAATCTACATATAAAACCATTCATACTATTGTTAGGCTCATTATCATATGCTTGTGTTTAGCCCTCAAATTAAATCCTCTTAAAATTTGCCGAAATTTGGGCAGTATCTCCCCTGTTTATATCCCTAGCTCGAAATTACAATACTAACAAAACAACAACAATAACAGCGCTAACATCAACAACATCATCATCAATACCAAAATATACTCAATAAAACATCCCACACGATGTTTACCCAATTTCTCAACCAATCAATAGACTTTATGAAGCTTTAACAACTAAATCTCTTTGATACAATTCGTAATATTAATAATAAGGAATATCCTTACCTCAATCAAGGTTGGAAGAACTTGATATCTTATTTATCTTCAATAGGCTCCTTCTATCCATCAAGATTTGATATATCAAAAAATAACTACAAAACTCTCTACGCTTCCCGAGCCTCGGATGTAGTCCCGTTACTTTAATCCGCTAAAAAAAATGATCCTTCAATGTTTCTTGGGTCTCTTGGGAGCTTTTTAGTGGAGAGGAGTGGAGAAAATGAAGCCAGAGACCAGATTTTGGTATTTAAATAGGAGCTCAAGGTCGGTTCGGGTACGCTCTGTCAGTACGGTAGCACGCGGTTCTGCTCTGTCAGCCTAACTTGTAATGTCCATAATTCTCAACGAAGTTCATTTTAGGATTGTGTTTCACCTAAAAACTACTCATACACTAAAAGATATTCCTTCCCCAAGTTAGACCAGAATTATTGTACGAAACCTTGCCCGTCTTTTCTCCAAAGTCATACTACTCAATTTATTAAACTCATTTCCTTATAGGATTTTCCGGTATTCCTTATATACATCGTTTACTCATAAAATATACTTAATAATGCTTCACTTCATATATTCCAAAGTTATTTTACTTAGCCATAGCTCGACATACTTACGCTTAAATTTAACAAGTGTTTCTTCAGACGTACGGGATATAACATGAAGCCATAACCTGTGTGATACTATAACCTCTTACGTACCACTGTATACATCTCTATGTATCTATAACGTTACTGGTTTGATGAGGATCTAGCGTTTTTGTCTCTCTACATTCCCACATGCCTATCCACATCTA
This sequence comes from Lycium barbarum, assembly GCF_019175385.1. Classification (NCBI taxonomy): domain Eukaryota; kingdom Viridiplantae; phylum Streptophyta; class Magnoliopsida; order Solanales; family Solanaceae; genus Lycium; species Lycium barbarum. The sequence goes on from NC_083346.1 coordinate 54,696,981, forward strand.
TGTACAATGCTATGGTTCTAAGTAATTTATCATCTGTGTTGCGGCGTGCAACCCGATCCAAATATCTATACATATGTTGTGAAACGTCCAACCCAATCCATATATCAATACATATGTTGCGAAATGTGCAACCCGATCCATCTATCAATACATATGTTGCGGACGTGCAACCCGATCCATATATTAATACATATGTTGCGGAACATGCAATCTGATCCATGTACCAATACATATGTTGCAGAACATGCAACCCGATCCATATATCAATACATATGTTGGGGAACGTGCAACCCGATCCATATATCAATACATATGTTGCGGAACGTGCAACCCGATCTATATATCAATACATATGTTGCGGAGAGTGCAACCCGATCCATACATCGATACCGTCTCATATCTTATTCTCACTTACATAAGGATTAGGGAACCTCTTTCTTGTCTCTTTAACTTCAATACTAACATCATATATCTCATTAGGGGATTATGAACTCTATACGAAATATGTTCCATAATACATTTCTCAAGAGCACCTTTCTGAACTTATCAGAGTAACGTAAGGTCATTGTACCTCCGATTACATTACGAAGAACGAACATCATTATCATGAATCTCAATGAAGCTTAGAACCTGATTCATATCATGTTTAAAGAACTTCACTAAGAAACAAACAACATGGATACCCTTGATTGCTAAGAGTAGAGCTTTTTGAAAACAACATTCGTTTACATTTCAAATCGTTTCTAAAACATGCCAAGAGAAAGAAGAGTTAACCTTAACATACTTTAACCTTGTTGTGTCCTTAATACTTCTCAAGAAATCCATAAAGCCATTCAATCCAATCACACAACATAGAGAAGCTTCTAATCAAAGCTAAGTAAGTTTAACCTACAAATTAAGCTAGTAGCTTGTCTACGTGAATTCGGACAGCATCTCTGTCACACCCCGACTTTACTAGGGTGTGATGGGCACCCGACCCCATATCTGGAGCCGGGCGAACCCGCTGACTCTTGTTACGTATAGAAACCCTTGAATCAGTAAAGAAAGAAATACATAGTAAGCTCTCCAATATTTTTTTTTCTTTTCATAAGTAAGCTCTTACATCATGTAAGACTCGTGACATAAAACATAATAGCATATCGGCTGTTGGAGCCGCTTACAGACTGACAACCCAATACCCATTGCTTTGTCTGCAAAGTCTTTAACATAGAACAGAACATCATAGCATATACTTGGACTTGGCAATTCTCCGGGACAAGTGGAGTTCGCCATCTCCGCTGGAACATCTTTAGTAAGGTCTTTTAATCATCTGGGAGTACCTGCGCGGCATGAAACGCAGCCCCCAAAGAAGAGGGGTCAGTACGAGTAATGTACTGAGTATGTAAAGCATGAATAGTGAAATAATAAAGGAATATGCAGTATGAATAATAACGGAATAGACATATGGAGCTTATCTTGGAACAGAACTAACCTGTACATGAAAGCCTTTCTGCGGATGCCATGCATGCTTAGTTTCTTTTTCAGAAAAACGGTGCTTCTTATTTACATGTACAGAAAACAGAACATTTCATTTATTTACATTCACAGACGCCGAGTACATCGGCTCTCCCACCCCCTCCCCAACAGTGTCCCAATATATTATATATATATATATATATATATATCACATATACAGACGCCGTATCCGGCTCTCCCATATCCTGCGTCCGGGACGAAATCCAGCTGAATCAGGTGGTGATATAACAGTGGCCCTTCCCCTTTCCCCATATACATATACATATACATATACATATTCACATTCATATACATATGTCATAGAATTGGCATGCATGAGAGCCCAAAGAAAGTCATGTGTCCATCAGAGTGACGTAAGGTCGGTGACCTTCGATTACGTTATGGAATAATCATGGTCACTTTGTCTCACCTTGAAGGAACGAGTATTTTAAGGCGAGACTATCAACGGAAAATAGCCTTAAGAGAGAGAGCATAGAATAAAATCATGGACATTATAACCGCCAATTCATATGCTTTGAAGTCTTTTAGAAACTAGTGTCATAGCTAAGGAATAGAATTGAGGTTCAAGAACTATTATAACACTTTCACATTCACATTAAATTCTTAGCTCAAGACTCCTAGTCATAGAATCATTCTTTTCGTACTTATCATAGGCATATTCTCTTTCTTAACATCATCATCATCATTGTCGTCATAGAAGTATTCTCATTGGGATAGGTATGGTACTTGTCATCTGATAACGGAATAAGGATCAAGGTTTCTTTTGGATTCAGCTTCAAAGTAAGTCAAGCGGAACAATAAGGTAAATCCGGGAACCAGTGGGCCCACCTCGGATCAAATGAGGCGGCGTACCAAATTTACATATGTTACATGTCATGGCGTTGCTTGTGAGGGTTTTAGGGTAGTCGGGTCCTATTTATGCGAGTTCTAGAGGTTTAGGAAATTCATCCAACATTTTGCACACTTTTTAATTCAATTCTACTGAATGAAAAAAAGGAAACTTTAGGCGCGGATTCCGGAGAATAGAGTTGTCCCCGAGGCTCGTATTCGACCTATTATGTCTAAGACATGCCAAAGAAGGAAGGGTGAAGCCTTACATACCTTTTCCGCTCCTTTTGCTTCTCCAAACTCAAGCTCCAAATTCACCAAAATCTACAAATTGGTCACATTTACCAAACCTTAATTAGAGCATTTAGAAGTGGGTTTTTAAAGTAACATTTGTCTGCCGAAATTTCGGCAGCATTTCCCCTGTAAATACATCGTCCCCAAGAATCTATCTTGGCCAATTTCAATCAACAAAAATCCGGGAATTCAACCCGGCCAAACTATCAACCCAATGCCAACAATCATACCAACAATTTCAATAATTTTACTCAAAACACCTTCTAACATTAATAACTCGTTTCACATAATTCAACGGCGTTTTGTTTAGATTCCAACCATCTACCACAACATAATCCGCAACCTTCCAAATTAAATGAAACATCAATAACACATTTCTTACCTTTAACTTCAAGAACCACATCAACAATCTACACGTCGACAACTTCATTTCAAACTACCAAACCATCATTTTCATCATAGAATCCACATTAACAACAACTAGAATATCCAATAAAATTAATTTACCATAGCTACCAAAACAGCCCCTTAGTCGGCCACAACTACGTCATGCATATTTCCATGGATTTTCATTTTTTTTTCATGCATTACAACAACAACCAACCTACTACATAAACTTAGTTCATTATACTTACATTCAACAGCACATACAAGGCCACACACACACCATGCTCGGCTACAATTTAAACATCCATATTTTCTTATGAATTCTATTCTTTCCCACATACTAAAACATACCAAACCATTCATAACACAATCAAGGAGATGAATTCTTACCTTTCCTTCACAACTTCTCAACTTAGCTATGGTTGGAGTTTTGCACCAAAGAATAATTCTCTTGCTTCAACAATTATACCATGTTGGAGAGCATCTTTGAATTAGTAGAAATACTATGAGAAATAAATTTTTGGGGCAAGATTTTTGGTCTTCTCTTTCTCCTCCTTCTTGGCCGAATTGGCCCCTCCTCTTTCTTCTTCTTCTATATTTTTTTTTTCCTTTCTCTACAACTTCTTGAGCTAAAAAGATGACCTCTCCTATCTATATATATACTTGGCTTCTTCAAGCATGTGAGAAGCACATGCTCTCTTTATTCATTTTTTTTTCTTCTTCTAGAGCTTTCATCCTTTTTCTTGAATTCTCTTAAGTAAAAGATGACTTACTTGTTTCATTTTAGCCACCACTTCTTTATATATACACTTAGGCCCCTTAAGTAAGAATGTGGACACTTGGCCATCCTTTCTTTCTCTAGAGAATTCCCCCTTTTTTTTTGAATTTTTTCTTAGAATAAAAGATGACCTAATATCTTACCATGTACACTTTGGTCCCTCAAGAACTTTCTTGAATGCCTTGTGAAATTCCCATTTTGCCGCTCGACTTTCCTCAATATTACCATTACCATTTTGAAATTTCTCCTTTTTGCCCTTAACCTTTCTCAATATTTCCGTCCAATAATATTCATAAATGATATTCATAACTAACTTGTGCACAAAATTTTTTTTGAAAATGGTCTCGCCTTTAACTTTCCACGATGACTTTGAAATATCCAAACGTGCAAAATACGGGCTATAACAGCCTCCCCCCCCCCCCCCCCGCCCCTTTAGGGGGCTCCTTTGCTGACACTTGATAGTGTTGCAATTCCTTTTTAGGTCTACTATAATATGGCCTCCCCCCCCCCTTTAGGGGGCTCCTTATATGCCAACAGTCCTTCTATGAAATCTTGGTCTATCCCTTATCCCTCATCTCTTTGAGGTTTCTTACCTCTCACCTCCTTCCGATACTTTGATCTCTTTGTTTTCCACTTGCTCAATCTTTTCTTTCCAATTTTCGTCACACTAGAATTCATCCATTTTGACTTGTAGTGGAGATGATACCAATTTTCCTAGTAGCGCCTTCATCATTTATTCCTGCTGTCACTCGATCTTTGGTACCCCTTCGAACTTCGGTACCCTTGCGTGATCAATGCCTCTTTTTCCGTAGCTCCGATCGCTGGGACTCACATGTCCTCCGATACGATCATATATAGAATACGCTACACCTTCATACATATATATATATAATGCACTTTCTGCCTCTTCACCGATCTAGTTTGCCTCGTCCTACGTGTCTTCCTATGGTCTCCAATCATCCCATACACTCTAGTTTTCCTTGGACTACCCTAGCTTTTCATTTGTCCCTTATGTCTCAATTTATAGAATTTCTTGCCAACTTCCCAGGGGGTCACCCATCATGAAATTGCTCCCACCTGAGCACGCTTAACCCAAAAGCTTCACTGAAACTTGGTGCCTTAATGCCGATATTTTCGCGTCCGCTTCTTCACATGACCTTTATTACATGTTTTGGAGCGAGTCGAGGTTTCACAGGCTCCCAGGCACTTTCGTAACGCGTCCTTCTTTCACAATTACGGTTTTACCCTTTTGGTTCCCGATGTTCATCTTCCGCCTGTGTGTATGGCTACCTCCTGTCCTGGACTTCTAGATTCCCGATGGTAGCGATCTCACCTTCGTTGCCACGCCCAAATCCATAACCTTTCTGAAACAACGCATCTCACTTATTACCTGTTTACAGTATCTTCTGCCCCCGTCTCTTCCTACTAGGCGTATCTATTCTGACAGACCTCCTTTTCCATTCTTACTTTTCCAAATCCGTACGTAGCAAGTACCGACAATACTTCACGGAACACGCGGCTATATGACATATTCCGCCATCAGAACTTCCAGTTCCAAGTAACAGAACAATTATCCAGGCTTACCTTTGTAACTTGCCATCTCGTCACTTGTCTTCTTTCGTCGCCACTAGGCTTCTGCGAAAATCGACGGCTAGTATAAGGAATCTTATTGCCTATGACTTGGCTCTATCGCATGATCTAAGACAGAAAGAAGGTCAACATTTCCTAGATGCCCCGCAGCCTCCTGTTTATAAATGTGGCCGGCTTTACACTCATAAACAGCACTCTACTGGACACGACTTTGCAGACAACCCCTTAGACCGACCTGCTCTGATACCACTCTGTCACACCCCGACTTTACTAGGGTGTGATGTGACATAAAACATAATAGCATATCGGCTGCTGGAGCCGCTTACAGACTGACAACCCAATACCCATTGCTTTGTCTGCAAAGTCTCTAACATAGAACAGAACATCATAGCATATACTTGGACTTGGCAATTCTCCGGGACAAGTGGAGTTCGCCATCTCCGCTGGAACATCTTTAGTAAGGTCTTCTAATCATCTGGAAGTACCTGCGCGGCATGAAACGCAGCCCCCAAAGAAGAGGGGTCAGTACGAGTAATGTACTGAGTATGTAAAGCATGAATAGTGACATAATAAAAGAATATACGGTATGAATAATAACGGAATAGACATATGGAGCTTATCTTGGAACAGAAGTAACCTGTACATATGAATGCCTTTCTGCGGATGCCATGCATGCTTAGTTTCTTTTTCAGAAAAACGGTGCTTCTTATTTACATGTATAGAAAACAGAACATTTCATTTAACAGTGTCCTTTATTTACATTCACAGACGCCGAGTACATCGGCTCTCCCACCCCCCTCCCCAACAGTGTCCTAACATATTATATATATATATATATATATATATATATATATATATATATATATATATATATATATATATATATATATATATATATATATATATATATATATATATATATATCACATATACAGACGCCGTATCCGGCTCTCCAATATCCCGCGTCCGGGACGAAATCCAGCTGAATCAGGTGGTGATATAACAGTGGCCCTTCCCCTTTCCCCATATACATATACATATACATATTCACATTCATATATATATGTCATACAATTGGCATGCATGAGAGCCCAAAGAAAGTCATGTGTCCATCGGAGTGACGTAAGGTCGGTGACCTCCGATTACGTTATGGAATAATCATGGTCACTTTGTCTCACCTTGAAGGAACGCGTATTTTAAGGCGAGACTACCAACGGAAAATAGCCTTAAGAGAGATAGCATAGAATAAAATCATGGACATTATAACCGCCAATTCATATGCTTTGAAGTCTTTTAGAAACTAGTGTCATAGCTAAGGAATAGAATTGAGGTTCAAGAACTAGTATAACACTTTCACATTCACATTAAATTCTTAGCTCAAGACTCCTAGTCATAGAATCATTCTTTTCGTACTTATCATAGGCATATTCTCTTTCTTAACATCATCATTATCATTGTCGTCATAGAAGTATTCTCATTGGGATAGGTATGGTACTTGTCATCTGATAACGGAATAAGGATCAAGGTTTCTTTTGGATTCAGCTTCAAAGTAAGTCAAGAGGAACAATAAGGTAAATCCGGGAACCAGTGGGCCCACCTCGGATCAAATGAGGCGGCGTACCAAATTTACATATGTTACATGTCATGGCGTTACTTGTGAGGGTTTTAGGGTTGTCGGGTCCTATTTATGCGAGTTCTAGAGGTTTAGGAAATTCTTCCAACATTTTGCACACTTTTTAATTCAATTCTATTGAATGAAAAAAGGGAAACTTTAGGCGCGGATTTCGGAGAATAGAGTTGTCCCCGAGGCTCGTATTCGACCTATTATGTCTAAGACATGCCAAAGAAGGAAGGGTGAAGCCTTACATACCTTTTCCGCTCCTTTTGCTTCTCCAAACTCAAGCTCCAAATTCACCAAAATCTACAAATTGGTCACATTTACCAAACCTTAATTAGAGCATTTAGAAGTGGGATTTTACAGTAACATTTGTCTACCGAAATTTCGGCAGCATTTCCCCTGTAAATACATCGTCCCCAAGAATCTATCTTGGCCAATTTCAATCAACAAAAATCCGGGAATTCTACCCGGCCAAACTATCAACACAATGCCAACAATCATACCAACAATTTCAATAATTTTACTCAAAACACCTTCTAACATTAATAACTCGTTTCACATAATCAACGACGTTTTGTTTAGATTCCAACCAACTACCACAACAAAATCCGCAACCTTCCAAATTAAATGAAACATCAATAACACATTTCTTACCTTTAACTTCAAGAACCACATCAACAATCTACACGTCGACGACTTCATTTCAAACTACCAAACCATCATTTTCATCATAGAATCCACATTAACAACAACTAGAATATCCAATAAAATCAATTTACCATAGCTACCAAAACAGCCCCTTAGTCGGCCACAACTACATCATGCATATTTCCATGGATTTTCATTTTGTTTTCATGCATTACAACAACAACCAACCTACTACATAAATTTAGTTCATTATACTTACATTCAACAGCACATACAAGGCCACACACACACCATGCTCGGCTACAATTTAAACATCCATATTTTCTTATGAATTCTATTCTTTCCCACATACTACAACATACCAAACCATTCATAACACAATCAAGGAGATGAATTCTTACCTTTCCTTCACAACTTCTCAACTTAGCTAAGGTGGAGTTTTGGACAAAGAATAATTCTCTTGCTTCAACAATTATACCATGTTGGAGAGCATCTTTGAATTAGTAGAAATACTATGAGAAATAAATTTTTGGGGCAAGATTTTTGGTCTTCTCTTTCTCGTCCTTCTTGGCCGAATTGGCCCCTCCTCTTTCTTCTTCTTCTATATTTTTTTTTTCCTTTCTCTACAACTTCTTGATTTAAAAAGATGACCTCTCCTATCTATATATATACTTGGCTTCTTCAAGCATGCGAGAAGCACATGCTCTCTTTATTCATTTTTTTTTCTTCTTCTAGAGCTTTCATCCTTTTTCTTGAATTCTCTTAAATAAAATATGACTTACTTGTTTCATTTTAGCCACCACTTCTTTATATATACACTTAGGCCCCTTAAGTAAGAATGTGGACACTTGGCCATCCTTTCTTTCTCTAAAGAATTCCCCCTTTTTTTTTTTGAATTTTTTCTTAGAATAAAAGATGACCTAATATTTTACCATGTACACTTTGGTCCCTCAAGAACTTCCTTGAATGCCTTGTGAAATTCCCATTTTGCCCCTCGACTTTCCTCAATATTACCATTTACCATTTTGAAATTTCTCCTTTTTTCCCTTAACCTTTCTCAATATTTCCGTCCAATAATATTCATAAATGATATTCATAACTAACTTGTGCACAAATTTCTTTTTGAAAATGGTCTCGCCTTTAACTTTCCACGATGACTTTGAAATATCCAAACGTGCAAAATACGGGCTATAACAATCTCCCCTGTAACATTCACTTCCATCCAACTCAGCTCAATCCCATACAACAATACAACATCAATCATAATGCATATTCAAGTTTCCATACTAAGTTAAATCAAAAGCCATCTCATAGATTCTTCCAAAACAGCCCATATGCACAACATCTTGTTTCTTCATGTTCTATTTCAAGTTTACTTCCAATCTTTTCATTAATCCTCATATAAACGTATAAGAATGAACCAAAGCAGCTATTACATCCTATTCGTATTACATACCATGATTTCCAGCAACAACAACAACTACATACCATTCAAAACAGCCCAACAACACAAGAGCAACATCTTATCTTTCTTTCAAGTTTGTCTTACCTTTGTTCACTTAATTCACACAAGCAATACCAAAATAATCTTAAATATAACCAAGAAGGTGAAGTACTTAGCTAAAATAGCAACTTCAAGTCAAAACCCTAACTTCTCCTAGCTCACCACAAGCCTTCATCTATCAACAACACCATATAAGTTTATTTCCTTGTCCTCCTTGAACTTTTGGTGTAGAACTTACGCGAAATCACTTAGTTTTGACTTAGGGTGTTTATGAACTTACTTGGGAGGGTCTTAGGAGCTTATGGTCGATGTTTTAAGTGAAAATGACTTAAAATGGCCTTTAAACCGTATTTAAAATACAAGAAGGTCAGCCACTGCCATGGGTTTCACGCCCAACTTATACGGATCGTACATTTTTGTACAGGCCGTAAAAGGCACTGTACTTCCCGGATTTGTAAATTGTCAGTTGCATTGGAAAGGAAAACTCTCTGCACTTGAATTTACATAGGTGATGCATTCCATAACTCTTCATATTCTGGGAGATACACCTCTCTCAAGTTGGCCTAAAAATCCTGTCCAGAATTCTAAAAAAATTCCAAAGTTTCGACAAACTTAATTCCTTCGATTCACTTAACGTCCATCCTTCCCGATACTTACTAAACGTGATTTCAAAATCTCATGTATGTAGAATGAATATGTATAATCTCTTATGACCTCAACGACAACCTCGCTTTCTAAATCTACGTCGACCAACTCATGGCGAAACTCTACGTACAAAAGTACGGGGTTTAACAACTATCAGAGACCCGATCTCCCTCTCGGCTTGCTTCAGTAGCCTGACTTGGTCTTTCCACTACTGTCTTAACGTCCTTCTTTTTTAGCTGAGCTATAGCCACCTTTTGTTCCTGCAACATTTCAAATATCAAACATAAGTTGATTTTTTCTACGGCGTCCAGTGTTTTTCGGGCCGGTACCCTAGGCAAACCTATTGAATTATTGCTATTTAAAGGATCTAGGGCCGAAATGGCGGCAGTGTTCTGGTTGACAGTATTCTGGTTAATGTCCTCGGTTGAGTTGATAGCATTTGGATCGGCTGGATCAGTGGGGGTGCGTTCTGGCTTGGCAACCCGCTGTTGTTGTTTTCGCCGATCAGTTCGTTGTTGTTCACGTGCCCTGATTGACCACTGCTTACCATCTCAAAATTACCTGAATGACAAGCTTTCAAAGAACAAGTGAAAAATAGAGTTGTAAATTAATCACATTTATTATCCTAGGCCCCACGGTGGGCACCAAACTGTTTACCATTAAAACAGTAACAATTAAATTTATATGTGGTTTATAGGATATGTGGCTAGATTAGTAAGTTACGAATAATAATAGTTTGCAATAATAAATTGCAAACAGTTTAATATTGATGAATAAGAGAAAGAACAGTTTAAGAAACCGAATTGAAGACTCTGAGAATTTGGTCCGGTTTTGAAGTAGTTTCTCTAACCCGAGCCAATAAGTAAGAAAACTCTTCTCTCTTCCTTTTTAGATTATAAGTATGAATATTAATAAAAGACTAGCCTAAAATGAAGGGGGTACATCCCTATTTATAGCCAAAAATAGATGGGCCTATGTACAACCTAAAAGGGGGCTTTAAGAAAACCCTAAAATGGATAAGACGGCGCCTGTACGGATGTCAAAGATGCCTTACAGATGTCAGCGCAAATGACGGAGTGGTTAGGCAATGTGTAACCTAGCTCGTAACGGATACTTTGAACCTATCCCAAGTGTCTTCCCTTCAGGTTCGGGTTTTTCGTGCCTATTAACATACCCTTGGTTTTTGACATTTAGTTGGAAAAGCTCACGACTCATTGGCCCCCGTTCCCTTCGATCTTACCTGAGGCTAATAATCTCGTTCTTCTCGACCTCATATCAGATAGCTATGATATTTACTTCATTTTTTATCGTATACAAATTTCTTCGATTTTTACCGTATACAGTTAACATAAAACTCTAAATAGGACTTTTTACAACTCTTAGTCAAATTCTCTTGAATCAATTTAACTTTTTCCATAGCCTGATGGACCAAGTTTGGCCCTAGCAATGCTACTTTGCCAACTTCATACCAACCGATATACCTTTGCCCGTGCAAGGCTTCACACGGTGCCGTCTTGATACTGGCATGATATACATAACTATACACAAACCCCATCAGAGGAAAAAGATCATCCCAATTACCTTTAAAGTCTAGGACACGTGCTCTCAACATATCTTCGAGAAATTGAATAGTGTGTGCTACCTAACAATCTATTTAAGGATGAAAAGCGGTACTGAGACTTACCTTGGTACCCAATCCTTTCTGAACGGACTTTCAAAATTTTGTTGTGAACTGGACACCTCGATCCGAAATAATGGATATTGGAGTCCCATGCAATCTGACAATTTCCTGAGTATATAATTTGGTGTAATCTCAGCTGAGTCGGTGGTTTTCACGGGCAAAACGTACGCTGCCTAGGTGAGTCGGTCTACGATCATCCAAATCGAATCATGCTTCCCAAATGAGCAAGGTAAACCTGTATGAACTCCATATCTATTATTTCCCATTTCCACACAAAAATATCAATGTTCTGAGCCAACCCACCAGGCCTCTAGTGTTCGAATTTCACGTGCGGACAATTTGGACACTTGGCCACATAGTTTGTTACATTCTTTTTCACGTCATTCCACCAATAAATCCCTTTGAGATCATGATACATCTTTGTCGAACCTGGATGAATATAGTACCTGAAATTGTGGGATTCTAACATGATTCTCTTTCTAATTGCATCTATATCTGGAACACATAATCTACTTTAGTACCTGAAGGTACCTCATTTCCCCTTATTTAAAAGTTGTCGTCTTGAGCTTGTAAATCCCCTCTTTCAGCTGCAATAAGCAGGGATCGTTAAATTTTTCTCATGTTCCCCAACTATTAAGAATGATTTGGCTCTGTTCTGTACAACAACTCTACCATCTTCGGGGTCCAAAAGTCGAACTCCTAGATTTGCTAAACGATGATCTTCTTTCACCATAATTCTCTTATCTTCCTCAACATGAGCTAAACTTCCCATACTTGATTTCTTTCTGAGCTACTTCACGAATTGTGCGCTAAGTCTTTGACCAACACCTTGAATATTGGAGTCTCATGTAATGGCACTATCCACATAACACATGACTTGGTATAATCTCATAGCTATTTTGTGATCTCCTAATCGATAATAACTAAGCTTGACACAAGTCGATCGATGATCATTCTACTCAGTTCGTGCTTCTTATGCACGCGAGGAACATTCCTTATGGAGACTATCTCCTTATGCCTTTATTACTGAACTGAGGTTCTTCATTTCTCATGCTAACCCTTCGGGTTTAAAATATTCAACTGGACTTTTTAACGATGTATGGCACTATCCACGTAACACATGACTTGGTATAATCTCATAGCTATTTTGTGATCTCCTAATCGATAATAACTAAGCTTGACACAAGTCGATCGATGATCATTCTACTCAGTTCGTGCTTCTTATGCTCGCGAGGAACATTCCTTATGGAGACTATCTCCTTATGCCTTTATTACTGAATTGAGGTTCTTCATTTCTCATGCTAACCCTTCGGGTTTAAAATATTCAACTGGACTTTTTAACGATGTACACATCTCTCCCTTAGACCAAAGGTTAAGGTCTTATACTTGTGGATCCTTTTCCCTTATCTTCTTCAATTTTTCGTACTTTACATTACTGATGACTCATCTTTCAACTCACTTCTGAGCAATCTTTATTACTAGGAAAACGGAACTAACATTTATGGTGAACTATCATAGACAATCTCAATGATTTAACTCTCTTCACACTATTAATCTTAGGGAAACCCCTTTTCGATAACTCTTACAGGCTATTCTTCTGTAGTTTGCTTCCTTAAGGCTTAGCTAATTTCTTCTTCTTCTATCACTATCCTTCAAATTTAACTTAAACCCATTGTGTTCTAACACGCATTCAGTGTATTCAAATGGTTACCCACTCACTAGTGTTAACTTGACTAAGTAACTCAAATTGTACTTCTACGAACTCTGCTGAAAATTGCTAATTCACTGTATCTACTCAAAACTACTATTTTTCTATTAACTACCTGCTAGCATCATATTCTCTTATTCTGCTCTGAATACTAAAGTGAAGCATAAGGTTATTTCTAACTCTCTCATCATCCGATGCTATTCTACGGTCGTATACTATCTTTTCTAAACTATAAACATGAATTACACTTAGGGAAATTTCATTTGTCTAAAAAGAAACAAAAATTGGAACAACTAACCCCAAACTTTCTATACACTTCAAAATCATATCAGACTATAAACATCTAGGGTACACACTTAGTCACATAACCTTAGAGGGAACTCTCACATCTTCTTACCTCATAATAATATCTACTTCTTATAGTAACTTACTGGAGTAGTACTTTCTAGTTTCTGGTCTGAATATATCTTAACAAATTAAAATCATTCCCTGAATTTAATAGCTTTTGCTCTTGCTTCCCATTTTGTACATCATATATTCGTAGTCATGTGCATGAGTGTCACGACCCGACTAGGGGCCGTGACGGGTACCCGGGGCTAACCACCGAGCACCACTCATTCTATTTCTCATCATACTCATAATACACTTATTTAATATGCTCATAATCATAGGAAAAACCATTTATAATTTGGAAACGTAATTACCTTATATACATAAGCCTTCAGGCTATCAAAATAATATATACATACGAGGAGAACCCGTGAGACCATACTACCTACACATACGTATCTACGAGCCTCTACTAGAGTACTAGACATATGGACGGGACAAGACCCCATCGTGCCCAAAATACATATACATATATATATATACAAAAGGATGAACCAAATAGCACCTCCGGAACAATGGATTGCTCTCAAGTCAGCTAACAGCTCCTACGAGTCTAGATCACCTCCCTGTCTACTTGTGGGCATGAACACAGCGTCCAAAGAAAACGATCGTCAGTACAAACATTGTACTGAGTATGAGAGGCATAAGTAATAATAATACGTCAACGAGATAAAGGAAGCATCAAATAAGGAGCAATTGTATCTGACTGTCACTTATAAAAGAAATAATGCATGCTGGCTTACTTCATAATCGTCATCATATCATGTATGCATAAATGTATAAGCTGCCCCTCCATATAGGTACGGTGTGATAATCATTAGCCTGCGTCCAGGCTTCCCGCGTCCGGGGTATCATCTCACGTCGCCCACTAGTGGTGCTGCCCGTGCCATATAGACAAGATATAATCATCTATAATCCACCCGCCTTAGCAGTGCTGCCCGGCGATATAGGCGCGGTGTAATATCATCAACATATACTCATCATAATACATGCATAGAAACTCAAAGACTGCTATACTTTATCGAGGTGACATAAGGTCGTGAACCCCCGATTCCATTATGGAGCATTTATAAGTATTCTGCCTCACCTTGAAAGAAATAGTATATAAGGTTAGTGTATACAATGAACAACATCATTAACTTTGTAGGAACATCATATCATGAACTCTAGAATCTTTGTACTTAACTCATCATCATCATTATTGAACTCATAATATATCTCTTATCTCATATAGCTATTCATGAACATAGACTCTTAGTTTTTCGGGATGTAGGAGATTCAGGGAGAAGAAGGAAAAATCATGCCATATGATTCATGCCATAGAAATAAAGGACTAGCCTCACATACCTTTTTCGTTTAACTAATCTATCGCTTGCTTGTTCTCCTTCAATGCCCACGTTTCTACCTTCAACAGAATTCGCATTAACATTAGCTAATCGATTACTTAAGCGTGCTTACTAAAGCTAAAGAAAATTGGATAGCATTTCCTTTGTTTATACATCTTTCCTCATTTTACATATCAACTCCCAACATCCATCATAACATTCACAATATTATAACCAAAAATCATCATTCATCTACATTATCCGCAGTTCACAATTTCACTTCAATTCCTCCATAATTGTGGTTATACTTCACTATCGCATTTTATAATATATAATACTTACCTCATGTTCTAAATGTCATTTATAGCACAACCATGTCACAACACATCAAGAATCATGACTTAATTCAAGCTATTACTCGAAATGGCACTATTTCCACATTCATGACCCATTTTTCTATATCGTTCTACAATCCAAGTGTTTCAACCTTAAAATACCTTAAAAAACATGCAAATACCATAAATCTTACCTTAGATGGTGTAGGAATGAACCTTGGGTGGAAACTCCTCACTTGAGCAAAACCCTAGTTTAACCTTCTCTTGGATTCCTTGGCTTGGATGAACTTTAATGTGCTTCTTACACTTGATTCACTTAGATTGATGTAGTTGATCACTAATATTGTTATACCCCGTATATTTATACGTCGAATTATCCGCAAACAAATCGATTCAATTTAAAGGCGGAATTATTTTCGGACACGAAATAGAAATCTTTAATTTTCAATTTTAATTAAAACATAAATTGTTTATAAATTTTATTTAGTGTAAAAATATTATTGGATATTAGGGATTAATTAATTGTGATTAGATTACTAAGTAAGAATTAGTGATTAATTAATTTAATTATTGAGAGTGGGCCCCACCCGAAAAAAAATAAAAAAAAAGTCAAGAAAATAATTTAATGAGTCACAAGGGGGGGGGGGGGGGGGGGGGACGTGTCTATACATGGGAAACCATATATTGGTTATTGGCAAGTGAAGAAATCAACACTCGATTTCATTTTTGCAAATAATTTGCTTAAGAAAAAAACAAAAAGAGCAGCCATGGCTGCTACTGTTCACGGCCTGCCATGGCTGTTTTAAAAAAAAAAAATATCTTTGATTTAATTCCAAGGTGATTTACATGTTCAAGGAGGTAATAGCAACATTAGATATTGAATCGAGGAAGAAGAAATTGCGAAATTGGAGCAACTACGAGTAGAAATTCCTCCGAGAAAATTAAGGTAAGATTTTCTTGTTTTATGGTGTAATTGTGTTAATAGTGTTGTGATGGAGTTATTAAAATTGGATTGGACGAAATTGGAATTAAGAAAATGCATGAAATCGATGTTATAGGGAATTGTGGGTTGAAATGGATTTAGAAAGGTTGTTGGGTTGTTAGAATTGTTATGGGCTGAATTGTGAGAATTTTATATATATATTTCTGTGGTTGGTATTTCTGTGTTAACAGGAGAATAATTGGAAATTCGGGTTAGGCGAATATATAGGGGAAATGCTGCCCGATTTTCGTTAAATCCTTAATAATGAAAAACCCTAAACGAGAATGTATAGGTTAAAGAACAAGTTATATAAAGCGATGGAATACGGATTTACGAGCTAAAAAGTATAGCTACTGACGATAACATTACTTTTATGTTAAATAGGCTAAAAGAGCGACAAAGCGAACGGTTTTGCAATTAGTTGTCAACAGGTATGTAAAGCTGTCCCTTCTTTCTTTTGGCATGTCTTAGATTTATGTGATGAATGATATGAACTTTGGGATAACTCTATTTATAAGTTCTGAGTGTGATTCATGATTCTTATTCACTTCCTGATGCTAGAACTCTTAAATGATTGAGTTTCCCCTCGAGTCCTCTATACGTTCGATAGTAGTTGGTGTGTGAAAGTTCCTATTCTTAAAGACTCTGTAATGATTAATATCCTTGACTTCCAACAATTGTTTATTTGGCATAGTTCCTATTGACATCCATACTTACCATGACTATTGTCTTGATATTCGAGTGTTAGTTAGTCCACTTATTGTTATATCCCATATTTTCATACATTGAGACGTATTAAAATAAACGCGACAAGTTAAAGACAAGACTATCTTAAGATACGAAGTAGAGATTTTAAATTCCGGTTTCGTTTCAAGTCACAATTTACCTACAATTTTGTTTGGCATGGAAGTATTAATGGAAAAATTGGGATTAAACTAACCATAATTGGATTAATAAGTGGGATTGGAAAGACAAAAATCAGTCCACTTTTAAGCCATGTTTGGCCGTGCACTATAGTGGGATAGTCAAAGAATTATTGACCCAAGTTAGTGTGGTACACTTGTCCAAAGCATGGAGTGAATACATATAAAAGAAAATCTGATTCACTCCACCTTAACAAAATCATTTCAACACTTCAAGAGAGAGATATAGTGATAGAGAGGGAGAGTCTCTCGGCTAGAGCTAGCCGAGAGAAAGGGGTCAAAAACTTGCTCCAAATTTCAGTTTTCTCCACCAAATTTTACTCCTCACCTAGTGTACAAGAATGTGTATTGGTTGTTGAAAATAAACAAGAAGGTGTAGCACCTCAATAGAGTGGAAAATTCGGCCAAAGTGTAGAGCAAGATTGTAAGGTAAGAATGCTTAGTGTTCTTGTATTGTATGATGATTTGAATGTGTAGTTCATGCATGTTGTTGTTGGATTGTTGTTGTAGTTGAAGTAGAGAGTGAGCCGTGAGTGAGGTGAAGTCATGATTGAATTCATTTTGCATGTATTGGTGATGAATTGAATATGTACCAACATGGGTAAATGAACAATGACTGTAGAAGTTTGGTTGTGATGTTGCATGTTGGATATTGGACTGTTTTTGTTGAAATGAAAATGAGCCGTGTGTTGAAGGTTCTAATGAAGTCATGCTTTATCTTCTTGAACATGTATTGGAAATGGATTGAATGTACTGTAGTTGGATAAACGGATAAAAATCATGAAATTGTGGGAAGGGTGTTGTAGCCGTGAAAAAGGGACTGTGTTAGGGGAGATTTAGGGACTGTTTTGTGTCACATTTGGATTGTTGTTGTTATGGAAATTGTGGTGTATTGTATGCATGTTGAATATGTGAATTGAGGTGTTAAAGAAATGAAATATGTTGAAGTGTATAGGCAGTCCAAAATCGTGGACAGTTTTGATGTTAGAAGTGAATTTGTGGGTGTTGAATGTTGATTCTTGTTGCAAACGTTTAGTGAATGTAAAGTGCCATGATTCAAGTTAAAACTGAAATGATTGCGGGCTGTTGTAAGAGTGAAAATGATGCTAAAACAGTTCCAAGAATCATGAAAGTAATGTCATCAAACGTGTTGTGTTGTTGCAAGTTAAAACTAGAAATTTGCTAAGTAAGAATGGAAATGCTATGTGTGTTGATTAGCCGTGTGTATGAAACAATTTTGAATGGTGTATGGACTTCCCAAGTTCCCTAAGTCATGTTTAAACAAGTCTTGATTAATATATGAAAGAACGATTAGCAATGTTAGCTTGTAACGCTAGTTGGTTTGGAGTGCGAACGAAACGTCGTTTAAATTTTAGAAAGGAATTGTGAGCGTCAAAATACGTATTGAATTCCCTTGTAGACTAATTGTAGTTCTTCATATCTTGATATAGGATAAGTGTTTTTGGGCAGCAAGTACAAGTTAGAATACAACTAAACGCTAAAGGTATGTAAAGCCTATTCCTTCTTTCTTTTGGCATGTCCTAGACGTAAGTATGAAATGATATGAACCTTGGGGTAAATTCTATTCTCTAGTTCCATGCATGACTTATGATTCTATATTTCCTTAATGCTATTGTCACGAGCCTACCATATGATTGACTAATGAATGATGTATAGAAGTTCCTACTCTTAAAAGATTGGCATGAATAGAAGCATACTTGACTTCCATAAACTACATCATGGAAATTGATACATGTACATGAAAGCTGAAACGTTCCTTGCTATGGCTTGTAATGAGAGTTGAAAAGAATTGAATATGATTATTATCCCAATACTTTAGAGCTGGTTAGTTGCTTATCTATTGAGTCTCAAAAGATGAATGGCTTATATGTGGTTGCTTATTATTCTGCTCGTGCTTATCACTATATCCTTCACTGAGTCCCGGGCCAGGACACGTTTTCGTGCGCATGTTTATTATATTATTCACCGAGTCCCTCACTAGAGGGCCGGGACACGTTATATATATATGATGATGATATGATGATATGATGATATGATGATATGATGACATGATGATATGATGATATGATGATATGGAGATGGTGGCCAGGAGGACATATATATATTCCTTATTACCGAGTCCCTCATTAAAGGGCCGGGACACGTACATATTTATGTTTTATGATGCTATGATTATGAATACCGAGCCCCTCATTAAAGGGCCGGGACACGTTATATATGTTATATACAGAATAATTATGCAGCTTTGATTACGAAACGCTATAATGACACTGATATGAGAATGACACAGATGAAATATGTTCAAAGGCAAGTTTTATGATGTTCTGGTTGTTGCATTGAGTCCTACATACCTTGTCTCAACATAAGTGTATTACTATGTTTCAAGCTTTACATGCTCAGTACATATTCCGTACTGACCCCCTTTCTTTGGGGGGCTGCGTTCATGCCCGCAGGTACAGACGCTCGTTTCGGAGATCCGCCAGCTTTGGATACCTATTCAGCTATTTTGGACTGCTCCCTTGTTCCGGAGCCTAGCTTGTGGTATAACTCCCTTATGTTGTATTCATATGTGTTTGTTTGGGTACGGCGGGGCCCTGTCCCGCCATATGATATGGTCATTACTCTTAGAGGTCTGTGGACATCGGTGTGGGTCTGTTTGTAGTTGTTGATGCGTTTTAGGTCTATGACTTATGTTTGGGGCGTACCCATTTGTAATGGCAGCCTTGTCGGCTTGCATATATATGTATGTTTATTATTTTGTATATCGTGGCAGCCTTGTCGGCTTGCGTAGGAATATATATATATATATATATATGTTGTTGTTTAAAAAGTGCAACTCCTCAAAAGACAGGTGTCTAAGCCATACAAAACTTGACAGCTTTAAAATAATGTCCTACCCGTTTTATGTACAAATGAGATCATGACATGCTAATTGCAAATGACTACAGTTAACAGATAATATGGGTGTCCAACTCGGGCACTAGTCACGGCCTACGGGGTTGGGCCGTGATAGAAGTGGTATCAGAGCGGTCCTTCCTCGGAGTGTCTACAGACCGTGTCTAGTAGAGTCTTGTTTATCGATGTGATGTGCACCACGTTTATAAACAGGAAGCTACAGGACATTTAGGATGTCGTCTTTCTTTCTCATTCTAGATCGTGCGATAGAGCCTGAACCTAGGAAAGATTGTTTCTGACCTCTTTTCCTGTAGGTAGGTGCAGAATTGCGAGAGATGAAGAGGCCAGCTGCAGATAGTGGGGGTGCTAAGAAGGCCCCTAGGGTAAATTCGGGACCCCAGCCTCCAGGACTGAGTAGGAGGAGCCTCAGTTATTCTATCGATACTGACCCCTCGGAGGACCCAGCGACAATTCCTCCAGAGTTTTTGATATCCAGGGAGGCGGTCCCTTAACCCATACCAGTTGTCCCTATGGCAGGGCACCACGTCAGACCGGCTACCCCGGTAAGTGTTACAGATTATTCCAGCCCCCTGTCCTGGTCATCGGTAAACCAGGAGTTGCCCGGTTATCTGCATTCGCCGGATTTAGATGAAGAAGATGATGAAGATCAGACGAGTAAATGGCGGGCAAACGATGACGAGGAGCACACTTCACCTTCTAGATCACCGGATCAGACTAGAGACTAATCGACTACAGGTATATGAGACCTTATTGAAATTTCCTATGTATGTGCATTTGTTATAGATTGTTACCTAATCGCGGCAAGCGGAAATCAAAGGAGTCAACAACCAAGTAGTTACGAGTAACAATGACCAAGGCGTTCCCACCCGTGGGAATTTCGGAATCTAGGATGGAAAATAGTTGCACGTACAGGTGAAAGTTGGATAGAAAGGGTACGTAATGAGAATTTATATATACGGAATGACAAATTGGCCATCATTATGGTGAGTTATGGTAAGTATAGTAAGGAAACGGGTTGAATGGATATATTGCAGATAAGTCCAGTTAGAAAGTGTGCACAGAAGAAGCTAAAGGAACCAGTAACTGTAAACATAATATATATTAGACATACTACGAATGCTGCAGGTACGTTTGAAACCTGCAGTTAAGTATGGAAAAGGAAAATAAACAGGAAAGGGTGACAGATACAGTTTGTGTTGGGTATACGAGGCAATTTCGTCATTTTTATCTTGCGATTGATATAGGAAGCCCTGTGCGGCTACGATACGATATACAAATGTATGTGTTGGCCCTGTGAGGCATTGTTGGTATTTCCTGTGTGCAGGTTTTGGGATAGTAAGAAATACAGAGGAAACTCTACCAAAATTTTCTGAGAAATAACAAGGAAATGACGTATAAGTTCATAATATTTTTGGAAAGTCGCGCCAATAGTAACAATAAGGTTTGACTAAGTCGCAAGTGCGTCTGACTTTGAGAGATAAGGATTAACCGACGAATTGATGGTAATAGTAATTATGAGGTCGGTATCAGCATGTTAAAAAGAAATGCTAGGATAATTTGGAAGGGTTTGTGACTAAGGGATGATTTAGAAGGGGCCGAAAAAATCTTAATAGAGTGTTATATTGAGGTATCGACGGAACTGATAAGCAGGGGTAAATTACGACGAGTTTATAGTTAAAAGAAGAAATAGGATGATTGAGACAAGAGTGCAGGGGAAGAAGAATTATGACAAACACGAATGTATTGATAAGACAGCTTGTGTGATATTATGGGTACGATTGACCAAAGGGTAAGTACGCCTACTCCACAGGGTGTAAGTAAACCATAGTAAGAGTCGTGAATAAGGCCAAGCAGTGTTACACTATAGGATTGATTACGGACAAGATATTACGTGAATATAACAAGTGTTGTGATAAGAATGAATAAAGCGTAGTGAGTATGTTATATCCCGTATTTTCGCGCATTTGGAAAAATTAGAAATAATCTTGACTTGTATGAAATAAAGTCATAATTGGTTACAGTTAACATAAGAGTTGTGCATGAAAGAATATTAATGTGGAAGTGTCGAGGAAGACTAAGGGCAAATTTGGAATTTTGGAAATTAGTTTCGGGAATTACAAAATTTGATTCACAAGTCATTGGGCTCAAAAATTGAATTGAAATCAAAGCCCAAGACTTGAGGGGGTGGCCGGCCAAGTGAGGCCCAAGCCCACCACACTTCACAAATTTTTTCCATGTGCTACAATTAAATATATAGTGGGCTTTATCCCTTAGACCCTTCAAGAAACATAGAACAAAGAACAAAGCAAACAAAGAGAGCAAGAAGAGAAGGTCACGGGTTGGCCATAGAAAATTTGACCCTCACAAATCTCCCTCCAAAAATTATTATCTTGTGGTTTTTATACTAATTCAAGGTCCCTTAACAATGTGGTGTAGTTGGTTTGGAAGAAGGAGGACTTGGGTCTTCAAATTGACAAGTTACCCAAGTGAAGAAGATTGGAAGAAAAGGTAAGGATTCATTCTCTTTTATATGTTATAAAGCCTTTGTTTATGTTGTATTAAGTAGAGATGAGTAGAAAATATGGTAACATGGAAGTTTAGAAAGTGGGTGTACATGTGTGCATGTGGCCGTGTATATGCATTATGATGTGTAGTTGGAATGAGTTGAATTTCATGTTTTATTTTAGTTGTGAGTAGGGTGGAATTAATATTGGAAAGAAAAGTCGAATGAATTTGGTGAAAGTTGGAAAAACTACATGTTGGCCGTAGGGTTAGGTATGATGAAATGGAAATGGTTTAAATGTGGTTTAATATGTTAATTGTGTTGTTGTGATTCTTGCATTGTAAATGTAGGAAAAATGATGTAAGCTGCAGTGAAATGGAGTGTGAGAACTTATGCCGTTTGCCTATGATTTTATAACATTATGGAATTAAGTTGTTAGGGTGCAAACTATGATGATTGTTGATGAATATAGAAGATGGAATTGAGTTATGAATGTGTATGTTAAAGATTAGAAGAACCGGATAAATTATGGTTGTGGCGGAAAGTGTATATACTTTGTATATCTCGTGTATATAGTGTAGAAACGATATGAAATGCTTCTAAACTATGTTGTGGTGATCTAGATTGATAATGAATGTGAAATCGTCGAGATAAGTTTGAAAGTTAAGGTTAAAGTAAAGGTTATAGCATTATGTCGACAAGTAGAACTAGTTGTGCCATATTGTGTTTCTAGTGTTTGTTGTTGATGTTGCTGTTGTTGTTTGGGTTGTTGTTGATGATTGTGAGCCGAGTTGAATTCTCGGGGGTGCTATATGTATAGGGGAAGTGCTGCCGAAATTTCGGTAGACAAATATGAGTTGAATTGAATTCGTAGCATCTATAGCTTATAATTGGTAAATGTGACCATTTGCAGATTTTCGACGAAACGGAGAGTGAGCTTGGATAGGCTTAAAAAGCTCAAAAGGTATGTAAAGCTACCCCGATCCTTCTTTTGGCATGCCTAAGTGTATTAGGATCGAATTCGGGCCTCGAAAGACTTTCTGCCCCTCGGAATCCGCAAGTGAGAATATCACTTTTTCTTTCAGTAAGACTAAACTCTTTTGGTATGTTTTCTTGGAAATTATGCAAACCTTCTCTAAACTCCTTGGAAAGCTACAGAATGTCCGTAGAACCTTTATAGGTGACCCCATAAGCTTAAAGGGCGTAATTTGGACCCATCGCCTTGCTTGTCCCGAGGTGGGCCCACTATTCCCGGTTTTGCCCTTAATGTTCTTATGTCTTCTTTTCGAATAGTTCTTAAAAGAAACGTTTAGACTACCATTCTAATTACCTAACAAACGTTGTTTTAAATATTCCAGTAAGTCTGATAAATTGTTTTGATACTCGAAACACATTTACTATGATTCCTTCCGACTTCATTGGATCGGTTTGTCTTTGATATGCCTCATCGAGTCTATGGAAACATTCATGATATTTTAATTGCATTAGTCTCTCCCTACTCCATTCGTGGATGCCCCAATGTTTCCCACACTGAGCCCGGGCCAGGATATGTTGTCAAGCGCGATCCTTTGCATTGTTCGCCGTGCCTCGATGTGAGGGGGCAGGTATACGCGTACATGGGTTTGTGGAGTATGTTGTGCCATGTACGTTTGTTCTGATATGATTTACTATGGCCATCTGATATGACATATTATGTTACGGGGTTATGCCCCTATTCTGATTCTTCTGTGTTGTGGCACCAGCGTCGGGAGGGTGGCCACGTTCTATCTGCCGAGTCCCTTGGCAGGGGCCGGATTTGATATGACATATGTTTCTGTACACACTCTGCATGTTTTGAAAATATGTGTTTGATACTTTGGATTTTCTGCTTACTTTCTGTACGTTCTGTACCGGTTATGATCTTGTTTCTGTAATTCAGGCATTGCATATTCAGTACATATTTCGTACTGACCCCCTTTCCTCGGGGGCTGCGTTTTCATGCGGCGCAGGTACCGACGACAGGTTTGCTGATCCGTCCGCTTAGGATCTCCTTCTGCTATTTTTGGAGCGCTCTTTTATTCAGAGCCATCTTTTGGTATAGTATGTCACTTCTATATATGTATATTCTCGTTCATGGGTACGGCGGGGCCTTGTCCCGTCATATGATTCTGTCAGTCTGGTAGAGGTCTGTGGACATGTTTGTGGATTGGGATCTTTCTGTACAGCTGTGTGTATATGTTGTGTTTGGGCGATCCCATTCGCCGCGGCGGCCGGTCCGCATATATTTAAATGTTACTCTGTTGGCCCTGTGTGGCCTTTGTTGGTATTTTCTGCGTGCAGGGTATATGGGATAGTCCGTAAAACAAAGGAAACTCTGCCGAAATTTTTCTGGAGATTATCTAAATTGGAACTAAAGCCTTGTCGGCTTCTGCTATATACTAGAATGTGATTGAGTGCCCAGATCGGGCACTAGTCACGGCCTACGGGGTTGGGTCGTGACAAATGTGGTATCAGAGCGGTTCGTCCTAGGAATGTCTACAGACCGTGTCTAGTAGGGTCTTGTTTATCGGTGTGTTGTGCACCACACCTATAAACAGGAGGCTACAGGGCATTTAGGATACTACCCTTCTTTCTGTCTTAGATCATGCGATAGAGCTGTGTTATCAAGATGATTCCTCCCTAACGAATTGTTACATTTGCAGTTATGCCTCCAAAAAAGGCGACAGCGGCCTAAAAGGCCAAGGCAGCAGCTGTGGGAGAGACTAGTCGGGCCCAGAGGGTTACCAGGGCCCATGCTCATATTGCTCCTGATATTTTGCCCCCGGCAGAGGGCTCTTCCACACCGCCACACGTAGAGGATATTGGAGCAGCAGCAGCTACAGGTCGAGGGGCGGCTCCACCGCCAGCTCCCGAGATTCCAGTACCTGAGCCTCCAGCTCCACGGCCAGGGACTGAGGATCAGACTATGAGAGAGGTAGTTCAGCTATTGACCAGACTTGTGGCGGGACAGGTTCAGAGGCACGGATTGGGAGGTGACCGAGCATATAGGCGCGACAGTTCGAGAGCTCGTGAGTTCTTGACTTGTGGCCCTCCAGAGTTCTTCGGGACAAAGCCCGAGGAGGATCCCGAGGAGTTCATCAGGAAGATGCGGCGCACCTTACATTTTATTAATGCTTCTGCGACAGAGTCAGTCACATTGGCTTCGTACCGGTTGTATGATGTAGCGGCAAATTGGTACGAGTCATGGGAGTTATCCAGAGGCGACGGCGCTCCCCCAGCAGTTTGGGATGATATTTCTCAGGCTTTTCTTAGTCATTTTCTGCCTCCGGAGTTACGGCGAGCCAAGGCTGACAGATTTTTATTGCTGAGACAGAGGGGTCGCAGTGTTCGAGAGTACAGTATGGAGTTCGACTCATTGGCCCGATACGCACCTGCTGTGGTAGCTATTATGGCTGACAGGATGCACAGGTACATTATGGGGCTGGACCGTTATTTTATCGACAGTTGTTTGGTATTGGCTGCTCAGCCCGGCATGGATATTTCCCGGATTCAGGCCCACGCCCAGGGCATGGAGGACCGGCATAGGGAGCGTCAGCCTGATAGGAGCCAGGATCGGAGACAGCCCAAGAGGGCCAGATCATCTGGGTATTCTGGAGATTTTCGGGGCAGGCAGCCTCAACAGCCTCAGCAGCCGCAGCAGCCTAGCAGACATCTATCCCAGCCGGCACAGAGTGCACCTCCACAGCCTACAGGTCGCAGATTTGATAGCCCAGGTTATTCAGGAGCAGGTCAGAGCTCCAGGGCTTCAGGTTCGCGGACAGAAAGGGGTTCTGGTCAGACGAGGCCACCTAGGCCTCAGTGTTCTTACTGTGGCAGATATCATCCGGGGGAGTGCTACAGAGCCACCGGTGCATGTTTTTCTTGTGGCCGTCAGGGCCATTCTGTGAGAGATTGCCCGTATAAGGGTAGTGCGGGTGGTGCAGTGCAGCCTACCGGATCAGCCGCCGGGTCTTCATCTTCATCAGTGGCTATGCGCCCTACGGGGCCAGGTACTTCAGCACCAACGGGTCGCGGCAGAGGCCGTGGTGGAGCTTCTGGTACCAGCGGTCCTTCGAACCGCATTTATGCTCTGTCCAGCCGCCAGGATCAGGAGGCATCGCCTAATGTCGTTACAGGTACATTATTGGTTTTCTCTCGGTCTGTGTATGCATTGATTGATCCAGGTTCGACTTTGTCATATATTTCGCCTCTGGTTGCTAGTAAAATTGGTATAACGTCTGAACCTATAGAGCCGTTTGAGGTAGCCACACCGATTGGGGACTTTATTGTACCAAAACAGGTATATAAAAACTGTTCTGTAATTGTATGTGGCTGTGACACTAAGGCAGATCTGGTGGAGTTAGATATGGTCGAGTTCGATGTTATTATGGGGATGGACTGGCTAGCCTCCTGTTATGCCAATGTTGACTGCCAAAATAAGGTAGTTCGTTTCCAGTTTCCCGGGGAGCCAGTTATAGAATGGGCCGGTAATACAGCATCGCCGAAAGGTAAGTTTATTTCATACCTTAAGGCGAAGAAAATGATCAGAAAGGGTTATTTTTATCATCTGGTTCGGGTACAAGACTTGACAGCAGAAACGCCTACTCTTCAGTCAGTTCCCGTGGTTAATGAATTTCCAGATGTGTTCCCAGATGAGCTCCCAGGCCTTCCTCTAGAGCGGGAGATAGATTTTACTATTTATTTGCTTCCAGATACTCAGCCGATATCTATTCCCCCGTACAGAATGGCACCGGCATAATTGAAAGAACTGAAAGAGCAGTTGAAGGATCTGTTAGAAAAAGGCTTCATCAGACCCAGTACTTCACCTTGGGGAGCCCGATATTATTTGTGCGTAAGAAAGACGGGTCGCTGCGTATGTGTATTGATTATCGGCAGCTGAATAAGGTAACTATAAAGAATAAATACCCCCTCCTCAGAATTGATGACTTGTTTGATCAGTTGCTGGGCACCAGATATTTTTCAAAGATAGATCTTCGGTCAGGCTATCATCAGGTACGGGTACGAGAGGCTGATATTCCTAAGACAGCATTCCGGACCAGATATGGGCATTATGAATTCAGAGTTATGTCTTTTGGGCTGACTAATGCTCCTGCGATATTCATGGATTTAATGAACCGGGTATTCAGGCCATTCTTAGACATGTTCGTAATTGTATTTATCGATGATATCCTGGTTTATTCTCAGTCCGAGGCAGAGCACGCAGATCATCTGAGGGCGGTACTTGGGGTACTTCGGCATCGGAAATTATATGCAAAATTTTCTGAATGTGAATTCTGGCTGGCTTCAGTGGCATTCCTGGGGCATATTATTGCAGCTGATGGTGTCCGGGTGGATACACAGAAGATTGAGGCCGTGAAAAATTGGCCCAGACCCACGACGCCCACCGAGGTACGTAGTTTCCTGGGGTTAGCAGGCTATTACAGAAGATTTGTGGAAAAGTTTGCTTCGATTTCAGCGCCTTTGACAAGGCTAACTCAGAAGGGAGCCAAGTTCCAGTGGACTGATGCTTGTGAACGAAACTTCTAGTTGCTGAAAGAGAAGCTGACTACAGCCCCAGTTCTGACTCTTCCAGAGGGACCCGATGGATATGTTATTTATTGTGACGCTTCTGGCGTGGGATTGGGCTGTGTATTGATGCAGCACGGCAGAGTTATAGCTTATGCTTCTCGGCAATTGAAAAAGCATGAAAAGAATTATCCTACTCACGATCTGGAGCTTGCAGCGGTGGTCCATGCCCTGAAGATATGGAGACATTATTTATATGGCGTTCATGTTGATATCTACACAGATCATAAGAGTCTCCAGTATATTTTCAAGCAGAAAGAGCTTAATTTGCGGCAGCGGAGGTGGCTGGAGCTCCTGAAAGACTATGATGTGGATATTCTGTATCATCTGGGCAAGGCTAATGTTGTTGCAGATGCGCTTAGCCGGAAATCTATGGGCAGCTTGGCAGATTTACAGTCAGACAGGAGAGAGATAGTACGTGACATTCATCAGTTGGCTAATCTTGGGGTTCGTCTGGCCGATTCTGGAGGTACACGGATTTCTGTCCGAGGGGTTTCTGAATCATCTATTAAGGAAGATATCAAGCGGCATCACTATGAAGATCCTGTTTTGGCACGATACAGAGACACAACCTGTGATAAGGAGAAGACTCCGTTCGAGTTCACTCCGGACGGGACTTTATTATTTAGGGGCAGGTTGTGTGTACCTGATATTGCAGGCCTTCGGCAGCAGGTTATGAGCGAGGCACATTATGCTCGCTATTCGGTCCATCCTGGGTCTACGAAGATGTACCATGATCTCCGATGCTTATACTGGTGGGATGGCATGAAACGGGACATCGTAGAGTTCGTCGCCCAGTGTCCCAATTGTCAGCAGGTCAAGATTGAACACCAGAAACCGGGTGGACTGTTGCAAGAAATGGAAATTCCGACGTGGAAGTGGGAGATCATTAATATGGACTTCATTACAGGGTTGCCTCGCACTCCACGGAAGTATGATTCCATCTGGGTTATTGTTGATAGGCTGACAAAATCAACCCATTTTCTCCCATCAGAACTACTTACTCCGCTGAGGATTATGCCAGGCTTTATATTAAAGAAATTGTGCGATTTCATGGAGTCCCTATATCTATTATCACGGACAGAGGTGCTCAGATCACAGCGAACGTCTGGAGATCTTTTCAGGAAGGATTAGGGACTCAGCTGAGCCTGAGCACAGCTTTCCATCCTCAGAGTGACGGACAGGCCGAGCGCACTATCCAGACGCTTGAAGATATGTTGCGGGCCTGCGTTATTGATTTCAGAGGTAGCTGGGAGGATCACTTGCCATTGATTGAATTTTCTTATAATAACAGCTACCATTCCAGTATCCAGATGGCTCCGTACGTGGCTTTATATGGTAGGAAATGCAGGTCACCTATCGGCTGGTTTGATATTGGCGAGACAGAGTTAATTGGCCCAGATATGATCCAGCAGGCAGTTGATAAGGTGAAACTTATTCGGGAGCGGCTATTGGCAGCCCAGAGTCGACAGAAATCATACGCTGATAAACGACGTCGTCCTTTGGAATTCCAGGTTGGTGATTGGGTATTTCTGAAGGTATCGCCTATGAAAAGCGTGATGCGGTTCGGCAGAAAGGGTAAACTTAGTCCGCGTTATATTGGGCCTTATTTGATTGTGCGAAAAATTGGGAATGTCGCCTATGAGTTAGATTTGCCATCTGATTTGGAAGCGGTACATCCGGTATTCCATGTCTCTATGCTCCGCAAATGCATTGGTGATCCCTCCAGAATATTTCCGGCAGATGATATTCAGGTGACGGAGCAGTTGTCTTACGAGGAGCAGCCCGTAGCCATCTTGGACCGCCAGGTAAGAAAGCTCCGGAACAAAGATGCAGCCTCTGTTAAGGTGTTATGGCGGAACAACAATAGGGAAGAAATGACCTGGGAGGCCGAAGAGGAGATGAAGGAGAAATATCCTCATTTGTTCCCTACGCCCACAGGTAATCTTAAATCCTTGCTAAATTTTATTTCAATAATAAATGTGTGCCGCATGTGCTGTCTATAAACAGAAACTTCCCCCAAAGTATTTTCAAATCCTATAAGATTAATTTAACATTCGAGGACGAATGTTCTAAAGGGGGGAGGATGTTATATCCCGTATTTTCGCGCATTTGGAAAAATTAGAAATAATCTTGACTTGTATGAAATAAAGTCATAATTGGTTACAGTTAACATAAGAGTTGTGCATGAAAGAATATTAATGTGGAAGTGTCGAGGAAGACTAAGGGCAAATTTGGAATTTTGGAAATTATTTTCGGGAATTACAAAATTTGATTCACAAGTCATTGGGCTCAAAAATTGAATTGAAATCAAAGCCCAAGACTTGAGGGGGTGGCCGGCCAAGTGAGGGCCAAGCCCACCACACTTCACAAATTTTTTCCATGTGCTACAATTAAATATATAGTGGCCTTTATCCCTTAGACCCTTCAAGAAACATAGAACAAAGAACAAAGCAAACAAAGAGAGCAAGAAGAGAAGGTCACGGGTTGGCCATAGAAAATTTGACCCTCACAAATCTCCCTCCAAAAATTTTTATCTTGTGGTTTTTATACTAATTCAAGGTCCCTTAACAACGTGGTGTAGTTGATTTGGAAGAAGGAGGACTTGGGTCTTCAAATTGACAAGTTACCCAAGTGAAGAAGATTGGAAGAAAAGGTAAGGATTCATTCTCTTTTATATGTTATAAAGCCTTTGTTTATGTTATATTAAGTAGAGATGAGTAGAAAATATGGTAACATGGAAGTTTAGAAAGTGGGTGTACATGTGTGCATGTGGCCGTGTATATGCATTATGATGTGTAGTTGGAATGAGTTGAATTTCATGTTTTATTTTAGTTGTGAGTAGGGTGGAATTAATATTGGAAAGAAAAGTCGAATGAATTTCGTGAAAGTTGGAAAAACTACATGTTGGCCGTAGGGTTAGGTATGATGAAATGGAAATGGTTTAAATGTTGTTTAATATGTTAATTGTGTTGTTGTGATTCTTGCATTGTAAATGTAGGAAAAATGATGTAAGCTGCAGTGAAATGGAGTGTGAGAACTTATGCCGTTTGCCTATGATTTTATAACATTATGGAATTAAGTTGTTAGGGTGCAAACTATGATGATTGTTGATGAATATAGAAGATGGAATTGAGTTATAAATGTGTATGTTAAAGATTAGAAGAACCGGATAAATTATGGTTGTGGCGGAAAGTGTATATACTTTGTATATCTTGTGTATATAGTGTAGAAACGATATGAAATGCTTGTAAACTATGTTGTGGTGATCTAGATTGATAATGAATGTGAAATCGTCGAGATTAGTTTGAAAGTTAAGGTTAAAGTAAAGGTTATAGCATTATGTCGACAAGTAGAACTAGTTGTGCCATATTGTGTTTCTAGTGTTTGTTGTTGATGTTGATGTTGTTGTTGATGATTGTGAGCCGAGTTGAATTCTCGGGGGTGCTATATGTATAGGGGAAGTGCTGCCGAAATTTCGGTAGACAAATATGAGTTGAATTGAATTCGTAGCATCTCTAGCTTACAATTGGTAAATGTGACCATTTGCAGATTTTCGACGAAACGGAAGTGAGCTTGGATAGGCTTAAAAAGCTCAAAAGGTATGTAAAGCTACCCCGATCCTTCTTTTGGCATGCCTAAGTGTATTAGGATCGAATTCGGGCCTCGAAAGACTTTCTGCCCCTCGGAATCCGCAAGTGAGAATATCACTTTTTCTTTCAGTAAGACTGAACTCTTTTGGTATGTTTTCTTGGAAATTATGCAAACCTTCTCTAAACTCCTTGGAAAGCTACAGAATGTCCGTAGAACCTTTATAGGTGACCCCATAAGCTTAAAGGGCGTAATTTGGACCCATCGCCTTGCTTGTCCCGAGGTGGGCCCACTATTCCCGGTTTTGCCCTTAATGTACTTAAGTCTTCTTTTCGAATAGTTCTTAAAAGAAACGTTTAGACTACCATTCTAATTACCTAACAAACGTTGTTTTAAATATTCCAGTAAGTCTGATAAATTGTTTTGATACTCGAAATTCATTTACTATGATTCCTTCCGACTTCATTGGATCGGTTTGTCTTTGATATGCCTTATCGAGTCTATGGAAACATTCATGATATTTTAATTGCATTAGTCTCTCACTACTCCATTCGTGGATGCCCCAATGTTTCCCACACTGAGCCCGGGCCAGGATATGTTGTCAAGCGCGATCCTTTGCATTGTTCGCCTTGCCTCGATGTGAGGGGGCAGGTATACGCGTACATGGGTTTGTGGAGTATGCTGTGCCATGTACGTTTGTTCTGATATGATTTACTATGGCCATCTGATATGACATATTATGTTACGGGGTTATGCCCCT
This sequence comes from Lycium barbarum, assembly GCF_019175385.1. NCBI lineage: Eukaryota > Viridiplantae > Streptophyta > Magnoliopsida > Solanales > Solanaceae > Lycium > Lycium barbarum. Next base: position 54,729,527 of record NC_083346.1, read on the forward strand.
ATTCTGATTCTTCTGTGTTGTGGCACCAGCGTCGGGAGGGTGGCCACATTCTGTCTACCGAGTCCCTTGGCATGGGCCGGATTTGATATGACATATGTTTCTGTACACACTCTGCATTTTTTGAGAATATGTGTTTGATACTTTGGATTTTCTGCTTACTTTCTGTACGTTCTGTACCGGTTATGATCTTGTTTCTGTAATTCAGGCTTTGCATATTCAGTACATATTTCGTACTGACCCCCTTTCCTCGGGGGCTGCGTTTTCATGCCGCGCAGGTACCGATGACAGGTTTGCTGATCCGTCCGCTTAGGATCTCCTTCTGCTATTTTTGGAGCGCTCTTTTATTCAGAGCCATCTTTTGGTATAGTCTGTCACTTCTATATATGTATATTCTCGTTCATGGGTACGGCGGGGCCCTGTCCCGTCATATGATTCTGTCGGTCTGGTAGAGGTCTGTGGACATGTTTGTGGGTTGGGATCTTTCTGTACAGCTGTGTGTATATGTTGTGTTTGGGCGATCCCATTCGCCGCGGCGGCCGGTCCGCATATATTTAAATGTTACTCTGTTGGCCCTGTGTGGCCTTTGTTGGTATTTTCTGCGTGCAGGGTATATGGGATAGACCGTAAAACAAAGGAAACTCTGCCGAAATTTTTCTGGAGATTATCTAAATTGGAACTAAAGCCTTGTCGGCTTCTGCTATATACTAGAATGTGATTGAGTGCCCAGATCGGGCACTAGTCACGGCCTACGGGGTTGGGTCGTGACAGAGGAGACGACTAAAGAATATGGCGTGATTTATGTGACTAAGGTATAAAGGCAAATATGATATGGAAAAGCAGAATATAGGATGAATGAGGAAAGCGAGCACATGAAAAGAAAGATGGGTCGCTGCGAATGTGTATTAATATGGATTATAGGCAGCTGAACAAAGTAACAATAAAGAACAGATATCCCCTCCCCAGGACTGATGATTTATTTGACTAGTTGCAGGGTGCTAAATGTTTTTCAAAGATAGACTTGCGGTCAGGTTATCACCAGGTGCGAGTAAAGGAAGCAGACATTCCGAAGACTGCATTCAGGACCCGATAAGGGCATTACGAGTTTAAAGTGATGTCTTTTGGGCTGACCAATGCTCCAGCGGTGTTTATGGACTTGATGAACAGGGTGTTTAAGCCATTCCTTGACTTGTTTGTGATTGTATTCATTGATGATATTCTGGTCTATTCACGATCGGAGGAAGAGCATGCAGATCACTTGAGGACAGTACTCAGGATACTCCAGCACCAGAAATTATATGCTAAGTTTTCTAAATGTGAATTCTGGTTGACTTCAGTAGCATTTCTGGGGCATATTGTTGGAGCAGATGGTATTCGGGTAGACTCGCAAAAAATTGAGGCCGTCAAAACTTGGCCTAGACCGACGACGCCTACTGAGGTACGTAGCTTTCTGGGGCTGGCAGGGTATTACAGGAGATTTCTAGAAAAGTTTGCTTCTATTTCAGCGCCTTTAACAAGGCTAACACAGAAAGCAGCTAAATTCCAGTGGACCGATGCTTGTGAACGGAGTTTCTAATTATTGAAAGATAACTTGACTACAGCTCCAGTCCTAACTCTTCCTGAAGGGCCAGATGGCTATGTTGTTTATTGTGATGCTTCCGTTGTTGGGTTGGGTTGTGTGTTGATGCAGCACGGCAGAGTTATAGCCTATGCCTCCCGACAGCTCAGGAAGCATGAAAGAAATTATCCTACACATGACCTGGAGTTGGCAGCGGTGATACATGCTTTGAAGATATGGAGACATTACCTATATGGCGTGCATGTTGATATTTATACAGATCATAAAAGTCTCCAGTATATCTTTAAGCAAAAGGAGCTGAATTTGCGGCAAAGGAGATGGCTCGAGTTGCTGAAAGATTATGATGTCGATATTCTATATCACCCAGGGAAGGCTAATGTTGTAGCAGATGCACTCAGCCGTAAATCTATGGCTAGTTTGGCAGGCGTACAACCAGGAAGGAAAGAGGTAGTCCGTGAGATTCACCAGCTAGCTAGTCTTGGAGTTCGTTTGGCTGATTCTGATAATGGTAGCGTTTTGGTGCGAGGTGTTGCTGAGTCCTCTATTGTAGAAGAGGTAAAGAAGCGTCAATATGAGGACCCTGTTCTATTACATTATAGAGATACAGCACTTCAAAAGGAGGAGACCCCATTTAAGATGTCAGCTGATGGAGTACTACGATACAGAGACAGATTATGTGTACCTGAGGTTGCAGGGTTACGGCAGCAGGTAATGGGGGAAGCACACTGTGCTCGTTATTCTATTCACCCGGGATCGACAAAAATGTATCATGATCTTAGGTGTTTGTACTGGTGGGATGGTATGAAAAAGGACATAGCAGAATTCGTGGCTCAGTGTCCGAATTGCCAGCAGGTCAAGATAGAGCACCAGAAACCTGGAGGGCTATTGCAGGAGATGGAAATTCCAACCTGGAAATAGGAGGTAATTAATATGGATTTCGTCACAGGTTTCCCTCGCACCCCGCGGAAGTATGACTCTATCTGGGTTATTGTTGATAGATTGACAAAATCAGCCCACTTTCATCCAGTCAGGACTACGTACTCAGCTGAGGATTATGCCCGATTGTATCTTAAGGATATAGTGAGACTTCATGGAGTTCCCACAACGATTATCTCGGATAGAGGGGCCCAGTTTACAGCTAACTTCTAGAGATCCTTCCAGCACCGCATTTCATCCTCAGACTGACGGGCAGGCCGAGCGTACCATCCAGACGCTACAGGATATGTTACGGGCCTGTGTCATTGATTTTAGGGGCAGCTGGGGTGATCACTTGCCACTTATCGAGTTTTCTTATAATAATAGTTACCACTCTAGCATTCAGATGGCACCGTACGAAGCCCTGTATGGCAGGAAATGCAGATCCCCTATATGCTGGTTTGATGTTGGCGAGACTAAGCTGATAGGACCAGATATGGTTTAGCAGGCTGTGGATAAGGTGAAACCTATTCAGGAAAGATTACTGGCAGCTCAGAGTCGGCAGAAGGCATATGCAGATAATCGACGTCGACACTTGGAATTTCAGGTTGGCGATTGGGTGTTCTTGAAAGTGTCACCCATGAAGGGTGTTATGAGATTCGGCAAGAAAGGGAAGTTGAGCCCGAGATACATTGGACCTTACCAGGTTATCCGTAAGGTAGGCCAAGTTTCCTACGAGTTGGATCTACCAGCAGATTTAGAAGCAGTACATCCGGTCTTCCATGTGTCAATGCTTCGGAAGTATATAGGCGATCCTTCCAGGGTGTTCCCAACAGATGATATTCAGGTAACTGAGGAGCTATCATACGAAGAACAACCTATTGCCATACTTGATCGACAAATCAGGAGGTTACGAACAAAAGATGTGGCGTCGATTAAAGTGTTGTGGCGGAACAATAATAGGGAGGAGATGACTTGGGAGGCTGAAGAGGAGATGAAAAAGAAATATCCTCACTTGTTTTCCACGTCTACAGGTAATTTAAACTCTCTTTCTTGATTGTGTTAATCGTCTGCTCAATTTATATGTTAGCGATAAGGAAAACCCTCCCCAAAACTCTTATAGAACCCAACGGGATAAAAATCAACATTCGAGGACGAATGTTCTAAAGGGGGGAGGATGTTATATCCCATATTTTCATACATTGAGACGTATTAAAATAAACGCGACAAGTTAAAGACAAGACTATCTTAAGATACGAAGTAGAGATTTTAACTTCCGGTTTCGTTTCAAGTCACAATTTACCTACAATTTCGTTTGGCATGGAAGTATTAATGGAAAAATTGGGATTAAACTAACCATAATTGGATTAATAAGTGGGATTGGAAAGACAAAAATCAGTCCACTTTTAAGCCATGTTTGGCCGTGCACTATAGTGGGATAGTCAATGAAGTATTGACCCAAGTTAGTGTGGTACACTTGTCCAAAGCATGGAGTGAATACATATACAAAAAAAATCTGATTCACTCCACCTTAACAAAATCATTTCAACACTTCAAGAGAGAGATATAGTGATAGAGAGGGAGAGTCTCTCGGCTAGAGCTAGCCGAGAGAGAGGGGTCAAAAACTTGCTCCAAATTTCAGTTTTCTCCACCAAATTTTACTCCTCATCTAGTGTACAAGAATGTGTATTGGTTGTTGAAAAGAAACAAGAAGGTGTAGCACCTCAATAGAGTGGAAAATTCGGCCAAAGTGAAGAGCAAGATTGTAAGGTAAGAATGCTTAGTGTTCTTGTATTGTATGAAGATTTGAATGTGTAGTTCATGCATGTTGTTGTTGGATTGTTGTTGTAGTTGAAGTAGAGAGTGAGCCGTGAGTGAGGTGAAGTCATGATTGAATTCATTTTGCATGTATTGTTGATGAATTGAATATGTACCAACATGTGTAAATGAACAAAGATTGTAGAAGTTTGGTTGTGATGTTGCATGTTGGATATTGGACTGTTTTTGTTGAAATGAAAATGAGCCGTGTGTTGAAGGTTCTAATGAAGTCATGCTTTATCTTCTTGAACATGTATTGGAAATGGATTGAATGTATTGTAGTTGGATAAACGGATAAAAATCATGAAATTGTGGGAAGGGTGTTGTAGCCGTGAAAAAGGGACTGTTTTAGGGGAGATTTAGGGACTGTTTTGTGTCACATTTGGATTGTTGTTGTTATGGACATTGTGGTGTATTGTATGCATGTTGAATATGTGAATTGAGGTGTTAAAGAAATGAAATATGTTGAAGTGTATAGGCAGTCCAAAACCGTGGACAGTTTTGATGTTAGAAGTGAATTTGTGGGTGTTGAATGTTGATTCTTGTTGCAAACGTTTAGTGAATGTAAAGTGCCATGATTCAAGTTAAAACTGAAATGATTGTGGGCTGTTGTAAGAGTGAAAATGATGCTAAAACAGTTCCAAGAATCATGAAAGTAATGTCATCAAACGTGTTGTGTTGTTGCAAGTTAAAACTGGAAATTTGCTAAGTAAGAATGGAAATGCTATGTGTGTTGATTAGCCGTGTGTATGAAACAATTTTGAATGGTGTATGGACTGCCCAAGTTCCCTAAGTCATGTTTAAACAAGTCTTGATTAATATATGAAAGAACGATTAGCAATGTTAGCTTGTAACGCTAGTTGGTTTGGAGTGCGAACGAAACGTCGTTTAATTGTTAGAAAGGAATTGTGAGCGTCAAAATACGTATTGAATTCCCTTGTAGACTAATTGTAGTTCTTCATATCTTGATATAGGATAAGTGTTTTTGGGCAGCAAGTACAAGTTAGAATACAACTAAACGCTAAAGGTATGTAAAGCCTATTCCTTCTTTCTTTTGACATGTCCTAGACGTAAGTATGAAATGATATGAACCTTGGGGTAAATTCTATTCTCTAGTTCCATGCATGACTTATGATTCTATATTTCCTTAATGCTATTGTCACGAGCCTACCATATGATTGACTAATGAATGATGTATAGAAGTTCCTACTCTTAAAAGATTGGCATGAATAGAAGCATACTTGACTTCCATAAACTACATCATGGAAATTGATACATGTACATGAAAGCTGAAACGTTCCTTGCTATGGCTTGTAATGAGAGTTGAAAAGAATTGAATGTGATTATTATCCCAATACTTTAGAGCTGGTTAGTTGCTTATCTATTGAGTCTCAAAAGATGAATGGCTTATATGTGGTTGCTTATTATTCTGCTCGTGCTTATCACTATATCCTTCACTGAGTCCCGGGCCAGGACACGTTTTCGTGCACATGTTTATTATATTATTCACCGAGTCCCTCACTAGAGGGCCGGAACACGTTATATATATATGATGATGATATGATGATATGATGATATGATGATATGATGACATGATGATATGATGATATGGAGATGGTGGCCAGGAGGGCATATATATATTCCTTATTACCGAGTCCCTCATTAAAGGGCCGGGACACGTATATGTTTATGTTTTATGATGCTATGATTATGAATACCGAGCCCCTCATTAAAGGGCCGGGACACGTTATATATGTTATAGACAGAATAATTATGCAGCTTTGATTACGAAACGCTATAATGACACTGATATGAGAATGACACAGATGAAATATGTTCAAAGGCAAGTTTTATGAAATTCTGGTTGTTGCATTGAGTCCTACATACCTTGTCTCAACATAAGTCTATTACTATGTTTCAAGCTTTACATGCTCAGTACATATTCCGTACTGACCCCCTTTCTTCGGGGGGCTGCGTTCATGCCCGCAGGTACAGACGCTCGTTTCGGAGATCCGCCAGCTTAGGATACCTATTCAGCTATTTTGGACTGCTCCCTTGTTCCGGAGCCTAGCTTGTGGTATAACTCCCTTATGTTGTATTCATATGTGTTTGTTTGGGTACGGCGGGGCCCTGTCCCGCCATATGATATGGTCATTACTCTTTGAGGTCTGTGGACATCGGTGTGGGTCTGTTTGTAGTTGTTGATGCGTTTTAGGTCTATGACTTATGTTTGGGGCGTACCCATTCGTAATGGCAGCCTTGTCGGCTTGCATATATATGTATGTTTATTATTTTGTATATCGTGGCAGCCTTGTCGGCTTGCGTAGGAATATTTATATATATATGTTGTTGTTTAAAAAGTGCAACTCCTCAGAAGACAGGTGTCTAAGCCATACAAAACTTGACAGCTTTAAAATAATGTCCTACCCGTTCTATGTACAAATGAGATCATGACATGCTAATTGCAAATGACTACAGTTAACAGATAATATGAGTGTCCAACTCGGGCACTAGTCACGGCCTACGGGGTTGGGTCGTGATACTTATTCTGTTGAGTCTCAGATGATGATGTAGTTGCATATAGTTGCTCATGATATTCAACTCGTGCTTACTGTTATTGTATCAATCACCGAGTCCCGGGCCGGGTATGTTATCGTGCACAGTGTCGCTGCATTATTCACCGAGTCCCTTACTAGAGGGTCGGGTACGGTATATGTATATGATGATATGATTATGGCACCGAGTCTCATGATGGGCCGGGTACGGTATACGTGTACACGACTTTATTCACCGAGTCCCATAATGGGCCGGGTACGGTAGATGATGATATGATGACATAATGATATGATAATATGATCTTATTCACCGTGTCCCATAATGGGCCGGGTACGGTATATGATGATATGATCTTATTCACCGAGTCCCATAATGGGCCGGGTATGGTATATGATAATGATAAGTATGATGGTATTTCGTAAGTCACAGGTACAGTGATTTCTTGAGTATCATATTTGTCCCCTGGAATCTCTACTTCAGTTATGATCCTTTTTACAGTATTTCATGCTTTATATACTCAGTACATATGTTATATCCCGCATTTTTGTGCAATCGAATAATTCATGATAATCGCGGGAAGATGACAAGCAAGACCTTATTTTTATTTTGTTTGGCATACAAGTTGGTTATGAAAATTTTGAAGCGGGGATGTTAAGCAAGGTCAAGGGTATAAAGGGAAATTCGCAATACGACTCATAGAAACATAGAGGAGTGCTAGGGGTAAATTTGGAATTTGGAGGATAATTTTTCATGAATTGTAGAACTAAAAAAAAAAGAGTGGACTTGGGTTTGGGCCAAGTTGGCCGTCCCATGTTGGTGTGGGCTTAAGCCCACATAGAAGTCTAGTGACCCATTTAAAAGAAGACCAAGTCTTCCAAATATTCCTAGAGTTCTCTAGAAATTTCAAGAGGTTGAAGAACAAGAAAATCAAGGAGAAAAACATTAGGACCATTCGGCCACCACAAACCCTTGGAAGATTTTCATCAAAATTTTTCTCTCCTAGCCAAAAAACTAATTAAAGGGTCCTTAACAAGTTGGAGGGTTCATTAGAGCAAGAAAAACACAAGTTCATGCAAATTGAGATTTCTAGCCAAGTGAAGGATTGAAGAAAAAGGTGAGGTTTAATCCTTTCTTACATGTTATGGATGATTTTGTGTGTTGTAGCATGTTAAAAGTGGATGAAACTCATGGAAGAGGAAATCATGTTGTGGTCGTAAGGTGTAGTATATGTATGTGTGTGTAGAAATTGTGTTCTAATTATTTCATCTAGTGTTTGGGTGTTATTGTTGTGGAAACTATGTTGATAATGGAAGTTGAATGCATTTGGAGGGGTTGTAGTGTGTATGCTTGATGTTGATAATGGAAGTTGAATGCATTTGGAGGGGTTGTAGTGTGTATGCTTGATGTTGGCCGTGTAGTTGTAGAGTGGTGTGGACGAAAATGAGTCAATTTTATTTAATGTTTTGGTTGTTGTTGTGTGGTGGATACTATGTTGTTAATGAATGCATAATAATCTTGTGAAGTTGTAGTAGGTGGAGACTTGTTTTAGAAGTTATGTAAATTGAATGTAAGGCTCTTGCATGCATGAAAGATAATGTGGTTAGTATGATGTTGTTGAGATATGAATTATTAGGTTGTCATTATTGGAGTTGGAAGGTTTTGAAAGAAGTAGTAAATTGATTGAGTTGTTATAATGTAACTTTGATTGAATATGGAAATTGTTAGTATTGTTGTTGGCATTGTGGTTGATAATTTGGCCGGGTTGAATTCCCGGGATTGTTGTTGATTGAAATTGGCCAAGTTGAACTTGGTGGGATAGAGTATTTACAGGGGTAATGCTGCCGGAATTTCGGTAGCCAAGTATTATCTTAAGACTCCAATTCTGAATGCTCAAATTGACATTTGGTAAATGTGACCAAATTGTAGATTTTGGCGGATTTGCGACTTGAATTCGGGATAGCATAAGGAGCGGCAAGAGGTGTGTAAGGCTTCATCCTTCCTTCTATGGCATGTCTTAGACGTAATAAGTTGGATACGAGCCTCGGGGACAACCCTATTCTTCGGAATCCGCACCTAAAGTTTCCCCTTTTTCATTCAAAAGAACTGAATTAAGAATTGTGTAAAATGTTGGAAGAACTTCCTAAATCTCTATAACTCTCATAAATAGGACTCGACTATCCTTAAACCCTCACAAGCCATGACATGTAACGTATGTAAATTTGGTACGCCGCCTCATTTGACCCGAGGTGGGCCCATTGTTCCCGGATTTTCCTTATTGTTCCGCTTGACTTACTTTGAAGCTGAATCCAAAAGAAGCCCTTGATCCTTATTCCATTATCAAATGGCAAGTACTATACCTATCCCAACAAGAATACTTCTAGGGCGATAATGATAACGATGATGTTAGAAAAGAGAATATGCCTATGATAAGTATGACAGAATGATTTCATGATTAAGATTTCTAAGCTAAGAATTCAATGTGATTACGAAGGTGACAAACTAGTTCTTGATCCTTATTTCTATTTCTTACTTATGACACTATTTTCTAAGGATTTCGAAGTCTATGGATTGACGTCTATGATGCCCATGATTTCATTCTATGTTTATTTCTAATGCTATTCGCCGTTGGTAGCCTCGCCTTAAAATACTTGTTCCTTCAAGGTGAGACAAAGCGATCACGATTGTTCCATAATGTAATCGGAGGTCACCGACCTTACGTCACTCCGATGGATATGTAACTTTCTTTGGGCTCCCATGCATGCTGTTTATATGATACATGTATATGTGTATGGACATGTCTATGTATATGTATATGTATATGGGGAAAGGGGAAGGGCAACTGTTTTATCACCACCTGATTCAGCTGGATTCCATCCCGGACGCGGGATGCCCGGACGCGGTGTCTGTATATGTGATGCATGATATATACGATATGATATGTGGGGACACCGTTGGGGAGGGGGGTGGGACAGCCGATGTATTCGGCGTCTGTAAATGTGAGTAAAAGATACCGTTTTCTGAAATGTACTGTTTTCTGTGTACGAGAATAAGAAACACCGTGTTCTGAAAAATGGGCTAAGCTTGCATGGTATCCACCTACAAGGCATACATATGTACAGGTTACTTCTACTCCAGGATGAGCTCTGTATGTCTATTCTGTTATTATTTATACTCTATATGCAGTTACTATGTTATCATTCATGCCTTACATACTCGGTACACTATTCGTACTGACGTCCCTTCTTGTGGACGCTGCGTTTCATGCCGCGCAGGTCAGCAGGTAGACGGACCAGATTCCTAGGAGTTCTATCGGCAGTATTGGTAGCGCTCCAATTGTCCCGGAGCCTCAGTTCCTTGGTACTATTTTTGTGTATATATTCGGGCACGGCAGTATTCGGCCCTTCCTATGTATATGTGTACTATGTTTAGAGGCTTGTGGACAGACATGTACAGTTAGATGTTTCGTACTTTTGAAGGTCCTCGTCGATGTATAATGTGCTAGTAAAGTTTGTTCGCCTATGTTTATAGCTATGCTACTAATGTTAATGTTAAGTGGCAAAAAAAAATGGTATAGGTCGTACGGCCCACTTAGTAATAAGGATATGATGCGAGATAAGGGGTACTCGGTACAAGTATCGGGTACTCATCACGACCCCTAGTTGGGTCGTGACAACATATTCCGTACTGTCCCCCTTTCTCCGGGGGGCTGCGTTTCATGCCCGCAGGTACAGATAGCCGGTTGGTGACCCCTCAGGATAGGACTCCTACTCAGCTGTTTTGGGTTAGCTCCGTTGTTCCGGAGCCTAGACTTTTGGCATAAATCTTATGATATATGTTTATCCAGGGGTACGGCGGGGCCCTGTCCCATCATATTTCGCTATTCATACGCTTAGAGGTCTGTAGACATATGTGTGGGTTGTGTATGAGTTCTGTTCAGCTGTGTCTATACGATGTGCTGTGGTATGATGTTCGTCTATAGTGGCAGCCTTGTCGGCTTGCATATGATATTGATATGTGATGGCAGCCTTGTCGCCTTGCGTATTATTTCATGATATGATTAGTTGTGACTCCTCAAGGGGTAGTTGATCTAGAAATATATATATATGACGATGTTACGAACTTTGGAGTTCCTTTATAAGTTTCCATATTGTCGTAGTTTCAGTTTGATTATTTTTAACAGGTTCATGTACGGGTGTCCAGTTCGGGCACTAGTCTCGGCCTACGGGGTTGGGTTGTGACAAAAGTGGTATCAAAGCAGTTCATCCTCGGAGTGTCTACAGATCGTGTCTAGTAGAGTCTTATTTATCGGTGTGTTGTGCACCACATCTATAAACAGGAAGCTACAGGACATTTAGGATGTTACCTTTCTTTCATATCTAAGATCGTGCGATAGAGCCCAGCCATAGGAAATGAAATTCCTTATACTAACCTTTGATTTCAGCTGAAGAACGACATCGACAGGAGAAAGCGACCGATGATATTGGCAGTTACAAGGTACACAGGTAAGTTACGGTGCGAAGGAGGCATGTTGGATAAGGTAAGAATATTGAAACATGATTGAAACGTTAAGTTAGTGGATCAAAGAGGAGGTGGATAAGAAAGTATAACAGAACAGATCGTCAAAGGATCAGGTACGTCTCGAGGTGCGATATGTGAGGTAAGTTCCGACACATTTATACCTTTTACTGGAAATTGAGAGCCCTGTGTGGCTATGACACGATATGATATATGTGTATATATGTTGGCCCTGTGAGGCATTGTTGGTATTTCCTGCGTGCATGTTCTGGGATAGTAAGAAGTACAGGGGAAACTCTGCCCAAATTTTCCCAGAAGTAAGAAAAAGGAAGAGAATGAGATATAAGTTCATAATATGGTTTGAAGGTTGATTCCGATGGGTAAATTTATTATGTTTGACTAAAGCTTTAAGAAATACCCCCACGTCATCCATAAGAGGCATCATTCTTCTTTGGGAGACCTTTATATGAGCAGCAAATTCGCAATTCATTTGAACGGACCAGAATACGTTCCAACCACATTTTTCCTTAGAAAAAGCTCATGTTGTAGGGGAAAAAAACAACGTCTAGCAATTAAGTTTCACTTTATTGGAAGAGTACAAAGCATACAACAAGTAGTTTGTGAACTAAATGGTTCGCTCACGACCCAAGAACAAATTTGGAGGTAAACTATGTGAATCAAACACTAGAAATCCTGTGGTGTTTGTCGGATTCTAGTTTTCTTCTGGTAGTGGTTGGAGCATGCTTCATAGTAACATTTTATTAGTTTTTAATCAACTAATTGGGGATGGAATTTTTGGAGGGAAAACTCAAACTTGTGGGCTGTCTAAGATCATGTATTTCATATGTTGTTGGCGAAATGCTAGGATGATTTGGAAGGGCTTGTGATACTAAGGGATGATTTAGAAAAAGGTGGCAACTCGTAACAGAATATTTTACTGAGGTATCGAGTGGACCGATAAGTAGGGATAAATTACAACGAATTTACAATTAAAAGGAGTAATAGTATGAGTGAGATAAAAATACGGAGAAGGCAAAGTTATGACAAGTCATGAAGGTATTGATAAGACAACTTTTGAGATACTAAGGGTAGGATCGATCAGAAAGGGTGAAGGGTTAAGTACGCCTAGTCCGCATAATGTAATTAAAACATAGTAAGAATCGCAAATAAGATTAAGAAATGTTACATTATAGGATGGATTACGAACAGGATGTGATGTGAATACCATAAGGATTGCTCTAGAAATGAGTAAAGCCTAGCAAGGAAGTAACTAAAGAATACGGTGTGATTAGTGTGAAACGGAAAAGGCAAATGTAGAACGAATAAGAAAGACTTACAAAGTTCTACAGGGAAAGTTCAGAATAGAGATCAAGTGGTAACGAAAGTGGAAGCGAGCACTGGAAGAGAAGGAGTTAATTGAAAGAAGAAGATAAGAAGAAAGCGAGTGGGATTACAGTATAGCGATGTGTTAAGACGTATAGCTAAGAAAACGAGTAATATAAGCGATAAAATTGTGAAAGCCCAAACTATAGGAAGATGAGCAACGGGACAGAATGAATGCCAGAAATGACTGGTACGATAAGAACAAATAGGGATGAACAGAATATACTATGAAAATAAGAAAGGGGTTATGTAGAAGTAGTGTTTTCTGAAGTATACAGGAGTAGTGTAAGAATCCTCGTGTACAGAATAAAAGATGGACATAGACTGGAGAAATGAAAGGAATACTAAAGGAAGTACTCAAGACGGACGTAATTAATTAAGTATGAGTATAGGACAAAAGGGAAATATATAGCTATGAACTTAAGGTGTAGTATGACGAGAAGGTGATAAGACAAGACCTCTATTAAGATGAATTTGATATGATTTTGAGTAAGTTAGAAGTTAGCGTTGGGTATACAACAAGGATGAAAAAGCAGGAGGCATAAAGGAGTACTGCATGTGTATGACTGCACCTCGGAAATGGTGAAATCCTTAAAGGACAAGGATTGCGGATTTGCGAAACAACTGATGTATTGTAAATTTATTAGAAGAAACAGACGATATCCGTTGGGATAAAGAGAGTGTTATGAGAAAGCTTGAGACACTTGTCTTCAGAATATAAGTGCTACCGAATGGAGAATTTGAAATGACTATAAGGACTAGCTAATTACTGATTGGAATGAATGGAATGTGGCTTTGGATAAATTCCTACATTAATTACAATATTCGAGTACCAACCATCAGATTAGATTTTGTACTATATATCGAGAGTTCTCATCGCCTCGTGATTGTGTTAGGGTTTCATACATGGGTAATCTAAGTTATAAATTATAAAGAAATACATGAGGATGGTACAGTATACCAAGTGAATTGGAAAAAAAAGGGGATCGGATGAATGTGAGATTAGAAATAGGGACATAGAGCAGAATATAATAGATAATGATGTAAGTACACCCAAAGGGGGGGAAGCGGATGAGAGAAATGCAAGTGTAAGATGAAATCAACTGACACTGCAACACGTTTGATGTGAATACTTAAACTTCAAGTGAGATCCCATGCTGAAACAAGTTAGTGAGATCTGAAAGCCAGCGACAAACGGATAGAAGTCAGGATGGTATTTGAGACAGTGCTGAGAATTATTGGAAAAGATCTTGGATAATATGACATTAGATAGTGGATGCTTATAAAAAGGAATAATACGATAAGAAAAGGGTAACGATTAACTTAAGAGATATTATAAAGGGTAACAATGTTATACTGGATTAGAGGTTAAGAGGTTGGCAACGGAGTTATTGGCTAATGATATTCTGACACATAAGTAGCAAAGGAGAAAGAATAGGAAATCTCTCCTATAGTAGGATAAGAAAAAAAAACAAATGGCAAATAGAGGAAGGGGAAAGAGTATGGAGAAATAGACAGCAAGTGAGTTTTAGTACAATAAGATATGTAGAGCAGAATAAACCAGGAGAAGGAAAGACTATGACTAAGATTGGATGCACTTTATACGAATTGTACAAGAATAGTTATGCAACCTATGAATAGTTGTATACTAAGAATGAGACCAAGTGAGTACCTGATAAGAAGAGTAAGAATTCAGTAACAAGGAAAGGTATAAGGTGGTTTGAGACAAAACTACGGAGATATAATTAGTACTGAGGGCAAAAGCCATAGTTGAGCCTTGATATCAGTCGAAAGATATAAGAGAAGAATATAGGGTCTGCATAAAGACTAGCGAGGCAACGCTAAGGTATTTACTGGGCTGATTTGAGCACCTACACATACTTTTGTAAAGATTGCAATAGGATATATGATAGGAGAACTAAGAGCAAATTTAAGTAAAGGGGCAATAGAAGAGTTTGAAGTAAAGATAAAGAAACGACCCGAGATAATGTGCCTAAAATATTACAAGTTGAAATAAGGGAAGTTGTGAAATGATTTAACCGAGACAATCAGAATAAGCGGGTTACTGGTTACTGGACGACAATAAAGTTATAATATGAGGGAACCCTAGCGCTATTTGATAGCCAATCCTAAGGATCGAGATCAAGAAGTAAAAACAAATGATAGTTAAAGACCCTTAAAAGAAAGTCAGAAAGTGACACATGATGCTGAGGATTCCAGAATACGGACTATAACAACAGATTATAGCAAGGATAATGGAGTGGAAAAATGTTACCCTCTGGGAAATTTCGTTTTATTCGTAGAACCTGCGAAGGGTCTACAGGTTACCAGAGGCATGCAATACTTCAAGGATATTAAATGCTAATGAACTGACGAGGGACGTCTGCGCGTTATAAAAATCTTATTTAAAGATTAAGAGGTAAGACGAAGGAAACGATATCTTAAGAGAATAACTATAGAAAAATAAAGAGTCGAGTCATGACTACATGCACCATGAGTACAAGTCCGAATCAATCGACGATAGTACAACTGAACAGAATATAGATAAGAGAGACAATAACACTTCAGCAGAACAGCCTGAAATACAGCTGACAACCAACTGCAAAATAAAGAGAAGAGTAAAGGCATTGATGTGGAATAATTACCCCGCAAAGCAACAAAAAGAGGAAGTATTACAAGAATGACTATGTAAAGACCTGGAATGCGTTATAACGAATTAAACCGAATCGACAAACGGAAGAGGTACGTGTAGGGCATAATTAACTAAGAGAACACTTGAGAAAGTATTGGGAATTTAGAATCAGTTCAACATTCGAGGACGAATGTTCTAAAGGGGGGAAGGATGTTATACCCCGTATATTTATACGTCGAATTATCCGCAAACAAATCGATTCAAGTTAAAGGCGGAATTATTTTCGGACACGAAATAGAAATCAAATTTTCAATTTTAATTAAAACATAAATTGTTTATAAATTTTATTTAGTGTAAAAATATTATTTAGAAAAGTTGTTGGGTTGCTAGAATTGTTATGGGCTGAATTGTGAGAATTTTATATATATATTTTTGTTGTTGGTATTTCTGTGTTAACAGGAGAATAATTGGAAATTCGGGTTAGGCGAATATATTGGGGAAATGCTGCCCGATTTTCGTTAAATCCTTAATAATGAAAAACCCTAAACGAGAATGTATAGGTTAAAGAACAAGTTCTATAAAGCGATGGACTACGGATTTACGAGCTAAAAAGTATAGCTACTGATGATAACATTAATTTTATGTTAAATAGGCTAAAAGAGCGACAAAGCGAACGGTTTTGCGATTAGTCGTCAACAGGTATGTAAAGTTGTCCCTTCTTTCTTTTGGCATGTCTTAGTTTTATGTGATGAATGATATGAACTTTGGGATAACTCTATTCATAAGTTCCGAGTGTGATTCATGATTCTTATTCACTTCCTGATGCTAGAACTCTTAAATGATTGAGTTTCCCCTCGAGTCCTCTATACGTTCGATAGTAGTTGGTGTGTGAAAGTTCCTATTCTTAAAGACTCTGTAATGATTAATGTCCTTGACTTCCAACAATTGTTTTGCATTATCTTGGCATATGACGTATGATTCCTGATGCTTTATTTTGCATAGTTCCTATTGACATCCATACTTACAATGACTATTGTCTTGATATTCGAGTGTTAGTTAGTCCACTTATTCTATTGAGTCTCAGATGATGATGTAGTTGCATATAGTTGCTCATGATATTCTACTCGTGCTTACTGTTATTGTATCAATCACCGAGTCCCGGGCCGGGTATGTTATCGTGCACAGTGTCGCTGCATTATTCACCGAGTCCCTTACTAGAGGGTCGGGTACGGTATATGTATATGATGTTAGGATTATGGCATCGAGTCCCATGATGGGCCGGGTACGGTATACGTGTACACGACTTTATTCACCGAGTCCCATAATGGGCCGGGTACGGTATATGATGATATGATGATATGATGAAATGATGATATGATAATATGATCTTATTCACCGAGTCCCATAATGGGCCGGGTACGGTATATGATGATATGATGATATGATCTTATTCACTGAGTCCCATAATGGGCCGGGTATGGTATATGATAATGATAAGCATGATGGTATTTCGTAAGGCACAGGTACAGTGATTTCTTGAGTATCATACTTGTCCCCTGGAATCTCTACTTCAGTTATGATCCTTTTTACTGTATTTCATGCTCTATATAGTCAGTACATATTCCGTACTGTCACGGACATACGGACCAACATACGGTCCGTATCTTTTATACGGGCCGCATGTCTGGCCGTATGTTTGGTCCAATGAAGGTTTCCCATCTTGGATAAATATACGGCCTAACATACGGCTAGTATAATTTATACGGCCAGTATGTTGGGCCGTATAATGCCCAGCTGTTCCGATTTCGTTCTCGTCTACTCGTTTCATCTCCAATCCTTATGGAACCTTCTTAACACTTGTTTTATCACTTCACTAACAATCTAAGGGATGTTATAACTCTTATCCAAAGCATCATTAAATCATCATTGACTCGTTACTCGTAAATCCTTTCCGATACGTAACGTATGCCTTGCCTTCCTTAACAACTTCCGTCTCCTACTTCACATGTCTTTGAAATCTCATTTAGAATCATCAAATGTTATTTCTTACTTATCAAAACATCGCATACGTCGTACTCTTCGTCAGTCTATTCACTGGGCATGAACGAAAAGTTTTCCGAGGTGTAACATTCTTCCCCCCTTGGGAACATTCGTCCTCGAATGTTAAGCTATCCGGGAATTCTACAAAAATTTCGCCAGAGTTTCCCCTGTAATATGGCGTTACCATTCTATTAAAACAGCCTACAATAATATTTCCTCATATGGCCACAACACAATAGCAATATAAATTGGCCACACACGACCCATATGCATAGAAAGAAATCATACATACCTCAAAATCTTGATGTTTCGTCTTGAATGTCTTCCGGAGCGGAAATAAGTGCGGACACTTGGATTTCATATTTTCTTCTGCTTCCCGAGTCCTTCTACTCGGTTGTTATTTTGCCATAAGAACTTAACTGAGGCCACTTCTTTATTTCGAAGTCTCCGTACTTGCCTATCTAATATGGCAATGGGTACCTCTTCAAAAATCAACTTTTCCGTCACTTGAACATCATTTACTGGCACGATCCTAGTAGGATTTCCAACATATTTATGAAGCATCGAGACACGAAAAAATGGGTGAACTGACTCCAAATCAGGAGGTAAATCTAATTCATAAGCCACTTTGCCTATTTTGCGCACAATCTCATAAGGCCCAATGTATCTGGGACAGAGCTCCCCCTTTATTCAGTGATCTTATTGCATTCGTATGTTGTCACACTCTGATGCAAGCCGAGTTGCCTCAAGGACACTTACAGGACCGTCTCGTGGAGCCAAAGTTTGGATGATAGCATGGAGAGGACAAATGGGAGATGGAAGAGCATTAAAGTGGTCAACGAGCAAGGAAGGCTATGTTTGCAAGAGGCCACATTCGCAAATTAAAGATTTCCATCTCCACAAGACTAGCCAAACAAGGCCCTTGCCTCATTAATGGCATTTATGTAATAATAGGGTCTTCTATTATTTAGTTAGTATAAATAGCTAGTCTTTTATTTCATTTAGGACTTTTGATGAATTGATTAATTGATGAGTGATTTTGAGAGTTGTCTCTAGAGAGAGAAACTTGTGAAAGAGGCCATGGATGGCTCTTGTTTAATCTTTGATTGTTGAGAGGTTGGTTGCTTGGGAATTTAATTCCCTTGAGGTCAACTTAAGAGTTAGGTGCTAATTAGTTGTGTAATTAGGAGGTCACGACCTTAATATAGTTTTGGTTGCTTAATTCTGTCTAATCTTGTGTCTATCTTTCTATCTTTTCTTTCCCTTTTGTTTATCTTCTTAATTTCTCGCTTCCGCGTATCCGTTATTGTATCAATTGGTATCAGAGCTTAGTTTAGGTTTGTTCCACCAAATCTAATCTTGGGTTTTGATTCAACAAAAAGAAATCGAAATTCAAAAAAAAAATCGAATTTTCTTGTTCATTTTGTTGAATCTAGTGTTATATTAGAGTTTCTAGAGTCTAAATCTTCAATTTCGAGTCAATTTGGAGTTAGGGTTTGTGTTCCACCGTTGTTGAGCTTCAAAGCTTCAAGAACAAGGTTGGTGGGTTTGAAGAAGGTGAAAAATTGAGGGTTCAAGTTGATTGGGGTTTGTTCTCTAGTTGATAAGGACTCTAAATCCGAAATTTGGAGGTATTTGGCTAAGGATTGAAGGATCTACCATTTTTGAAATTTGAAGCTTTGAAAACTTCAAGAACTTGTAATTGGGTCTTGTTGAAGAAGGTGAAATTGAGGGTTGAAACCTATTGGGCTTTGTTCTCTACATTAAAGAGAACTTAAATCCGAAATTTGAGCTAATTTGGAGTTGATTTGAGGGTAGTTGAATTTTTGAATTGTTCTTGTGTTCTTGAAGACCTTCAAATCTTCATAAGGAAGAAGACTCTCCAAAGGGCCATTTGATCCGGAAGTTGTCAAACAAAGTTGTGAAAAAGTGTTATAAGACCCAAAAGAGGAAGATACCAGGTTTTGTGGGCCCAAGTACAAGGAAAATTCCGAGGAAAAACAAAGGCATCGAATTGGCCCATATGCGACACTACATGCGACACATGCGAGTCGCATGTTGAACCTGGGAGTCGCAGGTAGCGTCGCACCTTGTGACAGAGACTTGAACGTTTTTGGGGTGCATCATCCGCGAGACGCAGATCACCATCGCAGGTAGAACCTGCGAGTCGCAGGTGGTGTCGCACCTTGTGACAGAGAGTTGAGAATTTTGGGGTGCATCATCTGCGAGACGCAGATCACCATCGCGTGTTGAACCTGCGAGTCTCATGTGCTGCACAGGTGTCGCAGGTTGCGCATTTCAGGTTTTTCAACTTTAATTCTCTTTGATTCCATTTCTCAAAAAAAATTCTTGATCTTTAGTTGATTGTCTTGTGTCCCTAATCCTTTGGTAGGGAACAAAAAAAAATTAAAAATTTCGGTTATTTCAAATTGATACCTTGGATCAATTGGGGCTTCCCGGTCGTGTTTTCAAGTTATCACCTACCCGGGCCCGAAATTTTAGTTATTTTCCTGATTTTTGCATTCCATTTTCGTGTGTCTCTCAACTAGTAGCCATTTAGTAGTTGTTCCTACTTGTGTTTGCTAGTTCTTGTGTCAGCATTTCTTTCGTGCTTTTCTTCGTTTTTGCTTCGTCGTTAATTTCTTGGTTCAAGGCCGTTAGATTGAATTGAGTCGTCCTTCTTTCTTCGAGTCCAACAAGAATCCATTCCGATCTCGAGTAGCAATTGTGCACCTTGCAAGCAACCGAATCCAATCGAGAATCAACATCGGCCAATCCATTTGATTGGTAAAAGGCAAGAGTGTGTGAGTTCACTTGAGTGGTGCTAGCCAAGCACAAACGAGTGTAAACACGAGTGTGGTGAGGTTTCTTTACTACTAACGTGTTTGCTAAGTGTTCTTGCAGGTACTTCTCCATGGATTCCGATTCATGTGGTAGCGATTACGATTTTTATGATAATGATGGTTGTAGTTATGAAGGGGAGGACTATGGGAGCTATCAAGGGTGTGACGATGGGGAATATGAGGGCTATATGGGAATTGGTGATCATGAGGAAGTTCGAGGAGAGAATTACTATTTTGACGGAGAATATGATGAGAGTGGTTCTCATGTGTCTCATGAGGAAGATGGGGATGAAGAAGAACCTTGTTATGCTTTGTATGATGAAGATAATGATGAAGGTGAAGAGTCTTGTGCTATACCCCGTGATGATGAAGACGACTCGAAATATGACTCTCGTTCGCATGTGTCTTATGGGTCTTATGGGGAAAATCTTTATACAAATAGGACTCACAGAGGGTATGTCTATGGAGGTAGTGGAAGTGATAATGTTGATTATGGAGGGACTTCTAGTGGGCATACATATGCTTCTTCTTGTAGTACTTCCTGCCAGAAGCAAAGAGGCATGAGTAGGAATTTGAGTACTAGTTGGAGTCGTCCTATGCAAAAGAAGGTGGTTCCAAAGAGGCGATTCATGGAGACCAAGGTAAACCTTTGTGATAGAGAGGGAACCCTTGTGCTTGATGACGATTGTTACACCAATTTCATCACCCCTCGTGCGGTTGAAGAGTTAAGGCTACCTTGTGTGAATAGGCAAAGTCCTTATTATGACGAGGGAGGGTATTGGGTTGATAAGAGAGTGATGGTATTCATTTCACTTGGTGCGTACCAAGAGGAGGTTTGGTGTGATGTTATTCCAATGGGCAATTGTCATGTATGTTTAGGAGTCCCTTGGTTCCAAAAGCATGGAATCCCATATGAACAAGATTGGCATCGATCTGTAATGGTCAAGAATGGAAAATTTCTCTTTCCATGCGTACTTCCTAGGAAGAGTCCAAGTGCAAAAGTGCAAGATACCCATGTGAAATGGCCTACCTTGGCTAAGGAAGCTAGTGGAGAAGAATATGAGAAATGGAAATCCATAATAGATGAAATCTTCGCTAGCTACAACTATTAACAAGAAATGAAGATGGACTTAGCCGTTCAAACTTTTGACTCAAAGCTTGTCAAATATTGGGAGTATGTGAAATGTTGTGGGAGACAAGTGAGGAGTCCCATCAAGACTTGGGAGGACATGAAAAGGATATTAAGAAGCCAATATCCCAAGCCACATATGAGAAGAAATGAATCTTTGAGGGGTACCTCTTTTGAGAGAACCCCATGCTTGAAGGCAAGGACGGCGGCCACAACCATTCCTTCCATTGGTCAAAGGAGCTTGCATGAGCACCAAGGTAAGATCACTTATCCTCATACTCCTACATCTTTGTGTGATTTTAATGTCAAGTCAAGCATGAAAGTTAGTTTACCTTGCGTTAAGCCTAAGGATTCTTTGCAGTGTATTGCTAATGCCATTGTTGAAAGTGTCCCCACACTAGTTGATCCTATTGATGACCGAATTGATCCTTCTTGTAAGGTCGATTTGTGACCACCTAGTGTTGACACTTGTGCTTTGAATGATAGTGCATTATCGAATGAAGGTGCTCAAACACTAGTTGATCCTTTAGATGACAAAATTGATTCTTCTTGCAAGATAGATTTGTGTCCACCTAGTGTTGACACTTGTGAATTGATTGGTAGTACAATGTCATGTGGTCATCATGTTAGTAATCATTACGAGTTTGACATACTACCAACTAGTGTTGATCAACTTGCTTGTAATTATAATTCACTACTTGAGGATCCTTGTGATGTGTTTAATGTACCTCTAGTTAGTGATAATGTTGATATAGTTGGTTAATTGAAAGAATGTGACATCTCACCCTTGTTTGTTTCATGTCAAAATGGGTCTCTTGATCGTACTTTAGTGTCATGTGATAAGACTCCAATTTGTAGTGGTGATGTGTGTCATGTAGATAGTCATGTGAGCAAAAATACATTGAAAGATGACATTGGTTCTTTTGAGAGTGAAATGACATGCTTTGACTCCTCATTGTTCATGGATCACTCTCTTGTAAAGGATAATGTTTTATTTGAGGATGACATGACTATTGAGAGTGATGAACCTAGTGGGGTGTTTGGTAATGTTGAAAGTTTAGTTTTATATGGAGGCTATAATGTGATATGTAACCCACTATGGGATGAAGACACTCTTTCGCATGATGGAGATCTTCCTTTGAGGAATTGTGATCCATTTGTGGGGAAGGAAAGTGTTACAAAGGAAGGTAATTCTTGTCTAGAAATTGCAAATTCTTTCTTTCATGTTCAACTTCATAGTAACTCCTTGGATAATCTTGTCATTGAACCGTATGGTGAGGTTACATTGGGGAGTGATATTGATGAGGAAGTTATTTTACATGATACCTTTCTTTAATACTTGTTTGCATATGATGACATTCTTGAGCATATAGGGAGTGCATCTTATGTGGGAGAAGGCTCTTATGATCTAGCCGATTGTGTTCTTGACCATACTAGATGGATGTTCGTCCCCTTTGATCCGGGTGACACCTTGTGTGATTTGAGAGCACTATCTTAGGGGAATCCTTGTTTGAAAAATGAGAGTGTTCTTGTTTGGACATTATGCTACATGTCAAATAGAACTGTCACGACCCAGCCCCGTGGGCCGCGACTGGTGCCCTACTTAGGCACCTCAAACAAACTCACAACCCGATCATCGTATTCAAACCCAATCAAACTCAGCATATGTTGTTCGAGCTGAAGATTTATAACAGACGTCACGCAAACACTTACCGAACCCTTATCTTAAGCGGTCGCCCGTTCAGATTAGTCAAATCAAAATCAGAAAGGTGGCGGAATATACGTCGCCCAAATGCACACACACATATACAAACTCAGAGGCCGACTTGGCCATAGTAGCGTACGGGCCGCTTAAGAACGCAAAACAGACTCACATACAAACACACCGGACCCACGACCCACAAATCTGACTACAGGCCTCTGAACAAAACAGAACATAGGAACATATGACGGGACAGGGCCCCGCCGTACCCACACATCCACAAATGTACCGAACACACACATACAACAGAAGGTATGTACCAAAAGTAGGCTCCGGATCAAGAGGAGCTCTCCAACACAGCAGAATGAGTAGCCTAAACTGGAGGACCACCCAAACGAGCTTCTGTACCTGCGGGCATGAAACACAGCCCCCGAAGAAACGGGGGTCAGTACGGGAGAAGTACTGAGTATGTAAAGCAGAAGGTACAGAAATCACAAACACAACTGGAGTCAGAAGAAACAAACACGAACGTCAACGTAACAAAGCAAACCTGTGCGGAAGGCAAACGTACAAATGCAAATCAAATCATGTATAGGGTTTAGGAACGTGGTCACCCCCGACGCTGGTGCCACAACACATCATAACTCCAGAAGTTTTCAAATCTCCTTACAGTCTCCAGACACATCATATCACACACACATCACATCATCAGAACATATCAAATGCCATATCACATCATAACTCCATAAACGGTAACCGGCCCTATGGCGAGGCCTCGGAAACCGTAACACATCATAACTCCCGAATATGTTATAGCGCGCACGATCACAAAGTCGGCCCGGGTACCGACGAACGAAAGGATAGCAAATAGCACGAACGGAGTAGTGCAGAAACCATATGTATATCAAAAGTAAATTAACGGACTCAACATATAGTTACAGATGAGCACATACCGACGCCAGAGGGCTCGGAGTAGGAATCAGATTGATCAAAATTTGTGTATAAAAGTTACGAAGTTCCAGACTGCCAGATTTTTAGAAAGCCGTAGATAGGTCATTTTCCAAAAATTTCACATTACTCGAAGTGCAAAACGTTCACTAACGGCATAGGAAGTTTCAAACGCACCATTGAGTCATAAACAAACGATCGCTGATCATAGCGGACACAAGCGAACCAAACAAACCGAATAAGGGAAGCCTCAGGGCTTGCGGGCCCACCTCGGGTCGAATTGAGGCGGCGAACACAAATCACAGACCTTAGGCTCCCTAGAGCCATCTACGAAAGTTTCGGAGAGTTTCGGACACAACAGCAAAAGTTATGACGATTCGAACATTCTTTTGACCAAATGCCACAAAAGGGTTCAATTGCGCTGGATGAATAGTACCCAAACTTGAACCTAAATTTCCAAGAGCAGAGTTACCCGCGAGATTCCGATCTTAACCTAGTATGACTAGGACATGCCAAAAGAAGGATAGGTAGGCTTTACATACCTGGTTGGCGCCTTACGCTCGCCACATCGCGATTTCCGTTTCGTCCGAAAACTGCAAATGGTCACTTTTACCAGTTACTATTCATAAGAGTTAACATTTTCATCTTTCGGGCTATACTTGGCTACCGAAATTTCGGCAGCACTTCCCCTATAAATCTAACACCCCCGAGACTTGGCTCGGCTCAAAATACAATAACAACAACAATCCCAAACATCATTACACAATAGAAACCACAATCAAACCGTACTAGCTTCAAAATTTCACCCTATTACATAAGTTGGTAATCCTATATTCAAACTTCACAATTCCAACTCATGTCCACATTATTGTATTCATTCATTCAAGATTATTCCACCACATAACATACAAGTTCCAAACCATATACAAAGTTTCTCAAAATCCATTACTTTCCCTATTTCATTCAAAACACCAAAAGTTACGACGAACATTCTAACTTGCGTCGTTTCATTCCGAATTCATTATCATCAACCCTTAATCATATTTAAAGTCTTTAGTATCATAAATATACTATGATATACACAAATATACCAAAGGTATACACTTTCCGATAACGTCCGAAATCATTTTCTAACGCCAACTCAATTCTTTAATCAATCCTTTACGACATAAAGATCACAACAACACATTATTCAAACTAAACAAGATAAAATTCCTATGCCTTGCACCTCATGAACTCACGGCCAAACACACCCTTCTTACACACACCCGCCATGCACAAACGCAACACCATTCCGAAATCTTCATGCTAATCCAATCACTAACACATATATATCCATTTCATAACATAAAGACATAGAAATCTTACCTTGATCTTAAGATTCCGATTCGCCGCAAACGTCGCCCTTTCGTCAAACTAATTGTACCCCGTTGAAGAGGAGCTCGAGTACTTCATAATATGTGAAGAACAAGAATTTTTGGATCAATAAACAAGCTTGGAAATTTTCTTTTTCTCTCTTTCTCTCCTACGGCCGAATGCCCCTATTCTTGGTGTTCTTGACTTTTCATCTAAGTTCTTGATAATTACAAGTAAAAGATGATATTTATCCTTTTTAAGAGTCATGTGCTATGCACATGACATCAAAATAATGGGTTGGGCCTTGCAAAGGCCGGCCACCCTAATCCCTTGGGCCTAAATTTTTGTGTTGCATTTTTCTTGGCCCAATTCATTAAACGTCCCGTTTTGTAATTCCCGAAACTAATTTCCCAAATTCCAAATTTACCCTCGGCCTTCCCCGAGGTCTTGACATTAATGATTCCATAACCAACATAATCATAACAACTCGAATCAAAATATTTCCTCAACTCACACAAGTCTTCTTTATTTCTCAATTTCCCGTTATACGAAAACACGGGACATAACATTCTCCCCCCCTTAAGAACATTCGTCCCCGAATGTTAAATTGAACTCATGGGGCGTCACACTACTCTGGGAGGGTTCTCTTTATAGTTGTCCTTTACTGATTTTTCTGACACGGCTTCTTTACCAACATTAGAGGGCAAATTTTTCACATCACTGACTCAAATACCTTCATAATACATTTTTCTCATACCCTACGTAATCCCCGAACCCTACACTATATTCTTGTAATGGACGAACGCTTTCCAGACATCATAGCCAATATCATTTTTCGTTACACTTCTGAATTTCTTACCACATCGTCGTACTCTCCCTGAATTTCTAAACAGATTCAGAGCTAAAGCCGGACGCGCATAAGCATATCGGACGGATTCATAGTCAACATCAAAGGTACGGAAGTATATCAGACAGACTGAAATGTATCAAACACACGCGCGGTCAAAATCAAACGCACAGAAGCATATCAAACGGATTTATATCCAGAGTCAGACATACAGAGGTGTGCCAGACAGAAACTTATTCAGGATCAAACACACAAAGATTCATCAGACGGGAACATAATCGAGCTCAGAAATACAGAGGCGTACTAGGCAGAGTCCCATCGGAATCGGAAGTACAGAAGCACCACAGATAGAATGTCAATTTAGAATCGAATCGTTCATATTAAGGCTCCAATGCTTCATGGGAATTTCCTTTTATTGGTAAACTTATTCGCCAAGTTGTCACACAAATTACCTTGCGTCTCGCGTATCGATTCTTTCAAAGATTCTATTTATTCATACTGCTTACCTTCCATCTGTCACAACATTAGTTGCCGGGGCTCGGCTCTTAACCCACATGGCACCGAATGAAAATCATACACACACATACACATACACGTACACATACACACACTTATTCAGACCTTACTGGCGAACATCTCTGGCTATTATTCAAGTTCGTTCAATTTCCCAAGCGGTGTTATACCCTTTTTCTTTTTTTTTTTTGCCCGTATAGTCCGCCTCGTTCCGCGCGACTCCCAAAAGGGCACTAATTACTCCACACACATTCTATTTACCTCTTGGTTACCCCAAATTTCCATTTATTTTTATCATATTCTCACTTATGAAGAACTTTGCATTACTTCCCAGGGGGGTCACCCATCCCAGAATTGCTGTGGCTTGAGCACGCTTAACCCCGAAACTTTCATGCATTTTGACGCGTTAGGACTGATATAATTTCATCGATTGCCCCACACGACCTTGTCACGTAAATTTAGGGCCAAACGGTGTCTTAGCAAATTTTTCGGAAGTTTTCGTAGCGGGTCCCACTCTGACCCAAAGAGGTCGTTTGCTTTTCTGGCTGTGTGGTTTATCGTTCTAGCCTTCCAAATTCCATATATTCGCCTCCCACATATACAAATAACTGCCTCAGATATTTTCATTAATTCGGATTCTTACCCTACTTTTACTGACACACAAAAAGAAAATATCGCATAATACTGAGATACAGACCTATTATTGCACATATTCATTCAGAAAAAGGTTAGTAATATACCTGGGTCTGTGTCTGGGGATGCCTCTGGGTCCCGCCGACCTGTCAAAGCATAGATGCGGTTCGAGAGACCGCTAGAATCTGAACCGCCACCACGGCCTCTACCGCGGCCCGCCGGTGCTGGCATACCTCGCCCCGTGGAGCGCGTGGCCGAAGCGGTAGATGACGAACCAGTAACGGACCTCATCGGCGGTGCTGCGCTACCGGAACCGCCTGCCCACGGAAAATCCCGCATGATATGGCCCTGGCGGCCGCAAGCAAAACAGGCCCCTGTGGCCCTGAAGCACTCACCTGGGTGCGATCTTCCACAATACGAACACGGGTGCATAGGTGGCCTAGTCTGACTGGGACCCCTGCTCGCCTGAGGACCTGGGGCTCTGGAACTCTGGTCTGCCCTGGACGGTCCTGCGCCATCAAATCTCTTACTAGCCGACTGTGTGTCCCGAGCTAACGAAGGAAAGTACCCACTGGACTGATACTGAGGCTGCCCGCCCCGTGAATCTCCAGAATACCCCGCTGATCTGGCCCTCTTGGGCCATCTCCCATCATACTCTCTGCTGGGCCGATCTGCTCGGTGCCGGTTCTCCATCCCCTGGGCGTAGGCCTGTAGACGGGCAATGTCCATATCTATCTGCAATGACACCGCCATACAGCCGTCAATCAGGTAACGATCCAACCCCATAACATATCTATGCATCCGATCTGTCATATCTGCCACCACGGCAGGGGCATACCGGGCCAGGGAATCAAACTCCAAATTATATTCACGAACGCTTCGACCCCTCTGCTGCAGATGTAAAAACCGATCAGCTCACTCCCGTCGTAACTCTGGGGGTAGAAAGTGGCGGGTGAAAGCAGTCACAAACTGATCCCACGTAGCTGGAGGAGCACCCTCACTCCTGGATAACTCCCAAGTCTCATACCAATGCGCGGCAACATCCCGAAATCTATGCGAAGCCAGCTCAACCGACTCGGTCTCTGAAGCCCTGACCAAGTCTAATGCACGCCGCATCCCCCGAATGAAGTCATGGGGGTCCTTGTCGGGCTTAGACCCGAAAAACTCTGGAGGGCCACATAATAAGAACTCCCGAACTCTCAGGCTGTCCCGCCTGTCCTCATCATCATCGTCCCTCCGCCCGCGTCTGCGAGCCTGTCCCGCTACCATCGTGGTCAACAACTGTACAGCCTCCCTCAGGGTCCTATCCTCCGCCCCTGGCTGAGGAGCTGGAGCCTCAGGAGCGGGTACACGGACCTCTGGAGCTGCTGAAGGTCCTGCTCCAGGCTGTACTAATGGGGGTGTAGCAGACCCCTCAGAATGAGGTGCAACCTCAGGCAAATCATAGACACGAGCCCGGGTAGCTCGCTGTGCCTGACTGGTCACTCCCACCTTCGCCTTGCCCTTCTGGGCCGCCGTTGCCTTCTTCGGAGGCATCTCTGCAAACACAACAACGGGTCAGATCAGAATGACCCTAATAGCACAGCTCTATCGCACGATCTAAGATTCCAAAGACAGCAACATCCTAAATGCCCTGTAGCCTCCTGTTTATAGATGTGGTGCACAACACATCGATAAACAAGACTCTACTAGACATTGCCTGTAGACATTCCGAGGACAAACCGCGCTCTGATACCACTTTTGTCACGACCCAGCCCCGTGGGCCGCGACTGGTGCCCTACTTAGGCACCTCAAACAAACTCACAACCCGATCATCGTATTCAAACCCAATCAAACTCAGCATATGTTGTTCGAGCTGAAGATTTATAACAGACGTCACGCAAACACTTACCGAACCCTTATCTTAAGCGGTCGTCCGTTCAGATTAGTCAAATCAAAATCAGAAAGGTGGCGGAATATACGTCGCCCAAATGCACACACACATATACAAACTCAGAGGCCGACTTGGCCATAGTAGCGTACGGGCCGCTTAAGAACGCAAAACAGACTCACATACAAACACACCGGACCCACGACCCACAAATCTGACTACATGCCTCTAAACAAAACAGAACATAGGAACATATGACGGGACAGGGCCCCGCCGTACCCACACATCCACAAATGTACCGAACACACACATACAAAAGAAGGTATGTACCAAAAGTAGGCTCCGGATCAAGGGGAGCTCTCCAACACAGCAGAATGAGTAGCCTAAACTGGAGGACCACCCAAACGAGCTTCTGTACCTGCGGGCATGAAACACAGCCCCCGAAGAAACGGGGGTGGTCAGTACGGGAGAAGTACTGAGTATGTAAAGCAGAAGGTACAGAAATCACAAACACAACTGGAGTCCGAAGAAACAAACACGAACGTCAACGTAACAAAGCAAACCTGTGCGGAAGGCAAACGTACAAATGCAAATCAAATCATGTATAGGGTTTAGGAACGTGGTCACCCCCGACGCTGGTGCCACAACACATCATAACTCCAGAAGTTTTCAAATCTCCGTACAGTCTCCAGACACATCATATCACACACACATCACATCATCAGAACATATCAAATGCCATATCACATCATAACTCCATAAACGGTAACCGGCCCTATGGCGAGGCCTCGGAAACCGTAACACATCATAACTCCCGAATATGTTATAGCGCGCACGATCACAAAGTCGGCCCGGGTACCGACGAACGAAAGGATAGCAAATAGCACGAACGGAGTAGTGCAGAAACCATATGCATATCAAAAGTAAATTAACGGACTCAACATATAGTTACAGATGAGCACATACCGACGCCAGAGGGCTCGGAGTAGGAATCAGATTGATCAAAATTTGTGTATAAAAGTTACGAAGTTCCAGACTGCCAGATTTTTAGAAAGCCGTTCATAGGTCATTTTCCGAAAATTTCACATTACTCGAAGTGCAAAACGTTCACTAACGGCATAGGAAGTTTCAAACGCACCATTGAGTCATAAACAAACGATCGCTGATCATAGCGGACACAAGCGAACCAAACAAACCGAATAAGGGAAGCCTCAGGGCTTGCGGGCCCACCTCGGGTCGAATTGAGGCGGCGAACACAAATCACAGACCTTAGGCTCCCTAGAGCCATCTACGAAAGTTTCGGAGAGTTTCGGACACAACAGCAAAAGTTATGACGATTCGAACATTCTTTTGACCAAATGCCACAAGGGTTCAATTGCGCTGGATGAATAGTACCCAAACTTGAACCTAAATTTCCAAGAGCAGAGTTACCCCCGAGATTCCGATCTTAACCTAGTATGACTAGGACATGCCAAAAGAAGGATAGGTAGGCTTTACATACCTGGTTGGCGCCTTACGCTCGCCAAATCGCGATTTCCGTTTCGTCCGAAAACTGCAAATGGTCACTTTTACCAGTTACTATTCATGAGAGTTAACATTTTCATCTTTGGGGCTATACTTGGCTACCGAAATTTCGGCAGCACTTCCCCTATAAATCTAACACCCCCAAGACTTGGCTCGGCTCAAAATACAATAACAACAACAATCCCAAACATCATTACACAATACAAACCACAATCAAACCGTACTAGCTTCAAAATTTCACCCTATTACATAAGTTGGTAATTCTATATTCAAACTTCACAATTCCAACTCATGTCCACATTATTGTATTCATTCATTCAAGATTATTCCACCACATAACATACAAGTTCCAAACCATATACAAAGTTTCTCAAAATCCATTACTTTCCCTATTTCATTCAAAACACCAAAAGTTACGACGAACATTCTAACTTGCGTCGTTTCTTTCCGAATTCATTATCATCAACCCTAAATCATATTTAAAGTCTTTAGTATCATAAATATACTATGATATACACAAATATACCAAAGGTATACACTTTCCGATAACGTCCGAAATCATTTTCTAACGCCAACTCAATTCTTTAATCAATCCTTTACGACATAAAGATCACAACAACACATTATTCAAACTAAACAAGATAAAATTCCTATGCCTTGCACCTCATGAACTCACGGCCAAACACACCCTTCTTACACACACCCGCCATGCACAAACGCAACACCATTCCGAAATCTTCATGCTAATCCAATCACTAACACATATATATCCATTTCATAACATAAAGACATAGAAATCTTACCTTGATCTTAAGATTCCGATTCGCCGCAAACGTCGCCCTTTCGTCAAACTAATTGTACCCCGTTGAAGAGGGGCTCGAGTACTTCATAATATGTGAAGAACAAGAATTTTTGGATCAATAAACAAGCTTGGAAATTTTCTTTTTCTCTCTTTCTCTCCTACGGCCGAATGCCCCTATTCTTGGTGTTCTTGACTTTTCATCTAAGTTCTTGATAATTACAAGTAAAAGATGATATTTATCCTTTTTAAGAGTCATGTGCTATGCACATGACATCAAAATAATGGGTTGGGCCTTGCAAAGGCCGGCCACCCTAATCCCTTGGGACTAAATTTTTGTGTTGCATTTTTCTTGGCCCAATTCATTAAACGTCCCGTTTTGTAATTCCCGAAACTAATTTCCAAAATTCCAAATTTACCCTCGGCCTTCCCCGAGGTCTTGACATTAATGATTCCATAACCAACATAATCATAACAACTCGAATCAAAATATTTCCTCAACTCACACAAGTCTTCTTTATTTCTCAATTTCCCGTTATACGAAAACACGGGACATAACAAGAACCAATGTCGAGTTGCATACTTCGTATTTTGAATCCATTGGTTTTATTATTCTATCCTTATGTCATGACCCTTGGAGGAATCAACTTCTTGAAACCTCATGTGTGCAAATGTTAGTCATGATTGTCATAGATGTGTGGTTGTACCACAAGTTTGTTTATCCTTGGCATGAATATGTGATTATTGCGTTGTATGCTAACCCTCAATCCTTGAGGAGTATTTTTTTGTTTGTCTCCCTTATGGTTTTGCAAGGTTTAGATTCGAGGATGAAGCCTTTTCAAGAAAGGGAGAATGATGCAAGCCGAGTTGCCTCAAGGACACTTATAGGACCGTCTCGTGGAGCCAAAGTTTGGATGATAGCATGGAGAGGACGGATGGGAGATGGAAGAGCATTAAAGTGGCCAACGAGCAAGGAAGGCTATGTTTGCAAGAGGCCACATTCGCAAATTCAAGATTTCCATCTCCACAAGACTAGCCAAACAAGGCCCTTGCCTCATTAATGGCATTTATGTAATAATAGGGTCTTTTATTATTTAGTTAGTATAAATAGCTAGTCTTTTATTTCATTTAGGACTTTTGATGAATTGATTAATTGATGAGTGATTTTGAGAGTTATCTCTAGAGAGAGAAACTTGTGAGAGAGGCCATGGATGGCTCTTGTTTAATCTTTGATTGTTGAGAGGTTGGTTGCTTGGGAATTTAATTCCCTTGAGGTCAACTTAAGAGTTAGGTGCTAATTAGTTGTGTAATTAGGAGGTCAAGACTTTAATATAGTTTTGGTTGCTTAATTCTCTCTAATCTTGTGTCTATCTTTCTATCTTTTCTTTCCCTTTTGTTTATCTTCTTAATTTCTCGCTTCCGCGTATCCGTTATTGTATCACACTCAGGGCTACCGTAGGAAGCGTATAGCATATACTTATGTCATATTCCAAGTAATTGTCCTATTTATCCCTAACGATAATCCCAACTTAACTTTTCAACTCAACTTGCCATATGTTTTCCTTCAGCTGATCCGGAGTATCATGACTACATTATCCTCATTTTACCTCTTACTACTCTTTTTAAGTGCCCATTTGGTTTCGTTGGCGACGTATAAATACTTGCAAGTTACATAATCGTTTTTGCATGATTCGTGTACATACACATCTATAGATATACATGTATCCATATCCGTATCCGTATTCATAACCGTACTCGTTTACATATCGCATCCATAGTCATATTCATATACATATCATTTACATAGCACACCCGACCACGAAGGTTCGGTGTTTCGCGTACCCGACCATGGCTAGGCTTAGTGATTATATATATACCTAAACTTTTTGTCTATCTGTAGTAATTCATCTCGTCATGCTCTCTTCCTTTAATTATTTGTTTCCCTTGATTATCATATCTTATGTTCTACTATAGAAAACCTTAGGTTCCTGTCACGACCCGGCTAGGGGCCGCGACGGGTACCCGTGCTAGAAACTTCAAACGGTATCTGAGAACCCCATCACTAGAAACTTCAAACGAAGAGTTTTCTTTTCCATGAGATACGTCTCTATAATGACATACTTGAGGATCTTCGCGTTGTCGTTCTTTCACTTCCATAACTAAGGACGAAACTGCAGAATCTTTGATACTAGTACCTGCCTCACCCGCATCAAGCACACATACTCCAAGATTAGCCAACCGATAGATTTCTTGAACCATCTCTCTCCTTTCCGGAGGGACTTCACATAAACTGCCCATTGATCGGTGGCTAAGTGCATCGGCTACTACATTGGATTTCCCGGGGTGGTATAAAATGTCAACATCATAATCTTTTAATAGTTCTAACCACCGCCTCTGTCACAGATTCAATTCCTTCTGCTTGAAAATGTACTGGAGGTTCTTGTGATCTGTATAGATATCCACGTGCACACCGTACAAGTAATGTCTCCACATCTTTAAGGCATGAATGACTGCAGCCAATTCGAGATCATGCGTTGGGTAATTCTTTTCATGCTTCCGCAATCGTCTCGAAGCGTATGCAATAACCTTACCATGCTGCATCAATACACACCCTAATCCGACACCCGAAGCATCGCAATACACCACGTAACCATCTGGTCCTTCTGGAAGTGTTAAAACTGGAGCTGAGGTTAACCTGTCTTTCAACTCTTGGAAACTACGCTCACAAGCGTCGTTCCATTGGAATTTAGCCGCCTTCTGGGTTAGTTTCGTCAATGGGGCCGAGATAGATGAAAATCCCTCTACAAACCTCCTATAATAGCCTGCCAAACCCAGGAAACTACGAACTTCTGTGGGCGTCGTAGGCCTTGGCCAAGTTTTCACCGCTTCAATTTTCTGAGTATCAACTCAAATACCATCATCGGAAATAACATGGCCTAGAAATGTTACCGAATCCAGCCAGAACTCGCACTTTGAAAATTTCGCATATAATTCCCGGGCTCGAAGAATGCCAAGAACGATTCTCAAATGATCTGCATGTTCCGATTCCGTGCGAGAATACACCATAATATCATCGATAAATACGATCACAAATAGATCCAAGAGAGGCCTGAATATGTTGTTCATCAAATTTATAAATACAGCCGGAGCATTAGTCAACCCGAATGACATCACTCGAAATTCATAGTGGCCATATCTCATTCTGAAAGTCGTTTTAGGAATATCCGCCTCTCTAACTCTCACCTGATGGTAGCCCGACCTCAAATCTATCTTGGAAAACCACTTGGCACCTTGCAATTGATCGAATAAATCATCAATCCTTGGGAGAGGATATCTGTTCTTTATCGTCACCTTGTTCAATTGCCTATAGTCAATACACATTCGTAGCGAGCCGTCTTTCTTTCTCACAAACAAGACCGGTGCTCCCCACGGTGATGAACTGAGTCTAATGAATCTCTTCTCGAGAAAGTCCTTCAACTGTGTCTTTAGTTCTTTCAATTCTGCCGGAGCCATCCGATAAGGAGGAATAGAAATAGGCTTTGTGTCCGGCAACACATCAATAGCGAACTCAATTTCTCTTTCTGGTGGAAGACCTGGAAGTTCATCCGGGAATACGTCTGGAAATTCGTTCACCACCAGAACTGACTGAAAAGTTGGCGGCTCTGCCGCGGTGTCGTGAACCCGAACTAAATGATAAATATAGCCCTTCGCTATCATCTTCCTCGCCTTGGGGTAGGAAATAAACCTACCCTTTGGCGATGCTGCATTACCGTTCCATTCAAGCACGGGCTCTCCCGGAAATTGGAATCGAACCACTTTTGTCCGGCAATCAACATTTGCATAACACGATGCCAACCAATCCATACCCATGATTATATCAAAGTCAACCATTTATAGCTCAATCAAATCGGCTTGGGTCTGACGGTCACATATCACAATAATACAATTTCTGTATACCCGTCTTGCTATCACGGGTTCACCAACCGGAGTAAGTACCTCAAAGGGTTTAATGAGCTCGGGTTTCACCCCATCACAACCGGAAACATATGGAGTAATATAAGAAAATGTAGAACCAGGATCTATCAACGCATACACATCACGGGAGAATATAGACAATATACCTGTGACAACATCTGGGGAAGACTCCAGATCTTGTCGTCCAGCTAGAGCATATACACGAGGCTGAACAACACCTGAAGTGGATGCTCCCCCTCTACCTCTGCCTCTACCTGCTGTCATCTGGGGAGTCTGTGTTGTCTGGCGCGCTGACGAAGAACCCGCTGCTGAACCTGTGGGCTGAGTCCCAGCCCTATCTCTCACTGAGAGGCAGTCCCTCATCATGTGACCGACTTGCCCGCAGGTATAGCAAGCATCCGAACCTAGGCGACACTGTCCCGAATGCAGCCTACCGCACTGATTACACCGCGGTATTGGGGGCCTCCTCTGACCCTGATCTCTCCTGGACTGGAAATCTGAGGCTCTCGAACTCTGTCCCTCACCTGGCTGAAAAGAACGATCGGACCTCCTGTCTGAGAATCTGGGAGGTGCACTGGTCGCTGACTGACCTGAGTGCCTAGAATGCGGCTGCCTTGGTCCCCCTCTATACTCACTGCTCTCTCCCATAGACCTAGCTCTTTTGCTTGGCCTCCTATCACTGTCGCGATCACCCCTCTGTTGTGGTTGTCGCCCTTCCAAATTCTGAGCATGAGCCTGTATCCGGGAAATGTCCATCCCGTCTTGCAAAGAGGCTATCAAACATTCTCTAAATAAATGTGGTCCCAAACCACTGACAAATCTATGTACCCGATCTCCCATGTCGGCCACCATGGCCGGAGCATATCTAGCCAAGGAGTTGAACTGCATGCTATACTCTCGGGCACTCATATTCCCTTGCCTCAAGTTCAGAAATCGATCCGCTCTAGCTCGGCGGACCTCGGGTGGCAAATAATGACGAGTAAAAGCATCTACAAACTCTTGCCAAACCAGAGGAGGCGCATTCTCCCCTCTTGATAATACCCAATTGTTGTACCATAATACCGCCAAATCCCGGAGTTTATAGGATGCCAACTCCACGGATTCAGTTTCGGAGGCATGGACAACCCTCAGTGGCCTCAATATATCATCGATAAAACCTTGTGGGTCTTCCTCCGGCTTTGACCCGAAGAACTTTGGAGGATTTAGACTCATAAAATCATGGGCCTTTGTACTTGCTGCCCGGTCACTTGAACCCACATTCTGTCGTTGTGCTTGTGCAGCCACCAACTGGGTCAATAACTGAATAGCCTCGGTCATTTGTTGGCCCGAAGCAACCGGCGGAGGAATTGGAGCTGGGGCTCCTGCTTGCTCTTCCATATTGGGCAAGGTAGAAGAAGAAGTGGGAGTGGCATGCGAGGAAGTGGCACCCTGAGCCTCGCTATGTCCCAACTCAACTGGAGGTTCTCGATTGGTGCCTTCACCGGCGGTATTTAATATCGCGCGGATTTGCTTCTTCTTTGGCGGCATCGCTGAAACCATAATACACAATTAGAATAAAAGAAATCTTACATTATAGTCCTATCGCACGATCTCGTAGAAGAATGATGGTCGTTTTTCCTAAATGCCCTGTAGCCTCTTGTTTATTGATGTGGCGCGCAACACACCATAAACAAGACTCTACTAGACACGGCTCGTAGACACCTCCTAAGACCGAACTGCTCTGATACCACTTTTGTCACGTCCCGGCTAGGGGCCGCGACGGGTACCCGTGCTAACCACCGAGCACCACTCGTGTGACTACTCCTTAGCCTCTTTATCAATCGATTATCCACTTCATACTTAATTTATAAGAAAACCATTTTCATTTGGAAACAAAAGCATTGTATATACTTGAGCCCTACAGGCTAGCAAAAGAATACATATATGTACATACATACAAAATGACCCTTCCATGAGACCATACAACCCACATCGAGTATCTACGAGCCTCTATGAAACGACATATACAATTATACACAAAATATCATCACAGGCACCTCCGGAGCAATGGAGGGCTTTCAATCAACTGGCAACTCTAAGAATCTGGAGCAATGTCTCCTCCCTGTCTACCTGTGGGCATGAACACAGCGTCCAAAGAGAAAGGACGTCAGTACGAACATTGTACTGAGTATGAGAGGCATAAACAGTGAAGAATACATCAATAATATAGAGAAGCATCAACATAACATCTGGATCTGACTACTGATCATAAAAGAAGTAATGCATGCTGTCTTACTCATACTCATCATCATGGCATATATGCATCATACACAAGCTGCCCGTTCATATCGGAACGGTGTGATAATCAATAATAGTAGCCCGCGTCCAGGCCTCCCGCGTCCGGGGTACCATCTCATGCCGCCCACTAGTGGTGTCTGCCCATGCCCGAAGGTCATGGTGTCTCCGTATAGCTGCCCGCCTTGGCGGTGACTGCCCGGCCAACTAGGCACGGTGTAAAGTGCTCATGACATGCTCAATGGAAAATACACATAATAATATGGTCATCATAAAATACTCATCTTATCATGATATGTATATAAGGCTCAAGATCAATTTTATTCTATCGGGGTGACGTAAGGTCGTAATCCCCCGGTTACATTATGGAACCATTATGGACATTCTGCCTCACCTTGAAAGGACTAGTACATAAGGTGAGTGTAGACAAGGAATAACATCCTCATATCGTATAGCTTATCTCATATAGACATTCATAGGCATAAGCTTTTAACTTCTTAGAAGGTGAGAGCTCATGAAAGGAAAAGGGATTTAAGCTAAGAGATTCATGCCATTAGAAGGAAGGACTAGCCTCACATACCTTTGTCGTTTAGCTAAGCCATCGGTCACTCGTTCACCTCCGATGTCACGTCGTCACCTTCATTAAAGAATGTGAGGTACATTAGCTAAATAACTATGAGAACGCGTCGTTAGTTTCTAGGAAAAATTGGGCAGCACTTCCTTTGTTTATACTATTTCTCCCATGTTCTACATCAACTCCCAACATTCGCAATATTACTCACAATATCACAATCAACACTCGTCATTCATATGCACTTAGCAAAATCCACCATTTTCTTCCAATTAACTCACATTTAGGGTTATAGCTCATTATCGTATTTTCCGCATTCATAAAACTCATTTCATAGCCTAAGCATCATTCCCAACATGTTCATAATCACCACATCCCAACATCCTTGATTTAATCCCACTATCATCCAATTGTGTCACTATTCACTCAAAATTACCCCATTATTTTTTGTTCTTCTACATTTCAAGCATCTAAGCTTTCTAATACCTTAAACATCATGGGATGATCATAAAACTCACCTTGGATGATGGTTGAACAAGCCTTGAAAGAGAATACCTCTTTAGCACCAAAACCCTACTTCACTCTTTCTTGAATTTCCTTGAAGAAGATAAGCTTTACTTGAATCTACACATTTGATTTCATGTAATTGATGTTGTTGATCTTGGTTTTCTTTTGATATCTCTTATAGATGGATTTTGGAGAGAGTTCTAGAGATTTCCTTAGACAACAGGATGGAAAAAATGATTTTTGGACGAGTTGGGTACATTTAAAAGGGGTCCAGAATTTTCTGGACTGGCACGACATGCGACACACTTCGCGAGTCGCGGACATGCTCCGCGAGTCGCAGGTTGTGTCGCGGAGCTCGCCAGACGACCGACCCTCACTGGCACAACCCGCGAGGAAGCGGCGTGGTCGCAGGTCGTGTCTGCGAGCCACAGGTGGTGTCGCGGAGTGTGCCAGAAAGGTGATATTATTTTGCCCCAAAACGGTCTGTCGTAGAGTGGCCATAACTTTTGATCCCGATATGCTGTGAGGGCCCACGACATATGGTTAGAAATATCTTTCATTTATCTACAACTTCCAGCCTCTGGTGGTTTTCCCAAATTCCAACTTTACAATGGCGTTTTGGCCCCTCCAAACCAGATCCTCCGAAAATGTTTCCTTAACTCGCCCTTTTGGATGGCTTATGCCCATATTTGGCTTATGGGTCCTTCTTGAAACTTACTTGGCCCTTAATTACCAACATAAGGGGCATTATAATTCTTCTCCTAAATATCATTAAGACATCACTAGTTCGATACTCGAAATTGTCCTTCGCCAGTCGATTCACTGTGCACGAACGAAAATTTTCCGAGGTGTAACAGTTCCTTTCTTAATTGTCACTTATAAAGAGCAATATCATTAAAAACGACTTTACTGTTAGTGCCTTTGCTTTTATTCTAATATAGCATCACTATATTTTACCATATCCCTTAAGTTATCTACTCTTCATGTCACGTGGTTCAAGGTCATCACGAATGATTTCCAGTATAGTCTCAGATGCCTACTCATCTCGTGTTCGTTTATTTACCAGTTATTAAACTCGTTTCTGTGTAACTCTCACTCTTTGTTTCAGAGTCTATATCTGTCACATCTTAGGGTCTATCGTTTCAATCTCTGTACTTGTATTCTTTTTACTCGCTTCCCCCCTTTAAGGGTTTTACTTGTACCCTTCCCAAATCCGTTGCCTTACCTTCAAATCTTGAATTCACATATCCCTTACTGTACTACATCTTATTCATGCCGTTTCCCATAATTTATAGCTACGATAATTCATGTGTAAAATCTTAGCATACTCATCTTGCAGGTTTGTAACCAAGTAACACAACCGACACAGCAATCCGAACAAGGGAGTATTTTACTTAGCTCATCTGGTAATTATGAGTCAATGTCTGAATTCACTCCCATTAACAACTTTTGTCCCATAGGGACGCTCACCATAGTAGAATGCCTAGTTATCCATACCATCTATGCAATGTCATTTGCTCTCTTCTTCGGTGCTCAAAGCTCACTTGTAACGTCATCTTCATTTTCCAGGGCCTAAGTCTCATGCGCCACTAATACCCCTTATGCCTAAAACTCTTTTACTCTCGCGTTACACTTAACATTGATTTCAAAATCAATCAAAATGATGTCGTATTTGTCGTTGATGATAGCCTTACTTTATTGCTTTATCACCGTACGGTAAGCTCATAATTCATGGCCACATTTTTCTATCCAACTTACTCCTTTATATACTTTACTCGTTCTGTCTTAGTGTAGGATATTCGTAGGAGATGCATCTTTCTTTTAATCGCAACACGACTACCTCTTAAGCGCGCTTACTTTGCGGCGCATTTTCCTTCTCTTTTTATTCCCATTCTTATTCCTTTACATTCCTTCCTCCTCTATTTATCTTATTTCCTCCCGTTTTATAATCAATCTTTTATTCTTCGCACGAGGAACCCTATTCTTAACTTAGCACCGCTTGTCCTCTAGAATATACTACCTTTATACAATCCATTCTTTGATTCCAAACTTACTCTGTTCATCTCCTCTCATCCTTATTGTGTTGATCCTTTCGTTATTTATCTTTCTGTAGTCTTGGTCCTTTACATCCAGCTAAAAATATCACCCATACTTTCGATTATACAAATCACGAACTACTACTTTTCCATATCGCTTTTCTCTGATTTCTTTTTCGAGTTGACTTCCCCCTTTTTGCTTGCTATCATTTCTGTCATTAAGGAACCCATATGCTGGACTTTCCCTTAACAAAGTCTTATAAGCTTTCTCATCTATAGCCCCATGGCTCGCTTGTTGGTTTCATACTTGCGTTCACTCTTTATTCACATAGAACATGTCACATGTTTAGTCGTTTCCTCGCTATACTTTGTATTAAAATTCTTGTTACGTTCTCATTATACGATCATAATCAACTCTATAGAGTGACACTTCTTGGTCTCATTCGCAACCCTGCTTATAAAATAGGATAAACCTCGTGAAGTAAGCATACTCAACCTGTTACTCTTTCTAATCAGCCCTATTACACTTATCATATAAATTGTTTTACCAATGGATTCACATTCGTCATAGCCCTGCCTCAGTCATGTTGTTACTCTATTTTGCTAATAGACTTGTCATATTTTACTTGTACTTATCCATCCAACCAATACTTCAGTATCGCACTGTATTGGGGTTACCCTTTCTCTTCTATATCATGTTTTAGTACTACCAAGAATTTCTCTTTACCGTATCAATGTCGATCTTATAACTACTGTTACTATCAACTCAATAGTATTTAACTTATCTCCTGTAGTCGTCAACGATGCTCCTAACTTAATATCGTCCTGCCGTTACTTTTTGCACAACATCCTTTTCCGTTAGGACATATTTCAAGCTTATATGTTATGTCCTTTAGATTCTAGGAAAATTTTGGCAGAGTTTCTCTTGTAAGCTTAACAATACCAAACCTGCACATAGCCCAGAAAACACGTCCGATGTCTCAATAGGATATATACCGGGACACACATAATACGCAACTCAGCAACACAAGACCACTTACATTAAAGGATATAAATAATAGAGCTTGTCTCATAAGTTGTGCCTGCACACTCGGTCTAGAATTCCAATATCTATATACATACACATATTATTTATATTCACTCACTGTCAATCAACTTACTCGTAAATCATGATTCTGGCTATCACTAGGTTACTAACAAATATTGTCATCTCAAATTGTCAGATTGGCTCAGATTTTTCACCTCAACACTATCATCATAACAGGAGTGATACATGACAACATAGGATCCGAATCAATCGATGCACACATATCATAAGAGGATACTAGCAATATACCTGGGACAATATCGGGGCAAGACTCAAGATCTTGTCGCTCAGCTAACGCATGAATATGATGCTGGGATCCACTTGGACCGGGCATTCCTCTTCGGTCTCTATCACTGCCTACTAACATCTATGGCCTTGGCCTTGGAGGGCATACCGATTACGAAGAGCCAGCTACCACTCCCGTAGTCCGAACCTTACTTTTACCACGTAGCGATGGGCAGTCGCTCTTAAAATGGCCTGGCCGAGTACAAGCATAACAAATATCTGAGCCCAAGCAGCACGGTCCCCAATGTAACCTAGAACACTGAGTCCATTGTGGTACCGAGGATCTCATCTGACTAGAACCACTACAAATAC
Source organism: Lycium barbarum (assembly GCF_019175385.1). Lineage (NCBI taxonomy): Eukaryota > Viridiplantae > Streptophyta > Magnoliopsida > Solanales > Solanaceae > Lycium > Lycium barbarum. The sequence continues at coordinate 54,772,173 of NC_083346.1, forward strand.
GAGAACTGGAAACTCTGAGACTCTGGGGTGACCTAGAATAAGTAGATCCATCAAACCTGTGTCTAAGAAACTGTGGAGGAGCACCACTTGTTGAACGAATTGAGTACCTAAGGAATTGTTGCCTCGGAACAGCCCTAAACTCATGATCAAACCCTGGAGAACTAACTCTCTTTCTCCAATTCCTGTTATCGTTGCACATATCCTGCCGCTGAGCTTGAGCAGCTACCAATTGAGTCAGTAGAAGAATGGCCTATCTCATCTCTTTGCCCGAGGCATCTGGTGGAGGAACGGGGGTGCTAGAGCTAAGGTTAAGGCTCCCCTTTGATCCTCAAAAGTGGGCGAAGTATGGGAAAACCGAGATAGGGCCTTATTCTGGGGTTCGCTCTTCTCTATATCAACAGATAACTCCCGTTCAAGCCCTTCTTCAACCACTATCTTGCTCTTCTGGGCTGCCGTAGCTTTTCCTTTCATCAACTTTGCTGAAATTATAATGCATAATTAGGGAGGGGACAATCTTATAATACAGCTGTATCGCACGATCTCTTAAGATGAAAGATCGTCATTTTTCCTAAATGCCCTGTAGCCTCCTGTTTATTAGTGCGGCGCGCAACACATCATAAACAAGACTCTACTAGACACGGCTCGTAGACACTTCCTAGGACTGAACTGCTCTGATACCACTTTTGTCACGACCCGACTAGGGGCCGTGACGGGTACCCGGGGCTAACCACCGAGCACTACTCATTCTATTGCTCATCATACTCATAATACACTTCTTAATATTCATATGGTCATAATCATAGGAAAAAACATTTATAATTTGGAAACGTAATTACCTTATATACATAAGCCTTCCGGCTACCAAAATAATATATACATACGTGGAGAACCCGTGAGACCATTCTACCCACACATACGTATCTACGAGCCTCTACTAGAGTACTAGACATATGGACTGGACAAGACCCCGTCGTGCCCAAAATACATATACATATATATATATATATATAAGGATGAACCAAATAGCACCTCCGGAACAATGGAGTGCTCTTAAGTCAGCCAACAGCTCCTACGAGTCTGGATCACCTCCCTGTCTACCTGTGGGCATGAACACAGCATCCAAAGAAAACCGACGTCAGTATGAACATTGTACTGAGTATGAGAGGCATAAGTAATAATAATATGTCAACGAGATAAAGGAAGCATCAAATAAGGAGCAATTGTATCTCACTGTCACTTATAAAAGAAATAATGCATGCTGGCTTACTTCATAATCGTCATCATATCATGTATGCATAATTGTATAAGCTGCCCGTCCATATAGGTACAGTGTGATAATCATTATCCGGCGTCCAGGCGTCCCGCGTCGGGGGTACCATCTCACGCCGCCCACTAGTGGTGCTGCCCGTGCCATATAGACAAGATGTAATCATCTGTAAGCCGCCCGCCTTAGCGGTGCTGCCCGGCCATATAGGCGCGGTGTAATATAATCAACATATACTCATCATAATGCATGCATAGAACTCAAAGATGGCTATACTTTATCGAGGTGACATAAGGTCATGAACCCCCGATTCCATTATGGAACATTTATAAGTATTCTGCCTCACTTTGAAGGAAATAGTATATAAGGTGAGTGTATACAATGAACAACATCATTAACTTTGTAGGAACATCATATCATGAACTCTAGAATCTTTGTACTTAACTCATCATCATCATTATTGAACTCATAATATATCTCTTATCCCATATTGTTATTCATGAACATAGACTCTTAGTTTTTCGGGATGTAGGAGATTCATGGAGAAGAAGGAAAAATCATGCCATAGAAACAAAGGACTATCCTCACATTCCTTTTTCGTTTAACTAATCTATCGCTTGCTTGTTCTCCTTCAATGCCCACGTTTCTACCTTCAACAGAATTCGCATTAACATTAGCTAATCGATTACTTAAGCGTGCTTACAAAAGCTAAAGAAAATTGGGCAGCATTTCCTTTGTTTATACATCTTTCCTCATTTTACATATCAACTCCCAACATCCATCACAAAATTCACAATATTATACCCAAAAATCATCATTCATCTACATTATCCGCAGTTCACAATTTCACTTCAATTCCTCCATAATTGTGGTTATACTTCACTATCGCATTTTATAATATATAATACTTACCTCATGTTCTAAATGTCATTTATAGCACAACCATGTCACAACACATCAAGAATCATGACTTAATTCAAGCTATTACTCTAGCAAAACCCTAGTTTCACCTTCACTTGGATTCCTTGGCTTGGATGAACTTTAATGTGCTTCTTACACTTGATTCACTTAGATTGATGTAGTTGATTACTAATATTTCTTGAATTCTTATGAGAGAAATTTTCAAGAGAGTTCTAGAGAGAAGGGGAGTTAAAAGGGAAAATGAAATAAAATGAACTTGGTCCTTTATTAAATACATATATTCTAACCCGTCACGGACGTACGGACCAACATACGGTCCGTATCTTTTATACGGGTCATATGTCTGGCCGCATTTTTGATCCAGTGAAGGTTGCCCATCTTGGCTAAATATACGGCCTAACATATGGCCAGTATAATTTATACGGCCAGTATGTTGGGCCGTATAATGCCCAACTGTTTCGATTTTGTTCTCGTCGACTAGTTTGATCTCCAATCCTTATGGAACCTTCTTAACACTTGTTTATCACTTCACTAACAATCTAAGGGACGTTATAACTCTTCTCCAATGCATCATTAAATCATCATTGACTCGTTACTCTTAAATCCTTTCCGATACATAACGTATGCCTTGCCTTCCTTAACAACTTCCGTCTCCTACTTCACATGTGTTTGAAATCTCATTTATAATCATCAAATGTTCTTTATTACTTATCAAAACATCGCATACGTCGTACTCTTCGTCAGTCTATTCACTGTGCATGAACAGAAAGTTTTCCGAGGTGTAACAATGAGTCATACGAGATGGTAATATCAAGCTTTTTTTTTACTCCTAGGTAATTTTCCCTTAGGCTCTTTTCTATCTAAAGTTATAGTCATCAATTCTATGCCTGCTATGGCCAAATTCTTAACCTGTTGCACCTTTGAGTTTGACATCTACGCTATCTTCATCATACGTACACCTCCATTTTCAAAAATCAAAATAAAATTATTGTGTGAGTTAATGAACATACATATATGCTAACATGCACAAACTCGTCCTTCACAAACTTGTCCTTCAGAGTATACTAAATAACTCCTTGCACCATCTGGCGAGTCATGGGTCTCAATCTTGACTTAGAACATATTAAGATTTTGCTATAGTCATTGTTACTTACACTTTATTTTAGCACCCATAGGTATCACTGTATACTCACAAGTCACAAGAATCCGGATACACTGAAAATTGGAAATCTGGTTACTAAGTAGTGAGTAATGACGAACCGAATAACCATAACTCTGCTAACTGAAGGGTTGCGTAACTGGTAACTGAGATAAACTGATGGCCGAATAATATAATAATTGCTTTGAATTCTGATAAGGGTTATCCTCTAGTCTGCAGTACCTATGCTGTTACACCCCAGAAGATTTCGTGTTACTAAGGCTACAGACGGCTTAATGTGAGCTCGAGGAGGATCAAATATCACAAGTATAAAGAATGAAATTCTACTGTAGTAGCATGAGTATGATATTTGAAATTCGTACAATATGATTGGAATAATACTGTTATATCCAGTATTTCATACATTCGGATATTTCAAGGTGGTCGTGGTAGGTTAAGGGCAAGACTATGTTCCAAAATTATTTTAATATAAAAGTTGTTTATTAATATGGAAATATTGAGAAAGGTTAAGGGTAAAGAGGGAAATTCACAAAATGACTCATGGTAATATTGTGGAAGGCTAGGGGCAAAATGGGAATTTCACAAAAAGTCTTGAAAATTCTTGAAGAAGCCAAGTTGTCCGTGTGGCATATAAGTATATGTCCACATTTTTATTTAATAAGGCTAATTATAAATATATATATATATATATATATATATATATATATATATGGACCAAGCTTGTTACATAAGACAAGTGGTCATATTTGCTATTTTAAGAAAGTTCAAGAAAAATGGAGAAAGGGACATGTGTCCACCTTGTATTGGTAGAAGCTATATATATATATATATATATATATATATATATATATATATATATATATATATATACATATAATTGATGACAAAATAAAGGGCAACTCATCATTTTGACTCTATAATCTTGGAGAAAAAAAGAAAAGAAGAAGGAGAAAGGAAATATAGTAGGTTCGGCCATGGAAATTGATCAAGAAAAATTATTTCTTCTAGATTTCCTACTAATTTGAAGGTCCTCTTTAACATGAGAAAATTGTTGGAGCAAGAAAACCATTCATTCTTGAATGTTCATGACCCTAGCCAAGTAAGAAGACAAGTGGAAAAAGGTATGTATTCAATCTTCCTTTCATATGTTATGGATGCTTTGTATATGTTGTAGAGTGAGGAATGAATGAAATTCATGAAATATGTAAGTATAGGGTTGTGGCCGAATGGAGGTGGTGGTGTAGAAGTGATGAATTAATTTTATTTAGTAGTTTGATTGTTGTGTTATGGATTCCATGATGTAAAATGAAGGTTTGGTGGCTTGAAATAAATTTGAAATTGTTTGTGCATTATTGAAGAAGTTAGTGTGACATTAGTGTGGTTTCTTATATTTGTAAGAATAAATTTGTTATTGTATGGGTTGTTGACATAATTCATGAATTTGGAAGTGAGACATGTGTTGGAAGATTGTAAGTTGGGTTGTTGTGGTTGAATTTGAAAGAAGGAAATAGGTTGTTATTGTTCTTGTTGATTTTGGAAGGCTTCGGGTGAAGTAGTGTGTTGATTGAGTCATTTTGAATGCTATGTGAATTGAATTGAATATAAATGAAATGTCGTTGAATTGTACGACAAAGGTTGTTAATGATAGAATGCGTCTTGAATTGATTGTTGATGTTGTTGGCACGATTGTTGGTATTGTTGTTGATAGTTTGGCCGAGTTGAATTCTCGGATTGTTAATTGATGATTTGGGCCTAGTTCGATTCTCGAGGATGGTGTATTTACAGGGGAGATGCTGCCGAAATTTCGGCAAATCATAAGTGAATTTATTTGAAACACTAAGACAAGTATATGTCGATGAATCTAACGATTGTGTCAATCTTCTTGAACGTAGGCTAGCGATAGCGAGCTTGGACAATTAAGCGTAGCTAATAGGACGTGGAGCAGGTATGTTAAGGCTCGTCCCTTTCTTTCAAGGCATGATTCCGATGTTATGATTTCATAATTGCTTCCATATTTTCCTTGTTTTCAAAAGTTAGATGTTTATGATTCTAAGGCATGATTCTCTTCCCGATAACTCGTAAATGTTTTTCCAAAGTGTCTGTATTCTACCAAAACAGAGGTTTATGATTTTGTAAGCTCTTATGACAATAACGATGGATATGTTTCACAATGACAATGATGATATCAAGGACGAGCATATTTCTATGATGACTATGATAAGAATGATTTTCCAAAAATGGCTTCTGAAACGTTCGTAGAAGGTTCTGTACTTTAAACGCTCATAACGTTTTTTATACTAAGTCGGATTGACCCGAAACTTGTTTCTGAGCCTTCAGGTGTCGGTTTATGTACGTACCCATCGAGTCTTAAAAATTTGTTCCATGTGCATATGTAGGTGAAGCGACGCCTTATGAGATTTATGATCTTATTCTATGCTCGCTTAACGCTGTTATTCGTTGCTAGTCTCATCTTATAATAATTGCTCCTTCAAGGTGAGACGAAGTCATGATGATTATTCCATAATATATTCGGAGGTTACCGACCTTACATCATTCCTATGAAGTTATAACTTTTGATTGGGCTCTTATGCATGCTTAAGTTGAGATGATTACACCGCGCCTATACGGCCGGGCAGCACCACTAAGGCGGGCGGCTTATGGATGATTACACCGCGCCTATACGGTCGGGCAGCACCGCTAAGGCGGGCGGCTTATGGATAATAACACCGTGTATATATGGCACGGGCAGCACCACTAGTGGGCGGCGTGAGATGATTACCCCGGACGCGGGCTAATGATGATATTTGACTCAGACAGCTTATGTATGCATGAAAGTGAAAGTGAGCATGCATGATTCCGCCTTAAGAGGCAAGCAGTTACAGTCATACCTTTTATTTTATCTTCCATATTTCCTTATTATATTGTTGTTCATGTTCTGTCCATATTATCATGTTATCATTTATGACTTGCATACTCAGTACATTTCTCGTACTGACGTCCCTTCTTGTGGACGCTGCATTTCATGCCACGCAGGTACACCCAGATGAGTAGAAGATGTTCCAGCGGAGTTGGCATGCTCCATTTGCTCTGGAGTGTTGCCGGGTCAGAGTGTTATGCTATGATGTCTTGTTCGAAGTTAGAGACTTTGCAGACAGAGTCGTGGGTATAGAATGTCAGTTTGTAAGCGTCCCCATAAGCCGACGTGTCATTCTGTGTTATGTGATAAACCCCATATGATTACAGATTTTGTTTGATTTTAGAACGGTGGAAAGAAAGTTTCTGAAAACCTTATTATGTGTTTTATGCTTATTTGATTTGAAAGTCCGAAAGGAGTATGTATGTAATAAGAGTCAGAGGGTTCGCTCGGCTCCGAATATGGGGTCGGGTGCCCATCACACCCTAGTGAGATCGGGGTGTGACAAAGTGGTATCAGAGCAGGTCGTCCTAGGGGTTGTCTGCAAGGTCCTGTCCAGTAGAGTCCTGTTTATGGGTGTGAAGCCGTCCACATTTATAAACAGGAGGCTGCAGGGCATCTAGGGATTGTTGAACTTCTTTCTGTCTTAGATCGTGCGATAGAGCCAAGTCATAGGGAAATGAAATTTCGTATATAAGCCTTACGTACAGTGGAAGGAGGTAAGTGATGATATGGAAGGTCATAGAGATAAGTCTTGATATATTTGTTCTGTTATTTGAAACTGGAAGCCCTGGATGGATGGAATGCGTCATATAGCCGTATGTTCTGTGAGGTATTGCCGATACTTGCTGCGTACAGATTTTGAATAGTAAGAATGGTGAAGGAAATTCTGCCAAAATTGTTGGGTATGCCTAACAGAGACAGGCGTGGAAAGGAAATACCGTAAACAGACGATAAGTGGGATGTTATATTTTAGAGGAGCTGCGGATTTGGGCATGGCGTGAAAAATAACAGCGAGCAAGACGATTAGCAATCCAGAGGATTACAATAGATAACCATCGAGGTTTAGTAGGAGCAAGGTTTGTTGGAGGATTTAGAGAAAGTTGACAATCAGCTTTGCTATAAATTATTATACAAAGAATGGTGAGTGGGAATCCGAACAGACTGATACCCGAGTACTTACAAGTAACGACGACTAAGGTATATTTGTTACCATCAGGAACCTGGGAATCTAGGACGAAAGGTAGTGATACACGAAGGTGAAGGGTGAATATTGAGGATTGAAAAGGGTAAAATAGTAATTGTAAAAGAAAGGACGTGTTACAAAAATGTCTCGGAACCTGTAAGACTTCAATTTGCTCTAGATCATGTAATAAAGGTTATGTGAGGAAGCGGACGCGATTATATCAGCATTATGGCACCGGATTCCATCAAAGTTTCGAGGTTAAGCGTGCTAAGGTGGGAGCAAATTTAGGATGGGTGACCCCCTGGGAAGTATGCAAGAAATTCTATATATCCAGACATAAGAGACAAATGAGAAGTTAGAGTAATCTAAGGGAAACTAGAGTATACGGAATGGCTGGAAACCTTAAAAGGTCGCGTAAGACGAGGTAGGCTAGACTGGAGAAGAGACAGAAAGTGCGTCACAGCTCTGGGAATTTGGATAGGCTTAAATAGCGTTTGGAAGTATATATATATATATATATGAATGCCTAGGATATCCCACATATGATTGTATCGGTGGACATGTGAGTTCCAGCAACCGGCGCTACGGTAAGGAAGGCATTAATCACGTAAGGGTACCGAAGATCGGGTGACAGCAAGAATAAATGATATAAGTGTTACAAGGTAAATTGATGTCATTTTCGCTACAGGTTAAGATTGGAAGGTTTTAATACAGTGATATTTGTAAAGAAAGAGAGTGAGTAGATGGAAAACAATGAGATCAAAGTGTCGGAAGAAGGTGAAAGGTAAGGAACCTCAGTGAGTGAAGCTCTCGAGAGAAACTACCGGCAAAGAACAAGACTATTTGGGTAAGAACTCAAAGTAGGCATGTGAAAAGGGATAGAGTGTGGTAAAAGGAAACAGGAGAGGGGTGTATGAGGTTCGAGAACCGATTTCGATAAGTGGGGCTAAAGGAATAGTGACTAGAATAGGGGGATGTGAAGTAAGAGAAAGGATGCTTAGGCTTGCGATGATGTTGAGGTGAGAGATCTATAAAAGAATAAATGTGTAGCTATATTAATATAGTTAAAGGTTCGATGAACAAGGATAGGGAGAGTGAAAGTTGTAAGGATTCTGTGCTAAGAACAAAAGTAGCGGGACGCTTGAGAAATATGGACGCACAACTACAACACAAACACGTAGTTAAAGAAGAATTACGAGCAACTGAGCTAAGCAAGTGAAAGGACGAATAGTGGATGGAAGGGTATGGAAATGTGGACAAAATGATGACATAGACAGAAAGTAAAAGAAAAACTTAGGATAAGAAGTTTTCGATATGTTAGGCACAGAGTTGGAAGGAAGATGAGGAATAAGGTATAAACGAAGACTTCATAAAAGGACTGTTGGCATATAAGGAGCCCCTTAAAAAGGGGGGGGGGGGGGGAGACCATATTATATTAGGCCAAAAAGGGATCACAATATTTTCAAGCACCAGAAAAGGAAACTTATTAGCTCGGGGCCAAAGTTTAAAACATGTCGGCACATCGGAAGTAAGTAAAGAATGTTTCGAACGACGACGACTATTATAACGAAAGTATCAACAAATGGTAGTCTGAGAATTTTTGAAAGAAAGAAAGAACGCAGTGCCTATGAATGAAACAAAAGAATTCATCGGACACTAGAAAATAGTTCATGGACCATTAATTGTACGGAGCACGAGAAGGTACGCTATGGAATTGTATGAATCATTGACGTGAAGCGATACTCAATCATGTTTGTAGGGGATCCACACCGGAGAGCCAACAAGAAATAACGATGGACGAAACGAGCGCCAATACAAAGAAATCAAAGACAAGTAAACTGGTGTCAAGAAATGACCTGGGAAGGACAAGGATAATGAGATGGCGCAGTGGATTAGGAAACCCATGACGTGGAATGAGGACTCGTGTAAAGACCCAGGAGTTCGAGTATAAGGAGAATAGGGTAAGGGATAAGGAATGGGCATAAAGAGAAGAACGACTATAAAAGGGACCTTCCCGAAGTATTATGACACCCCATAAGATCAGTTGAACATTCGAGGACGAATGTTCTAAAGGGGGGAGGATGTTATATCCCGTATTTCATACATTCGGATATTTCAAGGTGGTCGTGGTAGGTTAAGGGCAAGACTATGTTCCAAAATTATTTTAATATACAAGTTGTTTATTAATATGGAAATATTGAGAAAGGTTAAGGGTAAAGAGGGAAATTCACAAAATGGCTCATGTAATATTGTGGAAGGCTAGGGGAAAAATGGGAATTTCACAAGAAGTCTTGAAAATTCTTGAAGAAGCCAAGTTGGTAGTGTGGCATATAAGTATATGTCCACATTTTTATTTAACAAGGATAATTATAAATATATATATATATATATATATATATATATATATATATATATATGGACCAAGCTTGTTACATAAGCCAAGTGGTCATATTTGCTATTTTAAGAAAGTTTAAGAAAAATGGAGAAGGGGACATGTGTCCACCTTGTATTGGTAGAAGCTATATATATATATACATATAATTGATGACAAAATAAGGGGCAACTCATCATTTTGACTCTAGAATCTTGGAGAAAAAAAGAAAAGAAGAAGGAGAAAGGAAATATAGTAGGTTCGGCCATGGCTCAAAAAATTGAGGCCATGGAAATTGATCAAGAAAAATTATTTCTTCTAGCTTTCCTACTAATTTGAAGTTCCTCTTTAACATGAGAAAATTGTTGGAGCAAGAAAACCATTCATTCTTGCAAGTTCATGACCCTAGCCAAGTAAGAAGACAAGTGGAAAAAGGTATGTATTCAATCTTCCTTTCATATGTTATGGATGCTTTGTATATGTTGTAGAGTGAGGAATGAATGAAATTCATGAAATATGTAAGTATAGGGGTGTGGCCGAATGGAGGTGGTGGTGTAGAAGTGATGAATTAATTTTATTTAGTAGTTTGATTGTTGTGTTGTGGATTCCATGATGTAAACTGAAGGTTTGGTGGCTTGAAATGAATTTGAAATTGTTTGTGCATTATTGAAGAAGTTAGTGTGACATTAGTGTGGTTTCTTATATTTGTAAGAATAAATTTGTTAATGCAAGGTTGTTGACATAATTCATGAATTTGGAAGTGAGACATGTGTTGGAAGATTGTAAGTTGGGTTGTTGTGGTTGAATTTGAAAGAAGGAAATAGGTTGTTATTGTTCTTGTTGAATTTGGAAGGCTTCGGGTGAAGTAGTGTGTTGATTGAGTCGTTTTGAATGCTATGTGAATTGAATTGAATATAAATGAAATGTTGTTGAATTGTACGACAAAGGTTGTTAATGATAGAATGCGTCTTGAATTGATTGTTGATGTTGTTGGAACGATTGTTGGTATTGTTGTTGATAGTTTGGCCGATTTGAATTCTCGGATTGTTGATTGATGATTTGGGCCGAGTGAGATTCTCGGGCATGGTGTATTTACAGGGGAGATGCTGCCGAAATTTCGGCAAATCATAAGTGAATTTATTTGAAAGACTAAGAAAAGTATATGTCGATGAATCTAACGATTGTGTCAATCTTCTTGAACGTAGGCTAGCGATAGCGAGCTTGGACAATTAAGCGTAGCTAATAGGACGTGGAGCAGGTATGTTAAGGCTCGTCCCTTTCTTTCAAGGCATGATTCCGATGTTATGATTTCATAATTGCTTCCATATTTTCCTTGTTTTCAAAAGTTAGATGTTTATGATTCTAAGGCATGATTCTCTTCCCGATAAGTCGTAAATGTTTTTCCAAAGTGTCCGTATTCTACCAAAACAAAGGTTTATGATTTTGTAAGCTCTTATGACAATAACGATGGATATGTTTCACAATGACAATGATGATATCAAGGATGAGCATATTTCTATGATGACTATGATAAGAATGATTTTCCAAAAATGGCTTCTGAAACGTTCGTAGAAGGTTCTGTACTTCAAACGCTCATAACATTTTTTATACTAAGTCGGATTGACCCGAAACTTGTTTCTGAGACTTCACGTGTCGGTTTATGTACGTACCCGTCGAGTCTTAAAAATTTATTCCATGTGCATATGTATGTGAAGCGACGCCTTATGAGATTTATGATCTTATTCTATGCTCTCTTAACGTTGTTATTCGCTGCTAGTCTCATCTTATAATAATTGCTCCTTCAAGGTGAGACGAAGTCATGATGATTATTCCATAATATATTCGGAGGTTACCGACCTTACGTCACTCCGATGAAGTTATAACTTTTGATTGGGCTCTTATGCATGCTTAAGTTATGATGATTACACCGCGCCTATACGGCCGGGCAGCACCGCTAAGGCAGGCGGCTTATGGATGATTACACCGCGCCTATACGGTGGGGCAGCACCGCTAAGGCGGGCGGCTTATGGATAATAACACCGTGTATATATGGCACGGGCAGCACCACTAGTGGGCGGCGTGAGATGATTACCCCGGACGCGGGCTAATGATTATATTTGACTCTGACAGCTTATATATGCATGAAAGTGAAAGTGAGCATGCATGATTCCGCCTTAAGAGGCAAGCAGTTACTGTTATACCCCGTGTTTTCACACGTTTTGAAAAACTTGAAATATCTTTCATTTTTGAGAAATAAGGTCAATTTGATATTTTGTTGAACATAGGAGTTATGTATGAAAGATTAGAGTCATGGAGGTGTGGGACAAAGCTAAGGGCAATTTTCGAATTTTGGAAATTAGTTTCGGGAATTACAAAATGTGATTCACAAGTTATTGGGCTCAAATATTTAAGTGGAATTGAGGCCCAAAGAGGGGACCTTGGCCGGCCACTTTGGCTTGGTCCAAGCCCATTTTATGGGTCATGTGCTTGGTCATGTGACCAAGCACTTCAATTATATTCACATTAGAAGACTAGGATAAGATCAACAAGAAGATAAACAAGAGCAAAAAAATTAGAAGAAGAGAAGGAAGGTCTCGGGTTTGGGAGGAAAATTTGGCTACCAAAAATATTGTTCTAAAAATTGTTCTCTTGTTGGATTTCCACTAATTCAAGGTCCCTTTGTAACTTGGTATAGTTGGATTGGAGGGAGAAGCTTTAGATTCATCAAAGTGATCATATCTCCAAGTGAAGAAGACTTGAGGAAAAGGTAAGAATTTCTCCCTTATCTTTGTGTTATTAAGTCTTGTTTGTGTTGTAGTATATAGAAATGTGTTGATTGTATGGAAAAATGGAAGTTTGTGAAGTGGGTTTGGAATATGGCTTGTAGCCATGTGTATTTATAGGTGGTATAGCCACAATGTGTTGAATTCATGTTATATTCTAGTTGTGGTTGTGATGAAATGCATATTGGAATAGGAAGTTGAATGATTTAGTTGAAGTTGACAAAAAAAGGCTTTTGGTCGTGTGGTATGTTGGATTTGGGATGGAAATGAATTAAGTTGTTTAGTATGTTAGTGTGTTATTGTGATGGTTGCAATGTAAATGAAGTTAGAATGATATAAGTTTGTATTGAATGGGAATGTAGGAACCTATGTCGTTTTAGTATGATTTTTCCGACATTAAGAAAATGAAGTTGTTTAGTTGCTAATTGTGATGATCATTGATGAGTTTGGAAGTTGGAAGCATGTTATGAAGTTGTATGCCAAAGATTTGACGTTTTGCACAAGTTATGACTTTGACGGAAAGTTGTATATTATGTATATCGAGTGTATAACTTAAGGAAAACGATATGAAATGTTTCTAGAACTATATTGTGATGATCTTGATTGTTAATGAATGTGAAATCATTGATATTAGTTTGAAAGTTTGGGTTATAATGAAGGTTATGTCAACTTGTTAGAAGGATGACTAGTTGAAGGATATTTGTGTTTTTAATGTTCGTTGTTGATGTTGATGTCGTCGTTTGGGTTGTGTTTGATGGTTTCTAACCGAGTTGAATTCTCGGGGGTGCTATATGTATAGGGGAAGTGCTGCCGAAATTTCGGTAGACAAATATGCATTAAGTTGAAATCATGGCATCCATAACTCACAACTGGTAAATGTGACCATTTGCAGATTTTTGACGAAACGGGAAGTGAGCTTGGATAGACTCAAAAAGCTCAAAAGGTAAGTAAAGCTAACCCGATCCTTCTTTTGGCATGCCTAAGTGTAGTAGAATCGGATTCAGGCCTCGGAAGACTTTCTGCCCCTCGGAATCCGCAATTGAAAATCTCGCTTTTTCCTTCAGTAAGATTGAGCCCATTTGGTGTGCTTTCCCTGAAATTATGCAAACTTTCTCTAAATTACTTGGAAAGCTATAGAATGTCCGTAGAACCGTTTTAGGTGACCCCATAAGCTTAAAAGGGCATAATTTGAACCCGCCGCCTTGTTTGTCTCGAGGTGGGCCCGCTATTCCCGGTTTTGCCCTTAATGTACTTAAGTCTTCTTTTCGAGCAGTTCTTAAAAGAAACGTTTTGACTACTATTCTAATTACCTAACAAACATGGTTTTAAATATTCCATTGAGTCCGATAAATTGTTTTGACACTCGGAACGATTTCAGAAAGGTTATACTTCTGTAATCCATTATGATATCCGAAACTCGTTTATCATGTTCCCGTTCGACTTCATTGGATCGGTTTGTCTTTGATATGCCTCATCGACTCTATTAAAACATTTGTGATATTTTAATTGCATTAGTCTCTCACTACTCCACTCGTGGATGCCCCAATGTTTCCCACACTGAGCCCGGGCCAGGATATGTTGTCAAGCGTGATCCTCTGCATTGTTCGTCGTGCCTCGATGTGAGGGGGCAGGTATACGCGTACATGGGTTTGTGGAGTATGATGTGCCATGTCCGCTTGTTCTGATATGATTTGCTATGGCCAATTGATATGACATATTATGCTATGGGGTTATGCCCCTATTCTGATTCTTCTGTGTTGTGGCACCAGCGTCGGGAGGGTGGCCACGTTCTGTCTGCCGAGTCCCTTGGCAGGGGCCGGATTTGATATGACATATGTTTCTGTACACACTCTGCATGTTTTGAAAATATGTATTTGGATACTTTGGATTTTCTGCTCACTTTCTGTACGTTCTGTACCAGTTATGATTTTGTTTCTGTAATTCAGGCTTTACATATTCAGTACGTATTTCGTACTGACCCCCTTTCCTCGGGGGCTGCGTTTTCATGCCGCACAGGTACCGTCGACAGGTTTGCCGATCCGTCCGGCTAGGATATCTTTTCTGCCATTTGGAGCGCTCTTTTATTCAGAGCCATCTTTTGGTACAATCTGTCACTTTATATATGTATATTCTTGTTCATGGGTACGGCGGGGCCCTGTCCCGTCATATGATTCTGTCGGTCTGTTAGAGGTCTGTGGACATGTTTGTGGGTTGGGATCTTTCTGTACAGCTGTGTGTATATGTTGTGTTTGGGCGATCCCATTCGCCGCAGCGGCCGGTCCGCATATATTTAAATGTTACTCTGTTGGCCCTGTGTGGCCTTTGTTGGTATTTTCTGCGTGCAGGGTATATGGGATAGTCCGTAAAACAAAGGAAACTCTGCCGAAATTTTTCTGGAAATTATCTAAATTGGAAATAAAGCCTTGTCGGCTTCTGCTTTATACTAGAATGTGTTTGAGTGCCCAGATCGGGCACTAGTCACGGCCTACGGGGTTGGGTCGTGACAAAAGTGGTATCAGAGCGGTTCGTCCTCGGAATGTCTACAGGCCGTGTCTAGTAGAGTCTTGTTTATCGGTGTGTTGTGCACCGCACCTATAAACAGAAGGCTACAAGGCATTTAGGATACTACCCTTCTTTCTGTCTTAGATCGTGCGATAGAGCTGTGTTATCAGGATGACTCCTCCCTAACGAATTGTTACATTTGCAGTTATGCCTCCAAAAAAGGCGACAGCGGCCCAAAAGGCCAAGGCAGCAGCTGTGGGAGAGACTAGTCGGGCCCAGAGGGTTACCTGGGCCCATGCTCATATTGCTCCTGATGTTTTGCCCCCGGCAGAGGGCTCTTCCACACCGCCACATGTAGAGGATATTGGAGCAGCAGCAGCTGCAGGTCGGGGGGCGGCTCCACCGCCAGCTCCCGCAGTTCCAGTACCTGAGCCCCCAGCTCCACGGCCAGGCACTGAGGATCAGACTATGAGAGAGGCAGTCCAGCTATTGACCAGACTTGTGGCGGGACAGGTTCAGGGGCACGAATTGGGAGGTGACCGAGCATATTGGCGTGACAGTTCGAGAGCTCGTGAGTTCTTGACTTGTGGCCCTCCAGAGTTCTTCGGGACAAAGCCCGAGGAGGATCCTGAGGAGTTTATTAGGAAGATGTGGCACACCTTACATTTTATTAATGCTTCCGCGACAGAGTCAGTCACATTGGCTTCGTACCGGTTGTATGATGTAGCGGCAAATTGGTACGAGTCATGGGAGTTATCTAGAGGGGACGGCGCTCCCCCAGCAGTTTGGGATGATTTTTCTCAGGCTTTTCTTAGCCATTTTCTGCCTCCGGAGTTACGGCGGGCCAAGGCTGACAGATTCTTATTGCTGAGACAGAGGGGTCGCAGTGTTCGAGAGTACAGTATAGAGTTCGACTCATTGGCCCGATACGCACCTGCTGTGGTAGCTACTATGGCTGACAGGATGCACAGGTACATTATGGGGCTGAACCGTAATTTTGCCGATAGCTGTTTGGTATTGGCTGCTCAGCCCGGCATGGATATTGCCCGGATTCAGGCGCACGCCCAGGGCATGGAGGACCGGCATAGGGAGCGTCAGCCTGATAGGAGCCAGGATCGGAGACAACCCAAGAGGGCCAGATCATCTGGGTATTCTGGAGATTTTCGGGGCAGACAGCCTCAGCAGCCGCAGCAGCCTAGCAGACATCTATCCCAGCCGGCACAGAGCGCACCTCCACAGCCTACAGGTCGCAGATTTGATAGCCCAGGGTATTCAGAAGCAGGTCAGAGATCCAGGGCTTCAGGTTCGCGGACAAATTGGGGTTCTGCTCAGACGAGGCCACCTAGGCCTCAGTGTTCCTATTGTGGTAGATACCATCCGGGAGAGTGCTACAGAGCCACCGGTGCATGTTTTTCTTGTGGCCGTCAGGGCCATTCTGTGAGAGATTGCCCGTATAAGGGTAGTTCGGGTGGTGCAGCACAGCCTACCGGATCAGCCGCCGGGTCTTCATCTTCATCAGTGGCTATGCGCCCTACGGGGCCAGGTACTTTAGCACCAACGGGTCGCGGCAGAGGCCGTGGTGGAGCTTCTGGTACTAGCTGTCCTTCGAACCGCATTTATGCTTTGGCCAGCCGCCAAGTCCAGGAGACATCGCCTAATGTCGTTACAGGTACATTATTGGTTTTCTCTCGGTCTGTGTATGCATTGATTGATCCAGGTTCGACTTTGTCATATATTTGGCCTCTGGTTGCCAGTAAAATTGGTATAACGTCTGAACCTATAGAGCCGTTTGAGGTAGCCACACCGATTGGGGACTTTATTGTAGCGAAACAGGTATATAAAGACTGTTCTGTAACTGTATATGGCCGAGACACTAAGGCCGATCTGGTGGAATTAGATATGATTGAATTTGATGTTATTATGGGAATGGACTGGCTAGCCTCCTGTTATGCTAATGTTGACTGCCAAAATAAGGTAGTTCGTTTCCAGTTTCCCGGGGAGCTAGTTATAGAATGGGCCGGTAATACAGCATCGCCGAAAGGTAAGTTTATTTCATACCTTAAGGCGAAGAAAATGATCAGAAAGGGTTATTTTTATCATCTGGTTCGGGTACAAGACTTGACAGCAGAAACGCCGACTCTTCAGTCAGTTCCCGTGGTTAATTAATTTCCGGATGTGTTCCTATATGAGCTTCCAGGCCTTCCTAGGAGCGGGAGATAGATTTTACTATTGATTTGCTTCCAGATACTCAGCCGATATCTATTCCCCCGTACAGAATGGCACCGACAGAATTGAAAGAACTGAAAGAGCAGTTGAAGGATCTATTAGAAAAAGGCTTTATCAGGCCCAGTACTTCGCCTTGGGGAGCCCCGGTATTATTTGTGCGTAAGAAAGACGGGTCGCTGCGTATGTGTATTGATTATCGGCAGCTGAATAAGGTAATTATAAAGAATAAATACCCCCTCCCCAAAATTGATGACTTGTTTGATCAGTTGCAGGGCGCCAAATATTTTTCGAACATAGATCTTCGGTCAGGCTATCATCAGGTACGGGTACGAGAGGCTGATATTCCTAAGACAGCATTCCGGAACAGATATGGGCATTATGAATTCAGAGTTATGTCTTTTGGGCTGACTAATGCTCCTGCGGTATTCATGGATTTAATGAACCGGGTATTCAGGCCGTTCTTAGACATGTTCGTAATTGTATTTATCGATGATATTCTGGTTTATTCTCGGTCTGAGGCAGAGCACGCGGATCATCTGAGAGCGGTACTTAGGGTACTTTGGCATCAGAAATTATATGCAAAATTTTCTAAATATGAATTCTGGCTGGCTTCGGTGGCATTCTTGGGACATATTATTGCAGTTGATGGTGTCCGGGTAGACACACAGAAGATTGAGGCCGTAAAGAATTGGCCCAGACCCACGACGCCCACGGAGGTACGGAGTTTTCTGGGGTTAGTAGGCTATTACAAGAGATTTGTGGAAAAGTATGCTTCGATTTCAGCGCCTTTGACAAGGCTAACTCAGAAGGGAGCTAAGTTCCAGTGGACCGATGCATGTGAACGAAGCTTCCAGTTGCTGAAAGAGAAGTTGACTTCAGCTGCAGTTCTGACTCTTCCAGAGGGACCCGATGGGTATGTTATTTATTGTGACGATTCTGGTGTGGGATTAGGCTGTGTATTGATGCAGCACGGCAGAGTTATAGCTTATGCTTCCCGGCAACTCAAAAAGCATGAAAAGAATTATCCTACCCACGATCTGGAGCTTGCAGCGGTAATCCATGTTCTGAAGATATGGAGACACTACTTATATGGCGTTCATGTTGATATCTATACAGATCATAAGAGTCTCCAGTATATTTTCAAGCAGAAAGAGCTTAATTTGCGGCAGCGGAGGTGATTGGAGCTCCTGAAAGACTATGATGTGGATATTCTGTATCATCCGGGCAAGGCTAATGTTGTTGGAGATGCGCTTAGCCGGAAATCTATGGGCAGCTTGGTAGATTTACAGCCAGACAGGAGAGAGATAGTGCGTGACATTCATCAGTTGGCTAATCTTGGGGTTCGTCTGGCCGATTCTGGAGGTACACGGATTTCTGTCCGAGGGGTTTCTGAATCATCTATTAAGGAAGATATCAAGCGGCATCAATATGAAGATCCTGTTTTGGCTCGATACAGAGACACAGCCTATGATAAGGAGAAGACTCCGTTCAAGTTCACTCCGGACGGGACTTTATTATTCAGGGGCAGGTTGTGTGTACCTGATATTGCCGGCCTTCGGCAGCAGGTTATGAGTGAGGCACATTATGCTCGCTATTCGGTCCATCCTGGGTCTACGAAGATGTACCATGATCTTAGATGCCTATACTGGTGGGATGGCATGAAACGGGATATCGCAGAGTTCGTCGCCCAGTGTCCCAATTGTCAACAGGTCAAAATTGAACATCAGAAACCGAGTGGACTGTTGCAGGAAATGGAAATTCCGACGTGGAAGTGGGAGATCATTAATATGGACTTCATTACAGGTTTGCCTCGCACTCCACGGAAGTATGATTCCATCTGGGTTATTGTTGATAGGCTGACTAAATCAGCCCATTTTCTCCCCGTCAGAACTACTTACTCCGCTGAGGATTATGCCAGGCTTTATATTAAAGAAATTGTGCGAATTCATGGAGTTCCTATATCTATTATCGCTGACAGAGGTGCCCAGTTCACGGCGAATTTCTGGAGATCTTTCCAGGAGGGATTAGGTACTCAGCTGAGCCTGAGCACATCTTTTCATCCTCAGAGTGACGGACAGGCCGAGCGCACTATCCAGACGCTTGAAGATATGTTGCGGGCCTGTGTTATTGATTTCAGAGGTAGCTGGGATGATCACTTGCCATTGATTGAATTTGCTTATAATAACAACTACCATTCCAGCATCCAGATGGCTCCGTACGAAGCTTTGTATGGCAGGAAATGCAGATCACCGATTGGCTGGTTTGATATTGGCGAGACAGAATTAATCGGCCCAGATATGATCCAGCAGGCCGTTAATAAGGTGAAACTTATTCGGGACCGGCTATTGGCAGCCCAGAGTCGACAGAAATCATACGCTGATAAACGGCGTCGTCCTTTGGAATTCTAGGTTGGTGATTGGGTATTTCAGAAGGTATCGCCTATGAAAGGCGTGATGCGGTTCAGCAGAAAGGGTAAGCTCAGTCCGCGTTATATTGGGCCTTATCAGATTGTTCGGAAAATTGGAAATGTCGCCTATGGGTTAGATTTGCCAACTGATTTGGAAGCGGTAAATCCGGTGTTCCATGTCTCTATGCTCCGCAAATGCATTGGTGACCCTTCCAGAGTATTTCCTGTGAATGATACTCAGGTGACGGAGCAACTATCGTACGAGGAGCAGCCCGTATCTATTTTGGATCGTCAGGTAAGGAGGCTCCGGAATAAAGATGTAGCCTCTGTTAAGGTACTGTGGCGGAACGGTAACAGGGAGGAAATGACCTGGGAGGCTGAAGAGGAAATGAAAAAGAAATACCCTCAATTGTTCCCTATGCCCACAGGTAACCTTAAATTCCTGCTTAATTTCATTTCAATATCAATCGTATGTCATATGTGTTGTCTATAATCAGAAACTCCCCCAAAGTATTTTCAGACCCTATAAGATTAATTTAACATTCGAGGACGAATGTTCTTAAGGGGGGGAGGATGTTATACCCCGTGTTTTCACACGTTTGGAAAAACTTGAAATATCTTTCATTTTTGAGAAATAAGGTCAATTTGAAATTTTGTTGAACATAGGAGTTATGTATGAAAGATTAGAGTCATGGAGGTGTGGGAAAAAGCTAAGGGCAATTTTGGAATTTTGGAAATCAGTTTCGGGAATTACAAAATGTGATTCACAAGTTATTGGGCTCAAATATTTAAGTGGAATTGAGGCCCAAAGAGGGGACCTTGGCCGGCCACTTTGGCTTGGTCCAAGCCCATTTTATGGGTCATGTGCTTGGTCATGTGACCAAGCACTTCAATTATATTCACATTAGAAGACTAGGATAAGATCAACAAGAAGATAAACAAGAGCAAAAAAATTAGAAGAAGAGAAGGAAGGTCTCGGGTTTGGGAGGAAAATTTGGCTACCAAAAATATTGTTCTAAAAATTGTTCTCTTGTTGGATTTCCACTAATTCAAGGTCCCTTTGTAACTTGGTATAGTTGGATAGGAGGGAGAAGCTTTAGATTCATCAAAGTGATCATATCTCCAAGTGAAGAAGACTTGAGGAAAAGGTAAGAATTTCTCCCTTATCTTTGTGTTATTAAGTCTTGTTTGTGTTGTAGTATATAGAAATGTGTTGATTGTATGGAAAAATGGAAGTTTGTGAAGTGGGTTTGGAATATGGCTTGTAGCCGTGTGTATGTATAGGTGGTATAGCCACAATGTGTTGAATTCATGTTATATTCTAGTTGTGGTTGTGATGAAATGCATATTGGAATAGGAAGTTGAATGATTTAGTTGAAGTTGACAACAAAAAGGCTTTTGGCCATGTGGTATGTTGGATTTGGGATGGAAATGAATTAAGTTGTTTAGTATGTTAGTGTGTTATTGTGATGGTTGCAATGTAAATGAAGTTAGAATGATATAAGTTTGTATTGAATGGGAATGTAGGAACCTATGTCGTTTTAGTATGATTTTTCCGACATTAAGAAAATGAAGCTGTTTAGTTGCTAATTGTGATGATCATTGATGAGTTTGGAAGTTGGAAGCATGTTATGAAGTTGTATGCCAAAGATTTGATGTTTTGCACAAGTTATGACTTTGACGGAAAGTTGTATATTATGTATATCGAGTGTATAACTTAAGGAAAACGATATGAAATGTTTCTAGAACTATATTGTGATGATCTTGATTGTTAATGAATGTGAAATCATTGATATTAGTTTGAAAGTTTGGGTTAGAATGAAGGTTATGTCAACTTGTTAGAAGGATGACTAGTTGAAGGATATTTGTGTTTTTGATGTTCGTTGTTGATGTTGATGTCGTCGTTTGGGTTGTGGTTGATGGTTTCTAACCGAGTTGAATTCTCGGGGGTGCTATATGTATAGGGGAAGTGCTGCCAAAATTTCGGTAGACAAATATGCATTAAGTTGAAATCATGGCATCCATAACTCACAACTGGTAAATGTGACCATTTGCAGATTTTTGACGAAACGGGAAGTGAGCTTGGATTGACTCAAAAAGCTCAAAAGGTATGTAAAGCTAACCCGATCCTTCTTTTGGCATGCCTAAGTGTAGTAGAATCGGATTCAGGCCTCGGAAGACTTTCTGCCCCTCGAAATCCGCAATTTAAAATCTCGCTTTTTCCTTCAGTAAGATTGAGCCCA
Organism: Lycium barbarum; assembly: GCF_019175385.1. Taxonomy (NCBI): domain Eukaryota; kingdom Viridiplantae; phylum Streptophyta; class Magnoliopsida; order Solanales; family Solanaceae; genus Lycium; species Lycium barbarum. The sequence continues at coordinate 54,794,149 of NC_083346.1, forward strand.
TTTGGTGGGCTTTCCTTGAAATTATGCAAACTTTCTCTAAATTACATGGAAAGCTATAGAATGTCCGTAGAACCTTTTTAGGTGACCCCATAAGCTTAAAAGGGCATAATTTTAGCCTGCCGCCTTGTTTGTCCCGAGGTGGGCCCGCAATTCCCGGTTTTGCCCTTAATGTACTTAAGTCTTCTTTTTGAGCAGTTCTTAAAAGAAATGTTTTGACTACTATTCTAATTACCTAACAAACATGGTTTTAAATATTCCATTGAGTCCGATAAATTGTTTTGACACTCGGAACGATTTCAGAAAGGTTATACTTCTGTAATCCATTATGATATCCGAAACTCGTTTATCATGTTCCCGTTCGACTTCATTGGATCGGTTTGTCTTTGATATGCCTCATCGAGTCTATTAAAACATTTGTGATATTTTAATTGCATTAGTCTCTCACTACTCCACTCGTGGATGCCCCAATGTTTCCCACACTTAGCCCGGGCTAGGATATGTTGTCAAGCGTGATCCTCTGCATTGTTTGCCGTGCCTCGATGTGAGGGGGCAGGTATACGCGTACATGGGTTTGTGGAGTATGATGTGCCATGTCCGCTTGTTCTGATATGATTTGCTATGGCCAATTGATATGACATATTATGCTACAGGGTTATGCCCCTATTCTGATTCTTCTGTGTTGTGGCACCAGCGTCGGGAGGGTGGCCACGTTCTGTCTGCCGAGTCCCTTGGCAGGGGCCGGATTTGATATGACATATGTTTCTGTACACACTCTGCATGTTTCGAATATATGTATTTGGATACTTTGGATTTTCTGCTCACTTTCTGTACGTTCTGTACCAGTTATGATTTTGTTTCTGTAATTCAGGCTTTACATATTTCGTACTGACCCCCTTTCCTCGGGGGCTGCGTTTTCATGCCGCGCAGGTACCGACGACAGGTTTGCTGATCCGTCCGGCTAGGATATCTTTTCTGCCATTTGGAGCGCTCTTTTATTCAGAGCCATCTTTTGGTACAATCTGTCACTTTATATATGTATATTGTCGTTCATGGGTACGGCGGGGCCCTGTCCCGTCATATGATTCTGTCGGTCTGTTAGAGGTCTGTGGACATGTTTGTGGGTTGGGATCTTTCTGTACAGCTGTGTGTATATGTTGTGTTTGGGCGATCCCATTCGCCGCGGCGGCCGGTCCGCATATATTTAAATGTTACTCTGTTGGCCCTGTGTGGCCTTTGTTGGTATTTTCTGCGTGCAGGGTATATGGGATAGTCCGTAAAACAAAGGAAACTATGCCGAAATTTTTCTGGAAATTATCTAAATTGGAAATAAAGCCTTGTCGGCTTCTGCTTTATACTAGAATGTGTTTGAGTGCCCAGATCGGGCACTAGTCTCGGCCTACGGGGTTGGGTCGTGACAGTTACAGTCATACCGTTTATTTTATCTTCCATATTTCCTTATTATATTGTTGTTCATATTCTGTCCATATTATCATGTTATCATTTATGCCTTACATACTCAGTACATTGCTCGTACTGACGTCCCTTCTTGTGGACGTTGCGTTTCATGGCACGCAGGTACACCCAGATGAGTAGAAAACGTTCCAGCGGAGTTGTCATGCTCCATTTGCTCTGGAGTGTTGCCGGGTCAGAGTGTTATGCTATGATGTCTAGTTCGAAGTTAGAGACTTTGCAGACAGATTCGTGGGTATAGAATGTAAGTTTGTAAGCGTCCCCATCAGCCGACGTGTCATTCTGTGTTATGTGATAAACCCCATATGATTACAGATTTTGTTTGATTTGAGAACGATGGAAAGAATGTTTCTGAAAACCTTATTATGTGTTTTATGCTTATTTGATTTGAAAGTCCGAAAGGAGTATGTATGTAATAAGAGTCAGAGGGTTGGCTCGGCTCCGAATATGGGGTCGGGTGCCCATCACACCCTAGTGAGATCGGGGTGTGACAAATACGTTAAAAGATATATAGCCCTCGTAACCGTAAGCTGAGGTGGGGCCCACATGATGGGATTTTTATAAAGGACATATGATAAGTTATATGGACAATATATGTGAAGTTAAACACAACTCTAGAAGGACCCTTGAGCCAAATCCAAGTGTAAGCCCTCAAAAAAGTTGTTTTTAAGTTACGTTTTCGGGTGATCTCACTTCGGGAGGCCATAACCCCATCATTATTTAGGCATTTTGGAAAACTCATAAAACAAAAGTTGTAGATAATTGAAATACCTTTCCAACCATAGGTCGTGGGCCTGTATGTGACATCGGGATAAAGAGTTATGGACGTTTTAAGGTAGAAAGGTCAAGCTGGGCAGTTAAATGGGCCCAACCCGATTCCAAGTCGGGTCAGGCCCATTTCCCTTGCTATATAAGGTAAATTTTCAGCTTATCTTCCTCATCTTCATACCAAAAAAATCCAGAAAATTCTAGAGAGAGGGAAGAGAGCTTTTAGAGAGAGAAACTAAATTTTGATCACAATCTGAGCCCCGAATCCCGAAGCTCATGAAGAGAAAAGTGTTGTACGTTGCGTTGCCTTCAATTTGAGCTAAAAACCAGCCAAGAAGAAGAGTTTTGACGTGGTTGCTGCATACTTAAGGTAAGATTAAGGTCCCTTTTTCATTGTTAATAAGTTTATTTAGAGTTTAGCGGATTAGAACGGAGAAAATAGCGTTATAAATTCGTTTGTTGTTTTGTTGAGATTTATGGATCGGGGGCTGTTTTAGTTGGATTAAATGGATGGAATTAGCGGAGTTATGATGTATAATAATTGTTGATGTTGTTGACAAGTGGTTGTTCTTGAATTTGGGAGAATAAAGTGTATAAACATATCATATACAAAGCGTATACCGGGCTGTTTTTATTTGATTTTCGTGGCTGTTTTGTGACAATATTTTTGGGCTGTTTGGTGGTTGTTATGAATTGTTTTGTGGGATGGAATATCGTGGGATTGGCTGTTGTTGTTGTTGTTGTGTTTGTTGTTATACTATAGATATACGAAAATAAAGAAGTGTATACAAACATTGGTATACGAATGTATATTGGGCTGTTTTGGAAGTGATTTAAGAATGGATTTAATTCTAGTTTGATATGAAATTGTTAGTGTTGTTGTTGTTGGTATTTTGATTGATGTTTGGCTAAATTGGAATCTCGAGGATTGTTAAGTTTTCAGGGGAAATGCTGCCCGAATTTCGTTAAGTTTCATTCTCACTTGGATTGGTTAGTAAGTGATGTGGATGATCTAACTGTGGCTTATGTTATCTTAATTTTAGACCTACGAGCTCGAGAAGTAGACGTTGGAAATTTAAATAAGCGTAAAAGGTATGTAAAGCTAACCCTTCCTTCCTTTTTGGCATAATCCTTATGAAACAAACAGACGACGTATATATGACTCCAAAGAAGCTCCTATTCTTAGAGATACTAGGATGGCTAATGTTCTTGATTTCCAGAACCTATTTCATTATGTCTTGATACATGTCTATGATTCCAGCCGTTCTATTTTGATATAATCCATAGTGACATTCGAAGGGTACTTGATATGACTATTGTCTTGATTTTCAAATGATGGTTCATTTTGATTATTCTATTGAGTCTCACTTATGATGTAGTTTGCATATGGTTGCTCACTACTCTGCTCGTGCATGCCTCAATATATCTTTCACTGAGTCCCGGGCCAGGATACGTTTTCGTATACAGTTTCACTGCATTGTTCACCGAGTCCCTCATTAGAGGGCTGGGATACGGTATATATATATGATGATATGATGATATGATGATGTGATGATATGATGATATGATGATGTGATTATGGCATCAAGGATGACATATGATGACTTTATTCACCGAGTCCCATAATGGGCCGGGTATGATATATGATAGTGACATGCATGATTTACATTTCATAAGGCAAGTGTAATGGTATCTTTGATTGATATACTTGTCTCCTGTAATCTCTATTTCAGTGATGATCCTCTTTATTGTATTTCATGCTTTATATACTCAGTACATACCTCGTACTGACCCCCCTTTCTTCGGGGGGCGGCGTTTCATGCCCGCAGGTACAGATAGTCGGTTTGGTGACCCTCCAGCTTAGGACTTCTATTCAGCTGTCTTGGAGAGCTCCACTGTTTCGGAGCCTAGACTTTTGGTATAGATCTTATGATGTATATATATATATATATGTTTATCCAGGGTTACGGAGGGGCCCTGTCTCGTCATATTTCACTATCGATACTCTTAGAGGTCTGTAGACATATGTGTGGGTTGTGTATAAGTTTTTTCAGCTGTGTCTATACGATGTGCTATGGATATTGTTATGTAGTGGCAGCTTTGTCGGCTTTCGTATGATATTGTTATGTAGTGGCAGCCTTGTCGGCTTGGGTATCTTATTATGTTTTGATTAGTTGTGACTACTCAGGAGACAGGTTATCCGAGTATGTATATATATGATGACGTTATGAACCTTTGGAGTTCTTATGCAAGTTTCCATATTGTTTCATAGATTCGGTTTGACTATACCTAACAGGTACGTATATGAGTGTCCAGCTCGGGCACTAGTCATGGCCCATGGGGTTGGGTCGTGACATATGCACTTTATCTCACTTTCAATATCATCTCAAGTCTCACTCGTTACCATCAGACACTTCACAATCATACCCCAATGGGTAATTGTCCTCACGTGGACCTTGAACTCCCTGCTCGTTTCTTGTGCATTCAATAAATACAAAATTCGATAGGAAAAGAAGGTTACTTATTGCTCGAAGCTTCATAGCACGATCTAGAGTAGAAAAAAATGAGACAATCCCGAATGTCTTGGTAGTCAACCATTTCATGAGTGGCACACACACACACATAAAGGAAACTCCACTAGACACTGCTTCATGGACTCCCTAGGATACTTAAACCTAGTGCTCTGATACTAAGCTTGTCACACCCCGAACCTGGGCCTGAACGTAACACGATACTTGGTGTCTGACTATATGTGATCGACAGAACCAAGTGGCTGGATGAATTAACATGTGATATCAAAACGTACTGAATGCAGAAATAAAACTAGCACATGCTGATCTATTAAAGTCTAAATGAAATAAATCATAAGTGCGGAAACACTGATATAAGTATGAAACGTAAACTGTAGCCCTACATGGCTAACATAAAAGCCTGTGAGTCTAATTGACTGCGACTATAGTCTATGAAGCCTCTAAAGAGTTCTGAAGTACTGATTGTTTATCGGGTCAAGGCCCCCGGCATACCTCATGGACTGAAATACAGTAAAGACTGAAAATATGATAACGCTTTTGTCACGACCCGACTAGGGGCCGTGACGAGTACCCGATACTTGTATCGAGCACCCCATATCTATCATTGTACCCTTACTTCTCAGCGGGTCGTAGGAACTGTACTATACACATTTTTTTTTTTGTTGCTGAACATTAACATTAGCAGCGTCATCATAAACATAGACTAGTAAGCGTTGCTATCACATTATACAGAGACGCGAACAATTCAAAATACAAGACATCTAACTGTACATATCTGTCTACGAGCCTCTAGACATAGTACACATATACATAGAAAGGGTCGAGTACTGTCGTACCCGAATATATATATATATACACAAAATAGTACCAAGGAAGTGAGGCTCCTGAACAACTGGAGCGCTGTCAAATGCTGCTGGTAGAGCTCCTAAGAATCAAACCCGCCTGTCTGCTGACCTGCGCGGCATGAAACGCAGCGTCCATAGGAAGGGACGTCAGTACGAATAATGTACCGAGTATGTAAGGCATGAATAATAGCATACGGAAAATATAAGACGGGAATAACGACATAAAAGAGTAATAGCACCTGTCCTGAGGTAGAAACATAACCTGTATATATATATGCCCTTGGCAGATGCTATGCATGCTTAACTTTCCTTTAAAAATCTTTCCTTGTTCATATATATATATATATATAAATAAAAATAGGACATATCATATTGCCGAGGCGTCGGCAGCCGATCCATTTAACCATAAATATACACATCCCACGTCCGGGACGATATCATGTCATATAATGCCAACTGATCAGGTGGATATGCGTATATAACGTGTTGCCCTTATCTCCATCTTCCCCGTATACATATGCATACATCATGTACATATATCAGTGTCTATAGCGCTCTGGCTCTTTCATCATATGCGTATATGTGTGTCATGTACATACATCAGCGTCTATAGCGCTCTGGTTCTTTTATCATATACATATACTGATAACATGCATACAACACGCTCGAGAGTCCAAGAAAACCATGTCCACGTCGGAGTGACGTAAGGTCGGTAGCCTCCGCTTACATTATGAAATAATCATGATCGTTATGTCTCACCTTGAAGGAATTAGTATTATGAGGCGAGACTATCAATGAAGAATAGCATTAAGAGAAAACATGGGACAAGATCGTAAAACTCATAAAACATTACTTCGTGCACCCTAGAGTCTTTGGAAAATAGAGTCATGTACAAAGGAATAGAGTTGGACTCAAGAACTAGTCCATCATTCTTGTATTCATACTGAATCCTTCACTTAAGGCTTTTAGACATGCAATTATTCTCGTCGTTCTCGTCATAGACATATTCTCTTTCTTACATCGTCATTATCATTATCGTCGTAGGATTATTCTCATTAGAATAGCTACATTACTGGTCATTAGATAAGCGGTATAAGGATCAAAGGTTTCCTTTAGGTTCTAGTTCAAAATAGGTCAACCGGAACAATAAATAAATAAAATCTGGGATCCATGGGCCCACCTCGGGTCAAATGAGGAGGCATATCAAATTCACGTTCGTTACGTTTCATGACGTCTCCTGGGAGGGTTTTAGGGTAGTCGGGACCTCTCTGTGCGAGCTCTAGATATTTAGGAAGTATTTCTAACATTTTGCAAAATTTAGTTCAATTCTATTGAACGAAACGTGGAAAACTTTGGGTGCGGATTCCGGAGAACGGAGTTGTCCCCGCGGCTCGTATCCGACTTATTACATCTACGACATGCCATAGAAAGAAGAGTAAACCTTACATACCTCTTTCCGCTCCTTATGCTATTCCAAATTCAAGTTGCAAATCCGCCAAAATCTACAAATTGGTCATATTTACCAAACTTTGGTTAGAGCATTTAGAATTGGAATCTTAAGATAATACTTGGCTACCGAAATTTCGGCAGCACTTCCCCTGTAAATACACCATTCCTTAAATTCAACTTAACCAATTTTTAATCAACAACAATCCGGGAATTCTACCCGACCAAACTATCAACATAATGTCAACAACCATACTAACAATTTCCATATTCAACCCAAGATACATCGTAACAACTCAATCAATATACTACTTTCTTCAAAACCTTCCAACTCCAATAAAACAATAACAACCTAATAATATATATATATATATATTCCAACGACACCATACCAATATCATTGTCTTTCATACATGCAAGAACATCACATTCAATATACATAAACTTCTAAATAAGTCTCCAACTTCTACAACTCCACTAAGGTCATTAAGCATTCATTAACAACAAAGGATCCACAACACAACAACAACCAAAACACTAAATAAAACTTGCTCACCATTCCTCTACAATTTAGCAAATATACACGGCTAAACATCATGTATACACGGCCACATATACACACCACACACTCACGGCCACAACATGTTTTCCACACTTCCATGGATTTCATCAACCTTTACATACTACAACATACATAATCACCTATAACACATAAAGATAAGTTGATTCTTACCTTTCTTCTTGACTCCCCACTTGACTAGAATTGTAACTTGCAAGAATATGAAATCTTCTTGTTCCAATGAACTCTCCACCTTGTTAAGGGCTCTCCAATTAGTAGAGAACAATTTTTGAAGGAATTTTCGTAAATTTTCTTGTTGGTTTTTGCTCTTGGCCGAAATGGCCTTCAAGTTTCTCCTCTTTTTCTCTTGTTCTTGTTTCTTGAAATTTCTAGAGAAATTAGGTGAATAAGATGACTTATAAGTCATCTTTTGGGTTATCAATTTTACCCCCATATGGGCTTGGCCCATCAAGAAAGAGGTTAGATGGGCAACCTTGGCCCAAAGTGCTCTAGCCCATTTGTTTTGGCACTTCAAGACAAATTTTAATTTTTCAAATTTCCAAATTTATCCTTCGTCTTCCTCCGTATATCCAAGAGTCATATTGAAAAATTCCCTTTATGCCCTTGACCTTCCTCATTATTTCCACTTCTAAATTTTTCAGAAGCAACTCATATGCCAAACAAAATAAAATATGGCCTTGCTTGTTGTCTTCCCGCAATTGTCTTGAATTATCCGATTGCACAAAATGCGGGATATAACATCCTCCCCCCCTTTAGAACATTCGTCCTCGAATGTTAAACTGGCCTCATAGTGTTTTATAATACCTCGGGGAGGTCTCCTTCGTAGATATATCACATGTCGCTTAACATATCCCTTCCAGGAACTTGGGTTGCCTTCTGCGATCCTTTTACAATTGTAATTCCTTCTTCGCAAAGTTTGTCGCGTCTATTCCCTTGCTATATATATGTTCCCGTATATCACCATATTAGGGTTTTCTAGCCTTAACTAGCATGGGTTCGGCATCGGTCTTACCCTGTGACATCCGTACCTATCTCCTTTATCACGTCTTTCGGATATTCATTCGACTAGCATATTCCATGTATCGCGACACTATTTGTTAGGGTTCTATAGTCACAGATAAGATGTCATATACATATATACATTCCTACCACTGTTTTACGTACAACCACTTCCAAGCACTAATCAAACTTTCTTTAGTCCTGAAGTTCTGTCATGCTTTCTCCCCTTCTGCTAGTTTAGTCTGTCTTGACTTACACGACTTCTATAGGGTTTCTACTCACTTCACGCACTCTAATTCACTTTAGGCCACCTAATTTCACATTCGTCTCTTGTTTTCACATTTACAAAATTTTCAGCATATTTCCCAGGGGGTCACCCATCGTGATATTGCTCTCACCCTAGCACGCTTAACCTTGAAACTTTGATGCATTTCAGCGTCTTAGCGTTAGTATTTTCGCCTCCACTCCCTCGCACTACTTATATCACATAATATGGAACGAGTTGGGGTCTTAGCAGTTTTCGAAACGCCCGCGTAACACGTCTTTTCTTTTGTTTACAGTTCTAACCTCCGCAATCTCTAGTATTCGTCTTTTTACCTGTGCGTATGGCTACTTTTCGTCCTAATTTCTGAATTCTTAATATGTTCAGCAATACAAAGGGCAGTGTAAGATAAGATAGAATCCGAATCAATTAACACGCATATCATAGAAGGTGCCGAAAAAGTACCTGTGGCCGCGTCTGCGGAAGGCTCAGGGTCCTGTCGTCCTGTCAATGCATATAGGCGGTGCGGAGGGCCGGCTGAACTAGGTGCCCCTCCTCTACCTCAGCCGCGGCCTACTGGAGCTTGGGACGTCTGTCCAGGAGGGCATACGGTCGACGTGGAACCCACCGCGGACCCGGCGGGCTGGGCTTGGTCTCCCTCATACCTCAGTGGGCAATCACGCATCAAATGGCCAACCTGCCCACAAGTATAACAAGCACCTGTACCTGCGCGACACTCTCCAGAGTGTGGCCTACCACATCGAGCACACCGTGGCGGGGGTGGCATCATCCTACTAGGATCAGCTCTATACTGGGATCCTGAAGCTCTAGTACCCTGATCTGGTCTCGAGTGAGTAGAACGGTCAAATCCCCTATCCGCAAATCGAGGAGGTGCACTGGCCGTCGATTGGTCTGAATACCTAAATTGCTCCTGTGCCTGTCCCCCTCTATACTCGCTTCTAGCCCTGGGAAATCTGCCCCTTTTTCTGGAACCCCTATCTGGATAGCGCCCCTCTCTCTGTGACTGGTACTGCTCTTCTAGATTTTGGGCGTGGGCCTGGATGCGGGTAATAGTCATCCCATCCTGGAGTGAAGCCGCCAGACACTCCTTAACTAAATGTAGCCCTAGCCCACTCACGAATCGGTGCACATGATCTCCCCTATCAGCTATCAGGGCTGGGGCATACCTGGCTAGTGAGTTGAAACGAAGGCTGTATTCTCGAACACTCATATTTCCCTGTCTAAGGTTCAAGAACATATCGGCTCGAGCTCGTCGAACCTCTGGTGGTAGGAAATGCCGTAGAAATGCTTCAGTAAACTCCTGCCAAACCGGAGGGGGTACATTTGCTCCCCTCGAAGATATCCAGCTATTATACCACAGAACTGCCACATCCCGCAGTCTGTATGAAGCCAACTCTACGGACTCCGTATCCGAAGCATGTATGATCCCCAGAGTCCTCAGCATCTCGTCTATAAAACTCTGCGGGTCCTCCTCTGGTTTTGATCCATAAAACTCTGGAGGCTTCAGGGTGATAAAGTCACGGGCCCTTGCACTTACCGCTCGGTCTCCCGGGTCTGCATCTTGCCGCTGAGCCTGTGCGGAAACTAGCTGAGTCAACAACTGGATGGCCTCGGCCATCTGCTGGCCCGGAGCTGCTGGCGGTGGAACTGGAGGTGCGGGGGCTGGAGCTGGAACTCTTTCCTGCTCTGCTGGTGCAGGGGGAGCAGGAAAAGTCTGAGGGGGAGCTTCATTATGAGATTCTCCTTCTTCTAGCCCCCGTTCAACTCTTCTCCCAGCCACCGTCTCGCCCTTCTGGGCCGCCCTAGCTTTCTTCTTCGGCGGCATTACTGAAACCATAACACAGGATTAGGAAAAGAATATGGAAACCTGGTAGCATAGCTCTAGTGCACGATCTTGAGTACAAAGAAGGTCATATTTCCTAAATGCCCTGTAGCCTCCAGTTTATAAGTGTGGCGCGCTACACACCCATAAACAAGACTCTACTGGACACGGCTCGTAGACAAACCCCTAGGACCGAATTCCTCTGATACCACTTCTGTCACGACCCGACTAGGGGCCGTGACGAGTACCCGATACTTGTACCGAGCACCCCGTATCTATCATTGTACCCTTACTTCTCAGCGGGCCGTAGGAACTGTACTATACACATTTTTTTTTGTTGCTGAACATTAACATTAGCAGCGTCATCTTAAACATAGACTAGTAAGTGTTGCTATCACATTATACAGAGACGCGAACAATTCAAAATACAAGACATCTAACTGTACATATCTGTCTACGAGCCTCTAGACATAGTACACATATACATAGAAAGGGCCGAGTACTGCCGTGACCGAATATATATATATATACACAAAATAGTACCAAGGAAGTGAGGCTCCGGAACAACTGGAGCGCTGTCAAATGCTGCTGGTAGAGCTCCTAAGAATCAAACCCGCCTGTCTGCTGACCTGCGCGGCATGAAACGCAGCGTCCACGGGAAGGGACGTCAGTACGAATAATGTACCGAGTATGTAAGGCATGAATAATAGCATACGGAAAATATAAGACGGGAATAACGACATAAAAGAGTAATAGCACCTGTCCTGAGGTAGAAACATAACCTGTATATATATATGCCCTTGGCAGATGCTATGCATGCTTAACTTTCCTTTAAAAATCATTCCTTGTTCATATATATATATATATATATAAATAGGACATATCATATTGCCGAGGCGTCGGCAGCCGATCCATTTAACCATAAATATACACATCCCGCGTCTGGGCATCCCGCGTCTGGGACGATATCATGTCATTTAATGCCAACTGATTAGGTGGATATGCGTATATAACGCGCTGCCCTTATCTCCATCTTCCCCGTATACGTATGCATACATCATGTACAAAGAAGGTCATATTTCCTAAATGCCCTGTAGCCTCCTGTTTATAAGTGTGGCGCGCTACACACCCATAAACAAGACTCTACTGGACACGGCTCGTAGACAAACCCCTAGGACCGAACTGCTCTGATACCACTTCTGTCACGACCGGACTAGGGGCCGTGACGAGTACCCGATACTTGTACCGAGCACCCCGTATCTATCATTATACCCTTACTTCTCAGCGGGCCGTAGGAACTGTACTATACACATTTTTTTTTGTTGCTGAACATTAACATTAGCAGCGTCATCATAAACATAGACTAGTAAGCGTTGCTATCACATTATGCAGAGACGCGAACAATTCAAAATACAAGACATCTAATAGTACATATCTGTCTACGAGCCTCTAGACATAGTACACATATACATAGAAAGGGCCGAGTACTGCTGTGCCCGAATATATATATATATATACACAAAATAGTACCAAGGAACTGAGGCTCCGGAACAACTGCAGCGCTGTCAAATGCTGCTGGTAGACCTCCTAAGAATCAAACCCGCCTGTCTACTGACCTGCGCGGCATGAAACGCAGCGTCCACAGGAACGGACGTCAGTACGAATAATGTACCGAGTATGTAAGGCATGAATAATAGCATACGGAAAATATAAGACGGGAATAACGACATAAAAGAGTAATAGCACCTGTCCTGAGGTAGAAACATAACCTGTATATATATATGCCCTTGGCAGATGCTATGCATGCTTAACTTTCCTTTAAAAATCATTCCTTGTTCATATATATATATATATATATATATATATATATATATATATATATATATATATATATATATATAAAAATAGGACATATCATATTGCCGAGGCGTCGACAGCCGATCCATTTAACCATAAATATACATATCCCGCGTCCGGGCATCCCGCGTCTGGGACGATATCATGTCATATAATGCCAACTAATCAGGTGGATATGCGTATATAACGCGCTGCCCTTATCTCCATCTTCCCCGTATACGTATGCATACATCATGTCCATATATCAGCGTCTATAGCGCTCTGGCTCTTTTATCATATGCGTATACGTGTGTCATGTACATACATCAGCGTCTATAGAGCTCTGGTTCTTTTATCATATACATATACTGATAACATGCATACAACACGCTCGAGAGTCCAAGAAAACCATGTCCACGTCGGAGTGACGTAAGGTCGGTAGCCTCCGATTACATTATGAAATAATCATGATCGTTATGTCTCACCTTGAAGGAATTAGTATTATGAGGCGAGACTATCAATGAAGAATAGCATTAAGAGAAAACATGGGACAAGATCGTAAAACTCGTAAAACATTACTTCGTGCACCCTAGAGTCTTTGGAAAATAGAGTCATGTCAAAGGAATAGAGTTGGACTCAAGAACTAGTCCATCATTCTTGTATTCATACTGAATCCTTCACTTAAGGCTTTTAGACATGCAATTATTCTCGTCATTCTCGTCATAGACATATTCTCTTTCTTACATCGTCATTATCATTATCGTCGTAGGATTATTCTCATTAGAATAGCTACATTACTGGTCATTAGATAAGCGGTATAAGGATCAAAGGTTTCCTTTAGGTTCTACTTCAAAATAGGTCAACCGGAACAATAAATAAATAAAATCTGGGATCCATGGGCCCACCTCGGGTCAAATGAGGAGGCATATCAAATTCACGTTCGTTACGTTTCATGACGTCTCCTGGGAGGGTTTTAGGGTAGTCGGGACCTCTCTATGCGAGCTCTAGATATTTAGGAAGTATTTCTAACATTTTGCAAAATTTAGTTCAATTCTATTGAACGAAACGTGGAAAACTTTGGGTGCGGATTCCGGAGAACGGAGTTGTCCCCGCGGCTCGTATCCGACTTATTACATCTAAGACATGCCATAGAAAGAAGAGTAAACCTTACATACCTCTTTCCGCTCCTTATGCTATTCCAAATTCAAGTTGCAAATCCGCCAAAATCTACAAATTGGTCATATTTACCAAACTTTGGTTAGAGCATTTAGAATTGGAATCTTAAGATAATACTTGGCTACCGAAATTTCGGCAGCACTTCCCCTGTAAATACACCATTCCTTAAATTCAACTTAACCAATTTTTAATCAACAACAATCCGGGAATTCAACCCGACCAAACTATCAACATAATGTCAACAACCATACTAACAATTTCCATATTCAACGCAAGATACATCATAACAACTCAATCAATATACTACTTTCTTCAAAACCTTCCAACTCCAATAAAACAATAAAAACCTAATAATATATATATATATATATATATATATATATATATATATATATATATATATATATATATATATATATATATATATATATATATATATTCCAACGACACCATACCAATATCATTGTCTTTCATACATGCAAGAACATCACATTCAATATACATAAACTTCTAAATAAGTCTCCAACTTCTACAACTCCACTAAGGTCATTAAGCATTCATTAACAACAAAGGATCCACAACACAACAACAACCAAAACACTAAATAAAACTTGCTCACCATTCCTCTACAATTTAGCAAATATACACGGCTAAACATCATGTATACACGGCCACATATACACACCACACACTCACGGCCACAACATGTTTTCCACATTTCCATGGATTTCATCAACCTTTACATACTACCACATACATAATCACCTATAACACATAAAGATAAGTTGATTCTTACCTTTCTTCTTGACTCCCCACTTGACTAGAATTGTAACTTGCAAGAATATGAAATCTTCTTGTTCCAATGAACTCTCCACCTTGTTAAGGGCTCTCCAATTAGTAGAGAACAATTTTTGAAGGTCAAATTTGATATTTTGTTGAACATAGGAGTTATGCATAAAAGAATAGAGTCATGAAAGTGTGGGACAAGGCTAAGGGCAATTTTGGAATTTTGGAAATTAGTTTCGGGAATTACAAAACGTGGACTATAAGTCATTGGGCCAAAAATAATGGAATGGAATTTAAGGCCCAATGCATTGGAGTGGCCGGCCATGGTGTGGCCCAAGCCCACAATTTGTATTAAATTTCCATGTGATTAATTAACATAAGGAATTATATTATATATAGCCATCTTTATCCATTAGATGACTTAGAATAAAAATCAAGAACAAGAGCAAGAAATAGAGGTTCTCTCGGCTTGGAGAGCAAAAATTAGCCCTCCAAAATATTGTCCAAAAAATTTATTTCTTGTTGATTTCCTACTAAGTCAAGGTTCCTTTGTAACTTGGTATAGTTGTTTTGGAGTGGGAAGCATTAGAATCACCAAAGTGATCATATCTCCAAGTGAAGAAGACTTGAGGAAAAGGTAAGAATTTCTACCTTTTTATTGTGTTATGAAGTTTTGATTGTGTTGTAGTATATAGAAATGTGTTGATTGTATGGAAAAATGGAAGTTTGCAAAGTGGGTTTGGAATATGGCTTGGAGCCGTGGGTGTGAGTGTGTTGTGTGGTGACAATGTGTTGAATTCATGTTGTATTCTAGTTGTGATTGTGATGGAATTTATGTTGAGAATGAAAGTGGAATAAATTTGATTGAATTGATGAAAATAGCATTTGGCCGTGTGGTATGGAGTGGTTTGGAATGGAATGGATTAAGTTTGTTTAGTGTGTTAGTTGTGTTGTTATGATGTTTGTTGCGTAAATGAAGTTGGAATGATATAAGTTTGTATTGAATTGGAATGTAGAAACTTATGTCGTTTTAGTATGATTTTCCGACATTAAGGAAATGAAGTTGTTTCGTTGTGAATTATGATGATCATTGATGAATTTGGAAGTTGGAAACTTGTTATGAAGTTGTATGCCAAAGATTTGATGTTTTGCATAAGTTATGACTTTGACGGAAAGTTGTATATTATGTATATCGAGTGTATAACTTGAGGAAAACGATAAGAAATGTTTCTAGAACTATATGGTGATGATTTTGATTGTTGATGAATGTGAAATTATTGATATTAGTGAAAGTTTGGGCTAGAATGAAGGTTATGTCAACTTGTGAGAAAAATGACTAGTTGAAGGATATTTGTGTTTTTAATGTTCATTGTCGATATTGATGTTGTCGTTTGGGTTGTTGTTTATGCTTTATAGCCGAGTTGAATTCTCGGGGTGCTATATGTATAGGGGAAGTGCTGCCGAAATTTCGGTAGACAAATATGCATTAAGCTGAAACTTTGGTATTCATAGCTTACAATTGGTAAACTTGACCAATTGCAGTTTTTCGACGAAACGGGAAGTGAGTTTGGAAAGGCGTAAAGAGCTTGAAAGGTATGTAAAGCAACCCCAATTCTTCCCTTGGCATGCCCTTAGTGTGGTAGGGTCGGATCCGGGCCTCGAAGGACCTCTTGGCCCTCGGAATCCGCAAGAGAAAATTTCAGTTTTTCCTTCAGTAGAATTGAACTACTTTGGTACACTTTTCTTGAAATAATGCAACTTTGCTCCAAATTACTTGGAAAGTAATAGAATGCTTGTAGAACCTTCTTAGGTGATACCATAAGCTTAGAGGGCATAATTTGAGCCCGTCGCCTTATTTGTCCCGAGGCGGGCCCACTATTCCCGGTTTTGCCCTTAATGTATTAAAGCTTTCTTTTTAAGCAATTTTTGAAAGAAATGTTTTGATTACCCTACTAATCGCCTAACGAATATTGTTTTAAATATTCTATTAAATCGTATAAATTATTTTGACACTCGGAATGACTTCGGGAAGGTTATATTTCTGTACTTTATTATGATATCTGAAATGCATATATTATGATTCCGTCCGACTTCATTGGATTTGTTTATCTTTGATATGCCTCTTCGAGTCTTTGAAAATGTTTATGATATTTTTAAATTGCATTAGTCTCT
This sequence comes from Lycium barbarum, assembly GCF_019175385.1. Lineage (NCBI taxonomy): Eukaryota > Viridiplantae > Streptophyta > Magnoliopsida > Solanales > Solanaceae > Lycium > Lycium barbarum. Next base: position 54,810,863 of record NC_083346.1, read on the forward strand.
CACTACTCCATTCGTGGATGCCCCAATGTTTCCCACACTGAGCCCGGGCCAGGATATGTTGTCAAGCGTGATTCTCTGCATTGTTCGCCGCGTCCCGATGTGAGGGGGCAGGTATACGCGTACATGGGTCTGTGGAGTATGATGTGCCATTTCCGCCTATTCTGATCTGATCTGTTATGGCCATTTTGATATGACATTTTATGATACGGGGTCACACCCCTTTTTCTGATTCCTCTGTATTGTGGCACCAGCGTCGGGAGGGTGGCCACGTTCTGTCTGCTGACTCCCGTGGCAGGGACCGGATATGATATGACATAGGTTTCTGTACACATTCTGTCTGTTTTGGAAATATGCATTTGACACTCTGGATTTTGTACTCATTTTCTGAAATCATTATGATTTGACCTCTGTGATTCCGCTTTACATATTCAGTACATATTTCGTACTGACCCCCTTTATTGGGGGGGGGGGGCTACGTTTTCATGTCGCGCAGGTACAGACGACAGGTTCGCTGATCCATCTGTTTAGGATCCCACTTCTGCTATTTTGGGGCGCTCTCTTCTTCAGAGCCCACTTTTTGGTACAGTCTGTCACTGCTATCTGGATATGTACATTGTTCTGGGTATGACGGGGCCCTGTCCCGTCTTATGATTATTATATGTTCTGTAGAGGTCTGTGGATATATCTGTGTGGGTTCTGTACATATGTTTGGGATACTTTGTTCTATGATGGCCTTATCGGCCTATGTGTGCCAAGTCTGCTTTTAATGCTAAATTCTGTAGCGTCCACTAATATTATTATTATATTATTTTGTTAATATGCTAATTTGGGTATCGGGTACGTATAGGTGCCCAGCTAGGGCACTAGTCGCGGCCCACGGGGTTGGGTCGTGACAAAAGTGGTATCAGAGCGGTTCGTCCTCGGATTGTCCACAGACCGTGTCTAGTAGAGTCTTGTTTATCGGTGTGTTGTGCACCACACCTATAAACAGAAGGCTACAGGGCATTTAGGATACTACCCTTCTTTCTGTCTTAGATCGTGCGATAGAGCTGTGTTATCAGGATGACCCCTCCCTAACGAGTGGCTATAATTGCAGATATGCCTCCAAAAAAGGCAACAGCGGCCCAAAAGGCCAAGTCAGCAGCCTTGGGAGAGACTAGCCGGGTCCAGAGGACTACCAGGGCCCAGGCACATATTGCTCCGGAGACTTTTCCCCAGACAGAGGGTTCTTCTACACCGCCACTCGTGGAGGAGATTGGGGCGGCCGCAGCCGCAGATCGGGGGGCGGCTCCACCGCCAGCTCCCGCAGTTCCAGTACCTGAGCCTCCAGCTCCACGGCCAGGCACTGAGGATCAGTCTATGAGGGAGGCAGTCCAGTTACTGACTAGACTTGTGGCAGGGCAGGTTCAGGGGCATGGACTGGGAGGTGACCAGGCAGTCAGACGTGATAGTTCGAGAGCTCGTGAGTTTTTGACTTGTAGTCCTCCAGAGTTCTTCGGGACAAAGCCCGAGGAGGATCCTGAGGACTTTATCAGGAAGATGCGGCGCACTCTAGATTTGATTAATGCTTCCGAGACAGAGTCAGTCGCGTTAGCTTCGTACCGGTTATATGATGTGGCGGCAAACTGGTACGAGTCATGGGAGCTATCCCGAGGGGACGGCGCTCCTCCAGCAGTTTGGGGCGATTTTTCCCAGGCATTTCTTGGACATTTTCTGCCCCCAGAGTTGCGACGAGCCAGATCTGATAGATTCTTATTATTGAGGCAGAAGGGCCGCAGTGTCCGGGACTATAGTTTGGAGTTTGATTCCTTAGCCCGATATGCACCTGCTGTGGTGGTTACTATGGCGGACCGGATGCACAGATATATTATGGGGTTGGATCGGTATTTTGTTGATAGCTGTTTAGTGTTGGCTGCTCAGCCCGGTATGGACATTGCCCGTATTCAGGCCCACGCCCAGGGCATGGAGGATCGGGGCAGAGGAGGACACCAGCCTGACAGGAGCCAGGATCGGAGACAGCCCAAGAGGGCCATAAGACTTTCGGGGCAGACAGCCCCAATAGCCGCAGCAGCCTAGCAGATTTTCATCTCAGCCGGCACAGAGCGCACCTCCCCAGCCTACAGGTCACAGGTTCGATAGCCCAGGGTATTCAGGAGCAGGCCAGAGCTCCAGGGCTTCAGGTTCGCGGACAGATAAGGGTTCTGGTCAGATGAGGCCACCCAGGGTTCAGTGTTCTCTTTGTGGCAGGTATCATCCGGGGGAGTGCTACAGAGCCACCAGTGCATGCTTTTCTTGTGGTCGTCAGGTCCATTCTATGAGAGATTGCCCATATAAGGGTAGTTCGGGTGGTGCAGCGCAGCCTACCGGATCAGCCGCTGGGTCTTCCTCTTCGTCAGTGGCTATGCGCCCTACGGGGCAGGGTTTTCTAGCGCCGGCAGGTCGCGAGAGAGGCCGTGGTGGAGCTTCTAGTATTAGCGGTCCTTCGAACCGCATTTATGCTTTGGCCAGCCGCCAGGATCAGGAGGCATCTCCTAATGTCGTTACAGGTACTTTATTGGTCTTCTCTCGGTCTGTGTATGCATTAATTGATCCAGGTTCGACTTTATCATATATTTCACCCCTTGTTGCTGGTAAAATTGGTATTATGTCTGAACCTATAGAGCCATTTGAGGTAGCCACACCGATCGGGGACTTTATTGTAGCGAAACAAGTATATAAAGATTGTTCCGTAATTGTTTGTGACCGTGACACTAAGGCAGATCTGGTAGAGTTAGATATGACTGAATTTGATGTTATTATGGGTATGGATTGGCTAGCTTCCTGTTACGCTAATGTTGACTGCCAGAATAAGGTGGTTCGCTTCCAGTTTCCCGGGGAGCCAGTTATAGAATGGGCTGGTAATACAGCATCGCCGAAGGGTAAGTTTATTTCGTACCTTAAGGCGAAGAAAATGATCAGAAAGGGTTATATCTATCATCTGGTACGGGTGCAAGACTTGGGAGCAGAGATGCCGACACTTCAGTCAATCCACGTGGTTAATGAGTTTCCAGATGTTTTCCCCGACGAGCTTCCAGGTCTTCCTCCAGAGCGGGAGATAGACTTCTCTATTGACTTACTCCCAGACACTCAGCCTATCTCTATTCCTCCGTACAGAATGGCGCCTGCAGAATTAAAGGAGTTGAAGGAGCAGCTGAAAGATTTACTGGATAAGGGTTTCATCAGACCCAGTACTTCGCCTTGGGGAGCCCCGGTATTATTTGTGCGTAAGAAAGACGGGTCGCTGCGTATGTGTATTGATTATCGGCAGCTGAATAAGGTAACTATAAAGAATAAATACCCCCTCCCCAGGATTGAAGATTTGTTTTATCAGCTGCAGGGCGCTAAGTGTTTTTTGAAGATAGATCTTCGATCCGGCTACCACCAGGTACGAGTACGAGAGGCTGATATCCCTAAGATTGCTTTCCGGACCCGATATGGGCATTATGAATTCAGGGTTATGTCTTTTGGGCTTACTAATGCCCCCGCAGTATTCATGGATTTGATGAACCGGGTATTCAGGCCATTCTTGGATATGTTCGTAATTGTATTCATTGATGATATCCTGGTTTATTCTCGGTCCGAGGCGGAGCACGCAGATCATCTGAGATCGGTATTAGGGGTACTCCGACATCAGAAATTATATGCAAAATTTTCTAAGTGTGAATTCTGGCTGTCTTCAGTGGCTTTCTTGGGGCATATTATTGCAGCTGATGGTGTCCGGGTGGACACACAGAAGATTGAGGCCGTGAAGAATTGGCCCAGACCTACGACGCCCACAGAGGTACGCAGTTTCCTGGGGCTAGCAAGTTATTACAGGAGGTTTGTGGAGAAGTTTGCTTCGATTTCAGCGCCTTTGACAAGGCTGACTCAGAAGGGAGCTAAGTTCCAGTGGTCTGACGCTTGTGAACGGAGCTTCCAGTTGCCGAAAGAGAAGCTAACTACAGCCCCAGTTCTGACTCTTCCAGAGGGACCGGACGGGTACGTTATTTATTGTGACGCTTCTGGTATGGGGTTAGACTGTGTATTGATGCAGCACGGCAGAGTTATAGCGTATGCTTCCCGGCAGCTCAAAAAGCATGAGAAGAATTATCCTACCCACGATCTGGAGCTCGCAGCGGTGATTCATGCTCTGAAGATATGGAGACACTATTTATATGGCGTTCATGTGGATATCTATACTGATCATAAGAGTCTCCAGTATATTTTCAGACAGAGAGCTTAATTTGCGACAGCGGAGGTGGCTGGAGCTTCTGAAAGATTATGATGTAGATATTCTGTATCATCCGGGTAAGGCTAATGTTGTTGCAGATGCGCTCAGTCGGAAGTCTATAGGCAGTTTGGCCGATTTATAGCCAGACAGGAGAGAGATAGCCCGTGATATTCAGCAGTTGGCTAGTCTCGGGGTTCGTCTGGCCGATTCTGGAGACACCCGGATTTCTGTTCGAGGGGTTTCTGAGTCGTCCATCAGGAACGATATTAAAAGGCGTCAATACGAAGATCCCGTCTTAGCTCGGTACAGGGACACAGCCTATGATAAGGAGGGGACTCCGTTCGAGTTTTCACCGGACGACACTTTGTTATACAGAGACAGGTTGTGTGTACCTGATATTGCAGGCCTTCGGCAGCAGGTTATGAGCGAGGCACACTATGCTCGCTATTCAGTCCATCCTAGGTCTACAAAGATGTATCATGATCTCCGATGCTTATAATGGTGGGATGGTATGAAGCGGGATATTGCAGAGTTCGTCGCCCAGTGCCCTAATTGTCAGCAGGTCAAGATTGAGCATCAGAAGCCGGGTGGACTGTTGCAGGAGATGGAAATCCCGACTTGGAAGTGGGAGGTTATTAATATGGACTTCATTACAGGTTTGCCTCGCACTCCACGGAACTATGATTCCATCTGGGTCGTCGTTGATAGGCTGACGAAATCAGCCCATTTTCTTCCCGTCAGGACTACTTATTCCGCCGAGGATTATGCCAGGCTCTATATTAAGGAGATTGTGAAGCTTCACGGAGTTCCTCTATCTATTATTTCTGACAGAGGCGCCCAGTTTACGGCGCATTTCTGGAGGTATTTTCAGGAGGGTCTAGGGACTCAGGTGATTCTGAGCACAGCCTTTCATCCTCAGAGCGACGGACAGGGCAAGCGCACTATACGGACGCTGGAGGATATGTTGCGGGCCTGCGTTATTGATTTCAGAGGCAGCTGGGATGATCACTTGCCGTTGATTGAGTTTGCATATAATAACAGTTACCATTCCAGCATCCAGATGGCTCCGTACGAGGCTTTATATGGTAGGAAATGCAGATCGCCGATTGGCTGGTTTGATATTGGCGAGACAGAGTTGATTGGCCCAGATATGGTCCAGCAGGCCGTGGACAAGGTGAAACTTATTCGAGAGCGACTGTTGGCAGCCCAGAGTCGACAGAAGTCATACGCAGATAGACGGCGTCGACCGTTGGAATTTCAGGTAGGCGATTGGGTATTTCTGAAGGTATCGCCTATGAAAGGCGTGATGCGGTTCGGCAGAAAGGGTAAGCTCAGTCCGCGTTATATTGGGCCTTATCAGATTGTTCGGAAAGTTAGAAATGTCGCCTATGAGTTAGATTTGCCATCTGATTTGGAAGCGGTACATCCGGTATTCCATGTCTCTATGCTCCGCAAATGCATTGGTGACCCTTCCAGAATATTTCCTGCGGATGATATTCAGGTGACGGAGCAACTATCGTACGAGGAACAACCCGTATCTATTTTGGATCGTCAGGTAAGGAGGCTCCGGAATAAAGATGTAGCCTCTGTTAAGGTACTGTGGCGGAACGATAATAGGGAGGAAATGACATGGGAGGCCGAAGAGGAAATGAAGAAGAAATATCCTCATCTGTTCCCTATGCCCACAGGTAACCTTAAATTCTGCTTAATTTTATTTCAATATCAATCGTATGTCGTATGTGTTGGTTGTAAACCTGAACTCCCCCAAAGTATTTTCCAACCCTATAAGATTAATTTTACATTCGAGGACGAATGTTCTAAAGGGGGGAGGATGTTATATCCCGTGTTTTCACACGTTTGGAAAGACTTGAATTATATTGGATTTTTGAGATATAAGGTCAAATTTGATATTTTGTTGAACATAGGAGTTATGCATGAAAGAATAGAGTCATGAAAGTGTGGGACAAGGCTAAGGGCAATTTTGGAATTTTGGAAATTAGTTTCGGGAATTACAAAACGTGGACTATAAGTCATTGGGCCAAAAATAATGGAATGGAATTTAAGGCCCAATGCATTGGAGTGGCCGGCCATGGTGTGGCCCAAGCCCACAATTTGTATTAAATTTCCATGTGATTAATTAACATAAGGAATTATATTATATATAGCCATCTTTATCCATTAGATGACTTAGAATAAAAATCAAGAACAAGAGCAAGAAATAGAGGTGCTCTCGGCTTGGAGAGCAAAAATTAGCCCTCCAAAATATTGTCCAAAAAATTTATTTCTTGTTGATTTCCTACTAAGTCAAGGTTCCTTTGTAACTTGGTATAGTTGTTTTGGAGTGGGAAGCATTAGAATCACCAAAGTGATCATATCTCCAAGTGAAGAAGACTTGAGGAAAAGGTAAGAATTTCTACCTTTTTATTGTGTTATGAAGTTTTGATTGTGTTGTAGTATATAGAAATGTGTTGATTGTATGGAAAAATGGAAGTTTGCAAAGTGGGTTTGGAATATGGCTTGGAGCCGTGGGTGTGAGTGTGTTGTGTGGTGACAATGTGTTGAATTCATGTTGTATTCTAGTTGTGATTGTGATGGAATTTATGTTGAGAATGAAAGTGGAATAAATTTGATTGAATTGATGAAAATAGCATTTGGCCGTGCGGTATGGAGTGGTTTGGAATGGAATGGAATGGATTAAGTTTGTTTAGTGTGTTAGTTGTGTTGTTGTGATGTTTGTTGTGTAAATGAAGTTGGAATGATATAAGTTTGTATTGAATTGGAATGTAGAAACTTATGTCGTTTTAGTATGATTTTCCGACATTAAGGAAATGAAGTTGTTTGGTTGTGAATTATGATGATCATTGATGAATTTGGAAGTTGGAAACTTGTTATGAAGTTGTATGCCAAAGATTTGATGTTTTGCATAAGTTATGACTTTGACGGAAAGTTGTATATTATGTATATCGAGTGTATAACTTGAGGAAAACGATAAGAAATCTTTCTAGATCTATATGGTGATGATTTTGATCGTTGATGAATGTGAAATTATTGATATTAGTGAAAGTTTGGGCTAGAATGAAGGTTATGTCAACTTGTGAGAAAAATGACTAGTTGAAGGATATTTGTGTTTTTAATGTTCATTGTTGATATTGATGTAGTCGTTTGGGTTGTTGTTGATGATTTATAGCCGAGTTGAATTCTCGGGGTGCTATATGTATAGGGGAAGTGCAGCAAAAATTTCGGTAGACAAATATGCATTAAGTTGAAACTTTGGTATTCATAGCTTACAATTGGTAAACTTGACCAATTGCAGTTTTTCGACGAAACGGGAAGTGAGTTTGGAAAGGCGTAAAGAGCTTGAAAGGTATGTAAAGCAACCCCAATTCTTCCCTTGGCATGCCCTTAGTGTGTTAGGGTCGGATCCGGGCCTCGAAGGACCTCTTGGCCCTCGGAATCCGCAAGAGAAAATTTCAGTTTTTCCTTCAGTAGAATTGAACTACTTTGGTACACTTTTCTTGAAATAATGCAACTTTGCTCCAAATTACTTGCAAAGTCATAGAATGCTTGTAGAACCTTCTTAGGTGATACCATAAGCTTAGAGGGCATAATTTGAGCCCGTCGCCTTATTTGTCCCGAGGCGGGCCCACTATTCCCGGTTTTGCCCTTAATGTATTAAAGCTTTCTTTTTGAGCAATTTTTGAAAGAAATGTTTTGATTACCCTACTAATCCCCTAACGAATATTGTTTTAAATATTCTATTAAATCTTATAAATTATTTTGACACTCGGAATGACTTCGGGAAGGTTATATTTCTGTACTTTATTATGATATCCGAAATGCATATATTATGATTCCGTCCGACTTCATTGGATTTGTTTATCTTTGATATGCCTCTTCGAGTCTTTGAAAATGTTTATGATATTTTTAAATTGCATTAGTCTCTCACTACTCCATTCGTGAATGCCCCAATGTTTCCCACACTGAGCCCGGGCCAGGATATGTTGTCAAGCGTGATTCTCTGCATTGTTCGCCGCGTCCCGATGTGAGGGGGCAGGTATACACGTACATGGGTCTCTGGAGTATGATGTGCCATGTCCGCCTATTCTGATCTGATATGTTATGGCCATTTTGATATGACATTTTATGATACGGGGTCACGTCCCTTTTTCTGATTCCTCTGTATTGTGGCACCAGCGTCGGGAGGGTGGCCACGTTCTGTCTGCTGAGTCCCGTGGCAGGGACCGGATATGATATGACATAGGTTTCTGTACACATTCTGTCTGTTTTGGAAATATGCATTTGACACTCTGGATTTTGTACTCATTTTCTGAAATCATTATGATTTGACTTCTGTGATTCCGCTTTACATATTCAGGACATATTTCGTACTGACCCCCTTTCTTCGGGGAGGCTGCGTTTTCATGCCGCGCAGGTACAGACGACAGGTTCGCTGATCCATCTGTTTAGGATCCCACTTCTACTATTTTGGGGCGCTCTCTTCTTCAGAGCCCACTTTTTGGTACAGTCTGTCGCTGCCATCTGGATATGTACATTGTTCTGGGTATGACGGGGCCCTGTCCCGTCTTATGATTATGATATGTTCTGTAGAGGTATGTGGATATATCTGTGTGGGTTCTGTACATATGTTTGGGATACTTTGTTCTATGATGGCCTTATCGGCCTATGTGTGGCAAGTCTGCTTTTTATGCTAAATTCTGTAGCGTCCACTAAAATTATTATTATATTATTTTGTTAATATGCTAATTTGGGTATCGGGTACGTATAGGTGCCCAGCTAGGGCAATGGTCGCGGCCCACGGGGTTGGGTCGTGACATTAACTGAGATCAAAAATTTTGGCCTGACCTCAGATCCAATATATGTGCACAAATCTGTGGCCTCGGGCCCAAGCATACGTATACATAACTATGACCTTATGCCCAAAACACAGGTGTTGAACATAAAACAATTGAGAATCATGCTGAAAGGTACAACATTGACATACTGAGCAATGACTCACTGAGACATGTATTCATGAACTAATTATGAGACTTGACGCTTTAACTATATATAAACGTGCTTAGTATTCTAGACTGACACTCATGTGTATCAAACACAAGTCTATATTGATTACACACTGAGTTCACAATATTCAGAATGATAATCATGAACAACTACAGAACTATATTTTCAAAGGATAGAAGTTCTGAACTTTTCATGAACTAGGGCATAATCTCTATTTCTGATGCAATTCGTAATAATCATGAAGAACGAGGTATGGGGAAGATTAATGACATTCCCACACATATATAGTCACCCTTACATACCCGAAATCGCTCCAATCTAATGAACTAAACTGCATCTCTTAAGAAGAACACCAAAACTCTAGCTTTGAATCGCTTGAGAAGGATTTACCTTGGAAATCCTATGTTTTGGTTGCAGAATCATGTTACGAATCATGAATTAATGTTAGAATTGCTTAGGAATTGTTATAGATATCTTACCTTGATGTTGGAGGATGAGGATAGGAGAGAAACGGCTACTTAGGGCTTTATAACAAAGTTAGAACGTCAAAAATGACATAAAATCGTCTAAGGGTCGCTTTTATAAGCCCGGGGCGAAGTATCCCTTGGCTCACTGAGTGAACTCCACAGCAATCTCACCCCTCACTCTAGACATCGTTGAGCGAGCCCCAGGGTGAGCTCAAAGCTCAATTTATCCCTCCCTTAGCGATCTCCTAGCTCGCTTTGGCGCACGCCGAGCGTGCTTCAATAAAATGGGCATAACCTTTTGTATAGAGCTTTTTTTTAGGCTCTACAATATATCGTTGGAAAGGTATTTCAAAGGGCTACAAATTTTTTGTTTTAAGTTTTCTCAAATTCCTAACAAATATTCACAAAAATTAGGCTGAAAACAGATCTTCGATAAACTTAGTCAATTCTATTGAATCTTATGCACCTCACTATCCGTCTTGATTCCAAAACAACTATTTCCGCCCAAACTCATCCCGATGGGACTTTTTATAGCTAAAATGTCACGCTAACACTCTTTTAACACATTCACACCTAATTCGAATTTACGGAGTATTACAGGCTACACCTCCAACAATATAAGAAGGCCTATCAATCAAAAAACAACCAGACTTTGATAGGAATCACTAAACGATGTGGAAACCAAGAATGAAAGACTTCAATAACTTTGAATCTACCTTTGGGGCACTATTCGAAATAGACCTGAGAACCTGGTCCCATGTTTGATACTCAAATCAAGGAACACGATAAAGAAAAATATGATGTAGAGGTCAAAGCCAAAAATCTTAGGTTATGCAGTATTAGTTCCAAGGACCATACAAAATGTTACACCCCGAAAAACTTTGCGTTACCAAGACTGTCGACGACTTAGTATGAGCTCAAGGGAGAGCAAAGTTACACAAGGATTTGGGATAAAGATTATATTATCTGAGTATAAGAATGTATATATATGACATTTGGAGATCGTACGGGGTAAATCGGTTAACAAGTTACTTGATGATAGCCCTCGTAACCATAAGTTAAGGTGGGGCCCACACATCGGGACTTTATAAAATACATATGAAGAGATATATGGGTAGTACATGCGAAGTTGAACAAGTCCTAAGAAGGACCCATAAGCCAAAAATGAGTGTAAGCCCTCCAAAAGGACGATTTAAGAAAACGTTTTCGGATGACCTGACTTGGAGGGGCGAAAACGGCATTATAAGTTTGGAATTCGGGAAAGCTACCAGAAATAAAAGTTGTAGATAATTGAAATATCTTTCCAACCATAGGTCGTGGGCCCTCACACGATGTCGGGATCAAAAGTTATGGCCATTTTAGTAACAAGACCTTAAGCAGCCCCCAAAAAAAAAAAAAAAAAAAAAAAACCGCGGGCCCCACGTGGGGATGTCGGTGAAACCGACCTAGGGGTGCTATAAATACCCCATAAATCCCATTTTTTCAGCAAAATCAACATTCCAAAGTTCCTAGAATTCTCTCAAACCTTCCCCAAATATTATAATCCGATAAATCAAGAATTTGACAAGATTACGCCAAACTAGTCCGTGAAAGGCGATTGTCTTTGATTCTACTTAAGCGTGGTGTTGGAAAAGGTTGATGTAGCTGAGTTTCTTCAATTATAAGGTATGTTATTTATTCCCTCTCTTATTTTGAATTTATTTGAAGGTCTAGCAAGCTTTAAAAACGAAAATAGTTATGGAGGAAGGGTCATAAAGTGTTGTGTTGTAGTTGTCGTGTTTTTGGGCTGTTTTGAACATGTTGTGGTCGTGTGGATGGACTGATTTATATATGTAAAGATGGTATATAATGTTGTTAGTGTGTTGACGATATTATACTCCTCGATTGGGACGAAAGGAAGTGCATATTGTTTTTGTATTTTGAAAACAAAAAACCATCGTGTGCGATGTTTATGAAATATATTGGTATGAATAATAGTGTTGTGATGTTGATATTGTTGGAATAGTTGTTGGTATTGTTGTTGGTTTGGCCGGGTTGAATTCCCGGATTGTTGTTGATTTGGGGCCGAGCCGTATTCTCGGGGTTGGTATATTTACAGGGGAGATGCTGCCGAAATTTCGGCAGAAAATAAATGAGTTTATTTGATAAGTTGAGACAAGTGAATGATAATGGGTTTAATTATTATATGAATTCTTTTGTATGTAGATTAACGAGTTTGGACAAATAAGCATAACTAGTTGGTCGCGGCACAGGTATGTAAGGTTTACCCTTTCGTTCTTTTGGCATGTCCTAGAGCCAAGTAAGGTATGATATTGATATGTACATTGGGGTTATTCTATTCTGTGATTCCGAGTCTGTTTGTGATCCGTATGTCCTCCCTAATTTAAGTATCTAATAATCCTGATAGGCGAATTCTGATATACGTATTCCGATATAAGCATTCTGGTCTGAGCATTTTGATATAAATATTCTGATGTAAGTATTCGACACAAGCAATATGATATGGAAAAATTCTGATACAAGTATTTTGGAATATGTATTCTGATCTGAGTATTCTGATATAAGTACTCTGATACGGGTAATCTGATATGGGTATTCCTAACTTTGATATAAGTATTCTGACAAAAGCTATATAAGTACTCTAATAGAAATATTCTGATAAAAGTATTCTGACATAAGTATTCTGTTATGAGTAATCTGTTACGAATATTCTGATAGTATGTTCGATCATTCCATCGAGTGTTGGTTTATGTGCATTTAGTTTCTCACTACTCTGCTCGTGCATATGTCATGACTTCCTTCGCTGAGTCCCGGGCCGGTTTATATCGTGCGCACGGTTCCCGAGTTCCTCGCTTGAGGGCTGGGCGCCGTATATGAATTCCGAAGTATGATGTGTTACGAAGTATGATGTGTTTGGTTCGCTGAACCGCATATATGTATATGTACATTCTGATATTATGATGTGTGTCGGAGACAGGAGCAAATCTTCTGGAGTATGATGTGTGTGGCGCCTAAGGCCGGGAGGCGACACGTTTCCCCGGGTCCCGCAAGGGGCCGGATACCGTTCTTGCATGCATGTTTGTCTTTGACATTCTTTACATCGTGCTTCTTTTCTGTACCTACATTCTGTACCTTATTTTCTGTTTATGATTTTATTTATAGCATTCCATGCTTTACATACTCAGTACATATTCCGTACTGACCCCTCTTCTTCGGGGGCTGCGTTTCATGCCACGCAGGTACACCCAGATGAGCGGAAGACTTGGCTAGGAGGTTTCAGCGGGATTGGCGAGCTCCACTTCCCATCGGAGTGTCGCCGAGTCTGAGTATGCATAAGTTATGCTTTCTGATTTGTGTTAGAGACTTTGCAGACAGAGTCGTGGGTACAAAGAGTCAGTTCGTAAGCAGATTCCATATGTCCACAGATTCGGTTTGGTCTGGTCTAAAATCTGTGTACTAGGCGGTCCTATTTGCTATGATGGCCTAAGTGGCCTATATGTTCGTATATGTATGTATGTTCAGGCGATGTACATTCCGCCTGCTTACGAGTTTGATATGATATGATTGATATGTTTGATACACGTGGCCGCCTAAGACGATGTCCGTTCTCTGTTTCTGTTGAAAGTCCTAGTGTATGCTTCATGTGATTTGATCCGAAATTTGAAAAAAAAAATGTGTGTATGAAATCAGAGTCTGAGGGTTCGCTCGGCTCCGTATGTAGGGTCGGGTGCCCATCACACCCTAGTAAAGTCGGGGTGTGACAAAGTGGTATCAGAGCAGGTCGGTCTAAGGGTTGTCTGCAAAGTCGTGTCCAGTAGAGTCCTGCTTATGAGTGTGAAGCCGGCCACATTTATAAACAGGAGGCTGCGGGGCATCTAGGGATTGTTGACCTTCTTTCTGTCTTAGATCGTGCAATAGAGCCAAGTCATAGGAAATAAGATTCCTCACGCTAATCGTTGATTTCTGCTGACGTCTAGTAGCGCTGGAAGAAGGCGAGTTACGACATGACAAGTCACAGATACTATGAACAGTAAGAATGGTAAAGGAGGTCCTGCCAGAATAGGTACGCCTAACAGGAGAAAGCGTGGAAAGAAAATCCTGTAAATAGGCAATAAGTGAGATGCATTGTTTTGGAAAGGTTATGGATTTGGCATGGCGATGAAGGTGTGATCCTTATTATCGGGAATCTGAGAATCCAGGACGAAGGATAGTCATGCACGTGAACGAAAAGTGAAGGTTGAGGGTCAAAAAGGGTAAAACGGTAATTATAAAGGAAAGGACGTGTTACGAAAATATTTCAGAACCTGTAAGACTTCGACTTGCTCCAGAACATGTAATAAAGGTCATGTGAGGAAGCGGACGCGAAAATATCAGCATTAAGACACCGAATTCCAGTGAAGTTTTTGGGTTAAGCGTGCTCAGGTGGTAGCAATTCCATGATGGGTGACCCCCTGGGAAGTTGGCAAGAAATTCTATAGATTGAGACATAAGAGACAAATGAAAAGCTAGGGTAGTCTAAGGAAAACTAGGATATACGGGATGGTTAGAGACCATAGGAAGACGCGTAGGACGAGACAGACTAGCTCGGTGAAGGGATAGAAGGTACATCACAGCCTTAGAATTAGGATAGGCTTGAACAACGTCTGCGAGTACTTTGTGGGCTAGTTGACAATAATATATATATATATATATATGGATGCGTAGGGTATTCCACGCATGATTGTATTAAAGGATATGTGAGTCCCAACAACCGAAGCTACGGTATAAAAGGCACCAACCGAGTAAGGATACCGAAGTTTTAGTAATAGCAAGAGTAAACGGTACAAGTGTTGCAAAGTAAGTGAAAGGTGCGAATAGTGGATGAACAGGTATGGAAATGTAGACAAAACGATGACATAGATAGGAAGTAAAAGAAAAACCTAGGACAAGAAGTTCTCGACAAGTTAGGTACAAAGTTGGAGAGAAGGTAAGGAATAGAGTATAGACAAAAAGTTTATAAAAGGACTGTTGGCATGTAAGGAACCCCTTAAAAGGGGGGGAGAACATATTATATTAGGCCTAAAAGGAATCACAACATTTTCAGGCTCCAGAAAAGGAAAAATTATTAGCTCGGAGCCAGAGTTCAAAGCATATCGGCACATCAGAAGGATACCCGAAAGAAGTAGAAGTGAAATGACTATAAGTGTACCATGAGGCAGACATGAGGGTCTATGCTATGGAATTATATGAGCCATCAACGTGAGGCTATATCCAATTATGATTGTAGGAAATCCACCTCGGAGCACAAATACAAAGAAATCAAAGACAAGTATACTTGTGTCGAGAAATGACCTGGGAAGGACAAGGATAATGAGTTGGTGCAGTAGATTAGAAAACTCGTGATACGGAATAAGGACTCATGTAGAGATCAAGGAGTTCGGTTATAAGGAAAATATGGTAAAAGATAAGGAATGGGCATGAAGAAAAGGACAACTATAAGAGGAAACCCCGAAGTATTATAAGACCCCATAAGATCAGTTGCACATTCGAGGATGAATGTTCTAAAGGGGGGGGGGGGGGGGATGTTACACCCCGAAAAACTTTGCGTTACCAAGACTGTCGACGACTTAGTATGAGCTCAAGGGAGGGCAAAGTTACACAAGGATTAGGGATAAAGATTATATTATCTGAGTATAAGAATGTATATATATGCCATTTGGAGATCGTACGGGGTAAATCGGTTAATAAGTTACTTGATGATAGCCCTCGTAACCATAAGTTAAGGTGGGGCCCACACATCGGGACTTTATAAAATACATATGAAGAGATATATGGGTAGTACATGCGAAGTTGAACAAGTCCTAAGAAGGACCCATAAGCCAAAAATGAGTGTAAGCCCTCCAAAAGGACGATTTAAGAAAATGTTTTCGGATGACCTGACTTGAAGGGGCGAAAACGGCATTATAAGTTTGGAATTCGGGAAAGCTACCAGAAATAAAAGTTGTAGATAATTGAAATATCTTTCCAACCATAGGTCGTGGGCGCTCACACGATGTCGGGATCAAAAGTTATGGCCATTTTAGTAACAAGACCTTAAGCAGCCCCCAAAAAAAAAAAAAAAAAAAAAACAACACCGCGGGCCCCACGTGGAGAGGTCGGTGAAACCGACCTAGGGGGTGCTATAAATACCCCATAAATCCCATTTTTTCAGCAAAATCAACGTTCCAAAGTTCCTAGAATTCTCTCAAACTTTCCCCAAATATTATAATCCGATAAATCAAGAATTTGACAAGATTACGCCAAACTAGTCTGTGAAAGGCGATTGTCTTTGATTCTACTTAAGCGTGGTGTTGGAAAAGGTTGATGTAGCTGAGTTTCTTCAATTATAAGGTATGTTATTTATTCCCTCTCTTATTTTGAATTTATTTGAAGGTCTAGCAAGCTTTAAAAACGAAAATAGTTATGGAGGAAGGGTCATAAAGTGTTGTGTTGTAGTTGTCGTGTTTTTGGGCTGTTTTGAACATGTTGTGGTCGTGTGGATGGACTGATTTATATATGTAAAGATGGTATATAATGTTGTTAGTGTGTTGACGATATTATACTCCTCGTTTGGGACGAAAGAAAGTGCATATTGTTGTTGTATTTTGAAAAAAAAAAACATCGTGTGGGATGTTTATGAAATATATTGGAATGAATAATAGTGTTGTGATGTTGATATTGTTGGAATAGTTGTTGGTATTGTTGTTGGTTTGGCCGGGTTGAATTCCCGGATTGTTGTTGATTTGGGGCCGAGCCGTATTCTTGGGGTTGGTATATTTACAGGGGAGATGCTGCCGAAATTTCGGCAGAAAATAAATGAGTTATTTGATAAGTTGAGACAAGTGAATGATAATGGGTTTAATGATTATATGAATTCTTTTGTATGTAGATTAACGAGTTTGGACAAATAAGCATAACTAGTTGGTCGCGGCACAGGTATGTAAGGTTTACCCTTTCGTTCTTTTGGCATGTCCTAGAGCCAAGTAAGGTATGATATTGATATGTACATTGGGGTTATTCTATTCTGTGATTCCGAGTCTGTTTGTGATCCGTATGTCCTCCCTAATTTAAGTATCTAATAATCCTGATAGGCGAATTCTGATATACGTATTCCGATATAAGCATTCTGGTCTGAGCATTTTGATATAAATATTCTGATGTAAGTATTCGACACAAGCAATATGATATGGAAAAATTCTGATACAAGTATTTTGGAATATGTATTCTGATCTGAGTATTCTGATATAAGTACTCTGATACGGGTAATCTGATATGGGTATTCCTAACTTTGATATAAGTATTCTGACAAAAGCTATATAAGTACTCTAATAGAAATATTCTGATAAAAGTATTCTCACATAAGTATTCTGTTATGAGTAATCTGTTACGAATATTCTGATAGTATGTTCGATCATTCCATCGAGTCTTGGTTTATGTGCATTTATTTTCTCACTACTCTGCTCGTGCATATGTCATGACTTCCTTCGCCGAGTCCCGGGCCAGTTTATATCGTGCGCACGGTTCCCGAGTTCCTCGCTTGAGGGCCGGGCGCCGTATATGAATTCCGAAGTATGATGTGTTACGAAGTATGATGTGTTTGGTTCGCTGAACCGCATATATGTATATGTACATTCTGATATTATGATGTGTGTCGGAGACAGGAGCAAATCTTCTGGAGTATGATGTGTGTGGCGCCTAAGGCCGGGAGGCGACCACGTTTCCCCGGGTCCCGCAAGGGGCCGGATACCGTTCTTGCATGCATGTTTGTCTTTGACATTCTTTACATTGTGCTTCTTTTCTGTACCTACATTCTGTTCCTTATTTTCTGTTTATGATTTTATTTATAGCATTCCATGCTTTACATACTCAGTACATATTCCATACTGACCCCTCTTCTTCGGGGGCTGTGTTTCATGCCACGCAGGTACACCCAGATGAGCGGAAGACTTGGCTAGGAGGTTTCAATGGGATTGGAGAGCTCCACTTCCCATCGGAGTGTCGCCGAGTCTGAGTATGCATAAGTTATGCTTTCTGATTTGTGTTAGAGACATTGCAGACAAAGTTGTGGGTACAAAGAGTCAGTTCGTAAGCAGATTCCATATGTCCACAGATTCGGTTTGGTCTGGTCTAAAATCTGTGTCCTAGGCGGCCCTATTTGCTATGATGGCCTAAGTGGCCTATATGTTCGTATATGTATGTATGTTCAGGCGATGTACATTCCGCCTGCTTACGTGTTTGATATGATATGATTGATATGTTTGATACACGTGGCCGCCTAAGACGATGTCCGTTCTCTGTTTCTGTTGAAAGTCCTAGTGTATGCTTCATGTGATTTGATCCGAAATTTGAAAAAAAAAATGTGTGTATGAAATCAGAGTCTGAGGGTTCGCTCGGCTCCGTATGTGGGGTCGGGTGCCCATCACACCCTAGTAAAGTCGGGGTGTGACACAAAATTCTCTCATTTACAACTACAAAACAAAACTGGGATAGGCTTTACGAGATTTATATGATAGACCAATTGGATGATCAAGCAGAAAATGAGGCATCAATGACTTAAGGAGATGATCATAAGCAGCTCTCAACAAAAGATCCAAGAGACCCTACATCAACGACTTCCTTAGATGCCAAGGTTGAAGAAAACACTTACCCGCATATGATAGAAAGATCTGACTTAGAAAATGCATCAGCCAAAGACACCTCCTTCAGAGATAAAAGAGGACATCAGTGGAAAGAACTTCTCAGAATTCAGGGATAATGTTCCCACTCACTCTAGGGAAAATCTGGAAGAGTGACACAAGCCCTCCTCAACATCTTGGTATATGCCTGCATCAAAAAAGAAAATTTGATGCAGGAACACTAACTCTTGAAATAAATTATAAAAGGCTACAACAGAAAGAGGAGTATCTGAATAATAACGTCAGAAGTCCCAGAAGACAAGCCACTTCGTCAAGAACTGAAAAAGAAAGCCTAGAAACAAAAGGAACACCTGTCACACCTCTGGAAAGGAAGTGCCATGAAGTAAAAGAAACCAAAGGTAGGGGTGAGTAAATGGAAGAGAAATCTAATGGAGTTTATGAGTGGACAGGAACCTCACGGTGTCAACAATAAAAATTGAAGGGCATGGCTACAACGTATTAGGGAGAAAATACAATGTAAAAGAAACTGCCCAAAGTGATATCTCAATTGAATACGATGCTTCTATTGTCGAGGTTTTGGACACATTAAAGATACATGAAGAGTCAGAACCAAGAAAATGTCACACCCTAATTCCACTAGGGTGTGATGGGCACCCGGCCCCACATCCGGAGCCGAGCGAACCCACAGACCTTTAGGGCACACATAATCTTAATAGACTTTTAAATTAAACAAAGATAAAATACATAATAAACTCTAGAAATATTCCTTTTCGATGCTTTCCAAATTAGACAGAATCTGTGAACACATAGAATTTAACATATAATACAGAATGACATATCGGCTGATGAAGCCGCTTACACAACTGACATACTATACCCACGACTCTGTCTGCGAAGTCTCTAACATCGATCCAGAGAAAGCATACACACAAACTCTGACTCGGCAACCCTCCAGGAGCAAATGGAGCTTGCCAACTCTGCTGGAACATCCTCTATAATAACTTCACATCACCTGGGTGTACCTGCGCGGCATGAAACGCAGCCCCCGAAGAAAGGGGGTCAGTACGAAATATGTACTCAGTATGTAAAGCATGAGATACAATAAACAAAATCATAATCTGAACAGGGAGTACAGAAAATAAGTGCAATAACCGGAGTATCAAAAATGCTTACTCATAAAACATAGATAATGCATGTCAGAACATATGCCATATCCGGCCCCATTATGGGACTCGGTGAACAGAACGTGGTCGCCACCCCATCACTGGCGCCACAACACATCATACTCCAGAGTAGGGAATAGCTCTGTAACATATCATAACATATCATAACATATCAGATGGCCATATCATATCATATCATCAAATATAAGAGTATATGTACATGGCACAGCATACTCCACAACCCATGTACATGTCATACCTTCCCCCTCACATCGAGGCACGGCGAATAATGCAGTCGAATACGCGTGATAACATATCCTGGCCCGGGCTCAGAGAAGTAAGCATTGAGGCATCCACGAGTAGAGTAGTGAGAAACTATATGCATCATAAAATATTTGGAAAGACTCGATAGAATAGTCAGAACAATAGGTCATTAGAAAGGGAATCAGACGACAGTCACAGTACGTACCTTTCGGATGTTGCGACGGATTATGTCAAAGTAAGAATGCTGAGATTATTTGTACATATCAAAATATCAAAGGATTCAATGGAATAGTTAAAACAACTATCGTTTTGTAGTCGGAACAATAACCAAAAGTTTCTTTTAATCATAGTACGGAAATAGGTCAAGTAGAACAATACAAGAAGATTTCGGAAATTGTGGGCCCACCTCGGGTCAAGTCGAGGTGGCGCGCATAAATTACGGACTTTAGGCCTTATGGAGGCGTCAACGAAAGTTTCGGGGCATTCCGATGCTCTTTGTGAAAGTTATGAACGTTTTTTGACGCAAGACCCTTTTTGGAGTAAAAAGGTGTTTAAACATATTTTTCCAACAAAACCTAATTCAATTATATTGAATGAATAAGGATCAAAATTAAGCTCGGATTTTAAGGAGTAGAGTTATCCCCGAGGTTCGTATCATAGCCTATCATAACTAGGACATGCCAAAAAAAGAAAAAGTAGAGCTTTACATACCTTATTCGCTCCTTCCGCTAATCCAAACTCAAGTTCCGAACTTCCCAAAATCTACAATTGGTCACAAATACCAAACATTAACCATAAGCATTTAGGTATTCCATCTTCAATAACACTTGTCTACAGAAATTTGGGCAGCATCTCTCTTGTAATTTCACCAACCCCGAGAATTTCACTCGGTCAAAACATCAACAACACTACCAAGTATCATACTAACAACATCAACCATCCATTCAAAATGCATTCTAACATAAGTAATCTTCTTTTCTACATAGTTCATCAATATTCAATTCAACTACGTACATTCAAACCAATATCAACGCTTACATATTCAGTTACTAATTCAAGATCGTTCAAACATGATTCAAGAATATTTTAAAGAATCTACACAATATTCTAACATTTCCACCAATACCATACTCCACCCGAATTTCCCCTAATTTCTAACAAGGGCATTCACTGTTATATCCCATATTTTCATACATTGAGACGTATTAAAGTAAACGCGACAAGTTAAAGACAAGACTATCTTAAGATATGAAGTAGAGATTTTAACTTCCGGTTTCGTTTCAAGTCACAATTTACCTACAATTTCGTTTGGCATGGAAGTATTAATGGAAAAATTGGGATTAAACTAACCATAATTGGATTAATAAGTGGGATTGGAAAGACAAAAATCAGTCCACTTTAAGCCATGTTTGGTCGTGCACTATAGTGGGATAGTCAAAGAATTGTTGACCCAAGTTAGTGTGGTACACTTGTCCAAAGCATGGAGTGAATACATATACAAAATAAATCCTATTCACTCCACCTTAAAAAAATCATTTCAACACTTCAAGAGAGAGATATAGTGATAGAGAGGGAGAGTCTCTCGGCTAGAGCTAGCCGAGAGAGAGGGGTCAAAAACTTGCTCCAAAAATTCCAGTTTTTCTCCACCAAATTTACTCCTCATCTAGTGTGTAAGAAGGTGTATTAGTTGTTGAAGAGAAACAAGAAAGTGAAGCACCCAAATAGAGTGAAGTTTCGTCCAAGGTGAAGAACAAGATTGAAAGGTAAGAATGTTTGTTGTTCTTGTGTTGCATGATGATTTGAATGTATAGTTCATGCATGTTGTTGTTGGATTGTGGTTGTAGTTGAAGTAGAGAGTGAACCGTGAGTGAGGTGAGTTCATGATTGATTTCATTTTGCATATATTGTCGGTGAATTGAATATGTATCAACATATGTAAATGAACAAAGATTGTAGGAGTTTGGTTGTGATGTTGCATGTTGGATATTGGACTGTTTTTGCTTGAATTTAAAATGAGCCATGTGTTGAAGATTCTAATGACGTCATGCTTAATCTTGTTGAACATGTATTGGAAATCGATTGAATGCATTGTAGTTGGATGAACGGACGAAAATCATGAAATGGTGGAAGGGTGTTGTAGCTGTGTAGTAGGGACTGTTTTGGGGAGAATTAGGGACTGTTTTGTGTCACATTTGGGTTGTTGTTGTTATGTACATTGTGGTGTATTGTATGCATGTTGAATATGTGAATTGAGGTGTTAAAGAAATGAATTATGTTGAGGGGTAAGGGCAGTCCAAAAACCGTGGACCGTTTTTGAGGTTAGAAGTAAATTTGTGTGTGTTGAATGTTGATTCTTGTTGCAAACGTTTAGTGAATGTAAAGTGCCATGATTCAAGTTAAAACTGAAATGATTGTGGGCTGTTGTAAGAGTGAAAATGATGCTAAACAGTTCCAAGAATCATGAAAGTAATGTCATCAAACGTGTTGTGTTGTTGCAAGTTAAAACTGGAAATTTGCTAAGTAAGAATGGAAATGCTATGTGTGTTGATTAGCCGTGTGTATGAAACAGTTTTGGATGGTGTATGGACTGCCCAAGTTCCCTAAGTCATGTTTAAACAAGTCTTGATTAATATATGAAAGAACGATTAGCAAAGGTTAGCTTGTAACGCTAGTTGGTTTGAATGCGAACGAAACGTCGTTTAAATGTTAGAAAGGAATTGTGAGCGTCAAAATACGTATTGAATTCCCTTGTAGTCTAATTGTAGTTCTTCATATCTTCATATAGGATAAGTGTTTTTGGGCAGCAAGTACAATTTAGAATACAACTAAACGCTAAAGGTATGTAAAGCCTATTCCTTCTTTCTTTTGGCATGTCCTAGACGTAAGTATGAAATGATATGAACCTTGGGGTAAATTCTATTCTCTAGTTCCATGCATGACTTATGATTCTATATTTCCTTAATGCTATTGTCACGAGCCTACCATATGATTGACTAATGAATGATGTATAGAAGTTCCTACTCTTAAAAGATTGGCATGAATAGAAGCATAATTGACTTCCAAAAACTACATCATGGAAATTGATACATGTACATGAAAGCTGAAACGTTCCTTGCTATGGCTTGTAATGAGAGTTGAAAAGAATTGAATATGATTATTATCCCAATACTTTAGAGCTGGTTAGTTGCTTATCTATTGAGTCTCAAAAGATGAATGGCTTATATGTGGTTGCTTATTATTCTGCTCGTGCTTATCACTATATCCTTCACTGAGTCCCGGGCCAGGACACGTTTTCGTGCGCATGTTTATTATATTATTCACCGAGTCCCTCACTAGAGGGCCGGGACACGTTATATATATATGATGATGATATGATGATATGGAGATGGTGGCCAGGAGGGCATATATATATATATTCCTTATTACCGAGTCCCTCATTAAAGGGCCGGGACACGTACATGTTTATGTTTATGTTTTATGAACCTATGATTATGAATATCGAGCCCCTCATTAAAGGTCCGGGACACGTTATATATATTATATACAGAATAATTATGCAGGTTTGATTACGAAACGCTATAATGACACTGATATGAGAATGACACAGATGAAATATGTTCAAAGGCAAGTTTTATGAAATTCTGGTTGTTGCATTGAGTCCTACATACCTTGTCTCAACATAAGTCTATTACTATGTTTCAAGCTTTACATGCTCAGTACATATTCCGTACTGACCCCCTTTCTTCGGGGGGCTGCGTTCATGCCCGCAGGTACAGACGCTCGTTTCGGAGATCCGCCAGCTTAGGATACCTATTCAGCTATTTTGGACTGCTCCCTTGTTCCGGAGCCTAGCTTGTGGTATAACTCCCTTATGTTGTATTCATATGTGTTTGTTTGGGTACGGCGGGGCCCTGTCCAGCCATATGATACAGTCTTTACTCTTAGAGGTCTGTGGACATCGGTGTGGGTCTGTTTGTAGTTGTTGAAGCGTTTTAGGTCTATGACTTATGTTTGGGGCGTACCCATTCGTAATGGCAGCCTTGTCGACTTGCATATATATGTATGTTTATTATTTTGTATATCGTGGTTGCCTTGTCGGGTTGCGTAGGAATATATATATATGTTGTTGTTTAAAAAGTGCAACTCCTCAGAAGACAGGTGTCTAAGCCATACAAAACTTGACAGCTTTAAAATAATGTCCTACCTATTTTATGTACAAATGAGATCATAACATGATAATTGCAAATGACTACAGTTAACAGATAATATGAGTGTCCAACTCGGGCACTAGTCACGGCCTACGGGGTTGGGTCGTAACATGCACAACCCATTTTTATCTTCCAAACTCATCAACTATCCCAACAACACGCATATTAGCGACATTATACTCATAAATAAAGAAACGACACTAACATCATATTGGCTTCCAAATCAGCCCATAACAATTCCAACATCAATTTGAATCATCAAATTCTCATTTCAATCATAGAATACATATCTACAACAATCAAATTACTACATAGAAATTGTTCCATCCTCCCTACACACAACACACACACACGGCCCATATCCAACACTCACAACTTCAACCAAAATCATCAAACTTCCATTTTCAATATAGAATCCACAACAACCACAACTAGAATGCTACATAAAATTGATTTATCTTGCCTACACAACATATACATATACACGGCCACATGCATATACACACAACCACAATGCAAACTTACATATTTTCATGAATTCTATCCATTTCGACATACTACAACATAAACAAACCCTTCATAACATATAAAAAGGGATTAAATCTTACCTTTTCTTCCTAACTTCTTCACTTGGCTAAGGTGCGAAATCGATGAAACGAGCGACCTATCTTCCGAAACAACTACACCACGTTGTAGAGGACCCTTAAATTAGTAGGAATACCACAAGAAAATAATTTTTGGAACAATATTTCAAAGAGCTAAATTTCCATGGTCATGGCCGAAAGTTGGGGTGGTCTTTCCCTTTTTTGTTTCTCCAATCTTCTTGATGATTATATGTGTTAAAGATGACTTAGTCATCTTTTTAATTCCCAACTTAAACCCCCACATAGGGCTTGGCCCATTAAGGGGCCGGCCACACACTTGCCCCCCCCCCCCCCCCCCACCTTTTTTTTTCTTCTTCCAAGCCCAATTTATTTTGTGACTAATTCTTATAATTCATGAAACCATTTTCCAAAATTCCAATTTTTCCCCTAACCTTCCTCGATATTTCCGCATCCATAACTCTTATAAACAACTTGTGTGCTAATCAAGGTTAAAATGTAGGCTTGCACTCAACCTCCCGCAATTGTCTTGAATTTGTTTTTTCCGAATGTGCGAAATGCGGGATATAACATCTTCCCCCCTTTAGAACATTCGTCCTCGAATGTCAAACTAGCCTTATCGGGGCTTATGAGCATTTTGGGGGAGTTTCTTTTTATGGTTATCACATACAATTCATTCATTCACCGTCACAGCCAACTAAGGAATTTTGAGCACCTATGGGTATAGGAAATAGGTGGGTTATTTCTTCTTCGTCTCTTCTTCAATTCCTTCTTATTATTGTTCCGTCATAGTACTTTAACGGATGCCACATCTTTATTACACAATCTCCTCACCTGATGATCCGGTATGGCTATTGGCTGTACCTCGTAGGACAATTCCTTTGTCACTTGGATGTCTTCCACGGGAAAAATTCTGGAAGGGTCACTAATGCATTTGCAAGGCATAGATACGTGGAGCACTGAATGTACCGCCTTTAAGTTAGATGGTAGGTCTAATTCATAGGCAATCTTTCCTACCTTATGAACGATTTGATGAGGTCCCATATACCTCGGCTGAGCTTTCTTTTCCTGCCGAATCTCGTAACGCCCTTCATATGAGATACTTTTAGAAGTACCCAATCACCGACTTGGACTCTAAATGTCGACGTCGGTCGTCTCCGTATAATTTCTGTCAACTTCGAGCTGCTACTAGCCGTTCCCGAATGAGTTTCACCTTGTCAACTGTCCGTCGAGTTATATTCGTGCCAAGTAACTTAGCCTTGTCACTATTAAATCAGCCAAGTAATGGTGCACACCTCTTGCCATACAGAGCCTTATACAGTATCTTCTGAATTCTAGAACGGCGGCTATTATTACCAGTAAACTCAACAAATGGTAAGTGTCCATTCTTGCTGCCTCTAAAAGCAATGACACGGCTCACAACTTACCTCCTAGCGTCTGGATAACACACTTAGCCTGTCCGTCAGTTAAAAGTTAATGCTGTGCTAAGATTTACTTGTGTCCTTAATTCCTTCTGAAAAGATTTCAAGAAATTACTATACACTATGCCCTCTGTCCGATATAATAGATATGAAAACCTTGTGAAATCTCACTACCTTCTGAAGGTATAACTTTACATAGTCCTGATCGTCCTGCTTAAGCCATTCTATAATTTCCCCAATTTAACCTGTCATACTTTAGACATATTACCTTGTATCACTCCTTTGTCCTTAATTGAAACTCTTCCATTGCTCTTCTTCTGCGATTTTACTCTTAACTTTTCTGTATCGTTTTCAGAATATCATAACTACATTGTTGTTATTGGACCCTTACTCTTCTTATCAAGTGCTTACTCACTTGGCTTGCTTAACGTACAAATATTCATAAGTTGCATAACCATTCTTGCATATTCGTATAAAGTGTATTCGATCTCAGACATATTCTTTCAATCTCCTGGTTTATTCTGTTTAACACATCCCGTTCATACCAAAGTTCGTTTGTTCTATCTTGTTGTATCCTTTTTCCTTGGTCACTTATAAGTCGTACTATCATTAACGAATAACTCCATAGCCAACATCTTGGCCTTTAATCCACATACTATTGCTATGCTTTGTAACATCCTCTTAAATTACTTGTTATCATTCTCCTGTCATATCCCTCCTTCAGGGTGTTCCCATAGCATTATCTATTTATATTCCCTTCTATGTCTCCATTTAAAGTTTTCAAACTTATATGATTCTTTTCCAATATATTTAGCGTACCGCGCCATATCCCCAACTCATAGCCAATTAGTTACGCCCACCTTGAGTGTTTCCTTTGGTACTCTTTTCATTCTTTGCCCTTTATGTCGGCTTCACGGTACATCCATTATCAATTCATTTCTACTCCTTCCATGATCCTTTTGATGCGCCGACATATTTTGGACTCTGGTCCCGAGCTAATAAATTTCCCTTTCTGGCGTTTGATAATGTTATGATTCCTTTTTGGCCTAATATCATACGTTCTCCCCCCCCCCCCTTTAAGGGGCTCCTTGTGTGTCAACAGTCTTCGAGTACTTTCGGCTACGATAATTACCTCATTCCTCGTCTATGTTTCCGATTCTGTGCATAACATATCAAAATTTCTTACCATAGGTTTTCATTTTTTTTTTTGTCTATATCATCATTTGTCAGTATTCCTTTACCTTCCTATCTACTATTCGTTCTCGCGCACATTTAGTTCATTTTCTCGTAAGTCCCCTTAACTGTACGCTCGTACTGCAGCCGCGCATCCATACTTTTTGAGCGTCCACTACTTTTGCTCTAAGCACAAAGTCCATACAGTTTACACTCTCTCTATATTTACTCATTGAGCTTCTGACCATACTTATGACACTATGACCGAGCGGCCTTCCATACACATTGTTTAAACCTTTTTATCCTAATTCCTTCAAGACCGAATCTCCCAAACCTCGCATGAATTCTCATTCCATACCACTAATTTCCCAATCAACGATGTCGACCCATCATCCTTATTCTTTCCTTGGTGCGTAATCGGGTTCCTTTTGCTAATTGTTAAGGCATCTCCCTTACTTCTATGGCTAAAGGTTTTTAATTATTTTACCTCGCACATTCCATTCTTCCTTCCATCAACCCATTAGTATACCTTTTTCTATTTTCATCCTTAACCTTCCTTGGGTTCCTTCCTCCTCGAACACTTTTCTGATTTTTGCCATTTGTGGCGTCGACTCTGAAGTTTACGAAATTTTCACTTTAAGTTCGCAAATTTGTTTCATTTCTAAATCATCCTTTCAGGAGAACACTTTTACGTCCGAGGTGATCACATTAATGCGACTGCATATTGCCCCTTTATATGCCAAATCCCCTGTCATCGTCACAAGGCTTTATCGTTCTTTTTGTTGCTTCACATTCATTGTCGTAGTCACTATTATTTTAGTCCCACATTTTGAAATTGATTCTCGAACCTCACACATTCCTCTTTTGCTCCATATGACCGCATCTTATCCTTTTCATATGCCTATCTTCGAATTTTTATTGAAATAATCTCGTACTTTGCCGATAATTTATCTCGGGCTTCCCTTACCGGGATTTCTTACCTTTTTCCGACATTTTGGTCTCTTTGTCTTCCATTTACTCACTCTCTTTCTTTTTCAAATATCGTTGCATTATAACCTTTCCAGTCTTAGCCTGTAGTGAAAATAATAACAGCTTGCCTTATAGCACTTGCACCATTTATTTCTGTTGTCGTTTAAGCTTCGGTGCCCTTACTCAATTAATGTCTTCCACTCCGTAGTGCCGGGTGCTGGGACGTACATATCTGCCGATACGATCACATATGGGATGTCGTACGCATTCATACATACATATATAATTATTACCAACTAGCCCACAAAATACCTCCAATGCTATTCAAGCCTATCCTAACTCCAGAGCTGTGGCGTACTTTCTGTCTCTCCTCTAGTCTAGTCTGTCGCGTGCTGTGTGGCCTTTCTTGGTCTCCAACCATCCCGTATACTCTAATTTCACTCAGACTATCCTAGCTTTTCATTTATCTCTTATGGCTAAATCCTTGGGATTTCTTGCATACTTCACAGGGGGTCACCCATCCTAAAATTGCTCCCACCTTAGCACGCTTAACCTCAAAACTTTGGTGGAATCCGGTGCCTTAATACTGATATAATCATGTCCGCTTTCTCATATGACCTATATTACATGATTTGAGGCCAGTCGAGGTCTTACAGGTTCCGTGGCATTTTCGTATTACGTCCTTCTTTGTACAATTACTATTTTACCCTTTTCACTTATGTATATGATTATTGCCTGTCCTGGGCCTCCAGATTACTAAT
This sequence comes from Lycium barbarum, assembly GCF_019175385.1. NCBI lineage: Eukaryota > Viridiplantae > Streptophyta > Magnoliopsida > Solanales > Solanaceae > Lycium > Lycium barbarum. The sequence continues at coordinate 54,839,816 of NC_083346.1, forward strand.
GGTGGCAGACATGCCTTCGTCGCCATTACCTATATGTACTCAGGTATCCGTATGTCCAGATTTCCTTTTACCATCCGTACATACTAATCTACAGCAAAACTGATTGTTTACTTTCTCTGAATCATCCAACAAACCTTGTTCTTACTAACTTCAAATTTTTATCCCTTTTAACTCTTCGGACTGTTAACCTTCTTTCTTACAATCGTTTTTCACGTCGTGCCCAAATTGTAGCTTTTCTAAAATGTCACATTCCACTTATCGTCTATTTATGATGTTTCCATTCCATGCTTTTTCCTGTTAGGTATACCTAGTTAAATGACCACGTTTTGAAAAATCTGACCAAGTCTCCTTTACCATTCTTATTATTCAGAATCTGCACGCCACAAATATCAACAATACCTTTATAACCTTCCGTGTCATCCCTTACCTTCTCCCGTAGTATGTAGAGCTCACATAAGGGATGCCATTTTCCTATGACTTAGCTCTATCGCACGATCTAGGACAACAAGAAGGTCAACAATTCCTAGATGCCCCGTAGCCTCCTGCTTATAAATGTGGCGCGTTTCACACCATAAACAGGACTCTACTGGACACGACTTTGCAGACAACCCCTAGGACAGACCTGCTCTGATACCACTTTGTCACACCCTAATTCCACTAGGGTGTGATGGGCACCCGGCCCCACATCCGGAGCCGAGTGAACCCACAGACCTTTTAGGGCACACATAATCTTAATAGACTTTTAAATTAAACAAAGATAAAATACATAATAAACTCTCGAAATATTACTTTTCGATGCTTTCCAAATCAGACAGAATCTGTGAACACATAGAATTTAACATATAATACAGAATGACATATCGGCTGATGAAGCCGCTTACACAACTGACATACTATACCCACGACTCTGTCTGCAAAGTCTCTAACATCGATCTAGAGAAAGCATACACACAAACTCTGACTCGGCAGCACTCCAGGAGCAAATGGAGCTTGGCAACTCTGCTGGAACATCCTCTATAATAACTTCACATCACCTGGGTGTACCTGCGCGACATGAAACGCAGCCCCCGAAGAAAGGGGGTCAGTACGGCATATGTACTGAGTATGTAAAGCATGAGATACAACAACCAGAATCATAATCTGAACATGGAGTACCGAAAATAAGTGCAATAACCCGAGTATAAAAAAAGGCTTACTCATAAAACATAGATAATGCATGTCAGAACATATGCCATATCCGGCCCCATTATGGGACTCGGTGAACAGAACGTGGTCACCAGCCCATCACTGGCGCCACAACACATCATACTCCAGAGTAGGGAATAGCTCCGTATCATATCATAACATATCAGATGGCCATATCATATCATATCATCAAATATAAGAGTATATGTACATGGCACAGCATACTCCACAACCCATGTACATGTCATACCTTCCCCCTCACATCGAGGCACGGCGAATAATGCAGTCGAATACGCGTGATAACATATCCTGGCCCGGGCTCAGAGAAGGAAGCATTGAGGCATCCACGAGTAGAGTAGTGAGAAACTATATGCATCATAAAATATTTGGAAAGACTCGATAGAATAGTCAGAACAATAGGTCATTAGAAAGGGAATCAGACGACAGTCACAGTACGTACCTTTCGGATGTTGCGACGGATTATGTCAAAGTAAGAATGCTGAGATTATTTGTACATATCAAAATATCAAAGGATTCAATGGAATAGTTAAAACAACTATCGTTTAGTAGTCGGAACAATAACCAAAAGTTTCTTTTAATCATAGTACGGAAATAGGTCAAGTAGAACAATACAAGAAGGTTTCGGAAATTGTGGGCCCACCTCGGGTCAAGTCGAGATGGCGCGCATAAATTACGGACTTTAGGCCTTATGGAGGCGTCAACGAAAGTTTCGGGGCATTCCGATGCTCTTTGTGAAAGTTATGAACGTTTTTTGACGCAAGACCCTTTTTGGAGTAAAAAGGTGTTTAAACATATTTTTCCAACAAAACCTAATTCAATTACATTGAATGAATAAGGGTCAAAATTAAGCTCGGATTTTAAGGAGTAGAGTTATCCCCGAGGTTCGTATCATAGCCTATCATAACTAGGACATGCCAAAAAAAGAAAAAGTAGAGCTTTACATACCTTATTCGCTCCTTCCGCTAATCCAAACTCAAGTTCCGAACTTCCCAAAATCTACAATTGGTCACAAATACCAAACATTAACCATAAGCATTTAGGTATTCCATCTTCAATAACACTTGTCTACAGAAATTTGGGCAGCATCTCCCTTGTAATTTCACCAACCCCGAGAATTTAACTCGGCCAAAACATCAACAACAATACCAAGTATCATACTAACAACATCAACCATCCATTCAAAATGCATTCTAACATAAGTAATCTTCTTTTCTACATAGTTCATCAATATTCAATTCAACTACGTACATTCGAACCAATATCAACGCATACATATTCAGTTACTAATTCAAGATCGTTCAAACATGATTCAAGAATATTTTAAACAATCTACACAATATTCTAACATTTCCACCAATACCATACTCCACCCGAATTTCCCCCAATTTCTAACAAGGGCATTCACAACACATTTTTATCTTCCAAACTCATCAACTATCCCAACAACACGCATATTAGCGACATTATACTCATAAATAAAGAAACGACACTAACATCATATTGTCTTCCAAATCAGCCCATAACAATTCAAACATCAATTTGAATCATCAAATTCTCATTTCCATCATAGAATACATATCTACAACAATCAAATTACTACATAGAAATTGTTCCATCCTCCCTACACACAACACACACACACGGCCCATATCCAACACTCACAACTTCAACCAAAATCATCAAACTTCCATTTTCAATATAGAATCCACAACAACCACAACTAGAATGCTACATAAAATTGATTCATCTTGCCTACACAACATATACATACACACGGCCACATGCATATACACACAACCACCATGCAAACTTCCATATTTTCATGAATTCTATCCATTTCTACATACTACAACATAAACAAACCCTTCATAACATATAAAAAGGGATTAAATCGTACCTTTTCTTCCTAACTTTTTCACTTGGCTAAAGTGAGAAATCGATGAAACGAGCGACCTATCTTCCGAAACAACTACACCACGTTGTAGAGGACCCTTGAATTAGTAAGAATACCACAAGAAAATAATTTTTGGAACAATATTTCAAAGAGCTAAATTTCCATGGTCATGGCCGAAAGTTGGGGTGGTCTTTCCCTTCTTTTTTTTTTCTCCAATCTTCTTGATGATTCTATGCGTTAAAGATGACTTTTTAATTCCCAACTTAAACCCCCACATAGGCCTTGGCACATTAAGGGGCCGGCCACACACTCCCCCCCCCCCCCCCCTTTTTTTTCTTCTTCCAAGCCCAATTTATTTTGTGACTAATTCTTATAATTCATGAAACCATTTTCCAAAATTCCAATTTTGCCCCTAATCTTCCTCGATATTTCCGCATCCATAACTCTTATAAACAACTTGTGTGCTAATCAAGGTTATAATGTAGGCTTGCACTCAACCTCCCGCAATTGTCTTGAATTTTTTTTTTCCGAATGCGCGAAATGCGGGATATAACAGAAAATTCAGAGATACCATCAGTCTATCAAACGAGGGAGAAAAGAACATCCTAGCTCTTCATATCAGATACAACAGGAATCTGACTCTCACGTAACGGAACCCAATTCTGAGTGGGTTCCTAAAACATATCCAAAGAATACATGAAAGATTAAGGTAGGAGGAAATTAGATCATGTGAAGAGGCCTCAGCATATAACATTGCAATCAAGAAAAACACTCCTCCTACCAACAACCTATAAAAGAGAGTATGGGAAACATCAATTTCCAAAGATGTCACTCCCCCATACATATAAGAGAAACATGAAGACCTCTTTAAAAAACATATCAGAGTGAGAAGCAAGAAATAAAAGTGCCAGTGAGCCAAGACTCCAGATGCATATATCATAAATCAAAAGAATAGGCTGAAATTGAAGAAAAGAAATCAAGGAACTTGGTACTTCACAAAAAAACTAATGGTCTAAGGAGAAAGAAGCAGCAACTCAGCATATGGCAAAGAAGAATTACTAAGGATCTACCTTTCCCAAGTATTATCACTGGGAACCTAATTCTTAAAAGAGAAGGATACAATATTTTTGGAGCTGAATAGAAAGACCTCCATAGAAGAACTTATTAGAAAAATCCCTATGAACATTCAAAGTCAGGGCAAGAAAGAATAATAAAGTGTAACGACCCGTTTGGCCATTATTGTACTTTTGACCAATTTACCCTAATTGAACCTTCCCCGAGCCCTGTTAGTACTATGTTGACCCGCGGGGATGGGTGGCATTGTTACCGGGGTAATCGAGCGAGTCTTATGATGACTTATGAGAGATAGAACCTTAAAGTAAAGAACGATTGACTGATAGTTGACTTTTGGGTAGATGGACATTTTTCAGAAATCTGTCAATTCCATGAGGTCCGGAGGGTAAATTATGACATGGTGGGATGTTCAATTCAGTTCCCGAGGCACTCGGGAGCATCGTGGGTTATTGGTTAGAAAGTTGGTTTTGGACCATTCGGTGTTGACCCGGTCAAATAGACCTCCAATGAGAATTTTGAGACCACGAGTGAGTCTATAGCATGTTTTTATGTGTGTATACGTGTCTAGTTTGCAACTGGGAGGGTTCGGGTGATTGTCGAAATTTAGGAAGGAATTAGTGAAAAACCAGGAAAATATTAGTGTTTGATGTCTCGCCCTAGCGAAATTGGATGTGCCTTGGCAGACCCACCTCGGCGAAGCCTGGTTCGCGGGCGAAGAAATGTGAGTTCCAAGGGAGACTACTACAGCGGACGGTATTCCGCTGCAGTAGATATAGGCCGACAAGGCCAATCATATCTAACCATATACACATGTCTACGAGCCTCTAAGGAGAGTATGCCATAACATATAGGCGGGATAGGACCCCGCTATGCCCATAATTATGTACACAAAAGAATAAGTACCCAAAAGCTATAGCTCCGAATGAAGTGGAGCTCTAGTATGTAGTCTTTGAGAATATAACTACGGATCAAGTCTATCTCCCTGTGCACCTGCGGGCATGACGCAGCGTCCACAAACAAAAGGACGTCAGTACGAAGAATGTACTGAGTATGTAAAGCATGCTCAATATCAACATAGAAGCATAATATAGAACATAAGAAATAGCATAGGGTGGGAGGTAGTAATATCATCGTCATAAGCACTTACTTGCCTTTCATAGGAACTTTCCATTTCTAATGCGTATTTGTGTACATACCTCCGTTTCCATATCCATACTCAAATTCATATCATGTACATATTCTTATTCGTAATCGTATCATATTCGTATTCATACTCGTATCTATATCATATACCTACCCATAGCATATACATATTGATGTCATACACATATCATTTACATAGCATACCGACCACAAAGGTTCGGTGTTTTACGTACCCGACCATAGCTAGGCTCGGTTATCATACATACCTGGCCAACCAAGGCTTAGTGTTACACATACCTGGCCCTGCCAAGGCTCAGTGTTACACATACCTGGCCCTACCAAGGCTCAATGTTTTTCGTACCCAACTGCAGTGGTGCGCGCGCCTTACATAAACATACATACATATTCTACTCGGCCTTATAAGCTCGGGGTTCCATAATAGTCATACATAGACACATAAACATAATAGCTCATAAGCGTCTTTACTCTTATCATCACTATCATCATCATCATCGTTATCGTCATCGCTATTACCATTATAGTCGTCATCAATATCATTATCACAATTATCGTCATTCATTACATCTATCCTTATAGGATTTCTCGTCATATGAGGAACTTAGTACAATCATAATACATATCGAGGATCATGAGCTCAATAGCTCGAAAGATAGAATCATTTTAAGGATATCATAATCTTATAGAAGATTTAGATGAGTGGCCAAAGAACCATGCCTTATGAAAGAAGGGTTAGCCTTACAAACCTCTCCGTTCAACCATTTTCCACTTGCACGTTCTCCTCCGAAGCTCACGTTTCTACCTTCATTAAAGTCATACTATCATTAGGATCGATACCTAGCATACACGACTAAAACTAGAGAAAATCGGACAACATCACCTTTATGTATACGACATTCCTCCATATCGTATATCAACTCCCAAACGTCAATAATACATTCACAATATCATAATAATATTCCTTATTCATCCACATTATCCACATTTCTCAATTCCCTTTCAATCACCCATATACATGGTCATAACACACGACTACGTTCATTCACATACATTGCATATTCCCATGTTCTCAACATCATTTGTAACCTATTTATATCACAACACATTAAGAATCATGACTCAATTCAAACTATTACTCAAAATGGCACTATTCCATGTTCATGACCCATTTTTCTATACCCTTCTACAATCCAAGTATTTCAACTCTCAAATACCTTAAAAAACATATAAATACCATAAATATTACCTTAGATGTTGTAGGAACAAGCCTTGGTTGGTACTACAGCACTTGAGCAAAAACCGTAGTTCATCTCCAATGAGATTTCTTGACTTGAATGATCTTTAATGGGTTCTCTTACACTTGATTCACTTAGTTTATGTTGTTGATCACTAAAACCTCTTAAATTCTTGTGGAATAAATGTATAGAGAGGTTTTAGAGAGAAGGGGTGTGATATAGGAATGAAATGAAATAAATTTTGAATCCCTAATTTAATGAACAAAACTGTCCCCGACCAGATATACGGACCAACATACGGTCCGTACATTTTATACAGGCCGTATGTCTGGTCTAGAGAACTATGCCATTCTGGACGGATTATACGGTCCCAACATATGGACCGTATAATTTATACGGCCAGTATGTTTGGCCGTATAATCCCCAGTGATTCCGAAGCTCGTTTTCGTCGACTCGTTGATTTCCAATCCTTATGGAACCTTCTTAGCACTTTCTTAACACCTCAATGCCAATCTAAGGGACTTTATCACTCTTCTCCAAGACATCATTAAATCCTCGTTATCTTGTTACTCGTAATTCCTTTCCGATACCTATCGTATGCCTTGCCTTCTCTTGGCAAACTTTCTTCACCTATCTCAAACATCCTTGAAATCTTAACTAGGGTCATCGAATGTCGTTTCTTACCTATTGAAATACCGTATGCTCGTACTCTCCACTAATCTGTTCGCTTGTGCATCAATGGAAAACTTTCCGAGGTGTAACATTCTTCCCCCCTTAAGAACATTCGTCCTCGAATGTTAAGCACTCGAGGATTCTACGAAAATTTTGCCTGAGTTTCCCCTATAATATGGCACTACCATCCTGTCACAACAACCCATAATAACAATGCCTCACATAGTAGCAATGGAATATGGCCACACACGACCCAAAGGCATAAAAAGGAAAAGATACATACCTTGTGAACTTGATTTCTCATCTTGGCCCTCTTCCGTGTGCTGAAATAAGTGCGGGTACTTGGATCGCATAATTTCTTCTGCTTCCCATGCCATTTATTCTCGTTTATTGCTTCTCCATAAAACCTTAACTGAGGCCACCTCTTTGTTTCTGAGCCTTCGTACTTGTCTATCTAGTATGGCAATGGTTACCTCTTCATAAGTCAACTTCTTCGTCACTTGAACATCATTTACTGGGACGATCCGAGAGGGATCTCCAACATATTTATGAAGCATCGAGACATGAAAAACTGGATGAACTGACTCCAAATCAGGAGGTAGATCTAATTCATAGGCCACTTTGCCTACTTTGCGCACAATCTCATAAGGTCCAATGTACCGGGGACTAAGCTTCCCCTTTTTGCCAAATCTCATAACGCCCTTCATTGGCGACACTTTCAGGAATACCCAATCTTTAACTTGGAACTCTAAGTCCCTTCGACGATTATCTGCATAGGAATTTTGACGACTTTGGGCTGCTAACAACCGATCTTGTATGAGCTTAACCTTCTCTATGACTTGATGGACCAAGTCTGGCCCTATCAATTTAGCCTCTCCTATTTCAAACCACCCAATTGGGGATCTACACTTTCATAAGCAAATTCTAGAATGCTAGAATGGTAACTATAGTCATAAGAAAATTCAATGAGTGGCAAGTGATCATCCAAATTTCCTCCATAATCTATCATACAAGCCCGCAACATATCTTCAAGAGTCTGAATGGTACGTTCAGCTTGTCCATCAGTCTGCGGGTGAAATGTCGTGCTAAGGTTCACTTGGGTCCCTAAACCCTCTTGAAAGGATTTTCAAAAATTGGTTGTAAACTGAGTTCCTCTATCAGAGATAATAGATACTGGAACACCATAAAATCGCACTATCTCTTTAACATAGAGCTTTGCATAGTCTTCTGCCGCATACGTCGTTCTGACTGATAAGGAATGAGCTGACTTAGTGAGTCTATCCACAATCACCCATATGGAATCATACTTACGTCGAGAGCAGGGTAAGCCTGTAATGAAGTCCATGTTAATCACTTCCCACTTCCAAGTTGGGATTTCTACAACTTGCAACAATCCGCCCGACTTTTGGTGCTCGATTTTTACTTGTTGACAGTTGGGACATTGAGCTACAAATTCTTCTATATCCTTCTTCATCCCATTCCACCAGTATATATACTTAAGATCATGATACATTTTCGTTGCTCCGGGGTGGATAGAATAACGGGAACACTGAGCTTCTCTCAATATTTGGTGCCGCAGACCTGCCACATCGGGGACACATAATCTGCCTTGGCATCGGAGAACTCTGTCTCCCGAAAGCTCAAATGATGACTCCTCCTTCTGAGGGAGTGTGTCTCTGTAATGCATTAGCATGGAATCTTCATATTGTCACTCTCTCACTTCCGCTACTAGCGACGAGGCTGCTGAATTTTGAATAGTAGTTCCCCTGTTACCTGAGTCCACTACTCGAACTCCTAGGCTAGCTAACTGCTGGAGATCACGAGCCATTTCTCTCTTCTCTGGTCGTACACCACATAAACTACCCATCGATCTACGGCTAAGAGCATCAGCCACAACATTCTCTTTTCCATGGTGATACAAGATATCAACATCATAATCCTTTAGCAGTTCCAGCCATCGTCGTTGCCGCAAATTCAACTCTTTCTGCTTGAAGATATACTGAAGACTCTTATGGTCGGTATAATTATCCACATGGACACCATATAGATAATGTCTCCATATCTTTAATGCTTGAACCACTGCAGCCAATTCTAGATCATGTGTTGGATAATTCCTCTCATGTTTCCATAATTGCCTTGAAGCATACGCAATCCTTACCATGTTACATCAATACACAGCCTAGCTCAACGCTTGAAACATCGCAATAAACAACGTATCCCTCCAATCCCTCAGGAAGTGTCAGGACTGGGGCAGAAGTCAATCTATCTCAACTCTTGGAAACTACGTTCAAAAGCATCTGTCCATTGAAACTTTGCTGATTTCTGGGTCAGCTTTGTGAGTGGTGCAGAAATATAAGAAAAACCCTCAACAAATCTCTTGTAATAACCTGCTAAGCCCAGAAAGCTACGAACCTCCGTAGGGGTTGTGGGCCTTGGCCAAGTCTTCACTGCCTCAATCTTTTGGCCATCTACCCGAATACCGTCGGCTGCAACAATGTGCCCCAGTAATGTCACTGAGTTAAACCAAAACTCACATTTAGAAAATTTTGCAAACAACTCTCGAGTTTGAAGAACTCTAAGGACAGTACGCAAATGATTCACATGTTCGGCCTCGGATCTAGAATACACCAAGATATCGTCGATAAATACAATCACAAACAGATCTAGGAAGGTCCTGAACATATTGTTCATTAAATCCATAAATACTGCCAGTGCATTAGTTAGCCCAAATGACATTACCCTGAACTCGAAATGGCCATATCTTGTTCTGAAGGCTGTCTTAGGGATATCTTCCTCCCTAACTCTCACTTGGTGATACCCGAACCTCAAATCTATCTTTGAAAACCATTTGGCGCCTTGTAATTGATCAAATAAGTCATCAATTCTCGGGAGAGGATATTTGTTCTTAATTGTCACCTTATTCAATTGCCGATAGTCAATGCACATTCTCAAGGAGCCATCTTTCTTTCGGACAAACAATACGGGTGCTCCCCACATGGATGAACTAGGCCTAATAAAGCCTTTCTCAAGCAAGTCTTTCAATTGCTCCTTCAACTCTTTCAATAGTGCGGGAGCCATTCTATATGGAGGAATAGATATAGGCTTGGTGTTCGGTAACACATCAATAGCGAAATCAATCTCCCGCTCGGGAGGAAGGCTTGGAAGCTCTTCCGGGAACACATCCAGAAATTCATTCACCACGGGAACTGACTGGAGAGTTGGCGATTCAGCTTATATATCTTAAACCCGAAATAGATGATAGATACATCCTTTTGTGATCATTTCCTTGCCTTTAGATAGGAAATAATCCTACCTTTTGGTGATGCACTATTCCCTTTCCATTATAAAACTGGTTCTCCCGGAAATTGGAAACAAACCATTTTAATTCTACAATCAACATTGGCATATCAAGAAGCCAACCAATCCATGCCCATAATGACATCAAAGTCTATCATTTTTAGCTCATGCAATTCAACCATAGTACGACGGTCACAAATCACAACTATACAGTTTCTATATACCCGGCTAGCTATTACCGATTCACCAACGGGTGTAGACACCTCAAAAGGTTTGATCGACTTCGGTTCGACTCTAAATCGACCCGCAATATATGGAGTAACATATGATAATGTGGAGCCCGGATCAATCAAAGCATATACATCATGAGAGAATACTTATAATATACCTGTGACCACATCAGGAGAAGACTCAAGATCTTGGCGTCCAGCCAAAGCATAAATACGGTGCTGAGGACCGCTAGAACTGGGGACTCTCCCTCTGCCTCTACCATGGCCGACTGGCTCATGTAAACCTAGCCCCATAGGGCGTATAGATGATGAGGATCCAGCTACCGACCCCAAAGGCTGGGTCCTACCTCTACCATGAATTGAGAGGTAATCACGCATAATATGGCCTGGCCGACCACATGAATAGCAAGCCTCTGAACTCGATCGACACTGACCCTAATGTAACTTCCCACTCTCGGAACATCGCGGTATGGGTGGCCTCGCCTGACCCGAATCACCTTTGAACTGAGACCCCGAAAAACTCTGACTCGGCCCGGAATGAGTAGATCTATCAAATCTTTGGCCTGAAAACCGTAGAGGTGCACTGGTCATAGAATAGCCCGAATGCCTAGAAAATTGCTGCTTGTGCCAACCTCTGAACTCACTCATCGGACTCGAAGATCTGGCCCTCTTGCTATGTCCCCTATCATGCTCGCGTTCATTTCTTTGCTGTTGTAGGCTTTCTTCTAAGTTCTGAGCATGGGCCTGAATGCGTGCAATGTCCATATTGTCCTGAAGGGACGCAGTCAAGCACCTATCCATCAAATGTGGCCCTAGGCCCTTCACAAATCGGTGCACTCGGTCACCCATATCCACTACCATGGCCGAAGCATACCTATCCAAAGAATTGAAGCGGAGACCATATTCTAAAGCACTCATGCTACCTTGCCTCGAATTTAAGAACTTATCGGCTCTAGCTCGCCGAACTTCTAGAGGCATATAATATCGGAGAAAATCATCAACAAATTCTTGCCATACCGGAGGAGGTGCATTGGCTCCCCGTGAAGCCATCCAAACTGTGTACCAATGGATTGAGACATCCCTCAATCTATATGACGCTAGCTCCATCGATTCGGTATCTGAAGCATGTATCAACCGAAGCGTCCTCAACATACCATCAATAAAATTTTGAGGGTCCTCATCCGGCTTTGATCCAATGAATTCCGGAGGATTAAAGCTACTGAAGTCACGGGCCCTTTCACTAACAGCCCTATCACCTTGCCCTGTACTTTGCCGCTGAGTCTAGGCCGCAACAAATTGAGTAAGCAAATGAATGGCCTCTTTTACATCTTGGCCTGAAGCATCCGGTGGAGGAGCCAGAGGTGTTAGAGTTGGGGCTGAGGCTCCCTCATGCTCCTCTAATATAGGTACTGAACGGGAGGACTGAGATTAAGCCACACTCTGGGACTCACTTTCCTCTACTACCGGTGGCGGTGCTCTTTCAGCTCACTTTTTTGCCACCGTCTTTCCCTTTTGGGCTACTGTAGCCATTCTCTTTACAAGCATTTCTGAATTACACAACACACGGTTAAGGAACAAGAAGTTCTTATATCATAGCTCTATCGCACGATTCTTATGAAGAAAGAAGGTCATTTATTCCTAAAAATGCCCGAAACTTCTTGTTTATAAGTGTGGTGCGTAACAAAACCATAACCAAGACTCTACTAGACAAGGCTCGTAGACACACCGTAGGACAGAACTGCTCTGATACCACTTTTGTCACGACTCGACTAGGGGCCGCGACGAGCACCCAGTGCTAGCCCACCCGGGCACCCCTTAGAGTACCTTTACACTTACATCTAAGTGAGCCAAATATTTAAACATACATTGCTATTCACCAATCATACTAGTCTCATTGGACAACAATACCTTTATATCATCATTGACATCTATGGCCATATCAATGTACATAAGCCGACGAGGCTAACAAAATAAAATCCAAAATATAGGCCGACAAGGACAATCATATCTAACCATATACACATGTCTACGAGCCTCTAAGGAGAGTACGTCATAACATATAGGCTGGACAGGACCCCGCTATGCCCATAAGTATGTACACAAAAGAATAAGTACCTAAAAGCTATAGCTCCGAATGAAGTGGAGCTCTGCTATGTAGTCTCTTAGAATGTAGGTATTGATCAAGTCTGTCTCCCTGTGCACCTGCCGGTATGACGCAGCGTCCACAAACAAAAGGACGTCAGTACGAAGAATGTACTGAGTATGTAAAGCATGCTCAATATCAACATAGAAGCATAATATAGAACATAAGAAATAGCATAGGGTGGGAGGTAGTAATATCATCGTCATAAGCACTTACTTGCCTTTCATAGGAACTTTCCATTTCTAATGCGTATTTGTGTACATACCTCCGTTTCCATATCCATACTCATATTCATATCATGTACATATTCTTATTCGTAATCGTATCATATTCGTATTCATACTCGTATCTATATCATATACCTACCCGTAGAATATACATATTGATGTCATACACATATCATTTACATAGCATACCCGACCACAAAGGTTTGGTGTTTCACGTACCCGACCATAGCTAGGCTCGGTGATCATACATACCTGGCCAACCAAGGCTCAGTGTTACACATACCTGGCCCTACCAAGGCTTAGTGTTACACATACCTGGCCCTTCTATGGCTCAGTGTTGTCCGTACCCAACTGTAGTGGTGCGCGCGCGTTACATAAACATACAAACATATTCTACCCGGCCTTATAAGCTCCGGGTTCCATAATAGTCATACATAGACACATAAACATAATAGCTCATAAGCGTCTTTACTATTATCATCACTATCATCATCGTCATCGTTATCGTCATCGCTATTACCATTATAGTCGTCATCAATATCATTATCACTATTATCGTCATTCATTACATCTATCCTTATAGGATTACTCGTCATATGAGGAACTTAGTACCGTCATAATACATATCGAGGATCATGAGATCAATAGCTCGAAAGATAGAATCATTTGAAGGATATCATAATCTTATAGAAGATTTAGATGAGTGGCCAAAGAACCATGCCTTATGAAAGAAGGGTTAGCCTTACATACCTTCCCATTCAACTATTTACCACTTGCATGTTCTCCTCCGAAGCTCACGTTTCCACCTTCATTAAAGTCGTACTATCATTAGGATCGATAGCTAGCATACACGACTAAAACTTGAGAAAATCGGACAACATCTCCTTTATTTATACGACATTCTTCCATATCGTATATCAACTCCCAAACATCAATAATACATTCACAATATCATAACAATATTCCTTATTCATCCACATTATCCACATTTCTCAATTCCCTTTAAATCACCCATATACATGGTCATCACACACGACTATGTTCATTCACATACATTGCCTATCCCATGTTCTCAACATCATTTGTAACCTATTTATATCGCAACACATTAAGAATCATGACTCAATTCAAACTACTACTCAAAATGGCACTATTCCATGTTCATGACCCATTTTTCTATACCTTTCTACAATCCAAGTATTTCAACTCTCAAATACCTTAAACAACATAGAAATACCATAAATCTTACCTTAGATGTTGTAGAAACAAGCCTTGGTTGGTAATACTTCACTTGAGCAAAAACCCTAGTTCATCTCCAATGAGATTTCTTGACTTGAATGATCTTTAATGGGTTCTCTTAGACTTGATTCACTTAGTTTATGTTGTTGATCACTAAAACCACTTAAATTCTTGTGGAATAAATGTAGAGAGAGGTTTTATAGAGAAGGGGTGTGATATAGGAATGAAATGAAATAAATCTTGAATCCCTTATTTAATGAACAAAACTGTTCCCGACCAGATATACGGTCCGTACATTTTATACGGGCCGTATGTTTTGCCGTATGTCTGGTCTAGAGAAGTATGCCATTCTGGGCTGATTATAAGGTCCCAACATACGGACCGTATAATTTATACGGCCAGTATGTTTGGCCGTATAATCCCCAGTGATTTCGAAGCTCGTTTTCGTCGACTCGTTGATCTCCAATCCTTATGGAACCTTCTTAGCACTTGCTTAACACCTCAATGCCAATCTAAGGGACGTTATCACTCTTCTCCAAGACATCATTATATCTTCGTTATCTCATTACTCGTAATTCCTTTCCGATACCTATCGTATGCCTTGCCTTCTCTTGGCCAACTTTCTTCCCCTATAATTAGATGCCGCACTACCATATATCTATGATTTTAGACTTCTATTGCTTTTATTTATTTTCTTGTTGTGTTGGATAAATGGTTAAGGGACAGGTTCACCTACCAGGTGGGAAAAGTAGGTGTCCGGCCAATCGGTAATTTGGGTCATGACAAGTTGGTATCATAGCCATAGTTACCCGCTCTATAAGTACAAGAACATGTCAAGTATAGTCTTCCGGATCAGTATGATAAGCTCCGTACTTATCTGCGAGAGGTTATGGGGCATTTAGTAAACCTCAAATTCTTTCATTCTTTCGTGGTATTTTATTCAAGTTGGTATCTAGAATATTCGAATTGGTGTCTGATTCACTTATTGTTATGTCCCGTATTTTATACATTGGGACGATCCGGATTAACTATGATAAGTTAGGGCCAAGACCATTCCGGGACTTGAAGTAGAGACTTTTGACCTTCGATTTTATTTTGAGACATAAGTTGTTCATGAAATTGTTGGCATGGAACACTTAGGAAAAGTTGGGACCAAAAGTCACATAATTGGAAGTTGAAAATCATGCAAGTAGTCCCACACACTTTGTGGCCAATTTTAAATGGTCCAACTCATGGGTGGACCATGGACACTTGGAGGGTTCATCTTGGGGCTTAAAAGATGACTTCTAAGTCATCTTCTCTCATTACAACTTAGCAAAAAAATCAAGAAGTTGAAGAACAACAACCAACACCATTCGGCCAAGCTTAAAAGAAAAACCAAGTCCAATTTTAGCCATCCCAAAAATATTTCTTTGGTGCAAATCCACTAATTGAAGGTCCCTAAGTAACGTGGAAGTGTTGTTGGAGCGATCAAGCCATCCGTTTAGTAGATTGCAAACCCTAGGCAAAGTGTGGAGTTGAAGAAGAAAGGTAAGATTTGATCTTGTTTTATGTGTTATAAATGTTGTATGCATGTTGTGGTATGCTAAAATGGATGAAAATCATGAGATAGGGTATGTTGGGAGTGGGTCGTGTGCTTGGTGTGTTAGCCGTGTGAGGTGTGTGTATGTTGTGTGGTGTGGAGGTGATGAATTGATCTTATGTAGCATGTTTGATTGTTGTAGTGTGTCGGATGGCTAAGAATCACTAATATATGCATGTGTGGTGATAGCCGAATGTGGGTTATACTATATGCCAAAGAACGCATTAATGTCGCTTAATGTTTTAGTGGTTGTTGTGATGACTTTTATGTTGGAAATAAGAGTTTAATGTCGCAAGTTGATATGGTAAGTGTTGCGGACTGATTTGGATAATTATGTGCAATTAATGCAACTTTTATTTTCATGAGAATAGCATTGTTAGAATGTGGATTGTTGGTGCAAATCATGATTCGAAAGTCGGAAGTGTGTATAGCGAGGTTCTCGGGTTTGGGACTGTTTTCGGGAAAATTGGAGCGATTGTTGGATTGTTGGAAATATTGTGTAAAATGTTTAAAATGTCCTTGAATATTGTTGGTATGGGTTCGGGTTGGCAATTGAATGTATGAGCGGTGATGTGGCTTGAATGTAAGCCGTCGAATTGAATATTATGAATGTTGTTGAATGATGAAAAAGAGAGCTATTAATGTTATATTGACTTTCGGATTGGTCATTGGGGTTGTTAGGTTGGTTATTGTTGTTGTGATTGTTGATTTGGCCGAGTTAAATTCTCGGGGTTGGCCTTTTTAAAGGGGAAATGCTGCCCAAATTTCTGTAGAATTGAGTGTTAGTTTGGAATAAATAGCCTAAGTGCCTATGTCTAATGTTTGATATTCGTTGACGTATTTGTAGACCTTGGGGAGCCCGAGGCGTAGGTTGGGATTAGCTTGAGTTGGGCTAGCTTGGAGTGCGTACGAGGTATGTAAAGCTCAAACCTTCCTTCTTTTGGCATGCCTTAGTTATAAATAGGTTATATCACGAGCCTCAAGGAAATTCTAAATCCGCAATCCGAGCACGTTATGACTCTTATATACTTCTTGGCACTCGTATGTTTGATGTGATGAAATATGTGTCACGACCCAACCCCGTGGGCCGCGACCAGTGCCCGAGCTGGGCACCTATACGTACCCGATACCCCAAATTAGCATATTAACAGAATAATAATATAATAATAATATTAGTGGTCGCTACAGAATTTAGCAGAAAAACAGACTTGGCACACATAGGCCGATAAGGCCATCACAGAACAGAATATCCCAAACATATGTACAGAACCCACACAGATGTATCCACAGACCTCTACAGAACATGTCATAATCATAAGACGGGACAGGGCCCCGTCATACCCTGAACAAAGTACATATCCAGATAGCAGTGACAGACTGTACCAAAAGATGGGCTCTGTAGAAGAGAGCGCCCCAAATAGCAGAAATAGGATCCTAAACGTGTGGATTAGCGAACCTGTCGTCAGTACCTGCGCGGCATGAAAACGCAGCCCCCGAAGAAAGGGGGTCAGTACGAAATATGTACTGAATATGTAAAGCGGAATCACAGAAGTCAAATCATAATGGTTACAGAAAATGAGTACAGAATCCAGAGTGTCAAATGCATATTTCCAAAACAGACAGAATGCGTACAGAAACATATGTCATATCATATCATATCCGGTCCCTGACACGGGACTCGGCAGACAGAATGTGGCCACCCTCCCGACGTCGGTGCCACTATACAGAGGAATCAGAAAAAAGGGCGTGGCCCCGTATCATAAAATGTCATATCAGAATGGCCATAACAGATCAGATCAGAATAGGCGGACATGGCACATCATACTCCACAGACCCATGTACGCGTATACCTGCCCCCTCACATCGGGGCGCGGCGAACAATGCAGAGAATTACGCTTGACAACATATCCTGGCCCGGGCTCAGTGTGGGAAACATTGGGACATCCACGAATGGAGTAGTGAGAGACTAATGCAATTTAAAAATATAATAAATGTTTTCAAAGACTCGATGAAGCGTATCAAAGACAAACAAATCCAATAGGGTCGGACGGAATCATAATAAATGTATTTCGGATATCATAATAAATTACAGAAGTATAACTTTCCCGAAGTCATTCCGAGTGTCAAAATAATTTATAATATTTAACAGAATATTTAAAATAATATTCGTTAAGCGATTAGTAGGGTAATTAAAACATTTCTTTCAAAAATCGCTTAAAAAGGAAGCTTTAACACATTAGGGGCAAAACCGTAAATAGCGGGCCCGCCTTGGGACAAACAAGGCGGTGGGCTCAAATTGTACCCTCTAAGCATATAGTATCACCTAAAAAGGTTATACAAACATTCTATGACTTTCTGAATAATTTAGAGCAAAATTGCATAATTTCAGAAAAAGCGTATCAAAATGGTTCAATTCTACTGAAGGAAAAACTGAAATTTTGTCTTGCGGATTCCGAGGGCCAAGAGGTCCTTCGAGGCCCGGATCTGACCCTAACAGACTAGAGGCATGCCAAGGGAAGAATTGGGGTTGCTTTACATACCTTTCGCGCTCCTTAAGCCTTTCCAAACTCACTTCCCGTTTCGTCGAAAAACTGCAATTGGTGAAGTTTACCAATTGTGAATTATTAATGCCATTATTTCAACTTTAAGCATATTTGGCTACCGAAATTTCGGCAGCACTTCCCCTATACATATGACACCCCGAGAATTCAACTCGGCTATAAATCATCAACAACAACCCAAACGACAACAACAATATCAACAATGAACATTAAAAACACAAATATCCTTCAACTAGTCATTTTTCTCACAAGTTGACATAATCTTCAATTCAACCCAACTTTCAACTAAGATCAATAATTTCATATTCAACAACCATCATGATCATCACCATATAGTTCTAGAAACATTTCATATCGTTTTCCTTAAGATATACACTCGATATACATGATATACAATCTTCCGCCAAAATCATAACTTATGCAAAACATGAAATCTTTGGCATACAACTTCATAACAAATTTCCAACTTCCAAATTCATCAACCATAATCATAATTCACATCTTAACAACTTCATTTCCATAATATCACAAAATTATTCTAAAGTGACATAATCATCTATATTCCAACTTCAACCAAAATTCATTCAACTTTCATTCCCAATATAATTTCCATCATAACCACAACTAGAATGCAACATAAAATTCAACTCATATATGTATACAACATATATACACCCATGGGTACATATATATACACATACCCACTTTGCAAACTTCCTTATTTCCATAATTTCTACTCATTTCCACATACCACAACATAAACAAACCTTCATAACATAAGAAAAAGGAATTGATTCTTACCTTTTTCTATAAACTTCTTCACTTGAACAAGTTGTCAACTTGAAGAAATAAGTGCTCCTTCTTCCAAAACAATTACACCAAGTTGTAGAGGACACTTAATTTAGTAGGAATTCAACAAGAAAATAATTTTAGAGGCAAGATTTTGAGGGGTGATTTTTCTATGGCCAAACCCGAAATGCCCTCTTTTTGTTCTTGTTTTTCTCTTGTTTTTCCTCCTATTCTTTCTCTTGAAAGTTCTATGGAATTTGGATGATTAAGTGGTCTTTTATTCATTGACCACATGACTTAATTCCATGGGCTTGGATCCTTTTTATGGACCATGGCCGAATGGCTCCTCACTTGGGCCTGAATTTTTTTTTCATTTTTCTGGGCCAACTCGGTTGGTCCCGAGTTGGGCCTAGCCCACTGACCTTTCGACCTTAAAACGTTCATATCTCCTTGTACCGACGTCACCTGGGAACCCACGACCTATGGATGGAAAGCTAATTCAATTATCTACAACTTCTATTTCAAGGTAGTTTCGAAATTCCAAACTTACAATACAGTTTTTGCCCCCCAAAGTCAGGTCACCCGAAAACGTTTTCTTAAAAATATTCGTTTGGAGGGTTTTCACTTTGATTTGGTCCAAAGGTACTTCATGAGTTGTGTTTAACTTTACATATGTGATTCATATGACTTTTCAGATGTTCCAAAAAAAATCTCGGTATGTGGGCCCCACCCCAGCAGATGCTCCGAGGTTCAAAAATACGGGATATAACATCCTCCCCCCCTTTAGAACATTCGTCCTCGAATGTTAAATTAATCTCATAGGGTTTGAAAATACTTTGGGGGAGTTCATGTTTACAGACATCACATATGACACACGATTGATATTAGAATAAATTAAAGCAGAGATTTAAGGTTACCTGTGGGTATAGAGAACAAATGAGGATATTTCTTCTTCATTTCCTCTTCGGCCTCCCATGTCATTTCCTCCCTATTATCGTTCCGCCACAGTACCTTAACAGAGGCTACATCTTTATTCCGAAGCCTCCTTACCTGACGATCCAAAATAGATACGGGCTGCTCCTCGTACGATAGTTGCTCCGTCACCTGAATATCATCAGCAGGAAATATTCTAGAAGGGTCACCGACGCATTTACGAAGCATAGAGACATGAAATACCGGATGTACCGCTTCCAAATCAGATGGCAAATCTAGCTCATAGGCGACATTTCCAGTTTTTCGAACAATCTGATAAGGCCCAATATAACGCGGACTGAGCTTACCCTTTCTTCCGAACCGCATCACGCCTTTCATAGGCGATACCTTCAGGAATACCCAATCGCCTACCTGAAACTCCAACGGTCGACGCCGTTTATCCGCGTATGACTTCTGTCGACTCTGGGCTGCCAACAGTCGCTCCCGAATAAGTTTTACCTTGTCGACGGCCTGCTGGACCATATCTGGGCCAATCAACTCTGACTCGCCAATATCAAACCAGCCAATCGGCGATCTGCATTTCCTGCCATATAGAGCCTCGTACGGAGCCATCTGGATGCTGGAATGGTAACTGTTATTATATGCAAACTCAATCAATGGCAAGTGATCATCCCAGCTGCCTCTGAAATCAATAACGCAGGCCCGCAACATATCCCCTAGCGTCTGTATAGTGCGCTCGGCCTGTCCGTCGCTCTGAGGATGAAAGGCTGTGCTCAGACTCACTTGAGTCCCTAGACCCTCCTGAAACGACCTCCAGAAATGCGCCGTAAACTGGGCGCCTCTGTCAGAAATAATAGATATAGGAACTCCGTGAAGCTTCACAATCTCTCTAATATAGAGCCTGGCATAATCCTCGGCGGAATAAGTAGTCCTGACGGGAAGAAAATGGGTTGATTTCGTCAGCCTATCAACAACGACCCAGATGGAATCATACTTCCGTGGAGTGCGAGGCAAACCTGTAATGAAGTCCATATTAATAACCTCCCACTTCCAAGTCGGGATTTCCATCTCCTGCAACAGTCCACCCGGCTTCTGATGCTCAATCTTGACATGCTGACAATTAGGGCACTGGGCGACGAACTCTGCAATATCCCGCTTCATGCCGTCCCACCAGTATAAGCATCGGAGATCATGGTACATCTTCGTAGACCCAGGATGGACCGAATAGCGAGCATAATGTGCCTCGCTCATAACCTGTTGCCGAAGGCCTGCAATATCAGGTACACACAACCTGCCTCTGTATAACATAGTGCCGTCCGGTGAAAACTTGAACGGAGTCCTCTCCTTATCATAGGCTGTGTCCCTGTACCGAGCTAAGACAGGATCCTCAAACTGATGTCGCTTAATATCGTCCCTGATAGATGACTCAAAAACCCCTCGAACAGAAATCCGTGTATCTCCAGAATCGGCCAGACGAACCCCGAGACTAGCCAACTGCTGAATATCACGGGCTATCTCTCTCCTGTCTGGCTGTAAATCGGCCAAACTGCCCATAGACTTCCGACTGAGCGCATCGGCAACAACATTAGCCTTACCCGGATGATATAGAATATCCACGTCATAATCTTTCAGAAGCTCCAGCCACCTCCGCTGTCGCAAATTAAGCTCTCTCTGCCTGAAAATATACTGGAGACTCTTATGATCAGTATAGATATCCACATGAACGCCATATAAATAGTGTCTCCATATCTTCAGAGCATGAATTACCGCTGCGAGCTCCAGATCGTGGGTAGGATAATTCTTCTCATGCTGCTTGAGCTGCCGGGAAGCATACGCTATAACTCTGCCATGCTGCATCAATACACAGCCCAACCCCATGCCAGAAGCGTCACAATAAATAACATACCCGTCCGGTCCCTCTGGAAGAGTCAGAACTGGGGCTGTAGTCAGCTTCTCCTTCAGCAACTGGAAGCTCCGTTCACAAGCGTCAGACCACAGGAACTTAGCTCCCTTCTGAGTCAGCCTTGTCAAAGGCGCTGAAATCGAAGCAAACTTCTCCACAAACCTCCTGTAATAACCTGCTAACCCCAGGAAACTGCGTACCTCTGTGGGCGTCGTAGGTCTGGGCCAATTGTTCACGGCCTCAATCTTCTGTGTGTCCACCCGGACACCATCAGCTGCAATAACATGCCCCAAGAAAGCCACTGAAGACAGCCAGAATTCACACTTAGAAAATTTCGCATATAATTTCTGATGCCGGAGTACCCCTAATACCGATCTCAGATGATCTGCGTGCTCCGCCTCAGACCGCGAATAAACCAGGATATCATCAATGAATACAATTACAAACATATCCAAGAATGGCCTGAATACCCGGTTCATCAAATCCATGAATACTGCGGGAGCATTTGTCAGCCCAAAATACATAACCCTGAACTCGTAATGCCCATATCGGGTCCGGAAAGCTGTCTTAGGGATATCGGCCTCTCGTACTCGCACCTGGTGGTAACCGGATCGAAGATCTATCTTCGAAAAACACTTAGCGCCCAGCAGCTGATCAAACAAATCATCAATCCTGGGGAGGGGGTATTTATTCTTTATAGTTACGTTATTCAGCTGCCGATAATCAATACACATACGCAGCGACCCGTCCTTCTTATGCACAAATAATACCGGGGCTCCCCAAGGCGAAGTACTAGGTCTGATGAAGCCCTTATCCAACAAATCTTTCAGCTGCTCCTTCAACTCCTTTAATTCTGCAGGCGCCATTCTATACGGAGGAATAGAGATAGGCTGAGTGTCTGGGAGTAAGTCAATAGAGAAATCTATCTCCCGCTCTGGAGGAAGACCTGGAAGCTCGTCGGGAAAAACATCTGGAAACTCATTAATCACGGGGACTGACTGAAGTGTCGGCGTCTCGGCATCCAAGTCTTGCACCCGAACCAGATGATAGATATAACCCTTTCTGATCATTTTCTTTGCCTTAAGGTATGAAATAAACTTACCTTTCGGCGATGCTGTATTACCAGCCCAATTTATAACTGGCTCCCCGGGAAACTGGAAGCGAACTACCTTATTTTGGCAGTCAACATTAGCGTAACAGGAAGCTAGCCAATCCATACCCATAATAACATCAAATTCAGTCATATCTAACTCTACCAGATCTGCCTTAGTGTCACGGTCACAAACGATCACAGAACAGTCTTTATAAACCTGTTTCGCTACAACAAAATCCCCTATCGGCGTGGCTACCTCAAATGGCTCTATAGGTTCAGACATAATACCAATTTTACCGGCAACAAGGGGTGAAATATATGATAAAGTCGAACCTGGATCAATTAATGCATACATAGACCGAGAGAAGACCAATAAAGTACCTGTAACGAATTAGGAGATGCCTCCTGATCCTAGCGGCTGGCCAAAGCATAAATACGGTTCGAAGGACCGCTAATACCAGAAGCTCCACCACGGCCTCTGTCGCGACCTGCTGGTGCTAGAAAACCCTGCCCCGTAGGGCGCATAGCCACTGACGACGATGAAGACCCAGCGGCTGATCCGGTAGGCTGCGCTGCACCACCCGAACTACCCTTATACGGGCAATCTCTCACAGAATGGCCCTGACGGCCACAAGAAAAGCATGCACCGGTGGCTCTGTAGCACTCTCCTGTATGGTATCTGCCGCAAAATGAACACTGAACCCTGGGTGGCCTCATCTGACCAGAACCCCTATCTGTCCGCGAACCTGAAGCCCTGGAGCTCTGGCCTGCTCCTGAATACCCTGGGCTATCGAACCTGCGACCTGTAGGCTGGGGAGGCGCGCTCTGCGCTGGCTGAGATGAAAATCTGCTAGGCTGCTGCGGCTGTTGGGGCTGTCTGCCCCGAAAATCTCCAGATGACCTGGCCCTCTTGGGCTGTCTCCGATCCTGGCCCCTGTCAGGCTGGTGTCCTCCTCTGCCCCGATCATCCATGCCCTGGGCATGGGCCTGGATACGGGCAATATCCATACCGGGCTGAGCAGCCAATACTAAGCAGCTATCAACAAAATACCGATCCAGCCCCATAATATATCTATGCATCCGGTCCGCCATAGTAGCCACCACAGTAGGTGCATATCGGGCCAAGGAATCAAACTCCAAACTATAGTCCCGAATACTGCGGCCCTTCTTCCTCAATAATAAGAATCTATCAGATCTGGCTCGTCGCAACTCTGGGGGCTGAAAGTGTCCAAGAAATGCCTGAGAAAAATCGCCCCAAACTACTGGAGGAGCGCCGTCCCCCCTGGATAGCCCCCATGACTCGTACCAGTTTGCCGCCACATCATATAACCGGTACGAAGCTAACGCGACTGACTCTGTCTCGGAAGCATTAATCAAATCTAGAGTGCGTCGCATCTTCCTAATAAACTCCTCAGGATCCTCCTCGGGCTTTGTCCCGAAGAACTCTGGAGGGTTACAAGTCAAAAACTCACGGGCTCTCGAACTATCACGCCTGACTGCCCGGTCACCTCCCAGTCCATGCCCCTGAACCTTCCCTGCCACAAGTCTAGTCAGCAACTGGACTGCCTCCCACATAGACTGATCCTCAGTGCCTGGCCGTGGAGCTGGAGGCTCAGGTACTGGAACTGCGGGAGCTGGCAGTGGAGCCGTCCCCCGATCTGCAGCTACGGCTGCCCCAATCTCCTCCACGAGTGGCGGTGTAGAATAACCCTCTGTCTGGGGCAAAGTCTCCGGAGCAATATATACCTGGGCCCTGGTAGTCCTCTGGACCCGGCTAGTCTCTCCTACGGCAACTGACTTGGCCTTTTGGGCCGCTGTCGCCTTTTTTGGAGGCATATCTGCAAATATAGCCACTCGTTAGGAAGGGGTCATCCTGATAACACAGCTCTATCGCACGATCTAAGACAGAAAGAAGGGTAGTATCCTAAATGCCCTGTAGCCTCCTGTTTATAGGCGTGGTGCACAACACACCGATAAACAAGACTCTACTAGACACGGTCTGTGGACATTCCAAGGACGAACTGCTCTGATACCACTTTTGTCACGACCCAACCCCGTGGGCCGCGACCAGTGCCCGAGCTGGGCACCTATACGTACCCGATACCCCAAATTAGCATATTAACAGAATAATAATATAATAATAATATTAGTGGTCGCTACAGAATTTAGCAGAAAAACAGACTTGGCACACATAGGCCGATAAGGCCATCACAGAACAGAATATCCCAAACATATGTACAGAACCCACACAGATGTATCCACAGACCTCTACAGAACATATCATAATCATAAGACGGGACAGGGCCCCGTCATACCCTGAACAAAGTACATATCCAGATAGCAGTGACAGACTGTACCAAAAGATGGGCTCTGTAGAAGAGAGCGCCCCAAATAGCAGAAATAGGATCCTAAACGTGTGGATCAGCGAACCTGTCGTCAGTACCTGCGCGGCATGAAAACGCAGCCCCCGAAGAAAGGGGGTCAGTACGAAATATGTACTGAATATGTAAAGCGGAATCACAGAAGTCAAATCATAATGGTTACAAAAAATGAGTACAGAATCCAGAGTGTCAAATGCATATTTCCAAAACAGACAGAATGCGTACAGAAACATATGTCATATCATATCATATCCGGTCCCTGACACGGGACTCGGCAGACAGAATGTGGCCACCCTCCCGACGCCGGTGCCACTATACAGAGGAATCAGAAAAAGGGGCGTGGCCCCGTATCATAAAATGTCATATCAGAATGGCCATAACAGATCAGATCAGAATAGGCGGACATGGCACATCATACTCCACAGACCCATGTACGCGTATACCTGCCCCCTCACATCGGGGCGCGGCGAACAATGTAGAGAATTACGCTTGACAACATATCCTGGCCCGGGCTCAGTGTGGGAAACATTGGGACATCAACGAATGGAGTAGTGAGAGACTAATGCAATTTAAAAATATAATAAATGTTTTCAAAGACTCGATGAAGCGTATCAAAGACAAACAAATCCAATGGGGTCGGACGGAATCATAATAAATGTATTTCGGATATCATAATAAATTACAGAAGTATAACTTTCCCGAAGTCATTCCAAGTGTCAAAATAATTTATAATATTTAACAGAATATTTAAAATAATATTCGTTAAGCGATTAGTAGGGTAATTAAAACATTTCTTTCAAAAATCGCTTAAAAAGGAAGCTTTAACACATTAGGGGCAAAACCGTAAATAGCGGGCCCGCCTTGGGACAAACAAGGCGGCGGGCTCAAATTGTGCCCTCTAAGCATATAGTATCACCTAAAAAGGTTATACAAACATTCTATGACTTTCTGAATAATTTAGAGCAAAATTGCATAATTTCAGAAAAAGCGTATCAAAATGGTTCAATTCAACTGAAGGAAAAACTAAAATTTTGTCTTGCGGATTCCGAGGGCCAAGAGGTCCTTCGAGGCCCGTATCCGACCCTAACACACTAGGGGCATGCCAAGGGAAGAATTGGGGTTGCTTTACATACCTTTCGCGCTCCTTAAGCCTTTCCAAACTCACTTCCCGTTTCGTCGAAAAACTGCAATTGGTCAAGTTTACCAATTGTGAATTATTAATGCCATTATTTCAACTTTAAGCATATTTGGCTACCGAAATTTCGGCAGCACTTCCCCTATACATATGACACCCCGAGAATTCAACTCGGCTATAAATCATCAACAACAACCCAAACGACAACAACAATATCAACAATGAACATTAAAAACACAAATATCCTTCAACTAGTCATTTTTCTCACAAGTTGACATAATCTTCAATTCAACCCAACTTTCAACTAAGATCAATAATTTCATATTCAACAACCATCATGATCATCACCATATAGTTCTAGAAACATTTCATATCGTTTTCCTTAAGATATACACTCGATATACATGATATACAATCTTCCGCCAAAATCATAACTTATGCAAAACATCAAATCTTCGGCATACAACTTCATAACAAATTTCCAACTTCCAAATTCATCAACCATAATCATAATTCACATCTTAACAACTTCATTTCCATAATATCACAAAATTATTCTAAAGTGACATAATCATCTATATTCCAACTTCAACCAAAATTCATTCAACTTTCATTCCCAATATAATTTCCATCATAACCACAACTAGAATGCAACATAAAATTCAACTCATATATGTATACAACATATATACACCCATGGGTACATATATATACACATACCCACTTTGCAAACTTCCTTATTTCCATAATTTCTACTCATTTCCACATACCACAACATAAACAAACCTTCATAACATAAGAAAAAGGAATTGATTCTTACCTTTTTCTACAAACTTCTTCACTTGAACAAGTTGTCAACTTGAAGAAATAAGTGCTCCTTCTTCCAAAACAATTACACCAAGTTGTAGAGGACACTTAATTTAGTAGGAATTCAACAAGAAAATAATTTTAGAGGCAAGATTTTGAGGGGTGATTTTTCTCTGGCCAAACCCGAAATGCCCTCTTTTTGTTCTTGTTTTTCTCTTGTTTTTCCTTCTATTCTTTCTCTTGAAAGTTCTATGGAATTTGGATGATTAAGTGGTCTTTTATTCATTGACCACATGACTTAATTCCATGGGCTTGGATCCTTTTTATGGACCATGGCCGAATGGCTCCTCACTTGGGCCTGAATTTTTTTTTTTCATTTTTTTGGGCCAACTCGGTTGGTCCCGAGTTGGGCCTAGCCCACTGACCTTGCGACCTTAAAACGTTCATATCTCCTTGTACCGACGTCACCTGGGAACCCACGACCTATGGATGGAAAGCTAATTCAATTATCTAAAACTTCTATTTCAAGGTATTTTCGAAATTCCAAACTTACAATACAGGTTTTGCCCCCCAAAGTCAGGTCACCCGAAAACGTTTTCTTAAAAATATTCGTTTGGAGGGTTTCCACTTTGATTTGGTCCAAAGGTACTTCATGAGTTGTGTTTAACTTTACATATGTGATTCATATGACTTTTCAGATGTTCCAAAAAAAATCTCGGTATGTGGGCCCCACCCCAGCAGATGCTCCGAGGTTCAAAAATACGGGATATAACAGTATGAACCTTTATGTCTTCGAAATAATTGATTTCCAAATATTGCACAAAAGTTTTGTTTTAAAGAATTCCGTAATTCTGGACGCCGTATCTTTCACAGAAAGGCTCGGATTGCTTCGATATTTTCGTAGGCGTTTGCATGGCGTATGGTGAGTATGTTTTCCATAGGCAGGCCCGGCTCGGGTCGATACCCGTCCATGGGTCCCGCGACTTTCCTTTATGTAATTCGGAAGACTTTTGAAAGAATTTGGTCTGACTATTATTTTGATTCTCTAGTATGGTCATTTTACTTATATTTGAGTCCATGATAATGATTTTATGCATATGGTTACTCACGACTCTGCTCGTGCGTTCTGTTATATCTTTCGTCGAGTCCCGGGCCGGTTCTGTTGTCGTGCGCACTTTGTATACTCCGGTGTTATGTTGTGTTTATGGTTCACCGAGCCACTCGCTAGAGGGCCGGGTTCCACTTATATTTGGTGTTATGATGTGTATGGCGTTATGCTGTATTATGATGTGTGACGGGGATACGGAGGTTTGAAACCTTCTGGTGTTATGTTGTGTTATGGCGGCATCGACGGGCGGGCGATCATATTCTCTGTGCCCTATGCATGACTTATATTTTGAGAGTAAACATTTTGGTATTTTGGGATTGCACTTACGTTCTGTACTTCTATTTCGTTTATGCCTCAGATTTGTTTTCTGTATCTTCTGCTTTGCATACTCAGTACATATTTCGTACTGACCCCCTTTCTTCGGGGGGCTGCGTTTCATGCCCGCAGGTGGAGACGCACAGTTTGGTGATCCACCAGTTTAGGACACCCTCTTCTGCTGTTTGGAGTGCTCCTCTTATTCCGGAGCCCATTAATATATCTTCGTTCGTTGCATATGTATATATTTGTTCAGGGGTACGGCGGGGCCCTGTCCCGCCATATGATTCGGTTGGTCTGTTTAGAGGTCTGTAGACGTATATGTGGGTTTTGTGCCTACTTCTGTACGGGTCTGTTCGTATGATCCCACTCCCCATGGCAGCCTTGTCGGCGTGCGTTTGTATATGTTTTGGGCCGTTGCGCCTTTTGATAGCCTTGTCGGCTTCTGATATATATGTACATTTATGGTTGTGTTTGAAATGTGTCTGAGACAGTTTGATATAATTTGAGGCAGCGTGTGATATTTGAGCCCGTATACGCTATCTGTATGTGATTCGGATCTGATGAGTGTGTTCGGGTGCCTAGTTCGGGCACTAGTCACGTCCTACGGGGTTGGGTCGTGACAGAAGTGGTATCAGAGCGGTTTGTCCTCGGAATGTCTACAGGCAGTGTCTCGTAGAGTCTTGTTTATCGGTGTGTTGTGCACCACATCTATAAACAGGAGGCTACAGGACATTTAGGGTTTTACCTTTCTTTGGATCTTAGATCGTGCGATAGAGCCAGCCATAGGAAATGAATTCTTTATCTACTAACCCTTGATTTCAGCCGAAGAACGGTATCGACAGAAGACAGTGACTGATGATATTGGAAGCTACACAGTACACGGGTAAGAGATGGTATGAAAGATGTATGTTGGGGAAATCATTTGAAGTATGATTGAAATATAAAGTTGAAAATCGAAAAGGAAAGTAAATAGAAAAGTGCCACCGGTGCCGTCTGAGTTATGTATGTGAGGTAAGTCTCAATATATTCATACTTTTACTTGAAATTATTAGCCTTGTGTGGCTATGATACGATATGATACGTACGTATATATGTTGGCCCTGTGAGGCATTGTTGGTATTTCTGCGTGCAGGTGTTGGGATAGTAAGAAGTACCGAGGAACCTCTGCCCAAATTTTTCCAGAATTATGAAAAGGAAAATGAGATGTAAGTTCTTAGCATGTCTTGAAAGTCGATGCCGAGAGGGTAAATCTATTATGTTGGATTAAATTTTAAGAGATACCTTCCATGTCATTCGTAAGAAGCACCGTCCTTATGTGGGAAATTTTTATTTCGAGAAAACATATCTGAGCAGCAAATTTACAATTCATTTAGACGGACCAAAATATGTTCTGACCACATTTTGCTTTAGAGAAGCCTATGTTGAGGGGCAAAAATGTCCAGCGATTAAGTTCACCTTATTGGAAGAATACAAAGCGTATGACAAACAGTCGGGAATCAAATGGTTCGCTCACAACTCATATACATATATGGAGGTAATTATGTGAATTAAGTACTAAGAAGTTCTGCGATGTTTGTCGGACTCTAGTTTCCCTTCTGTTGACAGTTGGAGAGGGCCTTACAGTAATATATATGTGTGTGCGGGACTTCCCTTTTATGACTATGTTGATCGATAGGTGAACCCTAACAGCTAGTGTTGTAATATATGGAAGACAATAAGTGGACAGAATTCACGAGATAAAGTGAAAGGTATGGTACAGATGTTACGAGATAAACTGATATTGATTTTGCTACTGGTTTGGATTGGAAGATTCTAATACAATGATATTTGGAAAGAAAAGAGAGTAATTGAGTGGAAGATAAGGAGATCAAAATGTCAGAAAAGTGAGAAAAGTGAAAAGTAAGAAACGACCTGGGAAGCAAAGGACGAAACGAAGAAGAATTATCCTCACTTGTTCCCTATACTTACAGGTGATTTGAATTTCTAAATTCGTTACATTGATTGGTAAGAAATTGATATATGCTACTCAAAAAGAAACTCCCCCGAAATATTTGTGAGACCCTATAAGGATAATCTAACATTCGAGGAGGAATGTTATTAAGGGGGGGAGGATGTTATGTCCCGTATTTTATACATTGGAACGATCCGGATTAACTATGAAAAGTTAGGGCAAAGACCATTCCGGGACTTGAAGTAGAGACTTTTGACCTTCGATTTTATTTTGAGACATAAGTTGTTCATGAAATTGTTGGCATGGAACACTTAGGAAAAGTTGGGACCAAATGTCACATAATTGGAAGTTGAAAATCATGCAAGTAGTCCTACACACTTTGTGGCCAATTTTAAATGGTCCAACTCATGGGTGGACCATGGAAACTTGGAGGGTTCATCTTGGGACTTAAAAGATGACTTCTAAGTCATCTTCTCTCATTACAACTTAGCAAAACAATCAAGAAGATGAAGAACAACAACCAACACCATTCGGCCAAGCCTATGAAAAACCAAGTCCAATTTTAGCCATCCCAAAAATATTTCTTTGGTGCAAATCCACTAATTGAAGGTCCCTAAGTAACGTGGAAGTGTTTTTGGAGCGATCAAGCCATCCGTTTGGTAGATCGCAAACCCTAGGCAAAGTGTGGAGTTGAAGAAGAAAGGTAAGATTTGATCTTGTTTTATGTGTTATAAATGTTGTATGCATTATAAATGTTGTATGCATGTTGTGGTATGCTAAAATGGATGAAAATCATGAGATAGGGTATGTTGGGAGTGGGTCGTGTGCTTGGTGTGTTAGCCGTGTGAGGTGTGTGTATGTTGTGTGGTGTGAAGGTGATGAATTGATCTTATGTAGCATGTTTGATTGTTGTAGTGTGTAGGATGGCTAAGAATCACTAATATATGCATGTGTGGTGATAGCCGAATGTGGGTCATACTATATGCCAAATAACGCATTAATGTCGCTTAATGTTTTAGTGGTTGTTGTGATGACTTTTATGTTGGAAATAAGAGTTTAATGTCGCAAGTTGATATGGTAAGTGTTGCGGACAGATTTGGAGAATTATGTGCAATTAATGCAACTTTTATTTTCATGAGAATAGCATTGTTATAATGTGGATTGTTGGTGCAAATCATGATTCGAAAGTCGGAAGTGTGTATAGCGAGGTTCTCGGGTTTGGGACTGTTTTCGGGAAAATTGGAGCGATTGTTGGATTGTTGGAAATATTGTGCAAATTGTTTAAAATGTCCTTGAATATTGTTGGTATGGGTTCGGGTTGGAAATTGAATGTATGAGCGATGATGTGGCTTGAATGTAAGCCGTCGAATTGAATATTATGAATGTTGTTGAATGATGAAATAGAGAGCTATTAATGTTATATTGCCTTTCGGATTGGTCATTAGGGTTGTTAGGTTGGTTATTGTTGTTGTGATTGTTGATTTGGCCGAGTTACATTCTCGGGGTTGGCCTTTTTACAGGGGAAATGCTGCCCAAATATCTGTAGAATTGAGTGTTAGTTTGGAATAAATCGCCTAAGTGCCTATGTCTAATGTTTGATATTCGTTGACGTATTTGTAGACCTTTGGGAGCCCGAGGCGTAGGTTGGGATTAGCTTGAGTTGGGCTAGCTTGGACTGCGTACGAGGTATGTAAAGCTCAAACCTTCCTTCTTTTGGCATGCCTTAGTTATAAATAGGTTATATCACGAGCCTCGAGGAAATTCTAAATCCGCAATCCGAGCACGTTATGACTCTTATATACTTCTTGGCACTCGTATGTTTGATGTGATGAAATATGAACCCTTATGTCTTCGAAATAATTGATTTCCAAATATTGCACAAAAGTTTTGTTTTAAAGAATTCCGTAATTCTGGACGCCGTATCTTTCACAGAAAGGCTCGGATTGCTTCGATATTTTCGTAGGAGTTTGCATGGCGTATGGTGAGTATGTTTTCCATAGGCGGGCCCGGCTCGGGTCGGTACCCGTCCGTGGGTCCCGCGACTTTCCTTTATGTAATTCGGAAGACTTTTGAAAGAATTTGGTCTGACTATTATTTTGATTCTCAAGTATGGTCATTTTACTTATATTTGAGTCCATGATAATGATTTTATACATATGGTTACTCACGACTCTGCTCGTGCGTTCTGTTATATCTTTCGCCGAGTCCCGGGCCGGTTCTGTTGTCGTGCGCACTTTGTATACTCCGGTGTTATGCTGTGTTTATGGTTCACCGAGCCACTCGCTAGAGGGCCGGGTTCCACTTATATTTGGTGTTATGCTGTGTATGGCGTTATGTTGTGTTATGATGGGTGACGGGGAAACGGAGATTTGAAACCTTCTGGTGTTATGCTGTGTTATGGCGCCATCGACGGGCGGGCGACCATATTCTCTGTGCCCTATGCATGACTTATATTTTGAGAGTAAACATTTTGGTATTTTGGGTTTGCACTTATGTTCTGTACTTCTATTTCGTTTATGCCTCAGATTTGTTTTCTGTATCTTCTGCTTTGCATACTCAGTACATATTTCGTACTGACCCCCTTTCTTCGGGGGGCTGCGTTTCATGCCCGCAGTTGCAGACGCACAGTTTGGTGATCCACCAGTTTAGGACACCCTCTTCTGCTGTTTGGACTGCTCCTCTTATTTCGGAGCCTATTAATATATCTTCGTTCGTTGCATATGTATATATTTGTTCAGGGGTACGGCGGGGCCCTGTCCCGCCATATGATTCGGTTGGTCTGTTTAGAGGTCTGTAGACGTATATGTGGGTTTTGTGCCTACTTCTGTACGGGTGTGTTCGTATGATCCCACTCCCCATGGCAGCCTTGTCGGCGTGCGTTTGTATATGTTTTGGGCCGTTGCGCCATTTGATAGCCTTGTCGGCTTCTGATATATATGTACATTTATGGTTGTGTTTGAAATGTGTCTGAGAGAGTTTGATATAATTTGAGGCAGCGTGTGATATTTGAGCCCGTATACGCTATCTGTATGTGATTCGGATCTGATGAGTGTGTTCGGGTGCCCAGTTCGGACACTAGTCACGGCCTACGGGGTTGGGTCGTGACACTTATATTCTCTCACAGATAGTAAGGACGCGCGCTACCATTGCTAGGGATGAGGCGCCCGAGCCTCCTGTTAGGCTACAGCACGAGGACAAGGTCACTCTAGAGGCTGCGCCCTTACCGGATGTCGTGATACCGAACCAGCCTGGGCGGGGCCCCTGTGGTTGGACAGAGGTACGCTAGATCAGTATCGCCATAGCCAGAACGCTAGCCAGAGTGTCAACCAGAGCGCCAGCCTGCGCGTGAGCATGCAGTTGAGGGAGGGTATGGACCAACCCAGACCCATCTCGAGGTGATTTCTACTCCGGTGCTTTGGATACCATGTATCGTAACTTGCTACATCTTGATGGACAATATACCGTGGGTGGTATCGCTACTCCAGGGGGATCAAAGACTCAAACAAGAGTGCAAACTCCTGAGCAGGGACAGACTCCAGGGATGCAGCCTGCTCCTGCCATGGCCCCTCGAATTGATGGGATTCCAGTCCCTGCTAGTGCTCCTAGGCCCGTTGCAAGCCTAGTTATGACCCTTTGAGATTAGGATCTGATTGGTAGATTTCTGAAGATGGAGTCGCCCAGATTCTTTGGTACGCCGAGTGAGGATGCTTATAAGTTTGTGATGGATATGCATGAGAGATTGTATATGATGGGGATTGTTGAGTCTCATGGGGTTGACTACGTGTCCTACCAGTTGCGTAGAGACACGAAGAGTTGGTAGAAGTCCTTCATTGATAGCTGGCACGTTGGGGTGGCTCCACTCTCTTGGATGCAGTTTCATCAGGCTTTTCTATATAAGTACTTCCCCCATACTTTGAGGGACCAGAGGAGAGATGAGTTCATCGACCAACACTAGAGTGTTATGTCTGTAGTTGAGTATGAGGCTCGAATTCTGTCTTTGGCACGTTATACTATGCAGTTGATTCCTATAGAGTCAGGGAGGGTTAGGAGGTTTGTGGGTGGACTAGTACTCCCTTTGCATGTGGCGTATCTTCAGCTTGTCGCCATTGATGCTTCATTTCAGCTCGTAGTAGACCATGTTGTGAGTGTTGAGTCAGCTAGGGCCCGAGCCTTTAGTGGAGGTAGTGAGAAGAAGGCATGTCAGTATGGTGGTTACATTGGGTCGAGTTCTAGAGGTGGGGGCCATTCAGCCAGGCCATATCAGCCGCATTCCACCTGCCCTATTCAGTTAGCACCACAGACTTCGTCAGGTGGCCCTTCAAGGCAGAGTGGTTATAGTTCAGGGAAAGTTTCTAGAGGCTCTTATTTTTGGCCAGCCAACCGAGGTGGTTACTCCAATTCCTCAGCTTCACCTCAGCCCTCTAGAGCTTGATTTGTATGTGGAGATACCAAGCATATTGCTTGAGATCGCTCCATATTGAGACAAAGTGGGGCCTAGCAGGGTTCCAAATTCCAGACCTCAGGGCTCTGTTAACCGAGGTGGTTCTTTAAGTAGAGGCAGTGCTCAGTTAGGCCGCGGTGGTCACATTCCTCTAGGGGTGGATATCAGTCTAGTAAAGGTGGATCTCAGGCCTCCAGAGGAGGAGCTCAATCCGGCCAGAGTGACCGTGATGGTGCCCACTGTTATGCTTTTCTAGAAAGGCTAGTGGTCGAGGCGTCAGATGTTGTGATCACAGGTACCATTTTTATTTGTCATCTGGTAGCTTCACCCTTATTTGATCTAGGGTCTACTTTATCTTAAGTGTCTGTTTATCATTCTTTGGGTTAGGAATTAGCTTCTGACTGAGTTGATGTACCTATTCACGTGTCTTCTCTTGTTGGAGATTCGATACTGGTTGATCGAGTATAACTATCTCGTTTAGTTACTTTATGGGTTATGACACATGGGTAGATTCAGTGATTCTGGATATGGTAGATTTTGACATTATTTTGGGCATGCGTTAGTTGTCCCCTTACCATGCGATATTGGATTGTCACGCCAAGATAGTCACTTTAGCTATGCCAGGTATTCCTTGACTTGAGTGGATGG
The DNA here is from genome assembly GCF_019175385.1 of Lycium barbarum. Lineage (NCBI taxonomy): Eukaryota > Viridiplantae > Streptophyta > Magnoliopsida > Solanales > Solanaceae > Lycium > Lycium barbarum. Next base: position 54,875,844 of record NC_083346.1, read on the forward strand.
GTACTCCTCGTCCTGCCCCGAAGAAGATTATTTCCTATCTCCGAGCGAAGAAATTAGTTAATAAAGGGTGTTTGGCCTACTTGGCCCATATTCATGATACTAGTGTTGATTCTACGTTGCTTGAGTCTGTGCCTGTTGTGAGCGAGTTCGCAGAGGTATTCCCTTTAGATTGACTTCTGTATCGAGCTAGAGTCGGGCACTCGCCCTATTTCTATTCCGCCATTAGGATGGCACCGGCCGAGTTGAGAGAGTTAAAGGAGCAATTGCAAGATCTTCTAAGTAAGGGTTTCATCAGACTGAGTCTCCCCTCGGGGCGCTCCCATGCTACATGTGAAGAAGAAAGATGGGACGATGAAGATGTCTATTGATTACCGCCAATTGAACAAGGTCACCATTCAAAATAAGTATCCTATTCCCCGTATTGATGACTTATTCGACCAGCTTCTGGGTGCTTCTGTGTTCTCCAAGATTGATTTGAGGTCAGGCTATCACCAGCTGAAGATTCGGGTCGAGGATATTTCGAAGACGATCGTTAGGACTCGTTATGGTTGTTACACCTCGAAAAATTCCCCTTACATGTACTGTGAATAGGACAACGAAGGTCAGAACGTATACGGTGTTTTGATGAGTAAGAAGTAGTATTCGACAACCCTAAACGAGAATTTAAAAGCATGGGAGATAAGGAAAGATAGTTGCTAAGAAAAGCAAATCATATATGGTGTATCGGGTAAGAATAATGAGCAACGATTTTGTGATGGCATAATGGTGTCTTAGAGAAGTGTAATAACGCCCTTTAGGTTGATGTTGAGATGTTAAACAAGTGCCAAGAAGGTTCCATAAGGATCGGAGATCAAACGAGGCAACGAGAACGAAAACGGAATCACTGGGCATTATACGGCCCAATCTACGGATCGTATAATTTATACCAGCCGTAGATTGGACCGTATAATTGGCCAAGAAGTCCACCAGCCACTGGACCAAATGTACGCCCATACATACGGTCCGTATAAATAGTACGGACCGTATGTTGGTCCGTATAATGTTGGTCGGCCAGCTTTTTAAATCACTTAAGGGATCATTTTTCCATTCCATCTTATTTCATCTTCCGCTCTCCACACTTCATGAACCATCTAGAAAACTCTCCACTCTTCCACTACAAGAGAAATCAAAGGAAAACAAAGATCACCAACAAAAAATCTATGGAACCAAGTGTATGAAACCTAATTGGAAGTCATCTCCTTTAAGAAATTCCAAAAGATGTGAAGAAGGGTTTTAGTGCTAGAGGAGTATTCTCATTCAAGGCTTGTTCAACCAACATATAAGGTATGTTTCTTGACTATACCATGTTGTTCAAGGTATTGGAAGGCTTAGATACTTGAATGTAGAAGAATATAGAAAATGGGCCATTACTGAGTAAATAGTGTCACAATTGAATGATAGTGGAATGGAATCATGAATGTTGACGCGTTATGGTTATGAATATGTTGTAAACGATGTTTAGACCATGAAATGAGTATTATATAAGAGAAAACGTGATAACGAGCTATAACCATTAAATGTGGAAAAAATGGAGAGAAATGGTGGATTTTACTTAATGTATATAAATGATGATTGTTGGTCTCAATATCGTGGATGTTGTTGAGAATGTTGGGAGTTGATATAGAATATGGGAAAAGTAGTAGAAATAAAGGAAATGCTGCCCAATTTTCCCTAGGAATCACAATGCGTTCTTGTAGTCGATTAACTAACGTTATCCCAAATTCTCTCGTGAAGGTAACGACGTGAAATCGGAGGAGAACAAGTGAACGATAGCTTAGCTAAATGACAAAGTTATGTGAGGCTAGTCCCTTTCTTTCTATGGCATGAATCTCATGATATGATTTCTCTTCCTTTCCATGATCCTCCTATATTCCGGGAAGCCAAGAGCCTAAGATCATGAATAGCTATATGAGTCAAAAGATATGATGTGACGTCCTTATAAAGTAAATGATGTCATTCCGTGTATCCACTCACCTTATATACTAATCCTTTCAAGGTGAGGCAGAATTGTCACGACCCAACCCCGTGGGCCGCGACTGGTATCCTAACTGGATACCCATACGTACCTACCTGACAGAATCGGCGTACCGGACAGAATATTTCAAATGGGTGTTTACAGATTCAAGCCAATACAGATACGGCGCACGCGAAAATATATATACATATGCATACTGAAACTTTTGCATAAGCCGATGAGGCTAACATAACAGACAGAGTCACAAAATCGTACGCACCTACCTGAACAGATGTAACCCGTAACCCACATACATATCTACAGGCCTCTAACAGACATACAGAGTCATATGACGGGACAGGGCCCCGCCGTACCCAGAGTTACCATACGTACAGAATATACATATGTCAGAAGATATATATACCAAAAGAACACGTTCCGGATCAAAGGAGCTCTCCAAAATAGCAGAATCTGTGCCCTAGACTGGCGGCGTATCACCGGGTGCGTCTGTACCTGCGGGCATGTAACGCAGCCCCCGAAGAACCGGGGGTCAGTATGAAAAATGTACCGAGTATGTAAAGCGAAAATATAACAACATAATCATAGTCTGAATCAGAAGTACAGAAATATAGCGAACAGAATCATAATCCAACAGACAGATAGAGGTATACCGGAGAGAGTCATAATTCAGACAGACAGACGGAAGTATACCGGACAGAATCATAATTTGAACGGACAACCGGAATCATAAGTCATACAGACAAACAAGATCAGAATCCATACGGACAGACATAATCATACATAGGGTACAGAAACGTGGTCACCACTCCTGCCTTTGGCGCCACAGCACATCGTATTTCAGATAATTTCATATCTTCGAACAACTCCATCACATAACACATCATATCATAACCACGGTAACCCCGGGGACAGATCACACGCCGAGAAACCGGACACATCATACTTCGTAATTCATATACACGGTAACCGGGGACGGACATATACCACAGTACTCCGGAACCGGACACATCATACTTCGGGATTCATACATGGGATCCGGCCCCCGACAAAGGGACTCGGCGGCCCATCCGGACGATATAAACCGGCCCGGGATTCGGTGAAAGGAATCGTAGCACATGCACGAACTGATTAATGAGAAACTACATACATACAGATCATTATACAAACCCAATCAAATTGAGGTAGGCCATATGGCGAGTCGAATCAGAGTATTTGGATAGTGTTCATAATACGCGCCTATATTCTACTTGGGAAGGCACGACAGATTATTGCCGAAATCAGATTTCCAGATATCAAAACCATTTCGTAGGATTTATATAAAAATAGTCATATCATGATCAGAATAATAGTCCAGATGTTACTTTTGAAAAAAAAAACGGACAGGAATAAGGCAATTTAGGTCATACAAGAGGTATCGGGACTCCGTGGGCCCACCTCGGACCAACCCGAGGCGACATACGTAAATTACTGATAATAGAACTTATGAGGTCATCCATAATCATTTGGAAGTATTCCGACTCCGTTTAGAAAAGTTTCGTACAAAAGTTCTCTTTAAAGGCATGTTATAAGGAAATGGTTTCAATCGTACTGAAGGAATTGGAGCGGATTTCCATCTCGAATTCCGAGGAACGGAGTCGTATTCAAGGCTCGTGGCCGAGCCTATTACATTCAGAACATGCCTAAGAATAAAGGGGAAGGCTTTACATACCTCAATTACGTCTTACGCTCGCTTGGTTTCGATTCCAATTTCGTCCAGAATCTACAAATGGTCAAGTTTGCCAAATGTCAAATTCAAGCTTTTCAATAATCCAAACTTATTACATACTTGCCTACCGAAATTTCGGCAGCATTTCCCGTATATATATATATCTTCCCCGAGACTCAGCTCGGCTCAATTTATCAACACAGCAACCCAGAAACAACATCAATAACAACAACAAGCATTACAAGACACCTAATATGGCCTTATTCATTACAAGTCAAGTTATCTCAATTTTTTTTTTGAACATGCAAAAATGCCAGATGTAACATCCTCCCCCCCTTTTAAAACATTCGTCCTCGAATGTTAAATTGACCTCATGGGGCGTCATACTACTTCGGGAGGGTTGTTTTTACAATTGTCCTTTGTTGACTTTCCAATATGGATTCTTTACCATTATGATGGAGTAATTCTTCACGTTACTGACTCATGTGCTTTCATAACGTATATTCTCATACCCCACACAGCCGCGGGGCCATGAACTATATTCTAGTAACAGATGAATGCTTTTCGCTCGTTCACAGACATTGTGTCCCTTCTCCCTTTCCTTCAAAGCTTTTCAGACATCATAATCAATATCACTTCTTGTTACACTCCTCAGTTCCTTACCACATTATCATAATCCCATGTCATACCAATCAGATTTATAATTGGGATCAGACGCATAGAAGCATATCGGACAGATTCGCAATCGGAGGCAAACGTATTAAACCATGGCGGATAGATTCGTAGTCAAAGTCAGATGTATGGGAGGGTATCAGACAGATCCGAGATCAGAGTCAGGCGTACAGAGATGTATCAGACAGATTCATTATCAGAATCAGACATACAGAGATGTATCGAACAGATCCGTAATCAGAGTCAGACATACAGAGTTATATCAGACAGATTCATATCCCGAGTCAATCGGACAGAGGTGTATCAGACAGAAACGTAATCGGACTCAGAAGTACAGGGGCGTATTAGGCAGAACCTTATCAAAGTCAGAAGTGCAGAAGTATATAACAGATAGAGTTTTGATTAGCATCAAACCACCCCTATTAAGGCTCCAGTGATTTACGAAAATTTCCCTTTGTCGATATTTCATTGTTCACCCTGACAATTATACCACAGATTATCTCGTCAAAATCTATTCACTCATTCACAAACTTGTTCGTCAGATTGTTATACAAATCGTCTTACGTGTCGCTTGTCGACTCTTTCGAAAGTTTTGCTAAATCGCATCTCTTATCCTTCATCTTTTCTAATATCCACACTTATCTTCTTTTCCAGATATCGCCGCACTAGACTAACTTATAAGGTAATCAGGGTTTATCCATTTTTTTTAACAACATTCATATCCTTACCTCCGCTTCGCTTCATGCATTCGGTTTAGTAAAACCTTTCGTCTATCACAACATTAGTCGCCGGGACTCAGCTCTTGATCTATATGGTCACCAGACGAAAATCATACACATACATATACATTTACTAATATCTTACTTGCGAACATCTCCGATCGTTATTCAAATTTGCTCATTTTCCCGAGCGATATTGCACCTTTTCTTTTCGCCCATTTAGTCTGCCTCGGTCTGCGCGACTCCTGTAAGGGCACTAGTTACTCCACACATTCTCTTTTCCTTTAGGTTACCCCAAATTTCCATTTATATCTATCATACTTACACTTGTGAAAATTTTTGCATTACTTCCCAGGGGGTCACCCATCCCAGAATTGCCCTGGCCTTAGCACGCTTAACCTCGAAACTTTCATGCATTTTGACGCGTTAGGGCTGGTATAATTTCGTCGACAGCCCCGCACGACCTTTGTCACATAATTCAGGGCAGATCGGGGTCTTAATAAATTTTCGGAAAATTCACATAGTGGGTCCCACCCCGGGCTAAACCATACAATTACCATATCGCTCTTCCGAATTCTCAATATCTATCAGGTTAAAAATTACCTTGCTCTTATTGATACCCAGAAGAAGAAAATCACATAATATGATAAAGTATAGCCCATTCATACACATATCCCTCAAGAAAAGATCACTGACATACCTGGGTGTGCGCTTGAAGACGCTCCTGGGTCCTGCCGGCCGGTCAAAGCAAATACGCGGTTCGAAGGACCGCTGTAACCAGAAGCTGCACCTCGACCTCGGCCACGACTCGCTGGGGCTGGCGCTGGTGCTGGTGCTCCTCGCCTTGTGGGGCGTATGGCTGCCGAAGGAGAAGATGAGCCAGCAATTGACCTGGTAAGCTGGGCTGAACCACCTGGACCACCCTATACGGACACTCTCTCATCGTATGGCCTTGTCGGCCACAAGAAAAGCAGGCACCAGTGGCACGATAACACTCACCAAGGTGACGCCTACTGCAATAAGGACACCGAGGTATGGATGGCCCCATCTGACTGAAACTCCTATTTACTTGCGAACTCGAAGCCATGGAGTTCTGTCCCGAGAACTGTGGGGGCGTACTGTGTGCTGGCTGGGACGAATACCTGTTACCCTGCCGCTGAGAAAACTCACTCTGAAATCCCCCTGAATACCCGGCCGATCTGGTTCTCTTAGGTCGGCCCCTGTCGTGGCCCCTATCAGGCCGACGTTCCCTACGTCGGTCCTCCATGCCCTGGGCGTGCGCCTGCACCTGGGCAATATGCATCCCTGGCTGAGAAGCCACCGCCAGGCAGCTATCGATCAAATAGTCATCCAGCCCCATCACATATCGGTGCACCCTATCGGCCATATCCGCTACTATAGCGGGTGCATACCTAGCCAGTGAGTCGAACTCTAGGCTATACTCTCGAACACTTCTACCATTTTGTTTCAGATGCAAGAATCGATCAACCCTGGCTCTCCGTAGCTCTGGAGGTAGAAAATGACCCAGAAAGGCCTGAGTGAACTCGACCCATACCGCTGGGGCAGCACCGTCACCATTGGATAGCTGCCAGGACTCGTACCAGTTCGCCACTACCTCATATAACCGATACGAAGCCAACTCGACGGACTCAGTCGGCGAAGCCTTAATTAACCGTATCGTGCTCTCTATCTTTCTGATAAACTCCTGGGGGTCCTCCTCGAGTTTTGTCCCGAAGAATTCTGGAGGATTACATGTCAAGAACTCACGAGCCCTGGAGCTTTCATACCTGTCCGAACGACCACCCCCAAATCCATGCCTACGAACCTGCTCCGTCATCAGTGTGGTCAATAACTGAACCGCATCTCGCATAGCCCTGTCCTCCGCCCCTGGCTGTGGAGCTGGAGGCTCGGTCACTGGAACCCTGGGAGCTCGCGGTGGACCGTCCCCTGATCAGCAGCTTCTGCAGCTCCGATCTCCTCCGGTAAGAGGGGTGTAACAGATCCGTCTGACGGTTCATCCTCAAGCGCAAGCCGCGCACTGGCCTTGGTAACTCTCTGGGCCCGGCTGGTTTCTCCTATCTCAACCCCCGTTTTGCCCTTCTGGGCAGCTGTTGCTTTCCTCGGAGGCATCGCTGAAAACATAACAGATCGTCAGGAGGGAATCATCCTACTAATACAGTTCAATCGCACGATCTAAGATCCAGAGAAGGGTAACATCCTAGATGTCCTGTAGCCTCCTGTTTATAGATGTAGTGCACAACACATCGATAAACAAGACTCTACTAGACACGGCCTGTAGACATACCGAGGACTAACCGCTCTGATACCACTTCTATCACGACTCAACCCCGTGGGCCGCGACTGGTATCCTAACTGGATACCCATACGTACCTACCTGACAGAATCGGCGTACCAGACAGAATATTTCAAATTGGTGTTTACAGATTCAAGCCAATACAGATACGACGCGCGCGAAAATATATATACATATGCATACTGAAACTTTTGCATAAGCCAATGAGGCTAACATAACAGACAGAGTCACAAAATCGTACGCACCTACCTGAACAGATGTAACCCGTAACCCACATACATATCTACAGGCCTCTAACAGACATACAGAGTCATATGACGGGACAGGGCCCCGCCATACCCAGAGTTACCATACGTACAGAATATACAGATGTCAAAAGATATATATACCAAAAGAACACGCTCCGGATCAAAGGAAAGCTCTCCAAAATAGCAGAATCTGTGCCCTAGACTGGCGGCGTATTACCGGGTGCGTTCGTACCTGCGGGCATGTAATGCAGCCCCCGAAGAACCGGGGGTCAGTACGAAAAATGTACCGAGTATGTAAAGCGAAAATATAACACCATAATCATAGTCTGAATCAGAAGCACAGAAATATAGCGAACAGAATCATAATCCAATAGACAGACAGAGGTATACCGGACAGAGTCATAATTCTGACAGATAGACGGAAGTATACCGGACAGAATCATAATCCGAACGGACAACCAGAATCATAAGTCATACAAACAGACAGGATCAGAATCCATACGGACAGACAGAATCATACATAGGGTACAGAAACGTGGTCGCCACTCCTGCCTTTGGCGCCACAGCACATCGTATTTCAGATGATTTCGTATCTTCGAACATCTCCATCACATAACACATCATATCATAACCACGGTAACCCCGGGGACAGATCACACGTCGGGAAACCGGACACATCATATTTCGTAATTCATATACACGGTAACCGAGGACGGACATATACCACAGTACCCCGGAACCGGACACATCATACTTTGAGATTCATACATGGGACCCGGCCCCCGACAAAGGGACTCGGCGGCCCATCCGCACGATATAAATCGGCCCGGGATCCGGTGAAAGGAATCGTAGCACATGCACGAACTGATTAATGAGAAAATACATACATACAAATCATTATACAAACCCAATCAAATTGAGGTTGGCCATATGGCGAGTCGAATCAGAGTATTCAGATACTGTTAATAATACGCGCCTATATTCTACTTGGGAAGGCACGACAGATTATTGCCGAAATCAGATTTCCAGATATCAAAACCATTTCGTAGGATTTATATAAAAATAGTCATATCATGATCAAAATAATAGTCCAGATGTTACTTTTGAAAAAAACGTACAGGAATAAGGCAATTTAGGTCATACAAGAGGTATCGGGACTCCGTGGGCCCACCTCGGACCAACCCGAGGCGACATACGTAAATTACTGATAATAGACCTTATGAGGTCATCCATAATCATTTGGAAGTATTCCGACTCCGTTTAGAAAAGTTTCGTACAAAAGTTCTCTTTAAAGGCATGTTATAAGGAAATGGTTTCAATCGTACTGAAAATATTGGAGCGGATTTCCCTCTCGAATTCCGAGGAACGGAGTCGTATTCAAGGCTCGCGGCCGAGCCTATTACATTCAGAACATGCCTAAGAATAAAGGGGAAGGCTTTACATACATCAATTGCGTCTTACGCTCGCTTGGTTTCGATTCCAATTTCGTCCAGAATCTACAAATGGTCAAGTTTGCCAAATGTCAAATTCAAGCTTTTCAATAATCCAAACTTATTACGTACTTGCCTACCGAAATTTCGGCAGCATTTCCCGTATATATATATCATCCCCGAGACTCAGCTCGGCTCAATTTATCAACACAGCAACCCAGAAACAACATCAATAACAACAACAAGCATTACAAGACACCTAATATGGCCTTATTCATTACAAGTCAAGTTATCTCAATTTTTTTTTTTGAACATGCAAAAATGCCAGATGTAACAAGAATGCTCGTGAATGTTCATAATGGAATCGAGGGTCCACAACCTTATGTCACCTCGATAACATACAGTTGTTCTAGAGTCCTCATGCATGTACGATGATAAGCATATTATGATAAGCATGTTATTATAAGTATTTTATGATGAGCATGTCATTATCATATTACACCGTGCCTAGTTGGTCGGGCAGTCACCGCTAAGGCGGGCAGCTATGTTATACACCATGGCCAAATGGCATGGGCAGACACCACTAGTGGGCAGCATGAGATGGTACCCCGGACGCGGGAGGCCTGGACGCAGGCTAATGTTATTAATTATCACACCGCACCTATATGGTCGGGCAGTTTACTTGCACATATACATATTATGCATACATGAGATGATGATGAGCATAAAGTAAGTCAGCATGCATTACTTCCTATATGATTCACAGTCAGATACAGTTGCTCCATATTTGATACTTCTCTTTTTTCTTTGATGTATTGTTATTGTTCATGCCTCTCATACTCAGTACAACATTCGTACTGACGTCCGTTTTCTTTTGACGCTATGTTCATGCCCACAGGTAGACAGGGAGGTGAGCTCGATCCAGATTCTTAGTAGCTGTCAGCTGATAGAGAGCACTCCATCGTTCGGAGGTGCTTATGATTACTCTTTTGGTGCATATGTATATTTCGGGCATGACGGAGCCTTGTCCCGTCTAGATGTATAGTATGTCAGTAGAGGCTCGTAGATGCGCAGTGTGGGTAGTATGGTCTCACATTTTTCATGTGTTATGTATATTGTATTTTGATGGCCGAGGGGCACATCTATATAAAAGTATTTATGTTCTCATATGAAATATGACTTTCCCATGTTTTGATTATAAAAGTAATAAAAGAGCATTAAACGAGCAAGATGAGTGATAGCATGAGCCACTCGGTGGTTAGCCCCGGGTACCCGTCGCGGCCCTAGCTGGGTCGTGACAAAAGTGGTATCAGAGCAGTTCATCCTAGGAAGTGTCTACGAGCCGTGTCTAGTAGAGTCTTGTTTATGGTATGTTGCGCCCCATACTAATAAACAAGAGGCTACAAGGTATTTAGGAATATGACCATCTTTCTTCTTATTAGATCGTGCGATAGAGCCATACATAAGACTTTATTTTTCCTAAAAGTGTGTTGTGCTTTCAGAATGCCGCCAAAGCGAAAAGCTACAGCCGCCCAGAAGGGTAAAGCTATGACAACAAGGCGGGCGGAAAGAGTGCCTCTGATGAATGTAGAAGGTGACGAATCATAAAATGAGGCCCCGCCCAATGTAGAAAGAGCAAGGAGGGGCCTCGGCTCCGATTCCTCCAGCGGGTGCTTCGGGTCAACAAGTGACCGAGGCCATACATTTATTGACACAATTGGTTGCCGCTCAGGCACAACGATAGAATGCAGGCCCGAGCGATTGTTATGCTAGTATGAGAGCCCGTGATTTTATGACTCTAAATCCTCTGGAGTTCTTTGGGTCGAAGCCGGATGAAGATCCGCAAAAATTCATTGATGAAATGTTGAGGACCTTGACGATTATTCATGCTTCTGAGACCGAATCCGTGGAGTTGGCCTCTTATAGACTCCACGACGTGGCGGTATTATGGTACAACAATTGGATGGCATCAAGAGGAGAGAATGCGCCTCCTCCGGTTTGGCAGGAATTTGTGGTTGCCTTTATTCGTCATTACTTGCCACCCGAGACCCGCCGAGCTAGAGCGGACAGGTTCTTGAATTTAAAGCAAGGAAACTTGTGTGCCTGAAAGTATAGTATGCAATTCAATTCCTTGGCTAGATATGCTCCTACTATGGTGGCCGACATGGGAGATCGGGTCCATAGATTTGTGAGTAGGTTGGGGCCACATTTGTTTAGAGATTGTCTGATGGCCTCTTTGTAAGAAAGGGATGGATATTTCCCGAATAAGGGCCCATGCTCAGAATCTCGAGGAACGACAACAGCTGCAAAGAAGTGATCGTGATAGTGACAGAAGACAAGGTAAGAGGGCTAGATCTATGGGAGCGAGCAGTGAATATAGAGGGGGACCGAGACAGATGCACTCTAGACACTCAGGTCAGTCAGCGACTAGTGCGCCTCCCAGATTCTCAGATAGGAGGTTTGATCGTTCTTTTCAGTCAGGACAGGGCCAAAGTTCGAGGTCCTCAGATTCTCAGTTCAGGGGAGATTAAAGTCAGCGGAGACCTCCAGTACCGCGGTGTAACCAGTGCGGTAGATTGCATTCTGGGCAGTGTCGTCAGGGTTCGGATGCATGTTATGCCTGCGGGCAAGTTGGCCATATGATGAGAGATTGTCCTTCCGCGAGAGGTAGAGTTGGGACTCAGCCTACAGGATCAGCAGCTGGGTCTTGTTCAGTACGCCCGACAGCACAGACTTCTCAGACTACAGTAGGTAGAGGGGGAACATCTACTTCAGGTGCTGTTCAGCCCCGCGTATATGCTTTAGCTGGGCGACAGGATCTTGAGTCTTCCCCAGATGTTGTCATAGGTACATTGACTATATTTTCCCGTGATGTATATGCTTTGATCGATCCAGGTTCTACTTTCTCTTATGTCACTCCGTATGTTTCTGATTGTATTGGGGTGAAATCTGAGCCATTTAAACCTTTTGAAGTATTCACTCTGGTGGGTGATCCGATAATAGCGAGCAAAGTGTACAAAAATTGCGTCATTGTGATATGTGATCGCCAGACTAAAGCCGATTTGATTGAGCTTGAAATGATAGATTTCGATATAATTATGGGTATGGATTGGTTGGCCTCATGTTATGCTAATGTTGATTGCCGAACAAAAATGGTTCGATTTTAATTTCTGGGAGAGCCCGTACTTGAATGGAAGGGTAACACAGCATCCCCAAAGGGTAGGTTTATTTCCTACCTCAAGGCAAGAAAGATGATAGCTAAAGGTTATATTTATCATCTAGTTCGGGTTCATGACATCGAGGTAAAGTCGCCAGCTTTCCAATCTCTTCCGGTGGTGAATGAATTCCCCGACGTATTTCTAGACGAACTTTCAGGTATTCCTCCTGAAAGGGAAATTGATTTCACTATTAATGTGTTACCGGACACTGAGCCTATTTCTATTCCTCCCTATCGAATGGCTCCGGCAGAATTGAAAGAGGTGAAGGCACAGTTGAAGGACTTGCTTGAAAAGGGGTTTATAAGGACCAGTTCATCACCGTGGGGAGCGCCAGTCTTGTTTGTGATAAAGAAGGACGGATCTCTACGGATGTCCATCGATTACAGACTGCTGAACAAGGTAACAATAAAGAACAAGTATCCCCTCCCAAGAATTGACGATTTGTTTGATCAATTACATGGTGCTAAGTGGTTCTCCAAGATAGATCTGAGATCTGGTTATCATCAAGTGAGAATTAGAGAAGAGGATATTCCCAAAACAGCCTTCAGAACGAGGTATGGCCACTACGAGTTCCGAGTGATGTCGTTTGGGTTGACAAATGCCCCGGCGGTGTTCATGAATTTAATGAATAATGTGTTCAGGCCATTCTTGGATCTCTTCGTGATAGTATTTATCTATGATATTCTGGTGTATTCTCACACAGAATCAGAACATGCAGATCATCTAAGAATTGTCCTTGGCATTCTCCGAGCTCGCGAATTATATGCAAAATTTTCAAAGTGCGAGTTCTGGCTAAATTCTGTGGCATTTCTAGGTCATTTTATTTCAGATGATGACATCCGAGTCGACACTCAGAAAATAGAAGTTGTGAAGACTTGGACAAGGCCTACAACGCCTATGGAAGTTCGTAGTTTCCTGGGTTTGGCGGGATATTATAGAAGATTTGTAGAGGGCTTCTCGTCTATTTCAGTTCCATTAACGAAGCTAACCCAGAAGTCGGCGAAATTTCAGTGGAACGATGTTTGTGAGCGTAGTTTCCAAGAGTTGAAAGACAGATTGACTTCAGCCCAGTGTTAACACTTCCAGAAGGGCCAGAAGGCTATGTTGTATATTGTGACGCTTCCGGTGTGGGACTAGGATGTGTATTGATGCAGCATGGCAAAGTTATTGCATATTCCTCGAGACAATTGCAGAAACATGAAAAGAATTATCCAACTCATGATCTCGAATTGGCTGCGGTTATTCATGCCTTGAAGATATGGAGACACTATTTGTATGGTGTGCATGTCGATATTTATACAGATCACAAGAGTCTCCAGCATATTTTCAAACAGAAGGAGTTAAATCTGCGGCAAAGGCGATGGTTAGAATTACTGAAGGATTACGATGTGAATATTCTATATCATCCCGGAAAAGTGAATGTGGTAGCCGATGCGCTTAGCCGTCTATCAATGGGTAGTTTGTGTGAAGTTCCTTCAGAAAAACAAGAAATGGTTCGTGAGCTCCATCGGCTAGCAAATCTCGGAGTACGTGCAATTGATTCAGGTAGCACAAGTATTAGCATCAATGACCCCACAGTGTCCTCTTTGAGTATAGAAGTGAAGGAACGACAATATGAAGATTCTCAGTTAAGCCATTACCGAGACCTATCTCATGAAAAAAAGAAGTCTCCATTTCAAGTTTCCATATATGGGGTCCTTAGATAACAGGGCAGGCTATGCGTACCGGATGTGGAAAATTTACGCCAACGAATTTTAGAGGAAGCACACTATTCTAGGTATTCTATTCATCCGGGTGCGACCAAGATGTATCATGACTTCAAATCACTGTATTGGTGGGATGGCATGAAACGGGACATAGCGGAATTTGTAGCTCAATGTCCAAATTGTCAACAAGTAAAGGCCTAACATCAGAAGCCAGGGGGCTTATTACAGGCAATGGAGATTCCTACATGGAAATGGGAAGAAATTAATATGGATTTCATTGTAGGATTACCTCGCTCCCGAGGCAAATACGATTCTATATGGGTGATCGTGGATAGATTAACCAAAGCAACTCACTTTCTTCAAGTCAGGACCACATATTCAGTGGAAGATTATGCTAGGTTGTACTTGAAAGAAATTGTGCGACTTCATGGAATTCCTTTGGCTATTATTACAAATAGAGGGGCACAGTTTACAGCTATGTTTTGGAAGTCCTTCCAGGAAGGTCTAGGTACCCAAGTCAAGCTTAGTACGGTGTTTCATCCACAGACGGATGGACAAGATGAACGTACTATTCAGACCTTGGAGGATATGCTACGAGCGTGTGTGTTGGATTTTGGCGGTAGTTGGGATGAGCATTTACCCCTTATAGAATTCGCATACAACAATAGCTACCATTACGGTATTCGAATGGCTCCATATGAAGCTTTGTATGGAAGCAAATGTAGATCTCCAATTGGATGGATTGAGACCGGAGAGACACAATTAATAGGCCCCGACTTGATTCAACAAGCAGTCGAAAAAGTCAAGGTCATACGATATCGATTATTGATAGCCCAAAGTCGCCAAAAGTCTTATGCGGACAATTGCCGACGAGACTTGGAATTCCAGGCCAATGATTGGGTATTTTTGAAGGTATCGCCAATGAAAGGGGTAATGAGATTTGGTAGAAAGGGGAAGTTGAGCCCGAGGTACATTGGACCCTATCGAGTCGTTAGTAAGGTGGGTCGTGTAACCTACAAACTAGACCTGCCTTCAGAGCTTGAGTCCATACATCCAGTTTTTCATGTTTCGATGCTCCGCAAGTGCATTGGAGACCCAACAAGAATAGTTCTGGTTGGTGACATTCAAGTGACAGAGAAATTGACATATGAAGAAGTGTCGGTTGCTATTTTAGATAGACAAGTGCGAAGACTTCGGAACAAAGAGGTTGCTTCAGTCATGGTTCTATGGCGGAATAACAATAGGGAAGAAATGACTTGCGAACCAGAAGAGAATATGAAAACCAAATATCCGCATTTATTCCAACCCCCAGAGGAGATTCAAGATGCAACGTCGACGAGATGAGGTACGTATGCTTCATTTTATACTGTTGGTCGTGTGTGGCCATAGATATGTTGATATTATGATGCAGCCCTGTGAGGCGATGATATTATGGGTTGTTGTGACGGGTTGGTAGTGCCCAATTACAGGGCAAACCCTGGCGAAATATTCGTAGAATCCCGAGTGTTTAACATTCGAGGACGAATGTTCCAAATGGGGGGTAGGATGTTACACCTCGAAAAATTCCCCTTACATGTACTGTGAATAGTAAAATGAAGGTCAGGACGTATACGGTGTTTTGATGAGTAAGAAGTAGTATTCGATGACCCTAAACGAGAATTTAAAAGCATAGGAGATAAGGAAAGATAGTTGCTAAGAAAGACAAACCATATGTGGTGTATCGGGTAAGAATAACGAGCAACGATTTTGTGATGGCATAATGGTGTCTTAGAGAAGTGTAATAACGCCCTTTAGGTTGATGTTGATATGTTAAACAAGTGCCAAGAAGGTTCCATAAGGATCGGAGATCAAACGAGGAAACGAGAACGAAAACGGATTCACTGGGCATTATACGGCCCAATCTACGGACCGTATAATTTATACCAGCCGTAGATTGGACCGTATAATTAGCCAAGAAGGCCACCACCCACTGGACCAAATTTACGCCCATACATACGGTCCGTATAAATAGCACGGACCATATGTTGGTGCGTATAATGTTGGTCGGCCAGCTTTTTAAATCACTTAAGGGATCATTTTTCCATTCCATCTTATTTCATCTTCCACTCTCCACACTTCAAGAACCATCTAGAAAACTCTCCACTCTTCCACTACAAGAGAAATCAAAGGAAAACAAAGATCACCAACTTCCACCAAAATCCAGCACACATGCCCGTAGCATATCTTCCAAGGTCTTAATAGTACGCTCGGCTTGTCCGTCAGTCTACGGGTGAAATGTCGTGCTAAGCTTCACTTGAATTCCTAGGCCTTCTTGAAAGGACTTCCAAAACTTAGCTGTAAACTGTGCTCCTCTATCTGTAATAATAGATAATGGTATCCCATGGAGTAGCACAATTTCTTTGAGATACAACCTCGCATAGTCTTCTGCTGAGTAGGTAGTTCTGACTGGAAGAAAATGAGCTGCCTTTGTTAATCTGTCCACGACCACCCATATAGAATCATACCTACCTCGAGAACGAGGTAACCCCACGATGAAATCCATGTTGATCACTTCCCATTTCCAAGTAGGGATTTCTATTGCTTGCAATAAGCCTCCTGGCTTCTGATGTTCAACTTTTACTTGTTGGCAATTTGGGCATTGCGCTACAAATTCTGCTATATCTCTCTTCACGCCATCACACCAATATATTAACTTGAGATCATGATACATTTTGGTTGCACTTGGGTGAATAGAATATCGAGAACAATGTGCCTCTTCTAAAATTCATCGGCGCAATTCTACTACATTCGGCACACATAGCCTGCCTCGGTATATAAGAATTCCATCCATAGGAACTTCAAATGAAGACTTCTCTTTCCCATAAGATGTGTCTCTATAACGACATAATTGAGGAACTTCATATTGTCGTTCTTTCACCTCCATATCCAAGGACGAAATTGTGGGATTATTGATGCTAATCCCCATATTTTCCGAATCGATTACACGTATTCCAAGACTAGCTAGTTGGCGGAGCTCATGAACCATCTCTTTCTTGTCCGGAAGGATTTCACATAAACTGCCCATCGATCGGCGGCTAAGCGCATCGGCTACTACATTCGCTTTTCCGGGGAGATACAATATGTTCACATCATAATCTTTTAACAATACTAACTATCGCCTCTGCCGCAGGTTCAACTCCTTTTGCTTGAAAATGTATTGAAGACTTTTGTGATCTATATAGATACCAACATGCACATAATACAAATAATGCCTCCATATTTTTAATGCACGAATAACCGTAGCCAATTTGAGATCATGAGTTCGGTAATACTTTTCATGTTTCCGTAATTGTCTCGAAGCATATGCAATCACTTTTCCATGCTGCATCAGTACACATCCTAGTCCAACACCGGAAGCGCCATAAAACACAACATAGCCATCTGGCCCTTCTGGAAGTGTTACGACCGGGGCTGAGGTCAATCTGCCTTTCAACTCTTGGAAACTACGGTCACAAGCATCATTCCATTGAAATATGGCTGACTTCTGGGTTAGCTTCGTCAATGGGGCTGAAATAGATGAGAAGCCCTCTACGAACCTTCTATAATAACCTGCAAAACCCAGAAAACTACGAACTTCTATAGGCGTCGTAGGCCTTGGACAAGTCTTCACAGCTTCGATTTTCTGAGTGTTGACTCGAATGCCATTATTTGAAATAACATGGCCCAGAAATGTCACAGAATTTAACCAAAACTCGCACTTTGAAAATTTTGCATATAACTCCCGGGCTCGAAGAATGCCAAGAACAATTCGCAAATGATCTGCATGTTCTGATTTCGTGCGAGAATATACCAGAATATCATCAATAAATACTATCACAAATAGATCCAAAAGAGGCCTGAATACGTTGGTCATCAAATTCATAAACACGGCCGGAGCATTAGTAAACCCAAATGACATCACTCTAAATTCATAATGACCATATCTCGTTCTGAAAGCTGTCTTGGGAATATCTTCTTCTCTAACCCTCACTTGATGATAACCCGACCTCAAATCTATTTTATAAAACCACTTGGCACCTTGCAATTGATCGAATAAGTCATCAATCCTGGGTAGAGGATATTTGTTCTTTATCATCACCTTGTTCAATTGCCTATAATCGATACACATTCGTAGAGAACCGTCATTATTTCTCATGAACAAAACCGGTGCTCCCCGCGGTGATGAACTGGGTCTAATAAACCCCTTTTCAAGCAAATCTTTCAACTATGCCTTTAACTCTTTCAACTCTACCGGTGCCATTCGATGCGGAGGAATAGAAATAGGCTTGGTGTCCGGCAACACATCCATAGCGAAGTCGATCTCTCTTTCTGGAGGAAGTCCTGGAAGCTCATCAGGAAATACATCTGGGAATTCATTCACTACTGGAACGGATCCGAAAGTTGGTAACTTTACCTCGGTGTCATGAACCCGAACTAAGTGATAAATATAGCCCTTGGATATCACCTTTCTTGCCTTAAGATAGGAAATAAACCTACCTTTTGGTGATGCTGCATTACCCTTCCATTCAAGCACGGGCTCTCCCGGAAATTGAAATCGAACCGCTTTCAATCGGCAATCAACATTAGCATAGCACGATGCCAACCAATCCATGCCCATAATAACATCACAATCTAACATTATCACGGGATCACCAACCGGAGTAGACACCTCAAAAGGTTTGATAGGCCCAAGTTTCACCCCAATACAACCAGCAACATATGAAGTAATATAAAAGAATGTAGAACATGGATCTATCATTGCATACACATCAGGGGAGAATATAGACAATATACTGGTAACCACATTCGGAGAAGACTCGAGATCCTGTCATCCCGCTAAAGCGTAAACACGGGGCTCAGTGGCACCTGAAGTAGATGCTGCCCCTCTGCCTCTACCTCGACCTGCTGACATCTGGGGAGTCTGTCCTACCCGCCGTACTGATGAGGAACCAATTGCTGAGCCTTTGGGCTGAACCCCACCTCTACTATACCGCGAGGGACAATCTCGCATCAAATTCCCAGTCTGTCCACAAGCATCCGTGTCCTGACGACATGGCCCTGAGTGTAACTTCCAGCACTGGCTACATCGTGCAACTGGTGGTCTCCTCTGACTGTAATCACCCCAAAACTGAGAACCCGAAGCTCTTGAACTCTGACCTTGTCCTGAAGGAAAAGAGCGATAAAATCCCCTATCCGCGAATCGTGGAGGTGCACTAGTCGCTGACTGACCTGAGTGTCGGGAATAGGTCTACCTCGACCCCCCTCTATAATCACTACCTGTGCCCATAGATCTAGCCCTTTTGCTTTGTCTTCTATCACTGTCATGATCACCCCTTTGTGGTTGTTGTCGTCCCTCTAAGTTCTGGGCATGGGCTTGTATTCGAGAAATATCCATCCCTTCTTGCCAACAGGCCGTCAAGCAGTCCTTAAACAAATGTGGCCCCAAGCCACTCACAAATCGTTGTACACGATCTCCCATGTAGGCAACCGTAGTCGGAGCATACCTAGCCAATGAATTAAATTGCATGTTATACTCCCGGGCACTCATATTTCCTTGCCTCAAATGTCGAAATCTATCCGCTCTAGCTCGGCGGACCTCGGGTGGCAAATAGTGACGAATAAATGCATCCACGAATTCTTGCCAAACCGGAGGAGACGCATTTTGTCCCCTTGAGAATACCCAGTTGTTGTACCATAAAACTTCCACATCCCGGAGTCTATAAGATGCCAACTCCATGGATTCGATCTCGGAGGCATGGACAATCTTCAAGGTCCTCAACATCTCATCTACAAAACTTTGCCGATCTTCATCCGGCTTAGACCCGAAAAATTTCGGAGGATTTAGACTCATAAAATCACGGGCCTTGGTGCTTGCTTCCCGAGGTTGTGCCTGTACGGCGACCAATTGTGTCAATAACTGGATGGCCTCGGTCATTTGTTGACCCGAAGCAACTAGTGGAGGAATTGGAGCTGGGGCTCCTCCTTGTTCTTCCACATTATGCGGGGTAGAAGAAGTATTGGATAAGGCCTCATTATGTGATTCGACTTCTTCTACATTCATCGGGAGCTCTCTTTCTACCCGCCTCTTTGCCGTAATCTTTCCCTTCTGGGCGGCTGTAGGCTTTACCTTTGGCGGCATTCTGAAATCATAACACACTATTAGGGAGGATAAAATCTTAAACATGGCTCTATCGCACGATCTCATGAGACGAAAGATGGTCATTTTTCCTAAATGCCCTGTAGCTTCATGTTTATTGATGTGGCGCGTAACACACCTTAAATAAGACTCTACAAGACACGGCTCGTAGACACTTTGCAGGACTGACCTACTCTGATACCACATTTGTCACGACCCATCTAGGGGCCACGACGGGTACCCAGGGTTAACTACCGAGCACCGCTCGCTCCACTACTCATCATGCTCATTAACTACTTTTTTATCGGTTTTACAGTCAAATCATAAGAAAGTTATATTTCATTTGTAAACATAAATAGTTTCATATACATAAGCCTCTTTAGGCTATCAAAAATAATATATATATACAATTATACCATAGTGACTTTATCCGACCACATATCCCACATTGAGTATCTACGAGCCTCTACTGGAGTACAAGACACATAGACGGGACAGGACCCCGTCAAGCCCAATATATACAAATATACACAAAAGAATAATTAAGCACCTCCGGAACAAAGGAGTTCTTTCAATCGGCTAACAGCTCCTACGACTCTGGCTCAAGCTCTCGTCCCTGTCTACCTGTGGGCACGAACACATCGTCCAAAGAAAACGGACGTCAGTACGAACATTGTACTGAGTATGTAAGGCAAGATTGAAATAATTATAATAGAAGGACAGTGAGCCATAAGAGAAAGATATAACCTGCAAGAGTGTCACAAGTAATTACATTTTGTACATATATAACATTTTACATGATCATGGTACGTAAGTCATCACATCACATATCTCATCACATCACATGTCTCGTCATATCACACATCTCATCACATCACATAACATATCACATCCTTATGCCGCGTCCGGGTAACTATCGTATGCCGCCCACTAGTGGTGATCATGCCCGGCCCTCTACGCTCGGTGTAACATCGCAGCCCGCCTTAGCGGTGACATGCCCGGCCATCTAGGCACGGTGGAATCTCATCGTCACAAAATCAATCATTACCCGTCACTATTACACATTCCATGAACGTATCATATTGTTATCATAGCTTGGCATATTCACACATAGCATAGGCATATTATAAGCTAAGATCATTAATCATCTTATAGACATATCACGACTTAGCATTATTTCACGTTTAGCATTAGGAGTATACATTAGTCTTTGAAAACAACCATAGTTATGTCGGGGTGACGTAAGGTCGTAAACCCCCGAATATATTATGAACATTTCTGAGTACTTTTCCTCAACTTGAAGGAAATAGTGCATAAGGTGAGTATTAACAACAATGACATCACTAGCGTCATGGGATCATCATATCATGAACTATCGAATCTCTATACTTTAACTCATCATCATCATCATCATGCTCGTATGTAATTTAGTATATTTAAGGACTCATAAGTTCCATCATATAGGAGGATCATGGAATGCTTGAAAGATTCATGCCTTTGAAGGAAGGGATAAACCTTACATACCTTTGACGTTTAACTAAGCTATCGCTTGCGTGTTCTCCTTTAATGCACTCGTTCTACCTTCAAGAGAATTTATATAGTCATTAGCTAAGAAATTATAAGAACGGGCTTTCTAAAGCTAGGAAAAATTGGACAACACTTCCTTTGTTTATACTACTCTCCCCATATTCTATATCAACTCCCAACACTCACAATATAGCAATCAACAATCATCATTCATATACAATGACCATAATCCACCATTTCTCTTCATTTCTCCACATTCATGGTTTTAGCTTACTATCGCATTTTCTTGTATATAATACGTATTCCATGGCCTAAATGTCATTTATGACGTATTCATACTCACAACACACCAACATTTATGATTCAATCCAACTACTATCCAAACATGGCACTATTCACTCATTAATGACCCATTTCCTATGTCTTTCTACAATTCAAGTATCTTAATCTTCCATTACCTTAAACAACGTGGTTTAGTCATGAAACGTACCTTAGATGATGGTTGAACAAGTTTTGAGTGGAGTTTCCCCTCTAGCACCAAAACCTTACTTCACCTCTTTTGGTTTTCTTTAAGGAAGACTAACATTACTTGGGTTTCATACACTTTGATTCTTAGATTTGGTGTTGTTGATCAATGATTTCCTTTGATTTTCTTGTGGATGGATCTTGGAGAGTATTCTAGAGTGTTCTTGTCTTGTGGAGTGGAGGATGGAATAAAAATGAAATAAGAAGGGTCCCTTATATTAAAAACACAAGGCTGGCCGAACCACTTTATACAGACCAACATACGGTCCGTATAATTTTTACTAACCGTATGTTGGGATCGTATATTTGGTCCAGTGCGCCATGTTATTATGGACTGGATCTACGGACTGGACATATGTTCCATGAATATTATACGGCCAGTATGTCTGGCAGTATGTTGTCCAGTTCTCCGGAACTTGCTTTCGTCGACTCGTTTGATCTCCAATCCTTATGGAACCTTCTTGGCCCTTGTTTAACATCTCAATACGAATCTAAGGGAAGTTATTACTTGTCTCCAAGACATCATTATGCCATCATTGACTCGTTCCTCGAATTTCTTATCCGATACACAACTTATGGTTCGCTTTCCTTGGCAACTTTCTTTCCTTGCGTTATATGCCTTTGGAATCTCATCGAGGATCATCAAATACTATTTTTTGCTCATCAAAACATCACGTACGCTATGTCCTTTGTTAGCCTATTCACTGTACATATACAATGGATTTTCCGAGGTGTAACATTCTTCCCCCCTTTTCGAACATTCGTCCTCGAATGTTAAACACTCGGGATTCTACAAAAGTTTCGCCTGAGTTTCCCCTGTAACTTGGCACTACTAACCTATCACAACAACCGATAATATCATCGCCTCATAGGGCTGCATCACAATATCGACATATCTATGGTCACACACGACCAAGAGCATAAAGATAAAGCGTACATACCTTATATCATTGGCGTTTCATCTTGTATCTCCTCTGGGGGTCGAAATAAGTGCAGGTACTCGGACTTCATCTTCTCTTCCACTTCCCAAGTCATTTCTTCCCGATTGTTGTTTCGCCATACGACGTTTACTGAAGCTACCTCTTTATTTCGAAGTCTTCGCACTTTCCTGTCTAGAATAGCAATAGGCACCTCTTCATAGGTTAGCCTTTCTGTCACTTGCACATCATCTATCGGGACAATATTTGTGGGATCTCCAACACACTTGCGCAGCATCGAAACATGGAAAACTGGATGAATTGATTCAAGTTCCGAAGGAAAGTCCAATTCATAGGCCACATGACCCACCTTGCGGATAACTCTATAGGGTCCAATGTATCTAGGACTTAGCTTTCCCCTCTTGCCAAATCTCATCACCCCTTTCATTGGCGATGCTTTCAAAAATACCCAATCATTAACCTGGAATTCCAAGTCTCGTCGGCAATTGTCTGCATAAGACTTTTGGCGGCTTTGGGCTGTCAATAAACGATCTCGGATCACCTTAACTTTTTCTATCGCCTACTGAACCAATTCGGGGCCTATTAATTGTGCTTCTCCTATTTCAAACCATCCGATTGGGGATCTACACTTCCTTCCATATAGAGCTTCATAAGGAGCCATTTGAATGCTGGAATGGTAACTATTATTGTATGTGAATTCGATTAGCGGCAAATGGTCATCCCAACTTCCACCAAAATCCAGCACACATGCCCGAAGCATATCTTCCAAGGTCTGAATAGTACACTCGTCTTGTCCGTCAGTCTGCGGGTGAAATGCCGTGCTAAGCTTCACTTGAATTCCTAGACCTTATTGAAAGGACTTCCAAAACTTGGCTGTAAACTGTGCTCCTCTATCTGTAATAATAGATAATGGTATCCCATGGAGTCGTACAATTTCTTTGAGATACAACCTCGCATAGTCTTCTGCTGAGTAGGTAGTTCTGACTGGAAGAAAATGAGTTGCCTTTGTTAATCTGTCCACGACCACCCATATAGAATCATACCTACCTCGAGAACGAGGTAACCCCATGATGAAATCCATGTTGATCACTTCCCATTTCCAAGTAGGGATTTCTATTGCTTGCAATAAGCCTCCTGGCTTCTGATGTTCAACTTTTAGTTGTTGGCAATTTGGGCACTACGCTACAAATTCTGCTATATCTCTCTTCACGCCATCACACCAATATATTAACTTGAGATCATGATACATTTTGGTTGCACCTGGGTGAATAGAATATCGAGAACAATGTGCCTCTTCTAAAATTCGTCGGCGCAATTCTGCTACATTCGGCATACATAGCCTGCCTCGGTATCTAAGAAATCCATCCAAAGGAAATTCATATGAAGACTTCTCTTTCCCATAAGATGTGTCGCTATAACGACATAATTGAGGAACTTCATATTGCCGTTCTTTCACCTCCATATCCAAGGACGAAATTGTGGGATTATTGATGCTAATCCCCACATTACCCGAATCGATTACACGTACTCCAAGACTAGCTAGTTGGCGGAGCTTATGAACCGTCTCTTTCTTTTCCGGAGGGATTTCACATAAACTGCCCATCGATTGGCGGCTAAGCGCATCGGCTACTACATTCGCTTTTTCGGGGTGATACAATATGTTCACATCATAATCTTTTAACAATTCTAACCATCGCCTCTTCCGCAGGTTCAATTCTTTTTGCTTGAAAATCTATTGAAGACTTTTGTGATCTGTATAGATATCAACATGCACACAATACAAATAATGCCTCCATTTTTTAATGCATGAATAACCGCAGCCAATTCGAGATCATGAGTTGGGTAATTCTTTTCATGTTTCCGTAATTGTCTCGAAGCATATGCAATCACTTTTCCATGCTGCATCAGTACACATCCTAGTCCAACACCGGAAGCGCCACAATACACAACATAGCCATCTGGCCCTTCTACAAGTGTTAAGACCGGGGCTGAGGTCAATCTGCCTTTCAACTCGTGGAAACTGCGCTCACAAGCATCATTCCATTGAAATTTGGCTGACTTCTGTGTTAGCTTCGTCAATGGGGCTGAAATAGATGAGATGCCCTCTATGAACCTTCTATAATAACCTACCAAACCCAGAAAACTACTAACTTCTGTAGGCATCGTTGGCCTTGGCCAAGTCTTCACATCTTTGATTTTCTGAGTGTCGACTCGAATGCCATCATTTGAAATAACATGGCCCAGAAATGTTACAGAAATTTAACCAAAACTCGCACTTTGAAAATTTTGCATATAACTCCCGGGCTCAAAGAATGCCAAGAACAATTCGCAAATGATCTGCATGTTCTGATTCTGTGCGAGAATATACCAGAATATCATAAATAAATACTATCACAAATAGATCCAAAAGAGGCCTGAATACGTTGTTCATCAAATTCATAAACACGGCTGGAGCATTAGTCAACCCAAATGACATCACTCTAAATTCATAATGAACATATCTCGTTCTGAAAGCTGTCTTGGGAATATCTTCTTCTCTGACCCTCACTTGATGATAACCCGTCCTCAAATCTATTTTAGAAAACCACTTGGCACCTTGCAATTGATCGAATAAGTCATCAATCCTTGGAAGAGGATATTTGTTCTTTATCGTCACCTTGTTCAATTGCCTATAATCGATACACATTCGTAGAGAACCGTCTTTCTTTCTCATGAACAAAACCGGTGCTCCCCACGGTGATGAACTAGGTCTAATAAACTCCTTTTAAAGCAAATCTTTAAATTGTGCCTTTAACTCTTTCAACTCTGCCGGAGCCGTTCGATACGGAGGAATAGAAATAGGCTTGGTGTCCGGCAACACATCAATAGCGAAGTCGATCTCTCTTTCTAGAGGAAGTCCTGGAAGCTCATCAGGAAATACATCTGGGAATTCATTCACTACCAGAACGGATCCGAAAGTTGGTAACTTTGCCTCGGTGTCATGGACCCGAACTAAGTGATATATATAGCCCTTGGCTATCATCTTTCTTGCCTTAAGATAGGGAATAAACCTACCTTTTGGTGATGCTGCATTACCCTTCCATTCATGCACGGGCTCTCCCGGAAGTTGAAATGGAACCACTTTCAATCGGCAATCAACATTAGCATAGCACGATGCAAACCAATCCATGCCCATAATTTCATCGAAATCTAACATTTCTAACTCAATCAAATCAGTCGTGGTCTGGCGATCACATATCACAACTACACAATTTTTGTACACTTGCTTTGCTATCACGGGATCACCAACCGGAGTAGACAAGTCAAAAGGTTTGATTGGCTCAGGTTTCACCCCAATACAACCAGCAACATATGGAGTAATATAAAAGAATATAGAACCCGGATCTATCAATGCATACACTTCACTGGAGAATATAGACAATATACCTGTAACCACATTCGCAGAAAACTCGAGATCCTATCGTCCCGCTAAAGCGTAAACACAGGGCTGAGTGGCACCTGAAGTAGATGCTGCCCCTCTGTCTCTACCTCGACCTGCTAACATCTGGGGAGTCTGCCCTGCCAGGCGTACTGATGAGAAACTAGCTACTGAGCCTGTGGGCTGAACCCCACCTATACCATTCCGCGAGGGACAATCTCGCATCAAATGCCCTGTCTGTCCACAAACATAACAAGCATCCATGTCCTGACGACATGGCCCTGAGTGTAACTTCTGGCACCTGAAGTAGATGCTGCCCCTCTGCCTCTACCTCGACCTGCTGACATCTGGGGAGTCTGTCCTACCCGCCGTACTGATGAGGAACCAATTGCTGAGCCTGTGGGCTGAACCCCACCTCTACCATACCGCGAGGGACAATCTTGCATCAAATTCCCAGTCTGTCCACAAGCATCCGTGTCCTGACGACATGGCCCTGAGTGTAACTTCCAGCACTGGCTACATCGTGGAACTGGTGGTCTCCTCTGACTGTAATCACCCCAAAACTGAGAACCCGAAGCTCTCGAACTCTGACCTTGTCCTGAAGGAAAAAGGCGATAAAATCCCCTATCCGCGAATCGTGGAGGTGCACTAGTCGCTGACTGACCTGAGTGTCGGGAATAGCTCTGCCTCGACCCCCCTCTATAATCACTACCTGTGCCCATAGATCTATCCCTTTTGCTTTGTCTTCTATCACTGTCATGATCACCCCTTTGTGGTTTTTGTCGTCCCTCTAAGTTCTGGGCATGGGCTTGTATTCGAGAAATATCCATCCCTTCTTGCCAACAGGCCGTCAAGCAGTCCTTAAACAAATGTGGCCCCAAGCCACTCACAAATCGTTGTACACGATCTCCCATGTAGGCAACCGTAGTCGGAGCATACCTAGCCAAGGAATTAAATTGCATGCTATACTCCCGGGCACTCATATTTCCTTGCCTCAAATATAGAAATCTATCCGCTCTAGCTCGGCGGACCTCGGGTGGCAAATAGTGACGAATAAATGCATCCACGAATTCTTGCCAAACCGGACGAGACGCATTTTCTCCCCTTGAGAATACCCTGTTGTTGTACCATAAAACTGCCACATCCCGGAGTCTATAAGATGCCAACTCCATGGATTCGATCTCGGAGGCATGGTCAATCTTCAAGGTCCTCAACATCTCATCTACGAAACTTTGCGGATCTTCATCCGGCTTAGACCCGAAAAATTTCGGAGGATTTAGACTCATAAAATCACGGGCCTTGGTGCTTGCTTCCCGAGGTTGTGCCTGTGCGGCGACCAATTGTGTCAATAACTGGATGGCCTCGGTCATTTGTTGACCCGAAGCAACTAGTGGAGGAATTGGAGCTGGGGCTCCTCCTTGTTCTTCCACATTATGCGGGGTAGAAGAAGTATTGGATAAGGCCTCATTATGTGATTCGACTTCTTCTACATTCATCGGGAGCTCTCTTTCTACCCGCCTCTTTGCCGTAATCTTTCCCTTCTGGGCGGCTGTAGGCTTTACCTTTGGCGGCATTCTGAAATCATAACACACTATTAGGGAGGATAAAATCTTAAACATGGCTCTATCGCACGATCTCATGAGACGAAAGATGGTCATTTTTCCTAAATGCCCTGTAGCTTCATGTTTATTGATGTGGCGCGTAACACATCTTAAATAAGACTCTACTAGACACGGCTCGTAGACACTTTGCAGGACTGACCTGCTCTGATACCACTTTTGTCACGACCCATCTAGGGGCCATGACGGGTACCCAGGGTTAACCACCGAGCACCGCTCGCTCCACTACTCATCATGCTCATTAACTACTTTTTTATCGGTTTTACACTCAAATCATAAGAAAGTTATATTTCATTTGTAAACATAAATAGTTTCATATACATAAGCCTCTTTAGGCTACCAAAAATAATATATATATGCAATTATACCATAGTGACTTTATCCGACCACATATCCCACATTGAGTATCTACGAGCCTCTACTGGAGTACAAGACACATAGACGGGACAGGACCCCGTCAAGCCCAATATATACAAATATACACAAAAGAATAATTAAGCACCTCCGGAACAAAGGAGTTCTTTCAATCGGCTAACAGCTCCTACGACTCTGGCTCAAGCTCTCGTCCCTGTCTACCTGTGGGCATGAACACATCGTCCAAAGAAAACGGACGTCAGTACGAACATTGTACTGAGTATGTAAGGCAAGATTGAAATAATTATAATAGAAGGACAGTGAGCCATAAGAGAAAGATATAACCTGCAAGAGTGTCACAAGTAATTACATTTTGTACATATATAACATTTTACATGATCATGGTACGTAAGTCATCACATCACATATCTCATCACATCACATGTCTCGTCATATCACA
This sequence comes from Lycium barbarum, assembly GCF_019175385.1. NCBI lineage: Eukaryota > Viridiplantae > Streptophyta > Magnoliopsida > Solanales > Solanaceae > Lycium > Lycium barbarum. The sequence goes on from NC_083346.1 coordinate 54,904,865, forward strand.
CATCTCATCACATCACATAACATATCTCATCCTTATGCCGCCCACTAGTGGTGATCGTGCCCGGCCCTCTACGCTCGGTGTAACATCGCAGCCCGCCTTAGCGGTGACATGCCCGGCCATCTATGCACGGTGGAATCTCATCGTCACAAAATCAATCATTACCCATCACTATTACACATTCCATGAATGTATCATATTGTTATCATAGCTTGGCATATTCACACATAGCATAGGCATATTATAAGCTAAGATCATTAATCATCTTATAGACATATCACGACTTAGCATTATTTCACGTTTAGCATTAGGAGTATACATTAGGATTTGAAAACAACCATAGTTATGTCGGGGTGACGTAAGGTCGTAAACCCCCGAATATATTATGAACATTTCTGAGTACTTTTCCTCACCTTGAAGGAAATAGTGCATAAGGTGTGTATTAACAACAATGACATCACTAGCGTCATGGGATCATCATATCATGAACTATCGAATCTCTATACTTTAACTCATCATCATCATCATCATGCTCGTATGTAATTTAGTATATTTAAGGACTCATAAGTTCCATCATATAGGAGGATCATGGAATGCTTGAAAGCTTCATGCCTTTGAAGGAAGGGATAAACCTTACATACCTTTGACGTTTAACTAAGCTATCGCTTGCGTGTTCTCCTTTAATGCACACGTTCTACCTTCAAGAGAATTTATATAGTCATTAGCTAAGAAATTATAAGAACGGGCTTTCTAAAGCTAGGAAAAATTGGACAGCACTTCCTTTGTTTATACTACTCTCCCCATATTCTATATCAACTCCCAACACTCACAATATAGCAATCAACAATCATCATTCATATACAATGACCATAATCCACCATTTCTCTTCATTTCTCCACATTCATGGTTTTAGCTTACTATCGCATTTTCTTGTATATAATACGTATTCCATGGCCTAAATGTCATTTATGACGTATTCATACTCACAACACACCAACATTTATGATTCAATCCAACTACCATCCAAACATGGCACTATTCACTCATTAATGACCCATTTCCTATGTCTTTCTACAATTCAAGTATCTTAATCTTCCATTACCTTAAACAACGTGGTTTAGTCATGAAATGTACCTTAGATGATGGTTGAACAAGTTTTGAGTGGAGTTTCCCCTCTAGCACCAAAACCTTACTTCACCTCTTTTGGTTTTCTTTGAGGAAGACTAACTTTACTTGGGTTTCATACACTTTGATTCTTAGATTTGGTGTTGTTGATCAATGATTTCCTTTGATTTTCTTGTGGATGGATGTTGGAGAGTATTCTAGAGTGTTCTTGTCTTGTGGATTGGAGGATGGAATAAAAATGAAATAAGAAGGGTCCCTTATATTAAAAACACAAGGCTGGCCGAACCACTTTATACAGACCAACATACGGTCCGTATAATTTTTACTAACCGTATGTTGGGATCGTATATTTGGTCCAGTGCGCCATGTTATTATGGACTGGATCTACGGACTGGACATATGTTCCGTGAATATTATACGGCCAGTATGTCTGGCAGTATATTGTGCAGTTCTCCGGAACTTGCTTTCGTCGACTCGTTTGATCTCCAATCCTTATGGAACCTTCTTGGCCCTTGTTTAACATCTCAATACGAATCTAAGGGACGTTATTACTTGTATCCAAGACATCATTATGCCATCATTGACTCGTTCCTCGAATTTCTTATCCGATACACAACGTATGGTTCGCTTTCCTTGGCAATTTTCTTTCCTTGCGTTATATGCCTTTGGAATCTCATCGAGGGTCATCAAATACTATTTTTTGCTCATCAAAACATCACGTACACTATGTCCTTTGTTAGCCTATTCACTGTACATATACAAGGGATTTTCCAAGGTGTAACATTCTTCCCCCCTTTTCGAACATTCGTCCTCGAATGTTAAACACTCGGGATTCTACAAAAATTTCGCCAGAGTTTCCCCTGTAACTTGGCACTACTAACCTATCACAACAACCGATAATATCATCGCCTCATAGGGCTGCATCACAATATCGACATATCTATGGTCACACACGACCAAGAGCATAAAGATAAAGCGTACATACCTTATATCATTGGCGTTTCATCTTGTATCTCCTCTGAGGGTCGAAATAAGGGCAGGTACTCGGACTTCATCTTCTCTTCCGCTTCCCAAGTCATTTCTTCCCGATTGTTGTTTCGCCATACGACTTTTACTGAAGCTACCTCTTTATTTCGAAGTCTTCGCACTTTCCTGTCTAGAATAGCAATAGGCACCTCTTCATAGGTTAGCCTTTCTGTCACTTGCACATCATCTATCGGGACAATATTTGTGGGATCTCCAACACACTTGCGCAGCATCGAAACATGGAAAACTGGATGAATTGATTCAAGCTCCGAAGGGAAGTCCAATTCATAGGCCACATGACCCACCTTGCGGATAACTCTATAGGGTCCAATGTATCTAGGACTTAGCTTTCCCCTCTTGCCAAATCTCATCACCCCTTTCATTGGCGATGCTTTCAAAAATACCCAATCATTAACCTGGAATTCCAAGTCTCGTCGGCAATTGTCTGCATAAGACTTTTGGAGGCTTTGGGCTGTCAATAAACGATCTCGGATCACCTTAACTTTTTCTATCGCCTACTGAACCAATTCGGGGCCTATTAATTGTGCTTCTCCTATTTCTAACCATCCGATTGGGGATCTACACTTCCTTCCATATAGAGCTTCATAAGGAGCCATTTGAATGCTGGAATGGTAACTATTATTGTATGCGAATTCGATTAGCGGCAAATGGTCATCCCAACTTCCACCAAAATCCAGCACACATGCCCGAAGCATATCTTCCAAGGTCTGAATAGTACGCTCGTCTTGTCCGTCAGTCTGCGGGTGAAATGCCGTGCTAAGCTTCACTTGAATTCCTAGACCTTATTGAAAGGACTTCCAAAACTTGGCTGTAAACTGTGCTCCTCTATCTGTAACAATAGATAATGGTATCCCATGGAGTCGCACAATTTCTTTGAGATACAACCTCGCATAGTCTTCTGCTGAGTAGGTAGTTCTGACTGGAAGAAAATGAGTTGCCTTTGTTAATCTGTCCACGACCACCCATATAGAATCATACCTACCTCGAGAACGAGGTAACCCCATGATGAAATCGATGTTGATCACTTCCCATTTCCAAGTAGGGATTTCTATTGCTTGCAATAAGCCTCCTGGCTTCTGATGTTCAACTTTTACTTGTTGGCAATTTGGGCACTATGCTACAAATTCTGCTATATCTCTCTTCACGCCATCACACCAATATATTAACTTGAGATCATGATACATTTTGGTTGCACCTGGGTGAATAGAATATCGAGAACAATGTGCCTCTTCTAAAATTCATCGGCGCAATTCTGCTACATTCGGCATACATAGCCTGCCTCGGTATCTAAGAAATCCATCCAAAGGAACTTCATATGAAGACTTCTCTTTCCCATAAGATGTGTCGCTATAACGACATAATTGAGGAACTTCATATTGCCGTTCTTTCACCTCCATATCCAAGGACGAAATTGTGGGATTATTGATGCTAATCCCCACATTACCCGAATCGATTACACGTACTCCAAGACTAGCTAGTTGGCGGAGCTTATGAACCGTCTCTTTCTTTTCCGGAGGGATTTCACATAAACTGCCCATCGATCGGCGGCTAAGCGCATCGGCTACTACATTGGCTTTTTCGGGGTGATACAATATGTTCACATCATAATCTTTTAACAATTCTAACCATCGCCTCTTCCGCAGGTTCAATTCTTTTTGCTTGAAAATGTATTGAAGACTTTTGTGATCTGTATAGATATCAACATGCACACAATACAAATAATGCCTCCATTTTTTAATGCATGAATAACCGCAGCCAATTCGAGATCATGAGTTGGGTAATTCTTTTCATGTTTCCGTAATTGTCTCGAAGCATATGCAATCACTTTTCCATGCTGCATCAGTACACATCCTAGTCCAACACCGGAAGCGCCACAATACACAACATAGCCATCTGGCCCTTCTGCAAGTGTTAAGACCGGGGCTGAGGTCAATCTGCCTTTCAACTCTTGGAAACTGCGCTCACAAGCATCATTCCATTGAAATTTGGCTGACTTCTGTGTTAGCTTCGTCAATGGGGCTGAAATAGATGAGATGCCCTCTATGAACCTTCTATAATAACCTACCAAACCCAGAAAACTACTAACTTCTGTAGGCATCGTTGGCCTTGGCCAAGTCTTCACATCTTTGATTTTCTGAGTGTCGACTCGAATGCCATCATTTGAAATAACATGGCCCAGAAATGTTACAGAAATTTAACCAAAACTCGCACTTTGAAAATTTTGCATATAACTCCCGGGCACAAAGAATGCCAAGAACTATTCGCAAATGATCTGCATGTTCTGATTCTGTGCGAAAATATACCAGAATATCATAAATAAATACTATCACAAATAGTTCCAAAAGAGGCCTGAATACGTTGTTCCTCAAATTCATAAACACGGCTGGAGCATTAGTCAACCCAAATGACATCACTCTAAATTCATAATGAACATATCTCATTCTGAAAGCTGTCTTGGGAATATCTTCTTCTCTGACCCTCACTTGATGATAACCCGTCCTCAAATCTATTTTAGAAAACCACTTGGCACCTTGCAATTAATCGAATAAGTCATCAATCCTTGGAAGAGGATATTTGTTCTTTATCGTCACCTTGTTCAATTGCCTATAATCGATACACATTCGTAGAGAACCTTCTTTCTTTCTCATGAACAAAACCGGTGCTCCCCACGGTGATGAACTAGGTCTAATAAACCCCTTTTAAAGCAAATCTTTAAATTGTGCCTTTAACTCTTTCAACTCGGCCGGAGCCATTCGATACGGAGGAATAGAAATAGGCTTGGTGTCCGGCAACACATCAATAGCGAAGTCGATCTCTCTTTCTAGAGGAAGTCCTGGAAGCTCATCAGGAAATACATCTGGGAATTCATTCACTACCAGAACGGATCCGAAAGTTGGTAACTTTGCCTCGGTGTCATGGACCCGAACTAAGTGATATATATAGCCCTTGGCTATCATCTTTCTTTCCTTAAGATAGGGAATAAACCTACCTTTTGGTGATGCTGCATTACCCTTCCATTCATGCACGGGCTCTCCCGGAAGTTGAAATGGAACCACTTTCAATCGGCAATCAACATTAGCATAGCACGATGCAAACCAATCCATGCCCATAATTTCATCGAAATCTAACATTTCTAACTCAATCAAATCAGTCGTGGTCTGGCGATCACATATCACAACTACACAATTTTTGTACACTTGCTTTGCTATCACGGGATCACCAACCGGAGTAGACACCTCAAAAGGTTTGATTGGCTCAGGTTTCACCCCAATACAACCAGCAACATATGGAGTAATATAAAAGAATATAGAACCCGGATCTATCAATGCATACACTTCACTGGAGAATATAGACAATATACCTGTAACCACATTCGCAGAAAACTCGAGATCCTATCGTCCCGCTAAAGCGTAAACACGGGGCTGAGTAGCACCTGAAGTAGATGCTGCCCCTCTGTCTCTACCTCGACCTGCTGACATCTGGGGAGTCTGCCCTGCCAGGCGTACTGATGAGAAACCAGCTGCTGAGCCTGTGGGCTGAACCCCACCTCTACCATTCCGCGAGGGACAATCTCGCATCAAATGCCCTGTCTGTCCACAAACATAACAAGCATCCATGTCCTGATGACGTGGCCCTGAATGTAACTTCTGGCACCGGCTACATCGTGGAACTGGTGGTCTCTTCTGACTGTAATCACCCCTAAACTGAGAACCCGAAGCTCTCGAGCTCTGACCTTGCCCTGAAGGAAAAGAGCGATCAAATCCCCTATCCCCGAATCGTTGAGGCGCACTAGTCGCTGACTGACCTGAGTGTTGGGAATAGGTTTCCCTAGATCCCCCTTTATAATCACTGCCTGTGCCCATAGATCTAGCCCTTTTGCTTTGTCTTCTATCACTGTCACGATCACCCCTTTGTGGTTGTTGTCGTCTCTCTAAGTTCTGGGTATGGGCTTATATTCGAGAAATATCCATCCCTTCTTGCAAAGAGGCCGTCAAGTAGTCCTTAAACAAATGTGGCCCCAAGCCACTCACAAATTGGTGTACATGATCTCCCATGTCGGCCACCATAGTCGGAGCATACCTAGCCAAGGAATTAACTTGCATGCTATACTCCCGGGCACTCATATTTCCGTCCCTCAAATGTAGAAATCTATACGCTCTAGCTCAGCACACCTCAGGTGGAAAATAGTGATGAATAAATGCATCCACGAATTCTTTCCAAACCGGAGGAGGCGCATTCTCTCCCCTTGATAATACCCTGTTGTTGTACCATAAAACAGCCACATCCCGGAGTCTATAAGACGCCAACTCCATGGATTCGGTCTCGGAGGCATGGACAATCTTCAAGGTCCTCAACATCTCATCTACGAAACTTTGCGGATCTTCATCCAGCTTAGACCCAAAAAATTCTGGAGGATTTAGACTCATAAAATCACGGGCCTTGGTGCTTGCTGCCCGATCACTTGAACCCACATTTTGTCGTTGTGCCTGTGCGGCGACCAATTGTGTCAATAACTAGATGGCCTTGGTCATTTGTTGACTCGAAGCAACCGGTGGAGGAATTGGAGCTGGGGCTCCTCCTTGTTCTTCCACATTAGGCGGGGTAGAAGAAGTATTGGACAATGCTTCATTATGTGATTCTCCTTCTTCTACATTCACGGGAGCTCTCTTTCTACCTACCTTTTTGCCGTAGTCTTGCCCTTCTGGGCAGCTGTAGCCTTTCCCTTACGCGGCATTCTGAAATCATAACACACTATTAGGGAGGATAAAATCTTAAACATGGCTCTATCGCACAATCTCATGAGAAGAAAGATTGTCATTTTTCCAAAATGTCCTGTAGCCTCTTGTTTATTGATGTGGCGCGCAACACACCATAAATAAGACTCTACTAGACACGGCTCGTAGACACTTTCCAGGACTGACCTGCTCTGATACAACTTTTGTCACGACCTAGCTAGGGGCCGCGACGGGTACCCGGGGCTAACCACCGAGCACCGCTCGCTCCACTACTCATCATGCTCATTAACTACTCTTTTATCGGTTTTACACTCAAATCATAAGAAAGTTATATTTCATTTGTAAACATAAATTGTTTCATATACATAAGCCTCTTTAGGCTATCAAAAATAATATATATATACAATTATACCACAGTTACTTTATCCGACCACATAACCCACATTGAGTATCTACGAGCCTCTACTGGAGTACAAGACACATAGACGGGACAGGACCCCGTCAAGCCCAACATATACAAATATACACAAAAGAATAATTAAGCACCTCCGGAACAAAGGAGTGGTTTCAATCAGCTAACAGCTCCTACGACTCTGGCTCAAGCTCTCCACCCTGTCTACCTGTGGGCATGAACACATCGTCCAAAGAAAATGGACGTCAGTACGAACATTGTACTGAGTATGTAAGGAAAGAATGAAATAATTATAATAGGAGGACAGTGAGCCATAAGAGAAAGATATAACCTGCTAAAACATTATACACTCGCACTCCTCGCACACATCATTAGTTCATTTACTTGCATACCAACGGGAAATTTTCCGAGGTGTAACATTCTACCCCCCTTAGGAACATTCGTCCTCGAATGTTAAAGGCTTGGGGAATTCTATAAAAATTTCGCCAGAGTTTCCTCTGTAATGTGGCACTACCACCCTGCCACAAAAACCCACAATAACAATGCCTCACAGGGCAATAATACAACAACACTAGAAATTTGGCCACACACGACCCAAATGTATAAAAGGAAAACATGCATACCTTATGATTTTGACGTCTTATCTTGGACTTCTTCCAAGGGCTGAAATAAATGTGGGTATTTGGATCGCATATTCTCTTCTGCTTCCCATGTCATTTCCTCTCGATTGTCATTTCTCCACAGAACCTTAATTGAGGCCACTTCTTTGTTTCTAAGCCTCCGTACTTGCCTATCTAATATGGCAATGGGTATTTCATCATAAGTTAACTTTTCTGTCACTTGAATATCATTCACTAGGACGATCCTCGTAGGATCTCCAACACACTTCCGAAGCATCGAGACATGAAATACTGGATGGACTGACTCTAAATCTGGAGGTAGATCTAGCTCATAGGCCACTTTGCCTATTTTGTGCACAATTTCGTATGTCCCAATATACCGGGGACTGAGCTTCCCTTTTTTGCCAAATCTCATCACGCCCTTCATCGGCGACACTTTCAAGAATACCCAATCTTGCACTTCGAACTCTAAGTCTCTTCGACGATTATCCGCATAGGACTTCTGACGACTTTGAGCCGCTAGCAACCGATCTTGTATGAGCTTAACTTTCTCTATTGCTTGCTGGACCAAGTCTGGCCCTATCAACTTAGCTTCTCCGGTTTCAAACCACCCAACTGGGGATCTACACTTTCGCCCATATAGAGCCTCATACGGTGCCATTTGAATGCTAGAATGATAACTGTTATTGTAAGCAAACTCAATGAGTGGCAAATGGTCATCCCAATTTCCTCCAAAATCTATCATACATGCCCGTAACATATCTTCAAGAGTCTGAATAGTACGTTCAGCTTGCCCATCGGTCTGTGGTTGAAACGCCGTGCTTAGGCGCACTTGGGTCCCTAAACCTTCTTGGAAAGACCCCCAAAACTTGGCTGTAAACTGAGTCCCTCTATCGGAGATAATAGATACCGGAACGCCATGGAGTCTCACTATCTTTTTAAGATAAAGCTTGGCATAATCTTCTGCCATATAGGTCGTTCTGACCGGTAAGAAATGCGCTGACTTTGTGAGCCTATCCACGATCACCCATATAGAATCATATTTACGTCGAGAATGGGGTAACACTGTAATGAAATCCATATTAATCACTTCCCACTTCCAAGTTGGGATTTCTATAGCTTGCAATAAGCCACCCGGCTTGTGGTGTTCTATCTTCACTTGTTGGCAATTAGGACACTGAGCTATGAATTCCGCTACGTCTTTCTTCATCCCATTCCACCAATATATAGTCTTAAGATCATGATACATTTTCGTCGCTCCGGGGTGAACGGAGTAACGGGAACAATGAGCTTCTCTCAAAATTTGATGGCGTAGACCTGCCACATCGGGAACACATAACCTGCCTCGACATCGGAGAACTCCGTCTTCCGAAATGTCAAATGACTCCTCCTCCTTCTGAGGGAGTGTATCTGTGTACTGCATTAGCATGGGATCCTCATATTGTCGCTCTTTTACTTCCGCTACTAACGATGAAATTGCTGAATTCTGAATAGTAGCTCCGCTGCTACCTGAGTCCACCACTCGGACTCCTAGGCTAGCTAACTACTGAAGATCACGGGCCATCTCTTTCTTTTCTGGTCGTACATCACTTAGACTTCCCATCGACCTAAGGCTAAGAGCATCAGCCACAACATTTGCCTTTCCGGGGTGGTACAGGATTTCAACATCATAGTCTTTAGCAACTCTAGCCATCGTCGTTGCCGCAAATTCAACTCTTTCTGCTTGAAGATGTACTGGAGACTCTTATGATCTGTATAAATATCCACGTGGACACCATATAAGTAATGTCTCCATATCTTTAAAGCATGGACCACCGCGGCCAATTCTATGTCATGGGTAGGATAATTCTGCTCATGTTTCCGTAATTGTCTAGAAGCATACGCAATCACCTTACCATTTTGCATCAATACACAGCCTAGCCCGACGCCTGAAGCATCACAATAAATAACATATCCTTCCAATCCCTCTAGAAGTGTCAAGACTGGGGCTGAAGTCAGTCGGTCTTTCAACTCTTGGAAACTACGCTCACAAGCATTTGTCCATTGAAACTTAGCTGACTTCTGAGTCAACTTAGTGAGCGGTGCAGAAATAGAAGAGAAACCCTCAACAAATCTTCTGTAATAACCGGCTAAGCACAAAAAGCTACGAACCTCCGTAGGGGTCGTGGGCCTTGGCCAAGTCTTCACTGCCTCAATCTTTTGGCTATCCACTCGAATACCGTCAGCTGCAACAATGTGGCCCAGAAATGCCACTGAGTTCAACAAAAACTTGCATTTGGAAAACTTCGCGAATAACTCTCGAGCTCGAAGAACTCCAAGGAAAATTCGCAAATGATCCACATGTTCTGCCTTGGATCTAGAATACACTACGATGTCATCGATGAATACAATCACGAATCGATCCAGAAAAGGCCTGAATACATTGTTCATTAAGTCCATAAACACTGCCGGTGCATTAGTTAGCCCAAACGACATCACTCGGAACTCAAAATGACTGTATCTTGTTCTGAAAGCTGTCTTAGGGATATCTTTCTCCCTAACTCTTACTTGGTGATACCCAAACCTCAAATCAATCTTTGAAAACCATTTGGCACCTTGCAATTGATCAAATAAATCATCAATACTCGGGAGGGGATACTTGTTCTTAATTTTCACTTTATTCAATTGCCGATAATCAATGCACATTCTCAAGGAGCCATCCTTCTTCCGAACGAACAATACGGGTGCTCCCCACGGGGATGAACTAGACCTAATGAAGCCGTTTTCAAGCAAGTGTTTTAATTGCTCCTTCAACTCTTTCAACTCTGCGGGTGCCATCCTATAGGGAGGAATAGATATGGGATTAGTGTCTGGCAGCACATCAATCGCAAAATCGATCTCTTGCTCGGGAGGAAGGCCTGGAGGCTCTTCCGGGAACACATCCAGAAATTCGTTCACTACCGGAACTTACTGAAGAGTCGGCAACTCAACTTCTACATCTTGAACTCGTACTAGGTTATAAATGCACCCTTTCGTGATCATTTTCCTTGCCTTTAGATAGGAAATAAACCTACCTTTTGGTGATGCCACATTCCCTTTCCATTCTAAGACTGGTTCTCCCGGAAACTAGAAACGAACCATCTTCATTCGGCAATCAACATTGGCATAACAAGAAGCCAACCAATCTATGCCCATAATAACGTCAAAATCTACCATTTCTAGCTCATGGAAATCAATCATGTTACGACGATCACAAATCACAATCACACAATTTCTAAATACTCGGCTAGCTATTACCGATTCACCCACGGGTGTAGACACCTCGAAAGGTTTGATAGACTCCGGCTCAATTATAAATCGACCCGCAATATATGGAGTAACATATGATAATGTGGAGCCCGGATCAATCAAAGCATATATATCATGAGAGAATACCGATAATATACATGTGACCACATCAGGAGAAGACTCAAGATCTTGGCGTCCAGCCAAAGCATAAATACGGTGCTGAGGACCGCTAGTACTGGGAGCTCTGCCTCTACCTATACCATGGCCGACTGGCGCATGTGAACCTAGCCTCGTAGGGCGTACAGATGCTGATGATCCGGCTGCCGACCTTGCTGGCTGGGTCCTACCTCTACCCTGTACTGAGGGGCAATCACGCATGATATGGCCTGGTTGACCACATGAATAGCAACCATCCGAGCCCAATCGGCATTGACCCCAATGCAACTTCCCACACTGGGAACATCGTGGTACAGGTGGCCTTGACTTGCCTGAATCACCTCTAAACTGAGACCCCGAATAACCCTGACTCGGCTCGGAATGAGTAGATCTGTCAAATCTCTGCCCCGTGAACTGTGGAGGTGTACTGGTCATAGAATAGCCTGAATGGCTGGGAAACTGTTGTCTGTGTCCGCCCCTGGACTCGCTCCTCGAACCCGAAGGTCTGACCCTCTTGTTATGGCCCCTATCCTGCTCACGTTCATTTCTCCGCTGCTGTAGGTGTTCCTCTAATTCCTGAGCATGTGCCTGAATGCGTGCAATATCCATGCCATCCTGAAGGGACGCAGTTAAACATTTATCCATCAAGTGTGGCCCTAGGCCTTTCACAAACCGGTGCACTCGATCGCCCATATCCGTTACCATGGCCGAAGCATACCTAGCCAAGGAATTGAAACGGAGACTATACTCCTGGGCGCTCATACTGCCTTGCCTCAAATTTAAGAATTTATCGGCCCTAGCGCGCCGAACTTCTGGAGGCATATAATGACGGAGAAAAGCATCAACAAACTATTGCCATACCGGTGGAGGTGCATTGGCTCCCCGCGAAGCCATCCAAACCGTATACCACTGGATTGAGACATCCCTCAATCTATATGACGCTAGCTCCACCAATTCGGTGTCTGAAGCATGTATCAACCGGAGCGTCCTCAACATACCGTCAATAAAGTCCTGGGGATCCTCCTCCAGTTTCGACCCAAAGAATTCCGGGGGTTTCAAAGCAATGAAGTCACGGGCCCTTGCACTAACAACCTTGTCACCTTGCCCTGCGCTTGGCCTCTGAGTCTAGGCCGCAACCAACTGAGTCAACAAATTAATGGCCTCTCTCACGTCTTGGCCCGAAGCATTCGGTGGAGGAGCTGGAGCTGGGGCTGAGGCTCCCACGTGCTCCTCAGTAATAGGCACTGTCTGGGAGGACTGAGATTGAGCCGCACTCTGGGACTCATCTTCCTCTACTACCGGTGGCGGTGCTCTTTCAGCCCGCTTTTCTGCCACCGTCTTGCCCTTTTGGGCTGCTGTAGCCTTTTTCTTTTTAGGCATCTCTGAAATACACAACACAGGATTTAGGTACAATAATTTCTTACATCATAGATCTATCGCACGATTCTTATGAAGAAAGAAGGTCATATATTCCTAAAATGTCCGCAGCTTCTCGTTTATAAGTGTGGCGCGCAACACACCCATAATCATGTCGCTTACTTGCATACATCATCATTTGTATCCCATAATAATACTCGTACCATAATTGTGCTCATATTCGTATACATGTCCTTATTCGTATTCTTATACATAGTTTTATCACATTCATATTCATATTATATACATAGCCATACACTTATATACATACATAGCGTACCCGACCATAAGGTTCGGTGTTTCATACATACTTGGCCAACCAAGGCTCAATGTTATTTCTACTTGGCCCTACCAAGGCTTCAGGGTTATCCGTACCATCTGCAGACGTGCGCGCGCGTTTCGTAATCGTATACATACTTCATACGTATTCATATACATATATTCTACCCGGCGTTATAAGCTCGGGGTTCATTATAGCCCTTCATAGGCACATATAAGTATAATAGCCCGTAGGCACCTTTTGCATCATTTTTGATATCATTATCATTACTATCCTCATCGTTATCGTTACATCTACATTATTGACTTAATCGTCATACGAGGAACGTAGTATAATCATAGTACATATCAAGGGTCGTGAGCTTATGAGCTCGGAATGTCAACCATGTGAAGACAACATACTCATATAGAGGAATTAGGAATTTGGCCAAGAACCATGCCTTATGAAAGAAGGGTTAGCCTTACATACCTTTCCGTCGAACTATTCTACACTTGCACGTTCCCTTCCAATGCTAGCGTTTATACCTTCACTAATATCATAACAATGGCCATTAGTCATTCACATTATCCACATTATCTAGATTCCTCAATTTGCCTCTAATTCACCCACATTCATGGTCATAACACCCATCTTCGTCCATTCGTCTAAAGTGTTTAGTTCATAATCTTAATACCATTTATGACACATTCATATCACAACACAACAACATTCATAACTCAATTCAAACTATTTCTCAAAATGTCACTATTCATCTTTCATGACCTAGTTGACCACATTTTCTATAATCCATGTATTTTAATTCTCCAATACCCTAAACATCTTGTAAAAATCATGAATCTTACCTTAGAAGTTTTAGGAACAAGCTTTGGTTGATAATACTCCTCTTTGAGCAAAACCCTAGTTTTTCCCCATTTGGATTTCTTGACTTGGATGATCGTTGATGATTTCCTTATCCTTGATTCACTTGTCTTAATGTTATTGATGGCTTATAATCCTTGAAAACTCATATAATAAATGTAGAGAGAAGTTCTAGAGATAAGTGGTGTAATGTTGTAATGAAATAAAATAAGTCTTGATCCTCATATTTAATGAATTGGAAAATATGTGATGGGTGAACAGTGGTCGTCCATGGAGGTTTACGGACTGTATTACACTATACGGCTCATCCTCCATGGGCGTATTTAGCCATTTCCAGAACCAGAAGCTGGACTGCCTTCATGGTGGTTTACGACCATGGTTTACGGGCCGTAAATCACTTTACGATCCGTCCACTAGGTCGTATTTAAGCATTTCCTCGGCTGGCAGAAAGTTGAAGTTTGGCATGCCAGTTTACGACCTGGCAGTTTACGGACCGTATACCAGTTTACGGTCCGTATTTGCACTTTACGACCACTGGCAGAAAGATGAAGCTTTTGCATGGTAGTTTACGACTGCCAGTTTACGGACCGTATTGCACTTTACGGTCCGTATTTTGAAATATACGACCACTGGGCAGTTTTGCCAACTTTCAATTTTTCTCATTTCTCGACTTTTCATTCTAATCATCCACATCCCTTTTCATACATTTCCCATGAAACATTATACACTCGCACTCCTCGCACACATCATTAGTTCATTTACTTGCGTATCAACGGGAAATTTTCCGAGGTGTAACAACATCACATATCTCGCCATATTACATATCTCGTCACATCACATATCTCGTCGTTATCCCGCGTCCGGGTAACCATCATATGCCGCCCACTAGTGGTGATCATGCCCGACCCTCTAGGCTCGATGTAACATCGCAGCCCGCCTTAGCGGTGACATGCCCGGCCATATAGGCACGGTGGAATCATATGCAGCCCGCCTTAGTGGTGACATGCCCGGCCATCTAGGCACGGTGGAATCTCATCGTCACAAAATCCATCATAACCCATCACTATAGGACATTTCATGAACGTATCATAATCTTATCATAGCTTGGCAATTTCATACATAACATGGGCATATTATAAGCTAGCATAATTAATCGTCTTATAAACATATCATGATTTAGCATTATTTCACATTTTGCATTAAGAGCACACATTAGACTTTGAAGACAACCATGGCTATGTCGGGGTGACGTAAGGTCGTAAACCCCTGATTATATTATGAACGTTTATGAGTATTTTGCCTCACCATGAAGGAAATAGTGCATAAGGTGAGTGTTAACAATAATGACTGACACCATCAGCGTTATGGGATCATCATATCATGAACTATCGAATCTCTATACTTTAAATAATTATCATCATTATCATGCTCGTATGTAGTTTAGTATATCTAAGAACTCATAAGTTCCATCATATAGGAGGATCATGAAAGTTTGAAAGATTCATGCCTTTGAAGGAAGGGATAAGCCTTACATACCTTTGACGTTTAACTAAGCTATCACTTGCTTGTTCTCCTTCGATATCACGTTTCTACCTTCAAGCGAGAATTCGCACTAACGTTAGTTAATTCGACTATAAGGACACGCTACTATTTCTAGGGAAAATTGGACAGTGCTTCTTTGGTTTATACTACTTTCCCATATTCTATATCAACTACCAAACGCTCACAACAGCATTCACAATAATGCCATCCACAATCATCATTCATATACATTGACCACAATCCACAATTTCTCTTCAATTTCTCCACATTTATGGTTATAGCTTACTATCGCCTTTTCTCACGTATCACACTTATTCCATGACCTAAATATCATTTATGACGTACTCATACTCACAACACCCCAACAATTATGATTCAATCCAACTACCATCCAAACATGGCACTATTCACTCATTAATGACCCATTTCTTATGTCTTTCTACAATTCAAGTATCTTAACCTTCCAATACCTTAAACAACATTTTTTAGTCATGAAACTTACCTTAGATGATTGTTGAACAAGCCTTGAATGGAATCACTCCTCTAGCATCAAAACCCTTCTTCACTTCCTTTGGGTTTTCTTGAGAGAGATGAACTTTAGCTAGGTTTCATACACTTTATTTCATGGATTTGGTGCTATTGATCATGGATTTCCTTTGGTTTTCTTGTGATGAAGAGTAGAGAGCATTCTAGAGGTTTATAGAGAGAAATATCGTGGAAATGAAATGAATTGAAGAGCTTAGGTCTCCTTTTAATGACTTGAAACCTAATCCGGAATGAACAGTGACTGAAGTGCACAGTGGTCGTAAACCCAGTTTACGGGCCGCATATCGTGGTCGCATTTAAGCATATCAAAACCAGAAAGGTATGATGAGGATCACGGTGATTTACAATCGCAGTTTACGGGCCGTATTTCAATTTACGGTCCGTTTTCCAAGTCGTATTTAACCATTTGACAGAAAGTTGAAGTTTTGTGAGTTGAAATATGACATGGTGGTTTACGGGTCGTATACTACTTTACGGTCCGTATTTCATTTTACGACCAACTGGGCCAAAGTGCAAATCTGCAACTTCCACGTCTTCAGAACCTATAATTAGTCATTATGGAGCATAACCTTATCTCTTATTCCCATTGCCTTTGAAATCTTACTTAGGGTCATCAAACGTCATTCCCTTCTGATTAAAACACCATATGCCCATATTCTTCATTAGTCTATTCGTGGTGCGTTCACGGGAAAATTTTCGAGGTGTAACACTTTCCCCCCCCCCCCCCCCCCCCGCCCCGCTTTTGGAACATTCGTTCTCGAATGTTAAACACTCGGGATTCTACGAAAATTTCGCCAGAGTTTCCCCTGTATTACGGCACTACCATCCTGTCACAACAACCCATAATCACTACCTCACAGGGCTATATCACAATATCAACATGTCTATGGCCACACACGACTAAAAGCAGGAAAAGTAAGCATACCTTATATCGTTGGCGCTTCATCTTGAATCTCCCCTGGGGGTTGAAATAAATACGGGTACTTGGACTTCATACTCTCTTCGGAGTCTTCATACTTGCCTGTCTAGAATAGCAGTAGGCACCTCTTCATAGGTTAGCTTTTCTGTCACTTGCACATCATCTATCGGGACAATCTTTGTGGATCTCTAATACACTTGCGGAGCATCGAAACTGTAACACCCCGACTTTACTAGGGTGTGATGGGCACCCGACCCCATATCTGGAGCCGAGCGAACCCGCTGACTCTTATTACATAGATAAACTCTTGTATCAATTAAGAAATAAATACATGGTAAGCCCTCCAATATTGTTTTTTCATAAGTAATGTCTATTATCATATGGGACCCGCGACATGAAACGTAATAACATTGTGCCGGTTGAAGCCGTCTACCAAGCTGACACTCTATACTCATGACTCTGTCTGCAAAGTCTCTAACATTGAACAAACACCATACCTCATATACTCTGACTCGGCAGCACTTCCGAACTAGTGGAGCCCGCCAACTCCGCTGGAACATCTTCTATGATAACTGTGGCTCAGCTGGTGTACCTGCGCAGCATGAACGCAGCTCCCGAAGAAGAGGGGTCAGTACGAGTAATGTACTGAGTATGTAAGGCATGAATAGTGACATAATAAAGGAATATACAATATGAGTAATAACGGAATAGACATATGGAGCTTATCTTGGGACATAAGTAACCTGTACATATGAATGCCTTTCAGGCAGATGCCGTGCATGCTTCGTCTTTTTTTCAGAAAACAGTACTTCTTATTTACATGTACAGAAAACAGAACGTTTCAGAAAACGGTATCCTTTATTCACATTTACAGACGCCGAGTACATCGGCTCTCCCACCCCCCTCCCCAACAGTGTCCCAACATATCATATATAAATATATATAACATATACAGACGCCGTATCCGGCTCTCCCATATCCCGCGTCCGGGCATCCCGCGTCCGGGACGAAATCCAGCTGAATCAGGTGGTGATATAACAGTGGCCCTTCCCCTTTTCCTCATATACATATACACATACATATTCACATTCATATACATATGTCATACAATTGGCATGCATGAGAGCCCAAAGAAAGTCATGTGTCCATCGGAGTGACGTAAGGTCGGTGACCTCCGATTACATTATGGAATAATCATGGTCACTTTGTCTCACCTTGAAGGAACGAGTATTTTAAGGCGAGACTACCAACGGAAAATAGCCTTAAGAGAGAGCATAGAATGAAATCATGGACATTATAACCGCCAACTAATATGCTTTGAAGTCTTTTAGAAACTAGTGTCATAGCTAAGGAATAGAATTGAGGTTCAAGAACTAGTATAACACTTTCATATTCACATAGGATTCTTAGCTCAAGACTCTTAGTCATGGAATCATTCTTGTCGTACTTATCGTAGGCATATTCACTTTCTCAACATCATCATTATCATTGTCATCATAGGAGTATCTTCGCTAGCATAGTTACAGTACTTGTCATTCGGTGAACGGAATACGGATCAAGGGTTTCTTTGGATTCTGCTTCAAAATAAATCAAACGGAACAATAAGGAAAATCCGGGGACCATGGGCCCACCTCGGGTCAAATAAGGCGGCGTACCAAATTTACATATGTTACATGTCATGGCGTTACTTGTGAGGGTTTTAGGGTAGTCGGGTCCTATTTATGCGAGTTCTAGAGGTTTAGGAAATTCTTCCAACATTTTGTACAGTTTTTAGTTGAATTCTACTGATTGAAAAAGAGAAAACTTTAGGCGCGGATTCCGGAGGGTAGAGTTATTCCCGAGGCTCATATCCAACATATTCCGTCTAAGACATGCCATAGAAAGAAGGGTGAAGCCTTACATACCTTTTCTGCTTCTTATGCGACTCCAAATTCACGTTCCTAATCCGTCAAAATCTACAAATTGGTCATGTTTACCAAAACTTGATTAGAGCCTTTAGAAGTTGATTCTTTAAAGTAACACTTTGTCTGCCGATATTTCGGCCGCATTTCCCCTGTAAATATGCCACCCCCGAGAATATGGCTCGGCCCAATTCAACAGCAACCCAACCAACAACCAAGCTATAACGTCAATAATCAATTCAAGAATACATTCTTACATTAAGCGCTCTTCCTACATAGTCCGACAACATTCACAATATTCACAATGATTTAATGCTACCCGAAAACTTCAACAAAAGTGTAACCACACATTTTTATTCTAGATTCATAACCCACATTAAGACCATGCATTGCTAACATCATATTCATACAAATATAAAGAAGCATACTAATATTACATTAACTTCTCCACCAATCTACAACCAATTTCCATTTCGTTCCAACCCTTTAATCCTTCATATAATATCATAGAATCCGCAACGACATCGACTAGAATATTACATGAAATCAATTCATCATAGCTTACCACACAATAACATTCTCGGCCACAACAACTACACCCCTATTTTCATGAATTTCCATCATTTTCCATACATTGCAACAACAACTAACATACTATATAGAATTAATCCATTCTCTTCCAAATCACACTATGACCACACGGCCACAACTACATATACACGGACAACTATTCAACATCCATATTTTCATAATCTTCATGAGTTCCATTCACTCCCACACACCACAACATACACAACCATACATAACATATAAAAGAAGATTAAGTTCTTACCCTTTTTCTTCAATTTCCCACTTGGCTAGAATGTTGATCTTGCAACAATAAATGTTCTACTTGTTCCAATGACCTATTCTCCTTGCTAGGGACCTTCCAATTAGTAGAGAGTAATTTTTGAGAAATTTTTTCCAAGGTTCTTGTTTCCTCCAAGCTTGGCCGAAATTGGCCCTTTGTTTTTCTCCCAAAGTGTCTTCTTTTTTTTTGTTTCTTCAACTCTCCAAATTGATGAATTAGTCCTCTCCTTTTATATATATATATAGTCTCCTCCAATCTTATGTGGCCACCTATCCATCTCTAGATTCTTCTTAATTTGGTGGCAAAGATGACTTATTTGTCATTTTTTTTTCTAGAGTTTTCTTGAAATTTTAACAAAGAAGACTAATGTCTTCTTTGGCAAGCTTTGCCCCTTATGTTGTTATAATTTATCATTAGCCCTTATTAATTAATAAAAATGTGGACATATAGGGGCATGCCACACGGCCAAGGGCCCTTCAAGAACATTCTTGATATATTTTTTTTGTGCAATTCCCATTTTTCCCTTAGTCCTTCGCAATATTTCCATACTACCAATGTTCGTAAATAATATTCACAACAAGTTATACATTATAATAAATTTTTGAAAATGATCATTCCCTTTACTTCGTCACGACTACTTTGGGATATCCGAACGTACGAAATACGGGATATAACATCCTCCCCCCATTTAGAACATTCGTCCTCGAATGTTCAACTGGTCTTATGGGGTGTCATAATATTTCGGGAGGATCCCTTTGTAGTCGTCCTTTCCTTCATGCTCACTCCTTATCCTTTACCTCATTCCTTTTATAATCGAACTTCTCGATTTTTACATGAATCTTCTTCCCGTGTCGTGGGTTTTCTACTTTGTTGGGCCAACGTATTATCCTTGTCTTTCTCAAATCATCTCTTTTCTGTTACTATTTCGTGACCATATCTTAACAAAAGCCACACCTTCAGATTCTTACTACAACTATTCTTTAGTCTCTTTTCGTATCTCTCAATACAAGTATACTTGTCTTTGACTTCATGTGTTGGTGCTCGTTTCATTTATCGTCATTCCTTGTAAGCCTGATATGGCCTCCCCCCCCCCCCCCCCCCCTTTAAGGGGTTCCTTATATGCCAATAGTCCTTTCACTTGCTTAGCTCTCTTGCTCGTAATTCTTCCTTGACTATGTGTTCGTATTGTAGCTGTGCGTCCATATTTCTTAAGCGTTCTGCTACTTTTGCTCTCAGCACAGAACCCTTACAACTTTCACTCTCCCTATCCTTTTCTATCCAACCTCTAGGCATATTACTATAGCTACATACTTGTCTTTTTTTTTTTTTTTTTTTTTTTACAGATCTTTCACCGTAACACCATCACCTTCCGGAGCATTCCTTCTCTTACTTCACATTCCTCTACCCTGGTCACCATTCTCTTAGACCTACTTGTTGAAATCGACTCTCAACCTCCCCACATTTCTCCTTGTTTCCTTTTACCTCACTCTATTCTCCTCTCACATGCCTACTTGAATTTTCATCCTAATGGTCTCGTACTTTTACCATCAATTTCTCGCGGGGGTTTCACCCACTAAGGTTTTATTAACTTTCACCTTTTCCAATATTTAAGCTTTCTATCTTTCATTTACTCACTCTCTTTCTTTTCCGAGTATCGTTATACTAGAATTTCCAACCTCAACCTATAGTAAAATAATAACCGCTCACTCGCAGCACTTGTACCATTTACTCTCGCTATCGCTCGGGCTTCGATTCCTTTACTCTATTAACGCCTTTTATACCGTATCTTCGGTTGCTAGAACTCACATGCCCACCGATACAATCATATATGGGACACGCTACACCTTTATACATATATATATATATATTTTTTTTTTACTATCAACTTGCCCACAACTTACTTCCAAACGCTGTTCAAGCCTAGCCTAATTCCAAAGCTATGATGCATTTTCTGTCTCTTTACCGAGCTAGTCTGCCTCGTCCTGCGCGACTTCCTATGGTCTCCACCCATCCCGTATATCCTAGTTTTCCTTAGACTACCCTAGCTTTTCATTTGTCCCTTATGTCTCAATTTATAGAATTTCTTGCCAACTTCCCAGGGGGTCACCCATCATGAAATTGCTCCCACCTGAGCACGCTTAACCTAAAAGCTTCACTGAAATCCGGTGCCTTAAGGCCGATATTTTCGCGTCCGTTTCTTCACCTGACCTTTATTACATGTTTTGGAGCGAGTCGAGGCTTCACAGGCTCCAAGGCACTTTCATAACGCGTCATTCTTTCGCAATTACGGTTTTTCCCTTTTGGTTCCCGATGTTCATCTTTTGCCCGTGTGTATGGCTACCTCCTGTCCTGGACTTCCAGATTCCCGATGATAGCGACCCCACCTTCGTCGCCACATCCAAATCCATAACCTTTCTGAACCAACGCATTTCACTTATTGCCTATTTATAGTATTTCTTTTCCATGCTTCCTCCTGTGGGGCGTACCCGTCCTGGCAGGACCTCCTTTACCGTTCCTACTATTCAAAATCTGTATACGGCCAATGTCATAAATGCCTTACAGAACGTACGACTATATGGCACATCCCCGCCATCCAGTACTCCCAGTTCAGATAACAGAACAATTATTCAGGCTTACCTTTGTAACTTGCCATCTCGTCACTTGTCTTCTTTCGTCGCCACTAGGCGTCTGCGAACATCGACGGTTAGTAGAAGGAATCTTATTTTCTATGACTTGGCTCTATCGCACGATCTAAGACAGAAAGAAGGTCAACATTTCCTAAATGCCCCGCAGCCTCCTGTTTATAAATGTGGCCGGCTTCACACCCATAAACAGGACTCTACCGGACACGACTTTGCAGACAACCCCTTAGACCGACCTGCTCTGATACCACTTTGTCACACCCCGACTTTACTAGGGTGTGATGGGCACCCGACCCCATATCTGGAGCCGAGCGAACCCGCTGACTCTTATTACATAGATAAACTCTTGTATCAATTAAGAAATAAATACATGGTAAGCCCTCCAATATTTTTTTTTCATAAGTAATGTCTATCATCATATGGGACCCGCGACATGAAACGTAATAACATTGTGATGGTTGAAGCCGTCTACCAAGCTGACACTCTATACTCATGACTCTGTCTGCAAAGTCTCTAACATTGAACAAACACTATAGCTCATATACTCTGACTCGGCAGCACTCCAGAACAAGTGGAGCCCGCCAACTCCGCTGGAACATCTTCTATGATAACTGTGGCTCAGCTGGTGTACCTGCGCGGCATGAACGCAGCCCCCGAAGAAGAGGGGTCAGTACGAGTAATGTACTGAGTATGTAAGGCATGAATAGTGACATAATAAAGGAATATACAATATGAATAATAACGGAATAAACATATGGAGCTTATCTTGGGACAGAAGTAACCTGTACATATGAATGCCTTTCAGGCAGATGCCATGCATGCTTCGTCTTTCTTTCAGAAAATAGTACTTCTTATTTACATGTACAGAAAACAGAACGTTTCAGAAAACGGTATCCTTTATTCACATTTACAGACGCCGAGTACATCGGCTCTCCCACCCCCTCCCCAACAGTGTCCCAACATATCATATATAAATATATATAACATATACAGACGCCGTATCCGGCTCTCCCATATCCCGCGTCCGGGCATCCCGCATCCGGGACGAAATCCAGCTGAATCAGGTGGTGATGTAACAGTGGCCCTTCCCCTTTTCCTCATATACATATACATATACATATTCACATTCATATACATATGTCATACAATTGGCATGCATGAGAGCCCAAAGAAAGTCATGTGTCCATTGGAGTGACGTAAGGTCGGTGACCTCCGATTACATTATGGAATAATCATGGTCACTTTGTCTCACCTTGAAGGAACGAGTATTTTAAGGCGAGACTACTAACGGAAAATAGCCTTAAGAGAGAGCATAGAATGAAATCATGGACATTATAACCGCCAACTAATATGCTTTGAAGTCTTTTAGAAACTAGTGTCATAGCTAAGGAATAGAATTGAGGTTCAAGAACTAGTATAACACTTTCATATTCACATAGGATTCTTAGCTCAAGACTCTTAGTCATGGAATCATTCTTGTCGTACTTATCGTAGGCATATTCTCTTTCTCAACATCATCATTATCATTGTCATCATAGGAGTATCTTCGTTAGCATAGTTACAGTACTTGTCATTCGGTGAACGGAATACGGATCAAGGGTTTCTTTGGATTCTGCTTCAAAATAAATCAAACGGAACAATAAGGAAAATCCGAGGACCATGGGCCCACCTCGGGTCAAATGAGGCGGCATACCAAATTTACATATGTTACATGTCTTGGCGTTACTTGTGAGGGTTTTAGGGTAGTCGGGTCCTATTTATGCGAGTTCTAGAGGTTTAGGAAATTCTTCCAACATTTTGTACAGTTTTTAGTTCAATTCTACTGATTGAAAAAGAGAAAACTTTAGGCGCGGATTCCGGAGGGTAGAGTTATTCCCGAGGCTCATATCCAACATATTCCGTCTAAGACATGCCATAGAAAGAAGGGTGAAGCCTTACATACCTTTTCTGCTTCTTATGCGACTCCAAATTCACGTTCCAAATCCGCCAAAATCTACAAATTGGTCATGTTTACCAAAACTTGATTAGAGTCTTTAGAAGTTGATTCTTTAAAGTAACACTTTGTCAGCCGAAATTTCGGCAGCATTTCCCCTATAAATATGCCACCCCCGAGAATATGGCTCGGCCTAATTCAACAGCAACCCAACCAACAACCAAGCTATAACGTCAATAATCAATTCAAGAATACATTCTAACATTAAGCGCTCTTCCTACATAGTCCGACAACATTCACAATATTCACAATGATTTAATGCTACCCGAAAACTTCAACAAAAGTGTAACCACACATTTTTATTCTAGATTCATAACCCACATTAAAACCATGCGTTGCTAACATCATATTCATACAAATATAAAGAAGCATACTAATATTACATTAACTTCTCCACCAATCTACAACCAATTTCCATTTCGTTCCAACCCTTTAATCCTTCATATAATATCATAGAATCCGCAACGACATCGACTAGAATATTACATGAAATCAATTCATCATAGCTTACCACACAATAACATTCTCGGCCACAACAACTATACCCCTATTTTCATGAATTTCCATCCTTTTCCATACATTGCAACAACAACTAACATACTACATAGAATTAATCCATTCTCTTCCAAATCACACTATGACCACACGGCCACAACTACATATACACGGACAACTATTCAATATCCATATTTTCATAATCTTCATGAGTTCCATTCACTCCCACACACCACAACATACACAACCATACATAACATATAAAAGAAGATTAAGTTCTTACCCTTTTTCTTCAATTTCCCACTTGGCTAGAATGTTGATCTTGCAACAATAAATGTTCTACTTGTTCCAATGACCTCTTCTCCTTGCTAGGGACCTTCCAATTAGTAGAGAGTAATTTTTGAGAAATTTTTTCAAAGGTTCTTGTTTCCTCCAAGCTTGGCCGAAATTGGCCCTTTGTTTTTCTCCCAAAGTGTCTTTTTTTTTTTTGTTTCTTCAACTCTCCAAATTGATGAATTAGTCCTCTCCTTTTATATATATATATATATATATATATATATATATAGTCTCCTCCAATCTTATGTGGCCACCTATCCATCTCTAGATTCTTCTTAATTTGGTGGCAAAGATGACTTATTTGTCATTTTTTTTTTTCTAGAGTTTTCTTGAAATTTTAACAAAGAAGACTAATGTCTTCTTTGGCAAGCTTTGCCCCTTATGTTGTTATAATTTACCATTAGCCCTTATTAATTAATAAAAATGTGGACATATAGGGGCATGCCACACGGCCAAGGGCCCTTCAAGAACATTCTTGATATTTTTTTTTTGTGAAATTCCCATTTTGCCCTTAGTCCTTCGCAATATTTCCATACTACTAATGTTCGTAAATAATATTCACAATAACTTATACATTATAATAAATTTTTGAAAATGGTCATTCCCTTTACTTCGTCACGACTACTTTGGGATATCCGAACGTACGAAATACGGGATATAACAGAAACATGGAAGACTGGATGGACTGATTCAAGCTCCGAGGGCAAGTCCAATTCATAGGTTACATGACCTACCTTGCGGGTGATTCTATAGGGTCCAATGTACCTAGGACTTAGCTTCCCTTTCTTATCAAATCTCATCACCCATTTCATTGGCGATACTTTCAAAAATACCCAATAATCAACTTGAAATTCCAAGTCTCGTCTGCGATTGTCTACATAAGACTTTTGGCCACTTTGGGCTGTTAATAATTGATCTCGGATCACCTTAACTTTTTCCAGCGCTTGTTGAATTAATTCAGGGCCTACTAGCTGTACTTTTCCTATTTCAGACCATCCGATTGGAGATCTACATTTCCTTCCATATAAAGCTTCATATGGAGCCATTTGAATACTGGAACGATAGCTATTGTTATACGCAATTTAGATTAACAGTAAATGGTCATCCTAACTTCCACCGAAATCCATCACACAGGTTCGTAGCATATCTTCCAAGGTCTGACTAGTACGCTCGGCTTGTCCATCAGTCTGCGGATGAAATGTCGTGCTAAGCTTCACTTGAGTGCCTAGACCTTCTTGGAAGGACCTCCAAAACTTGGCTGTAAACTGTGCCCCTCTATCTGTAATAATAGATAATGGAATACCATGAAGTCGCACTATTTCCTTGAGATACAAGCTCGCGTAGTCTTCTGCTGAGTAGGTAGTTCTAATGGGAAGAAAATTGGCTACTTTTGTCAATCTATCCACGGTCACCCATATAGAATCATACTTGCCACGAGAACGAGGTAATCCATGTTGATCACTTCCTATTTCCAAGTAGGGATTTCCATTACTTGCAATAAGCCTCCTGGCTTTTGATGTTCAACTTTTACTTGTTGGCAATTTGGACACTGTGCTACAAATTCGGCTATGTCTCTCTTCATGCCATCCCACCAATATATCATCTTGAGATCACGATACATTTTGGTTGCACCCGGGTGAATAGAATACCGGGAACAATGCGCTTCTTCTTGAATACGTCGGTGCAATTCTGCTATATTCGGCACACATAACCTGCCTCGGTATCTAAGAATCCCAACCATAGAAACTTCAAATAAGGAATTCTCTTTTCCATAGGATATGTCTCTGCAATGGCACAGTTTAGGATCTTCATACTGGTGCTCTTTCACATCCATGTTCAAGGACGAGACTGTGGGATCATTACTGCCAATCTCTATATTACCTGAATCAATCACACGCACTCCAAGGTTAGCTAGTTGGCGGAGCTCATGAATCATCTCTTTCTTTTCCGGTGGGACTTCACATAAACTACCCATTGATCGGTGGCTAAGCGCATCGGCTATTACATTCGCTTTTCCAGGGTGGTACAAAATATGCACATCATAATCTTTTAACAACTCTAACCACCGCCTCTGCCGTAGGTTCAACTCCTTTTGCTTGAAAATGTATTGAATACTTTTGTGATCCGTATAGATGTCAACATACACACCATACAAATAATGCCTCCATATTTTTAAGGCATGAATAACCGCAGCCAATTCGAGATCATGAGTTGGATAATTCCTTTCATGTTTCCGTAATTGTCTCGAAGCATATGCAATAACTTTACCGTGCTGCATCAATACGCATCCTAATCCGACACCGGAAGCATCACAATACACCGCATATCCATCTGATCCTTCTGGAAGTATTAAGATCGGAGTTGAGGTCAATCTGCCCTTCAACTCTTGGAAACTGCGCTCACAAGCATCATTCCACTGAAATTTGGCTGACTTCTGGGTTGGCTGAGTCAATGGGGCTGAAATGGATGAAAAACCCTCAACGAATCTTCTATAATATCCCGCCAAACCCAGAAAACTACGGACTTCTGTAGGCGTCGTAGGCCTTGGCCAAGACTTCACAGCTTCAATTTTCAGAGTGTTGACTTGAATGCCATAATCTGATATAACATGGCCCAGAAATGTCACATAATATAGCCAGAACTAGCACTTTGGAAATTTTGCATACAATTCTCGGGCTCGAAGGATACCAAGAACAATTCGCACATGATCTGCATGTTCTGATTTCGTGCGAGAATACACCAGAATATCGTCAATAAATACTATCACAAATAAGTCCAAAAATTGTTCATCAAATTCATAAACGCGGCCAGAGCACTAGTCAGCCCAAACAACATCACTCGGAATTCATAGTGGCCATATCTCGTTCTGAAGGCTGTCTTGGGAATATCCGCTTCTCTAACTCTCACTTGATGATAACCCGACCTCAAATCTATTTTTGAAACCCATTTGGCACCTTGAAATTGATCGAATAAGTCATCAATCCTTAGGAGAGGATATTTATTCTTTATCGTCACTTTGTTCAATTGCCTGTAGTCGATGCACATTCGTAAAGATCTGTCTTTCTTTCTCACGAACAAGACTAGTGCTCCCTATGGTGATGAACAGGAATAGAAATAGGCTTGGTGTCCGGTAACACATCAATGGCGAAGTCAATCTCTCCTTCTAGAGGGAGACCAGGAAGTTCGTCTGGAAACACATCCGGGAATTCATTCACTACCGGAACGGATTCGAAAGTTGGTGACTTTGCCTCAGTGTCATGAACCCGAACTAGATGATAAATATAGCCTTTGGCTATCATCTTTCTTGCCTTAAGGTAGGAAATAAACCTACCCTTCGGAGATGCTGCATTACCCTTCCATTCAAGCACGGGCTCTCCCGGAAATTGGAATCGAACCACTTTCAATCGGCAATCAACATTAGCATAGCACGAGGTCAACCAATCCATACCCATAATTACATCAAAATCTAGCATTTATAACTCAATAAATTCAGCCGTAGTCTGGCGATCACATATCACAACTACACAATTTTTATACACTTGCTTTGCTATCACAGGATCACCAACCGGAGTAGTCACCTCGAAGGGTTTGATTGGTTCAGGTTTCACCCTAATACAACCAGCAACATATGGAGTAATATAAGAGAATGTAGAACCCGGATCTATCAATGCATACACATCACGGGAGAATATAGACAATATACCTGTAACCACAATCAGAGAGGACCCGAGATCCTGTCGTCCAGCTAAAGCGTAAACACGGGGTTGAGTAGCACTTGGAGTAGATGTTGTCCCTCTGCCTCTACCTCGACCTGCTGACATTTGGGGAGTCTTCCCTGCCGGGCGCGCTGAGGAAGAACCAGCTGCTGAACCTGTGGGCTGAAACCCACCTCTACCATACCGCGAGGGACAATCTCGCATCAAATGTCCAGTCTATCCACAAACATAACAAGCATCCGTAACCTGACGACATGGCCCTGAGTGCAACTTCCGGCACCGGCTACATCGTGGAACTGGTGGTCTCCTCTGACTGTAATCACCTCCAAACTGAGAACCCGAAGCTCTCGAACTCTGACCCTGTCCCGAAGGAAAAGAGCGATCAAATCTCCTATCCGCAAATCATGGAGGAGCACTAGTCGCTGACTGGCCAGAATGTCGGGAATAGGTCTGCCTCGATCCCCCTCTATAATCACTGCCTGTGCCCATAGATCTAGCCCTTTTGCTTTGTCTTCTATCACTGTCGCGATCACCCCTTTATGGTTGTTGTCGTCCCTCTAAGTTCTGGGCATGGGCTTGTATTCGGGAAATATCCATCCTTTCTTGCAAAGAGGCCGTCAAGCAATCCTTGAAGAAATGTGGTCCCAAACCACTCACAAATCTATGTACCCGATCTCCCATGTCGGCCACCATAGTCGGAACATATCTAGCCAAAGAATTAAATTGCATGCTATACTCCCGGGCACTCATATTTCCTTGCCTCAGATGTAGAAATCTATCCGCTCTAGCTCGGCGGACCTCGGGTGGCAAATAGTGGCGAATAAATGCATCCACGAATTCTTGCCAAACCGGAGGAGGCGCATTCTCTCCTCTTGATGATACCCAGTTGTTGTACCATAAAACTGCCACATCCCGGAGTCTATAAGATGCCAACTCCACGGATTCAGTTTCGGAGGCATGGACAATCTTCAATGTCCTCAACATCTCATCTATGAAACTTTGCGGGTCTTCATCCGGCTTTGACCTGAAGAATTCCGGAGGATTTAGACTCATAAAAGCACGGGCTTTGGTACTTGCTGCCCGATCACTTGGGCTCGCGTTTTGTCGTTGTGCCTGTGGGGTGACCAATTGTGTCAATAACTGAATGGCCTAAGTCACTTGTTGACCCGAAGCAACCGGTGGAGGAATTGGAGCTGGTGCTCCTTCTTGTTCTCTCACATTAGGCAGGGTAGAAGAAGTATTAGACAAGGCCTCATTATGTGATTCGCCTTCTTCTATATTCATCGGAGGCTCTCTTTCTACCCACCTCTTTGCCGTTGTCTTGCCCTTCTGGGCGGCTGTAGTCTTCCCCTTTGGCGGCATTCTGAAATCATAGCACACTATTAGGGAGGATAAAATCTTATACACGGCTCTATCGCACAATCTCAAGAGAAGAAAGATGGTCATTTTTCCTAAATGCCCTGTAGCCTTTTATTTATTGATGTGGTGAGCAACACACCATAAACAAGACTCTACTAGACACGGCTCGTAGACACATCCTAGGAATGAACCGCTCTGATACAACTTTTGTCATGACCCAGCTAGGGGCCGCGACGGGTACTCGGGGCTAACCACCGAGCACTGCTCGCTCTACTACTCATTATGCCCATTAACTACTCTTTTATAGATTTTACGCTCAAATCATAAGAAAGTCATCTGTCATTTGTAAACATAAATAGTTTCATATACATAAGCGCTTTAGGCTATCAAAATAATATATAAAATTATACCATATTGACCCTGTCAGACCACATAACCCACACTGTGTATCTACGAGCCTCTACTGAAGTACAAAACGCATAGACGGGACAGGACCCCGTCGAGCCCAACATATACAAATATACACAAAATAATAATCAAGCACCTCCGGAACAAAGGAGTGCTTTCAATTGGCTAACAGCTTCTACGAGTCTGGCT
Source organism: Lycium barbarum (assembly GCF_019175385.1). Classification (NCBI taxonomy): domain Eukaryota; kingdom Viridiplantae; phylum Streptophyta; class Magnoliopsida; order Solanales; family Solanaceae; genus Lycium; species Lycium barbarum. Next base: position 54,935,675 of record NC_083346.1, read on the forward strand.
CAAGCTCGCCTCCCTGTCTACCTGTGGGCATGAACACAGCGTCCAAAGAAAATGGACGTCAGTACGAATATTGTACTGAGTATGTAAGACAAGAATGAAATAAATATAATAGGAGGATCATGAGCCATGAGAGGAAGATATAACCTGCAAGAGTGTCATAAGCAAATACATTTTGTACATATATCATATTTTACATAATCATGGTACATATGTCATCACATCACATATCTCGCCACATTACATATCTCGTCACATCACATATCTCGTCGTTATCCCGCGTCCGGGTAACCATCATATGCCGCCCACTAGTGGTGATCATGCCCGGCCCCCTAGGCTTGGTGTAACATCGCAGCCCGCCTTAGCGGTGACATGCCCGGCCATCTAGGCACGGTGGAATCATATGCAGCCCGCCTTAGGGGTGACATGCCTGGCCATCTAGGCACGGTGGAATCTCATCATCACAAAATCCATCATAACCAATCACTATAGCACATTTCATGAACGTATCATAATCTTCTCATAGCTTGGCAATTTTATACATAACATGGGCATATTATAAGCTAGCATCATTAATCGTCTTATAAACATATCATTATTTAGCATTATTTCACATTTAGCATTAGGAGCACACATTAGACTTTAAATACAACCATGGCCATGTCGGGGTGACATAAGGTCGTAAACCCCTGATTATATTATGAACGTTTATGAGTATTTTGCCTCACCTTGAAGGAAATAGTGCATAAGGTGAGTGTTAACAATAATGACACCATTAGCGTTATGGGATCATCATATCATGAACTATCGAATCTCTATACTTTAACTCATTATCATCATTATCATGCAAGTATGTAGTTTAGTATATTTAAGAACTCATAAGTTCCATCATATAGGAGGATCATGGAAAGTTTTAAAGATTCATTCCTTTGAAGGAAGGGATAAGCCTTACATACCTTTGACGTTTAACTAAGCTATCACTTGCTTGTTCTCCTTCGATATCACGTTTCTACCTTCAAGAGAGAATTCGCACTAACGTTAGTTAATTCGACTATAAGGACACGCTACTATTTCTAGGGAAAATTGGACAGTGCTTCCTTGGTTTATACTACTTTCCCATATTCTATATCAACTACCAAACGCTCACAACAACATTCACAATAATGCCATCCACAATCATCATTCATATACATTGACCACAATCCACAATTTCTCTTCAATTTCTCCACATTTATGATTATAGCTTACTATCGCCTTTTCTCATGTATCACACTTATTCCATGACCTAAATATCATTTATGACGTACTCATACTCACAACACCCCAACAATTATGATTCAATCTAACTACCATCCGAACATGGCACTATTTACTCATTAATGACCCATTTCTTATGTCTTTCTACAATTCAAGTATCTTAACTTTCCAATACCTTAAACAACATTGTTTAGTCATGAAACTTACCTTAGATGATTGTTGAACAATCCTTGAATGGAATCACTCCTCTAGCATCAAAACCCTTCTTCACTTCCTTTGGGTTTTCTTGAGAGAGATGAACTTTAGCTAGGTTTCATACACTTTATTTCATGGATTTGGTGCTATTGATCATGGATTTCCTTTGGTTTTCTTGTGATGAAGAGTAGAGAGCATTCTAGAGGTTTCTAGAGAGAAATATCATGGAAATGAAATGAATTGAAGAGCTTAGGTCTCCTTTTAATGACTTGAAATCTAATCCGGAATGAAAAGTGACTGAAGTGCACAGTGGTCGTAAACCCAGTTTACGGGCCCCATATCGTGGTCGTATTTAAGCATATCAAAACCAGAAAGGTATGCTGAGGATCATGGTGATTTACAATCGCAGTTTACGGGCCGTATTTCAATTTACGGTCCGTTTTCCAAGTCGTATTTAACCATTTGACAGAAAGTTGAAGTTTTGTGAGTTGAAATACGACATGGTGGTTTACGGGTCGTATACTACTTTACGGTCCGTATTTCATTTTATGACCAATTGGGCCAAAGTGCAAATCTGCAACTTCCATGTCTTCAGAACCTATAATTAGTCATTGTGGAGCATAACCTTATCTCTTATTCCCATTGCCTTTGAAATCTTACTTAGGGTCGTCAAACGTCATTCCCTTCTGATTAAAACACAATATGCCCGTATTCTTCATTAGTCTATTCGTGATGCGTTCACGGGGAAATTTCCGAGGTGTAACACATTGGAAGAGTAGTGTCTAGGGGGTAAAGGGAGTAGCAAGAGGGAAGTTCTCAACCTGGAATTAAAAAATACAAAAAAAAGGCTAACTCCAAGTAAATCAGTATGTATGAAGAAAGAAGAAGATGAGGATGACTGAGAGGGGAACTTCATAGAATAACAAGAGTACAAAAAGGGGATATATATACTCACCTTACATTGGGACTTACTTAAACAGAGAACTTGGTCCCTATCCCCTCACAGTCTATACCAAGCCTAAACCTACTAACTATTGACTTATATTCCATATCTTTCCTGGCAGTATGGATTGATATGCAGCAATTCTTTGGTTTGGGTCTTATGACTTAAAGTGGTGAATGAATATTCCTTCTAAGGTTTTAACTAGATTATGTTGTTAGAGCTCTTGTACTATGTTTCAAGATAATGCAGTCCGAGTGACCATGAGTTTGATATTGATCGAGTACACTAGATCTTGTTAACACACTTACTTTTTGATGATGTCAAAAGAGGGGAGATTCAGTGCACATTCATTTAGATCATGTGCCAACATCACATATATCAGGCACAGACAATGCATGACCATATAGAGATTAAAAATGGTTCAAAATGTTAATGATTGAAAGTTGCACATATATCCAGTTGCCAATTAGGATTCATTGTAAAGGAATGTGTTCTTATTTATAAAAGGTCACGACCCAAACCGATAGGTCATGACTAGTGCCCGAGTTGGACACTCGTACACGAACCTGTTAGATATAACCAGACTGATACTAAGGATAACGTGGAAATCTGTAAAAGCATGTTGTAGACTCATACTGCCATATATCATAATGAACCTGTCTCCTGAGGAGTCACAGTTAACCAAATATCACAAAATATGCAAGCCGACAAGGCTGCCACTATACGCGGGAATATCCAAACCGAACTACATCTGTATATCCGACCAAACCATATATACACAACCCACATGTGTCTACAGACCACTAAGAGTATAAAAAAGTCTATGTCAAAGGGATCTGTACCAAAATGACTCATGCTCCAGAATAATGGAGCTCTCCAAGCAGCTGAGCAGAAGTCCTAAGCCGGAGGATCACCAAACTGAGAATCTGTACCTGCGGGCATGAAACACAGCCCCCGAATAAAGGGGGTCAGTACGAATAATATATTGAGTATGTAAAGCATAAATAACAACATATATGTATATGAAAGGTAACATGGAATGGGACAGATAACTTGTACATCTTAAATCATATGTACACAAGCACCTATATATAAATATATATACACATATAATATAAATATTAGTGTTGCGGAACGTGCAACCTGATCCATAAATGTTAGTGTTGTGGAATGTACAGCCCGATCAATAATGATCATATGTTAGTGCCGAGGAACGTACGGCCCGATCCATACAAGTTAGTGCCGAGGAACGTATGGCCCTATCCATACAAGTTAGTGCCGAGGAACGTACGGCCCGATCCAAAGAAGTTAGTGCCGAGGAATGTACGGCCCGATCCATATAAGTTAATGTCGAGGAACGTACGACCCGATCCATATAAGTTAGTACCGAGGAACGTACGACCCGATCCATATAAGTTAGTGCCGAGGAACGTACGGCCCGATCCATATAAGTGCCGAGGAACGTACGGCCCGATCCATATAAGTTAGTGCCAAGGAACGTACGGTCCAATCCATATATACTATGTTCATATACATAATGTAAATAGTATGCAAGAAAGCTCATATGAAAGCTACAACTTTATCGGAGTGAAGTAAGGTCGGTAACCTCCGATTCATATTATGGAACAACCATTATCGCTATATCTCACCTCGAAGGAACAATTCATAAGGTGAGATCAACAACAATGAATAGAATCGAGAAAATCATAAAGTAGCTCAACATCTTCATATCATTGTTAAAATCATAACTTGAAACTTTTAAACATAAAATAATCATCATCGTAATCCTCATAAAAACATTCTCATCTTTAACATCATAAGAAGCATTAAGAGTCATAAACTTCTAGCTCTTTGAAACAAGGTGGTTATGGAAACATGTACGAGATCATAACATAAGAATCATGCCTTTAAAAGAAAGGGACCAGACTTAACATACCTGTTCAGCCTCTAACTACCTACGCTTATCCGTCCGAGCCTGCAAGTCTACATATAAGACCATTCATACTATGATTAGGCCCATTGTTATATACTTATCCTAAGCCTTCAAATAAATCTTTCTAGAATCTGCCAAAATTTCGGCAGCATCTCCTCTTCTTATATGCCTAGCCCGAAATCGTAATTCAGCAACCAACAACAACAATATCAATAACTACATTAACAACATCACTTTCAACACCAACATGTTCCATAAAACAGCCCACACGCCTAACATTTCAATCTTCACTTTCAATCTCAAATTTCATATGTTTCTTTCACCAATTCACTTGATAAACATATAAATAGAAATAACAATAGAGACCATATCACAATCATGTTGTATTCCATAATTTTCAACCATCAAAAATCATATTTATCACCTCAAAACAGCTCAACGAAACAGTAGCCATATCTTAGGCTATTTCAATGCTATCTTGTAGTATTTTGCTATAAACAATCTCACCAACATGGAATTAAGCTTAAGCACAACCAAGGTGATGTTAAACATACCTTAAACAGTAAATACCATTTGAAATCTGCAATTGATTCAACTTTCAAACAGTGCTATAGAGGTGTTCTTCCTTACTAAGGTTAACTTTTGAGGTTGAATTTTGAATATAATCACTTGAATTTCATCTTAGACCTCCATGAATTTAGTAGAAAGAGTTTTGGGGAAGTGTAGAGAGAATTTAGAGAGAGAAGGTGGTAGAAAATGAGAAAAAAAAAATCAGATTTTCGTTTTTAAATTTTCTGATTTTTACTGTTGACACCCAGTATTGTAGCAGTACTATAGCACGTCGGCACTGTAGTAGTTACTGTAGCACGCGTTTCTGCTCTGTCAGCCTGACTTGTAACGTCCATAATTCTCTACTCCAATGTTCTATCGATGAGCAGTTTGTTGCGTTCGAGACTAGACTCGACGAACTTCATTTTAGGCTTTTAAAACACCTTAAAACACTTCATATGCTAAGAGATATTTTTCCCTCAATTTGGACCAAAAGTTCCATACAAAACTTTACCCATCCTTTCTCCAAAGTCGTACTACTCGATTTCTTCCACTCATTTCCTTATAAAACCTTCCAGTATACCTTATATACATCCGTCACTCTTTAAATATATTTAATAATGCTTGCATATATTCCAAAGTAGTTTTACTTAACCATAACTCAACGTACTTATGTTTCAAATTTGATAAGTGTTTTTTCGAAGATACGGGGTGTAACATAAAAGAACTTAGTTCTCCTAGAAGGCACTAGACGGGGAGATATAAGAAAGGAAAAAATAATGTCCTGAGCAAGAACCAGGTCCTTACACATATTAGTGGACATATCCTTTTACAAGTTCAATACAACCTAGATGCCTATAGTGTTGCAAAGAGTGGAAGCTTAGTCCCTAGCAGATTAAGCAAGCCATTTCATTGCGGATGTCAGCAAGTTTTGAATCCACTTGAGTTGAGTTTGTACCCATAATAAGATTTGAAAAGTTTTATAACCATGATTTAGATTTTAAAATTCTTGTAACAGGAACTGGATTCATATAAATAAGGTCATTCATGACCTTCACAATACACCATGAAAGAGGAAGAATAAAAATCTCTCTATATGTTTCGTATCTAGTTCTCTTCTTTTACTTTCAATTTTTATTATTTTATAAAATGTGGGGTTTAAAGAAAGATCTTTCAAATATTTCACACTCAATATTGAAAGATCCAATGTCAGAAAATTAATCTATGAGAGTGAAAGTGTCATAGCTGAATCATAAAGTACTAGTCAGGGAACTTATGGGTTTCTTCATAACGAAAGCGGATTACAGCAACCACAACTCGTTTCACCGATCATTGGGAATTTTCAGAAGGGGGATGAGCTTCCGTTGTCCACAGCCTAGATATCCCTTAGGGGATGTAGAACATTTTTCTCTATTATAAACCCTATCTGTCAACTAATGTGAAAAATCAATCTTTTTTACTACACCCATAATGGTGTACTTATATAGGGTTTAGGAGGAGAACAAGCTAATGGCCTAAGGATAATTAGCAACCCTAATTGGTGGAGCTGACCCAATACCTATTTCCAACATCTCCCACTCACACATAAGGGATTGCTCAAGCTCCATGATGTTTAGGAAAACATATTCTCCTTTAAATTCTCTTGCTTCATTTCATGCAGGATAAATAGGTCGTGCGACCGGCATACCGTGAGACCACTTTTCTATACATCTATTACGAATATAGAGTTTCTCATCGACATCATGAAGTAGATCATAAGAAGTATTCTCAGTGCACTAGATCAAATTGATACATCACACTTTGATCTCATGTATCATTGTTCCTGGTGTTCACAATTATGACCCATAAGCCATAACCAATACCAGCAAACACAAACTAAATGAGATTCCACTAATGATCTCTCTCTTCTCACGAGTCTTTAACTTGTATCCAACTAGCCTTTCTAGTCATGTTCTGCCAAACTGAAACTCTCATGGTCATTTGGTAACTTACTAAGATAGCAGACGTCAAATAAAGCTTTGAACCACTGATTGGAGTTGTGAGGGTACTCAATAAGGTGTCACACAATAATAATTTGAAATAAAACTTATGTTAACCCTTTTGGTCAACATTTGCACACATGGTATGAACTATGTGCAATAATGTTTTCTCCTATCCCATGGAGTGTATGTCTTTATCTCATAAGATAATATTGTACATATGATATTCAGAAATCATATGCGTCTGAACTGAGTTCCTTAGTCTACTCAATAAACATGAACTCACATCTGGACTCTTGAAGTAGACTAGGTGAAACTTATTTCCACCATTAAAACACTGTAATAACCTTTTATCATTACTTCTATGACGCGAAAGATCTTTAAGCCATGCACTCTCAAATTATCCTGATGATATTTCCTTGGGATATTATCTCATGTCCCATCAACACTAAGTTGATAGAGGCAGCCACTTGTGTGAGAAAGTTGATCTCTGTCTACATGACATACTTTCCAATTATATCAAAGAATGCACCAGAAGCATTCCATTATATGAATGTACAATAACCATTCACAGTAAGAGTGTACATAAACATTTAAATAATAGGTGTATGGAAATCAAACTTATATTGATATTCTTATTAAAACAAGAACATAAAAAAAATCAAGACCACTGATTTTATATTAAAGCCCACAGTCCTTGAGATTTTGCATGAACAAATACACACATCTCTAGAATCTGGATGAGTTAATACATTGCTTTACGTTAAGTTACTATCATGAAATCATGTCATCACAAAATTGAATGGCTTTGCGATGACAATTAGAATTCTCGGTGCTCAAAATAGTAGCTTGACAGTCACAAAAACTGTCATTAGTTCAGTACTAATTGTCGTATTAACACATGATCCAAGAACCTTTTAACCAAACAATAGATTGCTACTTAGGAGAGAGTCACAAGCTCAAATCTCATTATGGATGAAGCTACACGTGATTGTTTTTCAATACTCTATGATATGTTTTCATTATAAAGCATAGAATACATTCGGAGCTAGACCTACTCTTGTCCATATCTCCTCCACAACATCAGTGTACCCCCTCAGTTCCATATCTTGCCCTTATGGCAAAGCGCATAATCAGAAGATCCTACATGGTACCTCATGATCATTTTTAACTGTATTTTAAATGTGATGAATTTAAGTTGGTTTCATATTTGTTTACAATCCAATTGCAAAACAACTATTAAGTCTAGCAGACATACGCATTAAACTACCAACTGTACTTGGCATAAAGAACTTTACTTATTTGTTTATCTTATTTTGGTGTCTTAGAACACAATCTAGCATACAAGGCATTTCCTTAGTTGACAGGAGTTTTGAAGGGCCACAATTTAGCAAGTTTAATCATTTAGAGAAAAAATTCTTTAAACGTTTTCTTAAAATCATTATTTTGACAATATATGCATCTCTACCCATATCTTTTATCTCGAAGTGAAATGATAACAAGGCCTTTACCTTGTCTATATACTCCAAATTATTTTTTAGCTATCAATATGTCATCAACATTTAATGACATAAGTAGAAAGTTGCTCTCAGATCTTTTAGTATAAGAACAATGATCTCTCTTAAATCATTCTGAAGTTACTAAAATTGACCACACTAAAAAAAACATATATACCACTGCCTTGAGGATTGTTCATGGCTATAACAAGACTATAAATGTCTAAAAACCATATGTTTGTGGCCCCTTGGATGAAAATTTCACTTAATTCTCCGTCAAAGAAGACAACTTTGACATCTGTTTGATGCAATTATTAATCTAAGCTAGCAACAATAGCCATTAGATAAGTAGAGGTGATTTCGCATAATAGGTAAGAAAGACTTGTCGTAGTCAATACCTTCCTATTGTGTATACCTCTTAACAACAAGTCGAGCCTTGTATTTCTCACATGTGCCACAATCCATGCGCTTAACTTTGAGAACCCATTCGGTTCCAATAGTTTTTTTCTTTTGGGAGATCAATTAGTTCCTAAACTTGGTTGATTCTCCCAGAATTCATTTGTTCTTCCATTAGATTTATTCATTTTATCCTTCGAGGAGAATAAAAGAGCTTATGTAAATTTTTGGCACATTTTAATCTTGTTGGAACACTATATCTTCACTAAGATACATATAATTTCATATTTTTCCCGTTTGTGTCAATTTTGCTCCTACTTGGACCAGAACTATTCATCTTGCTCCGACTTAGATGGGGATCATACCTTATAATGGAAGAACTTCACCTCACTCAACTTCTCCCAAGCTTAAGTTCATCACAACATTGAAGAGAAGCAAGAATAATCATCTTCCATGGATTATCTTAAGGTTTTGATGTTTGATCTTCCCTTTCAATGGTATGGAAGGTTGTGGGATGTTGTAGAACCTTCAAGAATTCTCAATAACTCTCTTATAATGGGGAGATAAGTGTGGAAGGCTCTAGAGAAGTGTGGAGATGAGAAATGGTGAGAAATTAGGTGATTTAGATGACTTAAAGGGGTATATATATAGTAGTCCAATTCGAGTTAGGCTGGTGGGACGAAATTAGTGCACTTTTTAAGAGGTTTCTAGAATTGCCGCGTAGGTTCGCGGGCTTCAAGCAGTCCGTTTTAAAATTCCCATAACTCCCTACTCCGATGTCATGTCGATGAACAGTTTGTTGCGTTGGAAACTAGACTCGACGAACTTCACTCTAGGATCTTGAAACACCTCAAAACTCCTGATATACTAGGAGATATTCCTTTCTGAAGTTGACCCAAAGTTCTATCCAAAATTCTGCCAATTTTTTTCTAAATTTTCGACAAACTTATTTTCTTTGATTTTCCTCGATCCCGGATCTTTCAAAACATTCCATGCATGATATTTATCATTAATTATACTGTATAAGGGTCATGTCCTTTGGTTTCAAGGTTTTCCTTCCCGGTTACGACTTGCAAGATCATAATTCTTCCTTTACTTCATTGTTACGTACTTCCCATGGCTTGTACCTTTCAAAACTTCATGGGACATCTCCGATACTCTATTAATATGGTGAAATACGTGGTGTGCTCATGCTCTAAAAAGTTTGAGGTGTAACAAGAGGTGTCTTTTGGAGAGACATTGAGGAAGATGAAAGGAGGTGTGAGCCAATTTTTTGAATTAAATAGGGGAGGTGGAGGAGGAATCGTGTATTTAGATATGGTGGAGTTGCTTGTTTCAAGGAGTTATGGTCCATATGTATCTCTGGAAGGCATTGACATGATAGATGTGTGTTTTCAAGATCAGGTCATGATGGCCATCAGGACTATATTATCAGATTGTCTTAGCACACCTCTACTTATTTTATGGGTATCACACGGAGTTGAGTTGTGTTGATTTGAACTGGATAAGTATGATAAGTATTCTAGTCTATCTTATTAACCTAAATGTGTATTTAAAACAGCTGGATAGATGTGCATACCTGTCTTCTGATGAGACATTCACATTCTCACTATGATGCTTTCTCATTATTGTCATCTTGGAGATACTGGTACAGTCTTTGGATTTCCTGATATTTACTCCTTTTGTGACTGGTTTTCCATTCTTGTTATGCTCATTGCCTTCTGTCACTCTTTCTAGCTGACAGACTTAGAGGTTAGGAGTGGAAGCCCGATCAAGCTTGGGTCCAATTTTTTTCTTGTTCGACCCTTTCTCGTGGCGTTTTGAACTGTGATTGTCCGTTTTCTTATTCGGTATCCTGTGCTTGCTTTGCACTTGTCTTTCCAATATGTCGTTCCCAACTTTCCTTGCTTAGTTTGTTTCAGAATATGTGGACATACCTGGTCATCTTTAGAACTTCTTGTAACACCGCGTACCTTTAAACTAGGTTACATTCATGATTTGAGACTTAGAAGACTAGATGAGATGTGTGGCAAATAAATTCGTCTCAATTCAGCAAAATCTCATTTATACGACTAGTTATACGGACCATGTATTATTATACGGACAGTATAACCAGTCCGTGTAACACAGGTGCAAATTATAAGTTTCTGCCAAGTTTTTGAAAAACTTCGATACGGACCGTATAAGGTTATACGGACCATATAATATTATACAGACTGTATAATATTATACGGACCGTATATTCAGTCCGTGAATCTCATTTGGGAAATTCCAGTTTCTGGAATTTTAATCATTGTCTAATACGGTCAAGTTTTACGGACCGTATAAAGTTATACGGTCCGTATAACTTGACCATATAAAGTTTTGACTCAGTTAAGTATAAATACGTCATGTTCAGTTTTTTTTTTCACTTTTCACATTCTCTAAGCCCTAGCACGAAGGTTTTCTTCTCCTAATAATCCAAAATAATAAGGTAAGCCTATTCCAACCATTCCAAGCGAATTGTAACATGTATCCATGATTTCTAAATAAGAGTTCATCATTCTTAACCTAGGGTTTTCAAGAAAACCTATCTCAAGGCTCAAGGTTTAATCTTTTGGAATTCTTCTACAAAGTTTAGATTTTTGTTATGAGTTTGGAGCATTATCAAGTATGTAGGGTTACTATCTACGTGTGAGAACAACTTTGTTCTTCCCCACGCCACTTCTTCCATAAAGTATGAAGTTATACGAAAACTATGGTTTTTAACCATGCTCATGATAACCCTAGATCCATGTACCATGCTATACTAAGTATTGAAGTATTATTAATCCATTATTGAGTTCTTGATATTTCATTATGATTATTGAGAATCTGTCTGTAATCCATGAAAACTCATATTTTGCATTCCATGGGTTCTTACATGTAAGTTATACTTTATTATGTTTATTTTAAAGAAAATACTCTACATGCTTTACACGTTTTCATTCAAGAATACTATGAAGTGATATCTATGTATATGCAAATTATGATTTATGAGAACCATGGGCTCAAGTGCCACCTATTTTCCATGTTCATGTTTTTGGGAGTTGCACAGATTACCGAGAAGGCTTCAAGCATCCTAAAACTACGTCAGCCACCGTAGGATGAGGATCGCTCCGCCCATGTTTGGGATGATTCCTTAATAATGATTGGATCCTTTCATGTTATATTTATATGTCATATCCCTGACAAGGTATGGGAACTCTTCTGGTATAGGGCAAGTAGCAGAACCATGTTGTCGGTTATATTTATGCTCTCCCTACTTATAATGTTTTTACTCATATTATATCTATACATATTCATGTTCATGACCAGACTTCAGTTTCAGTTTCAATCCTACCATGTTATTTCATGTGCCATGTCTATTTCATTCAGTTGCTATACATATTAGTACATTCAATGTGTTGACGTCCCATTTTATTGCCCGGGGGCCTGCATTTCATGTTGCAAGTACAGATTTACAGGATGACCCATCTGCTCAGCAGGATTTGCTCGTATAGCCTATTGGTGAGCCCCATCTCCTTCGGGGTTTAGTCAGTCATTTATCCTATAGTAGTTATGCATTAAAGGTATGTTGGGGGCCTTGTCCTGGCAATTATGTCTTTCCATTTTAGACACATGATAGAGGTTTCATACATTAGACTAGTCAGTTATGTCATGTCAGATATTCAGAGTCGTATAGCCATCTTTGGCTCGTTGATGTTATTTCCGTACTCATGTCTAAACAAGTATTTTATTAAGTATTATGACTTATTATGTTTTATAAAGGCTCTTCATGCAAATACATTATATTCCACTTATGATACGCCTCATAATGATTCAGCCAGCCTTGTGGTTAGCTCGGTCACATGTAGTAATGCACTGAGTGCCATGTCCCGCCCAGGCCATAGTTCGGGGCGTGGCACTTCTGCTTGAAAGCTAGTAGAAAAGTACTAGGTTGAGCTATTTGTTCCATCAGGATGCATTTTTGCCTTTTAGTATTGTATCTTCTAACTTCATCATTCTTGGACTCATTCTTCAGGCAGGCGATGATGTTGAGTCGTTACATTTGTTCGTCGCTTATTCTTCAACATTCATCACTTACATTTACCACCAATTCCTTGAGAACGTTTTTAGGGATGCTATCCAGCCTCTTACGGTTAAGTGTGCATTCCCTAACGTTAGTGGCTGAATCCTCTATGGCCATCACAAAGAGGTGAGGCGGGGGCTGACGAGTGGATCCTCCAACCGTGCTGATCTTTGTCTCATGTTCTGTAGGTAGTGCATCACTTGTCTTCATCTTTTCAATGGTGTTAACCCTTTGAGGAGAACCTGCTCTGATACCACTTGTTAGGTTGCACAACCTACTTCCTATCCTATGCCATATTCGATTTTCGCTTATAGCATGGAACACATTACTCTACATGTTCTATGCTAATGTTTTGCGGAATTTAATCAATGGGTGAGTAAAGGACACACGATATTTACATGGAAACCACCCGGCTCACAAGGGCGATAAAAACCATGACCTACAAACCTGCAGGATTTACCCCAAACTCCAGTATAACTGTGAGCCAATTACAAATTAAGTTACAAACTCTGCAACCTAATTCCTACTTCAGCCTTGCTACCCAAACTCTGACTACCAAGGTATCTTCAAATAGTAAGCTCCTACTTGAATTTACAATGTTTTGTATCTATGTTTTGTGCTTCTTAATAAACTGATAAAGATACAACTCGATAGAACAAACCTAATACAAGATATCTAGACTTGTGAACTGGAGAACATTATTATACTATAAAACAGTTCCTTCAATCCTTCTTCTTTCTCTAGGGACGCAACCCTGGATTCTTGAATATTCTTGATAAATCTTCTCTTCGCTCAATATTCTGAATTCTCTCTTTGTGGGTGTGCAAAATTCTTTTTGGTAATACTTGGATATTTATAACAATTCAAGAACAGTAGGTCGGTCACAAAACCTTCTCCTTATTAGACCATAACACTCAATAAGGTTTTATGTTGTACATGGATTATTGCCTTGTTGAGTCATCTTTTTTTCCTTGTAGAAGGCTTACTAATCTAGATAAATATGGTAAGGAATCTTTTATACTTGACTGCGAAGTCTTTGCCATAATTCTTCTACAAATCCTTGTTGCTGCAGAACTTACATGGAACATGTTCATGAACCTGTTTCATCCACATGGTTCCTCCATCTCCTCCATCTCCATCTGTATGAGCTGGACATGTTCATATACATGTTCCACCAATCTCTTTCATTCTGCATCTGCCTTTGAACTACTTCTGAGATTTTGGCTAGAATATGTTGACAGACCTGTTTCATTCATTTGTGTAGCTCTGTGTTTGAGATATTGGCTGGAACATGTTGACAAATTTTTTTTATTCGTCTGTGTAGCTCTATCTTCAACTGGTCTTCATATCACTGGTCACTCCACCTCTTTGCTCGATGTCTACCCCTTTAATTATTCCTCCTCTACACCTGATGACTCTTTGATATACAACATGTTTTTATACCCGTTCTAATCTTTCATTGAACTGCTCTGTGACTGAGTCTGTATTCATCTCCTTCTTTCTCTATATCTGTCTATGTGATAGATCATGTATGTGGACCATTCATTCTATCTCTGGTCTCCTTCATTGCACTTGTCAGTGTATTAACCCACATGCTTGCATTGTAGGTTCATGTGTATGCTCTTGTGCAATGGAACATGTCTATGGACTTGTTCTAACCATCCTATGTTGCTTGCCTTTTCAGACCTTTTACATTATTGAAGCCTCTGCTTTTTCTCAACCAACTGTCTAGCTTTGTTCAATTGTGTGTAAGGGACCTGATTAATTCACTGTGCTTTCGTTCTTGGAACATTACTATCATTTTTCATCTGCTTTCTTGTTCTGAGTTTTTGCTTTGTCAATCATCAAAACTTCGCATATGGGTTTATGACAACACTAGAGTTTAGCAAATAGACTAAACGCATGCATGTTTAGTATTTTTGCATACACATAAATAACTTTAGAAAATTGACAAGGCTAATAAACACAAATAAAAATTCTAGAGTCAAACGCTTACTACTCAATCATCGTCTAAGGATAGATGCTAAATGTAGATTAACTATATCAACTCAAGCTAAGACACCAAATAAAAATGTTAATAAAAATATTTCAATAAACATTTTTATTTCTCAATTAAACATATGGTATATACTCATAATTATATACACTAAATAGAAAATACAAATGATTCATGATGTTTTGTATTTCAGCTAGCCATGATGTTTTGAATTTCAGCTATCCACCTCACAATGATCCATGGTGGCTTCCACTCTCCTTGTATCACCTTCTGAAGTATTAAAGAGTTTGTACGTATTACTACTTGACACAAAGCTTTCCTTAACAGAATCTATATGCTTCCTAAATGGCTTTAGCTTCTGCACTTCCGTGTTTGTTGTCTGATGAATCTCCTAGGTTTCGTCATATATCAGGTCACCCTTCCAATACCTTACACACTGTGCATAAGAGCTCCTAATTTCCATATGTTTCCAAGAACGAATCAAGGAGAAAATCAATATTTATACCTAATTCACTTATAAATAAAAAATTATTTTCGATAGATTTCTAAGGAGAGTGAGTCGCTTATACATGTTCTTTGTATCATATAATAATTTTTCATATTTTTTTATTTTTGAGAAATACCACATATGTAATAAACATTCTCAAAATGATATTAATTTTAAAAAAAATCAATACCCGGAAATTATTTACAAAATATTAAAAAATCAAAAATTTAATTTTGAGCAAAACAAAAAAGAATCATCAAAAGCGGAGATTAGGGTGAGCCACACTCTCCGGAAACGTGTTTCATTCGAGAGTGGGGTTCGTCCAGGCCAACAGATCACCCTTTTCTCCATGGAATGGGTTAGGCGCAACTCAGGTGCAACAAAGGGGTTTTTGCAAGACCCAACTCATTTTTCTTCATCTTTTGGCTATTTGGTTACAATTAAAACACAAAGCTTTGTCCCAAATATGTTTTAGAATTGATGTCAAGCATCAATTGCTCGAAAAATCATCAAAAGAGGTGCAAACATTTGAAAAAATCTGGCTACTCTTTTTCTCTGAGGGGTCGGCTGGTCTTCTCACCATAACCATGTTTTTCGACAGATTTTATTCATTTAAATCACTAGTTTACATCCAAACGTGTTTAGTACTGATTTAAACCATCAAATCAAAGTAAAACCGTTCAAAGATCATCCCATAGAATTAAAAATTGATGGGTTTGGCACTAAACAAACCCTAGCGAGTTTTCCTTAAAATTCTAACCAAATTTTCAATGAAAATGACAATTGATTATATGATTTTGCTAGAAATATATGCGTCACATATTAACCAAATCAATTCGCGTCAAAATTGCATGAAACCTAGATTATTGAATTTTTTAGGTTAAATTCGTGATAATTTGTTACACCTCGGAAAATTTCCCCTCAGTATACAGTGAATAGGCCAACGAAGGGTATGACGTATAAGATGTTTGGATAAGTATGAAATAGCATTTTATGACCCTAATCGAGATTTCAAAGACATTTAAGGTAAGGGAAGAAAGTTGTTAAGGAAAGCAGGTTGTATGTTGTGTGTCGGGCAAGAATTTCGAGTATCGAATTAATGAGAGTTTAAAAACGTTTTGGAGAAGAGTTATAACGACCCTAAGATTGTTAATGAAGTGCTAAACAAGTGTCAAGAATATTCCATAAGGATCGGAGATCAAATGAAGTGACAAGAGAAAGATCAGTGAAAAGGTGGGTTATACGATCGATTATACAAACCGTACAATGGACCGTAGAAGTGTCACAGAATAAAGGTTCTGAAGGGTTAATTTCACGGTCACTTATACGGACCGTATAAAATTCTATGGCCCGTATAATGTGCCGTCAAATTGACACAGAGTGGGATGGTCACTGGAGCAGTTTTACGGTCAATTATACGGACCATATAAATTTATAAGGACCGTATAATTGTCCGTATAATGACGGCGGGACAGATTTCAAGTTTTAAATAAGAGACCCAAGTTCATTTATTTCATTTTCATTTTTCATTCTCCATAAGTCAAGAACTCTCTAGAATATTCTCCACTCTTCATCCACAAGAAACCAAAGGAAATTGATGATCAACTTCATCAAACCAACCAAAATCAAGAGTGTGAAGCACGTTAAAGTCATCTAAGCCAAGCAATTTCAAGAAAAGTGAACTAGGGTTTTGGTGTAAGAAGGGAAATATCACTCAAGGCTTGTTCCCACAATATCTAAGGTAAGTTTTATGATATTTTCATGATGTTTGAGATATTGTGAAGTTGAAACACTTGGATTGTTGAAGAATATAGAAAATGAGTCATAAATGTGGGAATAGTGCTAGTGTTGAGTAGTAGTTTGGGATGGATCATGAATATGGATATGTTGTGATTGTAAATAGATTATGAATGACATTTCGAACATGAAATGAGCATTAAACGTAAAAGAACGCAATAGTGAGTTATGACCATGATTATGGGGGAATTGAAGTGAAATTGTGAAATGTGGATAATGTAGATAAATGATGGTGGTTATTTATGATATCAGGAATGATGTTATGGATGTTTGGGAGTTGATATAGAATATGGGAAAAGTGGTATAAACAAAGGAAATGCTGCCCAATTTTCTCTAGCTTTAGTAAGTACTTTATTATAATCGCTTAGCTAATGTAATGCGAATTCTTTCAAAGGTAAAGACGTGAGCATTAAGGGAGAACGAGCAAGTAATAGAGTAGTAAACGACAAAGGTATGTGAGGCTTGTCCTTTCTTTCTATGGCACGAATCCGATGGCATGATTTCTCCTTCTTCTCCATGAATTCTCTATATTCCGGAAAGTCAAAAGTCTATGATCATGAATAGCTATATGAGATAAGAGATATGTTATGAGTTGAATAATGATGTTGTTTAATGAATACACTCACCTTACATACTATTTCCTTCAAGGTGAGGCAGGATACTATTAAGTTAATGATGTCAGATATTGTATACACTCACCTTATATACTATTTCTTTCAAGGTGATGCAGGAAGCTTATAGATGTCCATAATGGAATCGGGGGTTCACGACCTTATGTCACCTCGATAAAGCATAGCTATCTTGGAGTTATTATACATGAATTATGATGAGTATATGTGGATGATATTACACCGTACCTATATGAACGGGCAGACATACACACCACTATAGTGGGCAGCTTATACCCCGGACGCGGGAGGCCTGGACACAGGTTATACATTATCACACCGTACCTATATGGACAGGCAGCTTATACATTATTGCATAAATGATATGATGATGGTTATGAGTAAGTGCTTTGTGTCATTTCTTTTATAAGTGACAGTCATATAAAATTGCACCTTATTGATGCTTCCTTTATCTCATTCACGTATTTTCATTGTTTATGCCTCTCATACTCAGTACAATGTTCGTACTGACGTCCGTTTTCTTTGGACGTTGTGTTCATGCCCACAGGTAGACAGGGAGGTGATCCTGATCCAGACTCATAGGAGCCTGCAGATGATTTGAGAGCACTCCATTGTTCGGAAGTGCTTATGATTATTCTTTTGTGTACATGTATATTTTGGGCATGACGGGGTCTTGTCCCGTTCTAATGTCTAGCACTCCAGTAGAGGCTCGTAGATATACAGTGTAGGTTATATGGTATCGCGGGGGTTAACATGGTGCCTGCTCGACCCATGAGTACGGTCGTGACAAAGTTAGTACCAGAGCCCTAAGTTACCTGTCTTAGAATTACAAGAGCATTATCTAGTAGAGTCTTGTGGACAGTACGAAGTGCTCTGTACTTATCTGCGAGAGGCTATAAGACATTTGGGAAACTACCATCCCTTTATTCCCTTCGTACTACTTCATTCAAATTGGTATCTAGTCAATTAAAATTGGTATTTTAAACTCCTTTATCCTATTTTATCCCTGATGGTGGGAGCTCTTTCTAGAATTCGGACATGTCACGACCCCGCCCCGTGGGCCATAACTAGTGCCCGAGCTGGACACCCATATGTACCTGTCAGACATAATCGGACTGATACTATAGGTCCTCAATTAATCACATATTAATAACATATGCAAGCCGACGGGGCTGCCACGGTATATATCATTATACTACGCAAGCCGACAAGGCTGCCACTAAATATCAGTATATTACGCAAGCCGACAAGGCTGCCACTACATATTTGTATATTACGCAATCCGACAAGGCTGCAACTACGACACGATAATATATGCAAGCCGGCAAGGCTGCTACAACGACAGAACATCCACAATAACCATATAGACACAACTGATCAAATCTGAATACAACCCACATACATGTCTACAGACCTCTAAGAGTATCAACCGTCAAATATGAAGGGACAGGGCCCCGTCGTACCCCTAAACAAACACACACACACACACACACACACACACACACACACACACACACACATATATATATATATATATATATATACATCAGAAATTCTGTACCAAAAGCTAGGCTCTAGAACAACGGAGCTCTCCAAGACAGCAGAAAGGGAATCCTATGTTGGCGGATCACCAAAGCGAGTATCTGTACCTGTGGGCATGAAACGCAGCCCCCCCTGCCCCTTCCTGCCCCCCCCCCCCCCCGAAGATAGGGGGGTCAGTACGAGATATGTGTTGAGTATGTAAAGAATGAAATACAGTAAAGAGGATCATACTGAAGTAGGGAGTACAGGAGACAAGGATAACATCCAGAATACCAAAACACTTGGCTTTTGAAACATAAATCATGCATGTCAATATCATAGATCATACCTGGCCCGTTATGGGACTCGGTGACATAATCATATCATCTTCATTTATATATATAACGTGTCCCGGCCCTCTAGTGAGGGACTCGGTGAACAATGAAGTGAAACTGTGTACTAAAACGTGTCCTGGCCCGGGACTCAGTGAAAGATATATTGAGGCATGCACGAGCAGAGTAGTGAGAAACCATATGCAAGTTAAAACGAAATAGTCGTATCAAGTACCTTTTGAATATCACTATGGATTATATGAATATAGAACTTTTGGAATCATACACACGTATCAAGGCATAATGAAATAGCTTCTGGGAGTCAAGAACATTAGCCATCCTAGTGGCTCTAAGAATAGGAGCTTCTTTGAAATCATACATATACGTCGTCTGTTTGTTTCATAAAGATCATGCCAAAAGAAAGAAGGGTTAACTTTACATACTTGTTAACGATTGATCGCAAACCCATTCGCTTCGTCGCCCCTATAGCCTATTTAATATAAAAGTAACGCTATCGTTAGTAACTATATTTTCCAGTTCGTAAATCTGTAGTCCATCGCTTATAGAACTTATTCTTTAACTAATACTTTCTCGTTAAGGGTTTTTCATTATCTAAGGACTTAACGAAAATCGGGCAGCATTTTCCCTATATATTCACCTAACCCAAATTTTCAATTAGCCTCCTGTTATCACAAAAATACCAACAACAATATATGAACATAATCATACCTTCAATTAAAAAAGGATAACAACATGTCCACCAAACAACACAACTTCAATTTTAATCATTTAATCCCTTCATTTTTACCATACAATCCATAATAACAACAACCATAATGCTACTTAAAAATTCAATTCTCCAGGCCTAATTAGAACAGCCCCCCTACACGGCTCAATTTACACATTACATCAACATACACAACTTCTTACATTCATCACACACCTACTAATTTATACACGTTTAAATCACCTCCAAAACATGTAAAAAAAAAGATTAAATCTTACCTTAATAAGCTTGGCTCCTTAACCTTGATAATCACTTGGATGTTTACAACACCTTAACACTTTAATTCCTCTCTTCTTCATGCTCATTCTCGGCTAGAAATGCCATGGCCGAAAGCCTCTCTCTCCCTCTCTAACTTTGCCTCTTTCTCTTTCTAACTTAACTACTTGGAATGAAATGAATTTGTGATGAATCAATTGTTCATCAAAGCATGGTTTTATATGCTTCCCCTCAGCCTTCCACGTGCCCCTCAAGGTGAGTCATTGTGTTGATTGTAATTTTTTTTTTAAATAATAATCGGGTGGGGTCCACTAATTTTATAATTGGCTAACTTAATTAATCTTAATTAATCACTAATCTTCACTTAATAATATAATCATAATTAATCAGTCTCTAATCTCTAATAATATTTCTACACTAAATAAAATTTATAAACAATTGTGTTCTAATTAAAAATTCCTATTTCGTATCCGAAAATGATCTCGTCTTTAACTTGAGTCAATTCTCTTGTGAATAAATCGACGTATAAAAATACGGGATATAACATCCTTCCCCCCTTTAGAACATTCGTCCTCGAATGTAGAATTGGTCCCGTAAGGTCTTATAAGAATTTTGGGGAAGTCTCCCTTATCGTTATAACATATAGTTTCATCAGTCGATCAATATAATCAAGTGAGGAGTTTAACTTACCTGTAGGCGTAGGGAACAAGTAAGGTTACTTATTCTTTACCTCCTCCTCGGCTTCCCAGGTCATCTCTTGTCTATTGTTGTTTCGCCATAACACTTTGACGGAAACCACGTCCTTGGTTCGCAACCTCCTGACCTGCCGATCAAGTATGGCTATAGGCTGCTCCTCATTGGATAACTCCTCTATCACCTGGATATCGTCTACGGGAAATACTCTGGAAGGGTCGCTTATACATTTGCGAAGCATTGACACGTGAAAGACTGGATGTGCTGCTTCCAAATCAGACGGTAAGTCCAACTCGTAGGAAACACGGCCTACCCTACGAATAATCTGATAAGGCCCAATGTACCTCGGGCTTAGCTTCCCTTTCTTTCCGAATCTCATGACACCCTTCATGGGTGACACCTTCAAGAACACCCAATCACCAATCTGAAATTCTAAGTGTCGACGTCGATTATCTGCATATGATTTCTGTCGACTCTGGTCTGCCAGTAACCTCTCCTGAATGAGCTTCACTTTATCAACAGCCTGCTAAACCATATCCGGGCCTATTGTCGACTCTGGTCTGCCAGTAACCTCTCCTGAATGAGCTTCACTTTATCAACAGCCTGCTGAACCATATCCGGGCCTATCACCAATATCAAACCAGCCAATAGGTGACCTGCACTTCTTCCCATACAAGGCCTCATACGGTGCCATCTGAATACTTGAATGGTAACTGTTATTATAGGCAAATTCAATAAGTGGCAAATGATCATCCCAGCTACCCCTGAAATCAATAATACAGGCCCGTAACATATCTTGTAGTGTCTGAATAGTACGCTCAGCCTGTCCGTCAGTATGAGGATGGAATGTTGTGCTAAGACTCACTTGTGTCCCCAATCCCTCCTGGAAGGATCTCCAGAAGTTAGCTGTAAACTGGGCTCCTCTATCGGAGATAATAGCTGTGGGAACCCCGTGAAGTCTCACAATCTCCTTGAGGTATAACCTGGCATAGTCCTCAGTTGAATAAGTAGTCCTGACTGGAAGAAAGTGGGCTGATTTTGTTAATCTATCAACGATAACCCAAATAGAGTCATATTTTCGCAGAGTGCGAGGTAAACCTGTGACAAAGCCCATATTAATTACCTCCCATTTCCAAGTCGGAATCTCTAACTCCTGCAATAATCCACCGGGCTTTTGATGCTTGACCTTAACCCGTTGACAATTCAGGCACTGAGCAACAAACTCTGCTATATCTTTCTTCATGCCATCCCACCAATACAAGCATCTGAGGTCATGATACATCTTCGTTGACCCTGGATGAACTGAATAACGAGCATAGTGTGCCTCTCCCATAACCTGTTGCCGCAACCCTGCAACCTCAGGTATACATAATCTGCCTCTGTATCGTAGCACTCCATTAGGTGCAACTTCAAATGGGGTCTCCTCCTTTTGAAGAGATGCATCTCTGTAATGTACAAGAATATGGTCCTCGTACTGGCATCTCTTTATCTCTTCTATGATAGAGGACTCAGCAACTCCCCGAACAAAAAGTCCGCCATTATCAGAATCAGCCAACCGGACTCCAAGGTTAGCTAACTAGCAAATCGCCCGGACTATCTCCTTCCGTTCTGGTTGTACATCAGCCAAACTACCCATAGATTTACGGCTAAGAGCATCTGCTACAACATTTTCTTTCCCTGGATGGTATAGAATGTCAACATCATAGTCCTTCAGCAACTCTAGCCACCGCCTCTGTCGCAAATTTAGCTCCTTCTGCTTAAAAATATATTGGAGACTCTTATGATTTGTATAAATATTAACATGCACACCGTATAAATAATGTCTCCATATCTTCAAGGCATGAATCACCATTGCTAACTCCAGATCATGGCTGGGATAATTTCTTTCGTGCTTTCTGAGCTGTCGGGAGGCATAGGCTATAACTCTGCCATGCTGCATCAACACACAACCTAACCCGACGCCTGAGGCATCACAATAAATAACATAGCCATCTGGCCCCTCGGGAAGTGTTAGAACTGGAGTCGTAGTCAACTTGTCCTTCAATAATTGGAAGCTTCGCTCACAGACATCGGTCCATTGAAACTTAGCTGCCTTCTGTGTTAGCCTTGTTAAAGGCGCTGAAATTGAGGCAAACTTCTCTACAAACCTCCTGTAATACCCTGCTAGCCCCAGAAAACTTCGTAACTCGGTAGGCGTCGTAGGTCTAGGCCAAGTCTTTACCGCCTCAATCTTCTGTGAGTCTACCCGAATGCCATCACCTCCAATAATGTGCCCCAAGAATGCTACCGAAGTCAGCCAGAATTCACATTTAGAAAATTTAGCATACAGCTTCTGGTGCTGGAGCACTCTAAGTACCGCCCTCAGATGGTCTGCATGCTCTTCTTCTGATCGTGAATAGACTAGAATATCGTCAATGAATACACTCACGAACATATCTAGAAATGGCTTGAACACTCGGTTCATTAGATCCATAAATACTACTGGGGCATTGGTCAGCCCAAAAGACATTACTCTAAACTCATAATGTCCGTATCGGGTCCTGAATGCAGTCTTCAGAATATCTGCCTCCCTTACTCGCACCTGGTGGTAGCCTGACCGTAAGTCTATCTTTGAGAAACACTTACAACCCTGCAACTGGTCAAATAGATCATCAATTCTGGGGAGGGGATATCTATTCTTTATTGTCACCTTGTTCAGCTACCTATAATCAATACACATTCGCAGCGATCCTTCTTTCTTTCTCACGAACAGTACCGGTGCTCCCCAAGGTAATGTACTGGGCCTGATGAAGCCCTTTTCTAATAAATCTCTCAATTCCTCCATATCTATAGGGAGGAATAGATATGGGCTGCGTATCTGGCAGCACATCTATAATAAACTCTACCTCCCGCTCGGGAGGAAGGCCTGGAAGTTCATCTGGGAATACATCTGGAAATTCCCTAACTATCGGCACTGACTGAAGAGTCTACGCTTCTGCCTTCAGGTCATACACCCGAACCAGATGATATATATACCCCTTTCTAACCATCTTCCTTGCCATGAGGTATGAAATAAACTTACCCCTCGGCGATGCTGTACTTCCCATCCACTCTAGTTGACTCTCCTGGAAATTGAAAACGAACCACCTTTCCTCAACAATCAACGTTGGCATAACAAGAAGCTAGCCAATCCATACCCATAATAACATCGAACTCAGTCATATCTAACTCTATCAGATCTGCTTTGGTGCAACGACGATATATAATTACCGAACAATCTCTATATACTTGCCTTGCTATAACAGAATCTCCTACCGGTGTAGCTACCTCAAATGGTTTTATCGGTTCAGGTTTTATCCCAATTCTAGTAGCAACGAAGGGAGAAATATACGATAAAGTGGAGCCTGGGTCTATCAATGCATATACGGCTTGGGAGAAAATCGATAGTATACCTGTAACCACATTTGGTGATGTCTCCTGATCCTGTCTACTAGCCAAAGCATATATGCGGTTCGAAGGACCGCTAGAACTGGAAGCTCCGCCACGACCTCCACCACGGCCTGCTGGTACCTGAACACCCTGCCCCATAAGGCGCATAGCTACAGAAGAAGATGAACCAGCAACCGACCCAGTGGGCTGAACCACACCGCCTGAACCACCGCTCTACGGACACTCTCTCATAATATGGCCTTGATGGCCACAAGAAAAGCAAGCACCTGTAACGAGGCGACATTACCCAGGATGGAGCCTTCTACACTGAGAACACCGAGGCATAGATGGCCTCGACTGGCTCAAACCTCTGTTCGACTGCGAACCCGAAGCCTCGGAGCTCTGATCGGATCCTGAATATCCTGTGCTGTCAAACCTCCTACTGGTGAACTGTGGAGGTGCACTCTGTGCTGGCTGGGACGGATATCTAATATGCTACTGAGGCTGCCCGCCTCGAAACTCGCCAGGATAGCCAGCTGATCTGGCCCTCTTATGCTGACCTCTATCATAATCTCTATCTGGCTGGCGTCCTCTGTGTCGATCCTCCACCCCCTGTGCATATGCTTGTACCCGAGCAATATCCATACCTGACTGAAGAGCCACTGCCATACAACCATCAACCAAATAACGATCTAACCCCATCATATAGCGATGCACTCTATCAGCCATATCAACTACGATAGTAGGTGTATATCTAGCCAACGAGTCAAACTCAAGGCTATACTCTCGAACACTCCTGCCCCTCTGCCTCAACTGTAAGAATCTATCAACTCTAGCTCGCCGCATCTCTGGAGGCAGGAAGTGGCCAAGGAAGGCTTCCACAAACTCCTCCCATACTGCTGGAGGAATATCCTCGCCCCTAGACAACTCCCATGACTCATACCAATTGACAGCTACATCCCGCAATCGATACGAAGCTAACTTAACAGACTCAGTCTCTGAAGCCTCAATTATCCGCAATGTACGCTGCATCTGCCAAACGAAATTCTGCGGGTCATCCTCGGGCTTCGACCTGAACAACTCTGGAGGATTACAACTTAGAAAGTCATGGGCTCTCAAACTGTCATGTCTATCCGTCTGGTCAACCCTTAGTCCATGCTTGCGAGCCTGTCCTGCCACTAATCTGGTGAGCAACTGAACTGCATCTCTCATTCCTCTATCCTCCGCCCCTGGCTGAGGAGCTGGAGGCTCAGGTGCTGGAACCTCGGGAGCTGGCGGTGGAGCCTCCCCCTGGCCCAGAGCTGCCACTGCCCTAGGTTCCTCCGAAAATGGCGGTGTAGTAGAACTCGCGGACTGGAACACAATCTCAGGCATAAACTGGGCACGAGCCCCAGTAACTCTCCGAGTCTGACTAGTATCCCCTGCTACTGATTTGCTCTTCTGGGCAGCTGTCGCTTTCTTTGGAGGCATAGCTGTAAACATAATAGTCTATTAGGAAGGGATTATCCTGATAATATAGCTCTATCGCACGATCTAGGATAAGAAGGAAAGATGACATCCTAAATGTCCTGTAGCTTCCTGTTTATAGATGTGGTGCACAACACACCGATAAACAAGACTCTACTAGACACAGTGTGTAGACACTCTAAGAATGAACTGCTCTGATACCAGTTTTTGTCACGACCCCTCCTCGTGGGCCATGGCCAGTGCCCGAGCTGGACACCCATATGTACCTGTCAGACTTAATCGGACTGATACTATAGGTCCTCAATTAATCATATCGTAATAACATACGCAAGCCGACGGGGCTGCCACTGTATATATCATTATACTACGAAAGCCGACAAGGCTGCCACTACATATCAGTATATTACGCAAGCCGACAAGGCTGCCAGTACATATCATTATATTACGCAAGCCGACAAGGCTGCCACTACAAAACGATAATATATGCAAGCCAGCAAGGCTGCTACAACGACAGAACATCCACTATAACCATATAGACACACCTGATCAAATCTCAATACAACCCACATATATGTCTACAGACCTCTAAGAGTATCAACCGTGAAATATGACGGGACAGGGCCCCGTCGTACCCCTAAACAAACATATATATATAGATATATATATCAGAAAGTTTGTACCAAAAGCTAGGCTCCGGAATAACGGAGCTCTCCAAGGCAGCAGAAAGGGAATGCTAAGCTGGCGGATCACCAAAGCGAGTATATGTACCTGCGGGCATGATACGCAGCCCCCCCGAAGAAAGGGGGGTTAGTACGAGATATGTACTAAGTATGTAAAGCATGAAATACAGTAAAGAGGATCATATTGAAGTAGGGAGTACAGGAGACAAGGATAACATCCAGAATACCAAAACACTTGCCTTTTGAAACATAAATCATGCATGTCAATATCATAGATCATACCCGACCCGTTATGGGACTCGGTGACATAATTATATTATCTTCATGTATATATATGTAACGTGTCCCGGCCCTCTGTGAATAAAGTCATCCGTGGGGCCATAATCAAATCACCATATCATCATATCATCATATCATCACATCATCATATATATATATATATATATATATATATATATATATATATATATATATATATATATGTATATATATATATAACGTGTCCCGGACCGCTAGTGAGGGACTCGGTGAACAATGCAGTGAAACTGTGCACGAAAACGTGTCCTGGCCCGGGACTCAGTGAAACATATATTAAGGCATGCACGAGCAGAGTAGTGAGAAACCATATGCAAGTTAAAACACATCTGAGACTCGATAGAATAATCAAAACGATCTATCATTTGAAAATCGAGGCAATAGTCGTATCAAGTACCTTTTGAATATCACTATGGATTATATCAAAATAGAACTTTTGGAATCATACACACGTATCAAGGCATAATGAAATAGCTTCTGGGAGTCAAGAACATTAGCCATCCTAGTGGCTCTAAGAATAGGAGCTTCCTTGAAATCATAGATATACGTCGTCTGTTTGTTTCATAAAGATCATGCCAAAAGAAAGAAGGGTTAACTTTACATACCTGTTAACGATTGATCGCAAACCCGTTCGCTTCGTCGCCCCTTTAGCCTATTTAATATAAAACTAACGCTATCATTAGTAACTATATTTTCTAATTCTTAAATCTGTAGTCCATCGCTTATAGAACTTATTGTTTACCTAATACTTTCTCGTTAAGGGTTTTTCATTATCTAAGGACTTAACGAAAATCAGGCAGCATTTTCCCTATATTCGCCTAACCCAAATTTTCATTTAGCCTCCTGTTATCACAAAAATACCAACAACAATATATGAACATAATCAAACCTTCAATTCAACAAGGATAACAACCTGTCCACCAAACAACACAACTTCAATTTTAATCATTTAATCCCTTCATTTTTCCCATACATCCATAATAACAACAACCATAATGCTACTTAAAAAATCAATTCTCCACGCCTAATTAGAACAGCCCCCTACACGGCTCACTTTACACATTACATCAACATACACAACTCCTTACATTCATCACACACCTACCAATTTATACACATTTAAATCACCTCCAAAACATGTAAAAAAAAGATTAAATCTTACCTTAATAAGCTTAGCTCCTTAACCTTGCTAATCACTTGGATGTTTACAACACCTTAACACTTTAATTCCTCTCTTCTTCATGCTCATTCTCGGCTAGAAATGCCATGGCCGAAAGCCTCTCTCTCCCTCTCTAACTTTGCCTCTTTCTCTTTCTAACTTAACTACTTGGAATGAAATGAATTTGTGATGAATCAATTGTTCATCAAAGCATGATTTTATTTGCTGCCCCTAAGCCTTCCACATGCCCCTCAAGGTGAGTCATTGTGTTGATTTTAATTTTTTTTTAAAATAATTATCGAGTGGGGCCCACTAATTTTATAATTGGCTAACTTAATTAATCTTAATTAATCACTAATCTTCACTTAATAATATAATCATAATTAATTAGTCCCTAATCTCTAATAATATTTCTTCACTAAATAAAATTTATAAACAATTGTGTTCTAATTAAAATTGAAAATTAAAAATTCCTATTTCGTATCCGAATGATCCCGTCTTTAACTTGAGTCAATTCTCTTGCGAATAACTCGACGTATAAAAATACGGGATATATGTCACGACCCAGCCCCGTGGGCCGCGACTGGCACCCTACTTGGGTACCCAGACCAAATCGCATATTCATTTCCGAATCCAAACTTATTTCAGAATTTTCAAGAAGTTATATCATACATAATTTATATCGAAAGTATGTCTTAAGCGGTCATATCAAATCAAACTCAAACAAAGCGGCGGAATAGGCATCGCCGGTCAAAATACAAATATATACAGAAGGGCCATTTGGGGCCATCATATCAAACAGACCGCTTCAAGACCCGAAAGCAAAATCAGACAACATACACATAGGACCCTCGCCCCACAAATATGACTACAGGCCTCTACGAATTCAAAACATAACATATGGCGAGACAGGGCCCCGCCGTGCCCAAACTGTCAAATATACAAAGGATATACAGAGTAGAGGAGTCTGTACCAAGAGTGGACTCCGGACCCAGTAAGAGTACTCCGAAAAGCAAGAAGTGAAGCCTACTGCGGAGGATCACCGATGTCTGCACCTGCGGGCATAAAACGCAGCCCCCGGAGAGAGGGGGGTCAGTACGAAATATGTACTGAGTATGTAAAGCACGGAGTACAGAATTATGGATCAAAACCGAAAGCAAATCAAATGTCAAAGTGGGGTACAAACTGGTATGTCAAAATCTGGGTCGAAATAATATACATGTATTTTATGCAAACAAATCATGCAGACGCTTAAGAACGTGGTCGCCACTCCGACGCTGGCGCCACACACAGCATAACACCAGAAGGTTTCAAATCTCCTTACATCCCCGAACATAATCATAATCATCGGTGAGCGTATCGCATCACGAGCCATATCACAGCATAACTCCAAACGGAACCCGGCCCTATGGCGAAGCCTCGGGAACCGTAACACAGCATACGTCCGAATTGTCATAATGCGCACGAATCAAAACCGGCCCGGGAACCGGTGAACGAAGTCATAATAAGGCACGAGCGGAGTCGTGAGCAAACAAATGCAAATCGTATTTCAAAATAGTGTTTCAAAACAAAGTAAACTCATAAATCATATCCTATTACAAAATAGTCGAATACTTAGTCGACATAAAATTTCATTTCGCAAAACGTTTCCAAAATGGTCCATATAATTCAAAACATAGGTTAGCGTATCGAATTGTCCAAACCTACCCCGTAGGAAGATGTCTCAAGGATCCGAAGTAATATTTACAACTTTATTATCAAAGATGGCCCGAAGGGCAAATCGGGCATTTTGGGGTAGCGGACCCACCTCGAGTCGAAGTGAGGTGGCGAGCATATTTTTACGAGCATTTATATGCCAAGGGTCATACATAATCATTTCTAGGTTACCCGACCACATTTCGATAGGTTTCGGACGAATAGTGGCATTCTAGCCAAATTGGAGCCTTTAGGCTTCACTAGAATTAAATGAATAGTAACTTTTCTGTGGATCGGGTTTCGAGGAGCAGAAATGCTCCGGAAGGTCTCATATTCGACTGACACACTAAGATATGCCAAATGAAAGAGTGGGAGGCTTTACATACCTCACAGACGTCGTAAGCTCCTCCAAATGCCTCGTCCCGTTTCGTCAAAAATCTGCAAATGGTCAAAGTTACCAAATGAGATCCTTAGGCTAAGAAAAATGCCTTTAACTCCATATTTGCCTACCGAAATTTCGGCAGCATTTCCCCTATAAATCTAACATCCCCGAGGCGTAGCTCGGCTCAAATTAACCAACTACAACAGCCCACACATCAACAACCAAACCAAACAACAATCAAACCATTCTAGCTTAAAGTTCTACATGACTTCTAAAGTTGGCAACTTTCCATTCAAACGTTCAAAATCCCGATTCTATATTCACATAATTGTATTCATTTAACCATCCAACACTAGTCAAACACATTCCAAATTCAATCTAAGCCATACACGAAATTGCACCAAAATCGATTTATTTCCATAATTCTTCAAACGCTAAAATTCACAACGAACATTCTAACTAACGTCGTTTCATTCCGAATTCATCAACATTGATATAGATTCATATCTAAAGTCTATAACACCCAAGATATACATTGATATACATAAAAATACCGAAGGTATACGCTTTCCGATAATACTCAAAATCATTTTCTCGACGCCAATTTCATTCACCAATTAATCATTTACAATATAAGGATCACCACAACACATTATACCAACTTAACCAAGATCAATTCACACCAATCTCCCTATCTATGGCTCACGGCCAAACTCACTACAAACACACACCCACACGTTTCCATTTATGTCCAAACTACGGGATTCTCGTCTACTTCCAATCCTTAACACATTCATAGCAATTCTATAACATTAGAGGGGCAAGATTCTTACCTTTTACTAACTTTCCGACTTGTCGCAAACGAAATCCTCGTGCCAAACCAATTATACCACGTCGGAGAGCGTCTTGAGTACTTCTTAATTATGTGGAAGCCAAGATTTTTGGATCACACACAAGCTTGGAATCTTTTCTTTCTTTCCTCCTTTGCACTCGGCCGAAACCCCTTTTTGTGGTGAGTTCTTGATTTTTATTTTTTTGATCTAGAATTTGTTAAGTCCTCCTAGTATGTATCCACAATATTGATCATGTGCATAGCACATGATCATTAAACAAGGGGCTTGGGCCATGTATATGGCCGGCCACCCCAAGTCCTTTGGGCCTAACCTTGTGTCATTTTATTTCCTTGGCCCAATTCGAGAAAAGTCCCGTTTTGTAATTCCCGAAACTAATTTCCGAAATTCCAAATTTATCCTCGGCCTTCCCCGAGGTCTTAGCATTAAAGATTTCACAACCAACATAGTCATATTCTCACAAATTAATTTATACGATTCTAACACCCAAGTGATAATTATTTCTCGATTTCCAATTGTACGAAAACACGGGACATAACATTCTCCCCCCCTTAAGAACATTCGTCCCCGAATGTTAGATTAGTCTTATAAGGTCTTATGATCAAGGCAGGAGTGTCCCTTTTTAATGATGACATACATAATTCATTTTATCAATCAACACAACAAACTGAAAAAGAAATTAGATTACCTGCGGATGTCGGAAACAAGTGGGGATATTTCTTCTTCATCTCGTCCTCCGCCTCCCAAGTCATCTCCTCCCGATTATTGTTGCGCCACAGGACTTTGACGGAGGGCACCTCTTTAGTGCGTAGTCTCCGCACCTGTCGATCCAGAATAGATATAGGCTGCTCGTCATAAGATAACCGCTCCGTCACCTGAATGTCGTCAACTGGGAATATCCTGGCAGGATCACCAATGCATTTCCGCAACATAGACACATGAAACACCGGGTGTACGGCCTCCAAGTCGGATGGTAAGTCTAGCTCATAGGCGACCTCGCCTATCTTTCGCACGATCTGATACGGTCCAATGTACCGGGGGCTCAACTTACCCTTTTTACCGAATCTCATGACACCCTTCATGGGCGACACCTTCAGGAATACCCAGTCGCCAATCCGGAACTCTAACGGTCGACGTCGTCTATCTGCATAAGCTTTCTGTCGACTCTGAGCAGCTAATAATCGTTCTCGAATAAGCTTTACCTTATCTACAGCCTCCTGGATTACATCTGGCCCAATCAACTTAGTCTCGCCCACGTCAAACCAGCCAATAGGAGACCTGCATCTCCTGCCATAAAGGGCCTCGTACGGAGCCATCTGAATGCTGGAGTGATAACTGTTATTATAGGCAAACTCAATAAGCGGCAAATGATCGTCCCAGCTGCCCCTGAAATCAATAACGCAGGCCCGCAACATATCTTCGAGCGTCTGAATAGTGCGCTCGGCCTGCCCGTCGGACTGAGGGTGGAAAGCTGTACTGAGACTCACCTGAGTCCCTAATCCCTCCTGAAATGACCTCCAGAAATTTGCTGTAAACTGGGTACCTCGGTCAGTAATAATAGACATCGGGACTCCGTGAAGTCTGACTATCTCTCTGATATACAATCTGGCATAGTCCTCAGCCGAATAAGTAGTCCGAACCGGAAGGAAATGGGCTGATTTCGTCAGCCTGTCAACAACAACCCAGATAGAGTCGTACCTGCGTGGAGTGCGCGGTAATCCAACAACAAAATCCATATTAATCATCTCCCATTTCCAGGCTGGAATTTCCATCTCCTGTAATAATCCACCGGGCTTCTGATGCTCGATCTTAACTTGCCGGCAGTTCGGGCACTGACTAACAAACTCAGCAATATCTTTCTTCATGCCGTCCCACCAATACAAACACCTGAGGTCCCGATACATTTTAGTGGAACCAGGATGAACAGAATACCGTGCATTATGGGCCTCGCCCATAATCTGCCGCCGTAAGCCCGCAACGTCCGGTACACAGAATCTGCCGTCATATAATAATACTCCGTCAGGCGAGATCTCAAACTGAGTCTTTGATTTACTAAGGGCCACATCTCTGTACTGAATCAAAAGAGGATCCTCAAACTGGCGCTGCTTTACCTCCTGAATAATAGATGACTCAGCAACTGGACGAACAGAAATCCCAGAATCTCCAGAATCCACCAAACGAACTCCGAGGCTGGCCAGCTGATGAATATCACAAACCAAATCTCTCTTATCAGATGGAACATCAGCCAGACTGCCCACGGACTTGCGGCTAAGCGCATCAGCTACCACATTGGCTTTCCCTGGATGGTACAAAATATCAACGTCGTAGTCCTTTAGTAACTCAAGCCACCTCCGCTGCCGCAAATTTAGTTCCTTCTGTCTGAAAATATACTGGAGACTTTTATGGTCCGTATAGATATCAACATGGACCCCATATAAATAATGCCGCCAAATCTTCAGAGCATGAATCACCGCGGCCAACTCAAGATCATGAGTGGGATAGTTTTTCTCGTGCGGTCTGAGCTGCCGGGAAGCATAGGCTATGACTCGACCGTGCTGCATCAATACACATCCTATCCCAATACCAGAGGCGTCACAATAGACAACATACCCGTCAGCTCCCTCTGGAAGAGCCAAAACTGGTGCTGTAATCAATCTCTCCTTCAGCATCTGAAAGCTGCGCTCGCAAGCATCTGTCCACTGGAATTTTGCTGCTTTCTGGGTAAGCCTCGTCAGTGGTGCTGAAATAGAAGAGAAATCCTCCACGAACCTGCGGTAATACCCAGCCAATCCAAGAAAACTACGCACCTCTGTCGGTGTAGTAGGCCTGGGCCAATTCTGCACAGCCTCAATCTTCTGCGTGTCAACCCGAATACCATCTGCGCCGACAATATGGCCCAAGAATGCCACAGAAGTCAACCAGAACTCACACTTAGAGAATTTAGCATATAACTTCTGCTGACGGAGGATGCCAAGTACCGTCCTCAAATGATCTGAATGCTCCTCGGCTGATCGCGAGTAAATCAGGATATCATCAATAAATACAATAACAAACATATCCAGAAAAGGCCGAAATACCCGGTTCATCAGATCCATAAACACCGCTGGAGCATTAGTCAGCCCGAAAGACATAACTCTGAACTCATAATGCCCGTACCGGGTCCTGAAAGCAGTCTTCGGGATATCAGACTCCCGTACTCGCACCTGGTGATAGCCTGAGCGCAGATCTATCTTGGAGAAGTGTCTAGCACCCTGCAGCTGATCAAACAAGTCATCAATCCGGGGAAGGGGATATTTATTCTTAATAGTCACCTTATTCAGCTGCCGGTAGTCAATACACATCCGCAACGACCCATCCTTCTTTCTAACAAACAATACCGGCGCTCCCCAGGGTGATGTGCTGGGCCTGATAAAACCCTTATCCAGCAAATCTTTCAGCTGCTCCTTCAACTCCTTCAACTCAGCTGGTGCCATCCTATAGGGAGGAATAGATATAGGCTGCGTATCCGGCATCAACTCAATAGAGAAATCAATCTCCCGCTCAGGCGGAAGGCCAGGGAGCTCGTCAGGAAAAACATCTGGAAACTCACTGACGACCGGAACAGACTGAAGGGTAGGTACCTCCGCGGCAGTATCGTGCACACGAACCAAATGATAAATATAACCCTTCTGGATCATCTTCTTAGCCTTGAGGTATGAAATAAACTTACCCCTCGGCGATGCAGTAGATCCGAACCACTCTATGACTGGTTCCCCTGGAAACTGAAAACGGACTACCTTTTTCTGGCAGTCGACATTAGCATAACAGGAAGACAACCAGTCCATGCCCATAATGACATCAAACTCGAGCATGTCTAACTCTACCAAATCAGCCTTAGTGCTACGATCATAAATGGTCACAGAACAATCCTTATAAATCTGTCTCGCTACAATAAAATCCCCAACTGGCGTAGCTACCTCAAACGGTTCTATAGGCTCAGACACTATCCCAATTTTACTAGCAACGAGCGGGGAAATATACGATAAAGTAGAACCAGGGTCAATCAATGCATATACAGATCTGGAGAAAACCAGCAATGTACCTGTGACAACGTTTGGCGAAGCCTCCTGATCTTGGCGGCTGGCCAAAGCATATATGCGGTTCGAGGGACCGCTAGAACCTGAAGCGCCACCGCGGCCTCGACCGCGCCCTGCCGGTGCTGAAATACCCCGCCCTCCAGGGCGTGCAACAGATGGAACAGAGGAAGAACCGGCGGCTGACCCTGTCTGCTGAGCCGCATTACCCGAACCACTGGCCAATGGGCAGTCTCTCATAAAGTGGCCCTGACCACCACAAGTAAAACAAGCTCCCGTCGCTCGGTAACACTCCCCGGGATGAGACTTCCCGCAGTGTGGACAACGGGGTCTAGGTGGTCTGGCCTGACTGGGACCCCTAGATACCTGCGAACCTGCCACTCTGGAGCTCTGACCGGCCCCAGACGGTCCCGTACTGTCGAATCTCCGGCTGCCTGACTGAGTACCCCGGCCGAAAGAAGGAAAATATCTGTCAGACTGCTGCTGCTGCTGAGGCTGTCCGCCTCTAGAATCCCCTGAATAACCCGCGGATCTAGCCCTCTTGGGCGGCCTCCTGTCTCTATCTCTGCCAGCAGGATAAGATCTGCGACGGTCCTCCATACCCATCGCATAGGCCTGAAGCCGGGAAATATCCATGTCCGCCTGCAGTGATACGGCCATACAGCTGTCTACCAAATACCGGTCCAATCCCATAACATAGCGGTGCATCCGATCGGACATATCTGCTACCACGGCCGGTGCATATCGGGCCAGAGAATCAAACTCAAGGCTATACTCGCGAACACTCCGACCCCTCTGCTGCAGACATAAAAACCGATCAGCCCGTGCCCGCCGTAACTCTGGTGGCAAAAAGTGGCGGGTGAATGCTGTCACAAACTGATCCCAAGTGGATGGAGGGGCTCCCACTCCCCTAGACAGTTCCCAAGTCTCGTACCAATGAGTAGCCACATCTCGGAGCCTGTGTGAAGCCAGCTCAACTGACTCGGTCTCAGAAGCCCTGACCAAATCCAGCGAGCGTCGCATCCCCCGAATAAAGTCATGGGGGTCCTCGTCGGGCTTAGACCCGAAGAACTCTGGAGGGCCACATAGCAGAAACTCCCGAACTCGCAGGCTGTCCCGCCTGTCATCATCATCATCATCCCTCCGCCCGCGTCTGCGAGCCTGCCCTGCTACCAACGTAGTCAGCAACTGCACAGCCTCTCTCAGGGTCCGGTCCTCCGCCCCTGGCTGAGGAGCTGGAGTCTCAGGTGCGGGTACACGGACCTCTGGAGCTGCCGATGGTCCTGCTCCAGGCTGTACTAGTGGGGGTGTAGCAGACCCCTCAGACTGTGGCACATCCTCAGGCAAATCATAAACACGAGCCCGGGTAGCTCGCTGTGCCTGGCTAGTCTCCCCAATCCTCGCCTTGCCCTTCTGGGCTGCCGTTGCCTTCTTCGGAGGCATCACTGCAAACACGAAGGCGAGTCAGATCAAAATCATCTTAATAGCACAGCTCTATCGCACGATCTAAGATTACAAAGAAAGTAACATCCTAAATGCCCTGTAGCTTCCTGCTTATAGACGTGGTGCACAACACATCGATAAACAAGACTCTACGAGACACGGCCTGTAGACATTCCGAGGACAAACTGCTCTGATACCACTTTTGTCACGACCCAGCCCCGTGGGCCGCGACTGGCACCCTACCTGGGTACCCAGACCAAATCGCATATTCATTTCCGAATCCAAACTTATTTCAGAATTTTCAAGAAGTTATATCATACATAATTTATATCGAAAGTATGTCTTAAGCTGTCATATCAAATCAAACTCAAACAAAGCGGCGGAATAGGCATCGCCGGTCAAAATACAAATATATACAGAAGGGCCATTTGGGGCCATCATATCAAACAGACCGCTTCAAGACCCGAAAGCAAAATCAGACAACATACACATAGGACCCTCGCCCCACAAATATGACTACAGGCCTCTACGAATTCAAAACATAACATATGGCGAGACAGGGCCCCGCCGTACCCAAACTGTCAAATATACAAAGGATATACAGAGTAGAGGAGTCTGTACCAAGAGTGGACTCCGGACCCAGTAAGAGTACTCCGAAAAGCAAGAAGTGAAGCCTACTGCGGAGGATCACCGATGTCTGCACCTGCGGGCATAAAACGCAGCCCCCGGAGAGAGGGAGGTCAGTACGAAATATGTACTGAGTATGTAAAGCACGGAGTACAGAATTATGGATCAAAACCGAAAGCAAATCAAATGTCAAAGTGGGGTACAAACTGGTATGTCAAAATCTGGGTCGAAATAATATACATGTATTTTATGCAAACAAATCATGCAGACGCTTAAGAACGTGGTCGCCACTCCGACGCTGGCGCCACACACAGCATAACACCAGAAGGTTTCAAATCTCCTTACATCCCTGAACATAATCATAATCATCGGTGAGCGTATCGCATCACGAGCCATATCACAGCATAACTCCAAACGGAACCCGGCCCTATGGCGAAGCCTCGGGAACCGTAACACAGCATACGTCCGAATTGTCATAATGCGCACGAATCAAAACCGGCCCGGGAACCGGTGAACGAAGTCATAATAAGGCACGAGCGGAGTCGTGAGCAAACAAATGCAAATCGTATTTCAAAATAGTGTTTCAAAACAAAGTAAACTCATAAATCATATCCTATTACAAAATAGTCGAATACTTAGTCGACATAAAATTTCATTTCGCAAAACGTTTCCAAAATGGTCCATATAATTCAAAACATAGGTTAGCGTATCGAATTGTCCAAACCTACCCCGTAGGAAGATGTCTCAAGGATCCGAAGTAATATTTACAACTTTATTATCAAAGATGGCCCGAAGGGCAAATCGGGCATTTTGGGGTAGCGGACCCACCTCGAGTCGAAGTGAGGTGGCGAGCATATTTTTACGAGCATTTATATGCCAAGGGTCATACATAATCATTTCTAGGTTACCCGACCACATTTCGATAGGTTTCGGACGAATAGTGGCATTCTAGCCAAATTGGAGCCTTTAGGCTTCACTAGAATTAAATGAATAGTAACTTTTCTGTGGATCGGGTTTCGAGGAGCAGAAATGCTCCGGAAGGTCTCATATTCGACTGACACACTAAGATATGCCAAATGAAAGAGTGGGAGGCTTTACATACCTCACAGACGTCGTAAGCTCCTCCAAATGCCTCGTCCCGTTTCGTCAAAAATCTGCAAATGGTCAAAGTTACCAAATGAGATCCTTAGGCTTAGAAAAATGCCTTTAACTCCATATTTGCCTACCGAAATTTCGGCAGCATTTCCCCTATAAATCTAACATCCCCGAGGCGTAGCTCGGCTCAAATTAACCAACTACAACAGCCCACACATCAACAACCAAACCAAACAACAATCAAACCATTCTAGCTTAAAGTTCTACATGACTTCTAAAGTTGGCAACTTTCCATTCAAACGTTCAAAATCCCGATTCTATATTCACATAATTGTATTCATTTAACCATCCAACACTAGTCAAACACATTCCAAATTCAATCTAAGCCATACACGAAATTGCACCAAAATCGATTTATTTCCATAATTCTTCAAACGCTAAAATTCACAACGAACATTCTAACTAACGTCGTTTCATTCCGAATTCATCAACATTGATATAGATTCATATCTAAAGTCTATAACACCCAAGATATACATTGATATACATAAAAATACCGAAGGTATACGCTTTCCGATAATACTCAAAATCATTTTCTCGACGCCAATTTCATTCACCAATTAATCATTTACAATATAAGGATCACCACAACACATTATACCAACTTAACCAAGATCAATTCACACCAATCTCCCTATCTATGGCTCACGGCCAAACTCACTACAAACACACACCCACACGTTTCCATTTATGTCCAAACTACGGGATTCTCGTCTACTTCCAATCCTTAACACATTCATAGCAATTCTATAACATTAGAGGGGCAAGATTCTTACCTTTTACTAACTTTCCGACTTGTCGCAAACGAAATCCTCGTGCCAAACCAATTATACCACGTCGGAGAGCGTCTTGAGTACTTCTTAATTATGTGGAAGCCAAGATTTTTGGATCACACACAAGCTTGGAATCTTTTCTTTCTTTCCTCCTTTGCACTCGGCCGAAACCCCTTTTTGTGGTGAGTTCTTGATTTTTATTTTTTTGATCTAGAATTTGTTAAGTCCTCCTAGTATGTATCCACAATATTGATCATGTGCATAGCACATGATCATTAAACAAGGGGCTTGGGCCATGTATATGGCCGGCCACCCCAAGTCCTTTGGGCCTAACCTTGTGTCATTTTATTTCCTTGGCCCAATTCGAGAAAAGTCCCGTTTTGTAATTCCCGAAACTAATTTCCGAAATTCCAAATTTATCCTCGGCCTTCCCCGAGGTCTTAGCATTAAAGATTTCACAACCAACATAGTCATATTCTCACAAATTAATTTATACCATTCTAACACCCAAGTCATAATTATTTCTCGATTTCCAATTGTACGAAAACACGGGACATAACAATATAACATCCTTCCCCCCTTTAGAACATTCGTCCTCGAATGTCGAATTGGTCCCGTAAGGTCTTATAAGAATTTTGGGGAAGTCTCCCTTATCGTTATAACATATAGTTTCATCGGTTGATCAATATAATCAAGTGAGGAGCTTAAGTTACCTGTAGGCGTACGGAACAGGTAAGGGTACTTATTCTTCACCTCCTCCTCGGCTTCCCAGATCATATCTTGTCTATTGTTGTTTCGCCATAACACTTTGACGGAAACCACGTCCTTGGTTCGCAACCTCCTGACCTGCCGATCAAGTATGGCTATAGGCTGCTCCTCATAGGATAACTCCTCTGTCACCTGGATATCGTCTATGGGAAATACTCTGGAAGGGTTGCCTATACATTTGCGAAGCATTGACACGTGAAAGACTGGATGTACTGCTTCTAAATCAGATGGTAAGTCCAACTCGTAGGCAACCCGTCCTACCCTACGAATAATCTGATAAGGCCCAATGTACCTCGGGCTTAAATTTCCTTTCTTGCCGAATCTCATGACACCCTTCATGGGTGACACCTTCAAGAACACCCAATCACCAACCTGAAATTCTAAGTGTCGACGTCGATTATCTGCATATGATTTCTGTCGACTCTGGGCTGCCAGTAACCTTTCCTGAATGAGCTTCACTTTATCAACAGCCTGCTGAACCATATCTGGGCATATTAACTTAGTCTCACCAACATCAAACCAGCCAATAGGTGACCTGCACTTCTTCCCATACAAGGCCTCATACGGTGCCATCTGAATACTCTAATGATAACTGTTATTATAGGCAAATTCAATAAGTGGCAAATGATCATCCCAGCTACCCTTGAAATCAATAATACAGGCCCGTAACATATCTTGTAGTGTCTAATAGTACGCTCAGCTTGTCCGTCAGTCTGAGGATGGAATGCTGTGCTAAGACTCACTTGTGTCCCCAATCCCTCCTGGAAGGATCTCCAGAAGTTAACTGTAAACTGGGCTCCTCTATCGGAGATAATAGCTGTGGGAACCCCGTGAAGTCTCACTATCTCCTTGAGGTATAACCTGGCATAGTCCTCAGCTAACTAAGTAGTCCTGACTGGAATAAAATGGGTTGATTTTGTCAATTTATCAATGATAACCCAAATAGAGTCATATTTTCGCAGAGTGTGAGGTAAACCTGTGATGAAGTCCATATTAATTACCTCCCATTTCCAAGTCGGAATCTCTATCTCCTGCAATAATCCACCGAGCTTTTGATGCTCGACCTTAACCTGTTGACAATTCGGACACTGAGCAACAAACTCTGCTATATCTTTCTTCATGCCATCCCACCAATACAAGCATCTGAGGTCATGATACATCTTCATTGACTGTTCATTTCAGATCAGGTTTTGGGTTATTAAAAAGGGGACCGAGTTTATTATTTCATTTCCACATGACACCCCTTCTCTCTAAAATATCTCTCTACATTTATTCCATAAGGATTCAAGAGTTATTAGTGATCAACAACATAAACAAAGTGAATCAAGTGTAAGAAAAACCATCGAAGATCATTCAAGTCAAGAAATCTCATTGGAGATAAAACTAGGGTTTTACTCAAGTGGAGTATTATCAACCAAGGATTGTTCCTACAACATCTAAGGTAAGATTTATGATATTTCTATGTGTTTAAGGTATTTAAGAGTTGAAATACTTGGATTGTAGAAAGGTATGGCAAAATAGGTCATGAATGTGGAATAGTGCCATTTTGAGAAATAGTTTGAATTGAGTTACGAGTCTTGCTGTATTATGATGTAAATATGTTATAAATGATGTTGAGAACATGAGATGAGCAATGTACGTGAATGGGATTAGTCATGAGTTATAGCCATGGATATGAGTAATTGAAAGCAAATTAAGAAATGTGGATAATGCAGATGAATAATGACTATTGCTATGGTATTGTGAATGTATTATTGACGTTTGGGAGTTGATATACGTTACGGAGGAATGTCGTATAAATAAAGGAGATGCTGTCTGATTTTCTCTAGTTTTAGTCATATATGCTAGCTATCGATTCTAATGATAGTATGACTTTAATGAAGGTAGAAATGCTAGCATTGGAGGAGAACGCGCAAGTGTAAAAATAGTGAACGAAAAAGGTATGTAAGGCTAACCCTTTTTTCATAAGGCATGGTTCTTTGGTCAAATATCTAAATCTTCTATGAGACTATGATATCCTTCAAATGATTTGATCTTCCGAGCTAGTAAGCTCACGATTCTTGGTACGCTACGATTGTACTAAATCCATCGTATGACGAGTAAGCCTATAAAGTTAAATGTGATGAATGACGATAATAGTATAATGATGTTGATGACGATTATGAAAATGATGTAAATAGTAAAGATGCTTATGAGCTATTATGTATATGTATCTATGTATGACTATTATGGAGCCCCGAGCTTATGAGGCCGGGTAAGACATGTAAGTAAGTATGTATATGATTACGTAATGTGCGCACACCTCTACAGATGGTACGGATAACCCTGATGCCTTGGTAGGGCCAGGTAGATGTAACCCTGATGCCTTGGTAGGGCCAGGTAGATGTAACCTTGATGCCTTGGTAGGGCCAGGTAGATGTAACCCTGACGCCTTGGTAGGGCCAAGTATGAGTAACCTTGAGCCTTGGTTGGCCAAGTATGTATGAAACACCGATCCGGCATGGTCGGGTATGTTACGTAAATGCTATGTATATGAATGTGAATAATGGTATGTATATGAATATGAGTACAGATATGGAATGGATACGGATATGGATATGGATGTATGTACGTAAATACGCATTAGAAACGGAAAGGTCCTATGTAAGGCAAGTAAGTGCCTATGACGATGATAACACCGTCTCCCATCTTGTGCTATTTGTTATGTTGCTTATTGTGCTTCTATATTGATATTGATCATGCTTTACATACTCAGTACATTCTTCATACTGACGTCCTTTTGTTTGTGGACGCTGCGTCATGCCCGCAGGTGCACAGGGAGACAGGCTTGATCAATAGCCACATTTCTCAGAGACTACACAGCAGAGCTCCACTTCATTCGGAGCTATAGCTTTTGGGTACTTATTCTTTTGTGTACATAATTATGGGCATAGCGGGGTCCTGTACTGCTTATGTGATATGTTATACTCTCCTTAGAGGCTCGTAGACATGTGTATATGGTTAGATATGTCTGGCCTTGTCGGCCTATATTATGTATATCATTTTTGTAGCCTTGTCGGCTCATGTACATGGATGTGGCATAAATGCCAATAATGATATAAAAGCATTGTCGTCCAATGGGGCTAGCATGGATGATGAATAGAAATGTATGTTTAATTATGTGGCTCACCTAGATGTAAGTATAAGTGTAAGCCAAGGGGTGCCCGGGTGGGCTAGCACCGGGTTATCATGGTGGCCTCCTAGACGGGTCGTGACACTTTCGATGTTGATATCATACATGGCATACATTCTTATTCATCTAATAATTTGATGTGAGTTGTGTTGGACATGAAGGTAAGTGAGAGAGTGTAGACTTCGAGGTCTTACCCGGAGAGCGTGAAAGAGAGGTGAGAGTCTGCGATCCGATGTTGTTAACTGAGTAAAATGTGTGCTCGTGATTCGAGTTCATTTATCGAAGCGAGAGAGTGCTCAATGCCTAAGGTGTCTTGCCAAGAGGGGGTGTACATGATATACATAATATAGGCCGACAAGGCCAGACATATCGCGATGCAGCCAGTGCGGTAGGTTACATTCCGGACAATGCCGCCAGGGTTCGGACGCTTGCGCTTGTGGACAGGTGGGACACATGATGAGAGACTGTCCGTCAGCGAGAGATAGAGTTGGGACTCAGCCCACAGGTTCGGCAGCGGGTTCTTCTTCGGTACGCCCGACAACACAAATTCCCCAGACTTCAGCAGGTAGAGGTAGAGGCAGAGGGGGAGCATCTACTTCAGGTGTTGTTCAGCCCCGCGTATATGCTTTGGCTGGGCGACAGGATCTTGAGTCCTCCCCAGATGTTACAGGTACATTGACTATATTTTCCCGTGATGTATATGCTCTGATCGATCCGGGTTCTACATTCTCTTATATTACTCCGTATGTTACTGATTTTATTGGGCTGAAACCCGAGCCAATTAAACCTTTCGAGGTATTCACTCCAGTTGGTGATCCTGTAATAGCGAGGCAAGTATATAAGAATTGTGTAGTCGTCATATGTGATCGCCAGACAAAAGCCGATTTGATTGAGCTGGAAATGCTTGATTTTGACGTAATTATGGGTATGGATTGTTTAGCCTCATGCTATCCTAATGTTGATTGCCGGACGAAAGTGGTACGATTTCAATTTCCGGGAGAGCCCGTGCTTGAATGGAAGGGTAATACAGCATCACCGGAGGGTAGGTTTATTT
This sequence comes from Lycium barbarum, assembly GCF_019175385.1. Lineage (NCBI taxonomy): Eukaryota > Viridiplantae > Streptophyta > Magnoliopsida > Solanales > Solanaceae > Lycium > Lycium barbarum. Next base: position 54,979,990 of record NC_083346.1, read on the forward strand.
CCTACCTCAAGGCAAGGATGATGATAGCCAAGGGCTATATTTATCACTTAGTTCGGGTTCATGACACCGAGGCTAGGCCATCAACTTTTCAATCAGTTCCGATAGTGAATGAATTCCCAGATGTGTTTCCAGACGAACTTCCAGGTCTTCCTCCAGAAAGAGAGATTGATTTTGCCATCGATGTGTTGCCGGACACCAAGCCTATTTCTATTCCTCCTTATCGAATGGCTCCGGTATAATTGAAATAGCTAAAGGCACAGTTGAAGGATTTGCTCGAGAAAGGGTTTATTAGGCCCAGTTCATCACCGTGGGGAGCACCGGTCTTGTTCGTGAGAAAGAAAGACGGTTCTCTACGAATGTGTATCGATTATAGGCAACTGAACAAAGTGACGATAAAGAACAGATATCCTCTTCCAAGGATTGATGACTTATTCGATCAACTACAAGGTGCCAAGTGGTTTTCTAAAATAGATCTGAGGTCGGGTTACCATCAAGTGAGAGTTAGAGAAGCGGATATTCCCAAAACAACTTTCAGAACAAAATATAGCCACTATGAATTTCGGGTGATGTCGTTTGGGTTGACTAACGCTCCGACAGTGTTCATGAATTTAATGAATAATGTGTTCAGGCCACTCTTGGACTTGTTTGTGATAGTGTTTATTGATGGTGTTCTGGTGTACTCTCGCACAGAATCAGAACATACAGATCATTTGAGGATTGTTCTTGGCATTCTCTGAGCCCGAGAATTATATGCGAAATTTTCAAAGTGCGAGTTTTGGCTAAATTCTGTGACATTTCTGGGCCATGTTATTTCAGATGATGGCATTCGAGTCGACACTCAGAAAATTGAAGCTGTGAAGACTTGGCCATGGCCTACGACGCCTACGGAAGTTCGTAGTTTTCTTGGACTGGCAGGCTACTATAGAAGATTCGTAGAGGGATTCTCATCTATTTCCGCTCCATTGACGAAACTAACCCAGAAGTCAGCGAAATTCCAGTGGAGTGATGCTTGTGAGCGTAGTTTCCAAGAGTTGAAAGACAAACTGACCTCAGTTCCAGTTTTAACACTTCCAGAAGGGACAGATGGCTATGTTGTGTATTATGACGCTTCCGGTGTCGGCCTAGGATGTGTGTTGATGCAGCATGGTAAAGTTATTGCATATGCTTCGAGACTGTTATATCCCGTATTTTGTGCATTCGGATATTTTGAGACAATTGCGACAAGTTAAAGACAAGACCATATTTTTATCTTGTTTGGTATATAAGTTGGTTATAAAAAACAAATTTTGATGTGGAAATATAAAGAGTGGCTAGGGGTAAAAAGGGAAATTTGCAAGATGACTCATAGAAATGCGGAGGAAGGCTAAGGGAAAATTTAGAATTTGGAGAATAATTTTTCATGAATTACAAAAACAAAAAAAAAAAACAAAAAAAAAAAAAAGAAAAGTTGGGCCTAAGCAACAAGGGCCAAGTGTGGCCATCCACTTTAATGGGCCAAGGCCCATGTGGGAGCTTAATATATGTAGAGAAAAGATGATAAATTCATCTTCAAACATAAGAACTCTCAAGAAACTTGAAGAAAAGAAAAACAAAAGGCAATATTCGGCCAAGGCAAGCAAAATTGAAGCCTCCAATTTTGATCAAAAAAAAATATTTTCTTCTAGCATTCCTACTAATTCAAGGGTCCTCTTTAACGTGGTATAATTATTGGAGCATGAAAAACATCTATTCCTACAAGGAGCAACTTTGGCCAAGAAGGAAGCTAAGGGAAAAAGGTAAGAATTAATCTTCTTTTATATGTTATGAATGGTTGTGTATGTTGTAGTATGTGGAAATGAATGAAATTCATGAAGATATGGAAGTTGGGTGGTGGTCGTGTATATGTAGTGTGTGTGTGGCCGTGTATGTGTTGTATTGTGTAAGGATGATGAACTAATTTTATCTAGTATTTTGATTGTTGTTGTAATGGAATCTATGACGAAAAATGGAAGCCTAATGATTCTAGTGAAGTTGTAAGGGTTGGACAGTTGTTTTAGAAGTTAATATGAATTGAATATAGTCTTCTTGTAATTATGGAAAACAATGTTGTTAGTGTGTGAATTGTTGGTGAAGTTCATGAAATTGAAGGAAGAAAATGTGTTGTTATTGTTCTTATTCCATTTGGAAGATTTCGGGTGGCATAGCATACGGGTTGAATTATTGTGAATATTGTACGGATTATTTGAAGTATTCTTGAATATTGTTTGAATGGTTGCGGATTAGAACTGGAATATGTAAGCAATTACGAATATAACATAAATGGAACGCCGTCGAAATTATAGAAAGAAGTTGTTAACGTTGGAATGTGTTTTGAATTGATTGTCGATATTGTTGGAATAACTGTTGGCATTATTGTTGCTAAGTTGGCCGAGTTAAATTCTTGGATTTGTTGTTGAATGTTTGGCCGAGTTGATTTCTCGGGGATGTTGCATTTACAGGGAAAATGCTGCCAAAATTTCTGTAGATAAAGTGTTGGTTTAGAATTGGACTTTTAAGTGTTATGGCTAATGTTTGGTATATATGAATATTGTTGTAGATCTTGAGAAGCGAAAGACTTAAGTTCGGATTAGCATAGAAAGCGGGCAAGGTATGTAAGGCTTACCTTTCTTTCTTTTGGCATGATCTCTATGAAACGAGCAAATGACGTATATGTATGAATTCAAAGAATTTCCCATTCTTAGAGCCACTAGGATGGCTAATATTTTGACTTCCATATGCTGTTCATATGGTTTCGATATGTATCCATAATGTCCGATGTTTTCTTTGGTATGTTTCCGAATTGGCATTTGAAAGATAAGTGATATGGCTTATGTCTTGATTTCCAAATGATAGCACGTTTGATTATTCTGCTAAGCCTTTGATACACCTTGATATGTCCACATGATTCTAAAGGCTATATTTGATTTGATCCATACGATATCTGAAAGATACTTGATATGATTGTCACTTCGATTCTCCAAAAACGGCTTCTGAAATGTTCGTAGAAGCTTCTGTACTTCAAACGCTCATAACTTTCTTACACTATGTCGGATTGACCCGAAACTTGTTTCCGAGCCTTCAAGTATCGGTAAGTATACTTATCTATCGAGTCTTGATTTATATGCATATAGTTTCTCACTACTCTGCTCGTGCACGCCTCAATACGTCTATTCACCGATTCCCGGGCCGGGTATGTTATCGTGCGCACTCCACTGCATTGTTCACTGAGTCCCTCACTAGAGGGCCGGGTACGGTATATGCATATGATGATGTGATATGATGATGATGATGTGTTATGGTGGCCAGGAGGGCATATGATGATTTGATTCACCGAGGCCCTCACTAGAGGGCCGGGTACGGTATATATACGATATATGATGTTCACATGCATGACTCTATTTACCGAGTCCCTTAATGGGCCGGGTACGGTATGACTTCATTCACCGAGTCCCTCACTAGAGGGCCGGGTACGGTATATATATGTATATGTATATGTATGCATGATGATATGAAAGTTTGATGATATGATTTTATTCACCGAGTCCCTCACTAGAGGGCCGGGTACGGTATATGTATACATGTATTCATGATGAAATAATGACATGATTTCATTCACCGAGTCCCATAATGGGCCGGGTACGGTATGCGATATGAAAATGTTTGATTTTGTTCCGTACTACACAGGTACAGTGGTTTCTTATTATGATTCTTGACTTCCGAAATCTCTATTTCAGTTATGATCTTTTCAGTTGTATATCATGCCTTACATACTCGATACATATTCCGTACTGACCCCCCTTACTTCGGGCGCTGCATTTCATGCCCGCAGGTACAGACGTTCGTGTGAGTGACCCGACAGATTAGGCTATCTGTTCTGCTGCCTTAGAGTGCTCCCTTGTTCTGGAGCCTATATTTTGGTACAGACTCTTCCGTTATATATATGTATATGTATATTCAGGGGTACGGCGGGGCCCTGTCCCGTCATATGATTCTGTTGTGTTTGTTAGAGGCCTGTAGACATATATGTGGGTCATGGGTCGTTATTGTTCAGTTATATCTGTGATTTGCGTCTAAGCGGTCCTATTTGGTATGACAGGCTTAACGGCTTGTATGTATATATATACTTATGCACATGCTTTGGACGATCTATTCTACGACAACCTTGGTGGCTCCTATATGCCGTGTTTGATATATGTGACCGCTTAAGATAACATCTGCCTTTAATATCCGTAATGATTAATATATGCTAGATAGGAATAAGTTATGGATATGTTGATTTGGTAAGTAGGAGCGTATGGGTGTCCAGCTTGGGAACTAGTCACGGCCCACGGGGTTGGGTCGTGACACAGACCATTACGAAAACACGAGAAGAATTACCCAACTCATGATCTCGAATTGGCCGCGGTTATTCATGCCTTAAAAATGTGGAGACATTATTTGTATGGTGTGCACGTTGATATCTATATATATCACAAAAGCCTTCAATACATTTTCAAGCAGAAGGAGTTGAACCTGCGGCAGAGGCGGTGGTTAGAATTGTTAAAAGATTATGATGTGAACATTTTGTACCATCCCGGAAAGGCAAATGTAGTAGTCGACGCGCTTAGCCGCCGATCGATAGGAAGTTTATGTGAAGTCTCTCCGGAAAAGAAAGAAATGGTTCGTGAGCTCCATCGACTGGCTAACCTTGGAGTACGTGTAATGAATTTGGGTGATGCAGGGGTCAGCATCAATGATCCCACAGTTTCATCTTTGAGTATAGAAGTGAAAGAGTGGCAATATGAAGACCCTCAATTGTGTTGTTACAGAGACACATCTCAGGGAAAAGAGAAGTCTTCATTTGAAGTTTCTATGGATGGGGTTCTTAGGTACCGAAGCAGGTTATTTGTGCCGGATGTGGCAGAATTGCGCCATCGAATATTAGAGGAAGCCCATTATTCCCGGTATTCTATTCATCCAGGTGCAACCAAAATGTACCAAGATCTCAAATTGATATATTAGTGGGATGGCATGAAGAGAGACATAGGAGAATATGCAGCACAATGCCCAACTTGCCAGCAAGTAAAAGCAGAACATAAAAAGCCAGGAGGCTTATTGCAAGCAATAGAAATACCTACTTGGAAATGGGAAGTGATCAACATGGATTTTATTGTGGGATTACCTCGTTCCCGTGGCAAGTATGATTCTATATGGGTGATCGTGGATAGATTGACAAAAGTAGCCCATTTTCTCCCAGTTAGGACTACATACTCAGCCGAAGATTATGCGAGATTATATCTCAAGGAAATTGTGAGCCTCCATGGTATTCCATTGTCTATTATTACTGATAGAGGAGCACAGTTCACGGCCAAGTTTTGGAAGTCTTTTCAAGAGGGTCTAGGTACGCAAATGAAGCTTAGCACAGCATTTCATCCGCAGACTGATGTACAAGCCGAGCGTACTATTCAGACCTTAGAAGATATGCTACGAGCATGCGTGCTAGATTTCGGTGGAAGTTGGGACGATCACTTACCGCTAATTGAATTTCCGTATAACAATAGCTATCATTCCAGCATTCAAATGGCTCCATATGAAGCTTTATATGGAAGGAAGTGTAGATCTCCAATTGGATTGTTTGAAACAGGAGAGGCACAATTGATAGGCCCCGAATTGATTCAACAAGCGGTGGAAAAGGTTAAGGTAATCCGAGATCGATTGCTAACAACCCAAAGCCGCCAAAAGTCTTATGCAGACAATCGCTGGCGAGATCTAGAATTTCAAGTTGGTGATTGGGTGTTTCTGAAGGTATCATCGATGAAGGGGGTGATGAGATTTGGCAAGAAAGGGAAGCTAAGCCCTAGATACATCGGACCCTATGAAATCATTAGTAAGTTGGGTCAGGTAGCTTATGAATTAAATTTTCCTTCGGAGCTTGAATCAGTCCATCAAGTATTTCATGTTTCGATGTTCCGCAAGTGTATTGGAGACCCTACAAGCATAGTTCCGGTTGATGATGTTCAAGTGACAGAACAACTAGCATATGAAGAAGTTCCTGTTGCCATTTTAGATAGACAAGTGCGAAGGCTCCGGAATAAGGAAGTAGCTTCAGTCAAAGTTTTATGGCAGAACAAAAATCGGGAAGAAATGACTTGGGAGGCGGAAGAGAAGAAGACATCCAAGTACCCCCATTTGTTCCAACCCCCAGAGGAGATTCAAGCTGAGACGTCAACGGTATAAGGTATGTATGCTTTATTTTACACCTTGGGTCGTGTGTGGCCATAGGTATGTTGATATTGTAATGTAGCCCCATGAGGCAATGATATTATGGGTTGTTGTGACATGTTGGTAGTGCCAAATTACAGGGGAAACTCTGGCAAAATATTTCTAGAGTCCCGGGTGTTTAACATTCGAGGACGAATGTTCCAAAGGGGGGAAGAATGTTACACCTCGGAAAATTTTCCCGTTAGCGTACAGTGAGTAGGCTGACAAAGGACATAGTGTAGGCGATGTTTTGACGAGGGATAAAGTCCCTTAGATTGGTACTGAGGTGTTAAATAATTGATAAGAAGGTTCCATAAGGATCGGAGATCAAACAAAGTAACAGAAATAAGATTCAGTGAACTGATGGGTTATACGGTCGATCATACGGACCGTATAATATTATACGACCGTATAATGGACCGTAAAAGAGTCACAGAATGAGGTTGCTGAAAGGATGATTTTACGGTCAATTATACGGACCGTATAAAATTATACAGCCCGTATAATGTACCGTCAAGTTGACACAGAAAAGGGTAGTCGCTGGAGCAGTTTTACGGTCAATTATACAGACCGTATAAATTTATACGGACCGTATAATGAAGTCGGGTCAGATTTCAATTTTTAAATAAGGACCCATGTTCATTTTATTTATTTCAGCTTCTCTCTCCACGACCCAACCTCTCTCTAGAACCTTCCAAAACACTTCCAATACAAGAATCCAAGTGAAAATCAAGATCAACAACACCCAAATCCATGAAATCAAGAGTGTGAAATTCACCAAAGTCCATCTACACCAAGAAATTGCAAAGGAAGTGAAGTAGGGTTTTTAGTATAAAAGAGTATTGCTACTCAAGACTTGTTCAACCATCATCTAAGGTAAGTTTCATGACCATCTCATGTTGTTTAAGGTATTGGAAGGTTAAAATGCTTGAGTTATAGAAAGGCATAGCAAATAGGTCATAAAGGGGTAAATAGTGCAAGTGGTTGAATGGTAATTGGATTGAATAATGAATGTTGATGTGTTGTTATTATGAATATGTTATAAACGATGTTTATATCATGAAACAAGTATTAGATGCGCGAAAACACAATAATGAGTTATAAGGATAAATGTGGGAAAATTGGAGAAAAATGGTGGAATGTGGTAAATATATATATATGATGGTTGTTGAAAGCAATATTGAGGATGCTGTTGTGAATGTTGGGAGTTGATATAGATTTTGGGAAAGTAGTATAGATAAAGGAAGTGCTGCCCAATTTTCTCTAGAAATAGTGACGCATTCCCTTAGTCGATTGACTAACGTCTACGCGAATTCTCTCTTGAAGGTAACAACGTGACGTTAAAGGAGAGCAAGTGAACGATAGCTTAGATAAACGACAAAGGTATGTGAGGCTAGTCCTGTCACGACCCGGCTAGGGGCCGCGACGGGTACCCGGGGCTAACCACCGAGCACCGCTCTTCTTAATACTCAATTACTCATTAAATACTTCTTTCAGAATTTATAGACGAAACATGTGAAAATCATACTTTACAAGAAACATACTTGCTTTACATACATTTGCCATACGGCTATCAAGATAGTATATACATATAGTAATATCTTGTGGAACCATCTAACCCACACTGCGCATCTACGAGCCTCTACTGACGTGCTATACAATGTACGGAACAAGACTCCGTCATGCCCCAAAATGGATATATATATATGTACGTATACACAAAAGAAATCACAAGCACCTCCGAACAATGGAGTGCTCTCAACAGCTAACTGCCCCTATGGCTCTGGATCTAGCTCGTCTCCCTGTCTACCTGTGGGCATGAACACAGTGTCCAAAAACAAAGGACGTCAGTACGAACATTGTACTGAGTATAAAAGGCATAAATAATGAAGAGAGAAACAATAGCTACCTAATGAACATCAAAGTGAACATGTGAAGCTGAATCATAATCATAGGAAGGATGATGCATGTTGTCTTACTCATACTCTTTATCATATCATGTATACATATCATGCAAGCTGCCCGTCCATGTCGGAACGGTGTGATCACCAATAATATAAGCCCGCGTCCAGGCCTCCCGCGTCCGGGGTACCATCTCATGCCACCCACTAGTGGTGTCTGCCCATGCCCAAGAGGGTCATGGTGTATCCGTGTAGCCGCCCGCCGAAGCGGTGTCTGCCTGGCCAACTAGGCGCGGTGTAAATGCAATCATGACATGCTTAACATAAAATACTTATCATCATATACTTTTAAAAACATGCTTATCTTATCATAATACATGCGCTTGCTCATGATCATTTGTACTCTACCGGGGTGACGTAAGGTCGTGATCCCCCGATCTCTTTATGGAGCAATTTCTGACATTCTGCCTCACCTCGAAAGAATTAGTACATGAGGTGAGTGTAGACAATGAGGACATAATCATCGCTTTAGCATTATCATATCATATCTATTAGCACATAGAAAGAAGGGGATTTTTATGCTATGGGATTCATGCCATTTGAAGAAAGGGACTAGCCTCACATACCTTGGTCGCTTAGCTAGAATATCGTTCACTTGCTCTTCTGCAATGTCGCGTCGTTACCTTCATAAGGGAATTCGAATTATCGTTAGTTAGTGGGCTATAAGAACGCGTCGCTATTTTCTAAAGAAAATTGGGCAGCACTTCCTTTGTTTATTCTACTTTTCCCATCGTCTATATCAATTCCCAACATTCACAATAATACCCACAACATTACCACCAACAACCATCATTCATATCGACTCATCACATTTCACCATTTTCCTCCAATTTTTCCATAATTTCCTACCTAGCTTATCATCGTGTTTTCACACCTTTAATACTTATTTCATGGTAAAATCATCATTTCTAGCATATTCATAACCTTAACACTTCAACTTATATGATTCAATTCCATCATCACTCAATGCTGGCACTATTCACCCATTTTTCTATGTCTTCCTACAATTCAAGCTTTTCCTATGTTTCTAACACTTAAATAACTTAATAAGGTCATGAAACATACCTTGGATGGTGATTGAACAACCCTGGAGTTGAAATGCTTCGCTCCAACAAAACCCTAGGTCCTCCTTCTAGGAATTTCTTGACTCAAATAATCCCTTTTGATGTGTTCTTGCACTAGGTTATCGTGAATTGATGAATTTGATCTTAGATTTCTACTGGTGTTCTTGGTTTGGGAGAGTGTAGAATATTCTAGAGAGAGAGAGGATCGTGTAGTAGAAAGTGGGAATGAAGAAAATGAGACTTGGATCATATTTTATAAAATTCAACTTCAGTCCCGATGTCATTATACGGTTCGTTATACGGTCCGTATAAATTTATACGGTCCGTATAACTGGCCGTAAAATGGACCCAGAGATCACCCCTTTCTGTAACCATTTGACGATCCATTTGACGGGCCGTATAATCGTTATACGGTCTGTATAATTCACCGTAAAATTGACCTTCTTTCAACCTCATTCTGTGACACTTTGACGATTCATTTTACGGACCGTCAAACCGTTATACGGTCCGTATAGTACACCGTAAAACTCCCCTTCAGCCAACCTCTTCTGTGACACTTCTACGGTCCGTATAATGGACCGTAAAACACTTTTACGGTCCATATAATGGACCGTATACTCCCAGTTCACTGAAGCTTATTTTCTTGACTTGGTCTCATTTCCGATCCTTATGGAACCTTCGTAAAAGTTGTTCAACTCCTCGATACCAATCTACGGGACCTTATTACTTGCCTTCAAAATGCCACACACATATTTTATCCTTATTAGCCTATTTTGCACATGCTAACGGAAAATTTCTGGGGTGTAACATTCTTCCCCCCTTTTGGAACATTCGTCCTCGAATGTTAAATACTCGAGATTCTACAGAAATTTCGCCAGAGTTTCCTCTGTAATCTGGCACTATTAACCTGTCACAGCAACCCATAATATCATTTCCCCACATGGCCATATTACAATATCAATACATCTATGGTCACACACGACCAACATCATAGAAATAAAGCGTACATACCTCAATTCATCGTTGCTTCATGTCTAGTCTCTTCTGGGATTTGAAACAATTGGGGGTACTTGGACTTCATCTTTTCTTCCGCTTCCCAAGTCATTTCTTCTCGATTATTGCTCCGCCATAGAACTTTGACTGATGCTACCTCTTTGTTCCGAAGCCTTCTCACTTGTCTGTCTAGAATAGCAATAGGTACCTCTTCGTATGTTAGCTTTTCTGTCACTTGCACATCTTCTACCAGAACAATCCTTGTGGGGTCCCCAATACACTTGCGGAGCATCTAAACATGAAATACTGAATGAACTGATTCAAGCTCCGAAGGCAATTTCAATTCATAAGCTACTTGACCCACTTTACGAACGATTTCATAGGGTCCGATATACCTGGGACTTAGTTTCCCTTTCTTGCCAAATCTCATCACTCCCTTCATCGGCGACACTTTCAAAAACACCCAATCACCAATTTGAAATTCCAGGTCTCGTCGGCGATTGTCTGCATAAGACTTTTGGCGACTGTGGGCTGTTAGCAATCGATCCCGAATAATCTTGACCTTTTCGACCGCTTGTTGAATCAGGTCGAGACCTATTAATTGTGATTCTCCTATTTCAAACCAGCCAACTGGAGATCTGCATTTTCTTCCGTACAAAGCTTCATATGGAGCCATTTGAATACCGGAATGGTAGCTATTGTTGTAAGCAAACTCAATGAGGGGTAGATGCTCATCCCAACTACCACCATAATCCATCACACATGCTCGTAGCATATCTTCCAGGGTCTGAATAGTACGCTCGGCCTGCCCGTCGGTCTGTGGGTGAAATGCCATACTAAATTTGATTTGGGTACCGAGGCCCTCTTGAAAAGACTTCCAAAACTTGGCTGTGAACTGTGCTCCTCTGTCCGTAATAATGGCTAAAGGAATTTCATGGAGTCGCACAATTTCTTTTAGATATAACCGGGCATAATCTTCCGCCGAGTACGTAGTTCTGACTGGGAGGAAATGAGATGATTTCGTGAGCCTGTCCACGATCACCCATATAGAATCATACTTCCCTCGTGAACGGGGTAATCCTACAACAAAATCCATATTGATGGTTTCCCATTTCCACATAGGGATTTCCATGGCTTGTAACAACCCTCCTGGCTTCTGATGTTCTTCTTTTACCTGCTGGCAATTTGGACATTGCGCTACAAATTCTGCTACATCCCTCTTCATGCCATCCCACCAGTATATTAGTTTGAGGTCATGATACATCTTAGTTGCACCTGGATGGATAGAATACCGGGAATGATGTGCTTCCTCTAAGATCCGTTGGCGCAAATTTGCCACATCCGGCACACATAACCTGCCTTGATATCGTAGAACTCCATCCATGGAAACTTTAAATGGAGACTTTTCCTTCTCACAAGATAGGTCTCGGTAACGGCTTGGTTGAGAATCTTCATATTGTCGTTCCTTCACTTCTGCATTTAAAGATGAAACTGTGGGGTCATTAATGCTGATACTTGCTTTACTCGAATCGATTGCACGCACTCCAAGTTTGGCTAATCGATAAAGCTCACGGACCATTTCTTCCTTGTCTGAGGGAATTCCACATAAACTACCCATCGATCGACGGTTAAGCGTGTCGGCTACCACATTTGCTTTTCCGGGGTGGTACAGGATATTTACATCATAGTCCTTCAACAATTCTAACCACCGTCTCTGTCGCAGATTCAACTCCTTCTGCTTAAAGATGTGTTGGAGACTCTTGTGATCTGTATATATATCGACGTGCACTCCATACAAGTAATGCCTCCATATTTTCAAAGCAAGAATAACTGCAGCCAATTCAAGATCATGAGTTGGGTAATTCTGTTCATGCTTACGCAGTTGTCTCGAGGCATATGCAATAACCTTGCCATGCTGCATTAATACACATCCTAATCCCTTGCCGGAAGCATCACAATATACCACATAGCCATCTAGTCCTTCGGGAAGTGTTAACACTGGGGTGGAAGTCAACCTGCCTTTCAATTCTTGGAAACTGCGCTCACAAGCGTCGTTCCATTGAAATTTTGCCGACTTTTGAGTTAACTTCGTCAAGGGGGCTGAAATGGAGGAAAACCCCTCTACGAATCTCCTATAGTAGCCAAACCCAGGAAACTACGAACTTCTGTCGGTGTCGTAGGCCTTGGCCAAGTCTTCACAGCCTCAATTTTCTGAGTGTCGACTCGGATGCCATCACCTGAAATAATATGGCCTAAAAATGCCACAGATTTAAGCCAAAACTCGCACTTTTAGAACTTTGCATATAAATCTCGGGCTCGGAGAACGCCAAGGATAATCCTTAAATGATCTGCATGTTCTGATTCTGTGCGAGAATATACCAAGATGTCATCGATGAATACTATCACGAAGAGATCCAAAAATGGTCTGAACACATTATTCATCAAGTTCATGAACACTGCCGGGGCATTCGTTAACCCGAACGACATTACTCGGAACTTATAATGGCCATATCTCGTCCTGAAGGCAGTCTTGGGGATATCTGCTTCCCTGATTCTCACCTGATGATAACCCGATCGCAAATCTATCTTGGAGAACCATTTAGCGTCTATCAATTGATCAAAAAAATCATCAATTCTGGGAAGAGGGTATCTATTCTTTACTGTCACCTTATTCAATTGCCTATAGTCGATACACATTCGCAGAGATCCATCTTTCTTCTTTACGAACAAGACTGGTGCTCCGCATGGCGATGAACTAGGCCTTATAAACCCTTTCTCGAGTAGATCCTTCAACTGTACCTTTAATTCCTTCAACTCTGCTGGTGCCATTCGGTATGGAGGAATAGAAATAGGCTCGGTGTCAGGTGATACATCGATAGCGAAATCAATCTCCCTTTCTGGAGGAAGACCTGGGAGTTCATCTGGGAATACGTCTGGAAATTCGTTTACCACCGGAACTGTTTGAAAAGTTGGCGGCTCTGCCTCGATATCATGAACTCGAACTAGATGAGAAATGTAACCCTTTGCTATCATCTTCCTCGCCTTAAGGTAGGAAATAAACCTACCCTTTGGGGATGCAGTGTTACCTTTCCATTCAAGTACGGGTTCTCCCGGAAATTGGAATAGGACCACTTTCGTCCGGCAATCAACATTAGCATAGCATGACGCCAACCAGTCCATACCCATAATTACATTCAAATCGACCATTTCTAGCACAATCAAATCGGCTCTAGTCTGGCGGTCACACATAACAACGACACAATTTTTGTATACTTGTTTTGCTATCACGGGTTCACCAACCGGAGTAAGTACCTCAAAGGGCTTAATTAACTCAGGCCTCGCCCCAATGCAACCAGCAACATACGGAGTAATATAAGAGAAAGTAGATCCTGGATCAATCAAGGCATACACGTCACGGGAAAATATAGTCAATGTACCTGTGACAACATTTGGGGAGGACTCAAGATCCTGTCGCCCGGCTAAAGCATATACGCGGGGCTGAACAGCACCTGAAGTGGATACTCCCCCTCTACCTCTGCCTCTACCTGCTGTAGTCTGAGAAGTCTGTGATGTCGGGCGTGCTGAAGAAGAAGCCACTGCTGAACCTGTGGGCTGAGTCCCCGCTCTGCCTCTCGCGGAAGGACAATCTCTCATAAGGTGACCAACCTGCCCGCAGGCGTAACATGCATCTGAACCCTGACGACACTGCCCGGAATGCAATTTACCGCACTGACTGCACCGCGGTACTAGAGGTCTCCGCTGACTGAAATCTCCCCTGAACTGGGAATCTGAGGCTCTCGAACTCTAGCCCTGTCCTGGCTGAAAAGAACGATCAACCCTACTATCTGGGAACCTAGAAGGGGCACTGGTCGCTGACTGACCTGAGTGCCTAGAATGCATCTGCCTCGACCCCCCTCTATATTCGCTACTTGCTCCCATCGATCTAGCCCTTTTTCCTTGTCTCCTGTCACTGTCATAATCACTCCTCTGTAATTGTCGTCGTTCCTCAAGATTCTGTGCATGGGCCTGTATTCGGGAAATATCCATCCCATCTTATAAAGAGGCCGTCAAGCATTCTCTGAACAAATGTGGCCCCAAACCACTCACGAATCTGTGCACACGATCGCCCATATCGGCTACCATACTCGGAGCATACCTGGCCAGAGAATTGAATTGCATACTATACTCTCGGGCACTCATGTTCCCTTGTTTCAAATTCAGGAAGTTGTCCGCTCTAGCTCGGCGAGTCTCGGGTGGCAAGTAATGACGAACAAAAGCATCCGCAAATTATTGCCAAACCGGAGGGGGTGCATTTTCTCCCCTTGATGCCATCCAGTTGTTATACCATAGCACCGCCACATCGTGGAGTCTATAAGAAGCCAACTCTACGGATTCTGTCTCGGAAGCATGAATAATCTTTAGGGTTCTTATCATATCATCAATAAAGTTTTGCGGGTCTTCATCCGGCTTAGACCCAAAGAACTCCGGGGGATTTAGAGTCATGAAATCACGGGCTTTTGTACTAGCTGAACAATCACTCGGGCCCGCACTTTGTCGTTGTGCCTGGGCGGCAACCAACTGAGTCAATAAGTGTATAGCCTCGGTCACTTGTTGACCCGAAGCAACTGGTGGAGGAACCGGAGCCGAGGCTCCTCCTTGCCCTTCTACATTAGGCAATGCCTCATTTTGGGATTCACCCTGTTCCACATTCGCCGGAGGCTCTCTTTCTGCTCGTTTCTGTGTCGTAGCTTTGCCCTTCTGGGCAGCTGTAGCTTTCTCCTTTGGCGGCATTCTGAAATCATAACGCACTTTTAGAAGAGAATAAAATCCTACACACGGCTCTATCGCACGATCTCTGAAAAGAAAGATGGTCATTTTCCTAAATGCCCTGTAGCCTCCTGTTATTGATGCGGCGCGCTACACACCATAAACAAGACTCTACTGGACACGGCTCGTAGACACTTCCTAGGACTGAA
Source organism: Lycium barbarum (assembly GCF_019175385.1). Classification (NCBI taxonomy): domain Eukaryota; kingdom Viridiplantae; phylum Streptophyta; class Magnoliopsida; order Solanales; family Solanaceae; genus Lycium; species Lycium barbarum. The sequence continues at coordinate 54,995,242 of NC_083346.1, forward strand.
CTGCTCTGATACCACTTTTGTCACGACCCGGCTAGGGGCCGCGACGGGTACCCGGGGCTAACCACCGAGCACCGCTCTTCTTAATACTCAATTACTCATTAAATACTTCTTTCAGAATTTATAGACGAAACATGTGAAAATCATACTTTACAAGAAACATACTTGCTTTACAAACATTTGCCATACGGCTATCATGATAGTATATACATATAGTAATATCTTGTGGAACCATCTAACCCACACTGCGCATCTACGAGCCTCTACTGACGTGCTATACAATGGACGGAACAAGACTCCGTCATGCCCCAAAATGGATATATATATATATGTACGTATACACAAAAGAAATCACAAGTACCTCCGAACAATGGAGTGCTCTCAACAGCTAACTGCCCCTATGGCTCTGGATCTAGCTCGTCTCCCTGTCTACCTGTGGGCATGAACACATCGTCCAAAAAAACGGACGTCAGTACGAACATTGTACTGAGTATAAGAGGCATAAATAATGAAGAGAGAAACAATAGCAACCTAATGAACATCAAAGTGAACATGTGAAGCTGAATCATAATCATAGGAAGGATGATGCATGCTGTCTTACTCATACTCTTTATCATATCATGAATACATATCATGCAAGCTGCCCGTCCATGTCGGAACGGTGTGATCACCAATAATATAAGCCCGCGTCCAGGCCTCCCGCGTCCGGGGTACCATCTCATGCCGCCCACTAGTGGTGTCTGCCCATGCCCAAGAGGGTCATGGTGTATCCGTGTAGCCGCCCGCCGAAGCGGTGTCTGCCCGGCCAACTAGGCGCGGTGTAAATGCAATCATGACATGCTTAACATAAAATACTTATCATCATATACTTTTAAAAACATGCTTATCTTATCATAATACATGTGCAAGCTCATGATCATTTGTACTCTACCGGGGTGACGTAAGGTCGTGATCCCCCGATCTCTTTATGGAGCAATTTCTGACATTCTGCCTCACCTCAAAAGAATTAGTACATGAGGTGAGTGTAGACAATGAGGACATAATCATCGCTTTAGCATTATCATATCATATCTATTAGCTCATGGAAAGAAGGGGATTTTTATGCTATGGGATTCATGCCTTTTGAAGAAAGGGACTAGCCTCACATACCTTGGTCGCTTAGCTAGAATATCGTTCACTTGCTCTTCTGCAATGTCGCGTCGTTACCTTCACAAGGGAATTCGAATTATCGTTAGTTAGTGGGCTATAAGAACGCGTCGCTATTTTCTAAAGAAAATTGGGCAGCACTTTCTTTGTTTATTCTACTTTTCCCATCGTCTATATCAATTCCCAACATTCACAATAATACCCACAACATTACCACCAACAACCATCATTCATATCGACTCATCACATTTCACCATTTTCCTCCATTTTTTCCATAATTTCCTACCTAGCTTATCATCGTGTTTTCACACCTTTAATACTTATTTCATGGTAAAATCATCATTTCTAGCATATTCATAACCTTAACACTTCAACTTATATGATTCAATTCCATCATCACTCAATGGTGGCACTATTCACCCATTTTTCTATGTCTTCCTACAATTCAAGCTTTTCCTACGTTTCTAACACTTAAATAACTTAATAAGGTCATGAAACATACCTTGGATGGTGATTGAACAACCCTTGAGTTGAAATGTTTCGCTCCAACAAAACCCTAGGTCCTCCTTCTAGGAATTTCTTAACTCAAATAATCCCTTTTGATGTGTTCTTGCACTAGGTTATGGTTAATTGATGAATTTGATCTTAGATTTCTACTGGTGTTCTTGGTTTGGGAGAGTGTAGAATATTCTAGAGAGAGAGAGAGGATCGTGTAGTAGAAAATGGGAATGAATAAAATGAGACTTGGATCATATTTTATAAAATTCAACTTCAGTCCCGATGTCATTATACGGTTCGTTATACGGTCCGTATAACTGGCCGTAAAATGGACCCAGAGATCACCCCTTTCTGTAACCATTTGATGATCCATTTGACGGGCCGTATAATCGTTATACGGTCCGTATAATTCACCGTAAAATCGACCTTCTTTCAACCTCATTCTGTGACACTTTGACGATTCATTTTACGGACCGTCAAACCGTTATACGGTCCGTATAGTACACCGTAAAACTCACCCTTCAGCCAGCCTCTTCTGTGACACTTCTACGGTCCGTATAATGGACCATAAAACACTTTTACGGTCCGTATAATGGACCGTATACTCCCAGTTCACTGAAGCTTATTTTCTTGACTTGGTCTCATTTCCAATCCATATGGAACCTTCGTAAAAGTTGTTCAACTCCTCGATACCAATCTACGGGACCTTATTACTTGCCTTCAAAATGCCACACACATATTTTATCCTTATTAGCCTATTTTGCACATGCTAACGGAAAATTTCCGGGGTGTAACAAGTCCTTTCTTTCCAATGGCATGAATCCTATAGCATGAATTCCTTTCCTCGTCAAGAGTTCGTATGTTCCGGAAAGCTAACAGCCTCTATCCATAAATGTCTATATAGGATAAGAGATATGATATGACGGTTCCATATTGTTAATGATGCTATTTGTTGCTTACACTCACCTTAAATGATACTTCTTTCAAGGTGAGGCAGGATGTCGATGATTGTTCCATAATGACATCGGGGGATCACGACCTTACGTCACCCCGATATAGTATAATTGAATTTGAGCCCTATGCATGTAATATGATAAGATAAGCATGTTATGATGATGATATTACTATTACACCGCACCTATTTGGCCAGGCAGTCACCGCCAAGGCGGGCAGCTATACAGCATGGCCAGATGGCATGGGCAGACACCACTAGTGGGCGGCGTGATATGATACCCCGGACGCGGGAGGCCTGGACGCGGGCTAATGTTGTTGATCATTACGCCATCATTAACACATCGCTTAAAATTCCTACCCGACACATAACATATCCCTTACTTTCTTTGTCAAACTTCTTCCTTTTGGTCAAATGTCTTTGAATCTCGATTAGGATCATCAAATGCTATCTCGTACTTATCAACTCATCGTATACGTCGTGCTATTCTCTAGCCTATTCACTGTACATTAACGGGGAATTTTCCAAGGTGCAACAGATCCCTACCTTACTCTTGTTGAAGTAGTAATATCTCCGATATCCGCTTTGAATCCACGCCAAAATCCACCGCAAACAAGACTACAATCACAACCACGCGCTATCCGGACCTAAACTAATATTCCGTCACTTGAAAATTGCTCACCTTTTGGTATCCTCACTCTCCCTAGTGATTTCTAGAAATTTCTGGGCTAAAATCTGGTGAAAAAGGGGGTTTTTACCCCTTATATAACGGTCAAATTCGGGTCGGGTCACTGTAGTAATTTACTATAGCAGTACTGTAGCAAGTCGGTTATTGTAGTTGTACTGTAGCACGCGTTTCTACTTTGTCAGCCGAACTTGTAACGTCTATAATTCTCTACTCCGATGTCCTATCGACGAGCGGTTTGTTGCGTTGGAAACTAGATTCGACGAACCTCATTTTAGGCTTTTGTTTCACTTCAAAACATTTCATATGAGAAGAGTTATTCGTCCCCCAAGTTGGACAAAAATGTTCACACAAAACATCACCCATCCTTTATCCAAAGTCGTACTACTCCATTTCTTCGACTCATTTCCTTATAAAACCTTCTGGTATACCTTATATACATCCTTTACTCATTAAATATACTTAGTAATGATTGCTCCTTACATCCCAAAGTGGTTTTACTTAACCGTAACTCAACGTACTTATGTTTCAAATTTGATAAGTGCTTCTTCGAAGATAGGGGGTGTAACATCGTCTCAAAGCTCTTTCGTACGGATTACAATGTGGTGATCCAATTGAAGAATCAATGGATGTTCGTGGCACCCGCTCGGCCATGAGGTAGGTTACGACTTTCTTTTGGTAGACTCCGATTAGTTTCCCATATTCATGAATTAGAAGGAATTGAGATTGCATGTGTAGGAATTGGAGATTTGGCATGGAATCCTAGGATGGTATTGTTATGCGATTTGTATGTTCAGGATTGTGGCTTGTAGATTCCATAGGATGCTTGATTTGGTTTTCTTGAGTATCAGTGGATTTTATGCGACTTGGGAGTAGTGGGTGATACCTATTTTTCTATGTCTCACGATGAGAATTTCCGTAATATGTGATAAATTGTGTTATATTATTAATAGTGAATCTAGTTGATAAATGGAAGGATAATATGTATTAACGATTGTGATTGTGTTACAAACTGAGTTGTGACGAATGACTTGTGAGTAGAAGGTGAATTTACTTGTTCTAAGCTAATAGGTTGATTAAGGGAAAGTAGTAATAATGTATTGTGACTTGATTGATCTATTGTGTTTGCTTGAGGCCACGTGTGTTAATAGGCAGTGGAAACCATGGTTGCATCTTGTTTGTGATATGGTGGTACCTTAATTTGATGATTTCTACGAGGATAGATTTTTGTATGACTTAAGTAGTATTTGATGATATTGTTGGCATACCCGTGTTGGTATTTGTGACTTCAATACATAGTAAGCGTACCCATGTTGGTACTTATGACTCTGATATATTGTTGGCGTACCCCTTTGTTGATATTATTGATATTGAGCATGATTATTGATGTTGATACACGATATACTGTTGAGACACTGTTGCTACTTGATTCAACACTATGATGAGCTGGGTTCGATTTTTAAATGAGAGTGACGTGAGAGTTCGATATCCGATGTTAGTTTCGAAATCATGGATTGAATGAGTCCATGGACTCCGCGGGTCCCCCAGGGTGGTGGCGGTGACAACCCCCTGTAGGCAAAGATTCGGCGTCCCGTTTGTCTATTAGGCAAAGATGCGGGACGGGTGGCACTTAGACTTCGCGAGTCATCTTGGGTTGTGCTACCGAGATGTCAATATTATTGTCCAGAGTACATGTGTACACAGCATGACATTGCATTGCATCTTCATTCATACATTATCGCATTACATTACATCTGCATTCATACATTATCGCATTGCATTACATCATGGTTTATATTGTGTGACTTGGTGTTCTATTGTGATGTTGGTTTCGGATTGGTCATATTAAGACTTGGTACAATTGGGTTTAGATGCTCTACTTAAGAAATGACGTGTGCTTGTTTCCGAATATTGTTGCCTTATGCTTGTTAATTTATCTCGTAGATCGTCTGTAGGATAAGTATATGCTTGGCTTACAAAAGGAGGTAGGTGTTATACCCCGTATTTTATACGTCGAGTTGTTCGCAAAAGAATCGACGCGAATTAAAGACGGAACCCTTCCCGGACACGAAATAGAAATTTTTAATTTTCAATTTTAATTAGAACATAAATTGTTTATAAATTTTATTTAGTATAAAAATATTATTATTGGAGATTCGGAATTAATTAATTGTGCTTAGATTATTAAGTAAGAATTAGTAATTAATTAAATTAATTAATACTAATTAAACTAGTGGGCCCCACCCGATATATTTATTTTTTTTTAAAAGGAGAAAATTTGTCATCAAATAAGATGACATCTGGTGGGCACGTGGGAGTTTTAGAAAGCCCATATATATACAATACCAACAATTCATGAAATCACATTTCATGACATTTGAACAAAGAACCAAACAAAGAAGTCAAAAAAAGGGGGGGGGGGGGGGATCTCTCTCGGCCATGGCTGAGCTTTAAGAGGATTTTCAGACCTTGATTCAATTAATTACCTTGGTGTTTTTAATCAAATGAAGGTCATGGAAACAAAGATTAATCGTTGAAGGGCAACAAGGATCCTTGTCCTTTTAATTTGCAAATTCTAGCCGTGAAGGGTCAAGTGTTAAGGTAAGAATTGATCACTTCATATATGTTTTAGGGTGCGTTTGGTGTGTTGTGAATATATGTAAACGTGAATTAGATGTGTAAAAAAAAATGGTGTATGTTGATGTTGGAAAGCTGTCCAAGCCATAGACTGTTTTTGGAAAAATGATGGATTGATTTTACTTAATATTTTGGTTGTTGTTGTTATGGATTGCATGGTGAGAATGAAGGCTTAATGGTTCAAGTTGGAGTTGTAATTGTTTGTAGGATATTCTAAATAGGCATGGAAAATTTATTTTTAAGTTATGGTTGTGATTATCATGGATTATATGGTGAAGGGTTTAGAAAGCTAAAATTATTTTATTGGTACGAATATGTTGTTGTTCTTGTTGAATTGAAGGAATTGGAAATATACTTGTGTCCATATATTGTTATTGGTATTTCTGTGTCAACAGAAGAGCAATTGGAAATTTGGGATAGGTGAACATTTAGGGGAAGTGCTGCCGAATTTTCGCTAAAGTTTCAGATAATAGAAAACCTAAGCGAGAATATATATAGACTGAAATGTAGGTCCTATAAAAGAATGAACTATAGATTTGCGAACTAGAAAATGAAGTTACTAACGACAACGTCACTTTTATACAAATAGGCGAAAAGAGCGACGAGGCAAAAAGGATTCACGAATAGCTGCCGACAGGTATGTGAAGCCTATCCCTTCTTTCTTTTGGCATGTCCTAGATGTAAGTAAGATATGATATGAGCTTTGGGGTAATTCTATTCACGAGTTCCGAGTATGATTTATGATTCTTATTCCCTTCTTGATGTTAGAACTCTCAGGATAGTCGAGCTATTGCCCTCGAGTCTTTTATATGATTGAATAGTAAATGATGCATAAAAGTTCCTATTTACCGAGTCCCTCACTAGAGGGCTGGGACACGTTATATATGCATATGTACAGGATGATTAGATATTGACACGCATGATTTATGTTAAAAGGTAAGCCTTGTGGGTTTCTTGTTAATGTACTGGTTTTTACACTCCTTGTTTCAGTATGATCTTGTTCACTATATTTCAGGCTTTACATACTCAATACATATTCCGTACTGACCCCCTTCCTTCGGGGGGGCTGCGTTTCATGCCCGCAGGTACAGACGCTCGTTTTGGTGATCTGCCAGCATAGGATATCTATTCAGCTATTTTGGAGTGCTCCCTTGTTCCGGAGCCTAGCTTTGTGGTACAGATCCTCTTCGTTGTATATATGTGTTTGTTCAGGGTACGGCGGGCCCCTGTCCCGTCATATGATACTGTCGTTACTCTTAGAGGTCTGTAGACATATGTGTGGGTCTGTATATAGTTGTTGTTTAGTTGTGTGGATATGACTTATGTTTTGGGGCGTAACCATTCATAGTGGCAGCCTTGTCGGCTTGCATATATATATATATATATATATATATATATATATATGTATGTGTTCTGGAAGCCGTGTGTTATGGTAGCCTTGTTGGTCGGGTATGGCTGGGGCGTTCCCCCTATATTGTGATGGCCTTGCCGGCTTAGGTGCGATATCATCTGTTGAAAGCTGTAACTCCTCAGGAGACAGGTTGCTATGATATATATATGTGACAGTTTTAGGACGACGTCCTACCTTTGTATATGTATATCAATTCTTTATTATGCTAGTTGTGAACGATTATAGTAACAGGTGTATATGAGTGTCCAGCTCGGGCACTAGTCACGGCCTACGGGTTTGGGTCATGACAGTAGGATAAGAAATACCTTAATGATGAGTAGTGTTACACCTCGGAAAATTTCCCGTTGGTACATAAGTAAATGAACTAATGATGTGTGTGAGGAGTGCGAGTGTATAATGTTTCATGGGAAATGTATGTGAAGGGATGTGGATGATTAGAATGAAAAGTCGAGAAATGAGAAAAATTGAAAGTTGGCAAAACTGCCCAGTGGTCGTATATTGCAAAATACGGACCGTAAAGTGCAACACGGTCCGTAAACTGACAGTCGTAAACTGCCATGCAAAAGCTTCAGCTTTCTGCCAGTTGTCGTAAAGTGCAAATACGGACCGTAAACTGGTATACGGTCCGTAAACTGCCAGGTCGTAAACTGGCATGCCAAACTTCAACTTTCTGCCAGCTGAGGAAGAGGTATAATACGACCTGGTGGACGGACCGTAAAGTGATTTACGGCTCGTAAACCATGGTCGTAAATCACCATGCATGCAGGCCAAAGTCTCTGGTCCTGCTTAAGCTTAAAAACGACCACGAGGGACGGTCCGTAAAGTGGAATACGGACCGTAAACCTCCATGGACGACCAATGTTCACCCAGCACAGATTTTCCAATTCATTAAATATGAGCATCAAGACTTATTTTATTTCATTACAACATTACACTACTTCTCTCTACATTCATTATATGAGTTTTCAAGTATTATAAGCCATCAATAACATTAAGACAAGTGAATCAAGGATAAGGGAATCATCAAGGACCATCCAAGTCAAGAAATCCAAATGGAGAAAAACTAGGGTTTTGCTCAAAGAAGAGTATTATCAACCAAAGCTTGTTCCTACAACTTCTAAGGTAAGATTCATGATTTTTACAAGATGTTTAAGGTATTGGAGAATTAAAATACATGGATTGTAGAAAATGTGGTCAACTAGGTCATGAATGATGAATAGTGACATTTTGAGAAATAGTTTGAATTGAGTTATGAATGTTGTTGTGTTGTGATATGAATGTGTTATAAATGGTATTAAGATCATGAACTAGACACTTTAGATGAATGGACGAAGATGGGTGTTATGACCATGAATGTGGGTGAATTAGAGGCAAATTAAGGAATCTAGATAATGTGGATAATGTGAATGACTAATGGCCATTGTTATGATATTAATGAAGGTATAAACACTAGCATTGGAAGGGAACGTGCAAGTGTAGAATAGTTCGACGGAAAGGTATGTAAGGCTAACCCTTCTTTCATAAGGCGTGGTTCTTGGCCAAATTCCTAAATTCCTCTATATGAGTATGTTGTCTTCACATGGTTGACATTCCGAGCTCATAAGCTCACGACCCTTGATATGTACTATGATTATACTATGTTCCTCGTATGACGAGTAAGTCTATAATGTAAATGTAACGATAATGATGAGGATAGTAATGATGATGAGAGAAAAATGAGACTAGAGATGCTTACGAGCTACGATATATATATATGTATGCCTATGAAGGGATATGATAAGACCCCGAGCTTATGATGTCGGGTAAGACTATATGTATATGACTATGTATAATGTATGTATACGATTACGAAACGCGCGTACACCTCTGCAGCTGGTACGGATAACCCTGATGCCTTGGTAGGGCCAGGTATGTATGACCTTGAGCCTTGGTTGGCTAAGCATGTATAAGACACCGATCCTATGAGGTCGGGTATGCTATGTAAATGCTATGTATATGAAATGACTATGTATATAATATGCATATGAATGTGATAAGACTATGTATAAGGATACGAATAAGGACATGTATACGAATATGAGCACAAGTATGGTACGAGTATTATTATGGGATACGAACGACGATGTATGCAAGTAAGCGACATGATGATGATGATATTACTGTCTCCCCTCCCATACTATTTTCATATGATATCTATTATGCTTCTATATTGATGTTGATCATGCTTTACATACTCATTACATTCTTCGTACTGACGTCCTTTTGTTTGTGGACGCTGCGTCATGCCCGCAGGTGCCCAGGGAGACAGACTTGATCCATAGCTGCTTATTCAGAGATTGCATAGCAGAGCTCCATTTCTTTCGGAGCCGTAACTTTTGGGTACTTATTCTTTTGTGTATATAATTATGGGCATAGCGGGGTCCTGTCCCGCTCATACGATATGTCATACTCTTAGAGGCTCGTAGTCTTGTGTATGTGGGTAGAGATGTTCGGCCATGTCGGCCCATGTTTTGTATATCTTTTGTTAGCCACGTCGGCCTTGTACTTATGATGTGGCATAGATGCCTATGATATGTTAAATGATGATGGTCGTCTAATGGGATCAATATGATTAACGATAAGAAAAGCACGAATTGACTTATGGTTCAGCTAGATGTTATGTTATGTACGATAAGGGGGTGCTCGAGTGGGGTAGCACCGGGTGCTCGTCGCGGCCCCCTAGCCGGGTCGTGACAAGTAGACTCCTAAACTAAGAGCGAATGGTATAATGATATTTGATTTTGTGAGATTGTGGTGAAATTGATTTGCGGTCATTAGAGGAAAGTTAATAAGTTAAGAATCTTGATCTTATAATAAGTGGTAGGTAGATGTATGACTTGGTTTAGTTACTTATGATGTTTATCTGTGAATTCTTTTACTGATATGTGTTCTAACCATTGTCGGCTTATGATACTTAGTCAGTACGTGTTGATTATACTGATACTACTCTTGCTACACCCTTTTTGGGTGTAGAGTGTTTCAGGTGATTGATTGAGAAAAGTCCGGAAGATGTGTGGTGCCTATCTTGAAGGCCTCCTCTCACTTCATTTCGGGATTAGAGGTTGGGTCTTAGAGTTATGTTATAATCTGGATCACTTAGTTGCTCTTGTACTAGTCTAGACCAGGTCGTGGGAAGTCAGAAGAGTCTGTAATTATCTAGCTGTTCTACTCGTTTTCAATCTTGAGTTATTAAATAAATTGATTTCCGCTATTATTCTTATATATATCTAATGGATTCAACCAATTGTCTTTATTGAATGATCTGTTATGTAATTGAGGGTTCGCCTACTGAGGAGGGTTAGGTAGGTGCCCGTGCGATCCTAAATTGGATTGTGACATGTTGGTATCAGAGCCTAAGTTACCAGTCTCACAGTACAAGAGTAATGTTTAGTAGAGTCTCGTGGAATGGTACGTAGACGTCAGTGTCCATCCATGGGAGGCTATAAGACATCTAGGAAAATCTCCTTTCTTTCTTTCAAATCATGCTACCTCGGTCAAGTTGGTATCTCAGTAGGCCCAATTGGTAGCTAGACGATTCCAATTAGTATCTACGCACGAAAAGTAAGTCATATTCAGAGATCAGATCTAACATGTGTTGGGAATGGCTGAAGTAATTATAGTTGTGAAATGATCCGAGCATGGTGTGATGCCACTGGCAGGGGTTGCGCCCCAGCGGTCAGCCCACCGTTGTAGCGTTACCGCTGTAGCGGGTAGTCCATCGCTAAAGTGGTACTCTTCTATTCTTTCTTGACCACTTCTGCAGCCGCCCACTGCCGAAGTGGGACCGCAGTAGCGGTCTGAGAGACCTCTCCCCTGTTTTCGCCATGTGGCTGACCAGATAAAAACAGCAGCATGACCAAACCATCAGTAATATAAAGACAAGCCCGACAAGGGCAAGGACCACTCAAGTCGCTATTACAAAGCCAACTACCATTATCAAAACAAGAAAGCCAAATAGTTCAACATTCAAATGAAATATCCGAACATTATCCCAAAACAAGGCTAACCAAAACCAAAACAACATTATCCGAAAGGAAAGATGCAAACAAACCAAACAAACAAACAAAAAAATTGTTCCAACAGCAAAGGCCGACATGGGCAACCAAAACACTAGCATAATGAAAAGGGGAAGGGGCAGAGAGATCTCTAAGCCATCCGAGTACTCGTGGTTCCTAGACCATCTGAACTACCAGTATCCTCCGCTGATTTGCTCCTCCTGTCACCTTCTTTGACCTGGCTCACAAATGAGGACTGGTCAGAGTCATCCTCGTCTTGCACATGCATATCCCTGCCAAGGCACATCTTCTTCCACAAGCCCTTGATGCCACTCCAAGATCTCAGATAGACATTCTCGCGAGACTTGTTCTTGGCCTGCTCCTTCTCAAAGTCAGTATGAAGCTAGATGTGGTCTGCAGCCAGCGAGGTGTAGATAGTTTGCAAAGTGGTGAGTGACTCACCCATCCCCTTCATCTCCTTCTTGGTAAAATGACCCCCACCAGTACTGGATAAACCCACCTCCATCGAAGGCCTTGGCATACCCTGGAACATCGCAATCATCTCATCAAAATGAGTATCAATACACTCAAACGGGCATTGAGCAGGGGCAGCCCTAGCGTCAGCTCCATCTCCACCTCCACCCGTACTAGTACTAGCACTCGTCCCCTCTACAATCTTCCTCTTCTTATGCTGGACAGCAGTACCCTGGCCATACACCCGCAATGGGTGGAAGTCATCATCAGAATCTACCATATGATCATCAGGCCTCCTATAGACCCCAACCCTCTTGCACAACGAAGTGATCAATGACGGGAGAAACAAACTCGACACCCCAGATGTCATGAAACCCTTCCATTCTTTGACCACCTGCGAACCTACATTTAGAAGAACATCATCCAAGATACAAGCAATCAAAAAGGCTATGGGATAGGTCACTGAGGTGACATTCCTCATGGGATGGACCCTTCGAGAGATGATGTTCAGCCACTTACTGGCCTCAGCAGTAAAATTCTAGCTCACTATCCCTATCTTGGACCTACCCCAAGTGATAGAACCCTTATCCTCCTCAGCCACTAGTTTGGACACCAGCCAATGCCCATTATCAGTAGTGTTTTTAGCCTCCAAGAACTCCACCGAAGGGTTATCCACTTTGTACACCTGGTTGATTGTCTTAGCCCCCACGATCACAGAGACCCTGCAAATCACAATCCTTAGATTAAGAGAATCCTATTCGACTGTTGGCAGCATGGCGTAAAATACCCTTACCCAATTCTCATTGAAACGATCACGATCCTTAATCAAACGCATCCACTTGATCCTTTCCAACCTCTCTAGAAATTCGGGAGCCCATTTATCCACATTAGTCATATCGAAACCCCTCTCCAATAGTAGGGGCATGCGCTTTGCTCCATGAAATGACACTCACATTGTGGATTGATAAAAAATTGATAAACGGGCACTTGCTCTTCTTGTTGCGCTACTTGTTCGGCTACTTCAATCTCGACCATAGTACCTGCGAGGGATATTTATGTTATGAGAAATTCATAGACCAGGTTGAGGAAATATAAGCATATATTCTACGTCCTAAACCTCAGTGAAATAGTGTAAAAATAAATTCTGGTGCAGTTCTGTGCAGTCACCGCTGTAGCGGTAATGGCCACCACTTTAGCGCCCTTACTAATTCCTTCCAAACTGCTCCAGCGACCCCCTTGAGCTCTGAAGCGGGACTGCTCCAGCTGTCCCTTAACCGCTGAAGTGGTGTCATCTTCCCCAGCAGACCTGATTTTTTTAACTCCCCAAAGCCTCAAAACTTATTTTTATGAACGGATCGGGCAGATAGCAGGCATGCAAGGTGTTTGCAACACTTAGGACATGATTTCTAGCAACAACAATCCCAAAATTTCAAACGAAGCCAACACCCAATTTAAAACAATTTATTTTACTATGTTTAAGTGTTTCGGCCAAAATCTATTCGGTAACTACGCAACACTAGATGTTTAGATGTTTATAACGCTATACTAGTTGTGAAATTCAGCCCATCAACATCGCATAAATCCACCAACCAAAAATCCAAAAAATCCCAACTTTGGGGTTAGCGAACCCATTAATCGAAGCATAAGGACCTAGAATCATGTTTGATTGTTCTTTTTCTAGTAGAGAGGAGCAATTTCTTACCTTGAGAGTGGCAGATTCGAGTGTGGTTAGTTGTAGTTGTGGATGAACTTGGCAGCCTCCCTTTTCCTCCCTCTTGAGAGCAATTTGTGATAGTATAATGTTGGGATTAAAGTGTAGGTTGAATGTGTGGGTTATGGAGAGGATTTTATGGGGTTTGGAGGGAGTTATGAGGTTGTATTTGGTTAGGTGTCACGACCCAACTAAAGGGCCATGACGGGTACGGGGAGCTAGCCTACCGAGCACCACCTTTCCAACTTATCATCAAACTCAACTTGAATACACACCATTCAAAACACAAGCTCATCACGAAATGATCTTCAAATATTTCTCAAAACATACATGTACATAAGCCCACGAGGCTACAAAATGATGTACGCGATATGCACTAAGAAGATCATGAGACATCTACTACCCACACATATGTATCCACAAGCCTCTAACCAGAGTACTGAAATCATAAGGACGGGACAGGACCCCGCCATGCCCCAACAATGTACACAAAAGAATATACCAATAAGCGGCAACTCCAGAGTAGTGGAGTGCTCCTACAAATCTGCTGAATAATGATCCTAAGCGTCTGTGTCGTCTCCGTGTCTACCTGCGGGCATGAACGCAACATCCATAAAAGAAAGGACGTTGGTACGAACAATGTACTGAGTATGTAAGGCATGTACAATAGCATAAGTAAGAAATAAGAAGACCTAAAATGAAGAGAAAACCTGTAACTGATTGCCTCTTAAGGCGGAGTCACGCATGCTAACTTTTACCTTTAAACAACTTCATAAACATATGCATATATATAAAATGCTTATCATCATCAACCCGCGTCCGGGCCTCCCGCTGTTATATCCCGTATTTTTGAACGTCAGATTATTTGTAAGCTGAGGTGGGGCCCACACATAGAGATTATTTTTGGAACATGTGACAAACTATATGAATCACATATGTAAAGTTAAACACAACTCATGAAGGACCCTTGGGCCAAATCAAAGTGGAAGCCCACCAAACGAATATTTTTAAGAAAACGTTTCCGGGTGACCTGACTTGGAGGGGCAACAACGGTATTATAAGTTTGGAATTTGGAAACATACCAAGAGATAGAAGTTATATATATTTGAATTAGCTTTCCAACCATAGGTCGTGGGTTCCTAGGTGACGTTGGTACAAGGAGATATGGACGTTTTAAGGTCGAACGGTCAGTGGGCTAGGCCCAACTCGGGACCAACCGAATTGGCCCAAAAAAAATGAAAAGAAAAAAATTTAGGCCCAAGTTTGAAGGGAGGCCGGCCAAGCCTTGGCCCAAACCCACAATATGAAATTGTCATGTGATTAGTCATGTGACAATTATATTAAAAAGGGGTCTTTATCCTTTTGAAGCTTCAAGAAAAATTAGATAAGGAGAAGACAAAAGATGAAGAGCAAGAGAAAGGGGCCATTTCGGCCAAGACCATGGAAATTAGGTGCTTTAAATTTTGTTCCAAAAATTATTTTCTTGTAGTATTTCCACTAATTCAAGGGTCCTCTACAACATAGTATAATTGTTTCGGAAGATAAGTCATCCGTTTCATTGTTTCCGCACTTTGGCCAAGTGAATAAGTTGAAGAGAAAGGGTAAGATTTAATTCCTTTTTATGTGTTATGAAGGTTTCGTTTATGTTGTGGGAAGTAGAAAGGGTTAAAATTCATGAAAATATGGAAGTTGCATGAATATATATATGTATGAACGTAGCCGTGTACATGTGTGGTGGTGTAGTCAAAGATTAGTAAATTTTATGTTGTATTCTAGTTGTGGTTATGGTTAAATTCATATTGGAAATGAAAGTTGATTGAATTTGGTTGAAGTTGGAATTATATGTATTGGCCGAGTGGTATATTGAAATTGGAATAGGAATGAATTAATTTTGTTTAATATGTTAGTTGTGTTGTGGTGATCCTTGCAATGTAAATGAAGGTAAAATGATATAAGTTTGCATTGTAATGGAATGTAGAAGTTTGTGTCATTTTAGTATGATTTTATGACATTATGGAAATGAAGTTGTTAAGGTGCAAATAATGATGATTGTTGATGTAATAGGAAGATGGAAACATGTTATGAATAAGTATGTTAAAGATTAGAAGTTTTGGATGAATTATGACTTTGGTGGAAAGTTTGTATATTTTGTATATCTTGTGAATATTTTGTGGAAATGATATGAAATGCTTCCAAATTATATTGTGATGATCTAGATTAATGATGAATGTGAAACCATCGAGCTTGGTTTGGAAATTTGAAGTTGAAATGGAAGATATTGCACTATGTTGGAAAGGGAACTAGTTGTGCCATATTGAGTGTTTTATAGTGATTGTTGTTGTTAGTGGTGTTGTTGTTGGGTTGTTGTTGATTGTTTTGGCCGAGTTGAATTCTCGGGGATGCTATATGTATAGGGGAGATGCTGCCCAAATTTCTGTAGAAAAGTGTTAACTTTAGATTTAAGCCTAAAGCCTTATGGTTAACATTTGGTAAATGTGACCATTTGCAGATTTTGGACGAAACGGGAAGTGAACTTGGAAAGGCGTAAATTGCGTAAAAGGTATGTAAAGCCACCCCGATTCTTCTTTTGGCATATCCTAGATGTACTAGGATCGGATTCACGCCTCGGAGCATATTCTGCTCATCGGAATCCGCGTCTGAAATTGTCACATTTTCGTTCAATAGAATTGAACCCTTTTAGTATGCTTTAATGAAAAATTATGCAAAATTTCTCCAAATCACTTAGGAAGTTATGGAATGCCCTACGACCTCTGTAGGTGACGCCATAAGCTTATAACACGTAATTTGAGCCCGCCGCTTTGGTTGTCCCGAGGTGGGCCCGCTATTTCCGATTTTACCCTTATGGTCCTTTGTAACTTGATGTCAAGCAATTTTTAAGGAAACGTCTTATCTACTTTTGCAACTAATAATGATGCTTATTCGGGGTACTACATTGAGTCTCTGTAAAGGTACGATATTTTGTATTGCATTTAGTTCCACTATTCCCGCTTTGCTCTCTTATTGTACTATTGCCTTATTTTCGAACAATATAAAATGAAACGTTTTAACTATCCTTTTAACTACTAAGGAAAATTGTTTTAATGATTCCCTCGAGTCTGGTAAACTATTTTGGAATATGAGAATGACCCCAGAAGGATTATTCT
The DNA here is from genome assembly GCF_019175385.1 of Lycium barbarum. NCBI lineage: Eukaryota > Viridiplantae > Streptophyta > Magnoliopsida > Solanales > Solanaceae > Lycium > Lycium barbarum. The sequence continues at coordinate 55,011,951 of NC_083346.1, forward strand.
TCCGTAACTCATTATGACATACGACATACACCTACTATGATTCTGTCCTACTTCATTGATTTGATTTGTCATTTCGATATGCCTCATTGAGTCTCTGGAAATCTGTGATATTTTTTGTTGCATTTAGTTTCTCACTACTCCATTCGTGGATGCCCCAATGTTTCCCACACTGAGCCCGGGCTAGGATATGTTGTCAAGCGTATTCCAATGCATTGTTCGCCGTGCCTCGATGTGAGGGGGCAGGTATATATGTACATGGGTTTTGGAGTATGTTGTGCCATGTACACACATTCTGATATGATATGATCTGATATGATATGTTATGTTATGTTACGGGGTTATCCCCTACTCTGTTCCTTATGTATGGTGGCACCAGCGTCGGGGGGTTGCCACATTCTGTTTCGCCGAGCCCTTGGCAGGGGCCGGACATGATATGGTATATGTTTCTGAACACACTCCTCATGTTTTGAAAATATGCATTTGATACTTCGGATGTCACACTCACTTCTCTGTAAGTTCTGTTTCGATTATGATCTTGTTCCGTATTCGGACGAGGTACGACATATGTCTTCAACAAATACTATTTATACTTTATGATCATCATTTTGCTAATCTGTACATTTTGTCCATTTTCTGTACCTTCAACTTTGATTATGACTTTGTTTACTATGTTCCGTGCTTTACATACTCAGTACATATTTCGTACTGACCCCCTTTCTTCGGGGGCTGCGTTTTCATGCCGCGCAGGTACAGAAGACAGATTTGCTGATCGCATGCCAAGGACATCTGTTCTGCTATATTGGGAGTGCTCTTTTGTTCAGAGCCTGTATATTGGTACAGTCTGCCGCTATATTATATATATGTATGCGATTCAGGGGTATGACGGGGCCCTGTCCCGTCTTATGATTTTGTTATGATCTGTAGAGGTCTGTAGACATACTTGTGGGGGTTCTGTATATGTTTGGGTATGATATGATCTGTGACAGCCTCATCGGCTTCCATGTACGGTGTCGGTTCATTTATGGCTATTATTAACGCCAAGCGACTTCTATATTTGAAAATATTCTGTCGTTTACTAATTTGGGTTATTGGGTACGTTTGAGGGTCCAGCACGGACACTAGTCGCGGCCTACGGAGTTGGGTCGTGACAAAAGTGGTATCAGAGCGGTTCGTCCTCGGAGTGTCTACAGACCGTGTCTAGTAGAGTCCTGTTTATCGGTGTGTTGTGCACCACATCTATAAACAGAAGGCTACAGGACATTTAGGTGTTACCTTTCTTTGATTCTTAGATCGTGCGATAGAGCCAGCTGTAGGAAATGAATTCCTTTCTTTACTAACCCTTAATTGCAGCTGGTGAACGGTATCGACGTAAGACAGCGCCTGCTGATATTGGAAGCTACACAGTATTCCGGTAAGCAATGGTATGAGAGATGTATGCTGGGTAAGGTATCCTGAAGTACGATTAAAACATAAAGTCGAACATTTAAAAGAGAAACAAACATGGAAAGTGTAGCAGGTGCAGTTCGAGTTGGGCATGTGAGGTAAGCCTCGGAATTCTGATACTTTTATTTGAAATTGTTAGCCCCGTGTGGCTATGATGCGATATTATATGATATGTATATACGTATATGTGTTGGCCCTGTGAGGCATGGTTGGTATTTCCTGTGTACAGGTTTTGGGATAGTAAGAAATACAGAGGAACCTCTGCCCAAATTTTTCCAGAAATATAAACAGGAAAATAAGATATAAATTCTTAATATGTCTTGAAAGTCGATACCGATAGGGTAAATCTCTTATGTTGGGTTAAAAGTTTAAGAGATACCCTCCATGTCATTCGTAAGAAGCGTTATCCTCATATGGAAAATTTTATCTCGAGAAAGCATATACGAGTAGCGAATTCAAAATTTATTTGGAGGGACCAGAAATATGTTCTAACCCCATTTTGTTTTAGCATAGCCCATGTGAAGGGAAAATATGCGGAAGGGCAAAAATGTCCGACGAGCAAGTTTCCTCTAATTGGAAGAATACAAAACGTATGACAAACAGTCGGGAATTGAGTGGTTCGCTCACGACTCGTATATATATACTATATATACATGGAGGTAAGTATTGAAGACGATATAGTCAGAAAAATAAAAAAATTCTCGCTAGGTCGGGGTGGGACCCGCTACGAGAACGTTCTGAAAAGCTGTCAAGACCCCCACTTGTCTTAAATTACGTGACAAAAGACGTGCGGGGCAATTGGTGTAATTATACCGGCCTTAACGTGTCTAAATTCATTAAAGTTGTAAGGTTAAGCGTGCCAGGGCCAGAGCAATTCTGGGATGGGTGACCCCCTGGGAAATGTGCAAAAATATTTGCAAACATAGGTATAAGAGACGAATAGTAAATTCGGGGTAACCTAAAGGGAATTAGGATATGTGGAATGGTTAGAAACTTTATAGGGGTCACACGACCTGAGACGGATTAGATTGCCAAAATGGAAGAAAAAGCAGCGTAGCTCAGGAACTAGAGTAAATTTGAACATGTGATTGAAGATGTATTGTAAAAGGAAATGGCAGTGATATATATATACGTATGTGTACGGCCCTCATTTATAACTATGTCGATTGATTGGTGAACCCTAATAGCCAGTGTTGTAATATAGGTGAAAACATTGACTGGACAGAATTTACGAGAAAAGGGGAAAGGTATGGTATAGATGTTACGAAGTAGACTGATATTGATTTTGCTACTGGTTGAGATTGGAAGATTCTAATACAACGATGTTTGGAAAGAAAAGAGAATAATTGAGTGGAAGGTAAGGAGATCAAAATGTCAAAAAAAAATGAACCGTAAGAAACGTAATTAAGCGGAGCCTCTGAAAGAGTCGACGGGCAAAGTATGAAGTCAATTGCGAAAGCAAACAAAAATGGAATAGTACAGGGCAAAGGAAAACTTAAGGCATGAAATGACGAATCATGTGCATATCGAATAATTCGATTATCGAGAAAATAGAACGACAGATAAGGAATGGGTATGGAGGAAGAACGTGGTTACTAAAGGATAAACTGCTGCGTTAATTAAATTACTTGAGTGCCAGCTATCAGATAAGATTGTGTACTATATAATTGTGATTCTGTTAAGGTCTCGTACAGAGAAAATCAAGTTGTAGGTTAGAAATAAAAGATATGGATATGGTATAAGTATAACCCCAAAGAGGGGGAGTGAATAAAAGTAAAGTAAAGCAAGTATAAGTAGAATCAATTGGCACATAGAAGATTGAAGCGATAAAGAATTGACCTAGGCCTTCGACATCGACTGAAATACGTAGTTCTCTGAGAATGGTCGGATTATAGCCTATGTTTCCCCGGCAGCTCAGACCGCACGAGGGAAATTATTCCGCTCATGATCTGGAATTAGCCACAGAGATTCATGTTTTAAAGATATGGTGGCATCACTTACATGGGGTCCACGTTTATATTTATACGGACCATAAGAGCCTCCAGTATATTCTAAGCCATAGGAGTTGAATTCGCGGCAGAGAAGATGGTTCGAATTATTGAAAGATTATGATGTTAATATTTTGTGCCACCCTAGAAAAGCTAACGTTGTGGCAGACGCACTTAGTCGTGAATCTATGGACGGCTTGACCGGCGTACAGTCAGAAACAAAGAATTGGTCTGTAAAACTCATCAGTCAGCTAGTCTTGGAGTCCGTTTGGTCGGTTCTGAAGATATTGAAATTTTTGTCCGAGAAGCTGGAGAATCGTCGATTATGGAAGAGGTAAAACAGCGTCAGTTTGAGGAGTCTATTCTGGTATGGTAGGGAGACGACCTTTGATAAGGAAGAGATTCAGCTCGAAGTTGTACCGGATGAGTATTGTTATACCGAGGCAGATTATGTGTGCCCGACATCGCAAGGCCGTTGCCCAGTGCCCGAATTGCCAGCAGATTAAAAATTGAACACCAGAAGCCTGATGGACTATTCCAGGGAATGGAAATTCTGATTTGGAAGTGGGAGATAATTAATATGGATTCCATTACAGGATTGTCTCGCACTCCACGGAAGTATGATTCCATATGGATTATTGTGGAAAGGCTAACAAAAATCAGTCCACTTTCTTCCCGTCAGAAACACTTATTCAGCAGAGGATTATGCCAGACTATATGTATTAATGGAATAGTGAGACTCCACGGAGTTCCTATATCTATTGTCACTGACAGAGGTACTCAGTTTATGACTAAATTCTGGAGATTTGTTTTCAGGAAGGATTAGGGGCTCAGGTAAGTCTGAGCACAGTATTCCATCTTCAGAGCGACGGACAGGCTGAGTACACTATACAGACACTAGAAGATATGTTACGGGCCTGTATTATTGATTTTAGAGGTAGCCGGGACGATCATCTGCCGTTGATCGAGTTTGCTTATAATGACAGCTATGATTCGAGCTTAATACGAGGCTTTGTATGACAGAAAATGCAGGTCACCGATCGGCTGGTTCGATATTTGCAAAATAGAGTTAATCGGTCCCAATATGATCCAGCAGGCCGTTGATAAGGTGAAACTCATCCGAGAAAGACAATTAGTAGCCCAGAGTCGACAGAGATCGTATGCTGACAAACGGCGTCGACCCTTAGAGTTCCAGGTCGGGGATTGGGTATTTTTGAAAGTATCGCCTATGAGAGGCGTAATGCGATTCGGCAAAAAGAGTAAGCTCAGTCCGCGATATATCGGACCCTATCAGATTATTTGAAAGATTGGGAATGTCGCCTACGAGTTAGATTTACCATCTGATTTGGAAGCGGTATATCTGACATTTCATGTATCTATGCTCCGCGAATGTGTCGGTGGTCCTCCTAGAGTATTTCCATCAAATAATATTCGGGTGACGGAGGAACTATCGTACGAAGAGCAGCCTGTAGCCATTCTGGATTGCCAGGTAAGGAGATTGCGGAATAAAGATGTAGCTTCCGTTAAGGTGCTGTGGCAGAACGATAACAGGGAAGAGATGACCTGGGAAACTGAAGAGGAAATGAAGAAGAAATATCCTTACTTGGTTATATTCAATAATGAATGTGTATCATATGAGCCGACCATAAAAAGAAACTCCCCCGAAGTACTTACAGACCCTATAAGGCTAATCTAACATTCGAGGACGAATGTTCTAAAGGGGGGGAGGATGTTATATCCCGTATTTTTGAACGTCGGATTATTTGTAAGCTGAGGTGGGGCCCACACATAGAGATTTTTTTTGGAACATGTGACAAGCTATATGAATCACATATTTAAAGTTAAACACAACTCATGAAGGACCCTTGGGCCAAATCAAAGTGGAAGCCCTCCAAACGAATATTTTTAAGAAAACGTTTCCGGGTGACCTGACTTGGAGGGGCAAAAACGGTATTATAAGTTTGGAATTTGGAAACATACCAAGAGATATAAGTTATAGATATTTGAATTAGCTTTCCAACCATAGGTCGTGGGTTCCTAGGTGACGTTGGTACAAGGAGATATGGACGTTTTAAGGTCGAAAGGTCAGTGGGCTAGGCCCAACTCGGGACCAACCGAATTGGCCCAAAAAAAATGAAAAGAAAACAATTTAGGCCCAAGTTTGAAGGGAGGCCGGCCAAGCCATGGCCCAAACCCACAATATGAAATTGTCATGTGATTAGTCATGTGACAATTATATTAAAAAGGGGTCTTTATCCTTTTGAAGCTTCAAGAAAAATTAGATAAGGACAAGACAAAAGATGAAGAGCAAGTGAAAGGGGCCATCTCGGCCAAGACCATGGAAATTAGGTGCTTTAAATTTTTTTCCAAAAATTATTTTCTTGTAGTATTTCCACTAATTCAAGGGTCCTCTACAACATAGTATAATTGTTTCGGAAGATAAGTCATCCGGTTCATTGTTTCCGCACTTTGGCCAAGTGAAGCAGTTGAAGAGAAAGGGTAAGATTTAATTCCTTTTTATGTGTTATGAAGGTTTGGTTTATGTTGTGGGAAGTAGAAAGGGTTAAAATTCATGAAAATATGGAAGTTGCATGAATATATATATGTGTGAATGTAGCCGTGTACATGTGTGGTTGTGTAGTCAAAGATGAGTAAATTTTATGTTGTATTCTAGTTGTGGTTATGGTGAAATTCATATTGGAAATGAAAGTTGATTGAATTTGGTTGAAGTTGGAATTATATGTATTGGCCGAGTGGTATATTGAAATTGGAATAGGAATGAATTAATTTTGTTTAATATGTTAGTTGTGTTGTGGTGATCCTTGCAATGTAAATGAAGGTAAAATGATATAAGTTTGCATTGTAATGGAATGTAGAAGTTTGTGTCATTTTAGTATGATTTTATGACATTATGGAAATGAAGTTGTTAAGGTGCAAATAATGATGATTGTTGATGTAATAGGAAGATGGAAACATGTTATGAATAAGTATGTTAAAGATTAGAAGTTTTGGATGAATTATGACTTTGGTGGAAAGTTTGTATATTTTGTATATCTTGTGAATATTTTGTGGAAATGATATGAAATGCTTCCAAATTATTGTGATGATCTAGATTAATGATGAATGTGAAACCATCGAGCTTGGTTTGGAAATTTGAAGTTGAAATGGAAGATATTGCACTATGTTGGAAAGGGAACTAGTTGTGCCATATTGAGTGTTTTATAGTGATTGTTGTTGTTGGTGGTGGTGTTGTTGGGTTGTTGTTGATTGTTTTGGCCGAGTTGAATTCTCGGGGATGCTATATGTATAGGGGAGATGCTGCCCAAATTTCTGTAGAAAAGTGTTAACTTTAGATTTAAGCCTAAAGCCTTATGGTTAACATTTGGTAAATGTGACCATTTGCAGATTTTGGACGAAACGGGAAGTGAACTTGGAAAGGCGTAAACTGCGTAAAAGGTATGTAAAGCCACCCCGATTCTTCTTTTGGCATGTCCTAGATGTACTAGGATTGGATTCACGCCTCGGAGCATATTCTGCTCATCGGAATCCGCGTCTGAAATTATCACATTTTCGTTCAATAGAATTGAACCCTTTTAGTACGCTTTAATGAAAAATTATGCAAAATTTCTCCAAATCACTTAGGAAGTTATGGAATGCCCTACGACCTCTGTAGGTGACGCCATAAGCTTAATACACGTAATTTGAGCCCGCCGCTTTGGTTGTCCCGAGGTGGGCCCGCTATTTCCGATTTTACCCTTATGGTCCTTTGTAACTTGATGTCAAGCAATTTTTAAGGAAACGTCTTATCTACTTTTCCAACTACTAATGATGCTTATTCGGGGTACTATATTGAGTCTCTGTTACGGTACGATATTTTGTATTGCATTTAGTTCCACTATTCCCGCTTTGCTCTCTTATTGTACTATTGCCTTATTTTCGAACAATATAAAATGAAACGTTTTAACTATCCTTTTAACTACTAAGGAAAATTGTTTTAATGATTCCCTCGAGTCTGGTAAACTATTTTGGAATATGAGAATGACCCAGAAGGATTATTCTTCCGTAACTCATTATGACATACGACATACACCTACTATGATTCTGTCCGACTTCATTGATTTGATTTGTCATTTCGATATGCCTCATTGAGTCTCTGGAAATCTGTGATATTTTTTGTTGCATTTAGTCTCTCACTACTCCATTCGTGGATGCCCCAATGTTTCCCACATTGAGCCCGGGCCAGGATATGTTCTCAAGCGTATTCCAATGCATTGTTCGCCGTGCCTCAATGTGAGGGGGCACGTATATATGTACATGGGTTTTGGAGTATGCTGTGCCATGTACACACATTCTGATATGATATGATCTGATATGGCCATCTGATATGATATGATATGTTATGTTACGGGGTTATCCCCTACTCTGTTTCTTATGTATGGTGGCACCAGCGTCGGGGGGTGGCCATGTTCTGTTTCGCCGAGCCCTTGGCAGGGGCCGGACATGATATGGTATATGTTTCTGAACACACTCCTCATGTTTTGAAAATATGCATTTGATACTTCGGATGTCACACTCACTTCTCTGTAAGTTCTGTTTCGGTTATGATCTTGTTCCGTATTGGGACCAGGTACGACATATGTTTTCAACAAATACTATTTATACTTTATGATCAGCATTTTGCTAATCTGTACATTTTGTCCATTTTCTGTACCTTCTACTTTGATTATGACTTTGTTTACTACGTTCCGTGCTTTACATACTCAGTACATATTTCGTACTGACCCCCTTTCTTCGGGGGCTGCGTTTTCATGCCGCGCAGGTATAGAAGACAGATTTGCTGATCGCCTGCCTAGGACATCTGTTCTGCTATATTGGGAGCGCTCTTTTGTTCAGAGCCTGTATATTGGTACAGTCTGCCGCTATATTATATATATGTATGCGATTCAGGGGTATGACGGGGCCCTGTCCCGTCTTATGATTTTGTTATGATCTGTAGAGGTCTGTAGACATACTTGTGTGGGTTCTGTATATGTTTGGGTATGACATGGTCTGTGACAGCCTCATCGGCTTCCATGTACGGTGTCGGTTCATTTATGGTTATTATTAACGCCAAGCGACTTCTATATTTGAAAATATTCTGTCGTTTGCTAATTTGGGTTATTGGGTACGTTTGAGGGTCCAGCACGGACACTAGTCGCGGCCTACGGAGTTGGGTCATCACAAACGTGGTATCAGAGCGGTTCGTCCTCGGAGTGTCTATAGACCGTGTCTAGTAGAGTCCTGTTTATCGGTGTGTTGTGCACCACATCTATAAACAGGAGGCTACAGGACATTTAGGTGTTACCTTTCTTTGATTCTTAGATCGTGCGATAGAGCCAGCTGTAGGAAATGAATTCCTTTCTTTACTAACCCTTAATTGCAGCTGGTGAACGGTATCGACGTAAGACAGCGCCTGCTGATATTGGAAGCTACACAGTACTCCGGTAAGCAATGGTATGAGAGATGTATGCTGGGTAAGGTATCCTGAAGTACGATTAAAACATAAAGTCGAACATTAAAAAGAGAAACAAACATGGAAAGTGTAGCAGGTGCAGTTCGAGTTGGGCATGTGAGGTAAGCCTCGGAATTCTGATACTTTTATTTGAAATTGTTAGCCCCGTGTGGCTATGATGCGATATTATATGATATGTATATACGTATATGTGTTGGCCCTGTGAGGCATGGTTGGTATTTCCTGTGTACAGGTTTTGGGATAGTAAGAAATACAGAGGAACCTCTGCCCAAATTTTTCCAGAAATATAAACAGGAAAATAAGATATAAATTCTTAATATGTCTTGAAAGTCGATACCGATAGGGTAAATCTCTTATGTTGGGTTAAAGGTTTAAGAGATACCCTCCATGTCATTCGTAAGAAGCGTTATCCTCATATGGAAAATTTTATCTCGAGAAAGCATATACGAGTAGCGAATTCACAATTTATTTGGAGGGACCAGAAATATGTTCTAACCCCATTTTGTTTTAGCATAGCCCATGTGAAGGGAAAATATGCGGAAGGGCAAAAATGTCCGACGACCAAGTTTCCTCTAATTGGAAGAATACAAAACGTATGACAAACAGTCGGGAATTGAGTGGTTCGCTCACGACTCGTATATATATACTATATATACATGGAGGTAAGTATTGAAGACGATATAGTGAGAAAAATAAAAGAATTCTCGCTAGGTCGGGGTGGGACCCGCTACGAGAACGTTCTGAAAAGCTGTCAAGACCCCGACTTGTCTTAAATTACGTGACAAAAGACGTGCGGGGAAATTGGTGTAATTATAACGGCCTTAACGTGTCTAAATTCATTAAAGTTGTAAGGTTAAGCGTGCCAGGGCCAAAGCAATTCTGGGATGGGTGACCCCCTGGGAAATGTGCAAAAATATTTGCAAACATAGGTATAAGAGACGAATAGGAAATTCGGGGTAACCTAAAGGGAATTAGGATATGTGGAATGGTTAGAAACTTTATAGGGGTCACACGACCTGAGACGGATTAGATTGCCAAAAAGGAAGAAAAAGCAGCGTAGCTCAGGAACTAGAGTAAATTTGAACAAGTGATTGAAGATGTATTGTAAAAGGAAATGGCAGTGATATATATATACGTATGTGTACGGCCCCCATTTATAACTATGTCGATTGATTGGTGAACCCTAATAGCCAGTGTTGTAATATAGGTGAAAACATTGACTGGACAGAATTTACGAGAAAAGGGGAAAGGTATGGTATAGATGTTACGAAGTAGACTGATATTTATTTTGCTACTGGTTGAGATTGGAAGATTCTAATACAACGATGTTTGGAAATAAAAGAGAATAATTGAGTGGAAGGTAAGGAGATCAAAATGTCAAAAAAAAAATGAACCGTAAGAAAAGTAATTAAGCGGAGCCTCTGAAAGAGTCGATGGACAAAGTACGAAGTCAATTGCGAAAGCAAACAAAAATGGAATAGTACAGGGCAAAGGAAAACTTAAGGCATGAAATAACGAATCATGTGCATATCGAATAATTCGATTATCGAGAAAATAGAACGACAGATAAGGAATGGGTATGGAGGAAGAACGTGGTTACTAAAGGATAAACAGCTGCGTTAATTAAATTACTTGAGTGCCAGCTATCTGATAAGATTGTGTACTATATAATTGTGATTCTGTTAAGGTCTCGTACAGAGAAAATCAAGTTGTAGGTTAGAAATAAAACATATGGATATGGTATAAGTATAACCCCATAGAGGGGGAGTGAATGAAAGTAAAGTAAAGTAAGTATAAGTAGAAACAATTGGCACATAGAAGATTGAAGCGATAAAGAATTGACCTAGGCCTTCGACATCGACTGAAATACGTAGTTCTCTGAGAATGGTCGGAATATAGCCTATGTTTCCCCGGCAGATCAGACCGCATGAGGGAAATTATTCCGCTCATGATCTGGAATTAGCCACAGAGATTCATGTTTTAATGATATGGTGGCATCACTTACATGGGGTCCACGTTTATATTTATACGGACCATAAGAGCCTCCAGTATATTCTAAGCCATAGGAGTTGAATTCGCGGCAGAGAAGATGGTTCGAATTATTGAAAGATTATGATGTTAATATTTTGTGCCACCCTAGAAAAGCTAACGTTGTGGCAGACGCACTTAGTCGTGAATCTATGGACGGCTTGACCGGCGTACAGTCAGAAACAAAGAATTGGTCTCTAAAACTCATCAGTCAGCTAGTCTTGGAGTCCGTTTGGTCGGTTCTGAAGATATTGAAATTTTTGTCCGAGAAGCTGCAGAATCGTCGATTATGGAAGAGGTAAAACAGCGTCAGTTTGAGGAGTCTATTCTGGTATGGTAGGGAGACGACCTTTGATAAGGAAGAGATTCAGCTCGAAGTTGTACCGGATGAGTATTGTTATACCGAGGCAGATTATGTGTGCCCGACATCGCAAGGCCGTTGCCCAGTGCCCGAATTGCCAGCAGATTAAAAATTGAACACCAGAAGCCTGATGGACTATTCCAGGGAATGGAAATTCTGATTTGGAAGTGGGAGATAATTAATATGGATTCCATTACAGGATTGTCTCGCACTCCACGGAAGTATGATTCCATATGGATTATTGTGGAAAGGCTAACAAAAATCAGTCCACTTTCTTCCCGTCAGAAACACTTATTCAGCAGAGGATTATGCCAGACTATATGTATTAAAGGAATAGTGAGACTCCACGGAGTTCCTATATCTATTGTCACTGACAGAGGTACTCAGTTTATGACTAAATTCTGGAGATTTGTTTTCAGGAAGGATTAGGGGCTCAGGTAAGTCTGAGCACAGTATTCCATCTTCAGAGCGACGGACAGGCTGAGTACACTATACAGACACTAGAAGATATGTTACGGGCCTGTATTATTGATTTCAGAGGTAGCCGGGACGATCATCTGCCGTTGATCGAGTTTGCTTATAATGACAGCTATGATTCGAGCTTAATACGAGGCTTTGTATGACAGAAAATGCAGGTCACCGATCGGCTGGTTCGATATTTGCAAAATAGAGTTAATCGGTCCCGATATGATCCAGCAGGCCGTTGATAAGGTGAAACTCATCCGAGAAAGACAATTAGTAGCCCAGAGTCGACAGAGATCGTATGCTGACAAACGGCGTCGACCCTTAGAGTTCCAGGTCGGGGATTGGGTATTTTTGAAAGTATCGCCTATGAGAGGCGTAATGCGATTCGGCAAAAAGAGTAAGCTCAGTCCGCGATATATCGGACCCTATCAGATTATTTGAAAGATTGGGAATGTTGCCTACGAGTTAGATTTACCATCTGATTTGGAAGCAGTATATCCGACATTTCATGTATCTATGCTCCGCGAATGTGTCGGTGGTCCTCCTAGAGTATTTCCATCAAATAATATTCGGGTGACGGAGGAACTATCGTACGAAGAGCAGCCTGTAGCCATTCTGGATTGCCATGTAAGGAGATTGCGGAATAAAGATGTAGCTTCCGTTAAGGTGCTGTGGCAGAACGATAACAGGGAAGAGATGACCTGGGAAACTAAAGAGGAAATGAAGAAGAAATATCCTTACTTGGTTATATCCAATAATGAATGTGTATCATATGAGCCGACCATAAAAAGAAACTCCCCCGAAGTACTTACAGACCCTATAAGGCTAATCTAACATTCGAGGACGAATGTTCTAAAGGGGGGGAGGATGTTATATCCCGTATTTTTGAACGTCGGATTATTTGTAAGCTGAGGTGGGGCCCACACATAGAGATTTTTTTTGGAACATGTGACAAGATATATGAATCACATATTTAAAGTTAAACACAACTCATGAAGGACCCTTGGGCAAAATCAAAGTGGAAGCCCTCCAAACGAATATTTTTAAGAAAACGTTTCCGGGTGACCTGACTTGGAGGGGCAAAAACGGTATTATAAGTTTGGAATTTGGAAACATACCAAGAGATATAAGTTATAGATATTTGAATTAGCTTTCCAACCATAGGTCGTGGGTTCCTAGGTGACGTTGGTACAAGGAGATATGGACGTTTTAAGGTCGAAAGGTCAGTGGGCTAGGCCCAACTCGGGACCAACCGAATTGGCCCAAAACAAAATGAAAAGAAAAAAATTTAGGCCCAAGTTTGAAGGGAGGCCGGCCAAGCCTTGGCCCAAACCCACAATATGAAATTGTCATGTGATTAGTCATGTGACAATTATATTAAAAAGGGGTCTTTATCCTTTTGAAGCTTCAAGAAAAAATAGATAAGGAGAAGACAAAAGATGAAGAGCAAGAGAAAGGGGCCATTTCGGCCAAGACCATGGAAATTAGGTGCTTTAAATTTTTTTCCAAAAATTATTTTCTTGTAGTATTTCCACTAATTCAAGGGTCCTCTACAACATAGTATAATTGTTTCGGAAGATAAGTCATCCGTTTCATTGTTTCCGCACTTTGGCCAAGTGAAGCAGTTGAAGAGAAAGGGTTAGATTTAATTCCTTTTTATGTGTTATGAAGGTTTGGTTTATGTTGTGGGAAGTAGAAAGGGTTAAAATTCATGAAAATATGGCAGTTGCATGAATATATATATGTGTGAATGTAGCCGTGTACATGTGTGGTTGTGTAGTCAAAGATGAGTAAATTTTATGTTGTATTCTAGTTGTGGTTATGGTGAAATTCATATTGGAAATGAAAGTTGATTGAATTTGGTTGAAGTTGGAATTATATGTATTGGCCGAGTGGTATATTGAAATTGGAATAGGAATGAATTAATTTTGTTTAATATGTTAGTTGTGTTGTGGTGATCCTTGCAATGTAAATGAAGGTAAAATGATATAAGTTTGCATTGTAATGGAATGTAGAAGTTTGTGTCATTTTAGTATGATTTTATGACATTATGGAAATGAAGTTGTTAAGGTGCAAATAATGATGATTGTTGATGTAATAGGAAGATGGAAACATGTTATGAATAAATATGTTAAAGATTAGAAGTTTTGGATGAATTATGACTTTGGTGGAAAGTTTGTATATTTTGTATATCTTGTGAATATTTTGTGGAAATGATATGAAATGCTTCCAAATTATATTGTGATGATCTAGATTAATGATGAATGTGAAACCATCGAGCTTGGTTTGGAAATTTGAAGTTGAAATGGAAGATATTGCACTATGTTGGAAAGGGAACTAGTTGTGCCATATTGAGTGTTTTATAGTGATTGTTGTTGTTGGTGGTGTTGTTGTTGGGTTGTTGTTGATTGTTTTGGCCGAGTTGAATTCTCGGGGATGCTATATGTATAGGGGAGATGCTGCCCAAATTTCTGTAGAAAAGTGTTAACTTTAGATTTAAGCCTAAAGCCTTATGGTTAACATTTGGTAAATGTGACCATTTGCAGATTTTGGACGAAACGGGAAGTGAACTTGGAAAGGCGTAAACTGCGTAAAAGGTATGTAAAGCCACCCCGATTCTTCTTTTGGCATGTCCTAGATGTACTAGGATCGGATTCACGCCTCGGAGCATATTCTGCTCATCGGAATCCGCGTCTGAAATTGTCACATTTTCGTTCAATAGAATTGAACCCTTTTAGTATGCTTTAATGCAAAATTATGCAAAATTTCTCCAAATCACTTAGGAAGTTATGGAATGACCTACGACCTCTGTAGGTGACCCCATAAGCTTAATACACGTAATTTGAGCCCGCCGCTTTGGTTGTCCCGAGGTGGGCCCGCTATTTCCGATTTTACCCTTATGGTCCTTTGTAACTTGATGTCAAGCAATTTTTAAGGAAACGTCTTATCTACTTTTCCAACTACTAATGATGCTTATTCGGGGTACTATATTGAGTCTCTGTAAAGGTACGATATTTTGTATTGCATTTTGTTCCACTATTCCCGCTTTGCTCTCTTATTGTACTATTGCCTTATTTTCGAACAATATAAAATGAAACGTTTTAACTATCCTTTTAACTACTAAGGAAAATTGTTTTAATGATTCCCTCGAGTCTGGTAAACTATTTTGGAATATGAGAATGACCCCAGAAGGATTATTCTTCCGTAACTCATTATGACATACGACATACACCTACTATGATTCTGTCCGACTTCATTGATTTGATTTGTCATTTCGATATGCCTCATTGAGTCTCTGGAAATCTGTGATATTTTTTGTTGCATTTAGTCTCTCACTACTCCATTCGTGGATGCCCCAATGTTTCCCACACTGAGCCCGGGCCAGGATATGTTGTCAAGCGTATTCCAATGCATTGTTCGCCGTGCCTCGATGTGAGGGGGCAGGTATATATGTACATGGGTTTTGGAGTATGCTGTGCCATGTACACACATTCTGATATGATATGATCTGATATGGCCATCTGATATGATATGATATGTTATGTTACGGGGTTATCCCCTACTCTGTTCCTTATGTATGGTGGCACCAGCGTCGGGGGGTGGCCACGTTCTGTTTCGCCGAGCCCTTGGCAGGGGCCGGACATGATATGGTATATGTTTCTGAACACACTCCTCATGTTTTGAAAATATGCATTTGATACTTCGGATGTCACACTCACTTCTCTGTAAGTTCTGTTTCGGTTATGATCTTGTTCCGTATTGGGACCAGGTACGACATATGTTTTCAACAAATACTATTTATACTTTATGATCAGCATTTTGCTAATCTGTACATTTTGTCCATTTTCTGTACCTTCTACTTTGATTATGACTTTGTTTACTACGTTCCGTGCTTTACATACTCAGTACATATTTCGTACTGACCCCCTTTCTTCGGGGGCTGCGTTTTCATGCCGCGCAGGTACAGAAGACAGATTTGTTGATCGCCTGCCTAGGACATCTGTTCTGCTATATTGGGAGCGCTCTTTTGTTCAGAGCCTGTATATTGGTACAGTCTGCCGCTATATTATATATATGTATGCGATTCAGGGGTATGACGGGGCCTTGTCCCGTCTTATGATTTTGTTATGATATGTAGAGGTCTGTAGACATACTTGTGTGGGTTCTGTATATGTTTGGGTATGATATGATCTGTGACAGCCTCATCGGCTTCCATGTACGGTGTCGGTTCATTTATGGTTATTATTAACGCCAAGCGACTTCTATATTTGAAAATATTCTGTCGTTTGCTAATTTGGGTTATTGGGTACGTTTGAGGGTCCAGCACGGACACTAGTCGCGGCCTACGGAGTTGGGTCGTCACAAAAGTGGTATCAAAGCGGTTCGTCCTCGGAGTGTCTACAGACCGTGTCTAGTAGAGTCCTGTTTATCGGTGTGTTGTGCACCACATCTATAAACAGGAGGTTACAGGACATTTAGGTGTTACCTTTCTTTGATTCTTAGATCGTGCGATAGAGCCAGCTGTAGGAAATGAATTCCTTTCTTTACTAACCCTTAATTGCAGCTGGTGAACGGTATCGACGTAAGACAGCGCCTGCTGATATTGGAAGCTACACAGTACTCCGGTAAGCAATGGTATGAGAGATGTATGCTGGGTAAGGTATCCTGAAGTACGATTAAAACATAAAGTCGAACATTAAAAAGAGAAACAAACATGGAAAGTGTAGCAGGTGCAGTTCGAGTTGGGCATGTGAGGTAAGCCTCGGAATTCTGATACTTTTATTTGAAATTGTTAGCCCCGTGTGGCTATGATGCGATATTATATGATATGTATATACGTATATGTGTTGGCCCTGTGAGGCATGGTTGGTATTTCCTGTGTACAGGTTTTGGGATAGTAAGAAATACAGAGGAACCTCTGCCCAAATTGTTCCAGAAATATAAACAGGAAAATAAGATATAAATTCTTAATATGTCTTGAAAGTCGATACCGATAGGGTAAATCTCTTATGTTGGGTTAAAAGTTTAAGAGATACCCTCCATGTCATTCGTAAGAAGCGTTATCCTCATATGGAAAATTTTATCTCGAGAAAGCATATACGAGTAGCGAATTCACAATTTATTTGGAGGGACCAGAAATATGTTCTAACCCCATTTTGTTTTAGCATAGCCCATGTGAAGGGAAAATATGCGGAAGGGCAAAAATGTCCGACGACCAAGTTTCCTCTAATTGGAAGAATACAAAACGTATGACAAACAGTCGGGAATTGAGTGGTTCGCTCACGACTCGTATATATATACTATATATACATGGAGGTAAGTATTGAAGACGATATAGTCAGAAAAATAAAAGCATTCTCGCTAGGTCGGGGTGGGACCCGCTACGAGAACGTTCTGAAAAGCTGTCAAGACCCCGACTTGTCTTAAATTACGTGACAAAAGACGTACGGGGCAATTGGTGTAATTATACCGGCCTTAACGTGTCTAAATTCATTAAAGTTGTAAGGTTAAGCGTGCCAGGGCCAGAGCAATTCTGGGATGGGTGACCCCCTGGGAAATGTGCAAAAATATTTGCAAACATAGGTATAAGAGACGAATAGGAAATTCGGGGTAACCTAAAGGGAATTAGGATATGTTGAATGGTTAGAAACTTTATAGGGGTCACATGACCTGAGATGGATTAGATTGCCAAAAAGGAAGAAAAAGCAGCGTAGCTCAGGAACTAGAGTAAATTTGAACAAGTGATTGAAGATGTATTGTAAAAGGAAATGGCAGTGATATATATATACGTATGTGTACGGCCCCCATTTATAACTATGTCGATTGATTGGTGAACCCTAATAGCCAGTGTTGTAATATAGGTGAAAACATTGACTGGACAGAATTTACGAGAAAAGGGGAAAGGTATGGTATAGATGTTACGAAGTAGACTGATATTGATTTTGCTACTGGTTGAGATTGGAAGATTCTAATACAACGATGTTTGGAAAGAAAAGAGAATAATTGAGTGGAAGGTAAGGAGATCAAAATGTCAAAAAAAAAATGAACCGTAAGAAACGTAATTAAGCGGAGCCTCTGAAAGAGTCGACGGGCAAAGTACGAAGTCAATTGCGAAAGCAAACAAAAATGGAATAGTACAGGGCAAAGGAAAACTTAAGGCATGAAATGACGAATCATGTGCATATCGAATAATTCGATTATCGAGAAAATAGAACGACAGATAAGGAATGGGTATGGAGGAAGAACGTGGTTACTAAAAGATAAACTGCTGCATTAATTAAATTACTTGAGTGCCAGCTATCAGATAAGATTGTGTACTATATAATTGTGATTCTGTTAAGGTCTCGTACAGAGACAATCAAGTTGTAGGTTAGAAATAAAAGATATGGATATGGTATAAGTATAACCCCAAAGAGGGGGAGTGAATGAAAGTAAAGTAAAGTAAGTATAAGTAGAAACAATTGGCACATAGAAGATTGAAGCGATAAAGAATTGACCTAGGCCTTCGACATCGACTGAAATACGTAGTTCTCTGAGAATGGTCGGATTATAGCCTATGTTTCCCCGGCAGCTCAGACCGCACGAGGGAAATTATTCCGCTCATGATCTGGAATTAGCCACAGAGATTCATGTTTTAAAGATATGGTGGCACCACTTACATGGGGTCCACGTTTATATTTATACGGACCATAAGAGCCTCCAGTATATTCTAAGCTATAGGAGTTGAATTCGCGGCAGAGAAGATGGTTCGAATTATTGAAAGATTATGATGTTAATATTTTGTGCCACCCTAGAAAAGCTAACGTTGTGGCAGACGCACTTAGTCGTGAATCTATGGACGGCTTGACCGGCGTACAGTCAGAAACAAAGAATTGGTCTGTAAAACTCATCAGTCAGCTAGTCTTGGAGTCCGTTTGGTCGGTTCTGAAGATATTGAAATTTTTGTCCGAGAAGCTGCAGAATCATCGATTATGGAAGAGGTAAAACAGCGTCAGTTTGAGGAGTCTATTCTGGTATGGTAGGGAGACGACCTTTGATAAGGAAGAGATTCAGCTCGAAGTTGTACCGGATGAGTATTGTTATACCGAGGCAGATTATATGTGCCCGACATCGCAAGGCCGTTGCCCAGTGCCCGAATTGCCAGCAGATTAAAAATTGAACACCAGAAGCCTGATGGACTATTCCAGGGAATGGAAATTCTGATTTGGAAGTGGGAGATAATTAATATGGATTCCATTACAAGATTGTCTCGCACTCTACGGAAGTATGATTCCATATGGATTATTGTGGAAAGGCTAACAAAAATCAGTCCACTTTCTTCCCGTCAGAAACACTTATTCAGCTGAGGATTATGCCAGACTATATGTATTAAAGGAATAGTGAGACTCCACGGAGTTCCTATATCTATTGTCACTGACAGAGGTACTCAATTTATGACTAAATTCTGGAGATTTGTTTTCAGGAAGGATTAGGGGCTCAGGTAAGTCTGAGCACAGTATTCCATCTTCAGAGAGACGGACAGGCTGAGTACACTATACAGACACTAGAAGATATGTTACGGGCCTGTATTATTGATTTTAGAGGTAGTCGGGACGATCATCTACCGTTGATCGAGTTTGCTTATAATGACAGCTATGATTCGAGCTTAATACGAGGCTTTGTATGGCAGAAAATGCAGGTCACCGATCGGCTGGTTCGATATTGGCGAAACAGAGTTAATCGGTCCCGATATGATCCAGCAGGCCGTTGATAAGGTGAAAGTCATCCGAGAAAGACAATTAGTAGCCCAGAGTCGACAGAGATCGTATGCTGACAAACGGCGTCGACCCTTAGAGTTCCAGGTCGGGGATTGGGTATTTTTGAAAGTATCGCCTATGAGAGGCGTAATTCGTTTCAGCAAAAAGAGTAAGCTCAGTCCGCGATATATCGGACCCTATCAGATTATTTGAAAGATTGGGAATGTCGCCTACGAGTTAGATTTACCATCTGATTTGGAAGCGGTATATCCGGCATTTCATGTATCTATGCTCCGCGAATGTGTCGGTGGTCCTCCTAGAGTATTTCCATCAAATAATATTCGGGTGACGGAGGAACTATCGTACGAAGAGCAGCCTGTAGCCATTCTGGATTGCCAGGTAAGGAGATTGCGGAATAAAGATGTAGCTTCCGTTAAGGTGCTGTGGCAGAACGATAACAGGGAAGAGATGACCTGGGAAACTGAAGAGGAAATGAAGAATAAATATCCTTACTTGGTTATATTCAATAATGAATGTGTATCATATGAGCCGACCATAAAAAGAAACTCCCCCGAAGTACTTACAGACCCTATAAGGCTAATCTAACATTCGAGGACGAATGTTCTAAAGGGGGGGGGGGGAGGATGTTATATCCCGTATTTTTACACGTGGGATTATTTGTAAGCTGTGGTGGGGCCCACACATAGAGATTTTTTTTGGAACATGTGACAAGCTATATGAATCACATATGTAAAGTTAAACACAACTCATGAAGGACCCTTGGGACAAATCAAAGTGGAAGCCCTCCAAACGAATATTTTTAAGAAAACGTTTCCGGGTGACCTGACTTGGAGTGGCAAACACGGTATTATAAGTTTGGAATTTGGAAACATACCAAGAGATATAAGTTATAGATATTTGAATTAGCTTTCCAACCATAGGTCATGGGTTCGTAGGTGACGTTGGTACAAGGAGATATGGACGTTTTAAGGTCGAAAGGTCAGTGGGCTAGGCCCAACTCGGGACCAACCGAATTGGCCAAAAAAAAATGAAAAGAAAAAAATTTAGGCCCAAGTTTGAAGGGAGGCCGGCCAAGCCTTGGCCCAAACCCACAATATGAAATTGTCATGTGATTAGTCATGTGACAATTATATTAAAAAGTGGTCTTTATCCTTTTGAAGCTTCAAGAAAAATTAGATAAGGAGAAGACAAAAGATGAAGAGCAAGAGAAAGGGGCCATTTCGGCCAAGACCATGGAAATTAGGTGCTTTAAATTTTGTTCCAAAAATTATTTTCTTGTAGTATTTCCACTAATTCAAGGGTCCTCTACAACATAGTATAATTGTTTCGGAAGATAAGTCATCCGTTTCATTGTTTCCGCAGTTTGGCCAAGTGAAGAAGTTGAAGAGAAAGGGTAAGATTTAATTCCTTTTTATGTGTTATGAAGGTTTGGTTTATGTTGTGGGAAGTAGAAAGGGTTAAAATTCATGAAAATATGGAAGTTGCATGAATATATATATGTATGAATGTAGCCGTGTACATGTGTGGTTGTGTAGTCAAAGATGAGTAAATTTTATGTTGTATTCTAGTTGTGGTTATGGTGAAATTCATATTGGAAATGAAAGTTGATTGAATTTGGTTGAAGTTGGAATTATATGTATTGGCCGAGTGGTATATTGAAATTGGAATAGGAATGAATTAATTTTGTTTAATATGTTAGTTGTGTTGTGGTGATCCTTGCAATGTAAATGAAGGTAAAATGATATAAGTTTGCATTATAATGGAATGTAGAAGTTTGTGTCATTTTAGTATGATTTTATGACATTATGGAAATGAAGTTGTTAAGGTGCAAATAATGATGATTGTTGATGTAATAGGAAGATGGAAACATGTTATGAATAAGTATGTTAAAGATTAGAAGTTTTGGATGAATTATGACTTTGGTGGAAAGTTTGTATATATTGTATATCTTGTGAATATTTTGTGGAAATGATATGAAATGCTTCCAAATTATATTGTGATGATCTAGATTAATGATGAATGTGAAACCATCGAGTTTGGTTTGGAAATTTGAAGTTGAAATGGAAGCTATTGCACTATGTTGGAAAGGGAACTAGTTGTGCCATATTGAGTGTTTTATAGTGATTGTTGTTGTTGGTGTTGTTGTTGTTGGGTTGTTGTTGATTGTTTTGGCAGAGTTGAATTCTCGTTATGGTTAACATTTGGTAAATGTGACCATTTGCAGATTTTGGACGAAACGGGAAGTGAACTTGGAAAGGCGTAAAGTGCGTAAAAGGTATGTAAAGCCACCCCGATTCTTCTTTTGGCATGTCCTAGATGTACTAGGATCGGATTCACGCCTCGGAGCATATTCTGCTCATCGGAATCCGCGACTGAAATTGTCACATTTTCGTTCAATACAATTGAACCCTTTTAGTATGCTTTAATGAAAAATTATGCAAAATTTCTCCAAATAACTTAGGAAGTTATGGAATACCCTACGACCTCTGTAGGTGACCCCATAAGCTTAATACACGTAATTTGAGCCCGCCGCTTTGGTTGTCCCGAGGTGGGCCCGCTATTTCCGATTTTACCCTTATGGTCCTTTGTAACTTGATGTCAAGCAATTTTTAAGGAAACGTCTTATGTACTTTTCCAACTACTAATGATGCTTATTCGGGGTACTATATTGAGTCTCTGTAAAGGTACGATATTTTGTATTGCATTTAGTTCCACTATTCCCGCTTTGCTCTCTTATTGTACTATTGCCTTATTTTCGAACAATATAAAATGAAACGTTTTAACTATCCTTTTAACTACTAAGGAAAATTGTTTTAATGATTCCCTCGAGTCTGGTAAACTATTTTGGAATATGAGAATGACCCCAGAAGGATTATTCTTCCGTAACTCATTATGACATACGACATACACCTACTATGATTCTGTCCGACTTCATTGATTTGATTTGTCATTTCGATATGCCTCATTGAGTCTCTGGAAATCTGTGATATTTTTTGTTGCATTTAGTCTCTCACTACTCCATTCGTGGATGCCCCAATGTTTCCCACACTGAGCTCGGGCCAGGATATGTTGTCAAGCGTATTCCAATGCATTGTTCGCCGTGCCTCGATGTGAGGGGGCAGGTATATATGTACATGGGTTTTGGAGTATGCTGTGCCATGTACACACATTCTAATATGATATGATCTGATATGGCCATCTGATATGATATGATATGTTATGTTACGAGGTTATCCCCTACTCTGTTCCTTATGTATGGTGGCACCAGCGTCGGGGGGTGGCCACGTTCTGTTTCGCCGAGCCCTTGGCAGGGGCCGGACATGATATGGTATATGTTTCTGAACACACTCCTCATGTTTTGAAAATATGCATTTGATACTTCGGATGTCACACTCACTTCTCTGTAAGTTCTGTTTCGGTTATGATCTTGTTCCGTATTGGGACCAGGTACGTCATATGTTTTCAACAAATACTATTTATACTTTATGATCAGCATTTTGCTAATCTGTACATTTTGTCCATTTTCTGTACCTTCTACTTTGATTATGACTTTGTTTACTACGTTTCGTGCTTTACATACTCAGTACATATTTCGTACTGACCCCCTTTCTTCGGGGGCTGCGTTTTCATGCCACGCAGGTACAGAAGACAGATTTGCTGATCGCCTGCCTAGGACATCTGTTCTGCTATATTGGGAGCGCTCTTTTGTTCAGAGCCTGTATATTGGTACAGTCTGCCGCTATATTATATATATGTATGCGATTCAGGGGTATGACGGGGCCCTGTCCCGTCTTATGATTTTGTTATGATCTGTAGAGGTCTGTAGACATACTTGTGTGGGTTCTGTATATGTTTGGGTATGATATGATCTGTGACAGCCTCATCGGCTTCCATGTACGGTGTCGGTTCATTTATGGTTATTATTAACGCCCAGCGACTTCTATATTTGAAAATATTCTGTCGTTTGCTAATTTGGGTTATTGGGTACGTTTGAGGGTCCAGCACGGACACTAGTCGCGGCCTACTTAGTTGGGTCGTGACACCGGCGTCCAGGGTAACCATCTCATGCCGCCCACTAGTGGGAACTGCCCGGCCAACTAGGTACGGGGTTATCCATAAGCCGCCCAGGGTAGTGGTATCTGCCCGGCCAACAAGGCACAGTGTAACCATACACATCTATAACATAAAGCATACATGAGATCTTAAGTAAAACCTATAACTCTATCGGAGTGACGTAAGGTCGGTAGCCTCCGATTATTTTATGGGACAACCATCATCACTATGTCTCACCTTAAAGGAACTAGTGTCATGAGGTGAGATGGCCAACGATGAATAACATCAAGGAAATTGTGAAATAAGATCATTAAGCTCAGAATAGCTTCAATTCATAAGCTTTGGAATCTCTAGAAGTAAAATCGTCATCATCATCATTATCATAGACCACATCTTATCTCTTTCTCATAAGGAGCTCTTAAGAATCTTCAACTTTCATCTTTTGGGATGTAAGAAGGTCATGGAGATATAGAGAGGAAATCATAATATAGAAGTCATGCCTTTGAATGAAGGGGACTAGCCTTAACATACCTTTATGTCTTCTTATTGACTAATCGTTCTCTTTCCAAGCTCACAACTCTACATTCAAGAGAATTCGTGCTAAGTTAGATAATTTTAAACATGCTTTTGAGTCTAAACTAAAGTGACTAAGAGCTAACGAAAATTGGGCAGCATTTCCTTTGTTTGAACAAATTTTTCCATTTACTAAATGTTATGTCCCGTGTTTTCGTATAATTGGAAATCGAGAAATAATTACGACTTGTGTGTTATAAGAAAATATTTTGATTTTAGTGAATATGACCATGTTGGTTATGGAATCATTAATGTTAAGACATCGGGGAGGGCCGAGGGTAAATTTGGAATTTCGAAAATTTGTTTCGGGAATTAAACAACGGGACTTTAACGAATCGGGCCAAGAAATATTTGGAAGAGGATTGAAGCCCAATTCAAGGGGGTGGCCGGCCTTGGCCCAAGCCCCATATTAAGTGGTCATGTGAATTTCACATGACCCTTAATGAAGATATATATCCATACTTCTTTAGAATTTTCAAGATAAATCACACAAAACACAAAAAAAAAAAAAAAAGAACAAGGGCAATCACCCTCTCGGCCGAACCCCATATTCCTCAACCAAAAAATAATTCCCAAGCCTTTGTGTTTGATCCAAAAATCTTGATTTTTGCATACTTGTGAAGTACTCAAGACCCTCTTCAACGGGGTACAATTAGTTTGGCACAAGAACCACGTTTGCGGCAAGTCGGATTTTCAAGAAAAGGTGAGAATCCTTCCACTTTTGTGTTATGGAATTGATATGAATGTGTTAAGGATTGAGAATAGCCGAGAATCCCGTAACTTTGTTGTGTGTAGAAAACCGTGGGTGTGTGTGTGTTTGGTGTTGGAGCCGTGGCACATATGAAGTGCAAAGCAATGTGAATTGATCTCGTTTAGTTTGTTCAATGTGTCGTTGGGGCCTTTGGAACGTAAATGATCGTTTAACAAATCGAATTGGTGTTAGAAAATGATTTCGGAGCATTATCGGAAAGTATACACCTTTGGTATATTTGTGTATATCATTGTATATTTATGATACTAAAGACTTTAAATATGACTTATGGTTGTTGTTAGTGAATTCGGAATGAAACGACGCAAGTTAGAACGTTCGTTGTAAGTTTTGATGTTTGGAAAGAAATATGGCAAGTAATAGATTTTGGGAAATTTTGTATGTGGTTTGGAATATATTTGAGATGTGGTTGCATAATCTTGAATGGGTGAATGAATACAATAATGTGGATATAGATTTGGAATTGTGAAGTTTGAATGAAAAATTGTCAACTTGTGTAGTAAGGTAGAACTTTGAAGTTAGAATGATTTGAATGTGATTTTTGTTGTTTGTGATGTTTGGGTTGTTGTTGTTGATGTATTTGGAGCCGAGCTAAGTCTCGGGGATGTTAGATTTATAGGGGAAATGCTGCCGAAATTTCGGTAGGCAAAAATCAAGTTAATGGAAACTTTAAGCCTAAGAATCTCAAATTGGTAACTTTGACCATTTGCAGATTTCGGACGAAACGGGATTTGATTTTAAGGAGAGCATAAGACGTCCATAAGGTATGTAAAGCTTCCCACTTGTTCGTTTGGCATGTCTTAGTATGTTAGGTGAATATCGGAACCTCTGGAGCATTTCTGCTCCTCGAAACCCGATCTATAAAACGACTACTATTCATTCAATTCGATTGAAGCCTAAAGGCTCTATTTTGGCTAGAATGCGACCAAATGTCCGAAACCTATTGAAATGTGATCGGGTCACTTTGAAATCATTATGTATGACCATTTTGCCTCTAAATGTTCGTAAATTATGTTCGCCACCTCGATTTGACCCGAGGTGGGGCCGCTAACCCCGAGACGCCCTATTTGTCCTATTGGGCTCTCTTTTCGAATAAAGTTTGATATGAAACCTTCGGTTTTGGAACTTCCTCCTAAGAGACAAGTTTGAATATTATGATATGCTAAGTTACGTTTTGAGCCATACGTACCATTTTGGAAACATTTTGTGAAACGAAACTTCGTATCGACTAAGTATTCGATTATTTTGTACTATGAAATGACTTATGAAATCATTATGTTTTGAAAGGCTATTTTGAAATATATTTTGCATTTGTTTGCTCACGACTCCGCGCGTACCCTATTATGACTTCGTTCACCGGTTCCCGGGCCGGTTATGATTCGTGCGCCCTATGATAATTCGGCCGTATGCTGTGTTACGGTTCCCGAGGACTCGCCATAGGGCCGGGTTCCGTTTGGAGTTATGCTGTGATATGGCTCGTGATGCGATACGCTCACCTATGTTGTGTTTGTGTTCGGGAATGTACGGAGATTTGAAACCTTCTGGTGTTATGCTGTGTGTGGCGCCAGCGTCGGAGTGGCGACCACGTTCTTAAGCGTTTGTATGATTTCGTTTGCATTATGTATATGTATATGATTTGATACGGATTTTGGACATACTGATTGGTACTTCCCTTTTGATATCCGGTTTGCTTTCAGTTTTAGCCCATATTTCTGTACTCCGTGCTTTACATACTCAGTACATATTTCGTACTGACCCCCTTTCTTCGGGGGCTGCGTTTCATGCCCGCAGGTGCAGATATTGGTGATCCTCCACTGTAGGCTTCACCCTTTGCTACATCGGAGTACTCCTTCTTGACTCGGAGTCCACTTCTGGTATAGTCTTCTTTTGCTATGTACATATTCTGTACATTTGACTATTTAGGTACGGCGGGGCCCTGTCTCGCCATATGTCTTTGTTTTGAATTCGTAGAGGCCTGTAGTCATATATGTGGGGCGAGGGTCCTATATATGTTTGTTTGATTTTGTTTTCTGGTCTTAAAGCGGTCCGTTTGTTTTGGTGGCCCTGAATGGCCCTTATGCTTATATTTGCATTTTTGACCGGCGATGTCTATTCCGCCGCGCAGTTTGGATCCGATATGACATTTTGATTTGTGCGACCGCTTAAGACATATTTTGATATAAATTATGATTCATATGACTTTTAGGAAATTCTGAAATAAGTTTGGATTTGGCAATGCATATGTAATTTGGTCTGGGTACCCAAGTAGGGTGCCAGTCGCGGCCCACGGGGCTGGGTCGTGACACTAAACAACTCCCAAACGTCAATAGCAACACCCATAATATCATAATCAATAAACTTCTTCAAGTTAAACATTGTTCAACCCTCAAAACTTCTTTTCGAAGTTATTCATAACCATAATTGCAACACGACACCATATTCATTTACATATAATACTTCCTCAACACCATTAGTATCATTCACAACAAGATTATACTCATAGCATATTGACAATCATGACTCAAGTTAACTTACTACTCACAATATCATTATTTCCATATTTGAGCTCATATTCTACTTTCTTCTCTCATCCAAGTCATTAAACCACCCAAATACTTCAATAGCATGGAATGGATGTAAAACTCACCTTTGATCATATAGAAATAAACCTTGGATGAAGATACTTCACTTGAGAAAACCCCAACTCCAATACCAAAGGAATTCTTGACTTCTACAAACCCTAGCGAGCCTCTTTGCACTTGATTCTCTTGATTCTTGGTGTTGAATCTTTGATTTCCTTTGGATTTGTGTTAATATGATAGGGGGAATATTCTAGAGCCTTCAAGAGTTTGGGAGAAGTCAAGAAATGAAAATTTGGAACAAGGGTCTTGCATATATGGAAAGAGAAAAAAATGACCCGACCCGGTTATACGGCTAATCATACGGGCCGTATACATTGTACGGTCTGTACAATTGGACCGTATAATCCTACCAGGGGTTACTTTCCTCTGAAAATATTCTATGGACCATTATACGGGCCGTATAAATTATACAATCCATACAAATGGACGTACAATCTGAATTAACCGAAACTTGCTCTAGCCGCTTCGTTCAACCTCCAATCCTTGAGGAACCTTCTTGGCACTTGTTTAACACTTCATTAACCATCTAAGGATCCCTATAGCTTCTTCTTAAGACAATTATTACCTCAATAATCGCTCAACCTTCACAAATGCAACTTATGCTTCACTTCCTCCAAAAATTTTATTTCTACGATTCGTAATTCTTCAAAATCTTGTAGTATACACCTTTCAGCTACCAAATACCCACCTTAAGGTCATATGGACTTCATGTTAACCTTAAGATTGCGTTATTCTATTCATAGCACAACAACATGAAATGTCGGAGGTGTAACATTCTCCCCCCTTAGGAGCATTCGACCTCGAATGTTAAGTTCTTGAGGATTCCGGAAAAATTTTGCCAGAGTTTCCCTTATAATATGGCACTACCATCCTGTCACAACAACCCAAAATAACATCGCCTCATAGGGCTACAATACAACAGCAAGAAACATGGCCACACGCGACCCAAAAACATTAAAAGAAACATTACATACCTGAGGACAATGGCATCTCGTCATGAGCCTCTTCTAGGGGTGGAAACAAATGAGGATGTATGGACTTCATATCTTCTTTTGCTTCCCAAGTGATCTCTTCTCTATTATTGTTTCTCCACAGGACCTTAATTGAAGCTACATCTTTAGTTCTGAGTTTCCGCACTTGCCTATCTAGTATGGCAATGGGTACCTCTTCATAAGCCAACTTCTTGGTGACTTGGACATCATCCACAGGCACGATTCTGGAAGGATCTCCAACACATTTATGGAGCATAGGCACATGAAAAACTAGGTGAACTGATTCAAGCTCTGGAGGTAGATCTAGTTCATAAGCAACTTGTCCTACCTTGCGTACAATCTTGTAAGGTCCAATATACCGGGGTCTCAGTTTACCTTTCTTGCAGAATTTCATTACACCTTTCATCGGCGACGCTTTTAAAAATACCTAATCATTAACTTGGAATTCCAAGTCTCGTCGACGATTGTCCGCATAAGATTTCTAGCGACTCTGAGCTCTCAACAATCGGCCTCAAATAAGTTTGATCTTTTCCACTGCTTGCTGAATCAATTCTAGACCTATTAGTTGTGTCTCTCCTACTTCAAACCATCCAATTGGTGATCTACACTTCCTTCCATATAGAGCTTCATACGGGGCCATTTGAATACAGGAATGGTAACTGTTATTATTAGCAAATTCGATAAGTGGAAAATAATCATCCCAATTACCTCCGAAGTCTAATACACATGCCCACAACATATCTTCCAAGTTCTGAATAGTGCATTCAGCTTGTCCATCAGTCTGTGGATGAAATGCTGTGCTGAGTCTCAATTGAGTTCCTAAACCTTCTTGAAAGGACTTCCAGAATTTGACTGTAAATTGTGATCCTCTGTCTGTGATAATGGATACTGGGACACCATGAAGTCGCACTACCTTCTTAAGTTTTAGCCTTGCATAGTCTTCTACTGAGTATGTAGTTCTGACCGGAAGAAAATGAGCTGACTTCGTGAGTCTGTCAACAATCACCAATATAGAGTCATACTTACGCCGAGAACAGGGCAAACCTACAATAAAATCCATATTGATTACTTCCCATTTCCAGGTTGGAATTTCCATAGCCTGCAACAACCCTCCTGGCTTTTGATGCTTAATTTTCACTTGTTGACAATTCAGACACTGAACCACAAACTTAGCCATATCCTTCTTTATTCCATCCCACCAATTCATTGACTTTAGTTCATAGTAAATCTTCGTCGCTCCTGGATGGATAGAATAACGGGAGTAATGGGCTTCCTCCAAATTCTGATGGCGTAATCTCGCAACATCTCAAACACATAGCCTGCTCCGATACCTGAGAACCCCATATGCAGAAATCTCAAATGGTGACTTTTTCTTCTGGGAAGTGTATCTCTGTAATAACTCAACTTAGGGTCTTCATATTGGCGCTTTTTCACTTCCATGTCTAAGGAGGAAACAGCTAGGTTATGAATAGTAACTCTTGCATTGCCTAAGTCCATTAAGCGGACCCCTAGGCTAGCTAGCTAGTGGAGCTCATGGACTAATTCTTTCTTCTTCGGTTGAACGTCACACACACTGCCCATGGATTTACGGCTAAGCGCATCGGCTAGCACAATCTTTCAATAGCTCTAACCATCGCCTCTGCCACAGATTCAACTCCTTCTACTTGAAGATATACTGGAGACTCTTGTGATCTGTATAAATATCAACATGAACACTATACAAGTAATGTATCCACATATTTAGTGCATGAATAACCCCAGCTAATTCAAGATCATGGGTCGGATAATTCTTCTCATGTTTCCGCAACTGCCTGGAAGCATAGGCAATAACCTTACCGTGCTGCATCAACACACAACCCAACCCAACACTGAAGGCATCACAATAAACAACATAGCCTTCCGATCCTTTCGGAAGTGTCAGGACTGGGGCTGATGTCAATCTATCTTTCAATTCCTTAAAACTGCACTCACAAGCATCAGTCCATTGAAATTTTGCCGATTTCTGAGTTAGCTTCGTCAATGGTGCCGAAATAGAAGAAAATCCTTCCATAAACCTTCTGTAATAGCCTACTAATCCCAGAAGCTACGGACCTCCGTAGGGGTCGTAGGCCTTGGCTAAGTCTTCACAACCTCAATTTTCTAAGTATCCACTCGGATGCCGTCAGCGGAGATCACAAGGCCCAAAAAAGTTACAGAATTCAACCAGAACTCGCATTTTGAAAACTTGGCACATAATTCTCGAGTCCGAAGAATTCCCAGGACAATACGTAGATGATCTGCATGCTCTACTTCTGACCAAGAATATACTAAAATGTCATCGATGAACAAGATCACAAATAGATCTAGAAAAGGACTGAATACATTATTTATCAAATTCATAAATACTTCCGGGGCGTTAGTCAACCCAAATGACATTACCCGAAATTCATAATGACCATATCTAGTTCTGAAAGCCATTTTCGAAATGTCTTCTTTCTCGACTATCACTTGATGATATCTTGATCTCAGATCTATTTTGAAAACCAATTAGCACCCTGCAATTGATCAAACAAATAGTCGATTCTTGGAAGCGGATATTTATTCTTTATTGTCACCTTGTTCAACTGCCTATAGTCAATGCACATTCGCAAAGAACCATCTTTCTTTCTTACGAACAAGACAGGTGCTCCCCATGGCGATAAACTGGGTCTAATAAATCCCTTCTTGAACAAATCCTTCAGTTGCGCCTTTTTCTCTTTCAATTCCGCAGGAGCCATTCTGTAAGGAGGAATCAATATGGTTTTGGTGTCCGGCAACACATCAATAGTAAAATAAATCTCCCGTTCCGGTGGAAGACCTGGAAGTTCATCTGGAAACTCATTTAATATCGGGACGGATTGAAGAGTCGGCGGCTTTGCTTCGATGTCATGAACCCGGACCAAATGGTAAATATATCCTTTTGCAATCATCTTCCTCGCTTTGAGATAGGAAATAAACGTAGCACTTGGAGACGCTGTATTACCTTTCCATTCAAGCACTACTTCTCTCGGGAATCGGAATCGAATCATTTTTCTTCTACACTCCACATTATCATAACAAGAGGCCAGCCAATCCATGCCCATAATAACATCACAATCTAACATTTCTAGCTCAATCAAATCAGCTATAGTCTGACGATCGCATACCACAATCGCACAATTTCTATATACTTTTCTAGCTATTACTGGGTCACCAACAGGAGTAGACACCTCAAAAGGTTTGATTGGCTCAGGTTTCACCCCAATACGACCAGTAATATAAGGAGTGATATACGATAAAGTAGAGCCCGAATCAATCAAGGCATAAACGTCATAGGAGATACGGATAATATACCTGTGACTACGTCAGGGGAGGATTCAAGATCCTGTCGTCCGTCCAATGTATAACCACTCAAACTGGATGCTCCCTCTTTGCCCCTACCACGGCCTACTGAAGCCTTAAGAGTCTTCCCCATAGGGCGCACGGACGAAGAAGAACTTGCTACTGATTTTGTGGGCTGGGCCCCAACTTTACCACTCATCGATGGAAAGTCATGCATCATATGCCCAGTCTGACAACATGCATAACAAGCATCTAAGCCTTGGCGACACTGACCCAAATGTAATCTACCGCACCGACTGCATTGCGGTACTGGTGCTCTCCTCTGACTAGGATCACCTCCAATCTGAGAACTTGAAACTCTCGAGCTCTGACCCGGTCCAGAATAAATGGGGCGGTCAAACCTCCTGCCCGCAAATTGAGGAGGTGCACTAACTGTTGACTAGCCTGAATATCTAGAATAATGTTGCCTCTGGTCCCCTCTATACGCACTACTAGCACCGACAGATCTAGCCCTCTTGCTATGCCCTCTGTCCATATCACGCTCACCCTTTTGCAACTGTTGTTGCTCTTTCAAATTCTGAGCGTAAGCTTGAATACGGGAAATGTCCATCCCCTCCTGGAGTGAATCTGTCAAACAATCTTTGACAAATTTGGCCCTAAGCCACTCACAAATATATTCACCCGATCTCCCATATCGGCTACCATAGCCGGAGCATACCTAGACAATGGATTAAAGTAGAAACTATACTCCCAAGCACTCATATTTCCTTGCTTTAAATTCAGAAACCTGTCGGCTCGGGCCTGATGGACCTCAGGTGGAAAATAATGGCGGATGAAGGAATCTACGAATTCCTACAATACAGGGGGAGGTGCATTTTCCTTCCTCGAAGATATCCAATTATTATACCATAGACGACTACATTCCGCAACCTATAGGAAGCCAGCTCCACTGACTCCGTACCGTACCGAGAGCATGTATTATTCTTATTGTCCTCAGCATTTCATCTATAGAGCTGGTCTTCATCCTGCTTTGACCAAAAAAATTCTAGAGGATTCAAACTCCTAAAATCACGGGCTCTAGCACTAGCCGCTCTGTCACCTGGACCCGCACTCTGCCGCTGAGCTTGAGCAGCAACTAGCTGGGTCAATAACTGAATAGCCTCGGTCATCTGCTAGCCCGAAGCACTCGGTGGAGGAATTGGAGGAATTGGAGCTGGAGTAGAGACCCCTTCATGCCCCTCTATAATAGGCGGAGTATGAGAAGTCCGAGATGGAGCCTCATTATAGGACTCGCCCTCTTCTATATTTACCGGTGGCTCCTATTCAACCCGCTTTCCTGTCACACTCTTGCCCTTCTTGGCGGCTGTTGCTTTCCTCTTCATTGGCATCGCTGAAATCGTAACGCACAATTAGGAGAAAGATAAATCTTATAAGATATCTCTATCACACGATCTATGAAGAAGAAAGACGGTCATTATTCCTAAATGCACCGCAACCTCTTGCTTATAAGTGTGGTGCGCTTCACACCCATGGACAAGACTCTACTGGACACGGCTCGTAGACACACCCTAGGATGAAACTGCTCTGATACCACTTTTGTCACGACCCAATTAGAGGGCCATGACGAGTACCTGGAGCTATCCCACCGAGCACTACCTTTCCGACTTATCATCAAACTCAACTTGAATATACACCATTCTCAACACAAGCTCATCTCGAAATGATCTTCAAATATATCTCAAAACATACATGTACAAAAGCCCACGAGGCTACAAAATGATATATATGATATACACTAAGAAGATCATGAGACATCTTCTACCTACACATATGTATCCACGAGCCTCTAACCAGAGTACTGAAATCATAAGGATGGGACAGGACCCCACCATGCCCCAACTATGTACACAAAAGAATATACCAATAAGCGGCAACTCCGGGGTAGTGGAGTGCTCTTGCAAATCTGCTGAATAAACCTCCTAAGCGTCTTTACTGTCCCCTTGTCTACCTGCGGGCAAGAATGCATCGTCCATAAAAGAAAAGATGTCAGTACGAATAATGTACTGAATATGTAAGGCATGTACAACAGCATACGGAAGAAATAAGAAGACATAAAATGAAGAGATAACCTATAACTGATTGCCTCTTAAGGCGGAGTCATGCATATACATAAACTACTTATCCTCAGTAGCCTACGTCCGGGCCTCCCGCATCCGGGGTAACCATCTCATGCCGCCCACTAGTGGTGACTGCCCGGCCAACTAGGTACGGTGTTATCCATAAGCCGCCCACTTACGTCCAGCGTAGTGGTGTCTGCCCGGCAAATAAGGCACGATGTAATCATACACATCCATAACATAAAGCATGCATGAGAGCTCAAGTAAAAGCTATAACTCTATCGGAGTGACGTAAGGTTGGTGTCACGACCCAACCCCGTGGGCCGCGACTGGTACCCTAACTGGGTACCCGTACATACCTACCTGGCCGAATCTCATATCATACAGATTTTTTTTTTTTTAAACAGATGTTACAGAAGTAGGCCGATACAGATACGACAGGCGCGCAACATATATATATGTATATACCTGAACATGCAGACATTTACAGATAAGCCGATAAGGCTAACATACAGACAAAACCCGTAACCCACACATCTATCTACAGGCCTCTACAGACATACAGAATCATATGACGGGACAGGGCCCCGCCGTACCCAGAATTTCCATACATACAGAACATACGGAAGAACAGAAGATATATACCAAAAGTATATGCTCCGGATCGAAGGAGCTCTTCAACCAGAAGAGTCAGAAACCTACGCTGGCGGCGTATCACCTGGTGCGTCTGTACCTGCGGGCATGTAGCGCAGCCCCCGAAGAACCGGGGGTCAGTACAAAAATGTACCGAGTATGTAAAGCAGAAATATATCAAACAAAATCATGATCTGGACCGAAAGCACAAAAATATAATAGACAGGCTCATAAGCCGGACAGACAGAGTCATAGTCCCGACAGACGGACAGAATCATGATCCATACAGACAAAATCAGAATCCCTACGGACATACAGAATCGGAATCCATACGGACATACGGAATCATAACCAGTCGGACAGATAATCCGTACGGACAGACAGAATCATAACCAGTCGGACAGATGGTCCGGACGGACAAACATAATCATAACCAATCGGACAGATGATCCAGACGGACAGACAGAATCATAACCAGTCGGACAGATGATCCGGACGGACAGACAGAATCGTAACCCGTCGGTCAGATAATCCAGACGGACAGACAGAAGCGTAAATCATACAGACAGACAGAATCACACATAGGGTACAGGAACGTGGTCGCCACTCCTGCCATTGGCACCACAATACGTCAGATATCAGAAATTCTTCTCCGATCTCCGTCATACATCATAACATAACCACGGTACCCGGGGGCGGACAGATAACACAGCACCCCGAGCCCGGACACATCATACTTCGTAATTTATCCTCGGTAACCGGGGACGGACATATAACACAGTACCCCGGAACCGGACACATCATACTTCGGAATTCACATATCGGGCTCGTCGGCCCACCGCACGATATACGTACCGGTCCGGGATCCGGTGAAAGGAATCATAGCACATGCACGAACTGATTAATGAAAAACAACATACATACAGATCGTCGTATAGATTCAACGGAACAGAAATAGGCCAACTGGCAGATCGAATCAAAGTATTCAGATAGTTTTCAAACTACGCGCCTACACGTCACTTGGGGAGGCACGACCGATCATAACTCGAACCTGATTTTTAGATATCAAAATCATATTGTGAGATTTATATAAAAACAGTCATATTATGTTCAAATGATAGTTCAGATGTTTCCTGTGAAAAACAGACGGAAATGAGGCAATTTAGATCATTCACGGGGTATCGGGGCTCTGTGGGCCCACCTCGGACCAACTCGGGGCAAGATACATAAATTACTGATAAAAGACTTTATGAGGTCACCCATAATCATTCGGAAGTATTCCGACTCCGTTTAGGAAGGTTTCGTACAAAAGCATACTTTAAAGATATTTTATAAGGACATGGTTTCAATCTTACTGAAGGAATTGGAGTAGATTTCGATATCGAATTCCGAGGAACGGAGTCGTATTTAAGGCTCGCGGCCGAGCCTATTATGTTCAGAACATGCCTAAGAATGAAGGGAAAGGCTTTACATACCTTAGCTGCGTCTTACGCTTGTCCAAATTCAATTCCCGTTTCGCTCAAAATCTACAAATGGTAACATTTACCAATTGTCAATAGTAAGACTTTTAGCATTCTTTAATTCACTATTTGTCTACAGAAATTTGGGCAGCATCTCCCCTGCTTATATGCCTAGCCCGAATTTTTAATTCAGCAGTCAACAACACAACAACAATACCAACATCAATAATATCCTTTTTTCATATCAACATATTCCATAAAACAGCCCACACGCTGTTTTCCAACAATTAACTCAGTATACAATTATTTAATCGCGTCTTCTTCGTAAATAAACTAGTATTAACACAAATAGGAAGAGATTCATACCTTTCTCCTTTTAATATTGTTGTATCTTCCCTTTTTCACCTTACTTTTATGCCACAACACACCGCCATACGATTCTGCAGTGAAAATTATACGCTATCCGGACTGAAATTGGGAAATTATACCTGGTTTGGGCTAAAATTTGGTGGTGGAAAGTTGGGAAATTTTCTGGGATTTTTGGGGTGGTGTTCGTGGTTTTGGACTGAAAATGAGGGGGTCTCCCCCTCTTTATAATTGTTTTGGAAGCTGCCAGAAGCAGCTAGAAAAGTGCTCATCGCGATCGCGCTGCCTTCTGGCGCGATCGCGTAGAGTAAATGATTTCCTTCTGCGCGTTCGCGCAGGGTTAAAATTTCTGACTGGATGTTCGTTCAGTAAAACGGTCATAACTTTTGATCCCGATATCGTATGAGGGCCCACGACCTATGGATGGAAAGATAATTCAATTATCTACAACTTTTATTTCTGGGCGTTTTCCCAAATTCCAAACTTATAATACCGTTGTTGCCCCTAGAAGTCAGATCATCCGAAAATGCTTCCTTAAATTGTCCTTTTGGAGGGCTTCCACTTTGATTTGGCCCAAGGGTCCTTCTTGAGTTGTGTTTAACTTCACATATATGAGTTATATAATTTGTCACATGTCCCAAAAAAAATCTTGACGTGTGGGCCCCACCTCAGCTTACAAATAATTCGACGTTCGAAAATGCAGGATATAACATTCTCCCCCCCTTTTGAACATTCGTCCTCGAATGTTCGATTGACCTTAGGGGGTCTCGTGACACTTCGGAGAGGTTCCTTTCTTTCCTTCAAAATTCCTTTCAACGTTACGATTGCCATCAACATCTTTCACCTCTTGTCACACTTCTCGGTTCCTTACAACGTTATCATAATTTCACGTTACATCAAACAGGTTCATTACTAGAGGCAGACGCACAAAAGCATACCGGACAGATCCATAATCAGAGACAGATGTACTGCACTATGTCGGACAGATTCGTAGTCGGAGTCAGACGTATAGAATTATATCAGACAGATCCACGATCAGAGTTAGACGTACAAAGATGTACCAGACAGATTCGTAATCAGAATCAAGCGTACAGAGGTGCATCAGACAGATTCGTATCCAGAGTCAATCATACAGAGGCATATCAGACAGAAGCGTAATCGGATCTAGAAGTACAGAGGCGTAATAGGCAGAACCTCATCAAAGTCAGAGGTGCAAAAGTATAACAGATAGAGTTTTGATTAAAATCAGATCACTCCTATTAAGGCTGCAGTGATTTACGAAAATTTCCCTTTTGTCGACATTTCATTGTTCACCGTGACAATTATACCACGGATTATCTCGTCGAAATCTGTTCACTCATTCACAAACTTGTTCGTCAAATTGTCATACAAATCGTCTCACGTGTCGCTTATCGACTCTTTCAGAGATTCCGCTTATTCACACTTCTTATCTTTCATCTTTCCTGCTATCCATACTCATTTTCTTTTTCAGACATCGTCATACCAGACTGAATTATAATGGAATAGGGGTCTTTCTATTCTTTGACATTCGTGTCCTCACCCCCACTTCGTTTCATGTATTCGATTTAGTAAAACCTTCCGTCTATCACAACATTAGTTACCGGGACTCGGCTCTTGATTCATATGGGCACCAGACGAAAATCATACACATACATATACGCATATACGTATACATTTACTAATATCTTATTTGTGAGCGCCTTCGTCCGTTGTTCAAACTCGCCCAATTTCCAAGCAGTATTGCGCTTTTTCTTTTCGCCCATTTAGTCCACATCGGTCTGCGCGACTCCTGTAAGGGCACTAGTTACTCCACACATTCTCTTTTCTCATAGGTTACCCCAAATTTCC
The DNA here is from genome assembly GCF_019175385.1 of Lycium barbarum. Taxonomy (NCBI): domain Eukaryota; kingdom Viridiplantae; phylum Streptophyta; class Magnoliopsida; order Solanales; family Solanaceae; genus Lycium; species Lycium barbarum. The sequence continues at coordinate 55,050,318 of NC_083346.1, forward strand.
GTTTATATCTATCATACTTACACTTGTGAAAATTTTTGCATTACTTCCCAGGGGGGTCACCCATCCCAGAATTGCTCTGGCCTTAGCACGCTTAACCTCGGAACTTTCATGCATTTTAGCGCGTTACGGATAATATAATTTCGTCGATTGCCCCGCACGACCTTTGTCACGTAATTTAGGGCAGATCGGGGTCTTAGCAAATTTTCGGAAAATTCTCGTAGCGGGTCCCACCCCGGGCCAAGTCATACAATTACCCTGTTGCTTTTCTGAATCTTCGATATTCACTTTCATACACGTATACCTACGGTTACAGACAGTCCACAGATTTAAGTCTTCGTCCCACGAATTCCATCTCCAAATAGTCGGTGAAATCTGATAAAATATCACCATAAGGTGCTCTCCAACCACCGACAGAAGAAAACTAAATTCCGACAAGTATCACGGAACCTGTTGGTACTTAATCTATATCTATTTACTTCCATATCTCTGGAAAAATTTGGGCAGAGGTTCCTCTGTATTTCTTACTATCCGAAACCTGTACACAAGAAATACCAACCATGCCTCACAGGGCCAACACATATACGCATATATATACATCATATCATGTCATCTCGTAGCCACACGGGGCTAACAATTACCGATAAAATTATACAGATGTCGAGGCTTACCTCACATGCCCTACTCAAACAACATCGGAGGCTCCTTCCTGTTCACTTTTCTGTTCGATCTTCAACCTTATATTTCTACCACACTTCAAACAACTTCTCCGACACACAGCTTTCATATTATTGCTTACCTGAGTACTGTGCGGCCTCCAATATCATCAGCCATTGCCTTCTGTCGATGCCGTCCTTTGGCTGAAATTAAAAGTTAGTCGAAAGGAATTCATATCCTACAGCTGGCTCTATCGCATGATCTAAGATTCAAAGAAGGGTAACATCCTAGATGCCCTGTAGCCTCCTGTTTATAGATGTGGTGCACAACACATCGATAAACAAGACTCTACTAGACACGGCCTGTAGACATTCCGAGGACTAACCGCTCTGATACCACTTCTGTCACGACCCAACCCCGTGGGCCGCGACTGGTACCCTGACTGGGTACCCGTACATACCTACCTGGCCGAATCTCATATCATACAGATTTTTTTTTTTAAACAGATGTTACAGAAGTAGGCCGATACAGATACGACAGGCGCGCAACATATATATATATGTATATACCTGAACATGCAGACATTTACAGATAAGCCGATAAGGCTAACATACAGACAAAACCCGTAACCCACACATCTATCTACAGGCCTCTACAGACATACAGAATCATATGACGGGACAGGGCCCCGCCGTACCCAGAATTTCCATACATACAGAACATACGGAAGAACAGAAGATATATACCAAAAGTATATGCTCCGGATCGAAGGAGCTCTTCAACCAGCAGAGTCAGAAACCTACGCTGGCGGCGTATCACCTGGTGCGTCTGTACCTGCGGGCATGTAGCGCAGCCCCCGAAGAACCGAGGGTCAGTACAAAAATGTACCGAGTATGTAAAGCAGAAATATATCAAACAAAATCATGATCTGGACCGGAAGCACAAAAATATAATAGACAGGCTCATAAGCCGGACAGACAGAGTCATAGTCCCGACAAACGGACAGAATCATGATCCAGACAGACAAAATCAGAATCCCTACGGACATACAGAATCGGAATCCATACGGACATACGGAATCATAACCAGTCGGACAGATAATCCGGACGGACAGACAAAATCATAACCAGTCGGACAGATGGTCCGGACGGACAAACAGAATCATAACCAATCGGACAGATGATCCGGACGGACAGACAGAATCATAACCAGTCGGACAGATGATCCGGACGGACAGACAGAATCGTAACCCGTCGGTCAGATAATCCAGACGGACAGACAGAAGCGTAAATCATACAGACAGATAGAATCACACATAGGGTACAGGAACGTGGTCGCCACTCCTGCCATTAGCACCACAATACGTCAGATATCAGAAATTCTTCTCCGATCTCCGTCACACATCATAACATAACCACGGTACCCGGGGGCGGACAGATAACACAGCACCCCGAGCCCGGACAAATCATACTTCGTAATTTATCCTCGGTAACCGGGGACGGACATATAACACAGTACCCCGGAACCGGACACATCATACTTCGGAATTCACATATGGGGGTCGGCGGCCCACCGCACGATATACGTACCGGTCCGGGATCCGGTGAAAGGAATCATAGCACATGCACGAACTGATTAATGAAAAACCACATACGTACAGATCGTCGTACAGATTCAACGGAACAGAAATAGGCCAACTGGCAGATCGAATCAAAGTATTCAGATAGTTTTCAAACTACGCGCCTACACGTCACTTGGGGAGGCACGACCGATCATAACCCGAACTAGATTTTCAGATATCAAAATCATATTGTGAGATTTATATAAAAACAGTCATATTATGTTCAAAATGATAGTTCAGATGTTGCCTGTGAAAAACGGACGGAAATGAGGCAATTTAGATCATTCACGGGGTATCGGGGCTCCGTGGGCCCACCTCGGACCAACTCGAGGCAAGATACATAAATTACTGATAAAAGACTTCATGAGGTCACCCATAATCATTCGGAAGTATTCCGACTCCGTTTAGGAAGGTTTCGTACAAAAGCATACTTTAAAGATATTTTATAAGGACATGGTTTCAATCTTACTGAAGGAATTGGAGCAGATTTCCATATCGAATTCCGAGGAACGGAGTCGTATTTAAGGCTCGCGGCCGAGCCTATTATGTTCAGAACATGCCTAAGAATGAAGGGAAAGGCTTTACATACCTTAGCTGCGTCTTACGCTTGTCCAAATTCAATTCCCGTTTCGCTCAAAATCTACAAATGGTAACATTTACCAATTGTCAATAGTAAGACTTTTAGCATTCTTTAATTCACTATTTGTCTACAGAAATTTGGGCAGCATCTCCCCTGCTTATATGCCTAGCCCGAATTTTTAATTCAGCAGTCAACAACACAACAACAATACTAACATCAATAATATCCTTTTTTCATATCAACATATTCCATAAAACAGCCCACACGCTGTTTTCCAACTTTCCTAACTAATTAACTCAGTATACAATTATTTAATCGCGTCTTCTTCATAAATAAACTAGTATTAACACAAATAGGAAGAGATTCATACCTTTCTCCTTTTAATATTGTTGTATCTTCCCTTTTTCACCTTACTTTTATGCCACAACACACCGCCATACGATTCTGCAGTGAAAATTATACGCTATCCGGACTGAAATTGGGAAATTATACCTGGTTTGGGCTAAAATTTGGTGGTGGAAAGTTGGGAAATTTTCTGGGATTTTTGGGGTGGTGTTCGTGGTTTTGGACTGAAAATGAGGGGGTCTCCCCCTCTTTATAATTGTTTTGGAAGCTGCCAGAAGCAGCTAGAAAAGTGCTCATCGCGATCGCGCTGCCTTCTGGCGCGATCGCGTAGAGTAAATGATTTCCTTCTGCGCGTTCGCGCAGGGTTAAAATTTTTGACTGGATGTTCGTTCAGTAAAACGGTCATAACTTTTGATCCCGATATCGTATGAGGGCCCACGACCTATGGATGGAAAGATAATTCAATTATCTACAACTTTTATTTCTGGGCGTTTTCCCAAATTCCAAACTTATAATACCGTGTTTGCCCCTAGAAGTCAGATCATCCGAAAATGTTTCCTTAAATTGTCCTTTTGGAGGGCTTCCACTTTGATTTGGCCCAAGGGTCCTTCTTGAGTTGTGTTTAACTTCACATATGTGAGTTATATAATTTGTCACATGTCCCAAAAAAAATCTTGACGTGTGGGCCCCACCTCAGCTTACAAATAATTCGACGTTCGAAAATGCAGGATATAACAGTTGGTACCCTTCAATTGTATTATGGGACAACCATCATCACTATGTCTCACCTTGAAAGAACTAGTTTCATGAGGTGAGATAGCCAACGATGAATAACATCAAGGAAATTATGAAATAAGATCATTATGCTCAAAATAGTATCAATTCATAAGCTTTGGAATCGCTAGAAGTAAAATCGTCATCATCATCATTATCATAGACCACATCTTATCTCTTTCTCATATGGAGCTCTTATGAATCTTTAACTTTCATCTTTTGGGATATAAGAAGGTCATGGATATATAGAGAGGAAATCATAATATAGAAGTCATGCCTTTGAAAGAAGGGGACTAGCCTTAACATACCTTTATGTCTTCTTAATGACTAATCGTTCTCCTTCCAAGCTCAGAACTCTACATTCAAGAGAATTCATGCTAAGTTAGATCATTTTAAACATGCTTGAGTCTAAACTAAAGCGACTAAGAGCTAACAAAAATTAGGCAGCATTTACTTTGTTTCAACAACTTTCTCCATATACTAAACAACTTCCAAACATCAATAGCAATACCCATAATATCATAATCAATAAACTTCATCAAGTTAAACATTGTTTAACCCTCAAAATTCCTTTTCGAAGTCATTCATAACCATAATTACAACACGGCACCATATTCATTTACCTATAATACTTCCTCAACACCCTTATTATCATTAATAACAAGATTATACTCATAGCATATTAAGAATCACGACTTAAGTTAACTTACTACTCACAATATCATTATTTCCATATTTGAGCTCATATTCTACTTTCTTCTCTCATCCAAGTCATTCAACCACCCAAATACTTTAATAACATGGAATGGATGTAAAACTCAACTTTTATCATATATAAATGAACCTTGGATGAAGATACTTCACTTGAGAAAACCGCAACTTCAATGCCAAAGGAATTATTGACTTCTACAATCCCTAATGAGCCTCTTTGAACTTGATTCTCTTGATTCTTGGTGTTTAATCTTTGATTTCCTTTGGATTTGTGTTAATATGATAGGGGGAATATTCTAGAGCCTTCAAGAGTTCGGGAGAAGTGAGGAAATGAAAATTTGGGACAAAGGTCGTGCATATACGGAAAGAGAAAAAAGTGACCGACCCGGTTATACGGCCAATTATACGGGCCATATAAATTGTACGGTCCGTACAATTGGGCCGTATAATCCTACCAGGGGTCATTCTCCTCTGGATGTATTCTACGGACCATTATACGGGCCGTATAAATTATACGGTCCGTACAAATGGACGTACAATCTGAATTTTCTCAAAACTTGCTCTAGGCACTTGGTTCAACCTCCAATCCTTGCGGAACCTTCTTGGAACTTGTTTAACACTTCATTAATCATGTATGGAGCCCTATAGCTTCTCCTCAAGACATTACTAGACAATCGTTACCTTGATAATCGCTAAACCTTCACAAACCCAACTTATGCTTCACTTCCTCCACAAATTTAATTTCTCTGATTCGTAATCCTTCAAAATATTGTAGTATACTCCTTTCAGCTACCTAATACCCTCATTAAGGTCATATGGGTTTCATGATGACCTTAAAAGTGCGTTATTCTATTCACAGCACAACAACACGAAATGTCCGAGGTGTAACATTAGGAGTTGGAGTGGTAGTCGTGGGTAAGGGGGAGTGTAATAAGGGAATGGAAAAGTGGGGGAGCTGAAGGGGTTTTTATTTTCTAAATTTCTGTCCACCACTCCAGCGGTAGCCAGACCGCTTCAGCGGTAACACTGAAGTGCTACCCAAGCCGCTAAAGCAGTCATACAGTGATTAATGCCACTGATTCCTTTCATATGATTTTGATCCGCGTTGAGTCTCACCCATGTGTCTTTCTGCTGTGGGTCTATGAGTATAATTTATCCAATTTGTTTGAGCTATTACCTTTGCGATTATTCTTCTAATGGCTACCAGGTCAATGCCACCAACTCCAAGCATGGGCATACTTCTCCATGCGCCTTGGTTCACCCTATTCCATTCAAGGATGAACAGTTGTTTAATGAGTATCTGATGTAATGACTCGTTTCGTTGTTACCGTAAAAATTTTGAAATATCCGTAACCGTGTCATCCTGGACCTTTCCGTTCGCCAAAGTATTTCCAAAAGATATCTAGCATAGCAAAACCCATTGTACGGAAGAAAATCAAACATGAAAATCTAGGTCGGGGACCCAATCAGACTGCCCCAGCAATGGGCCGAGCATTACAGCGGCCATGAACCCGCTAAAGTGATGGTGTTGTGGTAGCATCAGTCGCCTGCAGCGGCTTTGCGAGCACTATCTTTCTCATAAATCCCATTAAGTAATCTTCAATGTTCTTCACCTAGATGGGTTAATAACCTAGATCTCTACCTTCTTCCTTCTTAAAAATGAGTTTCTTCATGGATCTTGCAAATGGTTCTTCTCAAGGATGAGCTTAAAAATGGTAACTTTACCTAGCCAAGGGCGTAAATGTTATATCTTGAAAATTTCGTGTCGTTTGCATGATGAGAAAACTAACACAAGCCTAAAAGTGCATATGCATCCCTTATAAGGTTAAGGATGTTATCCAGTAATTCCAAGTATGTACCTTAAGGTTTTAGAGTCATATGAAGCGGCGGAAGTAAGTTTGTTGAATGATTGGAATCTGGGTTATGTTTTGGGAAGATTTCATATCATTTGAGTTGTACATTTCTTAGAATTGCCTTAAACGGAGCTATAGGTCCCCTTAGATGGTTAATCAAGTTTTGTGCAAGTTCCATAAGGATTGGAAGTCAAACGATTCGAAAAGAACGTATTTTCATGAAATCGGGGAAAAATGAGCAATGTGCGGCCGCATATTGGCAGAAAACTCCCCATTTTGGGTGTGCTTTCTACCCAACATATCCACCAAGTTGTGGAGGGAGTATGCGGCCACATACTCGGTATACTGAGCCGCATACTCACCGCGACACGGAGCGGTGGGGCGAATTGGTCACCTTTATAAACCCCAAAAGACCCCATCTTTCATATTAACTTCCCACACTTATTTCCCTATACTTCTAGAGAGTTTTTGAGAGGTCTTAAAGGTTCCATAACACTTCAAACCTTTCCATATCATCAAGAGAGAAGATCAACATCAAAACCCCAAAGCTAATCCATGGAAGGTGATGGTTCTTGCTTCTCTTCAAAGTTGTGATGAACTTGGTCTTGAAAGGAGTTGAGGAAGGTGAAGTTCCTCTATTATAAGGTATGTTCTTCCTATGATTTACATGATTTAGTTGATGTAAAGGTTTAGTAACTCTTGGAAAGGAAAATAATTAAAGTGGAGAATCATAAAGTGTTAAAGTGAAGAAGATGAATATAAGATGAACTTGAAAAGGGCTTTTGGACAAATTTGAGACTAAAATGAATATAACATCTTGATCATGATATTGTGGATTTTGTTATTTTTGTTTGGGAGTTGTTTTGTAATATGGTGGAAGTTGATGAAATAGGGGAAGTGCTGCCCAAATTTCGTTAGCTCATTGATTATACTAGTTTGAACTTAGAAGTGATTTCAAGACTTAACCTTAGTATGAATTCTCTTGAATTAGATTTTTCAAACTTTGGAGGGGAACGTTAAGTAGTTAAGAAGATGTAAAGGTATGTTAAGGATAACCCTTTCTTTCCAAAGGCATGATTTCCTTCTTGCGAATCCATCTAAGATATCCCTAATGTCATATTCCTAGAAAATGCTAGAATCTCATGACTTCTAATAATCTTGAGATATTATTAATAAAAGCTCTTCATAGTTATGATGATAATGATGATGATGATGATGATGATGATGATGATAGTGATTCCATAATATAAATCAGGGGCTTGCCGACTCTATGTCACCCGATAGAGTTGTAATGTTCCCTTTGGATACACATATATGTCAAATATGTATATAGCTATGTTGTGACACTAGGCTTGTATGCCCGGGTATGATATTTATTATGCGCGCACCACTGCAGTCGGGTATGGACAATACCGAGCCTTGCTATGGCTGGGTATGGATGACACCAAACCTACATGGTCGGGTATGGTATAATGTAGGTATATGTATGAAATGTTTTCTCTAGAGAAAGGTTAGGTTGCATGACAACCATCTTATGAAGCGTTATGAGGTATAAATTGCTCTCTTTACCTAATGTTATCTTCATGCTTTAATCATGTTACTATTCATGCATTACATACTCAGTATATTGTTCGTACTGACGTCCTTTTGTTTGTGGACGCTGTGCTCATGCCCACAGGTAGACAGGGAGACATACCAAACATTTAGGCTACTTGGTCAGTGATTGCATAGCAGTGCTCCTTTGATTCGGAGCTACAGTAGTTGGTATTATTCTTTTTATGTACATATATGAGCATGGTGGGGTCCTGTCCCATCTTTATGTTATTAAATACTCCGTGTAGAGGCTCGTAGACAAATTTATATAGCTGGATATCCTATATCCTTGTTGGTTCATATTTTGTGTATCATTTTGATAGCCTTATCGGCTTGTATATATGGGCATATGTAAAGATATTTATAAATATGTGCCTATGTTCGATAAAACTTGTGTCTTTTGGTTCTGTAGTTATTATGAGTTATCTATGTGGCTCACCTAGATGTGATTATGAGAGTATGTTAATAGGTGCCCGATAGGGTAGTTCAGGGTGCCTGTCATGGCCCTCTGGTTGGGTCGTGATAGTAAATAGTTGACCTTATTCATGGAAAGATATTGATATACCACCTAGTGTTGTTATGAGTGAAATCTAGAAGTGGGTTAAGTTCCCAAACCCTCCTTATTAATCTGAAGTCTCTTACGAGGGTGCTAATGATGATTTCTATTATTGGGCCTCACATTGTCTCAAAGCTCCTTCGTACGAATTATGACGTGGTGATCCAATTGAAGAATCAATGGATGTTCGTGGCACCCGCTCGACCATGAGGTAGGTTACAATTTTCCTTTCGGTAGACTCCGGTTAGTTTCCCATATTCATGTATTATAAGGAATGGAGAATGCATGTGTAGGAATTAGAGATTTGGGATGGAATCCTAGGATGGTATTGTTGTGCGATTTGTATGTTCGGGCTTGTGGCCTGTAGATTCCTTATGATGCTTGATTTGGTTTTCCTGAGTATCGGTGTATTTTATGCGACTTGGGAGTATTGAGTGATACCTATTTTTCTATGTCTCACGATGAGAATTTTCGTAATATGTGATAAATTGTGTTATATTATTAATAGTGAATCTAGTTGATAAATGGAAGGATAAAATGTATTAACGATTGTGATTGAGTTCCAAACTGAGTTGTGACGAATGACTTATGAGGAGAAGGTGAATTTACTTGTTCTAAGATAATAAGTTGATTAAGGGAAAGTGGTAATAATGTATTGTGACTTGATTGATCTATTGTGTTGGCTTGAGGCCACGTGTGTTAATAGGCATTGGAAACCATGGTTGCATCTTATTTGTGATATGGTGGTACCTTAATTTTATAATTTCTACGAGGATAGATTTCCGTATGACTTGAGTAGTATTTGATGATATTTTTGGCATACCTATGTTGGTATTTGTGACTTCAATCCATAATAGGCGTACCCGTGTTGGTACTAGTGACTTTGATACATTGTTGGCGTACCCCTTTGTTGGTATTTGTGATATTGAGCATGATTATTGATATTGATACATGCATTGCACGCACTCTCATTCTTCACGATATACTATTGAGACACTGTTGCTACAAGATGAAACACTGTGATGAGCTGGGCTCGATTTTTAAATGAGAGTGACGTGAGAGTTCGATATCCGATGTTAGTTCCGAAATCATGGATTGAATGAGTCCATGGACTCCGCATGTCCCCCAGGGTAGTGCCGGTGAGAACCCCCAGTGGGCAAAGATCCGGGGTCCCGTCTGTCTATTGGGATAAGATCCGGGACGGGTGGCACTTAGACTTCACGAGTCACGTTAGGTTGTGCTACCAAGATATCGATATTTTTGTCCGGAGTACATGTGTACACAACATGGCATTGCATTGCATCTGCATTCATACATTATCACATTGCATTGCATCATGGTTTATATTATGTGACTTGGTGTTCCATTGTGATGTTGGTTTCAGATTGGTCATATTGAGACTTGGTACAATTAGGTTTAGATGCTCTACTTAAGCAATGACGTGCGCTTGTTTCTAAATATGGTTGCCTTATACTTGTTAATGTATCTCGTAGATCGTCTGTAGAATCAGTATATGTTTGGCTTACAAAAAGATGTAGGATAAGGAATACCTTAATGATGAGTAGACTCCTAAACTAAGAGCGAATGGAATAATGATATTTGATTTTGTGAGATTGTGGTGAAATTGATTTGTGGTTATTACACTCGAAAAATTACATGTTGTTGCCTAGTAAATGGACCAACGTAGTGTGAGAAGTATCGATGTTCCTACAAGTAAGAAAGGTTATTTAACGATTATAAATAGGATTCCAAAGATGATGGAAGTAAGAGGAGAAAGTTCCTTAAGGAAGGCAAAGCATATGTTGTGTTTTGGAAAGGTCCCGTAAAGTACCGAGCTGATGTTGACCTAATGATGTCCTAAGAAAGAGTTATAACGATCCTTAGATCGGTAATGAAGTGTTAAACAAGTTTTAAGAGGGTTCCATAAGGATTGGAGATCAAACGAACGATGAAAATCATCTCAGGGAAATGGGATTATACGACCGACTTATACGGTCCGTATAACATTATACGGTCCATATAAGGGTCTGTATAACACCCAACAGACATGGTGTTTTTCCTGATGGTTAACCATGACCACATATACGGGCCATACAATGTTATACGAATCGTATAAGTGTCCATTGAAGTCCCGACGAGCTGAATAAGTTCCAAGTATAAGTACATGTTCCCACTTCACTAATTTCATTTCCAGACTTCTCCATCTCTCTCTCAAGTCTTCTAGAGGGTTCTATACATTCCATCTTCAAGAATACAAGGGGAATCAAAGATCAAAATCATAAATCCAAGTGAATCAAGTGCGAGAAGCAAAGGTTTTCTTCAAGTGAAGTTTTCCACTGAAAAGCTCATTCCTACTCAATCAAAGGTAAGTTTTATGATCATTCCATGCTGTTTAAATTATTGAGAGGTTGAAAGACTTGGATTGTAGAAGGAGATAGAAAATGGGTCATGAATGTGAGAATAGTTGCATTTTTGAGTTGTAGTTTGGAATGAGTCATGATTCTTGATATGTCGTGATTATAATTATGTATTAAATGATATTAAGAACATAGGATAAACTTTATATTGTGAGTAAATGCAATAGTGTACTATGACCATGGTTATGTGTGAATTAAAGTTAAATTTGGGAAATATGGATAATATAGGTGTATGAAGGTTGTTGCTTATGATGTTGTGAATGTTATTATAGACGTTTGGAAGTTGATATATGATATGGGGAAATTTGTATAAACAGAGGAAATGCTGCCCAATGTTTTGTCTAGCTTTAGTCAAGTATGCTAAGTGTTACACCTCAGAAATTTCCCCGTGAACGTACAATGAATAGACTAACGAAGAATGCGAGTATATGGTGTTTTAATCAGGAGGGAATGACGTTTGACAACCCTAAGTAAGATTTCAAAGGCAATGGGAATAAGAGATAAGGTTATGCTCCACAATGACTAATTATAGGTTCTGAAGACGTGAAAGTTGCAGGTTTGTATGGAAGGAAATGTAGATCCCCAATCGGATGGTTCAAAATAGGGGAAACAAAACCAGTAGGGCCTGAACTGATTCAGCAAGCGGTGGAAAAAGTTAAGGTGATCCGAGATCGATTGCTAACAGCCCAAAGTCCCCAAAAGTCTTATGCAGACGATCGCCGACGAGACTTGGAATTCCAGGTTGATGATTGGGTATTTTTTAAAGTATCACCCATTAAAGGGGTGATGATATTTGGTAAAAGAGGGAAGTTAAGTCATAGATATATCGGACCCTATAAAATTATCCACAAGGTGGGTCATGTAACCTATGAATTGGACTTGCCTTCGGAGCTTGAATAAGTCCATCCAGTCTGCCATGTTTCGATGCTCCGCAAGTGTGTTGGAGACCCCATTAAGATTGTCCCGATAGATGATGTGTAAGTGACAGAAAAGCTAAACTATGAAGAAGTGCCTATTATTATTCTAGACAGGCAAGTACGGAGACTCCGAAATAAAGATGTAGCTTCAGTTAAAGTCTTGTGGCGAAACAATAACCGGGAAGAAATGACTTGGGAAGCGGAAGAGAGTATCAAGTCCAAGTACCCACATTTATTCCAACCCCCAGAAAAGACTCAAGATGGAACTCCAAAAATATACGGTAAGTATGCAATAAATAAAGTGTAATAATTAGAGTATCTGAACACCCCTACTTTCGGGAGTTTTTGTAAGTCTTTCTTAGAGTATTATTGTGTTGTGGCCCTGTGAGGCAATGATATTATGGGTTGTTGTGACAGGATGGTAGTGTCGTATTATAGGGGAAGCTCTGGCGAAATCTTCATAGAATCCTGAATGTTTAACATTCGAGGACGAATGTTCCAAAACGGGGGAAGAGTGTTACACCTCAGAAATTTCCCCGTGAACGTACAATGAATAGACTAACGAAGAATACGAGTATATGGTGTTTTAATCAGAAGGGAATGACTTTTGACGACCCTAAGTAAGATTTCAAAGGAAATGGGAATAAGAGATAAGGTTATGCTCCACAATGACTAATTATAGGTTCTGAAGACGTGAAAATTGCAGATTTGCACTTTGCCCCACTCGGTAGTAAAATGAAAAATGGAGCGTAAAGTAGTATAACCACCATGTCGTATTCCAACTTACAAAACTTCAACTTTCTGCCAAATGTTCAAATGGTTAAATACGACTTGGAATACGGGCCGTAAATTGGAATACGACCCATAAACTACGATCGTAAATCACCATGATCCCCAGCATACCTTTCTCGTTTTGTTATGCTTAAATACCACTGCGAAATACGGCCCGTAAACTGGGTTTACGACCACAGTGCACTTCGAGTACTGTTCATTCCGGATCAGATTTTAAGTCATTAAAAAGAGACCCAAGCTCATTAAATTCATTTCATTCCCACGATACTTCTCTCTAGAAACCTCTAGAATACTCTCCACTCTTCAATTAAAAGAAAATCAAAGGAAATCCATGATCAATGACACCAAATCTAAAAGATAAAGTGTATGGACCCTAGCCAAAGTTCATCTCTCTCAAGGAAACCAAAAAGAAGTGAAGTAGGGTTTTGATGCTAGAGGAGTAATTCCATTCAAGGCTTGTTCAACCATCATCTAAGGTAAGTTTCATGACTAAACCATGTCCTTTGAGGTATTGGAAGGATAAGATACTTGAAATGTAAAAAGACATAGGAAATGGGTCATTCATGACTGAATAGTGTTATGGTTGGATGGTAGTTGGGTTGAATTATGAATGGTTGAGTGTTGTGATTATGAATACGTTATAAATGACATTTAGGCCATGAAATAAGTATTATATATGAGGAAAAACGATAGTAAGCTATAACCATAAATGTGGAGAAATTGAAGAGAAATGGTAAATTGTGGTCAATGTATATAAATGATGATTGTTGATTGCAATATTGTGAATGTTGTTATGAGCGTGTGGGAGTTGATATAGAATATGGGAAAAGTAGTATAAACAAAGGAAGTGCTGTCCAATTTTCCCTAGAATAAGTAACGCGTTCTTATAGTCGAATTAACTAACAATAGTGCGAATTCTCTCTTGAAGGTAGAAACGTGATATCGAAGGAGAACAAGCGAACGATAGCTTAGTTAAACGTCAAAGGTATGTGAGGCTAGTCCTTTCTTTCTAATGGCATGAATCTCCTAACATGATTTTCCTTCCTCTTCATGAGTTCTTATATTCCAGAAAGCTAAGAGCCTATTATGTCTATGAATAGCTATATAAGATAAGAGACATGATATGATGATTTCATAATGTCAATGATGTTATTTATTGCTTACACTCACCTTATGTGCTAATTCCTTCAACGTATGACAGAATGTCAATAATTTCTCCATAATGAAATCGGGGGATCACGACCTTACGTCACCCCGATAAAGTAAAGTTGTTCTTAAGCCTTATGCATGTATTATGATAAGTATGTTACGATAAGCATATTATGATGAGCATGTATGATGATGATATAACACCGCGCCTATTTGGCCGGGCAGTCACCGCTAAGGCGGGCAGCTATACGATACACCATAGCCAAATGGCATGGGCAGACACCACTAGTGGGCGGCATGAGATGGTACCCCGGACGCGGGAGGCCTGGACGCAGGCTAATGTTATGATTATCGCACCGATCCGATACGGACGGGTAGCTTATACAGTATCACACCGTACCTATATGGACGGGCAATTTATATTTATACATTATGCATATATGATATGATGGTGAGTATGAGTAAGACAGTATGCATTATTCCTTTTATATTTGAAAGTCAGATACAATTGTTTCATATTGACATTCCCTTTATATCATTGTCTTATTTCTTTGTTTATGCCTCTCATACTCAGTACAATGTTCGTACTGACGTCCGTTTTCTTTGGACACTATGTTCATGCCCACAGGTAGACAGGGAGGAGAGCTCGACCCAGACCCGTAGTAGCTGTCAGCCGATTGAGAGCACTCCTTTGTTTGGAGGTGCTTAGGATGATTCTTTTGTGTATAGTCATGTATATGTATTTTTGGGCATGACGGGGTCTTGTCCCGTCCTTATGTTTAGCACTCCAGTAGAGGCTCGTAGATGCGCAGTGTGGGTTAGATGGTCTCACGATCTTTATATATATATATATATATATATATATATATATATATATATATTATTTTGATAGCATAACGGCCTGTGTATATAAAAGTATATTATGTTCTCAAATGAAAGACGACTTTTCCTACGATTGATTATAAATTGATAAATGAGCATGATGAGAGACAAAACGAGTGGTTCTCGGTGGCTAGCCCCGGGTACCCGTCGTGGCCCCTAGTTGGGTGATGACAAAAGTGTTATCAGAGCGGTTCAGTACTAGGAAGTGTCTACGAGCCATGTATAGTAGAGTCTTGTTTATGGTGTGTTACGTGCCACATCAATAAACAAGAGGCTACAGGGCATTTAGGAAAAATGACCATCCTTCTTCTTATGAAATCATGCGATAGAGCCGTGTATAAGATTTTATCCTCCCTGATAGTGTGTTATGATTTCAGAATGCCGCCAAAAGGAAAAGCTACAGCCACCTAGAAGGGCAAGACTACGACAAAGAGGCAGGTAGGAAGAGGGCCTCCGATGAATATAGAAGAAGGCGAATCGCATAATGAGACCTTGTCTAATACTTCATCCACCCCGCCTAATATGGAAGGACAAGGAGGAGCTCCAGCTCCAATTCCTCCACCGGTTGCTTCGGATCAACAAATGACCGAGGCCATCCATTTATTGACACAATTGGTCGCCGCACAGGCACAACGACAAAATGCGAGTTCAAGTGATCGGGAAGCAAGTACCAAAGCCCGTGATTTAAAGAGTCTAAATCCTCCGGAGTTCTTAGGGTCAAAACCGGATGAAGACCCGCAAGGTTTCATTGATGAGGTGTTGAGGACATTGAAGATTGTCCATGCCTCCGAAACTGAATCCATGGAGTTGGCATCTTATAGACTCCAGGATGTGGCTATTTTATGGTATAATAACTGGGTATTATCGAGAGGAGAGAATGCGCCTCCTCCGATTTGGCAATAATTCGTGGATGCTTTCATTCGTCACTATTTGCCACCCGAGGTCCGCCGAGCTAGAGCGGATAGATTTCTAAATTTGAGGAAAGGAAATATGAGTGCCTAGGAGTATAGTATGCAATTTAATTCTTTGGCTAGATATGCCCCGGCTATGGTGGCCGACATGGGAGATCAGGTACATAGAATTGTAAGTGGCCTAGGGCTACATTTATTCAAATATTGTTTGACGGCTTCCTTGCAAGACGGGATGGATATTTCCCGAATACATGCCCATGCTCAGAATTTAGAGGGGCGACAACAACCACAAAGAAGTGATCGTGATAGTGATAGAAGGCAAAGTAAGAGGGCCAGATCTATGGGAGCAGGCAGTGACTATAGAGGGGGATCAAGACAGAAATATTCTAGGTACTCAGTTCAGTCAGTGACTAGTGCACCTCCTCGATTCACAGGTAGAAGATTTGATCGCTCCTTCCGTTTAGGACAGGGCCAGAGTTCGAGGGCCTCAGATTCCCAGTTCAGGAGTCGCCAGGGTTCAGATGCTTGTTATACTTGGGTCCAGGTGGGCCACATGATGAGAGATTCCCCGTCCATGAGTGGTAGAGTCGGAGTTCAGCCTACAGGTTCAGCAGCTGATTCTTCCTCTGTGCGCCCGGTAGGGCATACTCCTCAGATGTTAGCAGGCCGAGGTAGAGGCAGAGGGGCAGCATCTACTTCAGGTGCCACTCAGCCTCGTGTATATGCTTTAGACGGACGGCAGGATCTTGAGTCCTCCCTAGATGTAGTTACAGGTACATTGTCTATATTCTCCCGTGATGTATATGCACTGATAGATCCGGGTTCTACTCTTTCTTATATTACTCCATATGTTGCTGGTTGTATTGGGGTGAAACCTGAGCAAATCAAACCTTTTGAGGTGTCTACTCCGGTTGGTGATCCCGTGATAGCTTGACAAGTGTATAAAAATGTGTAATTGTGGTATGTGGTCGCCAAACATAAGCTGATTTGATTGAATTGGAAATGTTAGATTTCAATGTAATTATGGGTATGAATTGGTTTGCATCATGTTATGCTAATGTTGATTGCCGATTGAAAGTGATTCGATTACAATTTCCAGGAGAGCCCGTGCTTGAATGGAAGGGTAATGCAGTATCCACAAAGGGTAGGTTTAATTCCTACCTTAAGGCAAGGAAGATGATAGCCAAGGGTTATATTTATCATCTAGTTCGAGTTCATGACACCGAGACAAAGTCGCCAACTTTCAAATCCGTTCCGGTAGTGAATGAATTCCCAGATGTATTTCTTGATGAGCTTCCAGGTCTTCCTCCAGAAAGAGAGATTGACTTTGCCATTAACGTGTTGCCGGACACAAAGCCTATTTCTATTCCTCCTTATCGGATGGCTCCGGCAGAATTAAAAGAGCTAAAAGAGCAGCTGAAAGACTTGCTTGAGAAGGGGTTTATTAGACCCAGTTCATCGTCGTAGGGAACACCGGTCTTGTTCATGAAAAAGAAAGACGGATCTTTACGAATGTGCATCGATTATAGGCAATTGAACAGAGTGACGATAAAGAACAAATATCCTCTCCCAAGGATTGATGACTTATTCAATCAATTGCAAGGTGCCAAGTGGTTTTCTAAAGTAGATTTGAGGTCGGGTTACCATCAAGTGAGAGTCAGAGAAGCGGATATTCCCAAAACGGCCTTTAGAACGAGGTATGTCCACTATGAATTCCGAGTGATGTCATTTGGATTGACTAATACACTGCCGTGTTTATGAATTTGATGAACAATGTATTCAGGCCTCTCTTGGACCTATTTGTGATAGTGTTTATCGATGATATTCTGGTGTATTCTCGCACAGAATCAGAGCATGCAGATCATTTGAGAATTGTTCTTGGAATTCTTCGTGCCCGAGAATTGTATGCAAAATTTTCAAAGTGTGAGTTTTGGCTAAATTCTGTATCCTTTTTAGGCCATATTATTTCAGATGATGGTGTCACGACCCAGCTAGGGGCCGCGACGGGTACCCGGAGCTAGTTACCGAGCACCGCTCACTCTACTACTTATCTTGCTCATTTAATATTCTTTTATCAATTTACATACCAGTTGTAGGAAAATCATAATTAAACAAACATAAATACTTTATATACAATTGCCTTTCGGCCATCAAAATAATATACACGCATATGAAAACGTCTTGTGAGACCATCTAACCCACACTGCGTATCTACGAGCCTCTACTAACATACTGTATATACATGAACGGAACAAGACTCCGTCGTGCCCAAAATATGCATATATATATACCAAAAGGATAATCCTAAGCACCTCCGGACGATGGAGTACTTTCAACCAGCTGACTGCTACTAAGGATCTGGGCCAAGCTCTTCTCTCTGTCTACCTGTGGGCATGATCACAGCGTCCGAAGAAAGGACGTCAGTACGAATGTTGTACTGAGTATGAGAAGCATAAACAATTAAAGAAAACATCAACAATATAGTGATAACATCAACATGAAATATCTGGATCTGTCTGATAATCATAAAGGAAATCATGCGTGCCATCTTACTCATACTCATCCTCATAACATATATGTATCATATGCAAGCTGCCCGTCCATGTCGGAACGGTACGATAATCAATAATATTAGCCCGGGTCCAGGCCTCCCACGTCCGGGGTACCATCTTATGCCGCCCACTAGTGGTGTCTGCCCATGCCCGAAGGTCATGGTGTATCCGTATAGCTGCCCGCCTTGGCGGTGACTGCCCGGCCAACTAGGCACGGTGTGAAATGATCATGTCATGCTTATCATAAAATGCTCATAATAATAATATACTCATCATAAAATACTTATCTCATTGTAATACATGCATAAGGCTCCAGATCAACTTTACTCTATAGGGGTGATGTAAGGTCGTGATCCCCCGATTCCATTATGGAACAACTATTGATACTCTGCCTCACCTTGAAGGAACTAGTACATAAGGTGAGTGTAAGCGATAATTAACATCATCATTATACTAGCATCATCATATCGTATTCCTCATCTTATATAGACATTAAGGAGTTAGACTCTTAGCCTTTCGGACTATAAGAACTCATGAAGAGAATAGGAATTTCGTGCTACAAGATTCATGCCATCAGAAAGAAGGGACTAGCCTCACATACCTTGGTCGTTTAGCTAAGATATCGCTCACCCGTTCTCCTTCAATATCGCGTCGTTACCTTCATAAAGAATTCATATCAACATTAGCATACTAACTACAAGAACGCGTCGCTAATTCTAAGAGAAGTCGGACAGCGCTTCTCTTGTTTATACTATTTTCCCAGGTTTTATATTAACTCCCAACATTCATAGCATTACTCACAATATCGAAATCAACAATCGTCGTTTACGTATATTTAGCAAAATCCACCATTTTCCTCCAATTTCCCTCATAATTAGCCTTATGACTCGTCCTTGCATTTTCATGCGTTTAACGCTTGTTTCATGATATAAACATCATTTATAACGTATTTTTACTCACAACACTCCAATATTCGTAGTTCAATTCCACTATCATTCGTTCATGTCACTATTCACTTAAGAATGACCCATTTCTATGTTCTTCTACATTTCAAGTGTCTAAGCCTTTCAATGCCTTGAACAACATGAATATATCATGGAACTTACCTTGGATGTTGGTTGAACAAGTCTTGAGTTGCAATACTTCACTTTGGACAAAACCCTAGTTTCACCTTCTTGGGGATTACTTGACTTAGATGATCCCTTGATGTGTTCTTGCACTTGATTTCATAGGTTTTGTGTTGTTGATCTTTAGCTTTCCCTTGATTTTCTTGGATTCTTATGGAGGAAGTATTTGGAGAGTTCTAGAGTGTTCTTGAGTTGTATGAATGAAGAATGAAATAAAATGAGGCCTAAGTTCCTTTTAATAACTCAAAAGCTGATGTTTAATGAATTTTTGTCGGGATGAACAGTGGTCGTAAACTGTAGTTTACGGACCGTATTTTGATTTGCGGGTCGTCCACTATGGTCGTATTTAAGCATTCCAAAAACAGAGAGTTTGGTTGGTGGACATGGCAGTTTACGACCTGGTTTACGGTCCATAAACCAGTTTACGGGCCGTATTCTGGGTCGTTTTTAACCATTTCAACACTTAACAGAAACTTGAGATTTTTGACGCAATGAAAGACGATTGCACTATACGGTCCGTAAATCACTTTACGGGCCGTATAGTGCCATATACGACCACTGGGTGAAAATTTTTCTGCAACTTTATTATTTCCAAAAATGCAAAATTAGTCATTCCCGACTCAGTAAAACACCATACACTCAAGTCCTTCATTGTTCTACTCATCACAAAAGTACAGAAAAATTTCTGAGGTGTAACATTCTTCCCCCCTTTTGGAACATTCGTCCTCGAATGTTCGACACTCGGGGATTCTAGAAAATTTTTGCCAGAGTTCCGTTTGTAATTTGGCACTACCAATTTACCACAACGACCCATAATATCATCGCCTCACAAGGCTATATCACAATATCAGCATATTTATGGCCACACACGACCAAAAACATAAAACTAAAACATTCATACCTCATATCGTTGACGTCTCATCTTGAATCTCTTCTGGGGATTGGAACAAATGGGGGTACATAGATTTCATTTTTTCCTCCTCTTCCCAAGTCATTTCTTCCCGATTATTGTTCCGCCATAGCACTTTGACTGAAGCAACCTTTTTATTCCGAAGCCTTCGCACTTGTCTATCCAAAATAGCAATGGGCACTTCTTCGTATGTCAACTTCTCTGTCACTTGTACATCATCAATCGAAACAATCCTCGTGGGGTCTCCAATACATTTGCGGAGCATCGAAACATGGAATACTGGGTGTACAGATTCGAGCTCTGAAGGCAAGTCCAATTCATAGGCTACTCTACCCACCTTGCGGATGATTCGATAAGGTCCAATGTATCTTGGACTCAATTTCCCCTTTTTGCCGAACCTCATTACTCCCTTCATTGGCGAGACTTTCAAGAATACCCAATCATTAGCTTGAAATTCTAAATCCCGTCGGCGGTTGTCCACATAAGACTTTTGGCGACTTTGAGCTGTTAACAGTCGGTCTCAAATCACTTTAACCTTTTAAACTTCTTGTTGGACCAAGTCGGGGCTTATCAATTGTACTTCTCCGGTTTCAAACCATCCAATTGGAGATCTGCATTTTCTTTCGTATAAGGCTTCATACGGAGCCATTTGGATACTGGAATGATAGCTGTTATTATAGGCAAATTCAATAAGAGGAAAATTCTCATCCCAACTACCACCGAAGTCCAACACACATGCTCGTAGCATATCTTCTAAGGTCTGAATAGTGCGCTCGGCTGGCCCGTTGATCTATGGGTGGAATGCCGTGCTGAGCTTAACTTGAGTACCTAGACCTTCTTGAAAGGAATTCCAGAACTTGGCTGTGAACTGCGCCCCTCTATCCGTGATAATGGCCCAAGGAATACCATGAAGTCGTACAATCTCCTTGAGATACAATTTAGCATAATCCTCCGCTGAATATGTAGTCCTGACGGGGAGAAAATGAGCTGCTTTTGTGAGCCTGTCCACGATCGCCCATATAGAATCATACTTCCCTCGCGTACGGGGTAATCCTACCCAAAAATCCATATTAATTTCTTCCCATTTCCACGTAGGAATTTCCATTGCTTGCAATAAACCTCCTGGCTTTTGATGTTCGGCTTTCACTTGCTGACAATTTCGACATTAGGCTACAAACCCTGCTATGTCTCGCTTCATGCCATCCCACCAATATAGCAACTTAAGGTCGTGGTACATCTTGGTTGCACCTGGATGAATAGAATACCGTGAATAATGTGCTTCCTCTAAAATCTGTTGGCGTAAGCTTGCCACATCCGGTACACATAACCTGCCCCGATATCTAAGGACCCCTTCTATGGAAACTTCGAATGGAGACTTTTCTTTTTCGTGAGCTAGATCTCGATAATGGCTTAGTTGGGAATCCTCATATTGCCGTTCCTTCACCTCTAGATTCAATGATGAAACTGTGGGGTCATTGATGCTAATACTTTCATCTCCTGCATCAGTCGCACGTACGCCGAGACTTGCTAGTTGATGGAGCTCACGAACCATTTCCTACTTTTTCGAAGGAACTCCACATAAACTACCCATCGATCGGCGACTAAGTGCATCTGCCACTACATTCGCCTTCCCTGGATGATATAGAATGTTCACATCGTAATCCTTTAGTAATTCTAACCATCGCCTTTGCCGCAGGTTCAACTCCTTCTGTTTGAAAATATATTGGAGGCTTTTGTGGTCCGTATAGATGTCAACACGTACACCATACAAGTAGTGCCTCCATATTTTTAAGGCATGGATAACCGCGGCCAATTCGAGATCATGAGTCGGATAATTCTGTTCATGCCGTCGCAACTGTCTCGAGGCATATGCAATGACTCTCACAAGCTGCATCAATACACATCCTATTCCCACACCGGAGGCATCACAATATACGACATAGCCATCGGACCCTTCTGGAAGTGTTAGCACTGGCGCTGAGGTCAACGTGTTTTTCAACTCTTGGAAACTACGCTCACAGGCATCATCCCACTAGAATTTAGCCAACTTCTGAGTTAACTTCGTCAATGGGGCTGAAATAGATGAGAAGCCCTCTACAAATCTCCTGTAATATCCTACTAACCCAAGAAAACTACGAACTTTCGTAGGTGTCGTAGGCCTTGGCCAAGTCTTCACAGCTTCTATTTTCTGAGTATCGACTCAGATACCATCATCTGAAATAACATGACCTAGAAATGCCACGGATTTTAGCCAAAACTCGCACTTCGAAAACTTTGCATACAATTCCCGATCTCGAAGAACGCCAAGAACAATTCTTAGATGATCTGCATATACTGACTCTGTGCGATAATATACCAGGATATCGTCGATAAACACTATCACAAAAAGATCCAAGAACGGCCTGAACTCATTATTCATTAAATTCATGAACACCGCCGGGGCGTTTGTCCACCCAAACGACATCACTCGGAACTCGTAATGGCCGTACCTTGTTCTGAAGGCTGTCTTGGGAATGTCTTCTTCTCTGATCCTCACTTGATGATAACCCGATCTTAGGTCTATCCTAGAAAACCACTTAGCACCTTGTAATTGGTCGAACAAGTCGTTGATTCTGGGAAGGGGATATCTGTTCTTCACAGTCACCCTGTTCAACTGTCTATAATCGATACACATTCATAGCGACCCATCTTTCTTTCGCACGAACAAGACCGGTGCTCCCCATGGTGATGAACTGGGTCTAATAAAACCCTTCTCGAGTAAGTCTTTCAGCTGTGCCTTTAGCTCTTTCAACTCTGCTGGAGCCATTCGATAGGGAGGAATAGTAATAGGCTCGGTGTTGGGTACTACATCAATAGCAAAATCGATTTCCCTTTCTGGAGGAAGGCCTGGTAACTCGTCGTGAAACACATCTGGGAATTCATTCACTACCGGGACAGACTGGAAAGTTGGCACTTTCGCTTCCGTGTCATGAACCCGAACTAGATGACAAATATAACCCTTGGCTATCATC
This sequence comes from Lycium barbarum, assembly GCF_019175385.1. NCBI lineage: Eukaryota > Viridiplantae > Streptophyta > Magnoliopsida > Solanales > Solanaceae > Lycium > Lycium barbarum. Next base: position 55,073,673 of record NC_083346.1, read on the forward strand.
TTTCTCGCCTTAAGGTAGGAAATAAACCTACCCTTTGGGGAAACTGTATTACCCTTCCACTCGAGTATGGGCTCTCCCGGAAATTTGAATCGAACTACCTTTGTCCGGCAACAAACATTAGCATAGCATGACGCCAACAAGTCCATACCCATAATTACGTCAAAATCTATCATCTCAAGTTCAATAAAATCAGCCTTTGTCTGACGATCACGTATAATGACTACACAGTTCTTATATACTTGCCTCGCTATTACAGGATCACCAACCGGAGTGAATACTTCGAAAGGTTTAATTGGTTCGGGTCTCACCCCAACACAATCAGCGATATACAGAGTAATATATTAGAAGGTAGAACCTGGATCAATCAGTCCATATATGTCACGGTACCTGTGACAACAACTGGGGAAGACTCGAGATCCTGTCATCCAGCTAAAGCATACACACGGGGCTGAACAACACCTGAAGTAGATGCTCCCCCTCTACCTCTGCCTCTACCTGTTGTAGTCTGAGGAGTCTGTGCTGTCAGGCGTGCTGAAGAAGAACTCGCTACTGAACCTGTAGGCTGAGTCCCAGCTCTATCTCTCGCTGAGGGGCAATCTCTCATCATGTGACCAACTTGCCCGCAAGTATAACAAGCATCCGAACCCTGACGACACCGTCCGGAATGTAATTTGCCACACTGGCTACACCGCGGTACTGGAGGTCTCCTCTGACTAAAATCTCCCTGATACTGAGAACTTGGGGCCCTCGAACTCTGACCCTGCCCTGACTGAAAAGAGCGATCGAACCTCCTGTCTGAGAATTTGGGAGGCGCACTAGTCGCGGACTAACCTGAGGGCCTGGGATGTGTCTGTCTCGGTCCCTCTCTATACTCACTGCTCTCTCCCGTAGATCTAGCCCTCTTACCTTGTATTCTGTCACCATCACGATCACTTATTTGCTGTCGTTGTCGTTCCTCGAGATTCTGAGCATGGGCCTGTATCCGGGAAATATCCATCCCGTCTTGCAAGGAGGCCGTCAAACAATCTCTGTACAAATGTGGCCCCAGACCACTCATAAATCTATAGATTCTGTCTCCCATGTCGGCCACCATAGTCGGAGCATATCGGGCCAATGAGTTGAATTGCATGCTATACTCTCGGGCACTCATACCCCTTTCCTTTAAATTCAGGAACTTGTCTGCTCTAGCTCGGCGGACTTCGGGTGGCAAGTAGTGGCGAATAAAGGCATCTACAAACTCTTGCGACACGGGAGGTGGAACATTTTCTCCTCTTGTTATCACCCAATTCTTATACCATAACACCGCCACATCGCGGAGTCTATAAGAAGCCAACTGCACGGATTCGGTCTCGGAGGCATGGATAATCTCTAAAGTCCTCAACATCTCATCAATAAAATTTTGCGGATCTTCATCTGGTTTTGACCCAAAGAATTCCGGAGGATTTAAGGCCATAAAGTCACGGGCTCTCGTACTAGATGAACGATCCCTTGGACCCGCATCCTATCGTTGTGCCTGAGCGGCAACCAATTGTGTCAATAAATGGATGGCCTCAGACACTTGTTCACCCGAAGCACCCGGTGGAGGAATCGGAGCTGAGGCTCCTCCCTGCTCTTCTCATTGGGCGCGGCCTCACATTGCGATTCGCTTTCCTCTACATTTGCCGGAGGCTCTCTTTCCGCCTGCCTCTTTGTCGTAGCTTTGCCCTTCTGGGCAGCTGTAGCTTTTCCTTTTGGTGGCATTTTCTGAAACCATAACGCACTTTTAGGAATAACATAATCCTAAGCATGGCTCTATCGCACGATTTCATGAGAAGAAGGATGGTCATTTTCCTAAATGCCCTGTAGCCTCTTGTTTATTAGCGTGGCGCGCAACACACTATAAACAAGACTCTACTAGACACGGCTCGTTGACACATCCTAGGACGAACTGCTCTGATACCACTTCTGTCACGACCCAACTAGGGGCCGCGACGGGTACCCGGAGCTAGTTACCGAGCACCGATCACTCTACTACTTATCTTGCTCATTTAATATTCTTTTATCAATTTACATACCAGTTGTAGGAAAATCATAATTAAACAAACATAAATACTTTATATACAATTGTCTTTCGGCTATCAAAATAATATACACGCATATGAAAACGTCTTGTGAGACCATCTAACCCACACTGCGTATCTACGAGCCTCTACTAACATACTGTATATACATAGACGGAACAAGACTCCGTCGTGCCCAAAATATGCATATATATATACCAAAAGGTTAATCCTAAGCACCTCCGGACGATGGAGTGCTTTCAACCAGCTGACTGCTACTAAGGATCTGGGCCAAGCTCTTCTCTCTGTCTACCTGTGGGCATGAACACAGCGTCCGAAGAAAGGACGTCAGTACGAATGTTGTACTGAGTATGATAAGCATAAACAATGAAAGAAAACATCAACAATATAGTGATAACATCAACATGAAATATCTGGATCTGTCTGATAATCATAAAGGAAATCATGCGTGCCATCTTACTCATACTCATCCTCATAACATATATGTATCATATGCAAGCTGCCCGTCCATGTCGGAACGGTGTGATAATCAATAATATTAGCCCGGGTCCAGGCCTCCCGCGTCCGGGGTACCATCTTATGCCGCCCACTAGTGGTGTCTGCCCATGCCCGAAGATCATGGTGTATCCGTATAGCTGCCCGCCTTGGGGGTGACTGCCCGGCCAACTAGCCACGGTGTGAAATGCTCATGTCATGCTTATCATAAAATGCTCATAATAATAATATACTCATCATAAAATACTTATCTCATTGTAATACATGCATAAGGCTCAAGATTAACTTTACTCTATCGGGGTGACGTAAGGTCGTGATCCCCCGATTCCATTATGGAACAACTATTGATACTCTGTCTCACCTTGAAGGAACTAGTACATAAGGTGAGTGTAAGCGATAATTAACATCATCATTATACTAGAATCATCATATCGTATTCCTCATCTTATATAGACATTAAGGAGTTAAACTCTTAGCCTTTCGGACTATAAGAACTCATGAATAGAATAGGAATTTCGTGCTACAAGATTCATGCCATCAGAAAGAAGGGACTAGCCTCATATACCTTGGTCGTTTAGCTAAGATATCGCTCACTCGTTCTCCTTCAATATCACGTCGTTACCTTCATAAAGAATTCATATCAACATTAGCATACTAACTACAAGAACGCGTCGCTAATTCTAAGAGAAGTCGGACAGCGCTTCTCTTGTTTATACTATTTTTCCCAGGTTTTATATTAACTCCCAACATTCATAGCATTACTCACAATATCGAAATCAACAATCGTCGTTTACGTATATTTAGCAAAATCCACCATTTTCCTCCAATTTCCCTCATAATTAGCCTTATGACTCGTCCTTGCATTTTCATGCGTTTAACGCTTGTTTCATGATATAAACATCATTTATAACGTATTTTTACTCACAACACTCCAATATTCGTAGTTCAATTCCACTATCATTCGTTCATGTCACTATTCACTTAAGAATGACCCATTTCTATGTTCTTCTACATTTCAAGTGTCTAAGCCTTTCAATGCCTTGAACAACATGAATATATCATGGAACTTACCTTGGATGTTGGTTGAACAAGTCTTGAGTTGCAATACTTCACTTTGGACAAAACCCTAGTTTCACCTTCTTGGGGATTACTTGACTTAGATGATCCCTTGATGTGTTCTTGCACTTGATTTCATAGATTTTGTGTTGTTGATCTTTAGCTTTCCCTTGATTTTATTGGATTCTTATGGAGGAAGTATTTGGAGAGTTCTAGAGTGTTCTTGAGTTGTATGAATGAAGAATGAAATAAAATGAGGCCTAAGTTCCTTTTAATAACTCAAAAGCTGATGTTTAATGAATTTTTGTCGGGATGAACAGTGGTCGTAAACTACAGTTTACGGACCGTATTTTGATTTACGGGTCGTCCACTGTGGTCGTATTTAAGCATTCCAAAAACAGAGAGTTTGGCTGGTGGACATGGCACTTTACGACCTGGTTTACGGTCCGTAAACCAGTTTACGGGCCGTATTCTGGGTCGTTTTTAACCATTTCAACACTTAACAGAAACTTGAGATTTTTGACACAATGAAAGACGATTGCACTATACGGTCCGTAAATCACTTTACGGGCCATATAGTGCCATATACGACCACTGGGTGAAAAATTTTCTGCAACTTTATTATCTCCAAATATGCAAAATTAGCCATTCCCGACTTAGTAAAACACCATACACTGAATGCCTTCATTGTTCTACTCATCACACAAGTACGAAAAAATTTCCGAAGTGTAACAGATGGCATTCGAGTTGATACTCAGAAAATTGAAGCTGTGAAGACTTGGCCAAGGCCTACGACGCCCACAGAAGTTCATAGTTTTCTGGGTTTGGCAGGTTATTATAGAAGGTTCGTAGAGGGCTTTTCGTCTATTTCAGCCCCATTGACGAAGCTAACCCAGAAGTCAGCTAAATTCCAATGGAATGATGCTTGTGAGCACAACTTCCAAGAGTTGAAAGACAGATTGACCTCAACTTCGGTCTTAACACTTCCCAAAGGGTCAGATGACTATGTAGTATATTGTGACGCTTTCGGTGTCGGATTAGGATGCGTATTGATGCAGCATGGTAGAGTTATTGCATATGCTTCGAGACAATTACGAAAACATGAAAGGAATTATGCAACTCATGATCTCGAATTGGCTGCGGTTATTCATGCCTTAAAAATATGGAGGCATTATTTGTATGGTGTGCATGTTGATATCTATACAGATCACAAAAGTCTTCAATACATTTTCTAGCAAAAGGATTTGAACCTGCGGCAGAGGCGGTGGTTAGAATTGCTAAAGGATTATGATGTCAACATTCTGTACCATCCTGGAAAAGCGAATGTAGTAGCCGATGTGCTTAGCTGCCGGTCAATGGGCAGTTTATGTGAAGTCCCTCTGAAAAAGAAAGAGATAGTTCATGAGCTCCACCAATTAGCTACTCTTTGAGTAAGTGTAATCGATTCGGGTAATGTGGGGATTAGTATTAATGATCCCACAATTTCGTCCTTGGATATGGAAGTGAAAGAACGACAATATGAAAATCCTCAATTGTATCGTTACAAAGACACATCTCATGAAAACTTGATTTGAAGTTTCTATGGATGGAATTCTTAGATACCGAGGCAGGCTATGTGTGCCGAATGTAGTAGAATTGCACCGACGAATTCTAGAAGAAGCACATTGTTCTCGGTTTTCTATTCACCCAGGTGCAACGAAGATGTATCGTGATCTCAAGATGATGTATTGGTGGGATGGCATGAAGAGAGACATAGCCGAATTTGTAGCGCAGTGCCCAAATTGTCAACAAGTGAAAGTTGAACATTAGAAGCCAAGAGGCTTATTGAAAGCAATAGAAATCCCTACTTGGAAATGGGAAGTAATCAACATGGATTTTATTGTGGGGTTACCTCGTTCTCGAGGCAGGTATGATTCTATATGGGTGATTGTGGATAGATTGACGAAAGCAGCCCATTTTCTCCCAGTCAAGACTACATACTCAACAAAAGATTATGCGAGGTTGTATCTCAAAGAAATTGTGCGACTTCATGGTATTCCGTTATCTATTATCACCGACAGAGGGGCACAGTTTACAGCCAAGTTTTGGAAGTCCTTCCAAGAAGGTCTAGGCACTCAAGTGAAGCTTAGCACAACATTTCATCCGCAGACTGATGGACAAGCCGAGCGAACTATTCAGACCTTGGAAGATATGCTACGAGCATGTGTGCTGGATTTCGGTGGAAGTTGGGATGATCATTTTCCGCTAATCGAATTCGCATACAACAATAACTGTCATTCCAGTATTCAAATGGCTCCATATGAAGATTTATATGGAAGGAAATGTAGATCGCCAATCGGATGGTTCAAAATAGGGGAAACACAACCAGTAGGGCCTGAACTGATTCAGCAAGTGGTGGAAAAAGTTAAGGTGATCCGAGATCGATTGCTAACAGCCCAAAGTCGCCAAAAGTCTTATGCAGACGATCGCCAACGAGACTTGGAATTCCAGGTTGACGATTGGGTATTTTTTAAAGTATCACCCATGAAAGGGGTGATGCGATTTGGTAAAAGAGGGAAGTTAAGTCCTAGATATATCAGACCCTATAAAATTATCCACAAGGTGGGTCATGTCACCTATGAATTGGACTTGCCTTCGGAGCTTGAATAAATCCATCCAGTCTGCCATGTTTCGATGCTCCGCAAGTGTGTTGGAGACCCCATTAAGATTGTCCCAATAGATGATGTGTAAGTGACAGAAAATCTAAACTATGAAGAAGTGCCTATTGTTATTCTAGACAGGCAAGTACGGAGACTCCGAACTAAAGATATAGCTTCAGTTAAAGTCTTGTGGCGAAACAATAACCGGGAAGAAATGACTTGGGAAGCGGAAGAGAGTATGAAGTCCAAGTACCCACATTTATCCCAACCCCAGAAGAGACTCAAGATGGAACGCCAACAATATATGGTAAGTATGCAATAAATAAAGTGTAATAATTAGAGTATCTGAACACCCCTACTTTCGGGAGCTTTTGTAAGTCTTTCTTAGAGTTTTCTTGTATTGTGGCCCTGTGAGGCAATGATATTATGGGTTGTTGTGACAGGATGGTAGTGCCGTATTACAGGGGAAGCTCTGGGGAAATCTTAGTAGAATCCTGAATGTTAAACATTCGAGGACGAATGTTCCAAAACGGGGAAAGAGTGTTACACCTCAGAAATTTCCCCGTGAACGTACAATGAATAGACTAACAAAAAATACAAGTATATGGTGTTTTAATCAGAAGGGAATGGCGTTTGACGACCCTCAGTAAGATTTCAAAGGCAATGGGAATAAGAGATAAGGTTATGCTCCACAATGACTAAGTATAGGTTCTGAAGACGTGAAAGTTGCAGATTTGCACTTTGGCCCAGTCGGTAGTAAAATCAAATACGGAGCGTAAAGTAGTATACAGCCCGTAAACCACCATGTCGTATTCCAACTTACATAACTTCAACTTTCTGCCAAATGTTCAAATGGTTAAATATGACTTGGAATACGGGCCGTAAATTGGAATACGACCCGTAAACTGCGATCGTAAATCACCATGATCCGTAGCATACCTTTCTCGTTTTGTTATGCTTAATTACCACTGCAAAATACAGCCCGTAAACTGGAATACGGACCGTAAACTGGGTTTACGACCACAGTGCACTTCGAGTACTGTTTATTCCGGATCAGATTTTAAGTCATTAAAAAGAGACCCAAGCTCATTAAATTCATTTCATTCCCACGATACTTCTCTCTAGAAACCTCTAGAATACTCTCCACTCTTCAATTACAAGAAAATCAAAGGAAATCCATGATCAATAACACCAAATCTAAAAGATAAAGTGTATGGACCCTAGCCAAAGTTCATCTCTCTCAAGGAAACCAAAAAGAAGTGAAGTAGGGTTTTGATGCTAGAGGAGTAATTCCATTCAAGGCTTGTTCAACCATCATCTAAGGTAAGTTTCATGACTAAACCATGTCCTTTGAGGTATTGGAAGGATAAGATACTTGAAATGTAAAAAGACATAGGAAATGGGTCATTCATGACTGAATAGTGTTATGGTTGGATGGTAGTTGGGTTGAATTATGAATGGTTGAGTGTTGTGATTATGAATACGTTATAAATGACATTTAGGCCATGAAATAAGTATTATATATGAGGAAAAACGATAGTAAGCTATAACCATAAATGTGGAGAAATTGAAGAGAAATGGTAAATTGTGGTCAATGTATATAAATGATGATTGTTGATTGCAATATTGTGAATGTTGTTATGAGCGTGTGGGAGTTGATATAGAATATGGGAAAAGTAGTATAAACAAAGGAAGTGTTGTCCAATTTTCCCTAGAATAAGTAACGCGTTCTTATAGTCGAATTAACTAACGATAGTGCGAATTCTCTCTTGAAGGTAGAAACGTGATATTGAAGGAGAACAAGCGAACGATAGCTTAGTTAAACGTCAAAGGTATGTGAGGCTAGTCCTTTCTTTCTAATGGCATGAATCTCCTAACATGATTTTCCTTCCTCTTCATGAGTCCCTATATTCCAGAAAGCTGAGAGCATATGTCTATGAATAGCTATATAAGATAAGAGACATGATATGATGATTTCATAATGTCAATGATGTTATTTATTGCTTACACTCACCTTATGTGCTAATTCCTTCAAGGTATGACAGAATGTCAATAATTTCTCCATAATGAAATCGGGGGATCACGACCTTACGTCACCCCGATAAAGTAAAGTTGTTCTTAAGCCTTATGCGTGTATTATGATAAGTATGTTACGATAATCATATTATGATGAGCATGTATGATGATGATATAACACCGCGCCTATTTGGCCGGGCAGCTATACGATACACCATGGCCAAATGACATGGGCAGACACCACTAGTGGGCGGCATGAGATGGTACCCCGGATGCGGGAGGCCTGGACGCAGGCTAATGTTATGATTATCACACCGATCCGATACAGACGGGCAGCTTATACAGTATCACACCGTACCTATATGGACGTGCAGTTTATATTTATACATTATGCATATATGATATGATGGTGAGTATGAGTAAGACAATATGCATTATTCCTTTTATATTTGACAGTCAGATACAGATGTTTCATACTGACATTCCCTTTATATCATTGTCTTATTTCTTTGTTTATGCCTCTCATACTCAGTACAATATTCGTACTGACGTCCGTTTTCTTTGGACGCTATGTTCATGCCCACAGGTAGACAGGGAGGAGAGCTCGACCCAAACCCGTACTAGCTGTCAGCCGATTGAGAGCACTCCTTTGTTCGGAGGTGCTTATGATGATTCTTTTGTGTATAGTCATGTATATGTATTTTTGGGCATGACGGGGTCTTGTCCCGTCCTTATGTTTAGCACTCCAGTAGAGGCTCGTAGATGCGCAGTGTGGGTTAGATGGTCTCACGAGATTGCTATTGTACATATATATATATATATATATATATATATATTATTTTGATAGCCTAACGGCCTGTGTATATAAAAGTATTTTATGTTCTCAAATGAAAGACGACTTTTCCTACGATTTGATTATAAATTGATAAAAAAGCATTAAATGAGCATGATGAGAGACAGAACAAGCTGTGCTCGGTGGCTAGCCCCGGGTACCCGTCGTGGCCTCTAGTTGGGTCGTGACACTAAGTTATCGATTATCTAATGTGGGTAGCATGGTCTCACGATGTCCTTATTGTATGTATATCATTTTGATAGCCTAAGGGCTTATGTATATAAAGGTAAATATGTTTCAAAGTGAAAATGGTTTTCCTATGATTATAAGCATGAGAATAATGAATGAACGCAATGAGTAATAGAATTACTGTTGCTCGGTGGTTAGCTCAGAGTACCCGTCACGGCCCCGAGTCTGGTTGTGACAAATGTTGTATCAGAGCAGTTTAGTCCTAGGAAGTGTCTACGAGCCGTGTCTAGTAGAGTCTTGTTTATGGTGTGTTGCGCGCCACACTTATAAACAAAAGGCTATAGGGCATTTACGAAGAATGACCATTCTTCTTCTTACGAAATCGTACGATAGAGCTGTGTTGTATGATTTTCTCCTCCCTAATTGTGCGTTGTGATTTCAGAGATGTCGGTAAAGAGAAAAGCTACAGCCGCCCAGAAGGTCAAGACTACGACAGAAAGGCTGGTAGAAAGGGAGCCGCCGATGAATATGGAAGAGGGTGAATCACATAATGAGGCCCCATCTAATACTTCTCCCACTTCGCCTGTTTTAGAAGAACAAGAGGGGGCTTCGGTTTTAGCTCCTATTCCTACAGTTCCTCCACCGGCTGCTTCAGGTCAACAAATGACTGAAGCTATCCATTTATTGACGCAGTTAGCTGCCGCCCAGGCAGAACGGCAGAGTTCAGGTCCAAGTGGCAGGGCGGTTCGTACTATAGCCCGTGATTTCACGAGTTTGAATCCTCCGGAGTTCTTCGGGTCAAAGCCGGATGAAGAGCCGCAAGGTTTTATTGATGAAATGTTAAGAACCTTAAAGATTATTCATGCTTCCAAAACTGAATCTGTGGAGTTAGCATCTTATATACTCCGAGATGTGGCGGTCTTGTGGTATAATAATTGGATATCCTCAAGAAAAGAGAATGCACCTCCTCTAGTTTGGCAAGAGTTTGTAGATGCCTTCATTCTCCACTACTTGCCACCCGAGGTCCGTCGAGCTAGGGCGGATAGATTCTTAAATCTGAGGCAAGAAAGTATGAGTGCCTGGGAATATAGCCTTCAGTTTAATTCATTGGCTAGATATGCTCCGACCACGGTGGCCGACATGGGAGATAGAGTGAACAGATTTGTGAGTGGCCAAGGGCCGTATTTGTTTAAGGATTGTCTAACGGCTTCATTGCAAGATGGGATGGATATTTCCTGCATTCGGGCCCATGCCCAGAACTTAGAAGAGCAGCAACATCCACAAAGGGGTGAACGTAATATTGATAGAGGGCAAAGCAAGAAGGCCAGATCTATGGGTGCCGGTAGCGACTATAGAGGGGGATCGAGGTAATTATATTCTAGACACTCAGGCCAGTCGGCGACTAGTGCACCTGCTCAGTTTGCAGGAAGGAGATTTGACCGCTCTACTCATCCACAACAGGGTCAGAGTTCGAGAGCCGCAGGTTCTCAATTTGGGGGTGATTATAGTCAGAGGAGACCGCCAGTACAGCGATGTAGTCAGTCCAGTAAGTTGCATTCTGGTCAGTGTCACTGTGGTTCAGATTGTTGCTATGCCTGTGGCCAGGTTGGACATATGATGTGAGATTACCCATCGATGAGTGGTAGAGTCGGGGTTCCGCCCACAGGATCGGCGGCTGGTTCTTCTTCTGTGCGCCCGACAGGGCAGACTCCCTTGATTCCAGCAGGTCGAGGTAGAGGCAGAGGGGGAGCGTCCAGTTCAGGTAGTATCCAGCCCCGTATCTATGCTTTACCCAGACGACAGGATCTTGAGTCCTCCCCGGATATGGTTACAGGTACACTATCTGTATTTTCTTATGATATGTATGCATTGATAGATCCGGGTTCTACGTTATCTTATATCACTCCGTATATTGCTGGTCGTATTGGGGTGAAACCCGAGCCAATTAAACCTTTCGAGGTATCTACTCCGGTTGGTGATCCCGTGATAGATAGACAAGCGTATAAAAATTGTGTAATTGTGATATGTGACCGCAAGACTAAAGTTTATTTAGTTGAGCTCGAAATGCTAGATTTCGATGTGATTGTAGGTATGGATTGGTTAGCTTCATGTTATGATAATGTTGATTGCCGAATGAAAGTAGTTTGATTTTAATTTTCGGGAGAGCCCGTGCTTGAATGGAAGGTTAATATAGCATCTCCAAGAGGTAGGTTCATTTCCTACCTTAAAGAGAGGAAGATGATAGCTAAAGGCTATATTTATCACCTAGTTCGAGTTCGTGACACCGAAGTAAAGCCGCCGACTTTTCAATTTGTCCCGATAGTGAACGAATTTCCGGGTATATTTTTAGATGAACTTCCAGGCCTTCCTCCGGAAAGAGAGATTGATTTTTCTATTGATGTGTTACAAGACACCCAACCTATCTCTATTCCCCCCTACCGAATGGCTCCTGCAGAACTGAAAGAGCTAAAGGTACAATTGAAAGATTTTCTTGAAAAAGAATTTTAGGCCTAGTTCATCACCGTGGGGAGAACCAGTCCTATTTGTGCGAAATAAAGATGGTTACCTATGGATGTACATTGATTACAGACAGTTAAATAAGGTGACGATAAAGAATAAATACCCTCTTCCGAGAAGTGATGATTTGTTTGATCAATTACAGGGTGCCAAGTGGTTTTCCAAAATAGATCTAAGGTCAGGTTATCATCAAGTGAGAGTTAAAGAAGAAGATATTCCCAAAACAGCTTTCCGAACGAGATATGGCCATTATGAATTTCGGGTGATGTCATGTGGGTTAACTAATGCTCCGGCAGTTTTTATGAATTTGATGAATAATGTATTTAGGCCTATTTTGGACCTATTCGTGATAGTGTTCATTGTTTATATTCTGGTATACTCTAAGACAGAGTCTGAACATGCAGACCATCTACGTATAGTCCTTGGAATTCTTTGGACTCGAGAATTGTATGCAAAGTTTCGAAGTGCAAGTTTTGGATGAATTCTGTGACATTTTTGGCCATGTTATTTCAGATGATGGCATTCGAGCGGATACTCAGAAGATTGAAGCTGTGAAAACTTGGCCAAGGCCTACAACGCCCACGGAAGTACGTAGTTTTCTGGATTGGCAGGTTACTATAGGAGATTCGTGGAAGGGTTTTCATCTATTTCGGCCCCATTGACGAAGAAGTCAGCTAAATTTCAGTGGAATGATGCCTGTGAATGCAGTTTTGAGGAATTGAAAGATAGATTAACCTCAGCTCCAGTCTTGACACTCCCAGAAGGGCCAGACGGTTATGTTGTTTATTGTGATGCTTCTGGTGCTGGGTTATGGTTTGTATTAATGCAGCACGGTAAGGTCATTGCTTATGCTTCGAGGCAGTTACGGAAACATGAAAAGAACTACCCAACTCATGATCTTGAATTGACTGTAGTTATTCATGCACTAAAGATGTGGAGACATTACTTGTATGGTGTTCACGTTGATATTTACACAGATCACAAGAGTCTTCAATATAGTTTCAAGCAGAAGGAGTTAAACCTGCGGCAGAGGCGATGGTTGGAATTATTGAAAGATTATGATGTGAGTATTTTATACCACCTCGAAAAGGCAAATGTAGTAGTTGATGCACTTAGCCAGAGATCAATGGGTAGCCTATGTGAACTCCTCCAGCTAGCTAGTCTTGGGATTCGCCTAATTGATTCAGGCAGTACAGGAATTGATATCAATAATCCCACTGTTTTATCCTTGGACATAAAGGTGAAAGAGCGTCTATATGAAGATCCTCAGCTGAGCCACTATAGAGACACATTTCATGAAAAAGTGAAGTCTCCATTTGAAACTTCTATAGATGGAGTTCGTAGATACCGAGGCAGGCTATGTGTTCCGAATGTTGCAGAATTACGCCGTCGAATTCTAGAAGAAGCTCATTATTCTCGGTATTCTGTTCACCCAGGTGCAACAAAGATGTATCATGATCTTAAGTTAATGTATTGGTGGGATGGAATGAAGAAAGACATAGCAAAATTTGTAGCTCAATGTCCAAATTGTCAGCAAGTGACAATTGAGCATTAAAAGCCAGGAGGATTATTGCTAGTAATGGAGGTTCCAGCTTGGAAGTGGGAAGCGATCAACATGGATTTTATCATGGGGTTACCTCGTTCCCGAAGTAAACATGACTCCACTTTCTTTCAGTCAAAACTACATATTTAGCAGATGATTATGCAAGGTTATATCTCAAGGAGATTGTGCAACTTCATGGTGCCCCGGTGTCCATTATTACTGACAGAGGAGCATAATTTACAGCTAAGTTCTGGAAATCTTTCCAAGAAGGTTTGGGTACTCAAGTAAATCTTAGCACAACATTTCATCCGCAAACTGATGGACAAGCCGAATGTACCATTCAGACCTTGGAAGATATGCTAAGAGCATGTGTTCTAGATTTCGGTGGTAGTTGGGATGACCACTTACCTGTTATTGAGTTTGCATACAACAATAGCTACCATTCCAGTATCCAAATGGCTCTGTATGAAGCTTTATATGAAAGGAAGTATAGATCCCCAATTGGGTCGTTTGAAGTAGGAGAGGTACAACTAATAGGCCCTGAGTTGATTCAACAAGTAGTGAAAAAGGTCAAGGTTATTCGAGATCGATTAGTGACAGCCCAAAGTCGCCAGAAATCTTATGCGGACAACAGGCGGTGAAACTTAGAATTTCAAGTTGACGATTGTTCTTAAAGGTTTTTCCAATGAAAGCAGTGATGAGATTTGGCAAGAAAGGGAAGTTGAGTCCTCCATATATAGGACCTTATAATATTTTCCGCAAGGTGGGTCAAGTAGCTTACGAATTGGACTTACTTTAGAGTTGGAATTGGTCCATCTGGTTTTCCATGTCTCAATGCTCCGTAAATGTGTTGGAGATCCTACTAGGATCGTACCAGTAGATGATGTTCAAGTGACAGAAAAGTTTACTTATGAGGAGGTACCCATTGCCATATTAGACAGGCAAGTACGGAGGCTTAGAAACAAAAAAGTGGCCTCAGTTAAGGTTTTATGGAGAAACAATAACCGAGAAGAGATGACATGGGAAGCGGAAGAAACTATGAAGTCCAAGTACCCGCACTTGTTCCAACCCCTGGAAAAGATCCAAGATGAAATGTCAAGATTATGAGGTATGTATATTTTCTTTTTATGCTTTTAGGTCGTGTGTGGCCAAATTTTGTTGCTATTGTGTTGTAGCCCTTTGAGGCATGTTTATTGTGGGCTATTATGATAGGGGATAGTGCCATGTTACCGGGGAAACTCTTTCGAAAATTCTATAGAATTCCCGAGAACATAACATTCGAGGACGATTGTTTTTAAAGGGGGGAAGGATTTTACACCTCGAAAAATTCCATGTTGTTGCCTAGTAAATGGACCAACGTAGTGCGAGAAGTATACGATGTTCCTACAAGTAAGAAAGGTTATTTAACGATTCTAAATAGGATTCCAAAGATGATGGAAGTAAGAGGAGAAAGTTCCTTAAGGAAGGCAACACATATGTTGTGTTTTGGAAAGGTCCCGTAAAGTACCGAGCTGATGTTGACCTAATGATGTCCTAAGAAAGAGTTATAACGATCCTTAGATAGGTAATGAAGTTTTAAACAAGAGTCAAGAGGGTTCCATAAGGATTGGAGATCAAACGAACGATGAAAATCATCGCAGGGAAATGGGGTTATTCGACCGACTTATACAGTCCGTATAACATTATACAGTCCGTATAAGGGTCCGTATAACACCTAACAGAGATGGTGTTTTTCCTGATGGTGAACCACGACCACTTATACGGGCCGTACAATGTTATACGGACCATATAAGTGTCCGTGGAAGTCCCGACGGGCTGAATAAGTTCCAAGTATAAGTACATGTTCCCACTTCACTAATTTCATTTCCATACTTCTCCATATCTCTCTTAAAGCTTCTAGAGGGTTCTATACATTTCATCTTCAAGAATACAAGGGGAATCAAAGATCAACATCATAAATCCAAGTGAATCAAGTGCGAGAAACTCACTAGGGTTCATCTAAGTCAAGAATTCTCTTGGAAGCGGAAGCTAGGGTTTTCTTCAAGTGAAGTGTTTCCACTCCAAGCTCATTCCTACTCAATCAAAGGTAAGTTTTATGATCATTCCATGTTGTTTAAAGTATTGAGAGGTTGAAAGACTTGGATTGTAGAAGGAGATAGAAAATGGGTCACGAATGTCAGAATAGTGGCATTTTTGAGTTGTAGTTTGGAATGAGTCATGATTCTTGATATGTCGTGATGATAATTATGTTATAAATGATATTAATAACATAGGATAAACTTTATATTGTGTGTAATTGCAATAGGGTACTATGACCATGGTTATGGATGAATTGAAGTGAAATTTGGGAAATGTGGATAATATAGGTGTATGAAGGTTGTTACTTATGATTTTGTGAATGTTATTATAGACGTTTGGAAGTTGATATATGATACGGTTAAAGTTGTATAAACAAAGGAAATGCTGCCCAATTTTCTCTAGCTTTAGTCAAGTATGCTAAGCTATCGATTATCTAATGTTGATACGAACTCTCTTGAAGGTAGAAACGTCAGCATTGAAGGAGAACGTTCAAGCGATAGTGTAGCTAGACGAAAAGGTATGTAAGGCTAGTCCCTTCTTTCTAAGGCATGAATCTTATGACATGATCTTCCCTTATTCTCCATGACCCTCCTATACTCTAGAAACTATGAGTCCATGTTCATGAAGAATTTCATATGAGATAAGGTAAGAGATACTTCACGAGTATGATAATGATATGATGTTTCTAAAAACCTAATGATCCTATTTATGATTATGTGATGTTGTTCATTGTGCTACACTCACCTTATATGTTAATTCCTTCAAGGTGAGGCAGAATGCTTATTAAACTCCACAATGGAATCAGGGATTCACGACCTTACGTCACCCCAAAAGATTTACAGTTTGTATTGAGCCTTTATGCATGATTCATGATTATATTACACCGCGCCTATATGGTCGGGCAGACACCGCAAAGGCGGGCGGTATATACACCATGTCTAGATGGCATGGGCAGATACCACTAGTGGGCGACATGAGATGGTTACCTCGGATGCGGGAGGCCTGAACGCGGGCTAATGATGATCACACCGTACCTATGTGGTTGGGCAGCTTATCGGATGCGGGAGGCCTGAACGCGGGCTAATGATGATCACACCGTACCTATGTGGTTGGGCAGCTTATATATATATATATATATATATATATATATATATATATATATATATATATATATATGCATACATGATATGATGATGTTTATGAAGTAAGTCAGCATGCATTATTTCTATCATGATTGACAGTCAGTTACAGGTTGTTCTTCACTTGATGTCTCCTTCTTTCATTGATGTATCAGTATTGTTTATGCCTTACATACTTAGTACAATCCTCGTACTGACGTCTTTTTCTTTGAACGTTGTGTTCATGCCCACAGGTAGACAGGGAGGTGACCCAGATTCGTAGTGGCTATCAGCAGACTTTGAGAGCACTTTATTGTTCCGGAGGTGCCATTGATTTATTATTTTGTGTATATATATGTTTTGGGCACCACGGGGTCCTGCCCCATTCATATGTCTAGTACTCTAGTAGAGCCTCGTAGATACGTATGTGTGGGTATCATGGTCTCACAATGTCCTTATTGTATGTATATCATTTTGATAGCCGAAGGGCTTATGTATATAAAGGTAAATATGTTTCAAAGTGAAAATGGTTTTCCTATGATTATAAGCATGAGAATAATGAATGAATGCAGGGTCGGTACGATGAGTAATAGAATGAGTGGTGCTCGGTGGTTAGCTCCGAGTACCCGTCATGGCCCCTAGTCGAGTCGTGATAGTGGTTATTAGAGGAAATTTAATGGTATAAGAATCTTGATGGTATAATCAGCAGTAGATAGATGTATTACTTGATTTAGTTACTTATCATGTTTATTTGTGAATTCTTTTATTGATATGTGTTTCTAACCATTGTCGACCTAGGATACTTACTCAGTACGTGTTGATTATACTGATACTACTCTTGCTACACCCTTTTTGGGTATAGAGTGTTTCAGGTGATTGATTGAGAAAAGTCTGGAAGATGCGCGGTTCCTATCTTGAAGGCCTCATCTAACTTCATTTCGGGATTGGAGGTCCCTGGGTCTTAGAGTTATGTTGTAATCTGGATCACTTAGTCGCTCTTGTACTAGTCTAGACCAGGTCATGGGAAGTCGGAAGAGTCTGTAATTATCTAGGTATTGTAATCGTTTTTTGTTATGTCCCGTGCTTTCGTATAATTGGAAATCGAGAAATAAACAAGACTTGTGTGTTATAAGGAAATATTTTTGATTTTGGGTGAATATGACTATGTTGGTTGTGGAATCATTAATGTTAAGACATCGGGGAAGGCCGAGGGTAAATTTGGAATTTCGGAAATTAGTTTCGGGAATTACAAAACGAGACTTTTATGAATTGGGCCAAGAATTGGACAACATAAAATTGAGGCCCAAAGTGTGAAGTGGCCGGCCAAGTTGAGGTCCAAGCCCATTCTTTGCAAGTCATGTGCTATGCACATGACTTTAAGTGGATATATATCAAAGCATACTTTGGAGATTATCAAGAAATCATTCAAAAAAAAAAAAAATGGAGAACACTCCATTGGAGCTCTCGGCCGAACAAGGAAAAAGGAAAAAAAAATTCCATAGCCTTTGTTATTAATCCAAAAATCTTAGTTTCTACATAGTTGTGAAGTGCTCAAGACCCTCTTCAACGGGGTATAATTAGTTTGGCACAAGAACTACGTTTGCGACAAATCGGGGTTTCAAGAAAAGGTGAGAATTCTTACACTTTTGTGTTATAGAATTGATATGAATGTGTTAAGGATTGAGAATAGACGAGAATCCCGTAAGTTTGATGTGTGAATGAAGCCGTGGGTGTGTGTATATTTTGCAAGGTGGCCGTGTGCCCTTAGGAAGGGGAAATAAATGTGAATTGATCTTGTTTAGTTTGTTTAATGCGTCGTTGTGACCTATATGTCGTAAGTGAATGATTAATGAATTGAAATGGCGTTGGAAAATGATTTCGGAACGTTATCGGAAAGTATATACCTTTGGTATATTTGTGTATATCATTGTATATCTTTGATGCTAAAGACTTTAAATGTGACATATAGTTGATGTTAATGAATTCGGAATGAAACGACGCAAGTTCGAATGTTCGTCGTGACTTTTGATGTTTTGAATGAAATATGGAAAATAATGAATTTCGGGAACTTTCGTATATGGTTTGGAATGTATTTGGGATGTGATTGAATAATCTTGAATGAGTAAATGAATATAGTGATGTGGATATAGATTTGGAGTTTTGGAAGTTTAAATGAAAAGTTGCCAACTTAGGTAATAAGGTAGAACTTTGAAGCTAGAGTGGTTTGATTATGATTTGTGTTGTTTGTTGATGTGTGGGCTGTTGTTGTTGATGTATTTTGAGCCGAGCTAAGTCTCGGGGGTGTTAGATTTATAGGGGAAATGCTGCCGAAATTTCGGTAGACAAAAATGAAGTTAATGGCATTTTTAAGCCTAAGAATCTCAATTGGTAACTTTGACCATTTGCAGATTTCAGACGAAACGGGACTTGACTTTTGGAAGAGCATAAGACGTCTGTAAGGTATGTAAAGCTTCCCACTTCTTCGTTTGGCATGTCTTAGTATGCTAGGTGAATATTGGAACCTCCGGAGCATTTCTGCTCCTCGAAACCCGATCCACAGAAAAGTTACTATTCATTCAATTCAATTGAAGCCTAAGGGCTCTATTTTGGCTAGAATGCCACCAATCGTCCGAAACCTATCGAAATGTGGTCGGGTAACTTAGAAATGAATATGTATGAACTTTTGGCCCCTAAATGTTCGTAAATTATGTTCGCCACCTCAATTCGAATCGAGGTGGGCCCGCTAACCCCGAGACGCCCTATTTGTCTTATTGGGCTGTCCTTTTGAGTAAAGTTTGAAATGATACCTTCGATTTTGGAACTTCCTCCTACGGGATGTGTTTTGAATATTACGATACGCTAAGTTACGTTTTGAGCTATACGTACTACTTTGGAAACGTTTTGTGAAATGAAACTTTGTATCGACTAAGTATTCGATTATTTTGTACTATGAAATGACTTATGAGACTACTAAGTTTTGAAAGACTATTTTGAAGTATGATTTGCATTTGTTTGCTCACGACTCCGCTCGTGCCTTATTATGACTTCGTTCACCGGTTCCCGGGCCGGTTATGATTCGTGCGCCTTACAATAATTCGGCCGTATGCTGTGTTACGGTTCCCGAGGCTTCGCCATAGGGCCGGGTTCCGTTTGGAGTTATGCTGTGATATGGCTCGTGATGCGATACACTCACCTATGTTTGTGTTTGTGATCGGGGATGTACGGAGATTTGAAACTTTCTGGTGCTATGCTGTGTGTGGCGCCAGCGTCGGAGTGGCGACCACGTTCTTAAGCGTTTGCATGATTTCGTTTGCATTATGTATACGTATATGACTTTGATACGGATTTTCACATACTGATTTGTACCCCACTTTGTTATCTGATTTGCTTTCAGTTTTGATCCATATTTCTGTACTCCGTGCTTTACATACTCAGTACATATTTCGTACTGACCCCGTTTCTTCGGGGGCTGCGTTTCATGCCCGCAAGTACAGACATTGGTGATCCTCCACCGTAGGCTTCACTTTCTGCTATTTTGGAGTACTCCTTCTGTTCCGGAGTCCACTTTTGGTACAGACTCCTTTTGCTATGTATATGCTCTGTACATTTGACTATTTGGGTACGGCGGGGCCCTGTCTCGCCATATGTCTTTGTTTTGAATTCGTAGAGGCCTGTAGTCATATATGTGGGGCGAGGGTCCTATATATGTTTGTCTGATTTTGTTTTCTGGTCTTAAAGCAGTCCGTTTGTTTTGATGGCCCTAAATGGCCCTTATGCTTATGTTTGTACTCTTTACCGGCGATGTCTATTCCGCCGCCCAGTTTGGATCTGATATGCCATTTTGATTTGTGCGACCGCTTAAGACATATTTTGATATAAATTATGTTTGACACGATTTTTGTAAAATTCTGAATTAAGTTTGGATTTGGAAATGAATAGGCGATTCGGTCTGGGTATACAGGTAGGGTGCCAGTCGCGGCCCATGGGGCTGGGTCGTGACAAAAGTGGTATCAGAGCAGTTTGTCCTCGGAATGTCTACAGGCCGTGTCTCGTAGAGTCTTGTTTATCGATGTGTTGTGCACCACATCTATAAACAGGAAGCTACAGGGCATTTAGGGTGTTACTTTCTTTGGAATCTTAGATCGTGCGATAGAGCTGTGCTATTAGGGTCATTCTGATCTGACCCGTTATTGTGTTTGCAGTGATGCCTCCGAAGAAGGCAACGGCGGCCCAGAAGGGAAAAGCGAGGATGGGAGAGTCTAGCCAGGCACAGCGAACTACCCGGGCTCGTGTTTATGATTTTCCCGAGGTTGTGCCTCATTCTGAGGGGTCTGCTACACCCCCACTAGTACAGCCTGGTGCAGGACCTTCAGCAGCTCCAGAGGTCAGTGTACCCGCTCCTGAGACTCCAGCTCCTCAGCTAGGGGCGGAGGACAGGACCCTCAGGGAGGCTGTACAGTTGCTGACTACACTAGTAGCAGGTCAGGGTCGCAGGCGCGGGCGGAGGGACGATGATGACGATGACAGGCGGGACAGCCTGAGAGTTCGGGAGTTTCTATTATGTGGCCCTCCAGATTTTTTCGGGTCTAAGCCCGATGAGGACCCCCATGACTTTATTCGGGGGATGCGGTGCTCACTGGACTTAGTCAGGGCTTCAGAGACCGAGTCGGTCGAGCTGGCTTCGCACAGACTTCGAGATGTTGCTACCCACTGGTACGAGACTTGGGAGTTGTCTAGGGGAGAGGGTGCCCCTCCAGCCACTTGGGATCAGTTTGTGACAGCATTCACCCGCCACTTTCTGCCCCCAGAGTTACGACGGGAGCGAGCTGATCGGTTTTTACATTTGCAGCAGAGGGGTCGAAGCGTTCGTGAATATAATTTGGAGTTTGATTCCCTGGCCCGGTATGCACCTGCCATGGTAGCTGATATGTCTGATCGGATGCATAGATATGTTATGGGGTTGGATCGTTACCTGATTGACGGCTGTATGGCGGTGTCATTGCAGACAGATATGGACATTGCCCGTCTACAGGCCTACGCCCAGGGGATGGAGAACCGACACCGAGCAGATCGGCCCAGCCGAGAGTATGATGGGAGACGGCCCAAGAGGGCCAGATCAGCGGGGTATCCTGGAGATTCTCGGGGCCGGCAGCCTCAGTCTCAGTCCAGTGGATACTTCCCCCCGTCAGGCCGGGACACACAGTCTGCTAATAAGCGATTGGATAGTGCGGGATCGTCTGGGACCGGTCAGAGCCCCAGAGTGGCAGGTTCACAGGTATCCAGGGGTCCCAACCATGCCAGACCACCCAGGCCCCGTTGTTCTCATTGCGGGAAGTCTCATCCTGGGGAGTGCTATCGAGCGATTGGAGCTTGTTTTTCTTGTGGTGGTCAGGGCCACTTTATGAGAGACTGTCCGCTGGCTAGCGGTTCTGGTAGTGTGGCTCAGCCGACAGGGTCAGTCGCCGGTTCATCATCTGCTCCATCTGTTGCACGCCCTGGAGGGCGAGGTATGCCAGCACCGGCAGGACGCGGTCGAGGCCGCGGTGGCGGTTCAGATTCTAGCGGTCCCTCGAACCGCATATACGCTTTGACTGGTCGGCGTGACCCAGAGGCATCACCAGACGCAGACCCAGGTATATTACTACCCTTTTTCTGAATGAATATGTGCAATGATAGGTCTGTGTTCCAGTATATTATGCGATATTCTCTTTCTGCGTGTCAGTAAAAGTAGGGTAAGAATCCGAATCAATGAAAATATTTGAGGCGGCTATCTATGCATGTGGGGGGCGAATATAGGGAGTTTGGCAGGCTAAAACGAGAAACCACATAGCCAGGAGGGCAAACGACCTATTTGGGTCGGAGTGGGACCCGCTACGAAAACTTCCCGAAAAATTTGCTAAGACACCGTTTGGCCCTAAAATTTCGTGACAAAGGTCGTGCGGGGCAATTGATGGAATTATATCAGCCCTAACGTGTCAAAGTGCATGAAAGTTCCGGGGTTAAGCGTGCTCAAGCCAGAGCAATTCTGTGATGGGTGACCCCCTAGGAAGTAATGTAAAGTTTTTCATAAAGTGAGAGTATGATGAATATAAATAGAAATTTGGGGTAACCAAAAGGTAAATAGAATGTGTGTGGAGGAATTAGTGCCCTTTCGGGAGTCGCGCAGAACGAGGCGGACTAAATGGGCAAAGAGAAAAGGTACAACATCGCTCGAGAAATTGAGCGAATTCGAATAACGGTCAGAGACGCCCGCCAGTAAGATACGAGTAAATGTATGTGTATGTGTGTATGTGTATGTGTATGTGTGTGTGTATGATTTTCGTTTGGTGCCCATGTGGGTTAAGAGCCGAGACCCGGCAACTAATGTTGTGATAGACGGAAGGTTTTACTAAACCGAATACATGAAGCGAAGCGGGGGCGACGATCCGAAAGTTGTCAAGTGATAGAAAATCCCTAAGTCCATTATAATTCAGTTTAGAATGACGATGTCTGAAAGAGAAAATGAGTATGGAGGGTAGGAAAGATGAAAGGTAAGCAGTGTGAACAAGTGGAATCTTTGAAAGAGTCGATACGCGAGACGCAAGACAAATTGTGTGACAATTGGGCGAAAAAGTTTACCAATAAAGGGGAAATTCCCATGAATTATTGGAGCCTTAATAGGAGCGATTTGATTCTAATTCGACACTCTATCTGTTGTGCGTTTGCACTCCCGATTCCGATAAGGCTCTGTCTAGTACGCCTCTCTATTTCCGAGCTCGATTATGTTCCCTTCTGATGAATCTTTGCGCGTCTGATTCTGGATACGTTTCTGTCTGGCACACCTCTGTATATCTGACTCTGGATATAAATCCGTCTGGTATGCTTCTGTGCGTTTGATTTTGATCACGCCTATGTTCGATACATTTCGGTCTGTCTAATCACGACTCTGTATGATACAATTATGTGCATTTGATTTTGATTTCGAACCTGTCCGATATGATCTTGTACGTCTGACTCCGATTATGAATCTGTCTGGTATATCTTCGTGTGTTTGATTCTGATTACGAATCCATCTGATACGCCTTTGTACGTCTGACTCCGATCTCAGATTTGTCTGATATACTTCCGTACCTCTGATGTTGACTATGAATCCGTCCGATATGCTTATACGCGTCTGGCCCTAGTTCTGAATCTGTTTGGCATGAAGTGTCTGGTATGAAGTAAAGTGAGATTACGACGATGTGGTAAGAAACTCAGAAGTGTAACAAAAAAATGATAGTGACTATGATGTCTGGAAAGCGTTCGTCCATTACAAGCATGTAGTGTATGGTTCGGTGATTACGTGAGGTATGAGAAAATAAATCAGGAAGGTGTTTGAATCAGTGATGTGAAAATTTCCCCATGATGTGGTGAAGGAGCCATGTCGGAAAATCAATAAGGGACATCTATAAAAAGAACCCTCCCGGAGTAGTATGACACCCCATGAGGTCAATTTAACATTCGAGGACGAATGTTCTAAAGGGGGGGAGAATGTTATGTCCCGTGCTTTCGTATAATTGGAAATCGAGAAATAAACAAGACTTGTGTGTTATAAGGAAATATTTTTGATTTTGGGTGAATATGACTATGTTGGTTGTGGAATCATTAATGTTAAGACATCGGGGAAGGCCGAGGGTAAATTTGGAATTTCGGAAATTAGTTTCGGGAATTACAAAACGAGACTTTTATGAATTGGGCCAAGAATTGGACAACATAAAATTGAGGCCCAAAGTGTGAAGTGGCCGGCCAAGTTGAGGTCCAAGCCCATTCTTTGCAAGTCATGTGCTATGCACATGACTTTAAGTGGATATATATCAAAGCATACTTTGGAGATTATCAAGAAATCATTCAAAACAAAAAAAAAAATTGGAGAACACTCCATTGGAGCTCTCGGCCGAACAAGGAAAAAGGAAAAAAAAAAATTCCATAGCCTTTGTTATTAATCCAAAAATCTTAGTTTCTACATAGTTGTGAAGTGCTCAAGACCCTCTTCAACGGGGTATAATTAGTTTGGCACAAGAACTACGTTTGCGACAAATCGGGGTTTCAAGAAAAGGTGAGAATTCTTGCACTTTTGTGTTATAGAATTGATATGAATGTGTTAAGGATTGAGAATAGACGAGAATCCCGTAACTTTGATGTGTGAATGAAGCCGTGGGTGTGTGTATATTTTGCAAGGTGGCCGTGTGCCCTTAGGTAGGGGAAATAAATGTGAATTGATCTTGTTTAGTTTGTTTAATGCGTCGTTGTGACCTTTATGTCGTAAGTGAATGATTAATGAATTGAAATGGCGTTGGAAAATGATTTCGGAACTTTATCGGAAAGTATATACCTTTGGTATATTTGTGTATATCATTGTATATCTTTGATGCTAAAGACTTTAAATGTGACATATAGTTGATGTTAATGAATTCGGAATGAAACGACGCAAGTTCGAATGTTCGTCGTGACTTTTGATGTTTTGAATGAAATATGGAAAATAATGAATTTCGGGAACTTTCGTATATGGTTTGGAATGTATTTGGGATGTGATTGAATAATCTTGAATGAGTAAATGAATATAGTGATGTGGATATAGATTTGGAGTTTTGGAAGTTTAAATGAAAAGTTGCCAACTTAGGTAATAAGGTAGAACTTTGAAGCTAGAGTGGTTTGATTATGATTTGTGTTGTTTGTTGATGTGTGGGCTGTTGTTGTTGATGTATTTTGAGCCGAGCTAAGTCTCGGGGGTGTTAGATTTATAGGGGAAATGCTGCCGAAATTTCGGTAGACAAAAATGAAGTTAATGGCATTTTTAAGCCTAAGAATCTCAATTGGTAACTTTGACCATTTGCAGATTTCAGATGAAACGGGACTTGACTTTTGGAAGAGCATAAGACGTCTGTAAGGTATGTAAAGCTTGCCACTTCTTCGTTTGGCATGTCTTAGTATGCTAGGTGAATATTGGAACCTCCGGAGCATTTCTGCTCCTCGAAACCCGATCCACAGAAACGTTACTATTCATTCAATTCAATTGAAGCCTAAGGGCTCTATTTTGGCTAGAATGCCACCAATCGTCCGAAACCTATCGAAATGTGGTCGGGTAACTTCGAAATGAATATGTATGAACTTTTGGCCCCTAAATGTTCGTAAATTATGTTCGCCACCTCAATTCGAATCGAGGTGGGCCCGCTAACCCCGAGACGCCCTATTTGTCTTATTGGGCTGTCCTTTTGAGTAAAGTTTGAAATGATACCTTCGATTTTGGAACTTCCTCCTACGGGATGTGTTTTGAATTACGATACGCTAAGTTACGTTTTGAGCTATACGTACTACTTTGGAAACGTTTTGTGAAATGAAACTTTGTATCGACTAAGTATTCGATTATTTTGTACTATGAAATGACTTATGAGACTACTAAGTTTTGAAAGACTATTTTGAGGTATGATTTGCATTTGTTTGCTCACGACTCCGCTCGTGCCTTATTATGACTTCGTTCACCTGTTCCCGGGCCGGTTATGATTCGTGCGCCTTACAATAATTCGGCCGTATGCTGTGTTACGGTTCCCGAGGCTTCGCCATAGGGCCGGGTTCCGTTTGGAGTTATGCTGTGATATGGCTCGTGATGCGATACGCTCACCTATGTTTGTGTTTGTGATCGGGGATGTACGGAGATTTGAAACTTTCTGGTGCTATGCTGTGTGTGGCGCCAGCGTCGGAGTGGCGACCACGTTCTTAAGCGTTTGCATGATTTCGTTTGCATTATGTATACGTATATGACTTTGATACGGATTTTGACATACTGATTTGTACCCCACTTTGTTATCTGATTTGCTTTCAGTTTTGATCCATATTTCTGTACTCCGTGCTTTACATACTCAGTACATATTTCGTACTGACCCCCTTTCTTCGGGGGCTGCGTTTCATGCCCGCAGGTACAGACATTGGTGATCCTCCACTGTAGGCTTCACTTTCTGCTATTTTGGAGTACTCCTTCTGATCCGGAGTCCACTTTTGGTACAGACTCCTTTTGCTATGCATATGCTCTGTACATTTGACTATTTGGGTACGGCGGGGCCCTGTCTCGCCATATGTCTTTGTTTTGAATTCGTAGAGGCCTGTAGTCATATATGTGGGGCGAGGGTCCTATATATGTTTGTCTGATTTTGTTTTCTGGTCTTAAAGCGGTCCGTTTGTTTTGATGGCCCTAAATGGCCCTTATGCTTATGTTTGCACTCTTGACCGGCGATGTCTATTCCGCCGCCCAGTTTGAATCTGATATGCCATTTTGATTTGTGCGACCGCTTAAGACATATTTTGATATAAATTATGTTTGACACGATTTTTGTAAAATTCTGAATTAAGTTTGGATTTGAAAATGAATAGGCGATTCGGTGTGGGTACCCAGGTAGGGTGCCAGTCGCGGCCCACGGGGCTGGGTCGTGACATTTTTAATCCTGAGTTATTAAATAAATTAATTTCCGCTGTTATTCTTATATATATCTAATCGATTCGACCAATTGTCTCTATTGAATGATGTGTTATGTAATTGAGGGTTCGCCTACCGAGGAGTGAAAGGTAGGTGCCCGTGCGATCCTAAATTTGGTCGGGACATAAGTGAGATATCAAGTATAAGGTAAATCAATCAACAATCACAACATATTAGCAAACATGCCGAAATGCCCACAAAAAAATGTCCAAACCAAGCCTGTGGATCCATTACCACAACCATGCTCGAAGGCTTATCATGCTTTCCCCGTCAATATCTACCATCTACATACGATTCTCTAACTGGAGTCTACGAAACCTAATCCGTAACCTACCTTGAAGGCCGAAAGAGAGTCTTGAACAATCAAGCCAACGCCCAAGCCTTGGGAAGAGTCTCTGGACAATCTAAGTGCCCAAGAAGAATTGAAGCCTAAACACCTGAAATCGTTTCCACAAGAGCTCTCAGCTCAAAATATGAATTTATTAAATCTAGGTTTGTTTTTGGTTTTGATCTCTACTAATTCCTCTTCTGTGGACCTTTGCTCGCAGGTGCAGGCTCGCACTTGCAGAGAAAAGGTTGCAGATGCGGTCATTACTTAAAAGCCAAAGGCGCAGGTGCGCGGAAGAGTCCGCAAATGCGGCCCTCCCCAAACCCACAATTTTTCACACCTGCGGACCAAACCGTGCGGAGGTGGGCTCACAGGTGCGGTCACACCCGCAACCAGAAAATTCTGGTTTTCACTAAGTCCGGTCCAACACCCCGGAACTCATTCGGTACCCCATGAACACAAACCAAAATGCTAACTCATTAGAAATCGCGCTACGAACTCGCTCGCGCACTGAAATTTTCCGAAAGAGGTCGCCTTGACCCGATGTTGACCCAAGTAAACTCCAACCAACCGAAATCAACATTTCGAACCAATGACCCAAAATCCAAACGAACGCCTCGGGACTTGAACCAAAAGGATCAACTAAGTTATAAATCACCTTCTGGACCTAACGAAACTATCAGAACTTGATTCCGGACATAATTATCCAAAAGTCAACTATTGGTCCACTCTTTTTCACTTATTCAACATTCAAAACTCTAGAATCCTCAAAACCAACCAAGACTCGCCCGATAGCCTCGGGAACTGCGCCACCCATCCCTGCAAGTCATAAATACAGAAAAGAGACTACAAGAAAGATATTTGGGGAAAAAGAGTGGAATGCCTAAAATGACCAAACAGGTCGTTACAATAAGACACATGGCAGGTATGTATATTGAAATGTTTAATCCAAGTATAGTTAGCACCAATGTTGGTACTCCTCATATGATTAAGTATAAAATTAGACAGAGATTACTGCATAAGCTATATATGTATAAGCTATAGTGAAATTGAACAGTGCCACCAAAAGTTAGATAAACTGTACAAATGTTTATGGGCTAAATATCTACCTCCTTAACTCATTTGTGTATTTCATTTGAACATATGAACTTATCTTATTTCCAATTTAACACTATACCATGACTTAAATGTGTCGGGTGTTATTAAGCGCAACTCACATGTAAAATTCTAATCAAATATATTCTTACATGTTATTGAAATGCACATACACATTTTAGCCAGTTAAAAGTTAAAAGCCCAAATATTAGTCTTTATCTAAATATGAAAAACCTCCAAAAAAAAAAAAACCTAACTCCTAAATGGGATTCCAAGTGATTATTCTATCCAAACCTCACGCATTTCCTTCAATTTTGTATGATATCCGTTCAATTTGTTTTGATAATCATTGCTAAAGTTGTCGCTATTGTTACTGGGGGTGTCAATTTTGTGGTTAGGGTTGTTTGATGGCTGATGGAAATTTTTATTCGAATCTTGAAGATGAAATATGATTATACTGATCAGATTAGAGATTATCTTTGTTCATTATTGAAGTGATAAAAAAAAAGATAATCCCTTTTTACTAAGCCTATTTTTGTTAATTTAGTGTTGGGTATTGTTTATAATTGAGGCGAAAATTAATTTTTTTTAAATCAAATATACTAGGCATGATACCTAGTAGCTAGTATAATAAAATTTTCTCCTAAACCAATAAATATAGTCTTTACATAGGAAAATAAATAAAATAAGAAATAAGCTATCATCGATCATCAAAATAGGACTCCTGTGAAGTCTTACTTTGATGTTACAAGTGTGTACGCTAAAATAACTTAAAAAATATGTAAAGCTAACTATTGAACTAGGTAGCTCCATGATCGTAATCATCCTCAATGTCAATATCTCAAATATTGGCAGTAACATATGGCCAAATTTTGGCATGAACCAAGTTTAGCTTTTGGACAACAAATGTAGCAAACTTTCTCTCCTGGGAAGTGTTACAAAGTAGCAGCAATATGTGTCATGACCCAACCCCGTGGGCCATGACTAGTGCCCGACCTGGACACCCGTATACGTACCTGTTAGATATAGTCATACAGAATCTAAGAGCAATATGGAAACTTGTAAAGGAACTCCAAGGTTCATAACGTCGTCATATATATATGTCCAGATAAACTGTCTCCTGAGGAGTCACAACTGATCAAATCATAAAATGATCCGCAAGCCGACAAGGTTGCCACTACACATCATTATAATGTCATATGCTAGCCGACAAGGCTGCCATTACAGACGAATATATACATAGCACAACGTATAGACATAGCTGAACGGAACTTATACACAACCCACACATATGTCTACAGACCTCTAAGAGTATCGATAGCGAAATATGACGGGACAGGGCCCCGCCGTACCCCTGAGTAAACATATACATATACATCATAAGATTTGAACCAAAAGTCTAGACTCCGGAACAACGGAGCTCTCCAAGACAGCTGAGTAGAAGTCCTATGCTGAAGGGTCACCAAACCGACTATCTGTACCTACAGGCATGAAACGCAACCCCCCCAGAGAAAGGGGGTAGAACGAGATATGTACTGAGTATGTAAAGTATGAAATACAGTAAAAAGGATCATAACTGAAATAGGGAGTACAGGAGACAAGGATAACATCCAGAATACCAAAATACTTTCCTTTCGAAACATAAATCATGCATGTCAATATCATATATCATACCCGGCCCATTATAGGACTCGGTGACATAATCAGATCATCATCATATATATATAACGTGTCCCGGCCCTCTAGTGAGGGACTCGGTGAATAAAGTCATCCTTGGCGCCATAATCACATTACCATATCATCATATCATCATATCATCACCTCATCATATCATCATATATATATATATATATATAACTTGTCCCGGCCCTCTAGTGAGGTATTGGTGAACAATGCAGTGAAACTGTGCACGAAAACGTGTCCTGGCCCAGGACTCAGTGAAAGATATATTGAGGCATGCACGAGAAGAGTAGTGAGAAACCATATGCAAGTTAAAACACATCTGAGACTCGATAGAATAATCAAAACGAGCTGTCATTTGAAAATCAAGGCAATAGTCATATCAAGTACCTTTCGAATAGCACTATGGATTATATCAAAATAGAACTTTTGGAATCATATACACGTATCAAGACATAATGAAATAGCTTCTGGGAGTTAAGAACATTAGCCATCCTAGTGTCTCTAAGAATAGGAGCTTCTTTGAAATCATACATATACGTCGTCTGTTTGTTTCATAAAGATCATGCCAAAAGAAAGAAGGGTTAACTTTACATACCTGCTGAAGGTTATTCGTAATCTCGTTCGCTTCGTCGCCCCTTTAGCCTATTTAATATAAAAGTAACGCTACTGTTAGTAACTATACCTTCTAGTTCGTAAATCTGTAGCTCATCTTTTCGTCGTACTACATCTTTAAGTCCATATCTATATGCTTTTCTGTTTTATTTCATACTCGTACTCAATATTTACGTCTGTCTTGAGTGGTTCCTTTAGTATTCCTTTCATTTCTCCAGTCTATGTCCATCTTTTATTCTGTGCACGAGTAATCTCATGCTACTCCTGTATCCTTTGGAAAACACTACTTCTACATAAACCTTTTCTCATTTTCAAAACATATTCTGTTCATCTCTATTTGTCCTTATCATACCAGTCATTTTTGGCATTCATTCTGTCTTGTTGATCATCTTCCTTTAGGTTGGTCTTTCACAATTTTGTCACTTGTATTACTCGTTTTCCAAGCTATACATGTCATAACGCATCGCTACACTGTTATCCCACTAGCTTTCTTCTTATCTTCTTCTTTCTATAACTCCTTCTCTTCCTGTGCTCGTTTTCACTTTCGCTACCACTTGACTTTTATTCTGAACTTTCCCTATAGAACTTTGTAAGTCTTTCTTGTTCGTTCTACATTTGCTTTTCCGTTTCACACTAATCACATCATATTCTTTAGTTACTTCCTTGCTAGGCTTTACTCATTTCTATAACGATCCTTATGGTATTCACATTACATCCTGTTCGTAATCCATCCTATAATGTAACACTTCTTAACCTTATTCACGATTCTTACTATGTTTTAATTACACTTTGTGAACTAGGCGCACTTAACCCTTCACCCTCTCTGATCAACCTTATCCTTAATATTTCACAAGCTGTCTTATCAATACCTTCATAATTTGTCATAATTCTTCCTCCTCCGTACCTTTATCTCAATCATACTACTACCCCTTTTAACTGTAAACTCGTCGTAATTTACCCCTACTTATCGGTTCACTCGATACCTTAGTATCACAAGCTCTTCCAAATACTCTTAGCATTTCACCAACAACATATGAAATACATGCTCCTAGACAGCCCACAAGTTTGAGTTTTCCTTCCACGAATTCCATCTCCAATTAGTTTATTAAAACTAATAAACTCAAAGAACACAAGAACACTCCCACTCCAAGGTTACGTCACCATGAAGCGTCCTCCAAAACCACACAAGAAGAACTAGAATTCGACAAACACCACGAGACTTCCATCACTTAACTCACATAGTTTACCCTCAGAATTTTTTTTGGGTCATGAACGAACTATTTAGTTCACAAACTACTTATTGTATGTTTTGTACTCTTCCAATAAAAACGAAACTTAATTGTGGACGTTGTTACTCTTCAACATAAGCTTTTTCTAAGGCAAAAATGTGGCTGGAAAGTATTCTGGTCCGTCCAAATGAATTCCAAACTTTGCTGCTCATATATGCTTCTGCGAAATAAAATTTTCCAAGTAAGAATGGTACCCCTTACAGATGACATGGAGGGTATTTCTTAAAGCTTTAGTCCAACCTAATAAATTTTCTCCTGTCGGTATCGACTTTCATGACATATTATGAACTTATATCTCATTCTCTTCTTTTTCCTATTTCTGGGAAAATTTGGGCAGAGTTTCCTCTGTACTTCTTGCTATCCCAAAACCTGCACGCAGGAAATACCAACAATGCATCACAGGGCCAACATATATACGCATATATCATATCATATCATAGCCACACAGGGCTCCCAGTTTCCAGTAAAAAGTATAAAGGTGTCGAAACTTACCTCACATATCGCACCTCGAGACGTACCTGATCCTTTAATGATCCGTCCTGTTATACCTTCCTATCTACCTTCTCTTTCATTCTTCAACTTTACATTCCAATCATATTTCAATGTTCTTACCTTATCCAACATGTCTCTTTCACATCGTTACTTACCTGTGTACTTTGTAGCTTCCAATATCGTCAGTTGCTTCCTTCTGTCAATGTCGTTCTTCAGCTGAAATAAAAGGTTAGTATAAGGAATTTCATTTCCTATGGCTGGGTTCTATCGCACGATCTTAGATATGAAAGAAAGGTAACATCCTAAATGTCCTGTAGCATCCTGTTTATAGACGTGGTGCACTGTCCACCGATAAAAAAGACTCTACTAGACACGGTCTGTAGACACTCCGAGGATGAACTGCTCTGATACCACTTTTGTCACGACCCAACCCCGTGGGCCATGTCTAGTGCCCGACCTGGACACCCGTATACGTACCTGTTAGATATAGTCATACAGAATCTACGAACAATATGGAAACTTGTAAAGGAACTCCTAGGTCCATAACGTCGTCATCTATATATGTAAAGATAAACTGTTTCCTGAGAAGTCACAACTGATCAAATCATAAAATGATCCGCAAGCCAACAAGGATGCCACTACACATCATAATCATGTCATATGCTAGACTCCGGAACAACGGAGCTCTCCAAGACAGCTGAGTAGAAGTCCTATGCTGAAGGGTCACCAAACCGACTATCTGTACCTGCAGGCATGAAACGCAGCCCCCCAGAGAAAGGGGGTCAGTACGAGATATGTACTGAGTATGTAAAGCATGAAATACAGTAAAGAGGATCATAACTGAAATAGGGAGTACAGGAGATACGGATAACATCCAGAATACTAAAACACTTGCCTTTTGAAACATAAATCATGCATGTCAGTATCATATATCATACCCGGCCCATTATGGGACTCGGTGACATAATCATATCATCATCATATATATATAACGTGTCCCGGCCCTCTATTGAGGGACTCGGTGAATAAAGTCATCCTTGGCGCCATAATCACATTACCATATCATCATATCATCACGTCATCATATCATATATATATATATATATAACGTGTCTCGGCCCTTTAGTGAGGGACTCGGTGAACAATGCAGTGAAACTGTGCACGAAAACGTGGCCTGGCCCAGGACTCAGTGAAAGATATATTGAGGCATGCACGAGCAGAGTAGTGAGAAACCATATGCAAGTTAAAACACATATGAGACTCGATAGAATAATCAAAACGAGCTATCATTTGAAAATCAAGGCAATAGTCATATCAAGTACCTTTCGAATATCACTATGGATTATATCAAAATATAACTTGTGGAATCATTTACACGTATCAAGGCATAATGAAATAGCTTCTGGGAGTCAAGAACATTAGCCATCCTAGTGGCTCTAAGAATAGGAGCTTCTTTGAAATCATACATATATGTCGTCTGTTTGTTTCATAAAGATCATGCCAAAAGAAAGAAGGGTTAACTTTACACACCTACTGAAGGTTATTCGTAATCTCGTTCGCTTCGTCGCCCCTTTAGCCTATGTAATATAAAAGTAAAGCTACCGTTAGTAACTATACTTTCTAATTCGTAAATTCGTAGCTCATCGCTTATAGAACTCATTCTTTTACTTATACTTTCTCGATGAGGGTTTTCCGTTAGTTAAAGACTTAACGGAAATCGGGCAACATTTCCCCTATATATTCGCCTAACCCGAATTTCCAAATTATTCTCCTGTTATCAGAGAAATACCAACTATAGAGATATACATACAAAATTCTTACAATTCAGCCTATAACAATTCTAACAACCCAACAACCTTTCTGAATCCATTTCAATCCACAATTTCATATAACATCAATTTCATGCATTTTCTTACTTCCAATTTCGTCCAATAAAATTTTAATAATTCCATTTCAACACTATTAACACAATTACACCACAAAATAATAAAATCTTACCTAAATTTTCTCGGAGGAATTTCTACGCTCAATTGCTCCAATTTTACGATTTCTTCTTCCCCAATTCAATATCCAATGTTTCTATCATCTCCTTGAACATGTAATTCACTTGAAACATGATCATAACATGCAACCAAAAATATTTTTCCTCCATCCATGGCTGGCCGAGCAGCCATTGAAGTTGTTACAATTTTTTTTCTAAGTTTCAATAAAGGAATGCATGGAATAGTTTGTTGATTCATTAATCAACTTATATATATGGTTCTCTTTATAGTGACACGTTAGTGCCACTAACCTTGACCACTTGATGCCACGTGGCAGCCTACTTGGTGCCACGTGGCAGGCCATTATTATATTTTTTTACGGGTGGGGCCCATAACTAATAATTAAATTAATTAATCACTAATCCCTTACTTAAATCTAATCATAATTAATTAGTTCCTAATATCCAATAATATTCCTACACTAATAAAATTTATAAACAATTTATGTAATAATTAAACTTGAAAATTAAAGGTTCCTATTTTGTGTCCGAAAATAATTCCGCCTTTAACATGAGTCGATTTGCTTGCGAATGATTCGACGTATAAATAAACGGGGTATAACAATATGTATCAAATCCGAACCTCTTGATGTAATAATAAATCGACTAGTACCATATCATATCCTCTAGAAGATTGATCGATGGGACAACAACTTATCGACCAAATATAGACTTCTTCATGAAAATTGGGTTGTGCATTAGTGAAGCAGAAACAATCTAACAATCTACACACTAGAGTGAACAAATTCACTCTAATTAACCAAATATGTAGCATGATTTTATTGTACGACCAATGCTGAATCAAATGTTTTATTCTTAAAAATGTCACAATGTAGCAAAAGTATGCACTATGTCTTGACTACTTGTTGCACCCAATTGTCGATCAAAACTTTACTATTTCATCTCCTTTTGAGATAGAATCACTGGTACAATGTAATTATTTAAAACTAGACCATACTTTAACCATATCATTTCTAATAAGTTGAGGTTCAATGGAAAAGTAATATGCAGCAAATCTGAACAAAAATTGGCCAAATTTTCTGCTCTAAATAGGATCTCAATGTAGCAATAATCTTCATCAAGTATGCAACCCTTAGTGCACACAAATCAAACTCAACTAAAACATCTCATCTCCATAAAGACTTAGATCAATAGAAAAGTAACCAACCTCGAACCTGAACTTTCTCTTGATTAAAAATGTCGGCCAAAACTGGCTATACACAAATTATTCAACAAGAAAATTAATGAAATGGTACATTGTCTCAACACTGAATTTCAAGCTAAACAAAAAAGGGGCTGGATAATAATTGTCTTCATGAGTTGTACCATCATCTTCTAGCTGTCCTTACTTTCAAGTAAGGGCACTGTAGCTTATAATTGTTTAGAATCTTTCTTTTTCGACTATCCAAATCTGAAAAGAAATGCATCGTGACACTAGCATGATCAAGAGCACAATTAGCTAAATGATCATCTAATTGATTGCCCTCTCTCATAATGTGTTGAACTTGGTAGTTCACAATACCTAATAATTCTGGTAACTTTTCAATCAGTGTAGCTATCTTCCATAGTGGTTTCAACAGACCATCAATTATGTTCTTAAATAGAAATGAATCAGTCTCAAGGATGAATTAATAAATCTGTTTGATAGACAAAACTTGGCAGCCTCAAGCACAACAATGCCATCTGCTTTAGTGTTGGTTGCATATTTAATTTCCTTGGCTAGAGAAAACACTAATCACCTGTAGTATTGCTAGCATAAAAAGCAAATAAGATTCTCATAGGATTTCCCCTGAAAGCTCCATCAATGTTGCACTTTATCCAATGATCAAGTGGCAGCTTCCATAATCCTTTAGTAACCTTGAGAGATGGAGTATAATTTTCCAACATTATGAGTATATCTGTTTATCTGTGTTGGATATTCTTGAGCCCTGACTTCCTTTGAAAAATTCATGGATGGTGTAGAAAATTTTATAAATAACCCTTCTTTCACTCATCATATCACCATTTTTTTGTTAGCATTTCTCATCTTCCAGAGTTCCCATAGGGTGATGGAAGGAACTGCCATTGACTTTATTCTAGAAAGTTTTGCTGCATTCCACCATTTGAGAATAACTTGGTGAAGTTGAAGACTTCCAATTGAAGTACTTGTAAAAGAAAATAATAGGACCAAGTCTTGTTCTTCTCTTAGCGTGCTATACTCTATCCTCCCCATACCCCACTTGTAGGATTACACTAGGTATATTGTTGTTATTGTTGTGGTTAGTAGTGGACAACATTGGTGTACAAGCCCATACTTTTGGGCTAAGGTATTACTCGTAAGATAGGGGTATAATAGAACCAATATGAGGAGTGTATAAAGGGTTTTGAAACTCAATCAAGGCATAAGAAAAGTCTTAGGATAAAGTAAAGTCGGAAGCTACTCTATGGAGCATGTTTTCAAGTGAGTTTGCACAAGTTCTCACTTCAAGAGAGTATAACCCCTTTATTAGGCCCGAGGGGGGGGGGAGGGGTGAGCTCGCTCGCTCACTCAGAGAGCTAAGGAGAACTTCGCCCCGGGCCTATAAATGATAAATGCGACTCTTAAACGATTTTATGTCAATTTTCACATTCTAATTTCCTTCTAAAGCCCCAAACAGTCATTGTTCTCCTCTCCTAATCCTCCCACGTCAAGGTAAGATCGCACGAATGATTCCTAATAATTTGTAACATTAATTCATTATTAGTAACATGACTCTTCAACCAAAACTTAGGATTTCCAAGGTAAATCCTTCTCAAGCATTCAAAGCTAGGGTTTGGGGTTCTTCGTCAAGGAAGTAACCTAGTTCATTATATTAGAGCATTTACAGGTATGTAGGGCTTATATCCATGTGCAGAAATATCTTTGTTCTTCCCCACGATATGTTTGATTTATGGACCACATTTCCTTAGATTTCTAGGATGTTTGGTCTCATTTCATGATAAACCCTAGATACATATTTTAATGAAATTATATACAAAATAAGCAACTAGTGGTTGAGAGAAAGCGAGCAGCACCTTGTATAGGTTGGGCGGAGCTTAAAGAAGCAAGCCCCTATCAGAGAAAGCCATTGCGCGCTAGCCTAGCTAGCTAACGTTTTTCAAATGGCTGTTATGTTAGTTGTAGCACGCCTTTCCTCCTTTATTTATGCATGTTTCAATATTTATACTCATGAATGTCATTTTGTGTTACACCCCTCGTGCTCGTAGCAGTAGAACATATGGTTTCCTAGTCGGGTATGCCCTTGGAATAGAGACCCGAGCCCGAGTTTGGATGTAGAAAATGTCTTACCCTGTGTACAAGGGTACCAGCAGATATTCCTGGCAATTTATAGAGTTAAAAGTTTAGCGAATCGAATCGACGCGATCTGAACTGAATTAGAAAAATCTGCAGAACACTAGTTATCGTCGATGGGTCATCGACATGCTCGACGGACCGTCGGTGTACAGCATCGATAGGGTCCCGCAGCCTTACATCTGCAGCCGCAGGTCGACGAGGCAAGTCGACCGGCCGTCGACATGTAGACGGGCTGTTGACCCGCTTGTCGAACTGGATGCTATAGCTTTTTTGGATTCGAAGTATATATAGGTGGTCCACGACCCTATTTCATATTTTCCTCCTTCCAAAATCAGAAAAAACCCTAAGATATTCTCTCCCAATATTTTCCATCATAATAGTGAAGATTTGAGAAGACCTGGACCTCGTAAACCCGAGATGGTGAAAAAGAAGGTTGCTTCTAGGGTTGCTTCAAGTTGTGGAGTTTAGGGAGTTGAAGTTGAAGTGATTCTTGAGATTCTTGACCCCTCAAGGTATGTAAATGATTTCTACCCTTATATTTAAGTTGGTTATCAAGAGTTTAGTGATGTTCAGTGAAGAGAAGGTAATTGTGGAAGTGTTAAGTTGATGAAGGGCAATATAGTGATATAGGTTATTTTTAAGAGATGATTGGAAACAGGTTTACGTGTATATATATATATATATATATATATATATATATATATATATATATATATATGTATATATATATGTGTGTGTTGTCATTGTTGATGTGAGAAGTATAGTTGATGTGGGATCAAATGAGAAGTTGGAGAGTTGTAAGCTTACAAGGAAATTATTGTCTATAGTTCATTGAGCTTTATACGTATTTGAGGATGGTTAGTAAGGGAAGTAAATAGTCTAATTATGCCCTGTGTTATCTTAATTGTAGACTTGCAAGTTCGAGAGGTAGAAGTTGGGCGATTGAGTATACTTCCAGGTATGTTAAGGTCATTCCTGCCTTCTTCTATGATATGATCCAACAAGCGAGTAAGCGAGCTTTCATATTACTCTACTCTCAGAAGCATTAGAAGTACTTCAGTCTTTGATGTTCATATACCCCATTTATATAGCCAGTTCTGTGCATACAGTTTATTCATGCATTACATTCATTATATATTATGTATATTGACCCGTGACTAGAAGGCCTTATATACGCACACATATCAGGCGTTATATAAGCGAATATTAGATATATGTAAAGTATGAGAAGAGATATATGAGCCAATATGATATGACGAGATGCCAAAGAGGCTTACAGGCGTTATATACGCACATACATCAGGCATTATCTACGCACTCATATAGATGCACG
Organism: Lycium barbarum; assembly: GCF_019175385.1. NCBI lineage: Eukaryota > Viridiplantae > Streptophyta > Magnoliopsida > Solanales > Solanaceae > Lycium > Lycium barbarum. The sequence continues at coordinate 55,112,889 of NC_083346.1, forward strand.
ACCATCATTGATAGGTATGAGCATGCATATTATGTGCCCACAGATGCATTGTCAGTTACGCAGACTTAGGTAGATTTAGGCAGATACCAGTTCATACAAGTACATGCAGTCAGTCATTTCGGTTTATGAGTTCTGATCTTATCCATGATTCTCATGTATATATATATATGTTGTTGCTCTTATGCCTTAAATACTCGATACATTATCCGTACTGACTCCCCGTTGCTCGGGGGGGGGGGGGGGGGGGGCTGCGTTCATACCCGCAGGTATAAGGAGACAGACAGGTGGTCCAGCTCAGTAAGACCTCTAGATCTAACAGTGGTCAATACGCTCCATTCGATCCGGAGCTACAGTCAGTTTTGGTATGCCTCTTTTGAGATGTCTATACATGTGGGTATGACGGGGCCCTGTCCCATCCTTTCTACATTTTTTTTTCCAGTAGAGGTCTGTAGACAGTTGTATGTAGTAGTCCGATGATGCAGCCTTGTCGGCATCTATTCTTTTATGTACAGTATATATAGCAGCCTAGCCGGCTAGCACTGTTCTTCCGCATGTTGTGTATATATATATGTGTTGATTGTACAGAGTTCTGATGTTCTATCTCATGTGATTATTATGCCATTTATGGGCCTTTGATGTTCAGTATATTTCAGATAAGTGTTTAGGAGTGTTTGGTCGCTAAAGGTCAGACTCCCGTCATGGCTCATCGGTTTGGGTCATGACAGAGGTGGTATCAAAGCAGTTTCGTCCTAGGGTATCTACAGACCGTGTCTAGTATATTCTTGTTTATGGGCGTGTTGTGCACCAAACTTATAAACAGGAGGCTACAGGACATTTAGGATGATGTCATTCCTTCTCTCTTAGATTGTGCAATAGAGCCCTGTGTTAAGCGTTCACTTTTGATGAATTGTTCTGATTTCAGCGATGCCTCACAAGAAAGTTACAGCTTCCCAGAAGGGCAAGAGGGTGGCTGGTGAGGCCACTAGCCGTACTCGACATGCCACGAGGGCCAACGAGGAGATTCAGAGTGAGAGGCCGTCTGACACATCGCATACCCCACCTCCAGCATCAGTCCCGGTTCCTCAGTCGGATGCAGAGGCCCAGGATGTACGGGATGCTATATAATTGTTGACCAGATTAGTAGCCGCCCAGGCACAGTGGAAGGGAGTTTGTGTTGACCCAGCAGACAGGGCTAGTAGTTCAAGGGTTAAGACCTTCCTTGGATTAGGTCCTCCTGAGTTTTCTATGGTAAAGCAAAATATGGACCCCCAGGATTTCATTGATGGTATGTAGAGGACCTTGAGGGTTATGCACGTGGATAAGGTTGAGTCGATAGAGTTGGCTTCATATAGACTCCGGGATATTTCGATACAGTGGTATCATGCATGGGAGTTATCTAGGGGAGAAAATGCCCCTCCAGCAGTGTGGCGGGAGTTCTCAGATGCTTTTCTTCGCCATTATTTACCTCCAGAGGTCCGACATGCCCGAGCAGATAGGTTCCTACGTATTGAGCAAGGCAGTATGAATGTGCAAGCGTATTGTGTAACCTTCGATTCCTTCGCTAGGTATGCGGTGGCTGAGATGGAGGATAAAGTTCATTGCTTCATGGCTCAGTTAGGACCACACTTGATAGATGAGTGCACGACTGCTGCATTACAACCAGGCATGGACATCTCCCGTATACAGGCGTATGCACAGAATTTGGAGGATCGTAAACGCCAGCGGAGGATAGAGCGTGAGCGTGACAGAAGCCATGGTAAGAGGGCTAGATCTTTTGATATGGTTGCTGAGTTCAGGGGAGGACAGAGACAGCAGCATCCCAAGTATTCTTATCAGCCGGCAGGGAGTGCACCTCCACGGTTCCCAGGTCCGAGATTTGACCGGTCTTCTTATTCTGGAGCGGGCTAGAGTTCTAGAGCGTCAGGTTCTAAGTACCGAGAAGAGTCAGGCCAGATGAGGCCCCTTTACCGCGATGTAATCAGTGTGGCAAGTTACACGTAGGCCAGTGTCGGTTGGGTTCAGATGTTTGCTATGCTTGTGGACAGCTAGGCCACAGGATGAGGGAGTGTCCGATGGGGGTTGGTTAAGGTATGGTTCAACCTACAGGGTCTGTGGCTAGCTCATCTTCTGCAGTGCGCCCTCCAGGGAAGATTTTTCAGACCCTAGCAGGGTAAGGTAAGGGGAGGAATGGAGCATCCAGCTCGAGCGGTTCACAGCAACGCGTGTATGCATTGGCTGGTAGACAAGACCGTGAGACGTCTCCTGATGTTGTTACAAGTCTATTATGAGTTTCCTCCCACGATGTTTATGCACTGATTGACCCAGGTTCCACTTTATCATATATTACGCCCTTTGGTGCTGGTAAGTTTGGGATAGACCCAGAGTTGATTAGACTTTTTGAGGTGTCCACGCCAGTTGGTGATTCAGTTATAGCTAGGCGAGTATACCGAGACTGTGTTGTTATAGTTTATGGCCGCCATACCGTAGCAGATCTAATTGAGTTAGATATGATTGATTTTGATGTTATCATGGGCGCAGACTGGTTAGCTTCTTGTTATGCTAATGTTGATCGTAAAGCAAAGATGGTTCGATTCCAGTTTCCAGGCGAGCTAGTCCTAGAATGGAAGGGCAATGTTGTTTCGCCTAGAGGTAGGTTTATTTCCTACCTTAAGGCAGAGAAGATGATCAGAAAAGGGTATATTTTTCACCTAGTTCGAGTTCATGATTTGCAGGCAAAGTCGCCGACTCTTCAATCTGTTCCTGTGGTTAATGAGTTTCCAGACGTGTTTCCAGATGAGCTTCCAGGCATTCTCCCGGAGAGGGAGATTGATTTTGCTATTGACTTATTGCCAAACACTCCACCAATATCTATCTCTCATTATAGGATGGCACCTGTGGAGTTGAAAGAGTTGAAGGAACAGTTGAAAGATTTACTCGAGAAGGGCTTTGTCAGGCTTAGTACATCACCGTGGGGAGCGCCGGTGCTATTTGTAAGAAAGAAGGATGGCTTTTTGCGAATGTGTATTAATTACAGGCAATTGAATAAGGTGACTGTAAAGAATAAGTATCCGCTCCCGAGGATCGATGATTTGTTCGATCAGTTGCAAGGCGCTAAATATTTCTCGAAGATAAACTTGAGATCAGGATATCACCAGGTCAGGGTCAAGGAAAAGGACATTTCGAAGATGGCATTCAAGACTAGATATGGCCACTATGAGTTTTGTGTTATGTCATTTGAGCTAACTAATGCCCCAGCTGTATTCATGGATCTGATGCATCGTGTATTCAGGCCCTTTCTAGATTTGTTCGTGATTGTTTTCATAGATGATATTCTGGTTTATTCACCGTCACTGGCCGATCATGCAGAACATATGCGGACGGTGCTTGGAATTCTTCGAGGTAAAGAGTGGTATGCCAAGTTTTCTAAGTGTGATTTCTGGTTGAGCTCTGTGGCTTTTCTTGGTCAGATTATTTTAGAGGAAGGCATTACAGTGGATGCCCAAAAGATTGAGGCTATGAAGAATTAGCCAAGGCCCACGGCGCCAACGGAGATACGTAGTTTTTTGGGCTTGGCGGGTTATTATAGAAGGTTTGTAGAAGGATTTTCCTCTCTGTCAGCCCCATTGACCAAATTGACTCAGAATCAGCCAAGTTCCAGTGGACAGATGCTTGTGAATAGAGTTTTCAGACTTTGAAGGATAAGTTAACTTCAACACCAGTTTTGACTCTTCCAGAAGGAGCAGATGGCTATGTGGTATATTGTGATGCTTCAGGCGTTGGATTGGGTTGTGTGTTGATGCAGCACGGTGAGGTTGTCGCTTATGCTTCTAGACAGTTGAAGAAGCACGAGAAGAATTACCCACCTATGACCTTGAGTTAGCGGCAGTGATTCATTCCTTGAAGATATTGAGGCACTACTTATACAGTGTCCATGTTGATATCTATACTGATCATAAGAGCCTCCAGTAAATCTTTACGTAGAAAGAATTGAACTTGCATTACAGGCGATGGTTAGAGAGGTTAAAAGATTATGATGTGGATATTCTATATAATTCCGGGAAGGCTAATGTAGTAGCCGATGCCCTCAGCCGTAAATCTATGGGTAGCTTGTCTCACATGCCACCAAAGAGAAGAGAAATGGTCCGTGAGGTTCATCAATTGGCTGGCCTCGGAGTTCGATTGCTAGATTCAGGTGATGCAGGAGTTACTGTTCAAGATGCAGTGGTATCATCCTTAGTAGTAGTAAAAAGGAGCGTCAGTATGAGAATCCTATTCTAGTTCTTTACTGAGATACAACCCCTCAGAAAGAAAAGACACCCTTTGTGATCACAGGTGATGGAGTACTTAGGTATCGAGGTAGATTGTGTGTCCCTAGTGTTGCAGGACTCCATCAGCAGGTTATGGGAGAGGCACATTACTCCCGCTATTCTATTCACCCAGGCTCAATGAAGATGTACCATGATCTCAAGGAAGTTTATTGGTGGAATGGTATGAAAAGAGATGTAGCAAAATTTATCACCCTGTGTTCAAATTGTCAGTAGGTCAAAATAGAGCACCAAAAGCTTGGAGGTCTATTGCAGGCTATGGAGATTCTGGCATGGAAGTGGGAGGTAATAAATATGGATTTTATTACAGGGTTACCCCGTACTCAGCGGAAGTGTGATTCGATATGGGTCATTATTGATAGGCTTACAAAGTCAGCTCACTTTCTGCCTGTCAGAACTACTTATGCAGTCGAGGATTATGCAAAGCTTTATCTTAAGGAGATTCTACGACTTTATGGTGTTCCTTCAGCCATTATTTCAAATAGGGGAGCACAGTTCACAGCTAAATTCTGGAAGTCTTTTCGGCAAGGATTGGGGACTCAGGTGAGTCTTAGTATTGCATTTCACCCCCAGACAGATGGACAAGTAGTGCGTACTATACAGACCCTTGAGGATATGCTTAGAGCTTGTGTACTCGAGTTTCACGGCAGTTGGGATGATCATTTGCCTCTTATCGAGTATGCATATAACAATAGTTACCATTCCAATATTCAGATAGTTTCTTATGAGGCCTTATATGGGTAGAGATGCAGATAGCCCATAGGGTGGTTCGATGTCTAGGAGAATCAGTTACTAGGCCCAGACTTAATTCAGTAAGCAGTTGATAAGGTGAAAGTGATTAGAGAGAGGTTGCTAACAGCTCAGAGCCGACAAAAATCCTATGCGGATAATCGGCGACGTAAGCTAGAGTTCGAGATCGCGACTGGGTGTTCCTAAAAGTTTCGCCTATGAAGGGAGTGATGAGGTTTGGTAAGAACGGTAAGTTGAGCCCTCGATATATTGGGCCATATAAGATCATTCGTATAATGGGTACAGTGGCATATGAGCTAGAATTTTCTTCTGAGTTAGAATCGGTACATCCAGTATTTCATGTATCAATGCTTCGTAAGTGTATCGGAGATCCTCCGAGAGTGATACTAGTGAATGACATTCTGGTGACCGAGCAGTTATCATATGAGGAAGTTCCAGTGGCTATATTGGACAGACAGGTCTGTCGGTTGCAGACCAAGGATGTAGCTTCGGTTAAAGTCTTGCGGAGGAGTAAGAATGTTGAGGAAGTGACTTGGGAAGCGGAAGAGGGAATGAAGACAGAGTACCCGTATTTGTTCTCAGCAGTACAGGAAGTTCAGTCTGAGGCATTATCGCCCCCAGGTATTATTTCAATTCAGTTGTCGTGATTGGTCGTGCGAGGCCATAGCATTGTTTGTTACAGTATGTGGCTCTCTGTGGCATTATTTTGGCTTTTGCGTGCAAGGTGGATTGGTATAAGTATAAGGAAAACTCAGCCGAAATTTTTATAACCCAGGATTGTTCGAACATTCGAGGACACATGTTCCTAAGGGGGAGAGAATGTTACACCCCTTGTGTTCGTAGCAGCAGAACCTATGGTTTCCTAGTCGGGTATGCCCTTGGAATAGAGACCCAAGCCCGAGTTTGGAGGTAGAAAATGACTTACCCCGTATACAAGGGTAGCACCAGATATTCCTGGCAATTTATAGAGTTAAAAGTTGAGCGAATTGAATTGACGCGATCTGAACTAAATCAGAAAAATAAGCAGAACACCAGTCATCGTCGACGGGTCGTCGACAGGGTCCCGTAGCCTTGCATCTACAGGCGCAGGTCGACGAGGCAAGTCGATGGGCCGTCGACCCTCTCGTCGAACCGGACACTGTAGACTTTTTGGCTTCCAAGTATAATGTCACGACCCAACTAGGGCCGCGACGGGTACCCAATACTTGTACCGAGCACCCCCTATCTCGTATCGCATTCTTATCACTAAGTGGGCCGTATGCACTATACCATATCCCTTTTTTTTCTTCCGTTGCTTACTATTAACATCAGTAGCATAATTATAAACATAGGCAATTAAACTTTGCTAGTACATTATACAGCGACGAGGACCCTCAAGAGTACAAAACATCTAACTGTATATATCTGTCTACGAGCCTTTAAACATAGTACACATATACATAAGAAGGGCCGAGTACGGTCGTGCCCGAATATATACAAAAAATAGTACCAAGGAACTGAGGCTCCAAGACAACTGGAGCGCCGCTATAGTAATGCTGATGAAGCTCCTAGGAGTCAAGCTTGTCTACCTGCTGACCTGCGCGGCATGAAACGCAACGTCCACAAGAAGGGACGTCAGTACGAATAGTGTACCGAGTATGTAAGGCATGGAAAAATAATGCAAGCCGAACCATAGAGCTTGAATAACAATATCATGGGATCATAGGACATATAATGAAATAAGAAAGTAACCTGTACATAGGAATGCCCTTTCAGGCCAGATACCATGCATGCTTGTCTGTCTTTGGAAAACATTTCTTTTTCATAGACATAGAAAATAGAACTTATATTATGTCCTGTCTTATCATATCATATCATATCGTATCAAATCATATGAGATCATGTCATATCATATCGTGTCATAGCATAGCAGGACATAGCATAGCACCGAACAATGTCGGCTCGCCCACATAGCACCGAAATACATCGGCTCGCCCATATATCCCGCGTCCGGGCATCCCGCGTCCGGGATGATAAGCCAGCTGACCAGGTGGCAATGAAACATGTTTCCCTTCCCATCCCCCATGTACATATTCATATCTCACATACATATGTCATATAAGCATGCAGGAGAGCTCAAAGAAAATCATGTAACCATCAGAGTGACATAAGGTCGGTGACCTCCGATTACATTATGGAACAATCGTGATCACCTTGTCTCACCTTGAAGGAACGAGTATTTTAAGGCGAGACTATCAACGGAGAATAGTGTTGAAGGAAACATAGACTGAAATCATGGACGTCATAGAAATCAATTCATCGGCTTTGGAATCTTTAGAGGATGGTGTCATAACCAAGGAATAGAATTGAAATCAAGAACTAGTTTGATACTTTCTTACTCATATTGGGTCTTTAGCTTAAGACTCTTAGTCATGGAATCATTCTTGTCATACTTATCATAGACGTATTCTCTTCCTTAGCATCATCGTTATCATGGTTATCATAGACATATTTCCATTAAAATAGTACAGTACTTATCGTTTGATAATTGGAACAAGGATGAAAAGCTTCCTTTGGATTCTACTCCAAAATGAGTCAAACGGAGCAATAGGGAAAATCCGAGAACAATGGGCCCACCTCGGGCCGAATGAGGTAGCGTACACCATTTGCATATGTTTCACACGATTTTTAATTCAATTCTACTGAATGAAAAAGGGGAAACTTTAGGTGCGGATTCCGGAGAATAGAGTTGTCCCCAAGGCTCGTATCCGACCTATTACGTCTAAGACATGCCATAGAAGGAAGAGTAAAGCCTTACATACCTCTTTCCGCTCCTTATGCTATTCCAAATTAAAGTTGCAAATCCGCCACAATCTACAAATTGGTCATATTTACCAAACTTTGGTTAGAGCATTTAGAAGTGGAATCTTAAAGTAGCATTTGTCTACCGAAATTTCGGCAGCACTTCCCCTATAAATACACCATCTCCAAAACTTCAACTTAGCCAATTTTAACCAACAACAATCCGGGGATTCAACCCGGCCAAGCCAACAACAATACTAGCAATTATTCTAGCAACACTCCAACATTCAATTCTATTCAATTCAATTCAATTTAATTCACATAAATTTCAAAACAATTCAATCAACATGCTACTTCATCCAACACTTTCCAATTTCAACAAGAACAATAACTACTTAATCCCTTCTTTCACATTCAATCACCACCACCCAACTTACAATCTTCCAAACAATGGCTCACTTTCAAGTTCATGAATTATATTTATAGCCTACACATTAACAATATCATTCTTACAAATATAAGAAGCCATAACAAAGTCGCACTAACTCCTTCCATAATACACCAGCAATTTCATATTCATTTCAAGCCATTAAGCCTTCATTTAACATCATAAAATCCACAACACAACAACAATCAAAATGCTACATAAATTCAATTTATCATATCTCACAACATCACCCCTATTTTCGGCCACAACAACAACATTCATGTTCTATGCATTTTCATCCATTTCTATACATTACACCAACAACCATACGGCTACACCACACACACCCATATTCTTCATGAATTTCATTCATTTTTGTACACTACAACATGCACAAACATCCATAACATATAAGGAATAAATTCTTACCTTCTTCCTTGATTTTTCACTTAGCTAAGACTTGTAACTTGCTAGAATATGGATTTTTCTTGCTCCAAGGACCACTCCACCTTGCTAAGGACCTTTAAATTAGTAGGAAATGATTTTTGAAAAAAAAAATTCAAGGTTCTTATGTTTCTCCTCCTCTCTTGTTCTTTAGGGTTCTTGAAACTTCTAGGGACATAATGAATAAGATGACTAATTAAGTCATCTTATGGACTTGTTAATTTTGTGCTCATATGGGCTTTGGCCCATTTACTATAGACGGCCCAAATGGCCCCTTTTCTTCCAAGCCCATATTTGTTTTTGTGCACTTCATGAAAAATTGTTTTTCCACATTCCGAATTTACCCTTCGTCTTCCTCCATATTTCCACGAGTCATATTAAGAATTTTCCCTTTATACCCTTGACCTTTCTTAATATTCCCACTTCAAAATTTTCATAAACAACTTATGCACCCAACAAGATTAAAATTATAGTCTTGCTCTTAACCTCCCGCCATTATCTTAAATTATCCAAATATGCAAAAATGCGGGATATAACATATAAATAGGTGGTCCACGACCCTATTTCATATTTTCCTCCTTCCAAAATCGGAAAAAAACCCTAAGATATTCTCTCCCAATATTTTTCATCATATTAGTTAATATTTGGCAAGACTCGGACCCCGTAAACTCGAGATGGTGAAAAAGAAAGTTGCTTCTAGGGTTTCTTCAAGTTGTGGAGTTTAGGGAGTTGAAGTTGGAGTGATGTTTGGGATTCTTGACCCCTCAAGGTATGTCAATGATTTCTACCCTTATATTTAAGTTAGTTATCAAGAGTTTAGTGATGTTAAGTGAAGAGAAGGTAATTGTGGAAGTGTTAAGTAGATGAAGGGAAATTCAGTGATATAGGGTTTTTTTAAAAGATGATTGGAAACGGGTTTACATATATTTTGATGTGGGATTGGATGAGAAGTTGGAGAGTTGTAAGCTTACAGGGAAATTATTGTCTATAGTTCGTTGAGCTTTATCCGTATTTGAGGATGGTTAGTAAGCGAAGTAAATATTCTAATTAAGCCCTGTGTTATCTTAATTGGAGACTCGCAAGTTCGAGAGGTAGAAGTTGGGCGATTGAGTATACTTCTAGGTATGTTAAGGTCATTCCTTTCTTCTTTTGGCATGATCCAACGATATGATCCAACAAGTGAGTAAGCGAGCTTCCATATTACTTTACTGTTAGAAGCATTAGAAGTACTTCAGTCTTTGATGTTCATATACCCCATTTATGAGTAATCCTTCTGTTCATGGGTCAAGTCTTATGTAGCCAGTTTTGTGCATGCAGTTTATTCGTGCATTACATTCATTATATATTATGTATATTGACCCGTGACTAGAAGGCACTATATACGCACACATATCAGGCGTTAGATACGCGAATATTAGATATATGTAAATTATGAGAAGAGATATAGGCGTTATATACGCCTTACTACTATGATTATGATATTGATTATGGCCACTTAGGAGCCAATATGATATGACGAGATGCCATAGAGGCTTACAGGCATTTTATATGCACATACATCAGGCGTTATATACGCACTCATATAGATGCACGACTATCATTGATAGGTATGAGCATGCATATTATGTGCCCACAGAGGCATTGTCAGTTACGCAGATTTAGGAAGATACTAGTTTATACAAGTACATGCAGTCAGTCATTTCAGTTTATGAGTTCAGATCTTATCCATGATTCTCATGTATATATATATATATATATATATATATATGTTGTTGTTCTTATGCCTTACATACTCGGTACATTATCCGTACTGACTCCCCGTTGCTCGGGGGGCTGCGTTCATGCCCACAGGTACAGAGAGACAGACATGTGGTCCAGCTTTGTAGGACCTCTAGATCTAGCAGTTGTCAGTACGCTTCATTCGATCCGTAGCTACAGTCAGTTTTCATATGCCCCTTTTGAGATGTGTATGAATATGGGTATAACGGGGCCCTGTCCCGTCCTTTCTACAACTTTTATTCCAGTAGAGATCTGCAGACAGTTGTATGTAGTAGTCAGATGCTGCAGCCTTGTCAGCTTCTATTCTTTTATGTACAGTATATGTAGCAGCCTAGCCGGCTTGCACTTTTCTTCCGCATGTTGTGTATATATATATGTTTATGGTACAGAGTTCTGATGTTCCTTCTCATGAGATTAGTTTATGCCGTTTATGGGCCTTTTATGTTCAGTATGTTTCAGATAAGTGTTTAGGGGTGTTTGGTCGCTAGAGGTCAGACTCCCGTCATGGCTCATTGGTTTGGGTCTTGACATTTTGATTTCCATGAATCTATCTGTAATCCATGTAAATTAATGATTTTAAGTCCATGAGTTCTTACTTTTAAGTCATGACCCCATGCAAGTCATGTTTATGAAATCCATGGGCTTTTAAGCCAACCATGTTTATGTTCATGTTTTTGGGAGTAGCATAGATTTATCGAGAAGGTTTAAACACTTGAACCTACATATGCGAACGTAGGATAAGGATTGCTCCGTCCAGTTAGGACTATTCCTTTATGTTTAATATTTATTGGATCAATTCATGTCAGGTTCATGTCATACTCCGGCAAGGTATGAGATTTCTTTGTTGGTCGGGTCAGAGACCAGACTCCTTCATGTGGTGATTTCATGTTTTCGGTTATACTACGGCTCTCCCACTTAAATATTTTACTCATATTACAACATTATCAAGCCAGATCATGATCGTGTCCATGTTTCAGTTTTTGCTTATAGTTACAGTTTCATTTTTGTATTACTTCATGTATCCATATTATTGGTTTGGGTTGGCCATTCCCCGAGCACCACACTTACTATTGTTTCATTTAGTTAATTTATATATAAGTTTAATTCCAGTGTACTTATGTTCCTATTGCCCGAGGCCGGCAATTCAAGATGCAGGCATTGATCTATAAGACAACAGATCTGCTCGTTAGGACTTCATTGTATTTGCTATTTGGTGAGCCCTACTTCATTCAGGGCATTATCTTTACTTTTTTAGTAGTCATGTCATTGTCACGTCCCAACTAGGGGCCGCGACGGGTACCCGGGGCTAACCACTGAGCACCGCTCGTTCTATTACTCATCAAGCTCATTTAATGCTCTTTTATTAATTTTATACTAAACTCATGAGAAAATCATCTTTCATTTGAGAACATGAAAATACTTTTATATACACAAGCCGTTAGGCTATCAAAATAATATATACATACATAGTAGCCATCTCGTGAGACCATCTAACCCACCCTGCGCATCTACGAGCCTCTACTGGAGTTCTAGACATAAGGACGGGACAAGACCCCGTCATGCCCAAAAATACATATACATGACTATATACGCAAAAGAATAATCAAGCACCTCTGGGACAAAGGAGTGCTTTCAATCAGCTGACAGCTACTACAGATCTGGGTCGAGCTCTCCTCCCTGTCTACCTGTGGGCATGAACACTGCGTCCAAAGAAAATGGACGTCAGTACGAACATTGTACTGAGTATGAGAGGCATAAACAATGAAATAAGACAATGATATAGAGAGGAAATATCAATATGAAACATCTATGTCTGATTGTCAAATATAAATGAAGTGATGCATGTTGTCTTACTCATACTCATCATCGTATCATATATGCATAATGTATAAGCTGCCCGTCTATATCGCATCGGTGTGATAATCATAACATTAGCTTGCGTCCAGGCCTCCCGCGTCCGGGGTATCATCTCATGCCGCCCACTAGTGGTGTCTGCCCATGCCATTTGGCCATGGTGTATAGCTGACCACCTTGGCGGTGACTGCCCGACCATATAGGCGCGGTGTAATATCATCATCATCATAACATGCTTATCATAGTATGCTTATCTTATCATAGTACATGCACAGGGCTCAAGATTGACTATACTTTATCGGGGTGACATAAGGCCGTGATCCCCCGATCTCATTATGGAGCAATCATTGGCATTCTGCCTCACCATGACGGAATTAGCACATAAGGAGAGTGTAAGGAATAAATAACATCATTATCATTATGGCATCATCATGTCATATCTCTTATCTTATATAGCCATTTATGGGTCTAGGCTTTTAGCTTTCTGGAATATAGGAACTCACGAAGAGGAAGGAAAATCATGCTAGAAGATTCATGCCGTTAGAAATAAAGGACTAGCCTCACATACCTTTGATGTTTAACTAAGCTATCGCTTGCTTGTTCTCCTCCGATATCACGTTTCTACCTTCAAGAGAGAATTCGCACTAACGTTAGTCAATTCGACTATAAGAACATGTGACTATTTCTAGGGAAAATTGGGCAGCACTTCCTTTGTTTATACTACTTTTCCCATGTTCTATATCAACTCCCAAATGCTCACAACAACATTCACAACATTGCAATCAACAATCATCATTCATATACATTGACCACAATCCACCATTTCTCTTCAATTTCTCAACATTTATGGTTATAGCTTACTATCGCGTTTCCTCATATATAATACCTATATCATGGTATAAATGTCATTTATAACGTATTCATAATCACAACACACCAACATTCATTATTCAATCCAACTACCATCCAACCATGACACTATTCACTCATTAATGACCCATTTCCTATCTCTTTCTACAATTCAAGTATCTCAACCTTCCAATACCTTAAACAACATGGTTTAGTCATGAAACTTACCTTAGATGATGGTTGAACAAGCATTGAATGGAATTACTCCTCTAGCATCAAAACCCTACTTCACTTCCTTTGGGTTTTCTTGAGATAGATAAACTTTAGCTAGGTTTCATACACTCATGGATTTGATGTTATTGATCATGGATTTCCTTTGATTTTCTTGTGGATGAGTGTTAAAGAATGTTCTAGAGGTGTCTTGACTTGTGGAGAGTGGGAATGAAATGAAAATTAAATGAAAAGGGTCCCTTATATTAATTCACCAAAGCTGGCCGGACCACTTTATATGGACCAACATATGGTCCGTATAATTTTCACTGACCGTATGTTGGACCGTATGTTTGGTCCAGTGAGCCATGTTGTTCTGGACTGCATCTACGGCCTGGACATACGGTCCGTGAATTTTATACGGGCAGTATATCTGGCCGTATAATGTCCAGTTGTCTGGAACTTTTTTTCGTCGACTCGTTTGATCTCCGATCCTTATGGAACCTTCTTAACACTTGTTCAATACTTCACTACCAATCTAAGGGACGTTATTACTTTTCTCCAAGACATCATTAGGCCCTCATTGGCTCGTCGTCCATAATTCCTACCCGATACATAACATATCCCTTACTTCCTTCGTCAAACTTATATGGGATACATTATCATGTTTTCAGACTAGTTCCACACTTATGTTTTTAAAATAGTATTTTCAGTATTATTATATTGTTACTTGTTTTATTCATACTTTTCTTGTTTTAACTTATAATCCACATTAGTACATGCACGATGTTGATTCAGCAAGCCATGTGATTCACTCGGTCACATACAACAAGGCACCGAGTGTCGTGTTACGTACAAGCCTAGGTTCGGGGCGTGACAAAGCTTGGTATTAGAGCACTAGGTTCAAGTGTCTTGGGGATTCTATGAAACCGTGTCTATTAGAGTCCTACTTATGGGTGTTAAGCGACCCACACTTATAATTGGGAGGCTACATGGCATCTAAGAAATGTTACCATTCTTTCTAATCTAGATCGTGCCATGAAGCTTAGAGTAATAAGTAAGTTTCTCTTCCTATCGAATTTCAGATGTATCGAATGTGCAAGCGATGAGCAGGAAATTTAATGTTCAAGTGAGCATGATTACCCATTAGGGTATAATTGTTGAGTGGCATGTTAGTAACAGGTGAGACTTGAGATGATATTGAAAATGGGACATGATGAATAGTTACTACAGACTAGAGCATAACCCTTATCAAAAAGTACAAAAGCGGTTACCATGCTTTATGGTTATCAATTTAACTTAGTTACCAGTTATACAGTCTTTCAGTTAGCAGGTTTATGGTTATTCAGTATGTCAGTATTCAATTATGTAGTTACCAGATCTCCAATTTTAAGTGTATTCGGATTCATGTGACTTGTGAATATATAGTAATGCCTATGGGTGCTAAAAGAAAGTGTAAGCAACAATGACTATAGCAAAATATTTGCTTGTTTTAGGTTCGGGTTAAGACCCAAGACTTGCTAAATGGCACATGAAGTAATTTATCAGGTGATAGTACCCTCTGAAGGACACGTTTGTGCATGGTAATATATATGTATGTTCTATACCTTACATAATAAATTTATTTTGATTTTTGGGCCATGGAGCAACAAGTTTGAGGATAATAGCTCATATTTAAGACTCTACGGGGTAACATCTTATGAAGTTAGTCCATGTGGGCATAAACTGCTCATGATAGTTTTGGACAGAAAAGATGTTATATCCCGCATTTTATGCAATCGGATAATTCAAGACAATCGCGGGAAAACAACAAGCAAGGACATATTTTATTTTGTTTGGCACATGAGTTGCTTATGAAAAGTCTAGAAGTGGAAATATGGAGAAAGACGAAGGGCAAATTTGAAAGTTGGAAAAGTGTTCCATAAATTATAAGAACTAGCCAAAAATACAAAGTGGGCTTGAAAGTTTTTTTTTTTTGGGAAAATTTGAGGCCCAACCGGCCATGGGGAATTAAAAGGGCCCAAACCCATTAAGCCAAAAATCATGTGCTAATATATTAAGAAGAGGCTTATCCCTTAAGCTCATTCAAGAACTTTCAAGAAAGAAGAAGAAAAAAAAAATTGAGAGCAAAACCTTGGAGGCCTTCGGCGATAGAGGAATTTCCAAGAAAAATTGGCAAAAATTCTTTCAAAAATCATTTTCGACCAAGTAGAGGGTGCTTGACAAAGTGGAGTGGTTGTTGAAGCAAGAAGAACACATAATCTTGCAAGTTGGAGGATTTAGTCAAGTGAAGAAACAAGGAAAGAGGTGAGGTTTAATCCCTTCTTTATATGTTTTTGATGTTTGTATATGATATAGTATGTGAAAGTGGATGAAATTCATGGAGAATATTAATGTTGTATGTGGCCATGAGGTGTAGCATGTACATGTATGTGTAGGAATCATGTTTCAATTGTTTTATTTAGTGTTTGGTTATTATTGTTGTGAATGCTATGTTAAAGTTGGAAGTTGAGTGATGTTGGTGAAGTTGGCCATGTAGAGTGTAGTGTGTATGTGGCCGTATATGTGTGTGTGGTATGATGAATGGAAAGTGAGTAAGTTTGTTTAGTATGTTGGTCGTTGTGTTGTGGAGTTTATATTACAAACGAAAGCCTAAGGAGCTTAGTGAGGTATCACTAATTGAAAGCTTGTCTTGGAAGATTATGCAAATTGAATATTATGTTCTTATGTGTATGAAAGGTAATGATACTAGAATGACGTTGTTGGAATATGTATTATAAGGTTGTTGTTGTTCTATTGGAGTTTGGAAGGTCTTGAAGGAAGTAGAATGCTAATTGGAGTGTTGGGACGTATCTTGAATTGAATATGTGAATTGTTAGTGTGATTGTTGAATTTATATTGATGGTTTGGCCGGGTTTGAATTCCCGGATTGTGTTAGATGAGAATTTGACTAAGTTGAATGTCGAGGATGGTATAATTACAGAGGAAGTGCTGCCGAAATTTCGGTAGCCAAGTATTACTTTAAGATTTCAACTCTAAGTATCCTAATAAGAGGTTTGGTAAATATGACCAATTTGCAGATTTTGACGAAATTGCAACGTGAATTTGGAATAGCAAAAGGAGCGGAAAGAGGTATGTAAGGCTTCACCCTTCTATCTATGGCATGTCTTAGATGTAATAAGTCGGGTACGAGCCTCGGGGACAACCCTAGTCCCCAGAATCCGCACCTAAAGTTTTTCACTTTTTGTTCAATAGAATTGAACTAGAAAGTGTGCAAATGATGGAAAGACCTCTTAAACCCTTAGAACTTGCATAAGTGGGACCCGATTACCCTAGAACCCTCACAAGTAATGACATGACACGTAACATATGTAAATCATATACGCCACCCCATCCGGCCCGAGGTGGGCTCGTTACTCTCGGATTTTCCTTACAGTCTTGCTTGACTTACTTGAAGTGAATCCAAAGGGAACCTTTGATCCCAATTTCTTTACCAAATGATAAGTACTATGACTCCTCTAACGAGGGCACTTCCATGACGATAATGATACCAATGATGTTAGATAAGAGGATATGCCTATGATACGTACTACCGGAACGACTCTATGACTAAGATGACTAAGCTAAGTATCTTATGTAAACATGAAAATGATAAACTAATTTTTGAATCCTATTTATATTTCCTAGCTATGACTTTATTGTCTAAAGATTTCAAAGTCTATGAACTGTCATCTATGATGCCCACGATTTCATTCTACGTTTACTTTAATATTATTCTCCGTTGATAGTCTCACCTTAAAATACTCGTTCCTTCAAGGTGAGACAAAGCGATCACGAGTATTCTATAATGTAATCGGAGGTTACCCACTTTATGTCACTCCGATAGATGTAACTTTCTTTGGACTCCCGTGCCTGCTGGTTATATGATACAGGGATATGTGTATGGACATGTATATGTATATAGGACAAGTATTTGTATATAAGACATGTATATGTATAATAGAGAAGTAAATGTACACGTATATGTATATGGGGAAAGGGGAAGGGCCACTGTTATATCACCACCTGATTCAGCTGGATTCCATCCTGGACGCGGGATGCCCGGAAGTGGGATATGGGAGAGCCGTACGCGGCGTCTGTATATGTGATATATGATATATGTGATGTGTTGTGTTGGGACACTGTTGGGGAGGGGGGTGGGAGAGCCGATGCATTCGGCATCTGTAAATGTGAGTAAAAGATACCGTTTACTGAAATGTACTATTTTCTGTATACGAGAATACGGAACACCGTATTCTGAAAAATGGGCTAAGCTTGCATGGTATCTGCCTACAGAACATACATATGTACAGGTTACTTCTGCTCCGGGATAAGCTCTGTATATTTATTCGGTTATTATTCACACTCTATATTCAGTTACTGTGTTATCACTCATACCTTACATACTCGGTACACTATTCGTACTGACGTCCCTTCTTGTGGGCGCTGCGTTTCATGCCGCGCAGGTCAGCAGATAGACAGACCGGATTCCTAGAAGTTCTATCAGCAGTGTTGTAGCAGTGCTCCAGTTGTTCCGGAGCTCCAGTTACTTGGTACTACTTTTGTGTATATATACAGGTCCGGTAGAATCCGGCCCTTCATATGTATATGTGTACTATGTTTAGAGGCTCGTAGACAGATGTGTACAGGTAGATGTTTTGTATCTCTGAGTGTCCTTGTCGCTGTGTAATGTGCTAGCAAAGTTTACTGGCCTATGTTTATAACTATGCCACTAATGGGAATGTTCAGTAACAAAAAATATGGTATAGTTTATACGGCATACTTAGTAACAGGAATATGACACGAGACAGGGGTGCTCGGTACAAGTATCGGGTACTCGTCACAGCCCCTAGTCGGGTCGTGACAGAAGTGGTATCAGAGCAGTTCGGTCCTAGGGTTTGTCTACGAGCCGTGTCCAGTAGAGTCTTGTTTATGGGTGTGTAGCGCGCCACGCTTATAAACAGGAGGCTACAGGGAATTTAGGAAATATGACCCTCTTTGTGTCCTAAGATCGTGCGATTGAGCTATGCTATCAGGCTTCCACATTCCTTTCCTAATCCTATGCTATTGTTTCAGTAATGCCGCCGAAGAGAAAGGCTACGACGGCCGAGAAAGCCAAGAGGGTGGCGGGCAGCAGAGTCGAGCGGGAGCTAGAAGAAGGAGAATCTCATAATGAAGCTCCCCCTCAGACTTTTCGTGCTCCCCCTGCACCAGCAGAGCAGGAAAGAGTTCCAGCTCCAGCCCCCGCACCTCCAGTCCCACCGCCGGTAGCTCCGGGCCAGCAGATGGCAGAGGCCATCCAGTTATTGACCCAGTTTGTTGCCGCACAGGCTCAGCGGCAAGATGTAGACCTGGGAGACAGGGCGGTAAGCGCAAGGGCTCGTGACTTTATTACTCAGAAGCCACCAGAGTTTTATGGATCAAAACCAGAGGAAGACCCGCAGAGTTTCATAGATGAGATGCTGAGGACTCTGAGGATTATACATGCTTCGGATACGGAGTCCGTATAGTTGGCTTCATACAGGCTGCGGGATGTGGCAGTTCTGTGGTACAGCAGCTGGATATCTTCGAGGGGAGCAAATGCACCCCCTCCGGTTTGGCAGGAGTTTACAGAGGCATTTCTAAGACATTTCTTACCGCCAGAGGTTCGACGAGCTCGAGCCGATATGTTCTTGAACCTGAGACAGGGAAATATGAGCGTTCGAGAATACATGCTCCGTTTTAATTCGTTAGCCAGGTATGCCCCAGCCATGATAGCTAATAGGGGAGATCATGTGCACCGATATGTGAGTGGGATAGGGCCACATTTGGTTAAGGAATGTTTGACGGCTTCACTCCAGGACGGGATGACTATTACCCGCATCCAGGCCCACGCCCAAAATCTGGAAGAACAGTACCAGTCACGGAGAGAGGAGCGTTATCCAAATAGGGGTTCCAGAAAAAGAGGAAGATCTTCTGGGGCTAGAAGCGAGTATAGAGGAGGGCAGGCACAAGATCAGTCTAGGCATTCAGGCCAATCAGTGGCCAGTGCACCACCTCGATTTGCGGATAGAAGATTTGACCGCTCTGCCTATTCGGGACCAGATCAGGGTACTAGAGCTTCAGGATCCCTGTACAGAGCTGATTTTAGCAGGACGGGGCTGCCCCCACCACGATGTGCTCGGTGTGGCAAGCCACATTATGGGCAGTGTTACCTGGAAACAGGTGGTTGTTTTGCTTGCGGTCGAACTGACCATTTGGTGCGTGACTGCCCACTAAAGGATGAAGGAGGCCAAACTCAGCCAGCCAGATCAGCAATCGGTTCATCGTCGACCGTGCGCCCTCATGGACAGACTTCCCAGGCTCCAGCGGGCCGCGGCCGAGGTAGAGGAGGGGCATCTAGTTCAGCCGGTCCTCCGCACCGCTTATATGCACTGACAAGATGACAGGACCCTGAACCTTCCGCCGACGCGGCCACAGGTACACTTCCGGCATCTTTTCTATAATATATGGATGTTAAATTGAACTGGATTTTACTTTATCTTGCACCGTCCCGTGTGTTGCGGAACATATAAGAAATTCGGGAAAATTTAGGATAAGGGTAGCCGTGCACACAAGAAAAAGGGTGAATAGTAGTGACCACGAAGGCTAAAATAGTCATTAAAAGAGAAATATATGCTATGAGCGCGTTCGAACATTGCCGAGACCCCAACTTGCCCCATATTATGTGATATAGGTAGTACGGGGAAGCGGAGGTAAAAATACTAACACCGAGACACTGAAATACATTAAAGTTTCAAGGTTAAGCGTGCTCAGGTGGGAGTAATTCCATGATGGGTGACCCCCTGGGAAATATCCTGAAAATTTCATAAATACGGAAATAAGAGACGAGTGTAAAAGTAGGTAGCCCAGAGTAAATTGGGGTGTGGAAAGTGGTTAGAAACCCCGTACGAGTCATATAGGCCGAGACGGACTAAACCAACAAAAAAAGGGAAGCCATGACAACAGAAAGCTTTGAGGATGACGGAGAAAAGTACAGGTGTCACAGGGTGAGACCGATATTGAGTCCACACTAGCTAAGGCAAGAAATCCCTGATATGACGATATACGGGAACATGTCTAGTGAAGGGAGAGACGCAGCAGACGCCATGAAGAAGGAATTTCAACCGTAAAGATCGTAAAAAGGGCAACCTAAGCTTCTAAGATGAATATGTTAAGCTACATGAGGTATTACAAAGGAGACCTCCCCGAAATATTATACTACGCTATGAGGCAAGTTTAACATTCGAGGACGAATGTTCTAAAGGGGGGGGGGAGGATGTTATATCCCGCATTTTATGCAATCGGATAATTCAAGACAATCGCGGGAAAACAACAAGCAAGGCCATATTTTATTTTGTTTGGCACATGAGTTGCTTATGAAAAGTCTAGAAGTGGAAATATGGAGAAAGACGAAGGGTAAATTTGGAAGTTGGAAAAGTGTTCCATAAATTATAAGAACTAGCCAAAAATACAAAGTGGGCTTGAAAGTTTTTTTTTTTTTTGGGGAAATTTTGAGGCCCAACCGGCCATGGGGAATTAAAAGGGCCCAAACCCATTAAGCCAAAAATCATGTGCTAATATATTAAGAAGAGGCTTATCCCTTAAGCTCATTCAAGAACTTTCAAGAAAGAAGAAGAAAAAAAAATTGAGAGCAAAACCTTGGAGGCCTTCGGCCATAGAGGAATTTCCAAGAAAATTGGCAAAAATTCTTTCAAAAATAATTTTCTACCAAGTAGAGGGTGCTTGACAAAGTGGAGTGGTTGTTGAAGCAAGAAGAACACATAATCTTGCAAGTTGGAGGATTTAGTCAAGTGAAGAAACAAGGAAAGAGGTGAGGTTTAATCCCTTCTTTATATGTTTTTGATGTTTGTATATGATATAGTATGTGAAAGTGGATGAAATTCATGGAGAATATTAATGTTGTATGTGGCCGTGAGGTGTAGCATGTACATGTATGTGTAGGAATCATGTTTCAATTGTTTTATTTAGTGTTTGGTTATTATTGTTGTGAATGCTATGTTAAAGTTGGAAGTTGAGTGATGTTGGTGAAGTTGGCCATGTAGAGTGCAGTGTGTATGTGGCCGTATATGTGTGTGTGGTATGGTGAATGGATAGTGAGTAAGTTTGTTTAGTATGTTGGTCGTTGTGTTGTGGAGTTTATATTACAAACGAAAGCCTAAGGAGCTTAGTGAGGTATCACTAATTGAAAGCTTGTCTTGGAAGATTATGCAAATTGAATATTATGTTCTTATGTGTATGAAAGGTAATGATACTAGAATGACGTTGTTGGAATATGTATTATAAGGTTGTTGTTGTTCTATTGGAGTTTGGAAGGTCTTGAAGGAAGTAGAATGCTAATTGCAGTGTTGGGACGTATCTTGAATTGAATATGTGAATTGTTAGTGTGATTGTTGAATTTATATTGATGGTTTGGCCGGGTTTGAATTCCCGGATTGTGTTTGATGAGAATTTGACTAAGTTGAATGTCGAGGATGGTATAATTACAGAGGAAGTGCTGCCGAAATTTTGGTAGCCAAGTATTACTTTAAGATTTCAACTCTAAGTATCCTAATAAGAGTTTTGGTAAATATGACCAATTTGCAGATTTTGACGAAATTGCAACGTGAATTTGGAATAGCAAAAGGAGCGGAAAGAGGTATGTAAGGCTTCACCGTTATTTCTATGGCATGTCTTAGATATAATAAGTCGGGTACGAGCCTCGGGGACAACCCTAGTCCCCGGAATTCGCACCTAAAGTTTTCCACTTTTTGTTCAATAGAATTGAACTAGAAAGTGTGCAAATGATGGAAAGACCTCTTAAACCATTAGAACTTGCATAAGTGGGACCCGATTACCCTAGAACCCGCACAAGTAATGACATGACACGTAACATATGTAAATCATATATGCCACCCCATCCGGACCGAGGTGGGCCCGTTACTCTCGGATTTTCCTTACAGTCTTGCTTGACTTACTTGAAGTGAATCCAAAGGGAACCTTTGATCCCGATTTCGTTACCAAATGATAAGTACTATGACTCCTCTAACGAGGGCACTTCCATGACGATAATGATACCAATGATGTTAGATAAGAGGATATGCCTATGATACGTACTACCGGAATGACTCTATGACTAAGATGACTAAGCTAAGTATCTTATGTAAACATGAAAATGATAAACTAATTTTTGAATCCTATTTATATTTCCTAGCTATGACTTTATTTTCTAAAGATTTCAAAGTCTATGAACTGTCATCTATGATGCCCACGATTTCATTCTACGTTTACTTTAATATTATTCTCCATTGATAGTCTCACCTTAAAATACTCGTTCCTTCAAGGTGAGACAAAGTGATCACGAGTATTCTATAATGTAATCGGAGGTTACTGACTTTATGTCACTCCGATAGACGTAACTTTCTTTGGACTCCCGTGCATGCTGGTTATATGATACATGGATATGTGTATGGACATGTATATGTATATAGGACAAGTATTTGTATATAAGACATGTATATGTATAATAGAGAAGTAAATGTACACGTATATGTCTATGGGGAAAGGGGAAGGGCCACTGTTATATCACCACCTGATTCAGCTGGATTCCATCCTGGACGCGGGATGCCCGGACGCGGGATATGGGAGAGCCATACGCGGCGTCTGTATATGTGATGTGTTGTGTTGGGACACTGTTGGGGAGGGGGGTGGGAGAGCAGATTCATTCGGCATCTGTAAATGTGAGTAAAAGATACCGTTTACTGAAATGTACTGTTTTCTGTATACGAGAATAAGGAACACCGTATTCTGAAAAATGGTCTAAGCTTGCATGGTATCTGCCTACAGAACATACATATGTACAGGTTACTTCTGCTCCGGGATAAGCTCTGTATATTTATTCGGTTATTATTCACACTCTATATTCAGTTACTGTGTTATCACTCATGCCTTACATACTCGGTACACTATTCGTACTGACGTCCCTTCTTGTGGGCGCTGCGTTTCATGCCGCGCAGGTCAGCAGATAGACGGACCGGATTCCTAGAAGTTCTATCAGCAGTGTTGTAGCAGTGCTCCAGTTGTTCCGGAGCTCCAGTTACTTGGTACTACTTTTGTGTATATATACAGGTCCGGTAGAATCCGGCCCTTCATATGTATATCTGTACTATGTTTAGAGGCTCGTAGACAGATGTGTACAGGTAGATGTTTTGTATCTCTGAGTGTCCTTGTCGCTGTGTAATGTGCTAGCATAGCTTACTGGCCTATGTTTATAACTATGCCACTAATGGGAATGGTCAGTAATAAAAAATATGGTATAGTTTATACGACATACTTTGTAACAGGAATATGACACGAGACAGGGGTGCTCGGTACGAGTATCGGGTACTCGTCACGGCCCCTAGTCGGGTCGTGACAAAAGATCCTAGGGACAAAATACCTAAGAGGCAAAAAACGTGTAATATTACAAAAGATGTGTTTTGGTACGACCCATGCACATGACTAAGAATATATGATGTACGAAATGAGAATCATGGAACCAAAAAGACCTAAAAAATTTATGTGTTGCAGCCAGCAAGAAGCTCGCAGAGTGTGGTCCAAAGTGAGACAAGAGCTCGCGAGGTGTTCAAATGGCAGAACGAAAAGTGGAAAATTTGGCTAAATTTGGGTTGTAATTTTAATTTTTTCAAGTTTATTCAGATCAGAATTATAAAGTACTATGTTAGTAAGTTACTACAAGATGAAGAATTGTTATGAGATAAGATAATATGACAATTCCCTATTAGGTTATGTGAGTAAGCACTTCCCCGGATGTGTATAGTCTGGTATAATTTTGAAGTGTATAGAGAGTTCGGGGTTTGGTATTCCAATTTTTTGTTTAAGATACATGAAATGTCCCTAGGTGTGATCTATGTCTATAGTTAAAAAAAAGGGATATCATAAGACCTTAGAATATGGTCAGATTTTGAGGGAAGTCAGAAATAACCTTATGCTTCACTTTAGTTATTGAGAGCAGAATAATAGAACATGAATCTAACAAGTGGTTAGTAACTATTTTTTGAGTAAATACACTGAATTAGTAATTTCAACAGGGCTAGAAGAGCTACCAGTTGATTTCCTCAGTCAGGTTAACACTAGTGAGTGGGTAATGGTTTGAATACACCGAGTGCTTGTTAGAACCTAAAGAATTGAAGTTAAATTCGAAGTACAGTGACAATGGAAGAAGTAATCAACTAAGAAGTAAGAGACCAAAGTACAAAACAATAGTCTTTAAGAGTTACGAAAAAGGGGTTTCGACTTAGACTGTAAGTGGGAGCAAAGTTAAGTTGTTAAGACAGAATATGCTAGTAAAAAAATACATTAATTCCTAGTCCATGTAAGTAATTCAGTTTCCTAGTAAGGAAGATTGCTTAGAAGTAAGTCAAAAGATGAGTCGTCAGTGACATAAAGTGCAAAGAATTCCATAAGATAAGGAAAGTTGGTTGGATTCCAATAAGAGAGAAGGATCCGCAAGTATAAGACCTTAACCTTTGTTCTAAGGGAGAGATGTGTACATCGTCAGTAAGTCCAGTTGAATATTTGAAAACCTGAAAGGTTAGTACATGATATAAAAACCACAGTTCAGTAATGAGGTCACAATGAGATAGTCTCTATAAGGAATGTGCCTCGTATGTATAAGAAATATGAAGTGAGTAGAATGATCATCGATTAACTGGTATCAACATCAGTTATTATCGATTAAGAGATCATACAAAAGATATAAGATCATGTCCAGTTATGTGTCACCGGGGCAGTGTCATTGCACGAGACTCTAATCTTTAAGGTCCTGGTAAAATACCTAGCACGCAACAATAGTGATAGTTCTAAGTGCATTCGTGGTTTGATGATTATCAATCTGTCTCAGCACTAGATAGAGACCTGGTCTTTAATCTGTTCTCTGTGCACCTTGCACTGTCATAGAGACAGCTGTAAAGCCGAAACCACTTGCTGCACACAAGTACAGTTGTGAGTTGGCCCATGTTTTAGGTCAAACTGAATGAGTGGTCTTTATCCATCCCACATGCTTCCTACTATATATACAACATGTAGCAACACATTGGATATCACGTAAAAAATGTAATCTAACTTGTGCAAAAGCTACCGCCGCAAGAATTCAAGTGATCCCAAGAACAAAGTTACGTTCAAGCTGAAGAACTAGATCCTGATATGATTTTAGTCTATGTTTTTTAGGTTGTTGTAAACCTTTGTTCATTTGTGCTTAAACTGTAAACCTACTCTTCCAAAAAAGAAAGTTGTTTGTAGCTGCTCTAAATTCTCAAGGTTGCATCCACAAGCTCTTAAGTGGTACACTAGGCTAGAGTTCCCTTAGTTGTATTAATGTGTGGCTACAGTTAGTCACGGTAAAATATCAAAGGGTGCCTTTGAGTGGTACACTAGGCTGGAGTGAGTCTAGGTGTATTAGATTCCTTGGCTAGAGTTAGTCAAGTAGAGGTGCTTCCATTCAGAGTATTGCAAGGGTTGAGGGACTATTGGAGTTAGTTCCTAGGTTACATAAGCGTTGTTGTAAAGGTGAGGGATTAAGGGAGTTAGTTCCTAGCTTACGATAGATTTGTAACCTGAAGTTGCTCGGTGTAGTGGAGTTGAAATCCTACTAGGGTAGGTCGTGGTTTTTAATCCCTTGAACAAGGATTTTTCCACGATAACATCTTGTGTCCTTCACTTACTGCATTACATAAGTGAACTGGTACTCAACCAAGTCCCCCATATACTGTTTGGTGGATGCACAACCTTTAACTATTGGTATCAGAGTGGGTGCTTTCTAAAAGGTTATCACCTAGAAAGAATCTATAAAATGGCAGCCCTACAGATATGGAAGAAGGACAGTCTTTCACCTACCCACCTAAATTTAGTGGACAATACTATGGGTGGTGGAAAACTAGGATGCACGATTTCATTTGGCTAAAGACTCAGAGTTATAGGACATCATTTGTGATGGCCCTCATATTCCCATTAATCGAGATCAAGATGGTGTAACAAACCACCAAAAACCAGAAAAGAAAGCTGTTGAGAAGAACTTTAAAGCAAAGAAGATCCTTGTCTGTGGAATAGGAGCAGATGAGTACAACTGAATCTCATTGTGCACAACTGCCAAGGAGAGCTGGGAAGCTCTTCAAACTGCCCATGAAGGAACAAAATAGGTGAAAAACTCCAAGGTCGATATGCTCACCACAGAGTATGAAATGTTCAAAATGAAAGAGGGAGAATCTATTCATGATATGCACACTAGTTTCACCTCTATTATAAATGAGCTTCATTCTCTGGGAGAAATCATCACAACCACCAAACTGATAAGAAAGTTGCTTGGTGTGTTACCTGATTCTTGGGACAGCAAGGTAAATGCCATCTCCGAAGCCAAAGATCTCAGCACGTTGACTGCTGATAAGCTCATCGGAAACCTTAAGACACATGAGTTTCAGATGTCTATGAAAAGGGCAGAAAAGAATGAAGCTAAGAAAGAATGAAATCTGGTTCTCAAATCTGGAAGAGGAGATTCAAGTGATCACGAATCTGAAATGGCTTATCTCACACGGAGATTTCAAAAGATAATCAAGAGAAATAATGGAATCCTCATGTCTGAAAGCTCCAGCAGAAACTTCAGAAGAAATGGCAACTGATGTCATAATTGTGGGAAACCTGGTCACATCATGAAAGGCTATCCCCAAAACAGGAAAGACAATCATGAAAGGATAGTCAGGAGGAACCAGATCCCCGATGAAAGACTCAGAAGAAGAGAAGTTGTTAACGAGCTGGTAAAGCAAGCGCTTGCTGCATGGGAAGATTCCTCTAGTGAACCGGAGGATGAAAATGATCATGGAGACACGTCAATGATGGCCATTGAAGATGAAGCATCCGAATACGTCTCTTATGACCATCAACCATCTCGTATATTCTAACTCCACTCGGGCTATCTTAACTTTCCATTCGTCTCTTATATCGGAATAAAAAAAAATCTTGCATACTTCCCAGGGGGTCACCCATCCCAGAATTGCTCTAGCCTTAGCACGCTTAACCTCGAAACTTTCATGCGTCTGGACGCATTAAGGCCAGTATAATTTCGTCGACTGTCCCGCATGACCTTTGTCACATAATTTAGGGCAGATCGGGGTCTTAGTAAACTTTCGGAAGATTCTCGTAGCGGGTCCCACCCCGGCTAAGCCATACAATTACCATGTTGCCTTTTTGAATCTTCAATATTCACTTTCATGCACATATACATACAATTATAGACAGCCCACAAATTTAAGTCTTCATCCCACGAATTCCATCTCCAATTGGTCGATGAAATCTGATAAAATATCACCGTAAGGTGCTCTCCAACCACCAACAGAAGAAAACTAAATTCCGACAAGTATCGCGGGACCTTTTAATACTTAATCTACATATTTACCTCCATATTTCTGGAAAAATTTGGGCAGAGGTTCCTCTGTATTTCTTACAATCCGAAAACCTGTACACCAGAAATACTAATCATGCCTCACAGGGCCAACACATATACGGATATATATATATCCCATCGTATCGTATCGTAGCCACACAGGGCTGATAACTTCAAATAAAAATTATAACGATGTCGAAACTTACCTCACATGCCCAACTTAAACGGCATCAGAGGCACTTTCCTGTTCACTTTTCTGTTCAATCTTCAACTTTATATTTCTACCACACTTCAAATAACTTCTCCGACGCACATCTTTCATATCATTGCTTACCTGAGTACGGTGCAGCTTCCAATGTCATCAGTCATTGTCTTCTGTCGATGCCGTTCTTTGGCTGAAATTAAGAGTTAGTAGAAAGGAATTCACTTCCTACAGATGGCTCTATCGCATGATCTAAGATTCAAAGAAGGGTAACATCCTAGATGCCCTGTAGCCTCCTGTTTATAGATGTGGTGCACAACACACCAATAAACAAGACTCTACTAGACACGGCCTGTAGACATTCCGAGGACTAACCGCTCTGATACCACTTCTGTCACGACCCAACCCCGTAGGCCGTGACTAGTACCCGATCTGGGCACCCAAACACATCTATCCAATGCTATCTCAACTGTTATCAAACGCATTCAAGTACAAAGCAGAAGCCGTCAAGGCTATATTTCAAAATTAGATAATTTCCAGAAAAATTTTGGCAGAGTTTCCTTTGTTTTACAGACTATCCAAAATAACCCTGCGCACACAAAATACCAACAAAGGCCACACTAGCCAACAAAGCAATATATAAACATATGCGGACCGGCCGCCGCGGCGAATGGGGTCGCCCCAAACACAACATATACACACATCCGTATAGAAAGACCCTAACCCACAAACCTATCTACAGGCCTTTAACAGACATACAAAGTCATATGACGGGACAGGTCCCCGCCGTACCCGGAGTTGCCATACGTACAGAATATACAGAAGACCGAAGATATATACCAAAAGTACACGCTCCGGACCAAAGGAGCTCTTCAAAATAGCAGAATCTGAGCCCTAGACTGGCGGCGTCTCTTCAGGTGCGTCTGTACCTGCGGGCATGTAGCGCAGCCCCCGAAGAACCGGGGGTCAGTACGAAAAATGTACCGAGTATGTAAAGCGGAAACATAACAAACATAATCATAGTCTGAATCAGAAGTACAGAAGTATAGGAAACGGAATCGTAATCCAACGAACAGACAGAGATATACCGGACAGAGTCGTAGTTTAGACAGACAGACGGAAGGATACCGGACAGAATCATAGTCCAGACGGACGGATAAAATCATAATCCATACGGACAGACAGAATCAGAATCCAATCAGACAGACAGAATCAGAATCCAATCAGACAGACAGAATCATAATAGGGCACAAGAACGTGGTCGCCACTCCTGCCTTTGGCGCCACAACATATCACATTTCAGAAGATTTCATATCTTCGAACATCTCCGTCACATAACACATCATATCATAACCACGGTAACCCCGGGGACAGATCACGCGCCGGGAAACCGGACACATCATACTTCGTAACATATACACGGTAACCGGGAACGACATATACAACAGTACCCCGGAACTGGACACATCATACTTCGGAATTCATACATGGGACCCGGCCCCCGACAAGGGACTCGGCGGCCCATCCGCACGATATAAACCGGCCCGGGATCCGGTGAAAGGAGGCATTGAGACATCCACGAACGGATTAATGAGAAACCACACACATACAGATCGTTATACCGACTCAATCAAACTGAAGTATGCCAAACGGCGAGTCAAATCAGAGTAATCGGATAGTATTCATAATACGGGCCTATATCCTACTTGGGAAGGCACGACAGTTTATTACCAGAGTAAGACTTTCAGATGTCAAAATCATTTTGTAAGATTTATAAAAAAATATCGTCATATCATGATTAGAATGTTAATCCAGATGTTGTCTGAGAAAGGCGGACAGAAACAAAGTAGTTAAAGTTATACAGAAAGTATCGGGGATTGTGGGCCCCCCCCTCGGACCAACCCGAAGAGGCGTACATAAATTACAGATAGTAGACCTTATGAGGTCGTCCATAATGATTTGGAAGTATTCCGACTCCGTTTAGGAAGGTTGCATACTTAAGGTTCACTTTGAAGACAAGTTATAAGGAAATGGATTCAATCTTACTGAAGGAATTGGAGCGGATTTCCATCTCGAATTCCGAGGAACGGAGTCGTATTTAAGGCTCGCGGCCGAGCCTATTATGTTCAGAACATGCCTAAGAATGAAGGGGTAGGCTTTACATACCTCGATTGCGTCTTACGCTCGCTTGGCTTCGATTCCAATTTCGTCCAGAATCTACAAATGGTCAAGTTTGCCAAATATCAAATTCAAGCTTTTCAATAATCCAAACTTATTACATACTTGCCTACCGAAATTTCGGCAGCATTTCCCCTATATATATATCATCCCCGAGACTTAGCTCGGCTTAATTTATTAACATAGCAACCCAGAAACAACATCAATAACAACAACAAGCATTACAAGACACCTAATATGGCATAACTAGCAATCTTTCCGGCATAACATGACATCTTTCATTACGACCTTACATTTCCAAATCAATCTTACCATTTTCATATTCATCACTCCTCAGGATCATTACAACATAATTCGCAGGCATATCATATCATTTCCACAAAATATTCATAAGGTATACGCAATATACAAGCTTACTACCAAAGTCATATTTCACCCACAACTTCTAATCTTTAGCATATACATTCATGACATATTCTATCTTCCAACTTCATCAATGATAATCATAATTTGCATCTTCCTACTTTCATTTCCACATTTACATAAACCACAATAAAGTTGTATAACTTCCTACAACAACTCAACAACAAATTTTCCATGACAACAAAAACGATTATTCTTTCATTCACTTCATAATCATCACAATTATCATACTAAATTAATTTAGTTCACCTTCCATCATCAACATACACCACACGGCCACACACTACATTTTCCAACTTCCACTAATTCATTCAACTTTCATTTCTAATACAAATTCCACCATAATTACAACTAGATTACCACATAAATTCAATTCATATTTCCTACACATTAACACATACTCGCGGCCAACCTTCAAATAACACACCCACTTTACAAACTTCCATATTTTCAAAGTTTCTACTCATTCCAAAATTCCACACCAATGTATTCTTAGCCGACACATTCATACCAAGTAAGGTCCAAATATGGCCTCATTCATTACAAGTCGAGTTATCTCGAATTTTTCGAATATGCAAAAATGTCGGATGTAACATCCTCCCCCCCTTTAAAACATTCGTCCTCGAATGTTAAATTGACCTCATGGGGCGTCATACTTCTTCGGGAGAGTTCTTTTTATAATTATCCTTTGTTTACTTTCTGATATGCATTCTTTACCAATATGATGGAGTAATTCTTCACGTTACTGATTCATATGCTTTCATAACGTATTTTCTCATATCCCACACAGTCACTGGGCCATGAACTATATTCTAGTAACCGATGAATGTTTTTCGCTCTTTCACGGACATTATGTCCCTTCTTCCTTTCATTCAAAGCTTTTCAGACATTATAATTAATATCACTTCTTGTCACACTCCTCGGTTCCTTACCACATTATCATATTCCTACATCATACCAAACAGATTCAGAACTGGGATCGGACGCATAGGAGCATATCGGACATATTCGTAATCGGAGGCAAACGTACTAAACCTTGGCGGACAGATTCGTAGTCGAAGTCAGATGTATGGGAGTATGTCAGACAGATCCGTGATCAGAGTTAGACGCACAGAGATGTATCAGATAGATTCGTAATCAAATTCAGAAGTACAGAGGCGTAATAGGCAGAACCTCATCAAAGTCAGAGGTGCAAAAGTATAACAAATAGAGCTTTGATTAGAATCAGACCGCTTCTACTAAGGCTCCAGTGATTTACGAAAATTTCCCTTTGTCGACATTTCATTATTGTCACGACCCAACCCCGTGGGCCGCGACTGGCACCCTACCTGGGTGCCCAGACCGAATCACACATTAATTATAAGGTCCAAACGTATTTCCGAATTTTTCGAAATCATATCAAATGCAATTTATGTCAAAATATGTCTTAATCGGTCGTGCCAAATCGAATTACCATATCAAATACAAACTGAGCGGTGGAATAGACATCGCCGGTCCAAAAGTGCAAACATAAGCATAAGGGCCATTTGGGGCCATCATAACAAACAGGCCGCTTTAAGACCAGAAATGAAATCAGACCAACACACACAGGACCCTCACCCCACATATATGACTACAGGCCTCTACGAATTCAAAACAAAGACATATGGCGAGACAGGGCCCCGCCGTACCCAAATAGTCAAATGTACAGAATATATACAAAACAAAAGGAGTCTGTACCAAAAGTGGACTCCGGATCAAGGAGGAGTACTCCGGAATAGGAAAGAGTGAAGCCTACTGTGGAGGATCACCAATGTCTGCACCTGCGGGCATAAAACGCAGCCCCCGAAAAAGAGGGGGTCAGTACGAAATATGTACTGAGTATGTAAAGCACGGAGTACAGAAATATGGATCAAAACCGAAAGCAAATCAGATGTCAAACTGGAGTACAAATTGGTATGTCAAAAATCTGTATCGAAATCATATACGTATACATAATGCAAACGAAATCATGCAAACGCTTAGGAACGTGGTCGCCACTCCGACGTTGGCGCCACACACAGCATAACACCAGAAGGTTTCAAATCTCCGTACATCCCCGAACACAAACATAATCATAGGTGAGCGTATCGCATCACGAGCCATATCACAGCATAACTCCAAACGGAACCCGGCCCTATGGCGAAGCCTCGGGAACCGTAACACAGCATACGGCCGAATTATCATAAGGCGCACGAATCAAAACCGGCCCGGAAACCGGTGAACGAAGTCATAATAAGGCACGAGCGGAGTCGTGAGCAAACAAATGCAAATCATACTTCAAAATAGTCTTTCAAAACATAATGGTTTCATAAGTCATTCCATAATACAAAGTAATCGAATACCTAGTCGATACAAAGGTTCGTTTCACAAAACGTTTCCCAAAATGGTACGTATGGCTCAAAACGTAACTTAGTATATCATAATATCCAAAACATATCTCGTAGGAGGGAGTTCCAAAGCCGAAAGTATCATATCAAACTTTATTCACAAGAATTTCCCAATAAGACAAATAGGGCGTCTCGGGGTTAGCGGGCCCACCTCTAGTCAAATTGAGGTGGCGGACGTAATTCACGAACATTTATAGGCCAAAGGGTCATACATAATAATTACCAAGTAACCCGATCACATTTCGATAGGTTTCGGATGATTGGTGGCATTCTAGCCAAAATAGAGCCCTTAGGCTTCAATTGAATTGAATGAATAGTAACTTTCCTGTGGATCGGGTTTCGAGGAGCAGGAATGCTCCGGAAGTTCTCATATTCGCCTATCATACTAAGATATGCCAAACGAAGAAGTGGGAAGCTTTACATACCTTACGGACGTCTTACGCTCTCCCAAAAGTCAAGTCCCGTTTCGCCCGAAATCTGCAAATGGTCAAAGTTACCAATTGAGACTCTTAGGCTTAAAAATGCCTTTAACTTCATTTTTTTGCCTACCGAAATTTCGGCAGCATTTCCCCTATAAATCTAACATCCCCGAGACTTAGTGTCACGACCCATCCCCGTGGGCCGCGACAGGCGCCCTACTTGGGCACCCCAAACGGACATATGAGCCAAATCGTCAAATCAAAACTTAACTCAGATTTCATAATAGTTATTTTAAACATAATTTAAAACAAAACTTGTCTTAAGCGATCGCATACCAAAATATCATATCGGAACAAATAGAAGCGGCGGAATGCACATCGCCGATCATATGTACAAATATAAACATAAGGGCCATTTTGGCCACCATAACAGACGGACCGCATTAAGACACAAATCGTAATCAAACAGACACATATTGGACCCTCGACCCACAAACATGACTACAGGCCTCTACAAATACAAAACGAAGACATATGACGGGACAGGGCCCCGCCGTACCCCAAATAGTCAAATATACCGATACATATACATCACAAAAGATTTATACCGACATATGGGCTCCGGATCAAAGGAGCACTCTGTAATAGCAGAACGTGTGGCCTACACTGGCAGATCACTGATCTCTGTACCTGCGGGCATGAAACACAGCCCCCGAAGAAAGGGGGTCAGTACGAAAGATGTACTGAGTATGTAAAGCATAGAGTACAGAAATGTAAATCACAACTGAAAAAACAAACCGGATACAAAAGGGGAATACTGACCAGTATATCAAAATCTGTACCAAAACATATATATACATAATGCAGATAAAATCATGCAAAGCTCAGGAACGTGGTCACCACTCCGACGCTGGTGCCACACACAGCATAACACCAGAAGGTTCAAATCTCTGTACATCCCCGAACACACATATCATCATAGCATATCGCCAGCCATATCACAGCATAACTCCAAACGGAACCCGGCCCTATGGCGAGGTCTCGGGAACCGTAACACAGCATACAACCGAATTAATCATAGGGCGCACGAATCATAACCGGCCCGGGAACCGGTGAACGAAGTCATAATAAGGGCACGAGCGGAGTCGTGAGCAGACAATGCAATTTATATATCAAAATACTTTTGCAAACTTGATAAAATCATATGTTGACTCATTAGTTAAAATAGTTCGAACAATTAATCGAAGCGGGGTTCATTTCACAAAAATATTTCCAAAATGGTAATTATGGTTCAAAATATAGTTTAGGATATCGTGGCGATCCAAACATTATTTTACGATAGCCAAATTCATAAACAAAAGTCCTTTGCCGACATTATACAAAAATGAGACTAATAGAACAAACAGAAGAGTCTCGGGGTTAGCGGGCCCACCTCGGGTCAAGCTGAGGTGGCGGACATGAATCACGGACATTTGGGGTCTATGGAATCATACATGAAGGTTCCGAAGCGATTCGAATACATTTACAAAAATTTCGGGCATTAGATCACTTTGTAACACAAATGAGAGTTTTATGCTTCAATTGAATTGGATGAATAGTACCCAATTTCCAATTCGGATTTCCAAGAATAGAATTGCCCCCAGGGCTCCGATATCGACCTAGCATACCTAGGACATGCCAAAAGAAGGAATGGGGTAGCCTTACATACCTTTCGTGCGTCTTACGCTCGTCAAAACTCAAATCCCGTTTCGCTCAGAATCTGCAAATGGTCAAAGTTACCAATTAAAAATTTCAAGACTCCAAGAATTCATTTAACTATGCATTTGTCTACCGAATTTTCGGCAGCACTTCCCCTATACATATAACACCCCCGAGAATTCAACTCTGCCCAAAATATCAACAACGGCAACACAACAATACCAACAACATCAACAATCATCATAAAATACATTATAACATAACTAGTCTTCCTTTCCACATAGTCCAACAACTTCCATTGCAACTTAATAATTTCAAACTAATATCAACATTTCCATATTCATTAACTAACTTAAGACCATTTACATACGATTCGGAACCATTTCACATTATTCCATAAAGTGTATAAAAGTTCCACCAAAACCATAATTCGTTTAAAACTTCTAATCTTTAACATACTTATTCCTAACACGCTTCCATATCCCAAACTCATCAACAATTATCATAATTTGCACCTTAACAACTCCATTTTCATAATGTCATAAAATCATACTAAAACGACATAAACTTCTACATTCCATTTCAATGCAAACTTATATCATTTCATCTTCATTTACATTGCAAGCATCACAATAACACAACTAACATGTTAAACCAAATTAATTCATTCTCATTCCAACTTCAAATACCACACGGCCAACATTCAATTTTTCCATCTTCCATCAAATTCATTCCACTTTCATTCTTAATATGAATTCCATCCTACACACAACTAGAATACAACATAAATTCAATCCACCATAAGCATACAATGTATATATACACACGGACACATTCTATATTCCACACCCACTTTGCAAACTTCCATTTTTTCATGAATTCTACTCATTTCCATACACTATAACACAAACAAACCTTCATAACACAATAACATGGAATAAATTCTTACCTTTTTCTCCAATCATCTTCACCCAAACATGTTGTCATTTTGAAGGAACTAGTGCTCTATTCTCCCAAACAATTGCACCATGTTGTAGAGGACACTCAATTTAGTAGGAAAATCACAGGACAAAAATTTTTGGAGGAATATTTTTTATGGTGATTTCTTGGAGCTATGGCCGAATGGCCCCTTTGCTTAGCTCTTATTGTTCTTGTTTTGCTCCTTGTTAATATCATGAAGCTTCTAAGGGATAAGGACCATATATATATATATATATTATACTTATGTGAATTATGGCACATGGAAAATTAATTAAAATGAGGGGTTGGGCCATGGTGCTTGGCCGGCCACCCACCTCATTTTGGGCCTCAATTTTCATCTTTTATTTTGAGCCCAATTAGTGATAATTCTCGTTTTGTAATTCCCGAAACTAATTTCCAAAATTCCAATTGTGCCCTTGGCCTTCCTCCGCACTTCCACATCAATATTTTTCATGAACAGCACACACCTATACTAGTTCAAATCACCAAATGACCTTATTCCTTACAAATCAAAATTATTTCAAATTTTCCCGAATACGCAAAAATACGGGATATAACACTTAGCTCGGCTCAAAATACATCAATACAACAGCCCACATATCATCAAACAACACAAGCAATAATCAAACCACTCTAGCTTCAAAGTTCTACTTTATTATCTAAGTTGGCAACTTTCGTTCAAACTTCTAAAACTCCAACTCTATATCTACATAATTGCATTCATTTCCTCATTCAAACTTATACAATCACATCCTAACTACAATCCAAGCCATACACGAAATTGCCCCAAAATCCATTACTTTCCATAATTCTTCAAAACATCGAAAATTCACGACGAACATTCTAACTCGCGTCGTTTCATTCCGAATTCATTAACATCATTATAAATTCATATTTAAAGTCTCTAGCACCCTAAATATCCAATGATATACACAATTATACCGAAAGTATACGCTTTCCAATAATATCCAAAATCATTTTCCAACGCCAATTTAATTCATCAATCAATCATTTACGACACCATGATCACAACAACACATTAAACCAACTAAACAAGATCAATTCACCTCACTTTCTTCTCCCTATGGCTCACGGCCAACACACAATATACACACACACCCACGGCTTTCTATTTACATTAAAGTTACGGGATTCTCGTCTATTCCCAATCCTTAACATCTTCATATCAATTCTATAACATTAAAGGGGCAAAATTCTTACCTTTTCTTGAAAACCCGACTTGTCGTAAACGAGGTTCTTGTGCCAAACTAATTATACCCCGTTGAAGAGGGCCTTGAGTACTTCACAACTATGTAGAAATTAGGATTTTTGGATTAACAACCAAGCTTGGAAATTTTTCTTTCTTTTTCTCTCTAGTTCGGCCGAACCCCTTTTTTTTGTGCTCTTTGAATTTTTGCTTTGTTCTTTGATAACTACCAACTACAATGTGATATATATCCATAACATTGGTCATGTGCCTAGCACATGACATTAAAGGAATGGGTTTGGGCCATGGTTATGGCCGGCCACCCTCCATCCTTTCGGCCTCAATTTTGTGTTGTATTTTTCTTGGCCCAATTCACTAAACGTCCCATTTTGTAATTCCCGAAACTAATTTCCGAAATTCCAAATTTATCCTCGGCTTTCCCCGAGGTCTTAACATTAATAATTCCATAACCAACATAGTCATATTCACTAAAATCAAATTATGTCCTTATAACACACAAGTCGTAATTATTTCTCGATTTCCAATTATACGAAAACACGGGACATAACAATTATTCACCCTGACAATTATACCACAGATTATCTCATCGAAACCTGTTCACTTATTCATAATTTTGTTCGTCAAATCGTCATACAAATCGTCTTACGCGTCGCTTGTCAGCTCTTTCAAAGGTTCTGTTTATTCACATTTCTTATTCTTCATCTTTCCTACTATCCATACTCATTTTCCTTTCCAGATATCGTCGCACTAGACTAGGTTATAATGTAATCGGGGTTTTTCTATTCTCTGACAACATTCGTGTCCTCACCTCCGGTTCGTTTCATGTACTCGGTTTAGTAAAACCATTCGTCTATCACAACATTCATCGTCGGGACTCGGCTCTTGATCCATATGGGCACCAGACGAATATCATACACATACATATACATTCACTAATATCTACTTGCGAACGTCTTCGACCATTATTCAAATTCGCTCAATTTCCGAGCGGTACTGCACCCTTTGGTCTCGCCTATTTAAGTCAATTTCTCAGACCTCACACACTTTTCCCTCGTTTCATATAACCACACTTCATCCTTTTCCGGAGGTTCAACTCGGTCATATTTCCTACCTTTCGTTTCCTCCAAATGATTGACCTTTTTGCTTTTGCTTCACTTACTCTCTTTCCTTTCCAATATCATTATACTGGAACTTTCCAAACTTAACAGATAGAGGGAATGACAACAGCCTACCTGATAACATTTGTATCATTTACCTTTGTTGTTATGACTTGGAGCTCGGTACCCTTATTCAATTGGTGTCTTTCGCATTCTAACACCGGTCGTAGGGACACACGTATTCACTAGTACGATCACAGATAAAGCATCATACGCATTCATATGTTCATACATAATTATTTTTAACTAGGCCACACATTATTCCCAAACATCGTTCAAGTCTATTCTAGTTCCCAAACCGTAGCGTTCTTTTTGTTTCTTCTCTAATCTATCTGATCGCGTGTTGTGTGGCCTTTTATGACCATCAACCATCTCGTATATTCTAACTCCACTCGGGCTATCTTAACTTTCCATTCGTCTCTTATACCGGAATAAAAAAAAATCTTGCATACTTCCCAGGGGATCACCCATCCCAGAATTGCTCTAGCCTTAGCACGCTTAACCTCGAAACTTTCATGCGTCTGGACGCATTAAGGCCAGTATAATTTCGTCGACTGTCCCGCATGACCTTTGTCACATAATTTAGGGCAGATCGGGGTCTTAGTAAACTTTCGGAAGATTCTCGTAGCGGGTCCCACCCCGGCTAAGCCATACAATTACCATGTTGCCTTTTTGAATCTTCAATATTCACTTTCATGCACATATACATACAATTATAGACAGCCCACAAATTTAAGTCTTCATCCCACGAATTCCATCTCCAATTGGTCGATGAAATCTGATAAAATATCACCGTAAGGTGCTCTCCAACGACCAACAGAAGAAAACTAAATTCCGACAAGTATCGGGGGACCTTTTAATACTTAATTTACATATTTACCTCCATATTTCAGGAAAAATTTGGGCAGAGGTTCCTCTGTATTTCTTACTATCCGAAATCCTGTACACCAGAAATACTAATCATGCCTCACAGGGCCAACACATATACGCATATATATACATCCCATCGTATCGTATCGTAGCCACACAGGGCTGATAACTTCAAATAAAAATTATAACGATGTCGAAACTTACCTCACATGCCCAACTCAAACGGCATCGGAGGCACTTTCCTGTTCACTTTTCTGTTCAATCTTCAACTTTATATTTCTACCACACTTCAAATAACTTCTCCGACGCACATCTTTCATATCATTGCTTACCTGAGTACGGTGCAACTTCCAATGTCATCAGTCATTGTCTTCTGTCGATGCCGTTCTTTGGCTGAAATTAAGAGTTAGTAGAAAGGAATTCACTTCCTACAGATGGCTCTAT
The DNA here is from genome assembly GCF_019175385.1 of Lycium barbarum. Classification (NCBI taxonomy): domain Eukaryota; kingdom Viridiplantae; phylum Streptophyta; class Magnoliopsida; order Solanales; family Solanaceae; genus Lycium; species Lycium barbarum. Next base: position 55,152,807 of record NC_083346.1, read on the forward strand.
CGCATGATCTAAGATTCAAAGAAGGGTAACATCCTAGATGCCCTGTAGCCTCCTGTTCATAGATGTGGTGCACAACACACCGATAAACAAGACTCTACTAGACACGGCCTGTAGACATTCCGAGGACTAACCGCTCTGATACCACTTCTGTCACGACCCAACCCCGTAGGCCGTGACTAGTACCCGATCTGGGCACCCAAACACATCTATCCAATGCTATCTCAACTGTTATCAAACGCATTCAAGTATAAGCAGAAGCCGTCAAGGCTATATTTCAAAATTAGATAATTTCCAGAAAAATTTTGGCAGAGTTTCCTTTGTTTTCCAGACTATCCAAAATAACCCTGCGCACAGAAAATACTAGCAAAGGCCACACCGGCCAACAAAGCAATATATAAATATATGCGGACCGGCCGCCGCGGCGAATGGGGTCGCCCCAAACACAACATATACACACATCCGTACAGAAAGACCCTAACCCACAAACATATCTACAGGCCTCTAATAGACATACAAAGTCATATGACGGGACAGGGCCCCGCCGTACCCGGAGTTGCCATACGTACAGAATATACAGAAGACCGAAGATATATACGAAAAGTACACGCTCCGGACCAAAGGAGCTCTTCAAAATAGCAGAATCTGAGCCCTAGACTGGCGGCGTATCTTCAGGTGCGTCTGTGTGGGCATGTAGCGCAGCCCCCGAAGAACCGGGGGTCAGTACGAAAAATGTACCGAGTATGTAAAGCGGAAACATAACAAACATAATCATAGTCTGAATCAGAAGTACATAAGTATAGCAAACGGAATCGTAATCCAACGAACAGACAGAGTCGTAGTTCAGACAGACAGATGGAAGGATACCGGACAGAATCATAGGCCAGACGGACGGATAAAATCATAATCCATACGGACAGACAGAATCAGAATCCAATCAGACAGACAGAATCAGAATCCAATCAGACAGATAGAATCATAATAGGGCACAAGAACGTGGTCGCCACTCCTGCCTTTGGCGCTACAACATATCACATTTCAGAAGATTTCATATCTTCGAACATCTCCGTCACATAACACATCATATCATAACCACGGTAACCCCGGGGACAGATCACGCGCCGGGAAACCGGACACATCATACTTCGTAACATATACACGGTAACCGGGAACGACATATACCACAGTACCCCGGAACCGGACACATCATACTTCGGAATTCATACATGGGACCCGGCCCCCGACAAGGGACTCGGCGGCCCATCCGCACAATATAAACCGGCCCGGGATCCGGTGAAAGGAGGCATTGAGACATCCACGAACGGATTAATGAGAAACCACACACATACAGATCGTTATACCGACTCAATCAAACTGAAGTATGCCAAACGGCGAGTCAAATCAGAGTAATCGGATAGTATACATAATACGCGCCTATATCCTACTTGGGAAGGCACGACAAATTATTACCAGAGTAAGACTTTCAGATGTCAAAATCATTTTGTATGATTTATAGAAAAATATCGTCATATCATGATTAGAATGTTAATCCAGATGTTGTCTGAGAAAGGCGGACAGAAACAAAGTAGTTAAAGTTATACAGAAAGTATCGGGCATTGTGGGCCCCCCCTCGGACCAACCCAAGGAGGCGTAAATAAATTACAAATAGTAGACCTTATGAGGTCGTCCATAATGATTTGCAAGTATTCCGACTCCGTTTAGGAAGGTTGCATACTTAAGGTTCACTTTGAAGACAAGTTATAAGGAAATGGATTCAATCTTACTGAAGGAATTGGAGCGGATTTCCATCTCGAATTCCGAGGAACGGAGTCGTATTTAAGGCTCGCGGCCGAGCCTATTATGTTCAGAACATGCCTAAGAATGAAGGGGTAGGCTTTACATACCTCGATTGCGTCTTACGCTCGCTTGGCTTCGATTCCAATTTCGTCCAGAATCTACAAATGGTCAAGTTTGCCAAATATCAAATTCAAGCTTTTCAATAATCCAAACTTATTACATACTTGCCTACCGAAATTTCGGCAGCATTTCCCCTATATATATATCATCCCCGAGACTTAGCTCGGCTTAATTTATCAACACAGCAACCCAGAAACAACATCAATAACAACAACAAGCATTACAAGACACCTAATATGGCATAACTAGCCATCTTTCCGGCATAACATGACATCTTTCATTCCGACCTTACATTTCCAAATCAATCTTACCATTTTCATATTCATCACTCCTCAGGATCATTACAACATAATTCGCAGGCATATCATATCATTTCCACAAAATATTCATAAGGTATACGCAATATACAAGCTTACTACCAAAGTCATATTTCACCCACAACTTCTAATCTTTAGCATATACATTCATGACATATTCTATCTTCCAACTTCATCAATGATAATCATAATTTGCATCTTCCTACTTTCATTTCCACATTTACATAAACCACAATAAAGTTGTATAACTTCCTACAACAACTCAACAACAAATTTTCCATGACAACAAAAATGATTATTCTTTCATTCACTTCATAATCAACACAATTATCATACTAACAAAATTTAGTTCACCTTCCATGATCAACATACACCACACGGCCACACACTATATTTTCCAACTTCCACTAATTCATTCAACTTTCATTTCTAATACAAATTCCACCATAATTACAACTAGATTACCACATAAATTCAATTCATATTTCCTACACATTAACACGTACTCACGGCCAACCTTCAAATAACACACCCACTTTACAAACTTCCATATTTTTATAGTTTCTACTCATTCCTACATTCCACAACAGATATACATATATTCCATGGTATAAAAATGGTAAAATTCTTACCTTTTCTCAACTCTTCCACTTGCCACAAATGGTAGTTTCTTGCCAAAATAATTATATCACCTTGAAGAGAATCTTGAGCTTAGTAGAAATTCCAAAAGAGATGGATTTTTGAACCAAGAATTAAGCTCCAAGAATTTTTTTTCTTTCTTTTCTTTCTTTTCTTTCTCTCTAGCCGAAATGCTTTCTTTCTTTTTCTCTTGGTTTTTTTGTTCTTGTTCTCTCTTGAAGCTTCTATGTGGCTAAGTATGAATATATAGCCCTCTTAATTAATTAGCCACATGATCATTTTCCTTGGGTTGGGCCAAGGCATGTTGGCCGGCCACCCTTACAAATTGGGCCTTAATTTTCTTTTTTTTTTTTTTAGCCCAATTGGTTACAAATTGTTTTTGTAATTTCCGAAACCAATTTCCAAAATTTCAATTTTGCCTTTGGCCTCGTTTCGTAATTCCAAACCAATGTATTCTTAGCCGACACATTCATACCAAGTAAGGTCCAAATATGGCCTCATTCATTACAAGTCGAGTTATCTCAAATTTTTCGAATATGCAAAAATGCCGGATGTAACAGAAGATATAACCTACATGAGATTTATAGGTGAATACATTTCAAACATATATCGTATACTTATATAATCATAGTACAAGTATCATCATAGTATATATATATATATATATATATATATATATATCATCGCATCATCATTATCATTGTTAACCCGCGTCCGGGTAACCATCATAAGCAGCCCACTTTAACGGTGACATGTCCGGCCATTTAGGCACGGTGGAATCATACGCAACCCGTATTAGTGGTGACATGTCCGGCCATTTAGGCACAGTGTAATCATAAGCAGCCCACATTAGCGGTTACATGTCCGGCCATATAGGCACGGTGGAATCATAAGCATCCCGCATTAGTGGTGACATGTTTGGCCATCTAGGCACGGTGTAATCATATCGTCATATACCCTTCGTAACTCAACATTTTCATACATGGCATAGGCATATTATAGACTTACACTATTAATCATCTCATAGATATATCATGACTTAACATCATTATACATTTATCATGAAAAACATACATTAGAACTTGAAGGCAACTATGGCTATGTCGAGGTGACATAAGGTCGTGAACCTTTGATTAAATTATGGACGTTTATAAGTATTCAGCCACACCTTGAAGGAAATAGTGTATAAGGTGAGTGTATACAATAAACAACATCATTAACAATATAGGAACATCATACCATGAACTCTAGGATATTTAGACTTAAGCTCATCATCATCGTTATTGGGCTTGTAATGTATCTCTTATCTCATGTAGCTATTCATGAACATAGACTCTTAGCTTTCCGGGGTATAGAGGATTCATGTAGAAGAAGGAATATCATTGAAGATAGCATCATTATCTTCATAGGATCATCATATTATAGGTTCTAGATTCGTTAGACTCAAACTTATCATCATCGTTATCGTACTCATAGTGTATCTCTTATTTCAGATGGTTATTTAGGAATAAGGGCTCTTAGTTTTCTTGAAGACAGGAAATTCGTGAAGAAGGAGGATTGGTCTTACATACCTTTGTCATTTAACTAATATATCACGTGCTTCCTCTCCTTAAATGCCCACGTTTCTACCTTCAAGAGAAGTCGCATGAACGTTAGCCAATCGATTACTTAAACGTGCTTAATATTTCTAGGAAGATTTGGGCAGCATTCCCTTTGTTTATACAACTTTTCCCATATTCTATATCAACTCCAAAACATTCATAACAACGTTCACAATATAATAAACAACAATCGTCATCCATCTACACTATTCACATTTCACAATTTCACTTCAATTTCCTCATAATCATGGTCATAATTCCCTATTACGTTCTTTCACGTATAATGATCATTCCATGTTCTAAATGACATTCATAATCTACTTACAATCACAACATATCCATATTCAAGCTTCATTCCAAACTACTACTCAACAATAGCACTATTCCCACATTTATGACCCATTTTCTATATTCTTCAACAACTCAAGTGTTTCAACTTCTCAATATCTTAAACATCATGATAATATCATAAAAATTACCTTAGATATTGTAGGAACATTCCTTGAGTAGCGATACTCTTCTTGCACCAAAAACCCTAACTCACTTCCTTTGAAATTTCTTGGCTTAGATGACTTTGATAGGTTTCATACTCTTGATTCTTGTTGGTTTGATGAAGTTGATCATCAATTTCCTTTTAATTCTTGTGGATGAAGTATATGGAACCTTCTATAGGTCTTGAGAGAGATGAAGAAGTGTGTGAAATGAAATAAATGAAGTGGGATCACACATATGTAATCAGAAACTATTCAGCTCGTCAGGACTTCCACGGACACTTTCACGGTCCGTGGAATATTGTATGGTTCGTGGATCTGGTCGTGGATCACCACCAGGAAATCATCATCTCTGTTGGGCATTCCACGGACCAGTATACAGTCCGCTTCAAGGGAGTTTGTATTAACATTAGTTAATAGATTATAAGAACGTGTTACTATTTCTGGGGAAAATTGGGCAGCATTTCCTTTGTTTCTACTACTTCCTCCATATCATAAATCAACTCCCAAACATCGATAACAACATTCACAATATCACAAGCAAAAATCATCATTCATCTACATTACCCACATTTCGAAATTTCACTCCAATTTCTCCATAATAGTGGTTATAGTTCACTACCGCATTTTCTCACATATAATACTTATTCCATGTTATAAATGTAATTTATAGCACAACCATAACACAACACATCAAGAATCATGGCTCAATTCAAGTTATCACTCAAAATGACACTATTCTCACTTTCATGACCCCATTTTCTATATCCTTGTACAATCCAAGTGTTTCATCTTTAAAATACCTTAAAAAACATGGAAATACCATAAATCTTACCTTAGATGGTGGAAGAATAAGCGCTGAGTGGAAATTCTCTTCTTGCACCAAAACCCTAGCTCACTTCCCTTGGGATTTCTTGGCTTAAATGAACTTTGATATGTTTTCTACACTTGATTTTGTGGATTTGATGAAGTTGATCATTGATTTCCCTTGGTTTCTTGTGGATGAAGAGTATAGAGGGTTTTCTAGAGTTTTCTTGAAGTGAGAGGTGAAAATGAAATGAAATAAAATGAACTTGGTCCTCTCATATAAATCATGAAATCTATCCCGACACGAACATACGGACCAACATACGGTCCGTGCATTTTATACGGGCCGTATGTCTGGCCGTATGTTTGGTTCAGTGAACGTTGCCCATCTTGGCTAAATATGCGGCCTAACATACGGCCAGTATGTTAGGCCGTATAATGCCCAGCTGTTCCGATTTCGTTCTCGTTGACTCGTTTGATCTTCAATCCTTATAGAACCTTCTTAACACTTGTTTAACACTTCAATACCCATCTAAGGGACGTTATCACTCTTCTCCAAGACATTATTACACCATCCTTAACGTTTCACTCGTACTTCTTACCCGACGCACAACTTAGCCCTTGCTTTCCTTGACAACCTTCTTCCCTCACCTCCAATGTCTTTAAAATTTCGATTAGGATCGTCAAACGCTATTTCTTGCTTATCAAAACATTGTATAAGTCTTTCCCTTCATTATTATATTCACTGTACGTTAATGAAAATTTTTCAAGGTGTAACATATAATACATTCGCAATTATCCCCATTACACAATTTCACTTCAATTCATCCATTATCATGGTCATAGTGCACTAGTACATCCTCTCACATATAATGTTTATCCCTTGTTCTTAATATCTTTTATAGCATAATCATAATCATAACATATCAAGAATCATGATTCATTCTAAGCTACCACTCAAAGATGTCACTATTCTCACATTTATGGCCCATTTTCTATCTCCTTCTACAATCCAAGTCTTTCAACCTTTCAATACCTTAAACAACATGGAATGATCATAAACTCACCTTACATAGTGTGGGAATGATCCTTGAGTGGAAATACTTCACTTGAGCCAAAACCCTAGTTCATTTCCAATGAGATTTCTTGCCTTAGATGAACCTTAATGAGTTTCTTGCACTTAGTTCTCTCTGTTTGATGAAGTTGATCTTTGATTAGTCTTTATTTAGTGTTGATGAAATATGTAGAACACTATAGAAGCCTTGAGAGAGAGAAGAAGAGTGGGAAATGAAAATAATGAAGTGGGAACATCACTTTATACTTGGACTTAATTCAGCCCGCCAGGACTTCCACGGACACTTATACAGTCCGTACAACATAATACGATCCGTATAAGTGACTGTAATTCAAACCAGAGAAACAACACTTCTGCGGAGTGTTATACGGACCCTTATACGGACTATATAAGTCGGGGTATAACCCCATTTTGCTTGAAAATATTTCCGTCGTTCGTTTGATCTCCAATCCTTATGGAACCTTTTTGACACTTGTTTAACACTTCATTACCAATCTAGGGATCGTTATAACTCTTTCTTAAGACATCATTAAATCACCATTAACTTGTTACTTGTAAATCTCTTCCGATACATAACGTATACCTTGCCTTTCTTGGCCAACTTTCTTCTCTTACCTCGAATGTCTTTGAAATCTCAATTAGGATCATCAAATGCTATTTCTTACTTATTGAAACATCGTATACTTTGTGCCTTCCGTTAATCAATTTACTTTGTGTCAGCAGAAATGTTTTCGAGGTGTAACACCTAACCCGAGCCTAAAACTGCTCAGCGCGTTCGTGCCCCGTGGTGGCGCGTCCGCATTGAGTTGGCCGTTGGCCTCCTGTGCGTTTGCGCCACTCCCTAGCGCGGTCGTGCAGGCTATTTTGCTAGCCTGCCATCCCAACTTGTAACCTCCATATCTCCTTACCCCAATGTCCTATTGAGGAGCGTTTTGTGGCGTTAGAAATTGGACTTCATGAACTTCACTCTGGGCTTTGCTTTGTCTCAAAACTCATCATGTTCCAAAAGATATCCTTCCTCCAAGTCGGACCATCAACCTTGTTTTTGAAATTCACCTGCTTTCCAATCCTCTCGTGGGTTATTACCTGAACTAAATCGCCGTGATCATAAATTAAACACATGCAACCATACATGCCCTTAAAAGTAACTCCAAAATCCACACTTGGGGCGACCGACACTTACAGATTTCAATGTATAGAACTACGGGGTGTAGCACTGTCACAAAAATCTACATATAAACATAAGGCCAATGAGGCCACCACGAGCATATAAACATCATACTAGGGACGACAAGGCCACAAATGACATCTATACCCACGACACATTCTACGAGCCTCTAAAAACATACATACACCTCATGTTGGTCGGTACAGGGTCCCGCCATAACCGTAATGCAAATATATATAGAAATACATACATCGAGAACCACCTAGTATACCAACCTCTTAAGCGACTCCAGGAAAAGCGGAGCGTGACCATCATCGCGAAATTGAAACTCCTATCACAAAGGTCTTCCTGTCGAGCTGTATGGACCTGCGGGCATGAACGCAGCATCCCTATAATAGGACGTCTGTACAGAATAATGTACTTAGTATGTAAGGCAGGAATACACATATATAAAGATAATAAATAAAAAAAAGTAGAGAAGGAATTAACCTGAAACTCTTGGGACATGTGACATGCATGCATTAGTTTGAAAACATATATAAATACATATATATGTATATACATAAGTCATATCATCATCAAGCCGCTCTTTGGGTCTAATAATCATCTTAATATCGTACCAGATCTTAATAGGACTCGGTGTTATCGTACCCAACTGCAATAGTGTACACAATAGGTGTTGTACCCTACCGACTGTAGAGTGGCTTGGTGTACTAAAATAGATACATATATAGATATATATAATGCATGATGAACTCGGGGAACATGATCTAAGACCATCAGAGTGACGTAATGTCAGTAGCCTCCTAATGAGTTATGTAACTAACAACGTCAACATGTGACTCATCTATAAACTAGAAATCAAGTTTAAATAAATCAAATAACATATTGAAACATGAAGATCATGGAGCTTATAAGCATTAGAATAGAATTTTCTTCTTATGGGGACATTTGTTAGCTAGTATCATTGGATTCGTGCCAAAGAAAAGAAAGAAGAACCTTACATACCTTGTTAGCTTCCTTGTTAGTCCAACCTCGCAATTCGTTTGGCAGTTCAACGTATAATAGCGATAACGCCTCCCCTGTTTCTACTACTTTCCCAAGTTCACAACACCATGAGCAGCAATAACCACACTTAATTTACAATAATTATCTGGAAAACACTTTCATACAGCCCACACAATACAAACAATGACATAAATTAACAAAACTAGTACCAAGCACGACGAGCGGTAAGCTCGGTTTGTAACCAATAACCACCTCTTTCCCCCTATCTTCTTCCCTAATTTTAACAAAACAATAGCAATAATTTGGCCAACATATATATAACATATTAACATGATTTCTAGCCCTATATTCATCACAAGAACCACACCAAGTAGCCGACACGACAGCAAAAACAATTTATACGACTCCCTGCTATTAATTGTGTAATTCTCATATCACAATTTAGCTATGACCTGTATGAACTTAAATATATTTAGGAGAGGAGAATTCATACCTTATATGTCAAGAACTAATCTTTTTCCACCTTACTTCACTTCGAAGAATGCCCGGATTCAACAACACGACAAGACGGAACAACGAGATCGAAACGGTGAGCCAAACCCATAACAAAATTGGTTAATGTTACCGTTTATATCTATTCATGTCACGACCCAAACCGACGGGCCGCAACAGGTGCCCGACCACTACTGGCCAAGCACTCCTGTGCTTGCGTTTACTTCTCACTAACTATCCTGGGCCTATATACAATCTATGACTGTGCTACACTGTCTCCCGAACAATCGTCATAAAAGACACTGTACCTGGAACTCACGGCCAATGCTTACATATAAACATAAACACTGAGAATAACAGCGTGAGCCGATTTGGCCTCCATACATATATACTGTACAACAAAATAAACGCCGAAGAGACTGCATAATATCACGACTACATATCAGTGTCTACAGACCTCTATGGAGTACAAACTGTAGAAAGGACATGACAAGGCCCTGCCGTACCCATATATGTACGTAACCGAATATCATACCAAAAGGGATGTATCTCTGGATCAATGGAGCGTACTTACTGCTGCTGAGGGAAGGTCCTACTGCTATGGATCGTCCGACTGGCTACCTGATCCTGCGGGCATGAACGCAGCGTCCACAAGAAGGGACGTCAATACGAGTAATGTACTGAGTATGTATACAGAACATGAACAACAACATAATAAGGAATATTGAAAATATAAGAAAAAGGTATGACTGTCACTGCTTGCCTCTTAAGGAGGAATCATGCATGCTCACTTTTTCCTTCAAAACATATCACCCATACATACATAAACTGTCTGAATCAAACAACATAATTAGCCCGTGTCCGGGGTAATCATCTCACGCCGCCCACTAGTGGTGCTGCCCGTGCCATATAGACACGGTGTTATTATCATCATCCATAAGCCGCCCACTACGCCCAGCGTAGTGGTGTTGCCCGGCCATATAGGCACGGTGTAATCATCCATAAGCCGCCCACTACGCCCAGCGTAGTGGTGCTGCCCGACCGTATAGGTGCAGTGTAATCATCACAACATAAGCACACATAAGAGCCCAATCAAAAGCTATAACTCTATCGGAGTGACGTAAGGTCGGTAACCTCCGATTGTATTATGGAATAATCAAGATCGGCGTGTCTCACCTTGAAGGGACGAGCATTATAAGGTGAGACTATTAATGAGGAATAACATCAAGGGAAAACATAGAATAAGGTAACAAATCTCATAAGGCGTCAATTCATATACTACTTTGAAGTCTTTAGAAAATAGAGCCATTATCAAGGAATAAAATTGAGGATCAAGAAATAGCTCAATATTCTCATATTGTCATTGATCTCATAAATTGAGACTTTTAAACATGAAATCGTGATTATCACAATCATTATAGAGATGTGCCCATCTTTGACATCACCGTTATTATTGGAAAAAAAAAACATGTCCATCGTTGTTGTCATAAGGGCTTCCAGAATCATAAATCTCTGGTTTGGAAAATACGGACATTTTGGAAAACATTTACGGGTTATCAGGAAGGGAATCATGCCTTGGAATCATAGACTTTTATCTTTTGAAAACAAAGAAGTTATGGAAGCATTTATGAAATTGTAACATAGGAATCATGCCTTTGAAAGAAAAGGGACGAGCCTTAACATACCTTTCGGTCGCCTTAGTCGTTCAACGTTTATCCTTCCAAACTCGTAAATCTACATATAAACCATTCATACTGTTATTAGGCTCAATGCCATACACTCATCTTAAGCCTTCAATTTAATTCCGTTTAGAATCTATCGAAATTCGGGCAACACCTCCCTTGTTTATATGCCTAGTCCGAAATCACAATCCAACAACCAACAACAACAAAAATACCAACATCAATAACATCATTTCCAACACCAACATGTACCATAAAATAGCCCACACGCTGTTTTCCAACTTCCATAACTAACAAACATACTACACGATTGTTTAGCGACTTTATCTCCGTAAATAAGCCTTAAATAATACCAAAAGAGAAAGATTCATACCTTTTTGCTTGTTAAGACAGCAATATCCTCAATATCCACGCTAAAATCTCCTGTAAAACAATACTAGAATCACAACCATGAGTTACCCAGACCTAAACCACTACTCCGCGACTTAAAAATTACACACTTGTGATTCCCTCACTTTCTCTCTTCCAATTTTTTGGAATTTTCCAGCAAAATCTGGTGAAAAAAAGGGGTTCTTACCCTTTTTATAAGGGACAAATTCGGGTCGGGTTCACTGTAGCACGTGTTTCTGCTCTATCAGCCGAACTTGTAACGTCCATAGTTCTCTACTCCGATGTCCTATCGACAAGCAGTTTGTTGCGTTGCAAACTAGACTCGACGACATTCATTTTAGACTTTTGTTTCACCTTAAAATACTTCATATTATCTGAGATATTCATCCCCCAATTTGGACAAAAATTTTCACACAAAACATTACCCATCCTTTCTCCAAAGTCATACTACTTCATTTCTTCCACTTATTTCCTTATAAAACCTTCCGGTATACCTTATATACATCCTTCACTCATTAAAGATATTTAATAATGCTTACTCCTTATAATCCAAAGTGGTTTTACTTAACCCTAACTCAACGTACTTATGTTTCAAATTTGATAAGTGCTTCTTCGAAGATACGGGGTGTAACAATTCATGGATTAACATTGATGTGTGTGTATTTACACACTGAATTACATTGCTGCCTCTAGATTTTCAATTTAAGCAACCAAATTCTTATGCAAGCTTGTATCCATTCAAAATGATAACTTTAGTACACAAAGATGATTATGTATTTCTCCACTATATGGAATATGGGGCCCACTTGTCTTTTTATAACTTTGGACAATTGTTTATTGCAAAAGATGGCACCAACAACTCAATAAAAGTTAGTCACAATATGCTCTTTTCCCATGCAGCACGTAGACATGTTTTATAACACTTATCCATTAATTAATTAATGCTACCCTCCACATATAGCCAATTGTGTACATAATTAATTTATTGATCTCAATTCACTTAAATTGTAATCATTTTTAACACACTTTATATACTCATTATCATGATCATGTGATATATCACTAGTCCATAGTCTCTTTATGCAAATCCTAAAATATTATTTCCAACCCTCCTCGTCCCACTTTTGAGGCTTATAATTTTGGAACTTCATCTCCTTATACAACAAACTCTTAATTTGTATACTTGAATATGACCAAATCCTTCGGGCTCGAGTAAGTTTGCTCATGGTGGACGGTTCAATTCCTGAGTTCGAAAATACAGGGTATTATAATTGGGCCGTATTTCATTCAAATAATGTCGAACCTCGACAAAACTTATTTTCTTCAATTTGTTTATCTTCTAATCCTTATGATATATCCGTACTATTATTCTAACCACCTATAAGCTTGGGGATAACCTCATGTTTCGCTACTTATGTCGTCTAACTTGAACGCTTTCTAACACACGATAACACGGGATGTAACATCCTCCCCCCTCCCCCCTTAGGAACATTCGTCCTCGAATGTAGAGGTGCATTAAGCGAGAACTAATCCTTATAGATTTTTCCAAATTTTTTGATAGAGTCTACCCAATAGTTAGGCGCTATCTAAAACCTACAAATAACCAAAATTCACCTACGTGTTCCATAGGGCCCTATAAACATCATACATACATGTATCAACCCTTATGGCGTCATCATACATCAAAAGAATTTTTAAGCTATCATTTACCTTATGAGTTATGTCTTTCTCCAATCTCCTCTTGTAATGTTTAGTCTTAGTGCTACCTTGGGTTAGGAATAGACAGGGGTACTTGGAGCTCCTTTTTCTCCCTTGGCTCTTCACGTCATGTTCGTAATACTGTTATTCCTCCTTGGTGCTTTACAAAGATTGCAACCTTGTCCTTATTATACGTACTTGCCAATCTAAAATAGCCACCGGAACCTCTGTGACAGGCCTTCCACGATATGCACATGTCACAATTTCATAACCTAGAGATATGGAAAACCGGATGAACATACTCTAATTGTGAAGGTAACTCCAACTCATAAAATACTTGGCTTACTTGTCAACTGATTTTGTAGGGGCTAATACCTCACGGGTTGAATTTACCTCTTTTCTAAAGCTGATCATGCCTTTCATCGGCTAAACTCATAAGAATATCCAAGCATCAACCGCATGTCTAAATATGAACTTGATGGCTTTGAGCTGTCAACACCTGCTCCTAAACAAGTTTCACCTTCTCTACGACTTGGTGAACTAAATCGGGCCTAAATAACTCTGACCAGTTCACTTCGAACCACCTGACAAGGAATCCATACTTTCATCCATATAAAGCCTCATAATGTGCCATTTTGAAGCCTATAACACTCTCGAGTGTCTGTTTCGTGCGTCCCGTTTGGTCATTTGTCTATGGGTGAAAGATTAAACTGAGTTTTGATGCACATAGTATTCTAGGATCCTCATTTGGTGCTTCCTAAACTTATACTCCAGTCTTTAGTCGATAAGATTTCATCTTAAGTGTCGTTACACATTCCTATAGAAACAATTTGAATGCTACAAACAGGCTTTAACACTTGAGAACTGTAGGTCCATAAGTAGACACGATTCACCGTAAGTAACAATCTTGAATTCATTTTCTAGATTCTGGGACGTGTCTGCTAAACAAATCCTCACTTTAAATTTTGTTGATAATCATGCCAGTCGTATAAATTTTCTTAAACAAGGGCTATTCACTTACAATGATCATCTAAGAACCATCTATAGGATTTATCTTCGTGATGTCATGGCACATCTTGGTTGACCTGGATGACTAAGATAACGAAAGTAATGTATCTTTGACATGATTTAACGCCGTAATTCCACTACATCTACAATACATATTCAACTTTTATATCCTAAAACCCCATGTTTTTCCACCTCACAGACTATTACCTCATTCGATTGGACTTCTTCATTAAACTCCAAACACGACATAATCTTCTTATTGCTGCCTTCTCATTTGGTGTTACAGATGATGGTGTCTTTTTTTTTAATACATATGCCATCTCCTTAGTCCAACAACCGGATTCCTTAAGTAGCTAGCTGGCATAACTTGGCTACCTTTCCATCTTCGGGCCCAAGTATGCTAGGCTGGTCATAAATCTGCGACTAAGTGTTCCAGTAACAATGTCAACTTGTTCGGACAGCACAAGATATCAATGTTATAGTTCTTTAATAACTCGAGCTACCTCCTCCCTCATTTACATTTAGAAGGGCATCTTTGGTCATGTTTACTTGCGAGCATCCCGTAGCACCCCAGGTGAGCTGAACCACCTATAATCACCTCCAGCTGCTTTCACCTTCTTTCTAATTTCTAATAGTGTTTCCTTAATGATAACCTTTAAATTCTTGACTTGTATCTTAAGATCAACAATTTGTTCTGTATTTGAAGCACGCATATTGAACTTTAGCGGCCATCACTTTCGTTAAAGTGTTCTTGGGAGTTGCAACTGTGTCTTGCAAAATTGAAGCCTCATGCACTCGAATCCCTTATGTAGTTATATATGGTCTACAAAATCATCTATGACCTCTGGCCAAACCTAGACCTTTCACAAGTCAATTATTGGTTGCTCGGTTGAGCTATCTTCTAAACATTAACTTTCAATGAACTCTGATTGGGCCTTATCTTTCCGGCCTCGCTTACACTTCATAAAAATCTCCAAGTTCTCAATGCCTGACTGTACTTACTATCGGTCGGTGTCCCTGCTAAGTTAATTACTATCTCTTTTCTTACGTTTGCACTTACAGATCATTCTAAAGCCATGGAATTTTGGTAAGGCATAAACTAATACTATCTCATTCGTTTCTCACCTTTAGTTGCACTTCTTCTTGCCACTCTGTTATTAAGAATTTCTGCAATTCTATCTCCATATTTTTCCCCGCATTATCTCCTTTCTTGGGACGATAGCCAATGCCTCATGCCCAAACATTTTATCCCTGTAGCGTCACATTTCTACCTTTCTGCTTTTACTAATTCTTCACGCGCCATGTTCTTATCACTGCCCTTACTATAATTTTCTGCTTATGGGGAATAGCTGAATCACCTATATGTATAATGTGTCATATATTTCAACTAGCGGGCTCGATCTTAATGAGCTTAACTCCAACGCATAAGGTGTGTCTAATGGTGACCATTTTAAATAACTTTCAAAGCCGGTCTTTCATTGCCTGATTGCTGCTGGCAAAGGTCATAGTGCCCATTACTATTAGAGTTCCCAAAGATCCTGACTTTCATTCGGTTTAGCTTTACCTAATACTGGTATCTCCTAAGTCAGAGAGCTAAATCGGTTTGCTGATAACCCCCTACTGGAGTGATCCCTTCACATTTCATAGTGGCAGTATAACCTTGTGACTCCCCTTTTTATAGTCTTATCCTTGTCTCCTCTTGCCCATTTCTTATACTTGACCAAGAGTTCTATCGCACTGCCATGCCTACTTCATGACATTTATTCATTTCTTATATCTATTCCTAATGCTTCACTTATCCCACCAACCTCTGGCTAACCTCACCATCTATCATATTCTGGAAAAATTCCAGCAAGAAGTTCCTTTGCTTCTAGTTCCTCTTCTCCTTAACTGAACTTGTCCTTTAGTTGCTCAATATTTCTTCTTCACTGGGAATATGAGTACTTATCCAATGAACAAAGATAAAATACCTATCCCCCTGCATCTTCTAAACACTCCAGTAGTCGTACCTGGCTATACAATCCCTTGGTACTCTACACCTATACATCTCCTAAAGAGGAACAACAAACATGCTCATAATATCCTTGAGTACTACCGTCCAATCTCAAGAATCGGTCCAACGCTAATATTTACTCTAACCTCTACCAGATCCTGAAATCCCACTCCTTCAAAAAAGTAGGTTTGTTGAAGCCTATAGGTTGTAAGTTGGAAAGAGCGCTACTAACTATGCTTTTATCATAGTTGAAAGAAGAACCATAACTTGTGCTCTTCTCAAATACCTTGTGCCTTTTCCATATACCTATAGGTTGTAAGTCCGAAATCTCGTTACTTACAATTCTCCTCTTCTCAAATACCTTGTGCCTTTTCCATATTACCCCTCTACCTTCAAACCCCTTACTTTCATTTTCCTCAGGCATGACCCCTTCCTTGCATGGATAAACATTGTTCATACCTTAATATTTTGACACCACACTCGCACATCTAGTGTGCGCATGATCTGACAGAGGTGTCTTACCTTTGTTTCGTCATAAGCATGAGCTAAGATCGAGTTCTTATGCCCTCTTTTCTTCTATAGCCACATCAAATTCCTTATTAATGATCCTCTGCTAGTTGTAGGTATCACCGTATGTACGAAATACTAAGGTTAGGAATGAACTTCTTACAACTAAGCTTGTCATGACCTAACCAAAGGGCCACGACAGGCACCCGGAGCTAATCCACCGAACACCTCTGAACATATACATCTCATAATCATTTCTAGGTGGACCACAAAGATATCTCATGGGCATCATACTCTACAAGGGCATATATCATAAGATAATGGCACGCCTCTTTATATTCATCAACAACTATGCCCATCATCACAAGCCGACATGGCTGCCAAAATATTATACCACAATATGCACTGATAAGGTCATGGAATATCTAGCTACATACATCTGTCTACGAGCCTCTATATAGAATACAGGAATCCATGAAGATGGGGTAGAACTCCGCCATGCCCAAGTATATACACAAAGAGTAATACTAATAAACTGCAACTCCGAAACAAATGGAGCGCTCCTGAGACTCCGCTGATGAAGCTCCTAAGAGTCTGGCAGTCTACCTGTCTGCCTGCGGGCATGAATGCAGCGTCCACAAGTGTTATATCCCGTATTTTTATACGTCGAGTTATTCGCAAGATAATCGACTTAAGTAAAAGACGGGATCATTTTCAGATATGAAATAGGAACTTTTAATTTTCAATTTTAATTAGAACACAAATTGTTTATAAATTTTATTTAGTATAGAAATATTATTAGAGATTAGGGATTAATTAATTGTGATTAGATTATTAAGTAAGAATTAGTGATTAATTAAAATTAATTAACCTAATTACTATGTGTGGGCCCCACCCTTGTTAATTAAAAAAATAATAAAAAAATAACAATTCAACAAAAAAATTTTGGTGAGTCATTAGAGGGGGTAGACGTGTCAACATATGGAAAACCATATATAAGCTAGTGGCAAATGAAGAAATCAACATTTGATTTCATTTCACAAAAAAAATCAAGTTGGAAAAAATTAAAGCTCCCATGGCTGCTCTCGGCCAACCATGGTGATTGAAGAGAAAATAATTTTTTGAATATTTTGATCAAGTTTCAAGTGCATTACAAGTTCAAGGAGGTGGTAGCAACATTGGATATTGAGTTGAGGAAGAAGAAATTGTGAAATTGGAGCAATTAAGTGTAGAAATTCCACCGAGAAAATTTAGGTAAGATTTTCTTATTTTGTGGTGTAATTGTATTAATAGTGTTGTAATGGAATTATTAAAATTGGATTGGATGAAATTGGAAGTAAGAAAATGCATGAAATCGTTGTTATATGAAGAAATTGTGGGTTGAGAAGGATTAAAAAGGGTTATTGGATTGTTAGAATTGTTTATGGGCTGAATTGTAAGGATTCTATATGAATATTGCTATTGCTGTCATTGTTGGTATTTTTGTGATAACAGGAGGATAATTGGAAGTTCGGGTTAGGCGAATATATAGGGGAAATGCTACCCGATTTCCGTTAAGTCCTTAACTAATGAAAACCCTAATCGAGAAAGTATAAGTTAAAGAATGAGTCCTATAGGCGATTGGCTGCAGATTTGTGAGCTAGGAAGTATAGTTTGCTAACAATAGCATTACTTTTATATTAAATAGGCTAAAGGGGCGACGAAGCGATCGAGGTTACGGTTAACCTGTAACAGGTATGTAAATGTTATGACCCGTATTTTCGCGTATTCGGGAAAATTCGAAATGATTGTGAATTGTAAGGAATAAGGTCATATGTTGATTTGAATTCACATAGGTGTGTGTTGTTCATGGAAAATATTGGTGTGGAAACACGGAGGAAGGCCAAGGGCAAAAATTGGAATTTTGGAAATTAGTTTCGGGAATTACAAAACGAGAATTATCATTAATTGGGCTCAAAATAAAAGAGAAAAATGAGGCCCAAAAAGAGATGGGGTGGCCGGCCAAGCACCAAGGCCCAACCCCGCATTTTAATTAATTTTCCATGTGTTATAATTTATATAAGTATAATATATAAGTGGTCTTATCCCTTTGAAGTTTCAAGAAGCATGGAAGAGAAAGAACAAAGCAAATGAAGAGCAAAAAAAAAAATAAGGGCATTCGGCCTCTTGCTCCCACTTTCACCTCCCAAAAATCTTCCTCCAAAAATTTGTATCTTGTGATTTTCCTACTAAAATGAGTGTCCTCTACAACATGGTGCAATTGTTTGGGAAGAAAGAGCCCTTGTTTCTTCAATATGACAACATGGTTGAGTGAAGAAGATTGAAGAAAAAGGTAAGAATTCATTCCATGTTATTATGTTATGAAGGTTTGTTTGTGTTGTAGTGTATGAAAATGAGTAGAATTCATGAAAACATGGAAGTTTGCAAAGTGGGTGTGTATGTATATATGTGGCCGTGTAAGTGCTTGGTTGTGTAGTTAAGATGTGTTGAATTTTATGTTGTATTCTAGTTGTGTGTAGGGTGGAATGTATATTGGAAATGAAAGTTGAATGAATTTGGTTGAAGTTGGAAATGTATAGGTTGGCCGTGTGATATAGGAAATGGAATGGGAATGAATTAAATTTTGATTAACATGTTAGTTGTGTCCTGGTGATGCTTGCAATGCAAATGAAGATGAAATGATATAAGTTTGCATTGAAATGGAATGTAGAAGTTTATGTCGTTCTAGTATGATTTTATGACATTATGAAAATGAAGTTGTTAAGGTGCAAATTATGATGATTGTTGATGAATTTGGGATATAGGTGCATGTTATGAATAAGTATGTTAAAGATTAGATGTTTTGAATGAATTATGACTTTGGTGGAAATTTGTATATTTTGTATATCGAATGAATATTTCGTACAAATGATTTGAAATGCTTCCGAATTATATTGTAATGATTTTGATTAGTAATGAATACAAGAATGTCAATGTTGGATTGAAAATACGAAGTCGGAATGAAGGTTATGACATTATGTTGGAAGGATGCCTAGTTATGTTATATAGTGTTTTATGGTGATTGTTGTTGTTGTTGGTGTTGTTGTTGGGTTGCGGTTGATTGTTTTGGCCGAGTTGAACTCTCGGGGGTGCTTTATGTATAGGGGAGGTACTGCCGAAATTTCGGTAGACAAATATGAACTTAAGTTGAATTCGTAGATTCTATAACTCACAATTGGTAAATGTAACCATTTGCAGATTTTTGACGAAACGGAAAGTGAGATTGGCAAGGCGTAAGGAGCTTGAAATGTATGTAAAGCTATCCCGATTCTTCTTTTGGCATGTCCTAGAAGTACTAGGATCGGATTCATGCCTCGGAGAATATTCTGCTCATCGGAATCCGTGTCTGAAATTGTTACATTTTCGTTCAATAGAATTGAACCCTTTTTGTATGCTTTCTTGAAAATTATGCAAACCTTCCCCAAACTTTATGAAAAGTTATAGAATGTCCGTAGAACACGCGTAGGTGACCCCATAAGCCTAAAATGTGTAATTTGAGCCCACCGCCTTGCTTGTCCCGAGGTGGGCCCACTATTCCCGGTTTTGCCATTATTGTACCTAAGGCTTGTTTTCGAGCCGTTTTTGAAAGAAATGTCCTGACTACTCTTTTAACTGCTAAACAAAAACTGTTTTAAATATTTCAGTAAGTCTTATAATTGTTTTGGCACTCGGAACGATTTCAGAAATATTATGCTTCTGTAATTCTTTATGACATCCGAACCCCACGTATTATGATCCCGTCTGACTTCATTGGATTGGTTTGCCATTGATATGCCTCATCGAGTCTCTGAAAATATTTATGACATTTTAATTGCATTTAGTCTCTCACTACTCCATTCGTGGATGCCCCAATGTTTCCCACACTGAGCCCGGGCCAGGATATGTTGTCGAGTGTATTCCATTGCATTGTTCGCCGTGCCTCGATGTGAGGGGGCAGGTATATATGTACATGGGTTTTGGAGTATGCTGTGCCATGTACACACATTCTGATATGATATGATCTGTTATGATATGATATGTTATGTTACGGGGTTATCCCCTACTCTGTTCCTTATGTATGGTGGCACCAGCGTCGGGGGGGGGGGGGGGGGATAACCCCGTAACATAACATATCATATCATATCAGATGGGCACGTTCTGTTTGTCGAGCCCTTGACAGGGGCCGGATATGATATAATGTATGTTTCTGAACACACTCCTCATGTTTTGAAAATATGCATTTGATACTTCGGATGTCACACTCACTTCTCTGTAAGTTCGGTTATGATCTTGTTCCGTATTGGGACCAGGTACGACATATGTTTTCAGCAAATACTATTTATGCTTTACGATCAATATTTTGCTAATTTGGAGATTCTGTCCATTTTCGGTACCTTCTGTTCTGATTATGACTTTGTTCACTACGTTCTGTGCTTTACATACTCAGTACATATTTCGTACTGACCCCCTTTCTTCGGGGGCTGCGTTTTCATGCCGCGTAGGTACAGAAGATAGATTTGCCGACTGTCTGCCTAGGACATCTATTCTGCTATATTGGGAGCGCTCTTTTGTTCAGAGCCTGTATTGGTACAGTCTGCCGCTATTATATATATATGTATGCTATTCAGGGGTATGACGGGGCCCTGTCCCGTCTTATGATTATGTTATCATCTGTAGAGGTCTGTAGACATACTTGTGTGGGTTCAGTATATGTTTGGGTATGATATGATCTGTGACAGGCCCACCGGCTTCCATGTACTGTGTCGGTTCTTTTATGCTAATTACTAACGTCAAGTGACTTTTATATTTGAAATATTCTGTCATTTTGCTAATTTGGGTTATCGGGTACGTCTGGGTGTCCAGCACGGACACTAGTCGCGGCCTACGGAGTTGGGTCGTGACAGTAAAGTTATCCTTTCTTTCTTTCTTTCTTTTTGGCATGATCTTTGTGAAGAAAACAGACAACGTATGTATGATTCGAAAGAAGTTTCTATTCTTAGAGCCACTAGGATGGCTAATGTTCTTGACTTCCAGAAGCTATTTTATTATGTCTTGATATGTGTATATGATTCCAGAAGTTCTATTTTGATAAAATCCATAGTGATATTCGACGGGTACTTGATATGACTATTGTCTTGATTTTCAAATGACAGTTCGTTTTGATTATTCTATTGAGTCTCAAATATGATTTAATTTGCATATGGTTGCTCACTACTCTACTCGTGCATGCCTCAACATATCTTTCACTGAGTCCCGGGCCAGGATACGTTTTTGTGCAGAGTTTCACTGCATTGTTCACCGAGTCCCTCACTAGAGGGCCGGGTACGGTATATACATATATATATATATATGATGGTGTTATGATGTGATGGCGTGATGGTGTTATGCTGTGTTATGGCGTTATGATGTGTTTATGGCATTATGATGTGTTTATGGCGTTATGATGTGCTTATGGTGTTATGCTGTGTTCTGGCGCCAAGGATGGTATGTGGCGACCATCTTCACCGAGTCCCATAATGGGCCGGGTATGATATATGATATTGACATGCATGATTTATGTTTCAAAAGGGCAAGTGTTTTGGTATTCTGGACATTATACTTGTCTCCTGTACTCCCTATTTCAGTTATAATCCTTTTTACTGTATTTCATGCTTTATATACTCAGTACATATCCTGTACTGACCCCCTTTCTTCGGGGGGCTGTGTTTCATGCTCGTAGGTACAGATAGTCGGTTTGGTGACCCTTCAGCATAGGACTTCTACTCAGCTGTCTTGGAGGGCTCCGTTGTTTCGGAGTCTAGACTTTTAGTACAGATCTTATGATGTATATATATATGTTTAACCAGGGGTACGACGGGGCCCTGTGCCGTCATATTTCACTATTGATACTCTTAAAGGTCTGTAGACATATGTGTGGGTTGTGTGTAATTTCTGTTCAGCTGTGTTTATACGATGTGCCATGATATGATGTCCGTCTGTAGTGGCAACCTTGTCGGCTTGCATATGACATGATATTGATGTGTAGTGGCAGCCTTATCGGCTTGCATATTATTTTATGATTTGATCAGTTGTGACTCCTCAGGAGATAGTTTATCTGAATATACATATATGATGACGTTATGAACTGTTGGAGTTCTTTTGCAAGTTTCCATATTTTTCATAGATTCAGTTTGATTATATTTAACAGGTTCGTATACGGGTGTCCAGTTCGGGCACTAGTCACGGCCCACGGGGTTGGGTCGTGACAACAAGAAAAGACGTCAGTACGAATAATGTACTGAGTATGTAAGGCATGAATAATAACATAACAAGAGATACAGAATATAACATGAGATAAGGATAACCTGTACTTCTGATTGCCTCTTAAGGCGAATATCATGCATGCTTAGCTTTCTTTTTAAAAAAACATTTTTCATACATATATAACATAATAGTACTGCGGAATGTGCAGCTCGATCCATAACAATATTATATCATCTTCATATTTGTTGCCGCGGAACGAAGGGTCCGATCCATTTATCCCATGTATCCTGCATTCGGGACGATATCATAATATGCCAACTAATCAGGTGGTTATGCGTATATAATGCCTCACCCTTTTTCCCATATCTTACACATACATAATATATGTAGCATACATGAGAACCCAAATAAAAGTTAGCACTTTATCCGAGTGACGTAAGGTTAGTAACCTCCGATTTATGTTATGGAACAATCCTCATCGCTATATCTCACCTTGAAGGAACAATTATCATAAGGTGAGATAAACAACAACGAATAAAATAAAATAAAAAATGAAATAAGCTCAACAATCTCGTGATAGCATCAAAATCATAAGCCTTGAAATTTCTAGAAATGGGGTCATCATCATCATCATTATCATCTTACAGAACATCTATCTTTAGTATCATAAGTGTTGCACCCCTCATTTTCGTGGTCGTAGAACTTATGGTTTCCTATTCGGGTATGCCCTCGGAATTGAGATTCGTGTCTGAGTTTTGGAGATAGAAAGTGCCTTACCCCATGTACAAGGGTACCAGCAGATATTCCTAGCAATTTATAGAGTTAGAAGTTGAACGAACCGAATCAACACTATCTGAACTGAATCAGAAAAACTTGCAGGCACCAGTCATCATCGACAGGTTGTCGACATGGTCGACATACCATCGATGTGCAGCATCGACAGGGTCCCGTAGCCTTGCATCTACAGACGCGCGTTTTCTACTCTATCAGCCTAAATATTTACGTCCATAATTTTCTACTCCGATGTCGTATCGCCGAGTGGTTTGTTGCGTTGGAAAACTGACTCGACGAACTTCATTTTAGGTTTTTGAAACACCTTAAAAGTCCCATTATACTAGGAGATATACCCCTCCAAAGTTGACCCAAAGTTCTGTCAACATATTTTCCAAATTTTTGACAAAAACTTATTTTCTTCGATTTGCTTGATCCCGGAACCTTTAGTTTCTTGCTTAACACTTGGTAAGAGTATTCATTAACCTTATAAGGGTTCCATGACCGCTTTGAGCTTATGTTAGTTACTCACAACGCACATGACACAAATTATTTTTTGAGGCGTAACATCCCCGCCCCCCCCCCCCCCCCCCAGGAACATTCGTCCTCGAATGTCGACTCGACTTAACTCATGTCCTTATCAAAAACCTTATAGGGATGTTAATGTGAACTTTCAAGGAACTCACCTTCTTCAATTCCTTTCGGTTATCCTCTTTCTCTTATATCTTGCATATTAGAACACTTAGTCATAACTCAACTCCTTCTTCTTTTATAAGCTATTCCTTCAAGATGTGTCGTTCACTTCATCTTACCTCTTAACCTTTACACAAGACTCATAACTCACTTGTGTCCCTCGTCAATTTATTAGAGATCTTGCAACCCTTGGAGTGTTTCATGCCTCTCGATAACCTGTAGGCCATTCGCAGACTCTACAAATAACACAGAGTTTTCTCTTCAATAACCTTACATAGTCCAACTGTTCCAATCCATATTCTGGAATCTTCAGCCTTATGCATTACTCTTCCACTTCTTTATAAGACTTCAACTTTACTTTCTAGTTTTTAATCTAAATGTTATAGCCCGTACTTTGTA
This sequence comes from Lycium barbarum, assembly GCF_019175385.1. Lineage (NCBI taxonomy): Eukaryota > Viridiplantae > Streptophyta > Magnoliopsida > Solanales > Solanaceae > Lycium > Lycium barbarum. The sequence goes on from NC_083346.1 coordinate 55,177,721, forward strand.
TGTTCGGATATTTCGAGGTAGTCATGGTACGTTGAAGGCAAGACCATTTTCCAAAACTATTTTAGTGTGCAAGTTGTTTGTGAATATTATTTATGAATACTATTGGTATGGAAATATTGAGAAAGGCTAAGGGTAAAAAGGGAAATTCACAAGATGGCTCATGGAAATAATGAGGAAGGCTTAGGGCAAATTTGGAATTAGGAAAATAATTTTCATTAATAATAATTAAAAAAAAAGATGGGCTTGAAATAAAATGGCCATGTGGCCGTCCAAGTTATAGTGGGCCTTGGCCCATATGGAAGTTTAAAATAAATGGCCCAAAAGAAGATAAGTATATCATCTTATTCATCTTCAACATTTGGGAAGATTCAAGAAGCTTAGAGAAAAAGAAAGAAGAGGAGTTAGGTTCGGCCATGGCAAGAAAATTTAGTGCCATGGGAATTCATCAAGAAAAATTGTTTTCTCCTAGTGTTCCAAGCAATTGGAAGGTCCTTATTAACATGAAGGAGTTGTTGGAGCAATTAAATCATTCATTTGTGCAAAACATGCCCCTAGCCAAGTAAAGAGATAAGGGGGAAAAGGTATGTGTTCAACCTTCTCTTACATGTTTTATGGACGATTTGTGAGTATTGTAGAAGGTACAAATGGATGAAATTCATGAAACATGAATATGGTGGTTGTGGCCGAATATAGAGTAATGTTGTATAGATATGATGAGTTGATTTTATTTAGTATTTTGATTGTTGTTGTTGAGGATTCCATAATAAAAATGAAGATTTGATGGCTTGAAATGATGTTGTAATTGTTGTGGGAGTGTTGAAGAAATTAATTTGACATTAGTATAGTTTCTTGTCATTATAGGAATGAAGTTGTTAATGCATAGACTATTATTATAGTTCATGAATTTGGAAAGAAAGAATGTGTATGTAGTAAATATACTTCATGAATATTGGAAATGAGACATGTGTTGGAAGATTGTAAGTTGGGTTGTTGTAATTGAATTTGAAAGAAGGAAGTGTGTTGTTATGGTTCTTGTTGCTTTTGGAATGTTTCAGGTGAAATGGCATATTGGCTAGATTGTTTTGAATATTGCATGACTTGTGTGAAATATTCTTGAATTGTGTTGTAAGGTCTTGGGCAAGTATTTGAATGTGTAAGCATTGATGTTGGCTTGATTTCATGTGATTGAATTGAGTATAAATGAAGTGTCGTTGAATTGTGTGGTAAGACTTGTTAATGTTAGAATGTATTTCGAAATAATTGTTGAAGTTGATAGTATGATTGTTGGCATTATTGTTGATGATTTGGCCGAGTTAAATTCTCAGATTGTTGATTCATAAATTGGCCGAGTTAGATTCTCGGGGATGGTGTATTTACAGGGGAAATGCTGCCGAAATTTCGGTAAAATATAAGTGAACGCATTTGGAATACTAAGACAAGTATATGTCGATGAGTCAAATGATTATGTAAAATCTTCTTGAATGTAGACAAGAAAGTTTGGGACAAATAAGCGTAGCTAATAAGGCGTGGCACAGGCATGTAAGGCTTACTCTTTCTTTCTTTTGGCATGATCCCTATGAAACGAGTATATGATGTATATGTATGATTTCAAAGAGATTCCTATTCTTAGAGCCACTAGGATGGCTAACGTTCTTGATTTCCATAAGCTGTTTCATATGGCTTTGATACGTATCCATGGTTTCCAAAGTTCTATTGGATATGCCTCCGAACGTCTCTACGATTCTTATTTGCCTATTGATATGAGCATACTTAGTATGGTTGAGGTTATGGCCTGATTGGATAACGAGCCAGGTATAAGAGTTCATGTCCTTAAAATGGTTCTGCAAGTATTAATGTTTCTAACTTTTGCATACAGTCTTGGATCGGGCCGAACGTTCCTCGGCAGTAATATATTATAATTATGGATCGGGCTGGATGTTTCGCAGCAATATATTTATGGATCGGGCTGCACGTTCCGCAGCAATATATTGTATGGATCGGGCTGCACGTTCCGCAGCAATACACTGTTTGATGTTCTATGAGTATGCATGCATGAATCTGTTATATGTATATATGATATATGGTGTCGGCATATTGATTTGATCCATAATGATATTCGAAAGGTACTTAACATGATTGTTGCTTTGATGTTCCAAAAATGGCTTCTGAAACGTTTGAAGAAAGTTCTGTACTAAAACGTCCATAACTTTTTCATACGAACTTCGATTGACTTGAAACGTGTTTACGAACCTCAAGTGTCTGTTTATGTACTTACCTATCGAGTCTTGATTTGTGTGCATATGGTTTCTCACTACTCTGTTCGTGCAAGCTCAATATGTCTATTCACCGAGTCCCGGGCTGGGTATGTTATCGTGCGCACTCCTCTGCATTGTTCACCGAGTCCGTTAATGGGCCGGGTACGGTATATGTGTATATGATGATATGATGATGATGATGATGTGTTATGGCGGCCAGGAGGGCATATGATGATTTGATTCACCGAGTCCCTCACTAGAGTGCCGGGTACGGTATGTGTATGATATATGATGTGCACGTGCATGATTCTATCTACCGAGTCCCTTAATGGGCCGTGTACGGTATGACTTCATTCGCCGAGTCCCTCACTAGAGGGCCGGGTACAGTATATATATATATATATATATATATATATATATATATATGTATATGTATATGCATGCATAATGATATGAAAGTATGATGACATGATTTTATCCACCGAGTCCCATAACGGGCCGGGTATGGTATGTGATAACGATATGCATGATTTATGTTTTAAAGGCAAGAGTTTTAATATTCTGGACATTGTACATGTTTCTGTATTATTACTGTCAGTTCTGCCGTTTTTTGTGATCTCTGCCTTACATGCTCGGTACATTTTCCGTACTGACCTCCTTTCTTCGGGGGCTGCGTTTCATGCCACGCAGGTACATACAGATGAGTAGAAGATTCGTCAGAAGATGTTTCAGCAAGATTGGCGAGCTCCATTTGCTTCTGGAGTGTTGCCGAGTCAGAGTATATGTACGTTCTGATTTCTGGATTGATGTTAGAGACTTTGCAGACAGAGTCGTGGGTATTGGAAGTCAGTCTGTATGCGGCTCCATCAGCCGATGTGTCATTTTGTGTTATGATATAACTTTCATGTGATTACAGATTTTGTTGGATTTGAGAATGATAAAAAGAATGTTTCTGAAAAAAAAAATGTACCATGTATTCCATCTTTATTTGATTTAAAAAGTCTAAGAAGATTATGTGTGCACTGAGAGTCTGAGGGTTTGCTCGGCCCTAAGTAAGGGTCGGTTGCCCGTCACACCCTAATCAAGATTAGGGTGTGACAAAGTGGTATCAGAGCAGGTTTGTCCTAGGGATTGTCTGCAAAGTCATGTCCGGTAGAGTCCTGTTTATGGTGTGAAGCGCGCCATATTTATAAACAGGAGGCTACGGGGCATCTAGGGATTGTTGACCTTCCTTCTGTCTTAGATCGTGCAATAGAGCCAAGTCATAGGAACTGAAATTCCTCATATAAGCCTTACATACGACGGAGGAAAGTGAATGGCGATATGGAAAGCCACAGGGGTAAGTATTGATATTTTGTTCTTTACCTGAAATTGGAAGCTCTGGATGGCTAGAATGTGATATATAGCCGTATGTTCTGTGAGGTATTGTTGATATTTGCTATGTACAGATTCTGAATAGTAAGAATCGTAGAGGAGACCCGGTCAAAAAAAATTTCAAAATCAGGTTATTTGATCTTGTACGCCTAATGGGAAGGTGCGTGGAAAGGAAATATCGTAAAAAGGATAATAAGTGGGATGCACTGTTTCAGAAGAGTTATGGATTTGGCATGACAGGAAGAATACTAGCGAGACCGACGATTAGCAGTCTGAAGGATTAAAATGGATAACATCCGAGGTTTAGTAAGGGTAAGGCCTGTTGGAGGACTTAGAGAAAACCGACAATCAGTTTGCTGTAGATTACTGTATAAGGATGGTGGCTAAAAATTTAACATGTTGATAACCGAGTGTTTAGTTTATAAGTAACGACAATGAAGGTATGTTCCCCACCATCGAGAATTTGGAAATCTGGGATAAAAGGTAACCATACTCACAGGTGAAAGGTGAATATTGAGGATCGAAAAGGGTAAAACAGTAATTGTAAAAGAAAGGACGTGTTACGAAAATGTCTCTTAATCTGTAAGGCTTCAATTTGCTCTAGATCATGTAATAAAGGTCATGTGAGGAAGCGGACGCGATTATATCAGCATTAAGGCACCGGATTCCACCAAAGTTTTGAGGTTAAGCGTGCAAAGGTGGGAGCAATTTTAGGATGGGTGACCCCCTGGGAAGTATGCAAGAAATTCTATATATTCCGACATAAGAGACAAATGAGAAGCTAGAGTAACCTAAGGGGAACTAGAGTATACGGGATGGTTGGAGACCATAAGAGGTCACGTAGGACGAGGTAGGCCGGACGGTGGAAAGACAGAAGGTGCAACACAGTTCTAAAATTTGGATAGGTTTGAATGGCGTTTGGAGGTATTTTGCGGGCTAGTTGATAGTAATTATATATATATATATATATATATATATATATGTGAAGGCGTACGATATCCCACATGTGAATGTATCGGTGGGCATGTGTGCCCCAGCGACTGGTGCTACGGTATGGAAGACATCAATCAATGTAAGGGTACCGACGTTCGATTGACAGCAAAAATAAATGGTGCAGGTGTTATAAAATAAGCTGATGCTATTCTCGCTACAGGTTAAGAATGGAAAAGTCTTAACACAACGATATTTGGAAAAGAAGGAAAGACTGTAGATGGAAGAGAAAGAGATCAAAGTATCGGAAAAAGGTGAAAGGTAAGAAACCTTAGTGAGTAAAGCCCCGACAGAAATTATCGGCAAGGTATGAAACTATATGGAAAAAAATTCAAAGATAGGCACATGAAAAAGAATAAAGCGTGGTAATATGGAGAAAAAAGGGAATGTGCGAGGATCGACCACCAATTATAAATAAGTGGGGCTAAAAGAATAGTGATTGCAACAAGGAATGCAAGGTAGGAGAAAAGAACGATTAAGCCTTGTGACGATGTTAGAAGATTCCGGCCCTTGAAAGGTATATAAAGGAATAAAATGGGCAGCTATATTAATATGGTTGCCTCGGATGTGGAAGAGCTTTCCTAAAAAGGTGACTTAAGAATAGGACGGATTTGTGCGTTAGAAAGAATATTTCACGAACTTCAAGTTGATGCTGCAAATAACAAGAAAGGAAAAGGTACAAACCATAAGGATTCTGTGCTAAGAACAAGAGTAGCGGAATGTTCGAAAAATATGGATGCGCCGTTGCAACGCAAGTGCATGGTTAAGAGGAATTACGAGTAAGTGAGCTAAATAAGTGACAAGACTAATAATGGATGGAAAGATATGGGAATGATTGACCAGACTGATGGTATAGATAGGAAATGAAAGAAAAACTTATGGTAAGAAGTTTTCGATATGTTATGCGCAGAGTTGGAAAGAAAGACGAGAAATGAAGTATAATCGAAGACGAGGGTACTCGAAAATTGTGACATATAAGGAACCCCTTAAAAGGGGGGGGGGGGAACACATTATAGAAAGGACTCGCAACATTTTCAGGCTCCAGAAGAGGAGAATTTATTAGCTCGGGGCTAGAGTTCAAAATGTATCGGCATATCAAGAGAATACATGAAAGGAATAAAAACGAGTTGACAATGAAGGGTACCGTGAGGCCGACATGAGGGAAAAGGGTGGAAGACACCTTAAAAGAATGCTTCATGCCAACGTGAGTTATGATATGCTTAGAATATAACTTGAATCTCTCCCATCGGGCAAACTGGCGTCGTACCTAAGTACGTAGTGATATGTTTTAAAGGGTAACAAAGAGAGCAAGAAAGGCCTACAAGCTAAGTGCACAAAGAATAAGGGACAAAATGATAAGATCCAAAAGATATTTCGGACAGCAACGGCGATTATGACGAGAGTATTAACAATTGGTAATCTGGAAATTTTTGAAGGAAAGAAAGAACGCGGTGCCTGTGAGTAAAATAAAAGAGGTCCCTGGATACTAGAAAATAACTCATGGACCTTTAATTATACAGAACATGAAGATATACGCTATGAATTTATATGAATCATCGATGTGAAGCGATGCTCCATCATATTTGTAAGGAATCCCCCACCGGAGAGCCAACAAGAAATAATGAAGGGTGAAATGAGCGCCAATACAAAGAGATAAAAAACAAGTATACTTGTGTCGAGAAATGTGAGAGAAGGAAATAAAAAGAAAGTTGTAGTAAGAACTCAAGATGCTGCGAGCTAAGAAGTTAGGTGAATTTTGATCATAAGTCACCATAAGCGCAACTGGACTGCGAAGGATAATAATTGGCAAAGAAACGTTACGTACATATGTTTTGGGTAAATATTCGGAATGAAAGATTAAAAGGGATAGTGACAAAGACGTAAAGAAACAGGGGGCGAAGAAAATGGAACACCAAAAGACCGATGAATAATTATAGCATGATAAGAGAGACTGTAATACTATAGATCAAATGAGAGCAAGGAACAGCCTGTGGCCATATGGATCGTTAAGCGAAGATTGCGTACCAAAGACAGGGCTTCTATTAAGGTGTGGTAACAAAGCAATAACATAAAAGGTATAATCTGGGGAGCACAAGGATCATGAGTGGGCACAGCGGATTAGAAAGCCCATGACACGGAATGAGGACTCGTGTAAAGACTAAGAAGTTCGATTATAAAGTAAATTGGGATGGGTAAGAAGAAAAAGGACAACTATAAAAAGGGCCCTCCCGAAGTATTATGACACCCCTTAAAATCAGTTGAACATTCGAGGACGAATGTTCTAAAGGGGGGGAGGATGTTATAGCCCGTAATTTGTACGTTCAGATATTTCAAGGTAGTCGTGGTACGTTGAAGGCAAGACCATTTTCCAAAACTATTTTAGTGTGCAAGTTGTTTGTGAATATTATTTATGAATACTATTGGTATGAAAATATTGAGAAAGGCTAAGGGTAAAAGGGAAATTCACAAGATGGCTCATGGAAATAATGAGGAAGGCTGAGGGCAAATTTTGAATTAGGAAAATAATTTTCATGAATTACAAAAAAAAAAAAAAATGGGCTTGAAATAAAATGGCCATGTGGCCGTCCAAGTTATAGTGGGCCTTGGCCCATATGGAAGTTTAAAATAAATGGCCCAAAAGATGATAAGTATATCATCTTATTCATCTTCAACATTTGGGAAGATTCAAGAAGCTTAGAGAAAAAGAAAGAAAAAGAAAGAAGAGGAGCTAGGTTCGGCCATGGCAAGAAAATTTAGTGCCATGGAAATTCATTAGGAAAAATTGTTTTCTCCTAGTGTTCCAAGCAATTGGAAGGTCCTTATTAACATGAAGGAGTTGTTGGAGTAATTAAATCATTCATTTGTGCAAAACATGCCCCTATCCAAGTAAAGAGATAAGGGGAAAAAGGTATGTCTTCAACCTTCTCTTACATGTTTTATGGACGATTTGTGAGTATTGTAGAAGGTACAAACGGATGAAATTCATGAAACATGAATATGGTGGTTGTGGCCGAATATAGAGTAATGTTGTATAGATATGATGAGTTGATTTTATTTAGTATTTTGATTGTTGTTGTTGAGGATTCCATAATAAAAATGAAGATTTGATGGCTTGAAATGAAGTTGTAATTGTTGTGGGAGTGTTGAAGAAATTAATTTGACATTAGTATAGTTTCTTTTCATTATAGGAATGATGTTGTTAATGCATAGACTATTATTATAGTTCATGAATTTGGAAAGAAAGAATGTGTATGTAGTAAATATACTTCATGAATATTGGAAATGAGACATGTGTTGGAAGATTGTAAGTTGGGTTGTTGTAATTGAATTTGAAAGAAGGAGGTGTGTTGTTATGGTTCTTGTTGCTTTTGGAAGGTTTCGGGTGAAATGGCATATTGGCAAGATTATTTTGAATATTGCATGACTTGTGTGAAGTATTTTTGAATTGTGTTGTGAGGTCTTGGGCAAGTATTTGAATGTGTAAGCATTGATGTTGGCTTAATTTCATGTGATTGAATTGAGTATAAATGAAGTGCCGTTGAATTGTGTGGTAAGAGTTGTTAATGTTAGAATGTATTTCGAAATAATTGTTGAAGTTGATAGTATGATTGTTGGCATTATTGTTGATGATTTGGCCAAGTTAAATTCTCTGATTGTTATTGATAAATTGGCCGAGTTAGATTCTCGGGGATGGTGTATTTACAGGGGAAATGCTGTCGAAATTTCGGTAGAATATAAGTGAACTCATTTGGAATACTAAGACAAGTATATGTCGATGAGTCTAATGATTATGTAAAATATTCTTGAATGTAGACAAGCATGTTTGGGACAAATAAGCGTAGCTAATAAGGCGTGGCACAGGCATGTAAGGCTTACTCTTTCTTTCTTTTGGCATGATCCCTATGAAACGAGTATATGATGTATATGTATGATTTCAAAGAGATTCCTATTTTTAGAGCCACTAGGATGGCTAACGTTCTTGATTTCCATAAGCTGTTTCATATGGCTTTGATACGTATCCATGGTTTCCAAAGTTCTATTGGATATGCTTCCGAACGTGTCTACGATTCTTATTTGCCTATTGATATGAGCATACTTAGTATGGTTGAGGTTATGGCCTGATTGGACAATGAGCCAGGTATAAGAGTTCATGTCCTTAAAATTGTTCTGTAAGTATTAATGTTTCTAACTTTTGCATACAGTCTTGGATCGGGCCGAACGTTCCTCGGCAGTAATATATTATAATTATGGATCGGGCTGGACGTTCCGCAGCAATATATTTATGGATCGGGCTGCACGTTCCGCAGCAATATATTGTATGGATCGGGCTGCACGTTCCGCAGCAATACACTGTTTGATGTTCTATGAGTATGCATGCATGAATCTGTTATATGTATATATGATATATGGTGTCGGCATATTGACTTGATCCATAATGATATTCGAAAGGTACTTAACATGATTGTTGCTTTTATGTTCCAAAAATGGCTTCTGAAACGTTTGAAGAAAGTTCTGTACTAAAACGTCCATAACTTTTTCATACGAACTCCGATTGACTTGAAACGTGTTTACGAACCTCAAGTGTCGGTTTATGTACTTACCTATCGAGTCTTGATTTGTGTGCATATGGTTTCTCACTACTTTGTTCGTGCAAGCTCAATATGTCTATTCACCGAGTCCCGGGCCAGGTATGTTATCGTGCGCAATCCTCTGCATTGTTCACCGAGTCCGTTAATGGGCCGGGTACGGTATATGATGATATGAGGATGATGATTATGTGTTATGGCGGCCAGGAGGGCATATGATGATTTGATCCATCTTTATTTGATTTAAAAAGTCTAAGAAGATTATGTGTGCACTAAGAGTCTGAGGTTTCGCTCGGCCCTAAGTAAGGGTCGGGTGCCCGTCACACCCTGATCAAGATTAGGGTGTGACACTATATCTTTGGTTGGCTATCAAGTATAGGGCTGGAATTTTCTCATGCAGTAACTGCACATAGCTGCTCTGTAATCTGACTATCATTAACTTGCATAATTCTGAAAGAATTTCTAGTTTGACATATAAATCTTGGGCCTTGACTCTAGGGCTTTAAATCTTTGGCTTGCGTATAATTTGTAAGGCTCAATATATCAAAGGCTAAGCTTGCTCTTCTTTCTGAATTTCATCGCGTTCTTCTGAGATGGTACTCCTCAGAGTACATAGTCTGATATAGGTAGGGGACTCTTGTCGGTTTTGGGAATCCTAGATCCTCCTACTACTTGCTATTAATAATAAATAAATTTGGTCCAAGCGTTGTATATATTCATCTGACTACCAAAATAATGATCTCAATAAGCGTTACGGGTCGTCTCGGTTACCTTTGAAATCCGGCACGCAAACTTATGGCGTATCCTTAAGTATTTCATGGTATGCTCAGCTTAAGCAAAACTTTTCTAGAGTACTCTAAATCTCTCTAGAGTGAGCTATAATATGCGCTTCCTGTCACGACCTAACCCCATGGGCCATGACTAGTGCCCGAACTGGACACTCATATACATACCTACTTGATATAGTCAAACTGAATCTATGAAAAATATGGAAACTTGCAAAAGAACCCTAAAGGTTCATAACGTCATCATATGTATATATCCAGATAAACTTTCTCCTGAGGAGTCTCAACTAATCAAATCATAAAATGATACGCAAGACGACAAGGCTGCCACTACATACGAACATATCCATAGAACATCGTATAGACACCGCTGAACAAAACTTATACACAACCCACACATATGTCTACAGACCTCTAAGAGTATCGATAGCGAAATATGACGGGTCAGGGCCCCGCCGTACCCCTGGAAAAACATATACATATACATCATATGATCTGTACCAAAAGTCTACGCTCCGGAACAACGAAGCTCTCCAAGACAGCTGACTGGAAATCCTAGGCTGGGGGATCACCGAATCGAGTGTCTGTACCTGCAGGCATAAAATGCAGCCCCCTCCCCCCCCCCCCCCCCCCCCCCCCCCCCCCCCCCCCCCCCCCGAAGAAAGGGGGTCAGTACGGAATATGTACTGAGTATATAAAGCATGAAATACAATAAAGAGGATCAGAACTGAAATAGAGATTACCATAAACAAGTATGACTTCTAAAATATCAATACACTTGCCTTATTCAATGAAAATCATGCATATCAATATCGTATGTCACGAGCAGAGTACTGAGCAACCATATGCAAACTAAGTCATATCTGAGACTCAATAGAATAATCAAAATGAACCGTCATGATAATCAAGACTATAGTCATATCAAGTATCCTTCAAACGTCACTATGGATTATATCGAAATAGAACTTCTGGAATCATAGACACGTATCAAGACATAGTAAAATAAGTTCTGGGAATCAAGTACATTAGCCATTCTAGTGTCTTTAAGAATAGGAGCTTTTTTTTAAGTCACATATACGTCGTCTATTTGTTTCATAAAGATCATGCCAAAAAGAAGGAAGGGTTAGCTTTACATACCTTTAACGCTTATCCATAACAAAATACGTAATATGCTGTCCGAAGTGTCTCAACCTATATTAAGACTGTTATATCCCATATTTTGCATATTCGGAAAATTTGAAATAATTGTGACTAGTAAGAGATAAGGCAATATTTTGATCCTACTTAATATATAATTTGTTCATGGAAAAATATTGATGCGGAAATATTGAGGAAGGCTAAGGGCAAAATTGGAATTTTGGAAACTAGTTTCATGAATTACAAAATATTAACCAAAAGTAATTGGGCTAGGAAAAATCAAAAAAACAAAGAGGCCCAATGTGTGTGGTCGGCCATAGGGGCATGGCCCAAGACCATGTGAAAAAAATTAAATGGACCAAATAAATAGAGAGGGCCATGTCATTTTATCCTTTCATCTTAAAGAACTTTCAAGAAAAGAGTTGAGAGCACAAAAAAAAAGGGCCATTCGGCCGAAAAAAAAAGAAAGAAAAAATTGGAAGCCTTCCATCTTTGATCCAAAATTCATCTCTTCTTGAATTCTTACTAATTTCAAGACCCTCTTCAACGTGGTATAATTATTAGAGCAAGAAAATTACTTTTGTGACAAGTGCAAAAATTCTATTCAAGTGGAAAATTGAGGAAGAAGGTAAGAATTTCTATTATTTTACATGTTATGGAAGATTTATATATGTTGTAGTGAGTAGAATTGAAAGAAAATCATAGAAATGTTATGTGTTGTGTGTGGGCCGTGTGGGTGTGTTGTGTGTGTGTGGCCGTGTGGTGTTATTGGGTGGAGGAAGATGAATTAATTTTATGTAGTATGTTAGTTGTGTTGTTGTGAACTCTATGATGCCAATGAAAGACTAATGGTTCAAGTTGGCATGGAAATTGGTTGTAGGTTGTTGTAGGAAATTATGTGATTTTAATATGGTTTTATGTAATTGTGGAAATAGAGTTGCTAAAGTGTGCATTGTTGTTGTAGTTTGTGAATTTGGAAGAAGAAAATGCGACGTTGTAGTTTTGTTGCATTTGTGGGGATTTCGGGTGGAGTATGGTGTTGGTGGAATTATTTGAATATTGTATAGATTGTTTGAAATGTTCTTGAATTGTGTTTGAATCTCGGATTAGAAATGAATATGTGAGCATTGATATTGGCTTGAATGTACGTAGTTTAATTGAATGTGATAAACTACGTAGAAGAGAAGGTTACTAATGTTCGAATGCCATTTAAATTGATTCTTGATGTTACTAGTGTGGTTGTTGGTATTGTTGGTATGGTTGTTGATGAATTTGGCCGAGTTAAATTCTCGGGGATATTAAATTTACAGGGGAGATGCTGCCGAAATTTCTGTAGACAAGTACTAGTTAGAATTGGATTTTTAAGTACTTGTAGCTAATGTTTGGTAATTGATAACTTTATTGTAGATATTGGGGAGCCCGAGACTTGAGTCGGGATTTGGTTAGCGAGCGATCGAGGTATGTAAAGCCTACCTTTCCTTCTTTTGGCATGACCTTTATGAAATGAACAAATAACGTATATGTATGTTTCTAAAGAAAATCCTATTCTTAGAGCCACTAGGATGGCTAATATCTTTGACTTCCATAAGCTATTCCATATGGCTTGATACGTATTTATGATGTTCGAAGATTCTAGTTGTTGTGGTTCCGAATGTTGTTTGAAAGAAAATCGAGATGACTAAAGTCTTTGATGAATATTTTGATACGTAAATATGGTCCTAAAGCCTCCATTTGATTCGATCCATAATGTTATTCGAAAGTTACCTAATATGAATGATACTTGAATTTCCAAATATGGCTTATGAAATGTTTTTAAAAGGTTCTGTACTTCAAAAGCTCGTAACTTTCGTATACTAATTCCGATTGACTCGATACTTGTTTCTGAGCTTTCTTATATCGGTATATATATTTATTCATCGAGTCTTGGAATCTATTTACTTATATGCATATGGTTTTCTCACTACTCCGCTCGTGCATACTACTACTACATCGTTCGCCGGGTCCCGGGCCTGTTATGTCTTCGTGCGCACTACGTTATATTCGGCAGTATGATGTGTTACGGTTCCCGAGACCCTCGCCATAGGGCCGGATACCGCTTATATACGGAGTTATGATGTCTTATGGCATACGATGTGTTCTGATGTTGTGATATGTTATGATGATACGATATGTTCGGGGATTGTACGGAGATTTGAAACCTTGTGGAGTATGATGTGTTATGGCGCCAGCGTCGGAGTGGCGACCACGTTCCTGAGCCCTATGCATGATTTATGTTTTCAGAAAAGGTTTTGATATACTACCTCTGTACCATTTTCCATACTCCTTATTTCAGTTATGATTTGGATTACTGTATTTCATGCTTTACATAGTCAGTACGTATTTCGTACTGACCCCCTTTTCTTCGGGGGACTGCGTTTCATGCCCGCAGGTACAGACGTTCGTTCTGGTGACCCGCCAGTGTAGGATCCATATTCCGCTATTTTGGAGTACTCCTTTGATCCGGAGCCCATATTTTTGGTACATATCATTCGTGGTACATATTTCTGTATATATGACTATTCGGGTTCGGCGGGGCCCTGTCCTGTCATATGTTTCTGTTATGGTTTGTAGAGGCATGTAGACATATATGTGGGTCATGGGCCGTATTTGTTCGATTATGTCTGTGACTTGTGCCTTAAGTGGTCCTGTTTGCTATTATGGCCAAAACGGCCCATATGTTTGTATATGTATGTATATTCGGGCGATGTGTATTCCGCCAGCCTGTCGGCTTTTGTATGATATTTCTGCTATAGGTGACCGCTTAAGATGACGTCTGTTCTCAGTATCCGTATAAATTCACATATGCTAAATGTGAATAAGTTATTAAAATGTCGATCTGGTTAGTAAGTCTGTATGGGTGTCCAGTTAGGGCACTAGTCACGGCCCAAGGGGTTGGGTCGTGACAAAAGTGGTATCAGAGCGGTTTGTCCTCGGAATGTCTACAGGCCGTGTCTAGTAGAGTCTTGTTTATCTGTGTGTTGAGCACCACATCTATAAACAGGAGGCTACAGGACATTTACGGTGTTACCTTTCTTTTGATCTTATATCGTGCGATAGAGCTGTGCTATTAGGATGATTTCTTTCTGATCGATTGCTATGTTTACAGTGATGGCTCCGAAGAAGGCGACGGCGGCCCAGAAGGGTAAAGCAGTGGCAAGAGAGACCAGTCAGATACAGAGAGTCACTCGGGCTCGTGCTCAGACTATACCCGATATTGCACCTTAGTCAGAGGGTTCTGCTACACCCCCACCATTGGAGGAGCCTGGAGCAGCAGCCGCTGCCACCATGGATCAGGGGGCGGCTCCACCAGTAGCCCCAGAGGTTCCAGCACCCGAGCCTCCAGCTCCCCAGCCAGGGGGGAGGACAGGGCGATGAGGGATGCTGTGCAATTATTGACGAGATTGGTAGCAGGACAGGCTCGCAGACGCGGGCTAGGGGGCGATGATGTGGACAGACGTGACAGTTTGAGGGTCTGTGATTTCTTGACCTATAATCCCCCAGAGTTCTACGGGTCTAAGCCCGAGGAGGACCCCCAGGATTTCATTCGACAGATGCAGCGCACACTGAGACTGGTCAGGGCTTCTGAGACTGAGTCTGTCGAACTGGCTTCACATAGATTGCGGGACGTAGCGATTAATTGGTACGAATCTTGGGAGCTGTACAGAGGCGAGGATGCTCCTCCAGCTGTGTGGGATGAGTTTACATCAGCTTTCCTCAGCCACTTTTTGCCTTCAGAGCTACGGCAGGCAAGAGTTGACAGATTTTTAAAGCTGAGGCAGAGAGGCGGGAGTGTCCGAGAGTACAGCTTAGAGTTTGATTCTCTGGCTAGATATGCGCCCGCCATTGTAGCTGACATGGCCGACAGGATGCACCGGTACGTGATGGGTTTGGATCATTACTTGGTTGATAGTTGTATGGCGATGGCATCGCAGACAGGCATATGCGCAAGGAATGGAGGACCGGCACAGGGGGCGTCAGCCCGATAGAGACCGTTACAGGAGGCAGCCCAAGAGGGCTAGGTCAGCCGGTTATTCCGGGGAGTCTCGAGATGGGCAGCCTCAGCAGCAGTATAGCTGATATCCTCCTCAGTCAGGCCGGAGTGCACATTCACAGTCTACAGGCAGACGATTTGATGGTGCAAGGCACTCAGGAGCAGGCCAGAGTTCCAGAGCCTCAGGTTCGCAGGTGAGCAGAGTTTCCAGCCAGGCGAGGCCACCTATGCCTCGATGTTCTTAGTGTTATCGAGCTACGCGTGCCTGTTTTTCTTGTGGCCGCCAGGGCCATATTATGAGAGATTGTCCGTTGGCGGGTGGTTCTGGTGGTGCAGCTCAGCCGACGGGATCAGCTGCTGGTTCATCTTCCACTCCTGGTGCTATGCGCCCCATGGGGCGGGGTACGTCAGCACCAGCAGGCCGTGGTAGAGGTCGTGGTGGAGTTTCTGATTCTAGCGGTCCCTCGAACCGCATATATGCTTTGGCCAGCCGACAGGATCAGGAGGCGTCGCCAAATGTAGTTACAGGTATATTATTTGTTTTCTCTCGAGCTGTATATGCATTGATCGACCCAGGTTCTACTTTATCATATATTTCTCCCCTTGTCGCTAGTAAAATTGGGATAACACCTAAACCGATAGAGCCGTTCGAGGTAGCTACACCGGTCGGGGATATTATAGCGTGGCAGGTATATAAGGATTGTTCTGTAACTATATGTGGCTTCGTTGCACCAAGGCCGATTTGGTAGAATTAGATATGACAGAATTCGATGTTATCATGGGCATGGATTGGTTAGCCTCTTGTTATGCTAATGTTGACTGTCAGAAAAAGGTAGTTCGTTTCCAGTTTCTAGGGGAACCAGTTATAGAATGGGCAGGAAATACAGCATCGCCGAGAGGTAAGTTTATTTCATACCTTAAGGCCAGGAAGATGATTCAGAAAGGGTATATTTATCATTTGGTTCGTGTGCATGATACTAAATCAGAAACACCTACTCTGCAGTAAGTTCCGGTTGTTAATGAATTTCCAGATGTATTTTCGGATGAGCTTCCAGGTCTTCCACCTGAACGGGAGATCGAGTTCACGATAGATGTGCTGCCAGATACTCAGAATGAAACCTGCATAATTGAAAGAATTGAAAGAGCAGGTGAAAGATCTATTAGAAAAAGGCTTCATCAGACCCAGTGCGTCACCTTGGGGAGCACCGGTATTGTTTGTAAGAAAGAAAGACGGGTCGCTGCGGATGTACATTGATTACAGACAGCTGAATAAGGTGACTATAAAGAATAAATATCCCCTCCCCCGGATTGATGATTTATTTGACCAGTTGTAGGGTGCTAAATATTTTTCGAAGATAGATTTGCGCTCGGGCTATCATCAGGTGCGGGTACGAGAGGCAAATATTCCCAAGACCGCTTTCAGGACCCGATACGGGCATTATGAGTTCAGAGTGATGTCTTTTGGGCTGACCAACGCCCCAGCAGTGTTTATGGATTTGATGAATCGGGTATTCAGGCCGTTTCTAGACATGTTCGTGATTGTATTTATTGATGACATTCTGGTTTATTCACGATCAGCCGAGGAGCATTCAGATCATCTGAGGACAGTACTTGGCACACTTCGGCAACAGAAATTATATGCTAAGGTCTCCAAGTGTGAATTCTAGTTAACCTCAGTGGCATTCTTGGGGCATATCGTCGGAGCAGATGGTATTCGGGTCGATACACAGAAGATCGAGGCTGTACAGAATTTTCCTAGGCCTACGACACCGACTGAGGTACGCAGTTTTCTGGGATTGGCCGGACATTACAGGAGATTTGTGGAGAATTTTGCTTCTATTGCAGCACCATTAACGAAACTAACTCAGAAGGCAGCAAAATTTCAGTGGACCGATGCTTGTGAATGCAGCTTCCAGTTGCTGAAGGAAAGGTTGATTACAGCTCCGGTTCTAACTCTTCCCGAGGGGCCAGATGGGTATGTTATCCATTGTGATGCTTCCGGTATTAGGATAGGTTGTGTACTAATGCAGCATGGTCGAGTTATAGCCTATGCCTCCCGTCAGCTCAGGCCGCATGAGAGAAATTATCCTACTCATGATCTGGAACTAGCCGCGGTAATTCATGCTTTGAAGATATGGTGACATTACTTATATGGGGTTCATGCTGATATTTATACGGATCACAAAAGCCTTCAGTACATTTTTAAACAAAAGGAGTTGAATTTGCAGCAAAGAAGATGGCTCGAATTATTGAAAGATTATGACGTCGACATTTTATATCATCCGGGAAAAGCCAATGTTGTAGCAGATGCACTTAGCCGCAAGTCTATGGGCAGTTTGACCGACGTGCATCCAGAAAGGAAAGAATTAGTTCATGAGATTCATCAGCTAGCCAGTCTTGGAGTCCGTTTGGCCGATTCTGGAAATATTGGAGTTTTTGTCCGAGAAGTTGTTGAATCGTCTATCATGGAAGAAGTAAAACGACGCTAATACGAGGATCCTATTCTGGTACAGTTCAGAGATAATGCCCTTGATAAGGAAAAGACCCAGTTCTAAATTTCACCTGACGGGGTATTATTATATGGAGGCCGGATATGTGTACCTAAAGTTGCAGGGCTGCGGCGACAGGTTATGGGAGAGGCACATTATGCCCGGTATTCTGTTCATCCTGGATCCACTAAAATGTACCATAACCTCAGAAGTTTATATTGGTGGGATGGTATGAAAAGAGATATCGAAGAGTTCGTTGCTCTGTGTCCAAATTGTCAACAGGTTAAGATCGAGCACCAGAAGCCCGGTGTATTGTTACAGGAAATGGAAATTTCAGCTTGGAAATGGGAAATAATTAATATGGATTTCATTACAGGTTTACCACGTACTCCACGAAGGTATGATTCTATATGGGTTATTGTTGATAGGCTGACAAAATCAGCCCATTTTCTTCCGGTCAGGACCACTTATTCGGCTGAGGATTATGCCCAGTTGTATATTAAAGAGATAGTAAGGCTTCACGGAGTTCCTACATCTATTATATCCGACAGAGGTGCGCAGTTTACAGCTAACTTCTGGAGATCGTTTCAGGACGGATTAGGGACCCAGGTGAGTCTTAGTACAGCATTCCATCCTCAGTCTGACGGGCAGGCCGAGCGTACTATTCAGACGCTGGAAGATATGCTACGGGCCTGTGTTATTGATTTCAGAGGTAGTTGGGATGATCATTTGCCCCTTATTGAATTTGCTTATAATAATAGCTATCATTCCAGCATCCAGATGGCACCGTATGAAGCCTTATATGGTAGAAAATGTAGGTCTCCGATTGGTTGGTTCGATGTGGGTGAAACTAAATTGATTGGTCCAGATATGATCCAGCAAGCAGTCAATAAGGTGAAACTTATTCGAGAGCGGTTATTAGCAGCCCAGAGTCGACAGAAATCAAATGCAGTTAAACGACGTAGACCCTTAGAATTCCAGATTGGCGATTGGGTATTTCTGAAAGTGTCACCTATGAAAGGTGTAATGCGATTCGGCAGAAAAGGAAAGTTCAGTCCGAGATATATTGGGCCTTATCAGATTGTTCGAAAGATAGGCAAGGTCGCTTACGAGTTAGACTTACCATCCGATCTGGAAGTAGTACATGCGGTATTTCACGTATCAATGCTCTGTAAGTGTATTGGTGATCCTTCCAGAATATTTCCCACAGAAGATATCCAGGTAACAGAGGAGCTGTCCTACGAAGAACAGCCTGTAGCCATTTTGGATCATCAGGTGAGGAGACTGCGTACCAAAGATGTACCTTCTGTTAAGGTCTTGTGGCGAAACAATAACCGAGAAGAAATGACCTGGGAAGCGGAGGACGAGATGAAGATATCCTCACTTGTTTCCTATGCCTACAGGTAATCTAAATTCCTTAATTGGTTATACTAATTGGTGAATGAATTATATGAACTGTCTCTAAAAAGAAACTCCCCCGAAATGCTTGTAAAACACTATAAGACTAGTTTAACATTCGAGGACGAATGTTCTAAAGGGGGGGGGGGGGGATGTTATATCCCGTATTTTGCATATTTGAAAAATTTGAAATAATTGTGACTAGTAAGAGATAAGGCAATATTTTAATCCTACTTAATATATAAGCTGTTCATGGAAAAATATTGATGCGGAAATATTGAGGAAGGCTAAGGGCAAAATTGGAATTTTGGAAATTAGTTTCATGAATTACAAAATATTAACCAAAAGTAATTGGGCTAGGAAAAATCAAAAAAACAAAGAGGCCCAATGTGTGTGGCCGGCCATAGGGGCATGGCCCAACCCCATGTGAAAAAAATTAAATGAACCAAATAAATAGAGAGGGCCATGTCATTTTATCCTTTCATCTTCAAGAACTTTCAAGAAAAGAGTTGCGAGCACAAAAAAAAGGGCCATTCGGCCGAAAAAAAAAGAAAGAAAAAATTGGAAGCCTTCCATCTTTGATCCAAAATTCATCTCTTCTTGAATTCTTACTAATTTCAAGACCCTCTTCAACGTGGTATAATTATTAGAGCAAGAAAATTACTTTTGTGACAAGTGCAAAAATTCTATTCAAGTGGAAAATTGAGGAAGAAGGTAAGAATTTCTATTCTTTTACATGTTATGGAAGATTTATATATGTTGTAGTGAGTAAAATTGAAAGAAAATCATAGAAATGTTATGTGTTGTGTGTGGGCCGTGTGGGTGTTTTGTGTGTGTGTGGCCGTGTGGTGTTATTGGGTGGAGGAAGATGAATTAATTTTATGTAGTATGTTAGTTGTGTTGTTGTGAACTCTATGATGCCAATGAAAGACTAATGGTTCAAGTTGGCATGGAAATTGGTTGTAGGTTGTTGTAGGAAATTATGTGATTTTAATATGCTTTTATGTAATTGTGGAAATGGAGTTGCTAAAGCGTGCATTGTTGTTGTAGTTTGTGAATTTGGAAGAAGAAAATGCGACGTTGTAGTTTTGTTGCATTTGTGGGGATTTCGGGTGGAGTATGGTGTTGGTGAAATTGTTTGAATATTGTATAGATTGTTTGAAATGTTCTTGAAGTTTGAATGATCTCGGATTAGAAATGAATATGTGAGCATTGATATTGGCTTGAATGTACGTAGTTGAATTGAATGTGATAAGCTACGTAGAGGAGAAGGTTACCAATGTTCGAATGCCATTTAAATTGATTCTTGATGTTACTAGTATGGTTGTTGGTATTGTTGGTATGGTTGTTGATGAATTTGGCCGAGTTAAATTCTCGAGGATGTTGAATTTACAGGGGAGATGCTGCCGAAATTTCTGTAGACAAGTACTGGTTAGAATTGGATGTTTAAGTACTTGTAGCTAATGTTTGGTAATTGATAACGTTATTGTAGATATTGGCGAGCACGAGACTTGAGTCGGGATTTGGTTAGCGAGCGATCGAGGCATGTAAAGCCTACCTTTCCTTCTTTTGGCATGACCTTTATGAAATGAACAAATAACGTATATGTATGTTTCTAAAGAAAATCCTATTCTTAGAGCCACTAGGATGGCTAATACCTTTGACTTCCATAAGCTATTCCATATGGCTTGATACGTATTTATGATGTTCGAAGATTCTAGTTGTTATGGTTCCGAATGTTGTTTGAAAGAAAATCGAGATGACTAAAGTCTTTGATGAATATTTTGAAACGTAAATATGGTCCTAAAGCCTCCATTTGATTCGATCCATAATGTTATTCGAAAGTTATCTAATATGAATGATACTTGAATTTCCAAATATGGCTTATGAAATGTTTTTAAAAGGTTTTGTAATTCAAAAGCTCGTAACTTTCGTATACTAATTCTGATTGACTAGATACTTGTTTCTGAGCTTTCTGATATCGGTATATATATTTATTCATCGAGTCTTGGAATCTATTTACTTATATGCATATGGTTTTCTCACTACTCCGCTCGTGCATACTACTACTACATCGTTCGCCGGGTCCCGGGCCGGTTTTGTCTTCGTGCGCACTATGTTATATTCGGCAGTATGATATGTTACTGTTCCCGAGACCCTCGCCATAGGGCCGGATACCGCTTATATACGGAGTTATGATGTGTTATGGCATAGAATGTGTTCTGATGTTGTGATATGTTATGATGATACAATATGTTCGGGGATTGTACGGAGATTTGAAACCTTCTGGAGTATGATGTGTTGTGGCGCCAGCGTCGGAGTGGCGACCACGTTCCTGAGCCCTATGCATGATTTATGTTTTCAGAAAAGGTTTTGATATACTACCTCTGTACCATTTTCCATACTCCTTATTTTAGTTATGATTTGGATTACTGTATTTCATGCTTTACATACTCAGTACATATTTCGTACTGACCCCCTTTTCTTCGGGGGGCTGTGTTTCATGCCCGCAGGTACAGACGTTCGTTCTGGTGACCCGCCGGTGTAGGATCCATATTCCGCTATTTTGGAGTACTCCTTTGATCCGGAGCCCATATTTTTGGTACATATCTTTCGTGGTACATATTTCTGTATATATATATATATGACTATTCGGGGTACGGCGGGGCCCTGTCCCGTCACATGTTTCTGTTATGGTTTGTAGAGGCCTGTAGGCATATATGTGGGTCATGGGCCGTGTTTGTTCGATTATGTCTGTGACTTGTGCCTTAAGCGGTCCTGTTTCCTATTATGGCCAAAACGGCCCATATGTTTGTGTATGTATGTATATTCGGGCGATGTGTATTCCGCCAGCCTGCCGGCTTTTGTATGATATTTCTGCTACAGGTGACCGCTTAAGATGACGTCTGTTCTCAGTATCCGTATAAATTAACATATGCTAAATGTGAATAAGTTATTAAAATGTCGATCTAGTTAGTAAGTCTGTATGGGTGTCCAGTTAGGGCACTAGTCACGGCCCATGGGGTTGGGTCGTGACAAACACGTCAAGAACTATGGTTAAGCTACAGGAAGATTCAAAACGTATTCCAACGTTAGTAGTTTATTTCTAGAAAATTAGACGACGTTTCCCTTATATTCAAACCAACCACATAACAACCAAGTCAACATCAACAACCACACGTTCAAGTACTATATCGAAACTAACCAAGACATGATTCAAGGATACTCCAAACAGCCCGCAAAACATTCCAATCAGCCCATATATTACAACATTCAATAGTAATTAACCTATTGACTACGACGTATTCAAGTTATTCTTAACAATCTACAGTCGTAACATTTCACCAAAACGACCTTATAACAGTCCAACCATTATAGCAACATGACGCATAACTCTAATTACACTTAATCTTCCAATTCTACAAGAACGACAACACGTCCCAAAACAGCCCTTAATTAACAACATAGAGATGCCCGATAATCTCACGAACGTCTACAAATACACCAAGCAAACCCCATATGCTTCCCGAAGGTACATATTTCGTTCCATATGTTTCATGCCCGCAGGTACATTATCTCATACACTCTTTTCATCAAAATTTGCGAATCATATCAACACATACACGACAACAACATCAATTATTCATATGCAAGAAAACTACCTTAACATCACAATAAGTCCTTAAAACAGCCCACAAAACAAATACAACTTCAACTTTAACCATCAAATTCCTTCACTTTCATCACATAATCCATGACAACAACAACTACAACATTAATTAAAATTAATCCACCATTTTTAATTAGAGCAGCCCCTACACGACCCAAACAACGCCTCAACATCAACATACACAATTCCTTATATCCAATCCACATCTACCAAATTATAGCAAGTTCAAATCATCTCCAAAACATGTAGAAAAGGATTAAATCTTACCTTAGAGACAAGCTCTTATTATCAACCACGGCCGTGAGCTTCCTCCCTTTTTTTTTTCCTCCAATTGAACTTGAAAATCTAACAATTTATGGTGTGTGTGTGTGTGGGGGGGGGGGGGGGGGATGGCCGTGAGCTATTTAGGGGCTGCCATGGCTGGCCGTGAGCTTCATGAAGCCATGCCATAGCCATGGCCGAACCCTCTCTCTCTCTAGAGCTTTAGAGCTCCTCTTTCTAAGTTCTATTTTGCAAAGTTGAAATTGTAATGTAGTTGATAACTTAGTCATCAAACCATAATCTTATATGGTGCCTACAAAATGGACACTTGTCCATCCTTATGACATGTGTCCAATTTTCATTCAACACCAATCAAATTCCGCCATGTGACGTGGGGCCCACTTAGTGGTCCAATTAGCCTAATTAATTGTTAATCCCCACTTAATAATATAATCATGGTTAATTAATCCCTAATCTCCACTGAGCTTTTGAATGATCCGACGTGCAAAAGTACGGGGTATAACATCCTTCCCCCCTTTGGAACATTCATCCTCGAATGTTAAACTGGTCCTGAACTCCCAATACTTACCCAAATGTTCTCTTATTTAATTATGCCCCTCACATGCCTCTTTCAATGGTCGATTCGCTATAATTCACTATAACGCATTCCAGGTCTCTACATAGTCATTCCCGTAATATTTCCTCCTTCTTTTGCTTTTGAAGGTAATTATTTCACGTCGTTGTCTTTGCTTTCCTCTCTATTTCGCAGTTGGTTGTCAGTTGTATTGCGAGCTCTTCTGCTGAAGTGTTATTCTTTCTCTTGTCTGCATACTGTCACTGATTGATTCGGACTTGTATCCACGGTGCACTTAGTTATAACTCGACTCTTTCCTTTTCTATAGTTACTCCCTTAAGATGATACATCGTTCACTTCACTTTAGCTTCAAATAATTAAATAAGATCTTGTTAATGTGCAGACATCCCTCATCGATTTATTAGACTTTACAATTTTTGGAGTATTTCATACCTCCGGTGCTTATAGACCCTTCACAGACTCTGTGGCTAAAACGACCTTTCCCAGGGTATAATATTATTTTACTTTGATAACCTTGCTTTGTCCTGCTGTTACAGCCCGTAAGGAAGCTTCAACATCATGTGTCACTTTTCGACTTTCTTTTTTTAAAGGTTTTTAATTGTCACTTTGCTTTTAGTTCTTGATCTCGATCTTTAGGGTTGATCAAATAGCGCTAGGGTTCCCTCATATTATAACTTCACTGTCATCCAGTAACCAGTGACCCGCTTGTTCTGGTCGTCTCGGTTAAACAATTTCACAACTTCCTTTAATCCAACTTGTAACTTCCCTTATCTCGGGTCGTTTCTTTATCTTTACTTCAAACTCTTCTGTTGCCCCTTTACTTAAATTTGCTCTTAGTTCTCCTATCATGCATCATATTGCAATCTTAACAAGAGTATGTGTAGGTGCTCAAATCAGCCCGGGAAATACCTTAGCGTCGCCTTAGTAGTCTTAATGCAGACCCTATATTCTGCTTATATCTTTCAATTGATATCAAGGCTCAACTATGGCTATGTCCTATCTGTCCTTAGTACTAATTCGGTCCCGGTAATTTGGCTCAAACCATTTTCACCTTTCCTTAATGTTTCCAGAATGTCACACCCACATTGTTGTTACTAAATCCTTACTCTTCTTAACAAGTACTCACTTGGTCTCATTCTTAACATACAAATATGCGTAGCTTGCATAACTACTCTTGTATAGCTTGTACAAAGTACATCCAATCTTAGTCATAGTCTTTCCTTCTCCTGGTTTATTCTACTTTACATATCTTATTTGTACTAAAACTTACTTGCTATCTATCTTGTCGTACGCCTGTCCCTTCCTTTACTTACCATTCAATTTTCTCATATTCTACTATAGGAGATTCCCTATCTCTTCTTCTTTGCTACTTATAAGTCATAATATCATTAGCAAGCAACCCCGTGGCCAACGTCTCAACCTCCAATCCAGTATAGCATTGCTATCCTTTATAATATCTCTTAAGTTACTCGTTACCATTTTCTTGTCGTATTCTTCCTTTTTATAGGCATCCACTTTCTCAGGTCATATAATACAAAATCTTTACAAATGATCCTCAGTCTTGTCTCAAATACCATCCTGACTACTATTCGTTTATCGCTGGATTCCAGATCTTACCAACTTGTTTCCGCATGGGATCTCACTTGAAGTTTGAGTATCAATATTGGATATATTATAGTGTCAATTGTTTCCATTTGTACTTACTTTGCTTTCACCCGCTTCCCCCCCGTTGGGGTTGTACTTATACCATATCCATGCCTTTTCTTTATCATTTATAACTTTGATTCCCCACGTACGAAACCTCGACCAAATCACGAAGCGATGAGAACTCTCGATATATAGTACAAAATCTTATCTGATGGTTGGTACTCGAGTAATGTAATTATTGTAGCAATTTATCCAAAGCCACATTCCATTTATTCCGGTCAGTAATTAGCTAGTGCTTATAGTCGTTTCAAATTCTCAATTAGATAGCACTTATATTTTGATGATAAGTGTCCCAAGCTTTCTTATAACACTATCTTTATCCCAATGGATATCATCTGTTTCTTCTAATAAATTCACAATACATCAGTTGTTTTGCAAATCCACAATCCTTGTCCTTTAAGGATTTCACTATTTCCGAGGCGAAGTCACATACACGCAGTACTCCTTTATGGCTCATGCTCTTTCACCCTTGTTGTATACCCAACGCTAACTCCTAACTTACTCAAAATCATATCAAATTCGTCTTAATAGTGGTCTTGTCTTATCACCTTCTCGTTGTACTACACCTTAAGTTCGTAGCTATATATTTCCCTTTTATCCTATACTTATACTCAATTAATTGCGTCTGTCTTGGGTCCTTCCTTTAGTATTCCTTTCATTTCTCCTGTCTATGTCCATCTTTTATTTTGTGCACGGGGAATCTCATGCTACTCCTGTATCCTTCGGAAAACACTTCTTCTACATAACCCCTTTCTCATTTTCAAAACATATTCTGTTCATCCCTATTTGTTCTTATCATACCAGTGATTTCCTGGCACTTATTTTGTCTTGTTGCTCATCTTTCTTTAGTTTGGTCTTTCACAATTCTGTCGCTTATATTACCCGTTTTCTTAGCTAGACATGTCATAACACATCGCTACACTGTAATCCCACTCGTTTTCTTCTTATTTTCTTCTTTCACTTAACTCCTTCTCTTCCTGTGCTCGCTTTCACTTTTGTTACCACTTGATCTCTATTCTGAAATTTCCCTATAGGACCTTGTAAGTCTTTCTTATTCGTTCTATATTTTCTTTTCCATTTCACACTAATCACATCATATCTTTTAATCACTTCCTCGCTAGGCTTTACTCATTTTTATAACAATCCTTATTATATTCACGTAATATCCTGTTCGTAATCAATCCTATAGTGTAAAACTTCTTAACCTTATTCATGATTCTTACTATGGTTTAATTACACTCTGTGGAGTAGGCGTACTTAACCTTTGGTCAATCTTATCCTTAATATCTCACAGGCTGTCTTATCAATACATTCGTATTTGTCATAATTCTTCCTCCTCCGTATTTTTATCTCGATCATACTATTACTCCTTTTAGCCGCAAACTCGTCGTAATTTATCCCTACTTATGCTTTCACTCGATACCTCAATAAAACATTCTACTAAGATTTGCCACCTTTTCCTAAATCATCCCTTAGTGTCACAAGCCCTTTCCAAATTATCCTAGCATTTCATCAACAACACATGAAACACATGATCTACGACAGCCCACAAGTTTGAGTTTTCCTTCTACAAATTCCATCTCCAATTAGTTGATTAAGAGCTAATGAACTCAAGAACATAAATATATGATGAAATGTTGCCTCAAGAACACAAGAACGCTCCAACTCCCAGATTACGTTACCCAAAGCATCCTCCAAAACCACCACAAGAAGAAGAACTAGAATCCGACAAGCACCATGGGACTTCTCATGCTTGATTCACATAGTTTAACTTCGGATTTGTTCTTGGGTCATGAACGAGTTATTTAGTTCATAAACTACTTGTTGTATGCTTTGTACTCTTCAAATAAAAGTGAAACTTAATTGTGGACGTTTTTGCTCTTCAACATGAGCCTTTTCTACGGTTAAATGTGGCTGGAAAGTATTCTGGTCCATTCAAATGAATTCCAAACTTTGCTACTCATATATGCTTCTTCGAAATAAAATTTCCCAAATAAGAATCATGCCTCTTACGGATGACATGGAGGGTATCTCTTAAAGCTTTAATCCAACATAATAAATTCACCCTATCGATATCAACTTTCAAGACGTATTATGAATTTATATCTCATTCTCTTTTTTCTATTTTTGGGAAAAATTTGGCAGAGTTTCCTCTGTACTTCTTACTATCCCAAAACCTGCACGCAGGAAATACCAATAATTCCTCACAAGGCCAACATATATACGTATATCTCATATCATATCATAGCCACACAGGGCTCCTAATTTCAAGTAAAAGTATAAAGATGTCGAAACTTACCTCACATATCACACCTCGAGATGTACCTGATCCTTTAACGATTTGTCCTGTTATACCTTCCTATCTACCTTCCCTTTCATTTTTCAACTTTAAATTTCAATCATACTTCAATATTTTTACCTTATCTGACATGCATCTTTCACACCGTTGCTTACCTGTGTACTTTGTAACTTCTAATATCATCAGTTACTTTCTTCCGTCGATGCCGTTCTTCAGCTGAAATCAAGGGTCAATATAAGGAATTTCATTTCCTATGGCTGGGCTCTATCGCACGATCTTAGATATGAAAGAAAGGTAACATCCTAAATGTCCTATAGAATCCTATTTATAGATGTGGTGCACAACACACCGATAAACAGGACTCTACTAGACACGGTTTGTAGACACTCCGAGGATGAACTGCTCTGATACCACTTTTGTCACGACCCAACCCCATGGGCCATGACTAGTGCCCGAACTGGACACTCATATACATACCTACTAGATATAGTCAAACTGAATCTATGAACAATATGGAAAACTCTGAAGGTTCATAACGTCATCATATGTATATATCCAGATAAACTGTCTCCTGAGGAGTCTCAACTAATCAAATCATAAAATGATACGCAAGCCGACAAGGCTACCACTACATACGAACATATCCATAGAACATCGTATAGACACCGCTGAACAAAACTTATACACAACCCACACATATGTCTACAGACCTCTAAGAGTATCGATAGCGAAATATGACGGGACAGGGCCCCGTCGTACTCCTGGAAAAACATATACATATACATCATAAGATCTGTACCAAAAGTCTAAGCTCCGAAATAACGGAGCTCTCCAAGACAGCTGATTGGAAATACTAGGCTAGGGGATCACCGAATCGAGTGTCTGTACCTGCGGGCATGAAACGCAGCCCCCCCCCCCCCCCCCCCCCCCCCGAAGAAAAGGGGTCAGTACGGAATATGTACTGAGTATATAAAGCATGAAATACAATAAAGAGGATCAGAACTGAAATAGAGATTACCAGAAACAAGTATGACTTCTAAAATATCAATACACTTGCCTTATGAAATGAAAATCATGCATATCAATATAGTATATCATATCCGGCCCATTATGGGACACGGTGAACAATGCAGTGAAACTGTGCACGAAAACGTACCCCGGCCCGGGACTCGGTGAAAGACATATTGAGGCATGCACGAGCAGAGTAGTGAGCAACTATATGCAAACTAAGTCATATCTGAGACTCAATAGAATAATCAAAATGAACCATCATGATAATCAAGACAATAGTCATATCAAGTATCCTTCGAACGTGACTATGGATTATATCGAAATAGAACTTCTGGAATCATAGACACATATCAAGACATAGTAAAATAAGTTCTGGGAATCAAGTACATTAGCCATCCTAGTGTCTCTAAGAATAGGAGCTTTTTTTAAGTCACATATACGTCGTCTATTTGTTTCATAAAGATTTGTCACGACCCGACTAAGGCCGCGATGAGCACCAAGCGCTACCCCACTCGGGCACCCCTTTAATATACTTTCACGTAACGTCTAGGTGAGCCATAAATCAAATCATGCATTCTAGCCATCAATCATACTAGTCCTAATTGGACGACGACATTTCTTATATCATCATAGGCATCTATGCCATATCAATGTACATGGGCCGACAAGGCCAACAAAATGACATACAAAATTATAGGCTGACAAGGCAAAACACATCTAACCACATACACATGTCTACGAGCCTCTAAGAAGGTTATAACATATCACATGAGCGGGGGTCCCGCTATGACAATAATTATGTACACAAAAGAATAAGTACCCAAAAGCTATAGCTCCGAATGAAATGGAGCTCCGCTATGTAGTCCCTGAAAATATAGCTATGGATCGAGCCTGTCTCCCTGTGCACCTGCGGGCATGACGCAGCGTCCACAAACAAAAGGACGTCAGTACGAAGAATGTACTGAGTATGTAAAGCATGATCAATATCAATATGAAATCTTAAGAGTCAACATATGAGATAATATAACATGGGAGATAATAATATCGTCGTCATAGCACTTACTTGTTTCCACAAGACATTCCATTTCTATTGCGTATCCGTGTACATACATCCATATCTGTATTTATTTACCTTCACATTCATTTTTATAACATATTCGTACTCATATTGATGTCTTATATACACACACACATATATATCTATAGCTATAGCGTGCTCGACCATAAAGGTTCGGTGTTTCATACATACTTGGCCAACCAAGGCTCAAGGTCATACATACCTGGCCCTACCAAGGCATCAGGGTTATCCGTACCTTCTGCAGAAGTGTGCGCGCGTTTCATAATCATATACATACTCTATACATATTCCTATACATATATTCTTACCCGGCGTCAAAAGATCGAGGTCTTATTATAGCCCTTCATAGGCACACATACATATCATAGCTCGTAAGTATCTTTAGCATCATTTTATTCTCATCATCATTACTATCATTGTCATTATCGTTACATCTACCCTATAGGCTTACTCGTCATACGAGGAACTTAGTACAATCGTACCACATCGAGCATCGGGAGCTTACTAGCTCGAAGAATCAAATCGTATGAAGGGAATCATAGTCTTATAGGAGATTTAGACGTTTGGCCAAAGAACCATGCCTTATGAAAGAAGGGTTAGCCTTACATACCTTTTCGTTCGACTATATAACACTTGCACGTTCCCTTCCACGCTTGCGTTTATACCTTCATCAAGGTCATACTATCGTTAGAATTGACAACTAGCATAAATGGCTAAAGCTAGGGAAAATCGGACACCATCTCCTTTATTTATACAACATTCCTCCATATCGTAATTCAACTCCCAAACGTGAACAATACATTTACAATATCATAACAATAGCCTTTAGTCATCTACATTATCCATATTCTCAATTCACTTCCAATTTTCCATATTCAAGACCATAACACACGATTTCGTCCATTCACATACAATGCCTATTTCATGATCTTAACGTCATTTATAACCCATTCATGTCACAACACAACAACAATCATGATTCAATTCAAACTATTTCTCAAAACGTCACTATTCATCTTTCATGACCCATTTTGCTATACTCTTCTAAAATCCAAGCATTTCAACTTCCAAATACCTTAAACAACATATAAATACCATAAATCTTACCTTAGATGTTCTAGGAACAAGCCTTAGTCGAAATACTCCACTTGAGCAAAAACCCTAGTTTTTCTCCATTTGAATTTCTTGACTTGAATGACCTTTAATGGGTTTGCTTACACTTGATTCACTTATTTTGTGTTGTTGATCACTAAAAACCCTTGAAAACTTGTGGAATATATGTAGAGAGATTCTTTAGACAGAAGGGGTGTCAAGAAGAAATGAAATGAAATAACCTTGGTCCCTTACATTTATTGAGCCAGAATCTGTCCCGACCAAACATACGGACCAACATACGGTGCGTATAAATTGTACGGGCCGTATGTTTGGTCATACAATTGGTCCAGAGAGTTTGGCCACTCTGGGTTGATTATACGGTCCCAAACATACGGACCGTATAAATTATACGGCCAGTATGTTTGGCCGTATAATCCCTAGTGATCCCGAAGTTCGTTTCGTCGTCTCGTTTGATCTCCAATCCTTATGGAACCTTCTTAACACTTGTTCAACACTTCAATACCAATCCAAGGGACATTATCACTCTTCTCCAGGACATCATTAAGCTCTTACTAACTCATTACTCGAAATTTCTTTTCGATGCTTATCAAAATACTTTGCCTTCTCTTGGCAATCCTCTTCCCCCATCTCTAACATCTTTGAACTCTCACCTAGAATCATCGAATGTCATCGCTCGCCCATGAAAACATCGTATACTCATACTCCTTACTAGTTCATTCACTTGCGTACCAACGGAAGATTTTCCGAGGTGTAACATTCTCCCCCCCTTAAGAACATTCGTCCTCGAATGTTAAAGTCTTCGGGGATTCTATAAAAATTTTGCCAGAGTTTCCTCTGTAATATGGCACTACCATCCTGTCACAGCAGCCCACAATAACAATGCCTCACAGGGCAACAACATAATAGCAATAGAATTTGGCCACACACAACCCAAAAGCATAAAAGCAAAACATACATACCTTATGATCTTGACGTCTCATCTTGGATCTCTTCCAAGGGCTGAAATAACTGCGGGTATCTGGATTGCGTGCTTTCTTCCGCTTCCCACGTCATTTCCTCTCATTTACTGCTTCTCCATAGAACCTTAACTGAGGCCACCTCTTTGTTTCTAAGCCTCCGTATTTTCCTATCTAGTATGGCAATGGGTACTTCTTCATAGGTCAATTTCTCTGTCACTTGCACATCATTTACTGGGACGATCCTGGTAGGATCTCCAATACATTTTCGGAGCATCGAGACGTGGAAAACTGGATAAACTGACTCCAAATCGGGAGGTAGATCTAACTCATAGGCCACCTTGCCTAGCTTGCGCACAATCTCATAAGGCCCAATATACCGGGGACTAAGCTTCCCCTTTTTGCCAAATCTCATAACGCCCTTCATTGGCGACACTTTTAAGAATACC
This sequence comes from Lycium barbarum, assembly GCF_019175385.1. Classification (NCBI taxonomy): domain Eukaryota; kingdom Viridiplantae; phylum Streptophyta; class Magnoliopsida; order Solanales; family Solanaceae; genus Lycium; species Lycium barbarum. The sequence goes on from NC_083346.1 coordinate 55,209,907, forward strand.
CTATCCTTAACTTGGAACTCTAAGTCTCTTCGACGATTATCTGCATAGGACTTCTGACGACTTTTAGCCGCTAACAACCGATCTTGTATGAGCTTGACTTTCTCTATGGCTTGCTGGACCAAGTCTGGCCCTATCAACTAAGCCTCTCCTATTTCAAACCACCCAATTGGGGATCTACATTTTCGCCCATATAAAGCCTCATACGGTGCCATTTGAATGCTAGAATGATAACTATTATTGTAAGCAAATTCAATGAGTGGCAAATGATCATCCCAACTACCTCCAAAATCTATCATACATGCCCGTAACATATCTTCAAGAGTATGAATAGTACGTTCGGCTTGTCCATCGGTCTGTGGATGAAATGTCGTGCTAAGGCTCACTTGGGTCCCTAAACCCGCTTGGAAAGACTCCAAAAATTTAGCTGTAAACTGAGTTCCTCTGTCTGAGATAATCGATACTGGAACACCATGGAGTCTCACTATCTCTTTAACATACAGTTTTGCATAATCTTTAGCCACATACGTCGTCCTGACTAGCAAGAAGTGAGCTGACTTTGTGAGTCTATCAACAATCTCCCATATGGAATCATACTTACGTCGAGAACGGGGTAAGCCTGTAATGAAATCCATGTTCATCACTTCCCACTTCCAAGTTGGGATTTCTATAGCTTGCAACAATCCTCCCGGCTTTTGGTGCTCGATTTTCACTTGTTGGCAATTAGGACATTGAGCCACAAATTCCGCTACATCTTTCTTCATCCCATTCCACCAATATACAGACTTGAGATCATGATACATTTTCGTCGCTCTGGGGTGGACAGAATAACGGGAATAACGAGCTTCTCTCAATATTTGGTGGCGTAGCCCCGCCACATCGGGAACACATAATCTGCCTCGACATCGAAGGACTCCGTCTCCTGAAATATCAAATGATGACTCCTCTTTCTGGGGGAGTGTATCTCTGTAGTGCATTAGCATGGGAGCTTCGTATTGCCGCTCTTTCACCTCCGCGACTAGCGACGAAACTGTTGAATTCTAAATAGTAGTTCCCTTGTTACCTGAGTCCACTACTCGGACTCCTAGGCTAGCTAATTGCTGAAGCTCACAAGTTATTTCTCTCTTCTCCGGTCGTACATCACATAAACTTCCCATAGATCTACGGCTAAGAGCATCAGCTACAACATTCGCCTTTCCGGGGTGATACAAGATATCAACATCATAATCTTTTAGCAACTGTAGCCATCGTCGTTGCCGCAAATTCAACTCCTTCTGCCTGAAAATATACTGAAGGCTCTTATGATCGGTATAAATATCCACATGGACACTATATAAATAATGTCTCTATATCTTTAAAGCATAAACCACTGCGGCCAATTCTAGATCGTGGGTCGGATAATTCTGCTCATGTTTTCGCAGTTGCCTTGAAGCATATGCAACCACTTTACCGTGTTGCATCAATAGACAGCCTAGCCCAACACCTGAAGCATCACAATAAACAACATATCCTTCCAATCCCTCTGGAAGTGTCAAGACTGGTGCAGAAGTCAACCTATCTTTCAACTCTTGGAAACTACGTTCGCTAGCATCTGTCCACTGAAACTTTGCCGATTTCTGGGTCACTCTTGTAAGTGGTGCAGAAATAAAAGAAAAACCCTCAACGAATCTCCTGTAATAACCTGCTAAGCCCAGAAAGCTACGTACATCCGTAGGAGTTGTGGGTCGTGGACAAGTCTTCACAGCCTCAATATTTTGGCTATCCACTCGAATACCATTGGCTATAACAACATGCCCTAGGAATGCCACTGAGTTCAACCAGAACTCGCATTTGGAAAACTTTGCAAACAACTCTCGATTTCGAAGAACTCCAAGGACAATACGCAAATGATCCGCATGTTCTGCCTCGGATCTAGAATACACCAAGATATCGTCGATGAATACAATCACGAACAAATCCAGAAAGGGCCTGAACACATCGTTCATCAAGTCCATGAACACTGTCGGCGCATTGGTTAGCCCAAATGACATTACTCGGAACTCAAAATGACCATATCTTGTTATGAAGGCTGTCTTAGGGATATCTTTCTCCCTAACTCTCACTTGGTGATACCCGGACCTCAAATCGATCTTTGAAAACCATTTGGCACCTTGCAACTGATCAATTAAATCATCAATCCTCGGAAGAAGATATTTGTTCTTAATCGTCACTTTATTCAATTGCCGATAATCAATGCACATTCTCAACGAGCCATCTTTCTTTCAGACAAACAATACGGGTGCTCCCCACGGGGATGAACTAGGCCTAATGAAGCCTTTATCAAGACAATCTTTCTCCTTCAACTCTTTCAATTCTGCGGGAGCCATTCTATAGGGAGGAATAGATATAGGCTTAGTGTCTGGCAACACCTCAATCGGGAGGAAGGCCTGGAAGCTCTTCCGGGAACACATCCGGGAATTCATTCACCACTTCGGCGACTCAGCTTCTACATCTTGAACTCGTACTAGATGATAAATACACCCTTTTGTGATCATTTTCCTTGCCTTTAGATAGGAAATAAACCTACCTTTTGGTGATGCCGTATTTCCTTTCCATTCTAAAATTGGTTCTCCCGGAAACTGGAAATGAACCATCTTCATCCTACAATCAACATGGGCATAACAAGAAGCCAACCAATCCATGCCCATAATGACATCAAAATCTACCATCTTTAGCTCATGCAAGTCAACTATAGTACGGCGGTCACATATCACAACTACACAATCTCTATATACTCGGCTAGCTATTACCGATTCACCCACGGGTGTAGACACCTCGAAAGGTTTGATCGACTCCGGCTCGACTCCAAATCGACCCGCAATATATGGAGTAACATAGGACAATGTGGAGCTCAAATCAATCAAAGCATATACATCATGAGAGAATACCGATAATATACCTGTGACCACGTCAGGAGAAGACTCAAGATCTTGGTGTTCAGCCAAAGCATAAATGCGGTGCTGAGGACCGTTAGAAGTGGGAGCTCTCCCTCTGCCTCTACTATGGCCGACTGGCGCATGTGAACCTGGCCCCGTAGGGCGTGCAGATGCTGAAGATCCGGCTGCCGACCCTGATGGCTGGGTCCTACCTCTACCATGTACTGAGGGGAAATCACGCATTATATGGCCTGGTCGACTACATGAATAGCATCCATCTGAGCCCAATCGGCATCAACCCCAATGCAACTTCCCACACTCGGAACATCGTGGTACAAGTGGCCTTGACTGGCCTAAATCATCTCTGAACTGAGGTCCTGAATAGCTTGGACTCGGCCCTGAACGAGCAGATCTATCAAGGCTCTGGCCTGAAAACCGTGGAGATGCACTGGTCATAGAATAGCCTGAATGTCTAGGGAACTGCTGCCTGTGTCCGCCTCTGGACTCACTCATCGGGCTTGAAGATCTGGCCCTCTTGCTATGACCCCTATCCTGCTCGCGTTCACTTCTCCGCTGCTCTAGGCTTTCTTCTAAGTTCTGAGCATGTGCCTGAATGCGTTCATTATCCATACCGTCCTGAAGGGACGCAGTCAAGCATCTATCCATCAAGTGTGGTCCTAAGCCCTTCACAAGTCGGTGTACCCGGTCACCCATATCCGCTACCATGGCCAAAGCATACCTGGCCAAGGAATTGAAGCGGAGGCTGTACTCTAGAGCACTCATGCTACCCTGCCTCAAATTTAAGAATTTATCGGCCCTAGCTCGCCGAACCTCTAGAGGCATATAATGACGGAGAAAAGCATCAACAAACTCTTGCCATACCGGGGGAGGTGCATTGGCTCCCCGTGAAGCCATCCAGACTGTATACCACTGGATCGAGACATCTCTGAATCTATATGACGCTAACTCCATCGACTCGGTGTCTGAAGCATGTATCAATCGAAGCGTCCTCAACATACCATCAATAAAGTCCTGGGGGTCCTCCGCCGGCTTTGACCCAAAGAATTCCGGAGGGTTTAAAGTAATGAACTCACGGGCCCTTGCACTAACAGCCCTGTCACCCTGCCCAGTACTTTGCCGCTGAGTCTAAGTAGCAACAAACTATGTAAGCAAATGTATGGCCTCTTTTACATCTTGGCCAGAAGCATCCGGTGGAGGAGCTGGAGGTGCTGGAGCTGGGGCTGAGGCTCCCTCACGCTCCTCAGTAATAGGCACTGTCTGGGAGGACTGAGATTGAGCGGCACTCTGGGACTCACGTTCCTCTACTACCGGTGGCGGTGCTCTTTCAGCCCGCTTTTCTGCCACCGTCTTACCCTTTTGGGCTGCTGTAGTCTTTCTCTTTACAGGCATTCTCTGAAATACACAATACACGATTAAGGAACAAGAATTTCTTACATGATAGCTCTATCGCACGATTCTTATGAAGAAAGAAGGTCATTTATTCCTAAAATGTATGCAGCTTCCTGTTTATAAGTGTGGCGCGCAACACACCCATAACCAAGACTCTACTAGACACGGCTCGTAGACACACCCTAGGACTGAACTGCTCTGACAATACTTTTGTCACGACCCGACCAGGGCCGCGACGAGCACCCGGTGCTACCCCACCCGGGCACCCCTTTAACATACTTTCACGTAACGTCTAGGTGAGCCATAAATCAAATCATGCATTCTAGCCATCAATCATACTAGTCCCAATTGGACGACAACATTTTTATATCATCATAGGAATCTATGCCACATCAATGTACATGGACCGACAAGGCCAACAAAATAACATACAAAAATATAGGCCGATAAGGCCAAACACATCTAACCACATACACATGTCTACGGGCCTCTAAGAAGGTTATAACATATCACATGAGTGGGACAGGACCCCGCTATGCCCATAATTATGTACACAAAAGAATATGTACCCAAAAGCTATAGCTACGAATGAAATGGAGCTCCGCTATGTAGTCCCTGAAAATAAAGCTATGGATCAAGCCTGTCTCCCTGTGCACCTGCGGGCATGACGCAACATCCACAAACAAAAGGACGTCAGTACGAAGAATGTACTGAGTATGTACAGCATGATCAATATCGATATGAAAGCTTAAGAGTCAACATATGAGATAGCATAACATGGGAGATAATAATATCGTCGTCATAGCACTTACTTGCTTTCCACAAGGACATTCCATTTCTATTACGTATCCGTGTACATACATCCATATCTGTATTTATTTACCTTCACATTCATTTTTATAATATATTCGTACTCATATTGATGTCTTATACACACACACATATATATATATATATATATATAGCTATAGCGTGCTCGACCATAAAGGTTCGGTGTTTCATACATACTTGGCCAACCAAGGCTCAAGGTCATACATACCTGGCCCTACCAAGGCATCAGGGTTATCCGTACCTTCTGCAGAAGTGTGCGTGCGTTTCATAATCATATACATACTCTATACATATATTCTTACCCGGTGTCAAAAGCTCGGGGTCATATTATAGCCCTTCATAGGCACACATACATATCATAGCTCGTAAGCATCTTTAGCATCATTTTATTCTCATCATCATAACTATCATTGTCATTATCGTTACATCTACCCTATAGGCTTACTCGTCTTATGAGGAACTTGGTACAATCGTAGCACATCGAGCATCGGGAGCTTACTAGCTCGGAGAATCAAATCGTTTGAAGGGAATCATAGTCTTATAAGAGATTTAGACGTTTGGCCAAAGAACCATGCCTTATGAAAGAAGGGTTATCCTTACATACCTTTTCGTTCGACTATATAACACTTGCACGTTCCCTTCCACGCTTGCGTTTATACCTTCATCAAGGTCATACTATCGTTAGCATTGACAACTAGCATAAACGGCTAAAGCTAGGGAAAATTTAACAACATCTCCTTTATTTATACAACATTCCTCCATATCGTAATTCAACTCCCAACCGTGAACAATACATTTACAATATCATAACAATAGCCTTTAGTCATCTACATTATCCATATTCTCAATTCACTTCCAATTTTCCATATTCAAGACCATAACACACGATTTCGTCCATTCACATACAATGCCTATTTCATGATCATAACGTCATTTATAACCCATTCATGTCACAACACAACAACAATCATGATTCAATTCAAACTATTTCTCAAAACGTCACTATTCATCTTTCATGACCCATTTTGCTATACTCTTCTAAAATCCAAGTGTTTCAACTTCCAAATACCTTAAACAGCATATAAATACCATAAAGCTTACCTTAGATGTTGTAGGAACAAGCCTTAGTCGAAATACTCCACTTGAGCAAAAACCCTAGTTTTTCTCCACTTGGATTTCTTGACTTGAATGATCTTTAATGGGTTTGCTTACACTTGATTCACTTATTTAGTGTTGTTGATCACTAAAAACCCTTGAAAACTTGTGGAATATATGTAGAGAGATGTTTTAGAGAGAAGGGGTGTCAAAAAGAAATAAAATAAAATAACCTTGGTCCCTTACATTTATTGGACAAAATCTGTCCCGACCAAACATACAAACCAACATACGGTCCGTATAAATTGTACGGGCCGTATGTTTGGTCGTACAATTGGTCCAGAGAGTTTTGCCAATCTGGGTGGATTATACGGTCCCAAACAAACGGATCGAATAAATTATACGGCCAGTATGTTTGGCCGTATAATCCCCAGTGATCCCGAAGTTCGTTTCGTCGTCTCGTTTGATCTCCAATCCTTATGGAACCTCCTTATGCAATACCAATCCAAGGGACGTTATCACTCTTCTCCAAGACATCATTAAGCCCTTACTAACTCGTTACTCATAATTTCTTTCCGATGCTTATCAAAATACTTTGCCTTCTCTTGGCAATCCTCTTCCCCCATCTCTAACATCTTTGAACTCTCACCTAGAATCATCGAATGTCATCGCTCGCCCATGAAAACATCGTATACTCATACTGCTCACTAGTTCATTCACTTCCTGTTACACCTCAGAAATTTCTCCGTACTTGTATGATGAGTGGTATGATGAAGAGTTTGAGTGAATGATGTTTTATTAAGTCGGGAATGGCTAATTAAGAATTTTTGGAAATAAGAAAGTCGCGAAAATTTTTCTGTCCAGTGGTCGTATATGGCTCTATACGGCCCGTAAAGTGATTTACGGACCGTATAGTGCAATCGTCCCTCAGCTAGCCAAAAATCTCAAGTTCTGCCCAGTGATGATATGGTTAAATACGACTTGGAGGACGGCCCGTAAACTGGTTTACGGACCGTAAACCTTAGTCGTAAATTGCCATAATCTCCAGCCAAACTTTCTGTTTTTGGAATGCTTAAAAATGACCACAGTGGACGGACCGTAAATCCAAATACGGTCCGTATATGGTGGTTTACGACCACTGTTCACCCCGACAAGAATTCATTAAAAATCAGATTTTGTGATTTTTAAAAGGGACTTAAGCCTCATTTCACTTCATTTTCATCCATACACCTCAAGAGACATTCTAGAACTCTCCAAATAATTCCTCCACAAGAATTAAAGAGAATTAAAGGGAATATCAAGACCAACAACACTAATTTCATGGAATCAAGGGTAAGAACTCAATAAAGGGTCATCTAAGTGAAGAAATTCCCAAGAAGGTGGGACTAGGGTTTTGGCTAAGTGAAGTATTTCAACTTAAGGATTGTTCAACCATCCTCCAAGGTAAGTTTCATGATTATTCCATATTGTTTGAAGTATTGGAAAGCTTAGACATTTGAAATGTAGAAGAACATAGAAATGGGTCATTATTGAGTGAATAGTGGCATGAATGAATGATAGTGGAATCGAATTATGAATATTTAAGTGTTGTGAGTACTAATACGTTATAAATGATGTTTTTATCATGAAACAAACATTAAATGCATGAAAACGCAAGGATGAGCTAGAAGTAGAAATAAGGGAAAATTGGAGGAAAATGGTGGATTTTGCCAAACGCACGTAAATGACGATTGTCGATTATGATATTGCGAATAATATTATGAATATTGGGAGTTGATATAGAACGTGTGAAAGGTAGTATGAGCGAAGGAAGCGTTGTCCGACTTCTCCTAGAATTAGCGACACGTTCTTATAGTCAGTTACTAATGTTGATACGAATTCTCTTATGAAGGTAACGACGTGATATCGACGGAGAACAAGTGAGCGATATCTTAGCTAAAAGACCAAGGTATGTGAGGCTAGTCCTTCTTTCTAATGGCATGAATCCTTTAACTTGAATCCCTATTCCTTTCATGAGTTCTTGTATTCTAAGAAGTTAAAAGCTTATGCCTATGAATGTCTATATGAGATAAGTTATGCGATATGATGACACTCGAATGATGATGATGTTATTCCTTGCCTATACTCACCTTATGTACTAGTCCTTTCAAGGTGAGGCGGAATGTCCATGATGGTTCCATAATGTAATCGGGGGATCACGACCTTACGTCACCCCGATAGAGTAAAGTTGATCATGAGTCTTATATACGCATTATGATAAGATAAGTATTTTATGATAAGCATATTACTATGAGCATTTTACAATGAGCAAGATAAGCAGTAGAGTGAGCGGTGCTCGGTAACTAGCTCCGGGTACCCGTCGTGGCCCCTAGCTGGGTCGTGACTGAAGTGGTGTCAGAGCAGTTCGCCCTAGGAAGTGTCTACGAGCCGTGTCTAGTAGAGTCTTATTTATGGTGTGTTGCGCGCCACGCTAATAAACAAGAGGTTATAGGGCATTTAGGAAAATGACCATCTTTCTTCTCATGAGATCGTGCGATAGAGCCATGTCTAGGATTATATCATTCTTAAAGGTGCGTTATGGTTTCAGTAAAATACCGGCGAACGGAAAAGCTACAGCTGCCCAGAAAGGCAAAGCTACGACGAAGAAGCGGGCAGAAAGGGAGCCTCCGGCGGGGGTAGAGGAAAGTGAATCGCAAAGTGAGGCCGTGCCCAATGTAGAAGAGCAGGGAGGAGTCTCAGCTCCGATTCCTCCACCGGGTGCTTCAGGTCAACAAGTGTCCGAGGCTATACATTTATTGACACAGTTGGTTGCCGCTCAGGCACAACGACAGAATGTGGGCCCAAGCGATCGTTCAGCTAGTACAAGAGCCCGTGATTTCCTTACTCTAAATCCTCCAGAATTTTTCGGGTCGAGGCCGGATGAGGACCCTCAAGGTTTTATTGATGAGATGCTGAGGACGCTAACACTTATGCATGTTTCTGAGACTGAATCTGTAGAGTTGGCCTCATATAGACTTCGCGATGTGGCGATACTATGGTATAAGAATTGGGTGATAACAAGAGGGGAGAATGCACCACCTCCCGTGTGGCAAGAGTTTGTAGATGCCTTTATTCGTCACTACTTTCCACCTGAAGTCCGCCGAGCTCGAGCGGACAGGTTCTTGAATTTGAAACAAGGAAGCATGAGTGCCCGAGAGTATAGTATGCAATTCAACTCATTGGCTCTGTATGCTCCGACTATGGTGGCTGACATGGGGGACCGAGTCTATAGATTTGTGAGTGGTTTAGGACCACACTTGTTCAGAGATTGCATGACAGCCTCTTTGCAAGACGGGATGGATATTTCCCGGATACAGGCCTATGCTCAGAACCTCGAGGAACGACAACGACAGCAGAGAAGTGATCGTGAGGGTGACAGAAGACAAGGTAAGAGGGCTAGATCTATGGGGGAGAGCAGTGAGTACCGAGGGGGGCCGAGGCAGACATATTCTAGGCACTCAGGTCAGTCAGTGACTAGTGCACCTCCTAGATTCTCAGATAGGAGGGTTGATCGTTCTACTCAGTCAGGCCAGGGGCAGAGTTAGAGGGCCTCAGATTCGCAGTCCAGGGGAGACTTTAGCCAGAGGAGACCACTAGTGCCGCGGTGTAGCCAGTGTGGCAAACTACATTCCGGACAGTGTCGTCAGGGTTCGGATGCTTGTTATGCTTGCGGGCAAGTTTGTGACATGATGAGAGATTGCCCCTCAGCGAGAGATAGAGCTCGGACTCAGCCTACAGGTTCAGCAGCGGGTTCGTTTTCAGCACGCCCGACAGCACAGACTCCTCAGATTACAGCAGGTAGGGGCAGAGGTAGAGGGGGAGCATCTACTTCAGGTGTTGTTCAGCCCCGTGTGTACGCTTTAGCTGGGCGACAGGATCTTGAGTCTTCCCCAGATGTTGTCACAGGTACCTTGACTATTTTTTCCCGTGATGTATATGCTCTGATTGATCCAGGTTCTACCTTCTCATATATTGCTCCGTATATCGCTGATTGTGTTGGGGTGAGACCTGAGCCAAGTAAACCTTTCGAAGTATTCACTCCGGTTGGTGATCCTGTAATAGCGAGGCAAGTATATAAGAACTGTGTAGTCATTATACGTGATCGTCAGACAAAGGCTGATTTGATTGAACTTGAGATGATAGATTTTGACGTAATTATGGGTATGGACTGGTTGGCATCATGCTATGCTAATGTTTGTTGCCGGACAAAGGTAGTTCGATTCAAATTTTCGGGAGAGTCCATACTCGTGTGGAAGGGTAATACAGTTTCCCCAAAGGGTAGGTTTATTTCCTACCTTAAGGCGAGAAAGATGATAGCCAAGGGTTATATTTGTCATCTAGTTCGGGTTCATGACACGGAAAGGGAAGTGCCAACTTTCCAGTCTGTCCCGGTAGTGAATGAATTCCCAGATGTGTTTCCCGACGAGTTACTAGGCCTTCCTCCAGAAAGGGAGATCGACTTTGCTATTGATGTATTACTAGACACCGAGCCTATTTCTATTCCTCTTTATCGAATGGCTCCAGCAGAACTGAAAGAGCTAAAAGCACAGCTAAAAGATTAACTTGAGAAGGGGTTTATAAGGCCTAGTTCTTCGTCATGGGGAGCACCAGTCCTGTTCGTAAGGAAGAAAGACGGATCTCTACGAATGTGCATCGACTACAGGCAGTTGAACAAGGTGACAATAAAGAATAAATACCCTCTTCCTAGAATTGACGACTTGTTCGATCAATTGCAAAGTGCTAAATGGTTCTCCAAGATAGATCTGAGATCGGGTTATCATCAGGTGAGAATTAGGGAAGCAGATATTCCCAAGACTGCCTTCAGGACAAGATATGGTCACTACGAGTTTCGAGTAATGTCGTTCCGGTTGACGAATGCCCCGGCGGTGTTCATGAATTTAATGAATAATGTGTTCAGGCCGTTTTTGGATCTTTTTGTGATAGTGTTTATCGACGATATCCTGGTATATTCTCGCACAGAATCAGAACATGCAGATCATCTAAGAATTTTTCTTGGCGTTCTTCGAGATCGGGAATTGTATACAAAGTTTTCGAAGTGCGAGTTTTGGCTAAACTCAGTGGCATTTCTAGGTCATGTTATTTCAGATAATGGTATCCGAGTCGACACTCAGAAAATAGAAGCTGTGAAGACTTGGCCAAGACCTACGACGCCTACAGAAGTTCGTAGTTTCCTTGGGTTAGCAGGATACTATAGAAGATTTGTAGAGGGCGTCTCATCTATTTCAGCCCCATTGACAAAGTTAACCCAGAAGTCGGCTAAATTCCAGTGGAGTGATGCCTGTGAGCGTAGCTTCCAAGAGCTGAAAAACAGGTTGACCTCAGCGCCGGTGCTAACACTTCCAGAAGGATCAAATGGCTATGTAGTGTATTGTGACGCCTCCGGTGTTGGATTAGGATTTGTATTGATGCAGAATGGGAAAGTTATTACATATGCTTCGAGACAGTTGCGAAAACATGAACAGAATTACGCCACTCATGACCTTGAGCTAGCTGCGGTCATTCATGCATTGAAAATATGGAGACACTACTTATATGGTGTGCACGTGGACATCTATACGGATCACAAAATCCTTCAATATATTTTCAAACAGAAGGAGTTGAACCTGCGGCAAAGGAGATGGTTGGAATTACTGAAGGATTATGATGTGAACATTCTATATCATCCAGGGAAGGCGAATGTAGTAGCAGATGCACTTAGCCGCCGATCGATGGGTAGTTTATGTGGAGTTCCTTCGGAAAAGCGAGAAATGGTTCGTGAAGTCCATTGGTTAGCAAGTCTCGGCGTACGGCCCATTGATTCAGGAGATGCAGGTATTAGCGTCAATGACCCCACAGTTTCATCATAGAATCTAGAAGTGAAGGAACGACAATATGAAGATCCTCAGCTAAGCCACTATCGAGATCTATCTCAGGAAAAGGAAAAGTCTCCATTCGAAGTTTCCATAGAAGGGGTTCTTAGATATCGAGGCGGGCTATGTGTACCGAATGTGGCAAACTTGCGCCAACGGATTTTAGAGGAAGCACATTATTCCTGGTATTCTATTCATCCAGGTGCAACCAAGATGTACCACGATCTCAACTTGGTATACTGGTGGGATGGCATGAAGCGAGACATAGTAGAATTTGTAGCACAGTGTCCGAATTGCCAGCAAGTGAAGGCCGAGCATCAAAAGCCAGGAGGGTTATTGCAAGAAATGGAAATTCCTACGTGGAAATGGGAAGAGATTAACATGGATTTTGTGGTAGGATTACCCCATACGCGAGGGAAGTATGATTCTATATGGGTGATCGTGGATAGACTCACGAAAGCAGCTCATTTCTCCCCGTTAGAACCACATATTCAGCGGAGGATTATGCTAAATTGTATCTCAAGGAGATTGTACGACTTCACGGTATTCGTTTGGCCATTATCACAGACAGAGGGGCACAGTTCACAGCCATGTTCTGGAAGTCCTTCCAAGAAGGTCTAGGTACCCAAGTTAAGCTCAACATGGCGTTCCATCCGCAGACTGACGGACAAGCCGAGCGCACTATTCAGACCTTAGAGGATATGCTACGGGCATGTGTATTGGACTTTGGCGGTAATTGGGATGAGCATTTGCCTCTTATTGAATTTGCCTATAATAACAACTATCATTCCAGCATTCAAATGGCCCCGTACGAGGCCTTATATGGAAGAAAATGCAGATCTCCAATTGGATGGTTTGAAACCGGAGAAATACAATTGATAGGCCCCGACTTGATCCAACAAGTAGTTGAAAAGGTTAAAGTGATTCGAGACCGACTGTTAACAGCTCAAAGTCGCCAAAAGTCTTATGCGGATAATCGCCTACGAGATTTGGAATTTCAAGTGGGCGATTGGGTGTTCCTGAAGGTATCGCCGATGAAGGGAGTGATGAGATTTGGCAAGAAGGGAAAGCTAAGTCCCAGATATATCGGACCCTACCAAATCATTCGCAAGGTGAGTCGAGTAGCCTATAAATTGGACTTCCCTTCAGAGCTCGAATCCGTGCATCCAGTATTCCATGTTTCGATGCTCCGCAAGTGTATTGGAGACCCAACAAGAATAGTTCCGGTTGATGATGTGCAAGTAACAGAGAAGCGAACATACGAGGAAATGCCCATTGCCATTTTGGATAGACAAGTACGAAGGCTTCGGAATAAAGAGGTTGCTTCAGTCAAAGTTCTATGGCGGAACAATAATCGGGAAGAAATGACTTAGGAAGCGGAGGAGAAGATGAAATCCATGTACCCCCATTTGTTCCAAATCCCATAAGAGATTCAAGATGAGACGTCGATGGTGTAAGGTATGTATGTTTTAATTTTATGTTTTTGGTCGTGTGTGGCCATAAATGTGTTGATATTGTAATATAGCCCTGTGAGCCGAAGATATTGTGGGTTGTTGTAATGGAAAGGTAGTATCCAAATTACAAAGGAAACTCTGGCAAAAATTTTCCAGAATCCCCGAGTGTCGAACATTCGAGGACGAATGTTCCAAAAGGGGGGAAGAATGTTACACCTCGGAAATTTCTCCGTACCTGTATGATGAGTGGAATGATGAAGAGTTTGAGTGAATGATGTTTTATTAAGTCGGGAATGGCTAATTAAGAATTTTTGGAAATAAGAAAGTCGCGGAAGATTTTCTGTCCAGTGGTCGTATATGGCACTATACGACCTGTAAAGTGATTTATGGACCGTATAGTGCAATCGTCCCTCAGCTAGCCAAAAATCTCAAGTTCTGCCCAGTGATGATATAGTTAAATACGACTTGGAGGACGGCCCGTAAACTGGTTTACGGACCGTAAACCTCAGTCGTAAATTGGCATAATCTCCAGCCAAACTTTCTATTTTTGGAATGCTTAAAAACGACCACAGTGGACGGACCGTAAATCAAAATACGGTTCTGTATATGGTGGTTTACGACCACTGTTCACCCCGACAAGAATTCATTAAAAATCAGATTTTGTGATTTTTAAAAGGGACTTAAGCCTCAGTTCACTTCATTTTCATCCATACACCTCAAGAGACATTCTAGAACTCTCAAAATAATTCCTCCACAAGAATTCAAGAGAATTAAAGGGAATATCAAGACCAACAACACTAATTTCATGGAATCAAGGGTAAGAACTCAATAAAGGGTCATCTAAGTGAAGAAATTCCCAAGAAGGTGGGACTAGGGTTTTGGCTAAGTGAAGTATTTCAACTTAAGGATTGTTCAACCATCCTCCAAGGTAAGTTTCATGATTATTCCATATTGTTTGAAGTATTGGAAAGCTTAGACACTTGAAATGTAGAAGAACATAGAAATGGGTCATTATTGAGCTAATAGTGGCATGAATGAATGATAGTGGAATCGAACTATGAATATTGAAGTGTTGTGAGTACTAATACGTTATAAATGATGTTTTTATCATGAAACAAACATTAAATGCATGAAAACGCAAGGATGAGCTAGAAGTAGAAATAAGGGAAAATTGGAGGAAAATGGTGGATTTTGCCAAACGCACGTAAATGACGATTGTCGATTATGATATTGTGAATAATATTATGAATATTGGGAGTTGATATAGAACATGTGAAAGGTAGTATGAGCGAAGGAAGCGTTGTCTGACTTCTCCTAGAATTAGCGACACGTTCTTATAGTCAGTTACTAATGTTGATACGAATTCTCTTATGAAGGTAACGACGTGATATCGACGGAGAACAAGTGAGCGATATCTTAGCTAAACGACCAAGGTATGTGAGGCTAGTCCTTCTTTCTAATGGCATGAAACCTTTAACTTGAATCCCTTTTCCTTTCATGAGTTCTTGCATTCTAAGAAGTTAAAAGCTTATGCCTATGAATGTCTATATGAGATAAGTTATGCGATATGATGACACTCGAATGATGATGATGTTATTCCTTGCCTATACTCACCTTATGTACTAGTCCTTTCAAGGTGAGGCAGAATGTCCATGATGGTTCCATAATGTAATCGGGGGATCACGACCTTACGTCACCCCGATAGAGTAAAGTTGATCATGAGTCTTATATACGCATTATGATAAGATAAGTATTTTATGATAAGCATATTACTATGAGCATTTACAATGAGCAAGATAAGCAGTAGAGTGAGCGGTGCTTGGTAACTAGCTCCGGGTACCCGTCGTGGCCCCTAGCTGGGCCGTGACCAACGGAAGATTTTCCGAGTTGTAACAAGATGATGCCAAAAAGAAGGAAGGGTTAGCTTTACATACCTTTAACGCTTATCCGTAACACAATACGTAATACGCTGCCCGAAGTGTCTCAACCTATATTAAGACGTCAAGAACTATGGTTAAGCTACGGGAAGATTCAAAACGTATTCCAACGTTAGTAGTTTATTTCTAGAAAATTAGACGACGTTTCCCTTATATTAAAACCAACCACATAACAACCAAGTCAACATCAACAACCACACGTTCAAGTACTATATCGAAACTAACCAAGACATGATTCAAGGATACTCCGAACAGCCCGTATAACATTCCAATCAGCCCATACATTACAACATTCAATATTAATTAACCTAATGACTACGACGTATTCAAGTTATTCTTAACAATCTACTGTTATGTCCCGTGTTTTTCGTATGATTGAAAATCGAGAAATAATTACGACTTGTGTGTTGAAAGGATATGATTTGATTTTTGTGAATATGACTATGTTGGTTATGGAATCTTTAATGTTAAGACATCGGGGAAGGCCGAGGGTAAATTTGGAATTTCGGAAATTAGTTTCGGGAATTACAAAACGGGACGTTTTATGAATTGGGCCAAGAAAAATATAACACGAATGAGGCCCAAGAATTCTTGAAGGGGCCGACCAAAGGCCAAAGCCCAACCCATTTTTAATGTCATGTGTTGAGCACATGACTTATACAATTGGATATATATCACTTCACACTTAGAATTTATCAAGAAAAAATCACATTTCCACTTTGACTCAAAAGAGAGCTCTCGGCCGAAGGAGAGAAAAGGAGAAAGAAAGATTTTCCAAGCTTTGTTGTTAAGCAAAAATTCTTGTTCTTCCCATAGTTGTGAAGTACTCAAGGCCCTCTTCAACGGGGTATAATTAGTTTGGCACAAGAACCTCGTTTGCGACAAGTCAGAAATTCAAGAAAAGGTAAGAATTTTGCCCCTCTAATGTTATAGAATTGGTATGAATGTGTTAATGATTGAGAATAGACGAGAATTTCGTAGTTTTAATGTGTGTACGAAACCGTGGGTGTATGTATACTTGGTGTTGTGGCCGTGTGCCCTAAGAGGAAGAAGGAATATGAATTTGATCTTGTTTAGTTGGCATAATGTGTTGTTGTGATCCTTGTGTCGTAAATGATTGATTGATGAATTAAATTGGCGTTGGAAAATGATTTCGGATATTATCGGAAAGCGTATACCTTTGGTATCATTATGTATATCATTGTATATTTAGGGTGCTAGAGACTTTAAATATGAATTTATAATGATGTTAATGAATTCGGAATGAAACGACGTGAGTTAGAATGTTCGTCGTGAATTTTTGATGTTTTGAAGAATTATGGAAAGTAATGGATTTTGGGGAAATTTCGTGTTTGGCTTGGATTGTAGTTAGGATGTGATTGTATAAGTTTGAATGAGGAAATGAATACAATTATGTAGATATAGAATTGGAGTTTTGGAAGTTTGAATGAAAGTTGCCAACTTAAGTAATAAAGTTGAACTTTGAACCTAGAGTGGTTTGATTATTGCTTGTGTTGTTTGTTGATGTGTGGGCTGTTGTTATTGATATATTTTGAGCCGAGCTAAGTCTCGGGGATGTTTGATTTATAGGGGAAATGCTGCCGAAATTTCGGTAAGCAAAAATGAAGTTAATGGCATTTTTAGCCTAAGAATCTCAATTGGTAACTTTGGCCATTTGCAGATTTCAGGCGAAACGGGACTGGACTTTTGGGAGAGCATACGACATCTGTGAGGTATGTAAAGTTCCCTACTCCTTCATTTGGCATGTCTTAGTATCCTAGGCGAATATTGGAACTTCCGGAGCATTTCTGCTCCTCGAAACCCGATCCACAGAAAAGTTACTATTCATTCAATTCAATTGAAGCCTAAGGGCTCTATTTTGGCTAGAATGCCACCACTCGTCCGAAACCTATCGAAATGTGGTCGGGTAACCTAGAAACGATTATGTATGACCTTTGGCATATAAATGTTTGTAAAAATATGTTCGCCACCTCACTTTGACTCGAGGTGGGCCCGCTACCCCGAAACGCCCTATTTCTCTCATTGGGCTATCTTTGTGAATAGAGTTGGATATACTACTTCTGATTTTTGGAACTTCCTCCTACGGGGTATGTTTTGAACATTACGATGCGCCAAGTTATGTTTTGAACTATACGTACTATTTTGGAAACGTTTTGTGAAATGAAACCTTATATCGACTAAGTATTCGATTATTTTGTACTATGGAACGATTTGTGAAACTATTATGTTTTGAAGACTATTTTGAAGTATGATTTGCATTTGTTTGCTCACGACTCCGCTCGTGCCTTATTATGACTTCGTTCACCGGTTCCCGGGCCGGTTTTGATTCGTGCGCCTTATGACAAATTCGGCCGTATGCTGTGTTACGGTTCCCGAGGCTTCGCCATAGGGCCGGGTTCCGTTTGGAGTTATGCTGTGATATGGCTCGTGATGCGATACGCTCACCTATGATTATGTTTGTGTTCGGGGATGTACGGAGATTTGAAACCTTCTGGTGTTATGCTGTGTGTGGCGCCAGTGTCGGAGTGGCGACCACGTTCTTGAGCTTTGCATGATTTTCGCCTGCATTATGTATATGTATATGATTTGATACGGATTTTGACACTCCGGTTTGTTCTCTACTTTGTCTTTTGATTTGCTTTCAGTTTGGTTCATATATCTGTACTCCGTGCTTTACATACTCAGTACATATTTCGTACTGACCCCCTCTCTTTGGGGGGCTTCATGCCCGCAGGTACAGAAGCTCGTTTGGGAGATCCTCCGGTTTAGGCTACTCATTCTGCTGTGTTGAAGCGCTCCCCTTGATCTGGAGCCTAACTTTTGGTACATACCCCCTGTTGTGTGTGCATTCTGTACATTTGACTATTTGGGTACGGCGGGGCCCTGTCTCGCCATCTGTCTTTGTTTTGAGTTCGTAGAGGCCTGTAGTCATATATGTGGGGCGAGGGTCCTATGTATGTTTGTTCGATTTTGTTTTTTTTTGGTCTTAGAGCGGTCTGTTTGTTATGATGGCCCTAAATGGCCCTTATGCTTATATTTGCGCTTTTGACTGGCGATGGCCATTCCGCCGCTCAGTTTGTATTTGATATGACACTCTGATTTGTGCGACCGCCTAAGACATATTTTGATATAACCTATGTTTCCTATGATTTTGTAAAATTCTGGAATAAGTTTGGATTTGGTATCGAATATGCGATTTGGTCTGGGTACCCAGGTAGGGTGCCAGTCGCGGCCCACGGGGCTGGGTCGTGACAAAAGTGGTATCAGAGCAGTTTGTCCTCGGAATGTCTACAGGCCGTGTCTCGTAGAGTCTTGTTTATCGATGTGTTGTGCACCACATCTATAAACAAGAAGCTACAGGGCATTTAGGATGTTACCTTCTTTGGAATCTTAGATCGTGCGATAGAGCCAGCTATAGGAAGTGAATTCCCCTTTTTTTCTCTAACCCTTGATTGCAGCTGGAGAGTGGTGTCGACGTAAGACAATGACTGCTGATATTGGAAGCTATATAATGATCTGGTAAGAAATGTTACGAAAGACGTATGCTGGGTAAGGTATTCTGAAGTACGATTAAGACTTAAAGTCAAGCAGCGAAAAGAGAAATAAATATGAAAAGTGTAGCTGGAGCAGTCGAGTTGGGCATGTGAGGTAAGCCTCGGCATATTTATATTTTTGTTTGAAATTGTTAGCCCGTGTGGCTATGAGGTGATATGATGTGATATGTATGTACGTATATGTGGTGGCCCTGTGAGGCCCGGTTGGTATTTCCTGTGTACAGGTTTTGGGATAGAAAAAAATATAGAGGAACCTCTGCCCAAATTTTTCTAGAAATATGAAAAGGGAAATGGGATATAAATTTTTAACCTGTCTTGAAGGTCGATACCATTATGATAAACCTATTATGGTGGATTTAAAGGTACTCTCCGTGTTATTTGTAAGGAGCATTACCTTTAGCGGGGAAAATTTTATCTCAAGTAAATATGTACGAGTAGTAGATTCGTAATTTATTTGGAGGGACCAGAAATGTGTTCTAACCCCATTTTGTTTTAGCACAACCCATGTGAAGGGTAAAAATGTCCGACGAGCAAGGTTCCTCAAACTGAAAGAATACAAACCGTATGATAAGCAGTTGAGGATTTAGCGGTTCGCTCTCGGCTTAAGTATATAGATATGTATAACCGTGGGGGTAATTATGTGAATTAGGCATTTGATGATTTCGCGAAGTTCGTCGGACTCTAGTCTTTTTGTGCTGATGGTTGGAAGATATCTTACAGTAACATTCTGTCAGTTTCTCTCGACTATTTGGAGACGAAATTTGTAGAATACGAATTTAGACTTGTGGACTGTCTGGAAGTACATATGTATGCATGGAGGTATATGTTGAGAATTTACAAGTAACGCCACGGTAGTCACCAAGTCAGAAAAAGTAATAGAATTCTCGTAGGTCGGGGTGGGACCCGCTACGGGGACGTTTCGAAAAGTTGTTAAGACCCCGAATTGTCTTAAATTACGTGACAAAGGTCGTGAGTGGCGATCGACGAAATTATATTAGCCCTAACGCGTCAAAATGCGTGAAAGTTTCAGGGTTAAGCGTGCTCAAGCCAGAGCAATTCTGGGATGGGTGACCCCCCTGGGAAGTGATGCAAGATTTTTGCACAAGTGTAAATATGCTAGAGATAAATGAAAATTTGGGGTAATTTAAAGGAAATGAGTATGGAGGGTAGGAAAGATGAAAGATAATCAGTGTGAATAAGTGGGATCTTTGAAAGAGTTGATACGCGAGACGCAAGACAATTTGTGTGACAGCTTGGCGAATAAGTTTACAAATAAAGGGAAATTTTTCATGAATCATTGGAGCCTTAATAAGAGTGATTTGATCCTAATTCGGATTCTATCTGCTATACTTTTGCACTCCCGATTTTGATAAGGCTCTGTCTATTACGCCTCTATGCTTCTGGCTTCGATTGTGTTCCCATTTGATACACCTTGCTACATCTGGTTCTGAATTTGATTTTGGTTGAAATACCTCTGCATGATTAGTTCTGATTGCGAATCCGTCTGACACATCTCTGTATGTCTGACTCTGGATGCGAACCTGTCTGATATGCCTCTGCACGTCTCATTTTGATCACGCGTTTGTCTGATACATCTCGGTATGTCTGATTCTGATTTCGACTCTGTCGGATACATTTCTGCCTGTCTGACTTTGGTCACGATTCTGTGTGATATAGTTCTGTACGGCTGATTCCGGTTTCGAATCTTTCCGATCTGATTCCGTACGTCTGACCCTGATTGTGAATCTGTCTGATAAATCTCCGGTATGTTCGTATGTGGATCTGTTTCGCCTTCTTAAGCGGCCCGTATGCTACTATGGCCAAGATGGCCCACGAGTTTGTACATGTGTGTGCATTTGGGCGATGTATATTCCGCCACCTTTATGATTTTGATATGACTGTTCTGCACGGGCGACTACTTAAGATAAGTGTTCGATAAGTGTTTGTGTGACGTCTGTTGTTAATTTTCAGCTCGACCAACGTATGTTGAGTCTGAATGAGTCTGAATACGATGATCTGGTTGTGAGTTCGTTTGGGGTGACAGAATATTTCAGTGTGTTTGATTCTGATTACGAATTCGTCTGATACGCCTTGGTACGTCTGACTCCGACCTCATATTTGTCTGACATACTTCTGTACCTCTGATTTTGACTATGAGCCGTCAGCCATAGTCTAGTATGTCTGCCTCCGATTACGAGTTCGTTCGATATGCTGCTAGGCGTCCGGTCCTAGTTTTGAATCCGTGATGTAAAGTGTTTGGTATGATTTTGAATTCGTTGCTGTGAACTGTCCAGTATGAAGTGGGATTACGATAATGTGGTAGGGAACTCAGTAGTGTGATAAGGAATGACATTAGCTATGATGTCTGGAAAGCGTTTGTCCGTTACAGAAGATAGCGTGTGGGCCCTTAATAAAACAAAGGCCCAGTTTGAAATCTCGCCTGAAGGAGTATTATTATACGACGGCAGATCCTGTGTACCGGGCATTGCGGGCTTACGACGGTAGATTATGGGCGAGGCACATCATGCACGGTATTCTGTTCGTCCTAGTTCCACTAAGATGTATCGGGATCTCAGCTGTTTGTATTGGTGGGACGGCATGAAGAAAGATATTGCCGAGTTTGTTAGTCAGTGCCCAAAATGCCAACAAGTTAAGATCGAGCATCAGAAGCCCGGTGGATTACTACAGGAGATGGAAATTCCAGCCTGGAAATGGGAGATGATTAATATGGACTTCATTGTTGGGTTGTCGCGTACTCTACGCAGGTACGACTCTATTTGGGTTATTGTGGACAGGCTGACGAACTCAGCCCATTTTCCTTCCGGTCCGGACTCTTTATTCGCCTGAGGATTATGCCAGATTATATATCAGAGGGATAGTCAGACTTCACGGAGTCCCTGTATTATTACTGACCGAGGTGCCCAGTTTACAGATAATTTCTGGAGGTCATTTCAGGAGGGATTAGGGACTCAGGTGAGCCTCAGTACAACTTTTCATCCTCAGACTGACGGGCCTGCGTTATTGGTTTCAGGGGCAGCTGGGATGATCATGTGCCGCTTATAGAGTTTGCCTACAATAGCAGTTATCACTCCAGCATTCAGATGGCCCCGTACGAGGCCCTTTATGGCAGGAGATGTAGATCTCCTATTGGTTGGTTTGACGTCGGCGAGACTAAGTTGGTTGGGCCAAATGTGATCCAGGAAGCTGTAGATAAGGTGAAGTTTATTCGGGAGCGACTATTGGCTGCTCGGAGCCAACTGAAAGCTTATGCTGATAGACGACGTCGACCGTTGGAGTTTTAGATTGGCGACTGGGTATTCCTGAAGGTGTCGCCCATGAAGGGCGTTATGAGATTTGGCAAGAAGGGTAAGTTGAGCCCGCGGTACATCGGGCCATACCAGATTGTTCGGAGGATAGGCGCAGTCGCCTACGAGCTACACTTGCCATCCGATTTGGAGGCCGTGCACCCGGCGTTTCATGTATCTATGTGGCGGAAGGGTAATGGTAATCTTTCCAGGATATTCCCAGTAGATGATCTTCCGGTGACGGAGCAGTTGTCTTATGACGAGCAGCTGGTGGCTATTCTGGATCGTCAGGTGAGGAGATTGCGCACTAAGGAGGTGCCTTCTGTCAAAGTTCTATGGCGCAATAATAACCGGGAAGAGATGACTTGGGAGGCGGAGGATGAGATGAAGAAGCGATACCCCCATTTATTTCCTACGCCTCTTGTAATCTAGACGTTTGTATTTATTGTACCAATGAACGGATGGACCATGTGTGCTATTTATAAAAATGGTTTTCCCGTTATGTTTGTGAGTCTTCATAAGATTTATTTAACATTCGGGGACGAATGTTCTTAAGGGGGGGAGAATGTTATGTCCCGTGTTTTTCGTATGATTGAAAATCGAGAAATAATTACGACTTGTGTGTTGAAAGGATATGATTTGATTTTTGTGAATATGACTATGTAGGTTATGGAATCTTTAATGTTAAGACATCGGGGAAGGCCGAGGGTAAATTTGGAATTTCGGAAATTAGTTTCGGGAATTACAAAACGGGACGTTTTATGAATTGGGCCAAGAAAAATATAACACGAATGAGGCCCAAGAATTCTTGAAGGGGCCGACCAAAGGCCAAAGCCCAACCCATTTTTAATGTCATGTGTTGAGCACATGACTTATACAATTGGATATATATCACTTCACACTTAGAATTTATCAAGAAAAAATCACATTTCCACTTTGACTCAAAAGAGAGCTCTCGGCCGAAGGAGAGAAAAGGAGAAAGAAAGATTTTCCAAGCTTTGTTGTTAAGCAAAAATTCTTGTTCTTCCCATAGTTGTGAAGTACTCAAGGCCCTCTTCAACGGGGTATAATTAGTTTGGCACAAGAACCTCGTTTGCGACAAGTCGGAAATTCAAGAAAAGGTAAGAATTTTGCCCCTCTAATGTTATAGAATTGGTATGAATGTGTTAATGATTGAGAATAGACGAGAATTTCGTAGTTTTAATGTGTGTACGAAACCGTGGGTGTATGTATACTTGGTGTTGTGGCCGTGTGCCCTAGGAGGAAGAAGGAATATGAATTTGATCTTGTTTAGTTGGCATAATGTGTTGTTGTGATCCTTGTGTCGTAAATGATTGATTGATGAATTAAATTGGCGTTGGAAAATGATTTCGGATATTATCGGAAAGCGTATACCTTTGGTATCATTATGTATATCATTGTATATTTAGGGTGCTAGAGACTTTAAATATGAATTTATAATGATGTTAATGAATTCGGAATGAAACGACGTGAGTTAGAATGTTCGTCGTGAATTTTTGATGTTTTGAAGAATTATGGAAAGTAATGGATTTTGGGGAAATTTCGTGTTTGGCTTGGATTGTAGTTAGGATGTGATTGTATAAGTTTGAATGAGGAAATGAATACAATTATGTAGATATAGAATTGGAGTTTTGGAAGTTTGAATGAAAGTTGCCAACTTAAGTAATAAAGTTGAACTTTGAACCTAGAGTGGTTTGATTATTGCTTGTGTTGTTTGTTGATGTGTGGGCTGTTGTTATTGATATATTTTGAGCCGAGCTAAGTCTCGGGGATGTTTGATTTATAGGGGAAATGCTGCCGAAATTTCGGTAAGCAAAAATGAAGTTAATGGCATTTTTAGCCTAAGAATCTCAATTGGTAACTTTGGCCATTTGCAGATTTCAGGCGAAACGGGACTGGACTTTTGGGAGAGCATACGACATCTGTGAGGTATGTAAAGTTCCCTACTCCTTCATTTGGCATGTCTTAGTATCCTAGGCGAATATTGGAACTTCCGGAGCATTTCTGCTCCTCGAAACCCGATCCACAGAAAAGTTACTATTCATTCAATTCAATTGAAGCCTAAGGGCTCTATTTTGGCTAGAATGCCACCACTCGTCCGAAACCTATCGAAATGTGGTCGGGTAACCTAGAAACGATTATGTATGACCTTTGGCATATAAATGTTTGTAAAAATATGTTCGCCACCTCACTTTGACTCGAGGTGGGCCCGCTACCCCGAAACGCCCTATTTCTCTCATTGGGCTATCTTTGTGAATAGAGTTGGATATACTACTTCTGATTTTTGGAACTTCCTCCTACGGGGTATGTTTTGAACATTACGATGCGCCAAGTTATGTTTTGAACTATACGTACTATTTTGGAAACGTTTTGTGAAATGAAACCTTATATCGACTAAGTATTCGATTATTTTGTACTATGGAACGATTTGTGAAACTATTATGTTTTGAAGACTATTTTGAAGTATGATTTGCATTTGTTTGCTCACGACTCCGCTCGTGCCTTATTATGACTTCGTTCACCGGTTCCCGGGCCGGTTTTGATTCGTGCGCCTTATGACAAATTCGGCCGTATGCTGTGTTACGGTTCCCGAGGCTTCGCCATAGGGCCGGGTTCCGTTTGGAGTTATGCTGTGATATGGCTCGTGATGCGATACGCTCACCTATGATTATGTTTGTGTTCGGGGATGTACGGAGATTTGAAACCTTCTGGTGTTATGCTGTGTGTGGCTCCAGTGTCGGAGTGGCGACCACGTTCTTGAGCTTTGCATGATTTTCGCCTGCATTATGTATATGTATATGATTTGATACGGATTTTGACACTCCGGTTTGTTCTCTACTTTGTCTTTTGATTTGCTTTCAGTTTGGTTCATATATCTGTACTCCGTGCTTTACATACTCAGTACATATTTCGTACTGACCCCCTCTCTTTGGGGGGCTGCGTTTCATGCCCGCAGGTACAGAAGCTCGTTTGGGAGATCCTCCGGTTTAGGCTACTCATTCTGCTGTGTTGAAGCGCTCCCCTTGATCTGGAGCCTAACTTTTGGTACATACCCCCTGTTGTGTGTGCATTCTGTACATTTGACTATTTGGGTACGGCGGGGCCCTGTCTCGCCATCTGTCTTTGTTTTGAGTTCGTAGAGGCCTGTAGTCATATATGTGGGGCGAGGGTCCTATGTATGTTTGTTCGATTTTGGTTTTTTTTGGTCTTAGAGCGGTCTGTTTGTTATGATGGCCCTAAATGGCCCTTATGCTTATATTTGCGCTTTTGACTGGCGATGGCCATTCCGCCGCTCAGTTTGTATTTGATATGACACTCTGATTTGTGCGACCGCCTAAGACATATTTTGATATAACCTATGTTTGCTATGATTTTGTAAAATTCTGGAATAAGTTTGGATTTGGTATCGAATATGCGATTTGGTCTGGGTACCCAGGTCGGGTGCCAGTCGCGGCCCACGGAGCTGGGTCGTGACATCTACAGTCGTAACTTTTCATCGAAACGACCTTATAACAGTCCAACCATTATAGTAACATGATGCATAACTCTAATTACACTTAATCTTCAAATTCTACAAGAACGACAACACGTCCCAAAACAGCCCTTAATTAACAACATAGAGATGCCCGATAATCTCACGAACGTCTACAAATACACCAAGCAAACCACATACGCTTCTTTGACATTATCTCATACACTCTTTCCATCAAAATTTGCGAATCATATCAACACATAAACGACAACAACATAAATTATTCATATGCAAGAAAACTACCTTAACATCACAATAAGTCCTTAAAACAGCCCACAAAACAAATACAACTTCAACTTTAACCATCAAATTCCTTCACTTTCATCACATAATCCATGACAACAACAACTACAACATTAATTAAAATTAATCCACCATTTTTAATTAGAGCAGCCCCTACACAGCCCAAACAACGCCTCAACATCAACATACACAATTCCTTAAATCCAATCCACATCTACCAAATTATAGCAAGTTCAAACCATCTCCAAAACATGTAGAAAAGGATTAAATCTTACCTTAGAGATAAGCTCTTATTATCAACCATGGTCGTGAGCTTCCTCCTTTTTTTTTTCGTCCAATTGAACTTCAAAATCTAACAATTTATTGGTGTGCGGGGGGGGGGGAGCTGGCCGTGAGCTATTTAGGGGCTGCCATGGCTGGCCGTGAGCGTCATGAAGCCATGCCATAGCCATGGCCGAACCCTCTCTCTCTCTCTCTAGAGCTTTAGAGCTCCTCTTTCTAAGTTCTATTTTGCAAAGTTGAAATTGTAATGTAATTGATGACTTAGTCATCAAACCATAATCTTATATGGTGCCTAAAAAATGGACATGTGTCCACCCTTGTGACACGTGTCTATCCTTATGACATGTGTCAAATTTTCATTCAACACCAATCAAATTCCGCCATGTGTCGTGGGGCTCACTTAGTGGTCCAATTAGCTTAATTAATTGTTAATCCCCACTTAATAATATAATCATACTTAATTAATCCCTAATCTCCACTGATATTTCTACACCAATTAAATTTACAAGCAATCGCGCACTCATTAAAAATCGGGGATTTAAAAGCCCTTGTCTCATATCCCAAGAATAATCTCGTCCTTAAACTTACGTCGATTAGCTTTCGAATAATCCGACGTGCAAAAATACGGGGTACAACACTTCCCTTATCTGAATGACAAACATAAGAAATGGACACATCATACTATCCTTTCCTGACATAGGATTTACGTTGTCCCCTGTTGTACAAGTAGTCCTGATGAACAGGGAATAGGCTAATTCCATAGGCCTACTTATAATTTTCCATAACTGCGGTAAACATGGTCATCTATATTGATGGTTTGGAGTCTCAATGACTTACTATAACTTACTAAACTTCTGATATCTAACTTTTGTTGCACTATGAATTTTGGTATGTCTTTCCTCATTCCCTTCTTAGTAGTATTAATGTATGTCCTTGTTGCTCTCAACTGCCTAGCATAACAAGGCAATCAGCTTTTCCTTTTATCAGTCGTCAATCTAATCACATTGGATAATCTGCTTCACTATAATTGGAGTCCGTAGGATGTATTAGGATAGCTCCTCCCTTGAGGGTCCATAATCCTATAATGAGCTGACATCAAATTCACCGAACTCTTTTTTTTCCCCCCTGACTTAATAAGGCTATGCCCTAGATAGATGCCATAATCTAAGTTTACTAATCAATTCTGATACTGACGAACTGCTGAACTTACAAGTCCTTAACATTTCCTCTTTATCTTAACATAAACTGAGTTACTCTAGATCTGCGGCTCGAACATTAGCGACTTTCTTTTCTTCCATGGACATTCACAATCATCGGAGTCTTTCCATCATTCTATTTATTAACCGGGTCGTAAACTCAACTATCTTTAGTAAGGGTGCGCTAAAATCTCATAGAGTACTTATATAATTAATATCGACGCTATCCCAATATATCCTTTCCTATACACATAACTATAACTAACTTAAGAGCATGGGTCAAATAATTCTTCTTGTACCGTTACAGCTATCCTGAGGCATGAGCTATAATCTCACCACGCTGTATCAATCCATAACTTAACTCAATGCTTGAATCATCATAACGCGTGATATGGCTATCCAGTCCCTTTAGGAATGTTACACTTGATGCTGAAACTTCACTTGTCACTCATCTTCTAGAAACTTAAGCTTACAATTATCGTCCTCTGGAGTCTGGCTGTTTCCTTGGCCAGTTTATCAGTGGTACAAAACGTGAAAAACGTCCTTCACAAAATTCCAATAATAACTTGCTAAGTCCAAGAAATCACCGACTTCTATGAGTTTTCTAGCCCTTGGGCCATTTTGTATAGCTTCAACCCTCCTTAATTCTAAACTTAGAAGAGCTATACCGTTTAATTTGCAAAAGGTTCTGAGCCGACAATTCCTGATACTAAGAATTATAGGTCCGCACGTAACAAACAACATGCTCTGACTTTAAGCAAGAGTAACCCCAAGATCGTCTAGGGAAACTGTTACGAATAGGTTTCGGAGGAGTCTACTAAGCACACTTACTCATCAAGCCCATAATACTGATAGGGCCTTAGTCAGTCCAAATGACATTGCTCAAAACTCGAGTTAACTTACCTGATCCTGAAAGTTTTCTTTGGGACGCCTTTCCTCTGACCTTTATCTGGGAATAACTTGAGCTCATGTCCGTCTTTAAGGAAGCATTCTGTGCTAGCAAAACAAATCGACAACCCTTAATTGTACTTGCTCATTCTTAGATATCATCTTATTTACCTGCTTACAATCACTTGTACATATGCAAGGAGCTATCCTACTTCCTTATAACCCAAACTGATTCAACTGATCCTTCAAATACTCTTTATTTTCTTCAACTTTGCAGGGATCATTTCTATAAGGCGAAGTAAATGTTGGCTGCGTACCTGACAATACTTTTGTTTAGCAAGACTAATCCTTTACTTAGAGAAAGTCTTGGGATTTCCCTCGGACATCCCTAAAACTTATGAACCATAAAGGTAAACTGGGAGGTCTATAACTTGGCTTTCATAATATGAACTCCAATCATATGAGATACATACTTGTTTCTGATTCATCTTCCCGATCATAGGACAGGAGATAAATTTATTCCTTCGTGCTTTTACAACATTGCACGACTTGAGTGCCTTTGAAGGTCTGCACCCAATTTCTTCTATAGCCCATATCATTTCGGTGCGTATACCTTGGAAAGCATACTATATACTTTATAAGCTACTCACCGATATTCATATAATGTCCCACCTAATATCTTATTCGCTATCGCGCCTTAGAAAATATCCCTTAGCAGAATGCATGACTCGCCCGTTGACTTTCCATGACATGGTTCTTTACATATCACAAACCTCGCAATGTTTCAAGGCGTTGACCTTAAAAATTACTCCCACAAGGTACCTTATAACCATTTTGTAATCCTTAGTCAAAATTTTATATATTCTATAATCAAGTCCTTGCCAAGGACCACAATTCACTAATTAACTCACTCTCTGATCATGCTCCTTACTTTTCGGTCTACGAAGCCTTGATTTACATACACTATTCATACAAATCATCCATTATCCTTTTCTTTGATTACATACCGCATTCCTTTTCCATAGGTATCTGCAAATCTCATCTACTTGTATCTACTACACCTTCTATCACTGGTGCCTTATTCCTTTATTCAGCTTCTTTTCTGTTTCATTCCTCTTAAAGGCTAAAATACTATAAGCCCAGGGTGCTTCAATCTAATACTGCTAATAAATGTAGGGGATGAAATATCACCTCATCTGCTTAGTTCTACTACAACTTCTGTATCCATCCCTGAGAAATCCCTTTGAGAGCACATAAACTTATATGACTTAAAATCTCAATTCTGACTTCAAAATCCATGTCCATAATAAAGATGTCCTGATTATAATTATTCGTAAGAACAATCCACTATCAAACTTTCTGAAGCCCTAGAGTAACGAATGATTGATGATGTCCTGAGATTAGGTCATATATATATAAAACACAATTGGTTTCTGAAGGAAAGAGCCGCATTCCTGTAAATAAGATACTGGAGAACTTAGGTCGGATATATCTGGAAATAAAGCCCCTTTGTCCTTATTAAAAGTACTGCTCCTTAACTGACTCTCTTCTTTCTCCATCTCGTACTCCCCACGATCTGTGGGAAACTCCTGGTTAACTAAATCCCAAGATAGAGAACTAGGTACCTTTGTGATACTAGCATCAGAAGTTGGCCTAACATATTGCTAAAACGGAAGGAAAATCTGGATGTGCCAAGCTCTGTACTTCATTAATTGCGTCTTTGTCCGCAGGAGTCTCGTGAACCCTTAAACGGGTCTTTGTCATATGAATTTTCAGTCGGGTCTCCTCCTACTGGAGCCACATCCTCCGATGGATCCGTCTCAAGGGAATAGCTGATGCTCTTTCTTATACCTCTTGACATCCTTGACCCTGAGTCGACAGGTGGTACGGATCTCATGTCCACCTTCGGAGCCTTACTTACGCTGGCATTAACTGAACTTGTCCTCTTCTGCAATACAATCCTTCAATTTAACAAAAATCGTACCAAGAACGAGCTTTCCTATCATTGGCTCTACTGCACGATCTATGATCAGAAAGAAAGATGAACATCCTAAATATCCTACAGCCTCCTGCCTATAAGTATGGTGCACAACACACCCATAGACAAGACTCTGCTGGATACGGCTCATAGACAACCCTACGACGAACTGCTCTGATACCACTTTTGTCATAGCCCAACCGGAGGGCTATGACGGACACCTAGAAGCTGACCTCCAAGATACAACAAAACATACATAACATACATGCTCCTGCTCATTCTGGGCTGCTTGAGGGCGCTCACAACATGATTTGCTGACTGATAGATATCATAAACTGGAGAGTCACAATCCTCAAAAAGATATATATATGTATATACATGCATTACTAAACTAAATCGGGGTATGAGTCGACAAGGCTACCCGATAAAACTATGTAACCAAACGGGTACAGAGCGGGCCATACTGTCTGATTGAGTACAAGCGCCTATGAGCCTCTACTGAGATACTGGACATGCTGTGGACGGGACAGGGCCTCCGCCCTACCCATAACATCAGGACACATTTTCGGTCTAGACGGCAACTCCGACAAGAAAGGAGTGCTCCACTATTAAGCTGAGGAAGCAGCCTAAGGATGCGATCTGTCTTCCTGGCTATCTAAACCTGCGAGCATGAACACCGCCCCTCGTACAATATGAGAGTCAGTATGGATAATGTATCGAGTATGTAAGGCAGAAGAGTAGCATACACATAGGATTCATGAACAAAAATCGAGAATCATAAACTAAACTGACTGACTGAATACATCTGTATGTCTGACTATCTGAACATATATGTATGAGTGCATCTATATGTCTGACTATCTGAATATATCTATATATCTCTGCTTCATGAAAATGCCTATGAGGGCATATGATATACAATGTATAAGTCATAGTGCCGAGGAACGTACGGCCCGATCCATATCCCATCATCAAACAGGCCCCTTTGGGCATAATAGCATAATGGCCCCTCCGGGCATAATAGCATAATGGCCCCTTCGGGCATCATAATCATCATCATTGTGCAGCAGCTGATCAGGTGGTAATGCGTATATAACACCTCGCCCTTTTCCCATACCCCATATATATAATATACACGTATCTAACGCCTTCTGGTCAGGGTCAAAATGCATATATGTAAATGCATGCAATGCATAAATGTGGACTAACATTATCATAATACAGACTCAAGACCCGTGAACAGAAGGAACAATCATAACAAA
Source organism: Lycium barbarum (assembly GCF_019175385.1). Lineage (NCBI taxonomy): Eukaryota > Viridiplantae > Streptophyta > Magnoliopsida > Solanales > Solanaceae > Lycium > Lycium barbarum. Next base: position 55,241,737 of record NC_083346.1, read on the forward strand.
AGGGTACAGGATCATCAAGAACGGGTATACTCCTAATACCTCTAAGAGTAGAGTTATATGGAGACTCGAGTATTAATTGTCCGCGGATATCATAGGATCACGCCAAAAAGAAAGAAAGGGAAAGCCTTAACATACCTGGAAGCTTACTTCTTGACTTTCCAACTTACTTCTTGTCTTTGAATCTACATAAGATCATTCGTAGTCTCGTAATCTAAATATAAAATCATTCATACTATTATTAGGCTTATCGTCATGTGCTTCGTCAAGCCTTCAAAGTAAATCCCTTAAAGTCTGTCGAAATTTGGGCAGCATCTCCCCTGTTTATATCTCTAGCCCAAAATCACAATACCAACAACCAACAACAACAACAACAAAAAACAATACTAACATCATCAACATCATCATTAACATCAAAATATGCCATAAAACATTCCACACGATGTTTATCCAATTTCTCAATCCACAACTTTATTATACGACCCTTTAATCACACTATCTTCGTCAATAAACCAAAAGTAACATTAATAAGGAGAGATTCATACCTTATTCTTGTTAAAATAGAAATATCTTCAATATCTACATTGAATCTGAGCCCAATATCCACTGCAAAACAATTCTATAACCGTAACTATACGTTACCCGAGCCTTGATTAGCCAAAAATAACTTCAAACCCTCACTTTTTGTGACATATTTCTCCCTATATGTGTGCTGGGCTTAAGTATCTATTTTTGGTGCATAAAAATGGGGTCTTGACCCTTTTATAGGTGAGTAAAGTCGGTGGCACTGTGGCACTAAATGTAGCGGGACTGTAGCGGTTACTGTAGCGCGCGTTTTCTGCTCTCTCAGCCTAACTTTTAACGTCCATAATTCTCTACACCGATGTCTTATTGATCAGCGGTTTGTTGCGTTGGAAACTAGACTTGACAAACTTAATTTTAGGCTTTTGAAACGTCTTAAAACTCCCATTATACTAGGAGATATATCCCTCAACAATTGACCAAAAATTCTATCTACTTTTTTTTCCAAATTTTCGACAAACTTATTTTCTTCGATTTGCTTGATCCCGGAACCTTTAGACGCTTGCTTAACACTTGGTAAGAGTATTCATTAACCTTATAAGGGTTCCATGACCTCTTCGATCTTATGTTAGTTACTAGGAATATTTTTCGAGGTGTAACAATCTTCTACTCCCTCCAATCTTCAAAACAACTCCCAAAAAACAATAAAGCCTCATTCAAAACAACTCCCAAAAGATTACATTCAAACTATAATCAATTCAATCCCAAAACTTCATTTCATAATCAATCCATAACAACAACTTCATACAACCCCTTATATACTTGTATACGACCATTCCTTAACATTATTATTGTCCCTCATAACAAGATTATGCTCAAAACATACTAATAATTATAACTGAAGTTAATTCCCAACTCAAAATATCATCAAATGCATAGTTGAACTTTTCCTCCAATTTTTTTCTCCTCAAATCTTTACATAATTACCAAACAAACTCATAAACATGAAACTACGATGAAATCTTACCTCAAAATTGAAGAACACTTCAATTCCATGGTTACTCCATCTTAAAAATACTCACCCAAATATCTTCAAGAAGAGGAGACAAGTGTAGGCCTCACTTGGAAACCTTAACCACTTTAATCTTCAGTTGGATTTTTGATTTAGGCTTGGAAATATGTTGGAATATGTTTGGAGAGGTGTCTAGGGCTTTCTAGGACTTGGGGTTATGTTAAAAATGAAATAAAAAAGACCAAAATTGCCATATAGACTTGTAGGAATATATGTGCATGTTGTAGAAGTTGGGGAAATGTTCTAGAGGATTTGGGATATGTTTAGGGGGGTTTGGATGAAGAAATGAGGGGTAAACCCCCTTTTATAGTGCTCTAGTGTAGGTTGGGTCCGATCTAGAGTTTTCGGGTACTGTAGCGCGCGTGTCGTGCACTGTAGCTGCGCGTGTTGCACACTGTAGCTGCGCGTTTCTGCTCTGCAAGCCTAACTTGTAATGTCCATAACTCTCTACTTCGATGTTATATCGATGAGCGGTTTGTTGCATGGAAACTAGACTTCATGAACTTCAATTTAGCCTTTTGTTTAACTTCAAAACTCCTCATATACTAAAAGATATGCTTCTCTAATATTGACCCAAAATTCTGCAAAATTTTTCCAAACTTTCAACAAACTTATTATCCTCGATTTGCTTGATCCCAGAACCCTTACACACTTTCTTAACACTTGTTAAGAGTACTCCTAAAACTTATAAGGGTTCGATAACCTCTCCGAGCTTACGTTAGTTTGCAAACGACATGAAAACTTTCGAGGTGTAATGCAGCTCTATCGCACGATCTAGAACAAGAAAGAAAGGTTGCTAATCCTTAAAGTCCTGTAGCCTCCTGCTTATAAGTGTGGCGCGCTACACACCTATAAACAAGACTAAACTAGACACGGCTCATAGACATCCCTAGGACAAACCTGCACTGATACCAAGTTTGTCACACCCTAAACTCGAGGGGCATGACCGGTACCCGACTTGACTCGCGGAGTACCACTTGGCCATATAATGTATATACATATCTTGTCTATTTAGGAATCAAGTGAAGGTACAGTACACATGAAACATAGCAAAGTCCACCTGCATACAGAAAAGTCCTGACATATCATAATTTATGTACAAGCCGTCAAGGCTGTCACAGAAAGCAACATGTAAACAAAAGGCCAACGAGGCCACCAAGAGCATATAGACATCACACTAGGGTTGACAACGCCACAGATGACATCTATACCCATGATACATTCTATGTGCCTTTAAGAACATACATACACCTCATGTTGGTCGGGACAGGGGCCCGCCATACCCGTAATGCAAATATTACATAAATACATACAAAATTTAAGGACCACCTAGTATACACACCTCTACATCGACTCCAGGAAAAGCGGAGCGTAACCATCATCGTGGAATTGAGACTCATATCACGAAAGTCCTTCTGTCGAGCTATCTGGACCTGCGAGCACGAACGCAGCATGCCACCAATAGGACGTCAGTACAGAATAATGTACTGAGTATGTAAGGTAGGAATACATATATATAAAGACAATAAATCAAAGAAAAGTAGAGAAGGATGTAACCTGAAACTCTGGGAACATGTGACATGCATGCATTAGTTTTGAAACCATATACAAACATACATATATATGTATATACATAAGTCACACAATCATCAAGCCGCTCTTTGGGGCTAATCATCATCATAATATCGTACCTGGCCTTAGTGGGACTTGGTGTTATTGTACCCAACTACAGTGATGTGCACAATAGGTGCCATATGCGGCCGACTATATCCCGGCTCGGTGTAGTAAAATAGATACATATATGTATATAATGCATGATGAACTCGTGGAACATGAACTGAGACCATCGGAGTGATGTAAGGTCGGTAGCCTCCGAATAAGTTATATAACTAACAATGTCACATGTGACTCATCTGTAAACTAGAAATCAAGTTTAAACGAATCAAATAACATTTTGAAACATGAAGAGCATGGAGCTTATAAGCATTAGAATAGAAGTTTCTTCTTATGGGGACATTCGTTAGCTAGTATCGTTGGATTCGTGCCAAAGAAAAGAAAGAAGAATCTTACATACCCTGTTAGCTTCCTTGTCAGTCCAACCTCACAATTTTTTTAGTGGTTCAATCTATAATAGTGATAATGTCTCTCATTATGCTAAGGATATACTTGGTATATCATGTATATCAAATGACCAACTTGTCGTATCATGAATCGGGCAACATCTCCCTTGTTTATACTACTTTCCCAAGTTCACAACACTATGAACAACAATAAACATACTTAATTTACCATAATTATCCTGAAACAAATTTCGTACAGCCCACACAATACCAACAATGACAAATATCAATTAACGAAACTAGTACCAAACACGACCAGCAGTAAGCTCGGTTTGCAACAAATAACCACCCCTTTTCCCCTATCTTCTTCCCTAATTTTAACACAACAACAACAATAACAAATTTATAACAAATTTACATGATTTCTAGCCCTATATTCATCACAAGAACCACATCAAACAACCGACACGACAACAACAACAATTTATACGATTCCCCGCTATAAATTCTAAATTTCTCATATCACAATTTAGCTATGACCTGAACTTAAATATATTTAGGGGAGGAGAATTCATACCTTATATGTCAAGAACTACTCTTCTTCCACCTTACTTCACTTAGAAGAAGTCCGGATTCAACAACACGACAAGACGGAACAACGAGATTGAAGTGGTGAGCGAAAATAGTAACAAAATTGGTTAATGTTACTGTGTATATCTATTCATGGAATAAAATTGATGTATGTGTATTTATACACTAAAATACGTTGTTGCCTCCTGATTTTCAATTTAAAAAACCACAATTCTTATGCATTCAAAATGATAAGTTTAGTACACAAAGATGATTATGTATTTCTCCACTATATGGAATATGGGCCCACTTGTCTTTTTATAACTCTGGACAACTGTTTTGTGCAAAAGATGCCACCAACAACTAAATAAAAGTTAGTCACAATATGCTCTTTTCCCATGTAGCACATGGAAGTGTTTTACAACACTTATCCATTAATTAATTAATTAATGCTACTGTCCATATATAACCAATTGTGTGCATAATTAATTTCTTGATCTCAATTCACTTAAATAGTAATTATCTTTAACACACTTTATATGTTCATTATCATGATCATCTGATACATCACTAGTCCATAGCATCTTTATGCACATCCCAAAAAATTATTTCCAACCATCGTGGTCCCATTTTTGAGTCGTTTCATTTTAGAACTTCATCGCCTTATACAACGAGCTCTTTATTTTCATACTTGAATATGACCAAATCCTCCGGGATCGAGTAAGTTTTCTCATGTTGGACGGTTCAATTTTCGAGTTCGAAAATACGGGGTATTATAATTTGGACCGTATTTCATTCAAATAAATGTCGAAAGTTGACGAAACTTATTTTCTTCAATTTGTTTAACTTCTAATACTTATGATATATCCGTACTATTATTCTAACACCTATAAGCTTGGGGATAACCTCATTTTCCGCTACTTATGTCGTCTAACAGGATGCAACAATCATCGAGCCGCTTGTTGGGCCTAACATCATCATAACGTACCCAACTGCAGTAGTGTGCACAATAGGTGCCGTACCCGGCCGACTATAGAGCGGCTCGGTCTCATGACAAAGATATATATATATATATATATATACCTATACATATACACATATAAAGCATGATAGATTCCTGGAATAACATTCTGAACCGTTCAGAGGGACGTAAGATCGGTAAACCTCTGAACATTTTATGTGAGCTAACTAGTCAAAATATGATGTCATAAGAGGCAGAAAATACCATCTACATACAATTCATTAGGAATCAAATATCAATGTAGCACGGATCAAATATACATCATGGAAGACAATGAACATGAGCTTCTAAACTACTAAGAGTAGAGTCGTTTATGAATATCGTTCATTTACGTTTCGTTCGTTCAGAATCATGCCAAAAGAAAGAAAGACGGTGCCTTAACATATCTAATATCGAACCACGATGTATCAAATCGTAACAAGACTTATTCATGCTTAAGTCTACAACCAACAGTGAGGGTACTAACATTAATTACGAGTAGTTCAAAAATTCCCTATCGAGAGGCAAGCTCGTTGTATATAAAATCGAAAAGCATATCCCCCGTTTTCCTTACTTTCTCAATTCTGTAAAAACTATAACAACACATACAACCTTCAACTATATACTTGCAGTACCACAACAAACCCAACAGGCAAACAACACAAATCAATCTACACAACAATAAGTGCACAACTGTCACCAACGAAAGTACTATTTATCACGACGAGCGGCAAGCTCAGATTTGAACCAAAACCAACTCTTCTCATCTCTCCCATACTTACAACACCATCAAAAGGTCCAGCATCAAAAGTTAACAATAACATAAACAACTTCAAGGTGTTATATGACCACTTCTCCTTTTAGATTATAACACCATCTTCATAACCCACGCAAATACAAGCATTAAAAAAAATCATAATATAACCAAGATATTTTACATAATTTCCGGCCATTAGAAGTCATATATATCACACCAAAGCATTCCAACAAAATACAACAACATCTTATGCTATGCCAAGTACTATCTTGCCGATTCTTCACCAAAAAAACTTAACCAACACCTAGATAAGCTTAATCACAAGAAATAGGGTGTTATAATTACCTTAAATAGTTAGAAAAACCTAGAACCAAATATTCCCTTAGCTTACAATCACCCTCAAAGCCATCACAACACCATGGAAACAATGTTCTTCACTTAAACTAGCTTTTGAGGTTGAGTTTAGGTAAAACCACCTTGGATTCACTTTGGAACCTTGGAGAATTGTTAAGGAGGTGTTGGGAGAGTGTAGGGACAGAGCGTGGTCTAAAATGACCAAAAATGAGCCTTCCATCCACTTTAAAACGTTCTATGGTCTGCCACCGCCTAAGTGGGTCCTAAAATGGGCTGTCTGCGCAGTCTTACGAAAACGTAAATATCTCTCTACTCCTACGTTACATTGATGAACGGTTTAATGAGTTGGAAACTACACTGGTAGACCTTCAATTTGGTGGGTAGATCACCCCGTAAATCGAAGTATATATTTGTAAAGGTTGTTAACACTTCTTTTTACCCATCATTATCTTTGTAAAGTCCCTTAAACTCTCCGGCTCATATTGATTCACTTAAGATGAATTCAAACATGAAAGTATGGGGTGTAACATCCTTCCCTCTTAGGAACATTCATCCTTGAATGTCGGGACATATCATGGTATAATCAACTCTCAGTGAATCATGGAACATTTGGACAAAGTCTTTCCTTATCAATTTCCTCTCGCTAGATTATATAATACAACATATTATTCTCTTAAGTTTCGCATTAATACCAATCATCAGTCATAATCGCTTAGTCACGATCTTACCTTGTACATAAGTACTTCCTCATCTGGTCATGCCATTCTTTGACCTTAGGTGTCACCAACGTATGGAACGAGAGATTTGTATAATATTCTTGTGACATACCGAGGTATACACATTTCACATGGAAACTTTGAATTGAGTAAATGAGTTCTCCTTCAGCTTCCTTTGAAGTCATCTTTCACATTCTCGTTCCTTAACGCTATTTAACCTCTTTCTTGTACTTGTCATGCCCCGAACCATGGCCTAGACAAAAAATGGCACTTGGTGCCTTACTATATGTGACCGAGAAAACCACATGGCTCGCTGAATCATCATGAGGCATACATGAGCGTAATATGGCATAAACATGATGAGCCTAAACATGGGATATCATAAATACCAAATAAAATACTTGTTTTAAGAAAACATGAATATGGATCGTCATAGATAATGAGCCAAAGATGGCTATACGACTCTAAACATCTGAGATAGAGTAACTGTCTAGTCTATGAAACCTCTAACATGAATCTGAACTACTAGACGCCACTGCTGGGACAAGGCCCCCAGCATACCTTAAATGCATAACTAACAAAAAGTAAATAATGACTAAACCTCGAAGAAGATAGGGCTCAACCAAACCTGATACGTGGGTGGTCCTATGGAGTAGATCCGTCGTCCTGTGTATCTGTACCTGCATCGTGAAATGCAGGCCCAGGGGCCATAGAAAGGGGACGTTAGCACATTGAATGAACTGGCATGTAAAGCAACTAAATGAAATAAACATGGCACATGAAACAACATGATGAAAGCTGAAACTGAAACTAAAACCTGGTCATGAACATGTGTATCTGACATGGACATAAATACATATATGACATGGGTAAAAACATCTTTAAGCTGGGAGAGCATTAATATAACCGGCATGTAGCGACCACGTTAACATGTGGCATCTAATCTCTACCCGACCAGCTAAGCCATTATGTACCTTGCCGGGGTACAAGACGTGAATATGACATGAATGGATCCAAATCCCTCAATGGGGAGTATAGGAAGGAATCATCCTACTGGGCAGAGCGATCTTTATGCTACGTTGGCATATGTTGTTTTAGGTATAAAAACCTTCTCGGTAATCTGTGCAACTCCGAAATTACATGAACATGATATAGCTGCCTAAGAAGCCCATGAATTTGATAAAACATGACTTGTATTAAACATGAGTATCTTGTATCATGGCATGGATATAAGAATATAATATAATTTCATGAAAACTTATAGACATGTAGGATATTCATGAAAATAAGCATTACATATAATAACGTGCACGTAGGAACCCATGGAATGCAAAGTATGGGTTTTCATGGATTACGGACAGATTCTCAATAGCCAAAAAGGGACTATTAAGAATACAATAACAAAGTAATCATACAATTATAGTATATCATGGTACATGTACTTAGGGTTATCATGAACATGGCTAAAATACTAGTTTGGTATAGCTTGTATGATCATGGAAGAACGTGGAGTGGGGAATAACAAGATTTTCGCACACGTGGATAGAAATTCTACATACCTGGTAATGCTCCAAAACTTGAATTAAAAACTTGAACTTTGAAGAAAATTTCCAAAATCTTGAATCTTTAACCTTGAGATGGGTTTTTCTGAAAATCCTAGGTTAGGAATAATGATTTCTTGTTTAGATTACAACGATATTTATTAGAATAGACTTGGAATGATTAGAATAGGCTTACCTTGGTGTTCTTGATGATGGGAGAGGGTAGGAGGTCATTCTAGGGCCTGAAGGAAGGAAAAATAATTATTTGGATTGATATGGATGAATATATATTGTTCTGGAACATTAAATTTTATGCCCAACAAAATACTGGCCGTATTTTGAAAGAACGGCTGTATTTCAATCCGTATTTTGTTTGTACTGCTCTGTGACTCTTCAGTAAAATATCCATAAATCTTTGCACAGATGTCGATTTGACCCCATAATATACGGTTAGAAAGGTATTTCAAAGCTCTACAACTTTTATCAAGGACGTTTTCCCCAATTCCAGGCACAATTGTTAAATACGGGCCGTATTTCAAAATATGGTCTGTATTTAACAATGTATATCCCCCAAGCCAAATTCCATAATGCTCAGCGATTTAGATGGCAAATTATGATTTGAAATACGGGCCATAAACTGAAATACGACCCATATTCTGGGGCGTAAATCACCATCTTACAACTGAAGAGAAATTTTCAATTTCCACGTTCTCTATCTAGTTTTCTAAGTCTAGAATCATGGTCAAAGCTTATGTTAAAGGTACAGGATGTTACAATATCTCCCATTTGCGATCATTCGTCCTTGAATGATGGGTCGTGGTAATGTTTAGGACTGGTCATGGCTTGAATACATGAACGTGAAAGAAACATGACATAAAACATAAGAGCTTGACATGGTTACGTAGGAACGGGTTCATGGATCATGAGAACTGAATACATGATTACATAGAAACATGTACACGGGAACATGAAGCTGAGTAGTACATACATGAATGAGAATCGTGAAACATTTGTCCTCGATTTGTGACTAGTGGTTAAGAATCGCTACCAACTCTGGAATCTACAAAATTTATGGCAGGACTTCCTTCATAATTCAGACCCTCACGACATTCTCAAATGCCTGCCAGCTAACTAAAGTACCGACACACATCTCATAGGGTATCTTAATACGCATGATTTGACATAACATGATTACTGAATCTTGAATGTGGCTAACGTGAATACTGAGTTGGCCTGAACTCACAGATATGGGATGAATGACTACATGATTACTATACATGGGATTTGGAAGAGAATCCGTAGACACGAATGACATGAGTACTAGAAATAGGCACGAACATAACATGATTACCTGGGCGTGAGGCGCATGACGTGGGGCATAAATACATGAAGACTGGCTGACATGAATACATGAGTGCGAAACTGTCATGAGATACGAATACGTGTAAACATGGATATCATAACATGGGATCTGAATGTCGAAAACGTGATTGTCACAACATGAGGGTTAAATACTAAGTATGGGTAGGATTTGGATACTTAGAAACTTGATCATAGACGTTCGTATGTTACCACGGTAATATGAGCTAGGAGTATGACTTAGGCTTTTAGTGTAAGCGCAACTCGGTGTGAATGCGACATTTTTGAGTCATACAACAAGAATATGATCCTAACATAGGTATTCATAAAGCTCTAGCATAGGCATCACATGAATATGTCGAACCTGAGTAGAATACTCCTGAGATAAACACCATAGGGTGCAGGAAAGGAACTCTTGTTTTCTCTGAAACATAGATAGGAATACCTTGGCATACCTTGCTTATTATTGTGAGCGGATCATAAAGGATTGAGAGAAAAGGAATTGTAGGTACTAATCACGTGAGATACTTCGCTTTAGAGCACAGACCTGACATGGTGCATTGAACATGGAGAACGTAATGTGGATCATGCGTACATGGGAACATGATTCATATGGCATGAAACGTGAATAGCATGTAATGGGGCATGGGACCATGAGCAACCTGACATTTACATGAGTATATCATAGATGCATATCGTGGCGTCTGGACTTGATTCATGAGTATTGAGCTAATAATAAGGCATAAGTGTGACTTGCGTGGAGTACAATTGTAGGCTCACTCTTGGGTACTCAGAGACGTAAGGCCTGGATAAAGTATTACCTTTAGAACTTGGATATACTAAAATGATGGGACATGGTTTAACATAGTTTACTCTTATCAATGTGGGTCAACACCCTCGTTAAAATGAGGATCATGAAGGAAGGGATCATAAGCATGAATACTTCACTCATCAAACACCTAATACATGAGTAGAAAGTCACTTTGAACATACAAATGGCATACATACTTCAAAAAAAGATAAGGGCATCCGTTGTGCCAAGCTACGAGATGGTTTAAAACATTATCCAGAGAAACATAAGCACAAATTACATAGAATTATGGGTAGGACATCCATCTTGATTCACCTTCATCATTATCTAAGAGCATCATTGTTACGATAAAACTATAAGTGGGATGCATAAAGAAATGGATTAGGGCACGAGTACGTGATAACATGGATAACATAATCATAGGGGTCAAGATAATCATCAGATTTGAAAAGAACTTAGATTCTAGAACATGGACATGAGTATAAAAGCAGGTTAGATACGTGAGACATGGGTACGGTTTTTTTTTTTTTTTGGTTAGCTCTTACACATAAGCACAACCTGATGTGCAAAACATGAAAGAACATTTCTTTTGCATGGATTACTATCATTAGGGAGTCTTGGTTCTTGAATCATAAGCATGGAGTGTAAGACGCTAACTTGGCCATGAAATAGCACGGAGGCATGAGTAGAGTACGTCTGGGCATAAGTACCACATGGTACAAGAATTACTTCAGAATTGGAAACTTAAGGTTACTCCAAACTTTTCTTTCTCGACACTTATAGATATAAGGAACACATGATATACCTAGGTGCCTTATCGTACCATCTCCCCCTTTAGTTCAAAAGCCAATGTTCTAAGCATGTGGATCCTTTAAGTTTAGAAATAAGCCGCCATCTGATCATTCTTCTGATTCTGCCTCTAAGACTATCGCCATGAGACTTATCTTTTTATTCCCTTACCTACCTCCTCTATTATCCATCAAAATAATCCTCTTAATAAAATTCACTAATATCACACCCTCTAATGCTGCAAAAAAAAACTTAATCACCTAACCTTAGAAGGAACTGTCACATCTTTTCATCTTATAGTAGTATCTATTCCTTACAGTAACTTACTAACATGGTATTTTCTGGTTTTAACCTAAATAAAATTAGAAAATTTTAACATATTCCCGGGAATTCAATAGCACATGCTTTTGATTTTCATGTCGTACACCCTCTCTTTTATTTATGTAGATGGGCCATACAAACATATCTTTATTTGGCAATATCGAAACATTTTAGAACCATGAATGACTCGCCCATGGACTATTTCCTATCCATAACTGTGATAATCAATATGCTCTCCAGAGGCTAAAATATATCATGCTACCCCGTGGGGGCTTACGTAAGAGCTACCATCATCATATCTGTGGCTACGTCTGAAGATGCCCCTGGGTCCTGACGTCCTGCTAGAGTATATACGATGCTTCAATATCTACCTCTAGCATTCTAGTTTTCTCAAAGACAATCCTTAAGATGACGACTCTGTTGACCGCATCCGAAGCAACCATCCAAGCCCGAACGACACACTCCTAGGTACCTCTTTCCACACTTATTGCATGTAGGGTGTTTAGAACTTCGGTGGCCCACATTAGTTTGTGGCTGTGAGTTCACGGCCCTGATAGCCCGATTGTTTTGATTAATCTTGAACCTTGGGACAGGTGTATTCACCGTAGAAAGAGCAGGTGCTGACAATCCATTGTTTAAGAACTGCTTATTTCCGCCTTCACGAGATTTCCCACGGTTAAAGTTACCTATAGACTTAGCTCTCTTGCTAAATTCCCTGTCTCCCTCCTTTTGTAGCTTCTGCTCTTTTTGCATTTTGTGCTTATTACCTTTGGCACCCTGCCCAGCTGACGGGAAATCTCTCTAAACACGGCTCCTCCATCCCCAACCATAGCACAGGTAGCAGCCCTTAGGCTCGTAGATTACATTCTCCTAGGAGACACTTTCTGAAATACATAATTCGCACGAGTTAGAAGGATTCTTGAAGGTACTCTCTAACTGCATGATCTAGAGTATGAAAGAAGTGAGACAATCCTGGATGTCTTGGTGGCCAACTGCTTATACGTGTTGGCGCCACACACATATAAAAGTAACCCCACTGGACACGGTTTTATAGACTCCCTAAGACACTTGAACCTAAGGCTCTGATACCAAGCTTTTTCACGCCTCGAACCATGGCCTAGACGAAACACGGCACTCGGTGCCTTACAGTATGTGACCGAGCGAACCACATGGCTCGCTGAATCATCATGAGGCATACATGAGCGGAATGTGGCATAAACATGATGAGCCTAAATATGGGATATCATAAATATCAAATAAAATACTTGTTTTAAGAAAACATGAATATGGATCGTCATAGATAATGAGCCAAAGATGGCTATACGACTCTAAACATCTAACATAGCATAACTGTCTAGTCTATAAAACCTCTAACATAAGTTTTAACCGCTTAACGTAACTGCTGGGACAAGGCCCCAGCATACCTGAAATGCATAACTAACATAAAGTAAATAATGACTAAACCCCGAAGAAGATGGAGCTCACCAAAAGCTGATACGTGGGTGGTCCTACGGAGTAGATCCGTCATCCTGTGTATTTGTACCTGCATCGTGAAATGCAAGACCCCGGGCAATAGAAAGGGGATGTCAGCATATTGAATGTACTGGTATGTAAAGCAACTAAATGAAATCAACATGGCACATGAAATAACATGATGAGAGCTGAAACTGAATCTGAGACATTTTCATGAACATCTGTATCTGACATGGACATAAATACATATGTAACATGGGTAAAAACATTTTTAAGTTGGGAGAGCATTAATATAATCGACATGTAACCACCACGTTAAGATGTGATGTCTGATCTCTGCCCGACCAGCTAAGTCGTCCTGTACCTTGCCGGGCTACAAGACGTGAACATGACATGAATGGATACAAATCCCTCAATGGAGAATATATGAAGGAATTGTCCTACTGGGTGGAGCGATCCTTATACTACGTTGGCATACATAGTTTCAGGTATAAAAACCTTCTCGGTAATCTGTGCAATTCCCAAATTACATGAACATGATATAGTTGGCTAAGAAGACCACGAATTTGATAGAACATGACTTGTGTTAAACATGAGTATCTTGTATCATAGCATGGATATAATAATATAATATAATTGCATGAAAACTTGTAGTCAGGTAGGATATTCATGAAAATAAGCATTACATTTAATAGCTTGCATGTAGGAACCCATGGAATGCAAAGTATGGGTTTTCATGGATTACAGACAAATTCTCAATAACCAAAAAGGGACTATTAAGAATACAATAACGAAGTAATCAAACAATTATAGTATGTCATGGTACATGTACTTAGGGTTATCATGAATATGGCTAAAACCCTAGTTTTGGTGTAACTTGTATGATCATGGAAGAACGTGGCGTGAGGAAGAACAAAGATGTTCCCACACGTGGATAAAAAATCTACATACTTGGTAATGCTCCAAAACTTGAATTAAAGACTTGAACTTTGAAGAAGATTTCAAAAATCTTGAATCTTGAACCTTGAGATGGGTTTTCTGGAAAACCCTAGGTTAGGAATGATGATTTCTTGTTTAGATTACAAGGATATATATTAGAATTGACTTGGAATGATTAGAATAGGCTCACCTTGGCATTCTTGATGATGGGAGAGGGTAGGAGGTCGTTCTAGGGCTTGAAGGAATGAAAAATAATGGTTTGGACTGATATGGACGAATATATACTGTTCTTAAACATTAAATTTGACGCCCAACAAAATACTGGCCGTATTTTGAAAGACGGGCCGTATTTCAGTTCGTATTTTATTTGGACTACTCTGCGACTCTTCCGCAAAATAGCCATAACTCTTTGCACAGATTTTCGTTTGACCCCCATAATATACTGTTAGAAAGGTATTTCATAGCTCTACAACTTTTATCAAGGAAGTTTTCCCAAGTTCTAATCACAATTGTTAAATACTGGTTGTATTTTAAAATACGATCTGTATTTGACAATGTATATCCCCCAAGCCAAATTCCAGAATGCTCAGTGATTTAGATGACAAATTATGATTTGAAATATGGGCCATAAATTGAAATACAGCCCATTTTCTGGGCGAAAATCACTATCGAACAACTGAAGAGAAATTTTTAATTCCCACATTCTCTATCTGGTTTTCTAAGTCTAGAATCATGGTCAAAGCTGAAGTTAAAGGTACGGGGTGTTACATACATCATCAATTGGCACTACCTGCGGGGGATTTCTAATGCATTCCTTCAACATAAAAACACGGATGCTTGTGCAAATGTTTTAATCTGATTGAAGCTCCTACTCACAAGCCAATTGGCCAAATCTCCTCTGTATTGCTTTACATATCTTGGTTAACTTATCCTACCATGTCGTTACATTCTTCATGGCCGAGGTTTCTTAGAAAACCTGTTCATTATCT
Organism: Lycium barbarum; assembly: GCF_019175385.1. Classification (NCBI taxonomy): domain Eukaryota; kingdom Viridiplantae; phylum Streptophyta; class Magnoliopsida; order Solanales; family Solanaceae; genus Lycium; species Lycium barbarum. Next base: position 55,257,007 of record NC_083346.1, read on the forward strand.
TGAAATTTTCTTAATCCTTATCGTTGGGTATCTGAAGATAATTTTTGACATTTCTCGGTAAAAAACCCTGAACACGGTTGACTTTTCTACAGGCTGATACACTTAATCAGGTGCGAACAATTTTGCCCTCAATATCTTGTGGGATATCTATATTTCTTTCCGTAACATGCTTCATAAGGACTATCCCGTCAAGCTTAAGTATTCTCATGACCCTCACTATGATAATTATACGAATTCAATAGTCGGTGATTGATTATTCCATCCTTCCATAAAATTTGGCATCTTAGCTTGTAACACATCTTTGAGCATCTGAATTGTCCGCTTCACTTGTGCTAGAATTATCTTATGTACCCAAGTTTCTTTGAGAGGACTTTCAGAAGTTATTTGTAACTAAGCACCTGTATTAGCCGTAACAGAGGCGGAAGCATTATGTTTCTAAGCTACCTCCTACACCCTTCCATTTTACATAACCTTTGGTAGCCTATCCGGTAAAAGTAAACTGGTTTTTGTCAAACTAACCACAGTCATCCATGTGGAATCGAACTTGTTATATCTGTAATGAATCTTATGCCAATCGCTTCTCATTTCCATATTGGGTTACTTTATTTTGTGTCAACTCATTGGGTTCCTGATGTTCTATTTTGTATGGTTAGCATTCATTACAATATTGATTCTGCCCTTTTTATTCTAGTTCTTAGCCATCTTATATGAAACATGTAAACCATTATGGTTCTCCATTCCTCCTTCTTTTCCTCACTGCCACTAGTTGTTAACGGTTTGTTATTTAGGATTATTCTGATACTCCTTATTTGCAACTCTGATCTAATTCCCACACATTCTGAATCCCTTTCTATATATATATATATATATATATATATATATATATATATATATATATATATACGTATTCCCTCATTGTTAATTCCCGTCCTTGTGTCATCCTACAAGGTAAACATTAAATTCTAAACATATTCCCTTGTCGGTTGTACTGATAACCTAAAAGAAGCTGGCGTTATTAAACAATTCATATATATATTTACACGTATTCTCTCATTCTTAATTCCCGTCCTCGTGTCATCCTACATGGTAAACGATAAATTCTGAACGTATTCCCTTATCGGTTGTACTCATAACCTAAAAGAAGCTAGAGTTATTAAACAATTCACCTTTACACGAATTTTTACTATTCCCCGTCCTTCACTCATTTGCCGGTATCTCCCAAAGCTTACCTTCAATACTGACTTTATCTTTCTAACTTTATGTTTTGTCCCTTCTAAACTTCTCTTAAAATGTTATACTAGCTCCTTGTCGTCTTTGCCATCTATTCTTTTTCTCAAGGGGTCAACTCTGTAGCAGTAAAACTAATTTTGAGCGACTACGCCATTTGGATGTTATCAAGGCTTGTCTTTTATCCTCATGTGTAATCATAACTAGATCCTTTGCTAGTCCTTTGTTAAATATTTCGATTGATCTACCTCAATATCTCAACCTCAATAAATTTTTTGTTTGGATTCATGTCTACCAACTTCAACTCGTTCTTCAGGTTAACATTCCTATGTACAAATGTTTGACTACGCTTGTCATTAATTTGTAAACAAATATCGTCTCCTTTCCATATCGTTTGTACTCGTGCGTTACTTAAAAGTTGCTTCTAACCCTTTTCTATCCCAATCCTCCCATCTTTTCATTGTTAAACAAAATGTGCTCTCGACTTAGTGCTTTACCACCTTGTCTCCCCCTTAGGGAAATTGTTCAATGTTTCACGCTTGAAATCCTACTCGTTTTTTTTCCTTCTGTAGGTCCGTATTACTTGTAGCTTACGATTGACCTAGGGGTAACCTTTTCTCCTTTAAGATAATTTATAGGGGTCCATATAATTAGAGAGTCATACCTTCTTGCTGGCATGCCTTCTCTTGACATGTTTAACTTTTTTTCACGTGGCCTATTAAGGAGATCTTTACAAATTTCTTTCAGGGTTCTTTTCCGACTAATCCTCTTCCTCCTTCTTCTCATTCTATCACTGCAATGCTAGTTAGTGTGAGAGCCCTTTGAATCTTTAATCGGTACCTTACTTCTAGTTAATCCTAAGTCATCCTCCTATATCGGCATCTCGCAGTTATATGGTTAAATTGACCTTCTGATAATCCTCGTTAAAATTATTAATCCAGTTTTAATGAAAACGTGGCCCATACTGCTTTATAACCTCAAAGCTCACTTGCCTACGAATCTTATTGTACTTCTATACTTTAACTTACGTCCCTTAATAGTTTTCCCCATTCACTCATATTGCTCTATTTGGTTTCGTACCAACCTTTCGCAACATTCCACTTCTCATCTCCTTCGGAGTAATTTCAACAAAACATCCTTGATTCTCGACTTCCCATATTCTAACTAGCCTTATTTTTTAGTCATCTATTATGTCTTTACTTATTTGATAACCACATAATCTGCAGAACCTCCCCGATGATATCTTTCACATTTTTGTGCTTATCGTCTATCTTTAAAACATTTTCATATACAATGATTTATCCATAAGGGTCAAAACTATCCATCTGAGCTTCCCCGCACTGTCGAGTAACATTCTACTAGTCAACATGAACATTATAAAAGAGAATTGGGCCGTGTATCTATCACAATATCACTAATGCTTCATAATTCGCTAACTTGATAGGATAAGTACGATCTTTTATTTATTTTGTAACTTATTTCCATTGGGATGCCTGAAACCCTCGATAACACGATAGAACTCCGATTTTACGAACATGATGTCAATAATATAAAACATATAGCACTCTACGACCAACTCATAAAATACGAGATCTAACATAATATGATTTACATACATGTACTCAGAAAGTAATCTCAAATAGCACCGGAGCCCCACGCTCTATCTCCACTCCTATCTTTGTCTTTATGCCTAAGAATTGGATACGATTATATCTAGTGGCTCTTGCTGCCGTACCAAAAACAACCCCCCATACCTATACGACATGCTCTGGCATGCGCCCGGCCGCAATGACGACACGGTGGCCAGGGCGTCTCTAGTTTACCTGTACTAGAACGATCCTGACATACTGACATCAACAAACCCTTTACGACCCTACTTGAGAGCTCTAATCACGCACAACTCGATGTAAACACCTAGCCTGTTGCAAACCACCACTACCCGACAATCCTCTGTAATCACAAACTGTGCTAGCCCTCTTGGTCCATCTAATAGCCTCATCAGGATCATATCTTATAAATATATATGGGCCTCGATCTATGGGTTCCCAAGGCTGTGTACTCCCTGACCCTTTAAGGGATCTGGTTCCATCAGGTGCTTCGGGGTTGCGCCAACCCTGTGAGGCAACCAGGTTAGTCAATACCTACACCGCCCTCCTCATATCCCGATTAGATGGAGCCGGTGGAAGAACTGGTAAAACTGATGATGCTGGAGCTTCCCTAAGCCCCTTTAGTACTCAACGCATCTGTCTCAATAGAGGGCGTACCTCTCATGTTATATCCCGTATTTTTATACGTCGAGTTATTCGCAAGAGAATCGACTCAAGTTAAAGACGGGATCATTTTCGGATACGAAATAGGAACCTTTAATTTTCAATTTTAATTAGAACATAAATTGTTTACAAATTTTATTTAGTGTAGAAATATTATTAGAGATTAGAGATTAATTAATTGTGATTAGATTAATAAGTAAGAATTAGTGATTAATTAAATTAATTAAGCCTAATTACTAAAGTGGGCCCCACCCGAATTAAAAATATATATATAAATTCAAGAAGTTGATTAATGAGTCACAAGGGAGGGGGCACGTGTCCTCCTAGGAATAATCATATATATAGGAAGTAAGATGAACAAATTCTCATTTTTCATTCATTTTCAAAGAAAATCAAATAAAAAAAATCATCAACTCCTCCATGGCTGCTCTCGGCCAGCCATGGTGTTGAAGAGAAATTGTGAATCATGAATGTATTGATCAAGTTTCAAGTGCAATAAAAATTCAAGGAGGTGATAGCAACATTGGATATTAAGTTGGAGAAGAAGAAATTGTAAAATTGGAGCAATTGGAGCAATTGAGCGTAGAAATTCCTCCGAGAAAAATTTGGTTAGATTTTCTTATTTTGTGGTATAATGGTGTTAATAGTGTTGTAAAGGAATTATTAAAATTGGATTGGACGAAATTGGAAGTAAGAAAATGCATAAAATTGGTGTTATATGAGATCGTGGGTTGAAATGGATTCAGAAAGGTTGTTGGGTTGTTAGAATTGTTATGGGCTTAATTGTAAGAATTTTATATGTATATCTCTATTATTGATATTTCTGTGTTAACAGGAGGATAATTGGAAATTCGAGTTAGGCGAATATATAGGGGAAATGCTACCCGATTTTCATTAAGTCCTTAACTAATAAATAACCCTAAACGAGAAAGTATAAGTTAAAGAATAAGTTTTATAAGAGATGGGCTACGGATTTACGAACTAGAAAGTATAGTTACTAACCATAACGTTACTTTTATATTAAATAGGCTAAAAGAGCGACAAAGCGAACGGGTTTACGAATAGTCGTTAACAGGTATGTAAAGTTGTCCCTTCTTTCTTTTGGCATGTCTTAGATTTAAGTGATGAATAATATGAGCGTTGGGGTAATTTTATTCATAAGTTTTGAGTGTGATTCATGATTCTTATTCACTTCTTGATGTTAGAACTCTTAAGTGATTGAGCTTCCCTCTACAGTTTCCTATACGTTGGATAGTAGTCGATATATATAAGCTCGTATTCTTAGAAACTCTACGATAACTAATTTCCTTGACTTCTATAAGTTGTTTCATACTATATTGACATATGTCTATGATTCCTAAGGCTCTTTTAATATTATTTATGATGACATTCGAGGGATATTTGATATGATTGTCGCTATTGATACACAGGTGTAAATCCCTTCTTCTTATTCTGTTTGAGTCTTGATAATGTTTTAAATTGCATATGGTTGCTCACTACTCTGCTCGGGCATGCCTCAATATGTCTTTCACCGAGTCCCGGGCCGGGTATGTTATCGTGCACAGTTCCACTGCATTGTTCACCGAGTCCCTCACTAGAGGGTCGGAATATGATATATATATATATATGATGGAGTTATGTTGTGTTATGGAGTTATGCTGTGTTATGGAGTTATGCTATGTTTTGGCGTTATGATGTGTTTATGGTGTTATACTGTGTTATGGCGCCAAAGACGGGGTGGCGACCATGTTCACCGAGTCCCATAATGGGCCGGATATCATATATGATAATGACATGCATGATTTATGTTTCAAAGGCAAGTGTTTTGGTATTCTGGACATTGTACTTGTTTTTTGTACTCCGTATATCATTTATGATACTTTTTACTGTATTTCATGCTTTATATACTCAGTACATATTCCGTACTGACCCCCTTTCTTCGGGGGGTTTCGTTTCATGCCCGCAGGTACAGACGCTCGATTTGGTGGTCCCTCAGCTTAGGAGTCCCTTTCAGCTGTCTTGGAGAGCTCCGTTCCGGAGCCTAGATTTTGGTACAGACCTTCTGATGTATATATATATGTTTGTCTAGGGGTACGACGGGGCCCTGTCCCGTCATATTTCACTGTTCATACTTTTAGAGGTCTGTAGACATGTATGTGGGTTGCATACAGATTTGATCAGCTGTGTCTATATAGTTATTGTGGATGTTCCGTCGTTGTAGAAGCCTTGTCGGCTTGCATAATATTCTGATATGTACTGGCAGCCTTGTCGGTTTGCGTAGCATAATGATATATACAGTGGCAGCCTCATCGGCTTGCATATGTTATTACGATGTGATTGATTGAGGGCCTATAGTATCAGTCCGATTATGTTTGACAGGTACATATGGGTGTCCAGCTCGGGCACTAGTCATGGCCCACGGGGCTGGGTCATGACAAAAGTGGTATCAGAGCAGTTCGTCCTTGGAGTGTCTACACACCGTGTCTAGTAGAGTCTTGTTTATCGGTGTGTTGTGCACCACATCTATAAACAGGAAGCTACAGGACATTTAGGATGTCATCTATCCTTCTTATCGTAGATCGTGCGATAGAGCTGTATTTTCAGGATAATCCCTTCCTAACAGACTATTATGTTTACAGCTATGCCTCCAAAGAAAGCGACAGCTGCCCAGAAGGGCAAATCGGTAGCAGGGGATACTAGCCAGACTTTGAGAGTTACTAGGGCTCGTGCCCAGTTTATGCCTGAGATTGTGTTCCAGTCCGTGAGTTCTGCTACACCGCCACTTCCAGAGGAACCTATGGTGGCGACAGCTCCGGGTCAGGGGGCGGCTCCACCGCCAGTTCCCGAGGTTCCAGCACCTGAGCCTCCAGCTCCTCAGCCAGGGGCGGAGGATAGAGCCATGAGAGATGCAGTTCAGTTGCTCACCAGATTAGTGGCAAGACAGGCTCGCAGGCATGGACTAGGGGTTGACCAGATGGATAGACATGACAGTGTGAGAGCCCGTGACTTCCTAAGCTGTAATTCTCCAGATTTTTTCAGGTCAAAGCCCGAGGATGACCCGCAGGAGTTCGTTCGGCAGATGCAGCGTACGTTGCGGATAATTAAGGCTTCTGACACTGAGTCTGTTGAGTTAGCTTCGTATCGATTGCGGGATGTGGCTGTTAATTGGTATGAGTCGTGGGAGTTGTCTAGGGGCGAGGATGCTCCTCCAGCAGTATGGGATAGGTTTGTGGAGGCCTTCCTTGGCCACTTTCTGCCTCCAGAGATGCAGCGAGCTAGAGTTGATAGATTCCTACAGTTGAGGAAGAGGGGCAAGAGTGTTTGAGAGTATAGTCTAGAGTTTGACTCGTTGGCTAGATATGCACCCACTATTGTAGCTGATAAGGCGGATAGAGTGCATCGGTATGTGATGGGGTTAGATCGTTATTTGGTTGATGGTTGTATGGCAGTGGCTCTTACGCCAGGTATGGATATTGTTCGGGTACAGGCATATGCACAGGGGGTGGAGGACCGACACAGAGCACGCCAGCATAATAGAGGCCGGCATAAGAGGGCCAGGTCGGCTGCCTATCCTGGCGAGTTTCGAGGCGGGCAGCCTCAGCAGCATATTAGATATCCATCCCAGCCAGCACAGAGTGCACCTCCACAGTTCTTGGGTAGGATATTTGACAGTACAGGGTACTCAGGAGCCGGTCAGAGCTCCAAGGCTTCAGGATCGCAGGTTAACAGGGGTTCCAGTCAGTCGAGGCCATCTTTGCCTCGCTGTTCTCGGTGTGGGAGGCATCATTCTGGAGAATGTTATCGTGCTACAGGTGCTTGTTTTTCTTGCGGCCGTCAAGGCCATATTATGAGGAAGTGTCCATCTAGTGGTTGTCCGGGCCGTGCGTTTCAGCCCACTGGGTCGGTTTCTGGTTCATCTTCTTCTGTAGCTATGCGCCCTATGGGGCAGGGTGTTCAGGTACCAGCAGGCCGTGGTAGAGGTCGTGGCGGGGCTTCCAGTTCTAGCAGTCCTTCGAACCGCATATATGCTTTGGCTAGTAGACAGGATCAGGAGGCGTCACCAAATGTGGTTACACGTATACTATCGATTTTCTCCCGAGACGTATATGCATTGATAGACCCAGGCTCCACTATATCGTATATTTCTCCCTTTGTTGCTAGTAGAATTGGGATAAAACCTGAACCGATAAAACCATTTGAGGTAGCTACACCGATAGGAGCAAGTATATAGAGATTATTCGGTAATTACATATAGTCGTTGCACAAAACCAGACCTGATAGAGTTAGATATGACTGAGTTCGATGTTATTATGGGTATGGATTGGCTAGCTTCTTGTTATGCCAGCGTGGATTGTAGAGGAAAGGTAGTTCGTTTTCAATTCCCGGGAGAGCCGATTATAGAGTGGATGGGAAATACAGCATCGCCGAAGGGTAAGTTTATTTCATACCTCAAGGAAAGGAAGATGGTTAGAAAGGGGTATATATATCACCTGGTTCGGGTGCATGACCTGAAGGCAAAGGCGCAGACTCTTCAGTCAGTGCCGATAGTTAGCGAATTTCCAGATGTATTCCCAGATGAACTTCCAGGCCTTCCTCCTGAGCGGGAGATAGAGTTTACTATAGATGTGCTGCCAGATACGCAGCCCATATCTATTCCTCCTTATAGGATGGCACCTCCAGAATCGAAAGAGTTGAAGGAGCAATTGAGAGATTTATTAGAAAAGGACTTCATCAGGCCCAGTACATCACCTTGGGGAGCGTCGCTACTGTTTGTGAGAAAGAAGGATGGGTCGCTGCGGATGTGTATCGATTATAGGCAGCTAAATAAAGTGACGATAAAGAATAGATATCCCCTCCCCAGAATTGATGATCTATTTGACCAGTTGCAGGGTGCTAAGTGTTTCTCGAAGATAGACTTGCGGTCAGGCTATCACCAGGTGCTGGTAAAGGAGGCAGATATTCCGAAGAATGCATTCCGGACCCGATACGGGCATTATGAGTTTAGAGTGATGTCTTTTGGGCTGACCAATGCTCCAGCAGTATTTATGGATTTGATGAACCGAATATTCAAGCCGCTCCTAGATATGTTTGTGATTGTGTTTATCGATGATATTCTGGTCTACTCACGGTCCGAAGAGGAGCATGCAGACCATCTGAGGGCGGTACTTAGAGTGCTCCAGCACCAGAAGCTGTATGCTAAGTTTTCTAAGTGTGAATTCTGGCTGACTTCAGTAGCATTCTTGGGGCATATTATTGGGGCTGATGGTATTTGGGTAGACTCACAGAAGATTGAGGTGGTAAAGACTTGGCCTAGACCTACGACGCCTACTGAGGTATGTAGTTTTCTGGGGCTAGCAGGGTGTTACAGGAGGCTTGTAGAGACGTTTGCCTCAATTTCAGCGCCTTTAAGAAGGCTAACACAGAAGGCAGCTAAGTTTCAGTTGACCGATGCTTGTGAGCGAAGCTTCCAATTATTGAAGAATAAGTTGACTACGGCTTCAGTTCTAACACTTCCTAAGGGGCCAGATGGCTATGTTATTTATTGTGATGCCTCAGGCATCGGGTTAGGTTGTGTGTTGATGCAGCATGGCAGAGTTATAGTCTATGCCTCCCGACAGCTCAGAAAGCACGAAAGAAATTATCCCACCCATGATCTGGAGTTAGCAGCGGTGATTCATGCCTTGAAGATATGGAGACATCATTTATATGGCATGCATGTTGATATTTATACAGATCATAACAGTCTCCAGTATATCTTTAAGCAGAAGGAGCTAAATTTGCGGCAGATGAGGTGGCTAGAGTTGCTGAAGGACTATGATGTTGACATTCTATACCACCTAGGGAAAGCAAATGTTGTAGCAGATGCACTCAGCCGTAAATCTATGGGTAGCTTGGCAGATGTACAACCAGAATGGAAGGAGATAGTCCACGAGATTTGCCAGTTAGCTAATCTTGGAGTCCGTTTGGTTGATTCTGATAACGGCGGAGTTTCTGTTCGAGGAGTTGCTGAGTCCTGTATCATAGAAGAGATAAAGAGACACCAGTACGAGGACCCTACTCTTGTACATTATAGAGATGCAGCTCTTCAAAAGGAGGAGACCCCATTCGGAGTTGCACCTAACGGAGTGCTACGATACAGAGGCAGATTATGTGTACATGAGGTTGCAGGGTGTTATATCCCGCATTTTTTACGTTCGGATAATTCAAGATAATTGCGGGAAGTTAACAGCCAAGCTATATTTTTAATTTTGTTTAGCACACAAGTTGTCATGGGAGTTATGGATGTGGAAATACTAAGAGAGGCTAGGGGTAAAAAGGAAAATACGCAAGGTGACTTATGGAAATAAGGAGGAAGGCTAAGGGAAAATCCGAAATTTGAAAAATTATTTTTCATGAATTACAAGACTAGATACAAAAAAAAATAGGCTTAATAAATGGGCCAAAGTGGCCGGCCACCTATGGGTGGGCTTCAGCCCACATGAATGTTTAAAAGAGGAATAACCCATCACAATATTCATCTTCAACTTAGAAGAGTCAAGAAACTTTGAGAGAAGGAGAGGAAACACCCCCCATATTCGGCCAAGCTTGGGGTGAGCAAGAACCTTGGAAAACAATTTCTCAAAAATTAATTTCTACTAATTGGAAGGTCCCTAGCAAAGTGAAGTAATTATTGGAGCAAGAAAAACATTTATTCTTGCAATTTACAAATTCTAGCCAAGAAGGGAGCTAAGGGAGAAAGGTAAGAATTAATCTTCTTTTATATGTTATGAATGGTTTTGTATGTTGTGGTATGTGGAAATGAATGAAATTCATGAAAATATGGGTGTTAAGTGTGGTCGTGTATATGTATGTGTGTGGCCATGTGTGTTGTGTAAGATTAAGGGGCAAATTTTGATTAGTATTTTGGTTGTTGTTGTTATGGATTCCATGTTGATAATGAAAGTTTAATGATCCTAGTGAAGTTGTAATGGTTGGAGACTTGTTTTAGAAGTTAATGTGAATTGAATATAGTGTTCTTGTATTTATGGAAGATCATGTTGTTAGTGTGTGAATTGTTGGTGAAGTTCATGAAATTGAAGAAAGAAAATGTGTTGTTATTGTTCTTATTCCATTTGAGAGATTTCGTGTTATATCCCGTATTTCGCACATTCGGAAAAAATTTGAAATAATTGTGACTTGTAAGAGGTAAGGCCATATTATGATTTTAATTAACATATAGGTTGTTCATGAAAGGTCTTGGTGTGGAAATATGGAGGAAGGCCAAGGGCAAAATTGGGAATTTCGGAAATTAGTTTCGGGAATTACAAATTATGATCCATCATTAATTGGGCTCAAAAAAAACATTGAGGCCCAATATTTAGAAGGGTGGCCGGCCATAGTCCATTAAGATGAGCCCAAGCCCATGTTTTAATTCAAGTCATGTGGTAATTAAAAAAATAAAGGGGCCACGGTTCATTCTATACCATTCATGAAAACAAAAATAAAAAAATAAAAAAGAGCAAGAACAAAAGGAGGGGGGTTTCGGCCCCTTCAAGAAAAAGAGAAAAAAAAATTCCAAGTCCTTCAATTGTGATCCAAAAATCATGATTTTCTAGCAATATTACTAACTCAAGGATGCTCTTCAACATGATATAAGTTTTAAGGAAAGAAAGTGCTTGTGTTGGCAAGTGGAAGTTTGAAGAAGATTGGACAAAGAGGTAAGAATCAATTCCTTTTTATTATGTTATGAAGGTTTGTTTGTGTTGTAGTATGTAGAAATGAATAAAAAGTGTGAAATTGATGTGTTATGGGTGTGTTTGTATGTGGCCGGATGTGGTGGGTGTTGGAGAGAAGATGAATTTATTTTACTTAGTGTATTAATTGTGTTGTTGTGTTCTTATGGGGTAAATGAAGGAGAATAGTTCAAGTTGGTATGAAAATCCATTGTTAAGTTGTTGTAGGAAAATATACAACTTTATTATAGTTTATGTAATTATGAGAATGCAATTGTAAGATGCAAATTGTTGTTGTTGTAAATGAAATTGAGGATAAGAATATGCTGTGGATGTTTATGTTGAAGATTGGAAGTTTAGGTGAATTATGGTTTTGGTGGAAGTTTGTATATTTTGTGAATATTTTGTAGAAACGATATGAAATGCTTCCGAATTGTATTGTGATGATCTTGGTTGGGAATGAATATGGAATATTGGTATTGATTTGAAAATGGGAAGTTGGAATAAAAGATATTGCGTTATGTTGGAAAGAAAATTAGTTATGCTATAATGTATTTTGTGATGATGGTTGATGTTGTTGGTATTGTTGGGTTGTTGTTGTCGACATTTTGGGCCGAGATGATTCTCGGGGCAGCGAAATTATAGGGGAAATGCTGCCCAAATTTTTTTGTAGATAAGTGATGAACTAAAGATTTGAATGCTAAAAGTCTTACTATTGACAATTGGTAAATATGACCATTTGTAGATTTTGGGCGAAACGAGAATTGAGTTTGGACGAGCATAAGGTGCAAGTGAGGTATGTAAAGCTATCCCTTTTCTTCTCTTGGCATGTCCTAGGTGTACTAGATTCGGATTTGAGCCTCGTAGGTTATTCTGCTCATGGGAATGCGAGTCTGAATTTTTGGTACTATTCATTCAGCACAATTGAATTATAGCCCTTAAGTTTTGTTGGAAAACTGTTCAAACATCCATAACCCGTACAGACGTGATCGGCTCTCTTTGAAACCTTCATGGATGACTCCATAGAGCCCAATGTTTGTAATTTATATCCGCCACCTCGACTTGACCCGAGGCGGGCCCACAAGTTCCTAAACTTCCTACGTTTGTCTCACTTGAGCTATTTTTGTATGATATAAAAGTAAGACTTTCGTCTATGAATCTAAGACTCCGTTTGATTCATTCCATAAGTCATTGGAAAGCTCCTTAATGTGAATATCCTGATGTGAGCATGTAATTCGATATAAGGAGTCTGCTATGAGTAATCTGATATAGGTATGTTAATAGAAACATCCTGACACAGGTAATCTGATATAAGTATCCGAAATAAGTATTCGGTTATAAATAATTTGTTACGAATATCCTGGTAATACATTCGATTCCTTCATCGGGTTTTAATTTATGTGCACCTAGTTTCTTACTAATCCGCTCGTATATACGCTATGATCCCTTTCACCTAGTTCCGGGCCGGTATGTATCGTGCGTATGGTTCGCCGAGTCCTTTGTCTAGGAGTCGGGTTCCATGTATGTAATTTCAAAGTATGATGTGTCCGACTCCGGGGTACTGTGGTATATGTCCGTCCCCGGTTGCCGTGTATATGGAGTATGATGTGTTCGGTTCCGGAGTACTGTGGTATATGTCCGTCTGCGGTTACCGTGTACGGTTCTGGGGTACTGTGGTATATGTCCGTCCCCAGTTGTTGTGTATATAGATTATGATGTGACTGGTCCTCGGGTTCTCGTGGTATATGTTCGGTTCCCGAGATACCGTATACATGTTATGAAATCTTCTGGAGCATGGTGTGTTATGGCGCCAGAGACGGGAGTGGCGACCATGTTCCTCCGCCCTTTGTTTGACTTTGGTATGCATCAGTTGTGGTTGAAAAGTAAGTATTCTGATATTCGGGATAAGCTACTTACCTTTGGCATTTTTCTGATATACGATTTTGGTATACATGAATCTATTCACCGAGTCCCTCACCGAGAGCCGGGGCACGTTGTATGTATGTGTGATGCATGATTCTGAACTGTGTGATTTATGTTTGGAAAGTAATAAATTTGGTTATTGACCGCTGGACCCCTGACCGCGGTGTGTGCGACATTGACCGCTGGACCCCTGACCGCGGTATGCCGCACTATGTGATATTGACCGCTGGACCCCTGACCGCAGTATGTGCGACATTGACCGCGGTATGCCGCATTTGTGATGTTGACCGCTGGACCCCTGACCGCGGTATCTGCGTCATTAACCGCTGGACCCCTGACCGCGGTATGTCGGGTTTGGGATGCTAACCGCTGGACACTTGGTCGCGGTATGTGTTATAGTGACCGCTGGACTTTTGGCCGCAGTAATTGTGTGTTTGATATTCTGTGTGTATGAGACGAAAACGTTTTTCAAAGGAAAGCAAAGTATTTTGGCATTTTGATTGCCGTATTTGTCTTCCGGAACCTTTTATGTATGATTTGTACGTCAGATGCAACACTTTGGTATTCTGGCTATTGTGCTCACCTTCTGTACATTTTACTTCGGTTATGGCTTCATTTTTTTTGGTGTTTCATGCCTTACATTCTCAGTACATATTCCGTACTGACCCCCTTTCTTCGGGGGCTGCGTTTCATGCCGCGCAGGTTCTCCCAGATGAGTTGAAGATATTATAGAAGATGTTCCAGCGAGGATGGCAAGCTCCATTTGCTCCCGGAGAATTGCCGAGTCAGAATATATGTGTTAAAGGTTCTGTTAATGTTAGAGACTTTGCAGACAGATTCGTGGGTTTTGGTTGTCAGTCAGTAAGCGGCTCCGTCAGCCGATATGTCGGTTTGTGTTATGTACTGGATTTTGTATGATCATAAATTTGTTCGGCTTGGAAGCTACGAGAAAGAATATTTCAAAAAACAATTTATTATGTATTTTATCTTATTTGATTTAAAAAGTTTGATGTGATTTTATGCACAGCAAAGTCTGAGGGTTCGCTCGGCCCTAAGTAAGGGTCGGGTGCCCATCACACCCTAGTAAGGTTGGGGTGTGACAAAGTGGTATCAGAGCAGGTCTGTCCTAGGGGTTGTCTGCAAAGTCGTGTCTGGTAGAGTCCTGTTTATGGTGTGTAGCGCGCCACATTATAAACAGGATGCTACGGGGCATTTAGGGATTGTTGACCTTTTTTCCGTAATAAGATCGTGCGATAGAGCCAAGACATAGGAAAAATAAAACCGTTTCCGTAAGCCTTACATACGATGGAGAAGGGTAAGTGATGATATGGAAAGGTCACGAGGACAAGTCTGGATGTATTTGATCTGTTACCTGAGACAGAATGTTCTGGGTGGCTAGAATATGATATATAGGTGTATGCTCTATAAGGTGTTGTTAGTATTTGCTGTGTACAGATTTCGGATGATAAGAATTTGTAAAGGCGACTATTGAAGACCAAAAAGGGTAAAATGGTAATTGTAAAAGAAGGAACGTATTACGAACATGCCTCGGAATCTGTAAGACCTCGATTCGCCCTGAATCATGTAATAAAGACCATAGGAGAAAGTGGACGTGATTATGTTGGTATTAAGGCACCGAATTCCGCCAACGTTTCGGGGTTAAGCGTGCTAAAGTGGAAGGATGGGTGACCCCCTGGGAAGTGTGCTAAATACTCTAAAGATTTAGCTGTCAGAGACAAATGAAAAGGATAGAGTAACCAAAAGGGAAATTAGCGTATGAGGAATGGTTAGAGACCCTAAACGGCCAGATTGTCGTGACAATTGGTAATCTGGAAATTTTTTAAAGAAAGAAAGAACGCAGCGCCTGTGGATGAAGATAGAGGGACCCTCCCGAAGTACTATAATACCCCATAAGGTCAGTTGAACATTCGAGGACGAATGTTCTAAAGGGGGGTAGGATGTTATATCCCGTATTTCGCACATTCAGAAAACATTTGAAATAATTGTGACTTGTAAGAGGTAAGGCCATATTATGATTTTAATTAACATATATGTTGTTCATGAAAGGTCTTGGTGTGGAAATATGGAGGAAGGCCAAGGGCAAAATTGGGAATTTCGGAAATTAGTTTCGGGAATTACAAATTATGATCCATCATTAATTGGGCTCAAAAACAAAAAGAAATTGAGGCCCAATATTGAGAAGGGTGGCCGGCCATAGTCCATTAAGATGAGCCCAAGCCCATGTTTTAATACAAGTCATATGGTAATTAAATAAATAAAGGGGCCATGGTTTATTGTAGACGATTCATGAAAAAAAAATAAAGAGCAAGAACAAAAGGAGGGGGGTTTCGACCCCTTCAAGAAAAAGAGAAAAAAATTTCCAAGTCCTTCAATTGTGATCCAAAAATCATGATTTTCTAGCAATATTACTAACTCAAGGATGCTCTTCAACATGATATAAGTTTTAAGGCAAGAAAGTGCTTGTGTTGGCAAGTGGAAGTTTGAAGAAGATTGGAGAAAGAGGTAAGAATCAATTCCTTTTTATTATGTTATGAAGGTTTGTTTGTGTTGTAGTATGTAGAAATGAATAAAAAGTGTGAAATTGATGTGTTATGGGTGTGTTTGTATGTGGCCGGATGTGGTGGGTGTTGGAGAGAAGATGAATTTATTTTACTTAGTGTATTAATTGTGTTGTTGTGTTCTTATGGGGTAAATGAAGGAGAATAGTTCAAGTTGGTATGAAAATCCATTGTTAAGTTGTTGTAGGAAAATATGCAACTTTATTATAGTTTATGTAATTATGAGAATGAAATTGTAAGATGCAAATTGTTGTTGTTGTAAATGAAATTGAGGATAAGAATATGTTGTGGATGTTTATATTGAAGATTGGAAGTTTAGGTGAATTATGGTTTTGGTGGAAGTTTGTATATTTTGTGAATATTTTGTAGAAACGATATGAAATGCTTCCGAATTGTATTGTGATGATCTTGGTTGGGAATGAATATGAGAATGTTGGTATTGATTTGAAAATGGGAAGTTGGAATAAAAGATATTGCGTTATGTTGGAAAGAAGATTAGTTATGCTATAATGTATTTTGTGATGATGGTTGATGTTGTTGGTATTGCTGGGTTGTTGTTGTCGATATTTTGGGCCGAGATGATTCTCGGGGCAGCGAAATTATAGGGGAAATGCTGCCCAAATTTTTTTGTAGACAAGTGATGAACTAAAGATTTGAATGCTAAAAGTCTTACTATTGACAATTGGTAAATATGACCATTTGTAGATTTTGGGCGAAACGAGAATTGAGTTTGGACGAGCATAAGGTGCAATTGAGGTATGTAAAGCTATCCCTTTTCTTCTCTTGGCATGTCCTAGGTGTACTAGATTCGGATTTGAGCCTCGTAGGTTATTCTGCTCATGGGAATGCGAGTCTGAATTTTTGGTACTATTCATCCAGCACAATTGAATTATAGCCCTTAAGTTTTGTTGGAAAACTGTTCAAACATCCATAACCCGTACAGACGTGATCGGCTCGCTTTGAAACCTTCATGGATGACTCCATAGAGTCCAATGTTTGTAATTTATATCCGCCACCTCGACTTGACCCGAGGTGGGCCCACATGTTCCGAAACTTCCTACGTTTGTCTCACTTGAGCTATTTTTGTATGATATAAAAGTAAGACTTTCGTCTATGAATCTAAGACTCCGTTTGATTCATTCCATAAGTCATTGGAAAGCTCCTTAATGTGAATATCCTGATGTGAACATGTAATTCGATATAAGGAGTCTGCTATGAGTAATCTGATATAGGTATGTTAACAGAAACATCCTGACACAGGTAATCTGATATAAGTATCCGAAATAAGTATTCGATTATGAATAATCTGTTACGAATATCCTGGTAATACATTCGATTCCTTCATCGGGTTTTAATTTATGTGCACCTAGTTTCTTACTAATCCGCTCGTATATACGCTATGATCCCTTTCACCGAGTTCCGGGCCGGTATGTATCGTGCGTATGGTTCGCCGAGTCCTTTGTCTAGGAGTCGGGTTCCATGTATGTAATTTCGAAGTATGATGTGTCCGACTCCGGGGTACTGTGGTATATGTCCGTCCCCGGTTGCCGTGTATATGGAGTATGATGTGTTCGGTTCCGGATTACTGTGGTATATGTCCGTCTGCGGTTACCGTGTACGGTTCTGGGGTACTGTGGTATATGTCCGTCCCCAGTTACTGTGTATATGGATTATGATGTGACTGGTCCTCCGGTTCTCGTGGTATATGTTTGGTTCCCGAGATACCGTATACATGTTATGAAATCTTCCAGAGCATGATGTGTTATGGCGCCAGAGACGGGAGTAGCGACCATGTTCCTGCGCCCTTTGTATGACTTTGGTATGCATCAGTTGTGGTTGAAAAGTAAGTATTCTGATATTCTGGATAAGCTACTTACCTTTGGCATTTTTCTGATATACGATTTTGGTATACATGAATCTATTCACCGAGTCCCTCACCGAGGGCCGGGGCACGTTGTATGTATGTGTGATGCATGATTCTGACATGTGTGATTTATGTTTGGAAAGTAATAAATTTTGTTATTGACCGCTGGACCCCTGACCGCGGTATGCCGCATTTGTGATGTTGACCGCTGGACCCCTGACCGCGGTATGTGCGACATTGACCGCTGAACCCCTGACCGCGGTATGTCGGGTTTGGGATGCTAACCGCTGGACACTTGGTCGCGGTATGTGTGATAGTGACCGCTGGACTTTTGGTCGCGGTAATTGTGTGTTTGATTTTCTGTGTGTATGAGACGGAAACGTTTTTCAAAGGAAAGCAAAGTATTTTGGCATTTTGATTGCCGTATTTGTCTTCCGGAACCTGTTATGTATGATTTATACGTCAGATGCAACACTTTGGTATTCTGGATATTGTGCTCACCTTCTGTACATTTTACTTCGGTTATGGCTTCGTTTTTTTTGGTGTTTCATGCCTTACATTCTCAGTACATATTCCGTACTGACCCCCTTTCTTCGGGGGCTGCGTTTCATGCCACGCAGGTTCTCCCAGATGAGTTGAAGATATTATGGAAGATGTTCCAGCGAGGATGGCAGGCTCCATTTGCTCCCGGAGAACTGCCGAGTCAGAATATATGTGTTAAAGGTTCTGTTAATGTTAGAGACTTTGCAGACAGAGTCGTGGCTTTTGGTTGTCAGTCGGTAAGCGGCTCCGTCAGCTGATATGTCGGTTTGTGTTATGTACTGGATTTTGTATGATCATAGATTTGTTCGGCTTGGAAGCTACGAGAAAGAATATTTCAAAAAACAATTTACTATGTATTTTATCTTATTTGATTTAAAAAGTTTGATGTGATTTTATGCACAGCAAATTCTGAGGGTTCGCTCGGCCCTAAGTAAGGGTCGGGTGCCCATCACACCCTAGTAAGGTTGGGGTGTGACAAAGTCCTGTTTATGGTGTGTAGCGCGCCACATTATAAACAGGAGGCTACGGGGCATTTAGGGATTGTTGACCTTTTTTCCGTAATAAGATCGTGCGATAGAGCCAAGACATAGGAAAAATAAAACCCTTTCCGTAAGCCTTACATACGATGGAGAAGGGTAAGTGATGATATGGAAAGGTCACGAGGACAAGTCTGGATGTATTTGATCTGTTACCTGAGACAGAATGTTCTGGGTGGCTAGAATATGATATATAGCTGTATGCTCCGTAAGGTGTTGTTGGTATTTGCTGTGTACATATTTCGGATGATAAGAATTTGTAAAGGCGACTATTGAAGACCAAAAAGGGTAAAATGGTAATTGTAAAAGAAGGAACGTATTACGAACATGCCTCGGAATCTGTACGACCTCGATTCGCCCTGAATCATGTAATAAAGACCATAGGAGAAAGTGGACGTGATTATGTTGGTATTAAGGCACCGAATTCCGCCAACGTTTCGGGGTTAAGCGTGCTAAAGTGGATGGATGGGTGACCCCCTGGGAAGTATGCAAAATACTCTAAAGATTTAGCTGTCAGAGACAAATGAAAAGGATAGAGTAACCAAAAGGGAAATTAGCGTATGAGGAATGGTTAGAGACCCTAAACGGCCAGATTGTCGTGACAATTGGTAATCTGGAAATTTTTTAAAGAAAGAAAGAACGCAGCGCCTGTGGATGAAGATAGAGGGACCCTCCCGAAGTACTATAATACCCCATAAGGTCAGTTGAAAATTCGAGGACGAATGTTCTAAAGGGGGTAGGATGTTATATCCCGTATTTCGCACATTCAGAAAAAATTTGAAATAATTGTGACTTGTAAGAGGTAAGGCCATATTATGATTTTAATTAACATATAGGTTGTTCATGAAAGGTCTTGGTGTGGAAATATGGAGGAAGGCCAAGGGCAAAATTGGGAATTTCGGAAATTAGTTTCGGGAATTACAAATTATGATCCATCATTAATTGGGCTCAAAAACAAAAAGAAATTGAGGCCCAATATTGAGAAGGGTGGCCGGCCATAGTCCATTAAGATGAGCCCAAGCCCATGTTTTAATTCAAGTCATGTGGTAATTAAATAAATAAAGGGGCCATGGTTTATTGTAGACGATTCATGAAAAAAAAAATAAAGAGCAAGAACAAAAGGAGGGGGGTTTCGGCCCCTTCAAGAAAAAGAGAAAAAAATTTCCAAGTCCTTCAATTGTGATCCAAAAATCATGATTTTCTAGAAATATTACTAACTCAAGGATGCTCTTCAACATGATATAAGTTTTAAGGCAAGAAAGTGCTTGTGTTGGCAAGTGGAAGTTTGAAGAAGGTTGGAGAAAGAGGTAAGAATCAATTCCTTTTTATTATGTTATGAAGGTTTGTTTGTGTTGTAGTATGTAGAAATGAATAAAAAGTGTGAAATTGATGTGTTATGGGTGTGTTTGTATGTGGCCGGATGTGGTGGGTGTTGGAGAGAAGATGAATTTATTTTACTTAGTGTATTAATTGTGTTGTTGTGTTCTTATGGGGTAAATGAAGGAGAATAGTTCAAGTTGGTATGAAATCCATTGTTAAGTTGTTGTAGGAAAATATGTAACTTTATTATAGTTTATGTAATTATGAGAATGAAATTGTAAGATGCAAATTGTTGTTGTTGTAAATGAAATTGAGGATAAGAATATGTTGTGGATGTTTATATTGAAGATTGGAAGTTTAGGTGAATTATGGTTTTGGTGGAAGTTTGTATATTTTGTGAATATTTTGTAGAAACGATATGAAATGCTTCCGAATTGTATTGTGATGATCTTGGTTGGGAATGAATATGAGAATGTTGGTATTGATTTGAAAATGGGAAGTTGGAATAAAAGATATTGCGTTATGTTGGAAAGAAGATTAGTTATGCTATAATGTATTTTGTGATGATGGTTGATGTTGTTGGTATTGCTGGGTTGTTGTTGTCGATATTTTGGGCCGAGATGATTCTCGGGGCAGCGAAATTATAGGGGAAATGCTGCCCAAATTTTTTTGTAGACAAGTGATGAACTAAAGATTTGAATGCTAAAAGTCTTACTATTGACAATTGGTAAATATGACCATTTGTAGATTTTGGGCGAAACGAGAATTGAGTTTGGACGAGCATAAGGTGCAAGTGAGGTATGTAAAGCTATCCCTTTTCTTCTCTTGGCATGTCCTAGGTGTACTAGATTCGGATTTGAGCCTCGTAGGTTATTCTGCTCATGGGAATGCGAGTCTGAATTTTTGGTACTATTCATCCAGCACAATTGAATTATAGCCCTTAAGTTTTGTTGGAAAACTGTTCAAACATCCATAACCCGTACAGACGTGATCGGCTCGCTTTGAAACCTTCATGGATGACTCCATAGAGTCCAATGTTTGTAATTTATATCCGCCACCTCGACTTGACCCGAGGTGGGCCCACATGTTCCGAAACTTCCTACGTTTGTCTCACTTGAGCTATTTTTGTGTGATATAAAAGTAAGACTTTCGTCTATGAATCTAAGACTCCGTTTGATTCATTCCATAAGTCATTGGAAAGCTCCTTAATGTGAATATCCTGATGTGAACATGTAATTCGATATAAGGAGTCTGCTATGAGTAATTTGATATAGGTATGTTAACAGAAACATCCTGACACAGGTAATCTGATATAAGTATCCGAAATAAGTATTCGATTATGAATAATCTGTTACGAATATCCTGGTAATACATTCGATTCCTTCATCGGGTTTTAATTTATGTGCACCTAGTTTCTTACTAATCCGCTCGTATATACGCTATGATCCCTTTCACCGAGTTCCGGGCCGGTATGTATCATGCGTATGGTTCGCCGAGTCCTTTGTCTAGGAGTCGGGTTCCATGTATGTAATTTCGAAGTATGATGTGTCCGACTCCGGGGTACTGTGGTATATGTCCGTCCCCGGTTGCCGTGTATATGGAGTATGATGTGTTCGGTTCCGGATTACAGTGGTATATGTCCGTCTGCGGTTACCGTGTACGGTTCTGGGGTACTGTGGTATATGTCCGTCCCCAGTTACTGTGTATATGGATTATGATGTGACTGGTCCTCCGGTTCTCGTGGTATATGTTCGGTTCCCGAGATACCGTATACATGTTATGAAATCTTCCAGAGCATGATGTGTTATGGCGCCAGAGACGGGAGTAGCGACCATGTTCCTGCGCCCTTTGTATGACTTTGGTATGCATCAGTTGTGGTTGAAAAGTAAGTATTCTGATATTCTGGATAAGCTACTTACCTTTGGCATTTTTCTGATATACGATTTTGGTATACATGAATCTATTCACCGAGTCCCTCACCGAGGGCCGGGGCACGTTGTATGTATGTGTGATGCATGATTCTGACATGTGTGATTTATGTTTGGAAAGTAATAAATTTTGCTATTGACCGCTGGACCCCTGACCGCGGTATGTGCGACATTGACCGCGGTATGCCGCATTTGTGATGTTGACCGCTGGACCCCTGACCGCGGTATGTGCGACATTGACCGCTGAACCCCTGACCGCGGTATGTTGGGTTTGGGATGCTAACCGCTGGACACTTGGTCGCGGTATGTGTGATAGTGACCGCTGGACTTTTGGTCGCGGTAATTGTGTGTTTGATTTTCTGTGTGTATGAGACGGAAACGTTTTTCAAAGGAAAGCAAAGTATTTTGGCATTTTGATTGCCGTATTTGTCTTCCGGAACCTGTTATGTATGATTTATACGTCAGCTGCAACACTTTGGTATTCTGGATATTGTGCTCACCTTCTGTACATTTTACTTCGGTTATGGCTTCGTTTTTTTTGGTGTTTCATGCCTTACATTCTCAGTACATATTCCGTACTGACCCCCTTTCTTCGGGGGCTGCGTTTCATGCCACGCAGGTTCTCCCAGATGAGTTGAAGATATTATGGAAGATGTTCCAGCGAGGATGGCAGGCTCCATTTGCTCCCGGAGAACTGCCGAATCAGAATATATGTGTTAAAGGTTCTGTTAATGTTAGAGACTTTGCAGACAGAGTCGTGGCTTTTGGTTGTCAGTCGGTAAGCGGCTCCGTCAGCTGATATGTCGGTTTGTGTTATGTACTGGATTTTGTATGATCATAGATTTGTTCGGCTTGGAAGCTACGAGAAAGAATATTTCAAAAAACAATTTACTATGTATTTTATCTTATTTGATTTAAAAAGTTTGATGTGATTTTATGCACAGCAAATTCTGAGGGTTCGCTCGGCCCTAAGTAAGGGTCGGGTGCCCATCACACCCTAGTAAGGTTGGGGTGTGACAAAGTCCTGTTTATGGTGTGTAGCGCGCCACATTATAAACAGGAGGCTACGGGGCATTTAGGGATTGTTGACCTTTTTTCCGTAATAAGATCGTGCGATAGAGCCAAGACATAGGAAAAATAAAACCCTTTCCGTAAGCCTTACATACGATGGAGAAGGGTAAGTGATGATATGGAAAGGTCACGAGGACAAGTCTGGATGTATTTGATCTGTTACCTGAGACAGAATGTTCTGGGTGGCTAGAATATGATATATAGCTGTATGCTCTGTAAGGTGTTGTTGGTATTTGCTGTGTACAGATTTCGGATGATAAGAATTTGTAAAGGCGACTATTGAAGACCAAAAAGGGTAAAATGGTAATTGTAAAAGAAGGAACGTATTACGAACATGCCTCGGAATCTGTAAGACCTCGATTCGCCCTGAATCATGTAATAAAGACCATAGGAGAAAGTGGACGTGATTATGTTGGTATTAAGGCACCGAATTCCGCCAACGTTTCGGGGTTAAGCGTGCTAATGTGGATGGATGGGTGACCCCCTGGGAAGTATGCAAAATACTCTAAAGATTTAGCTGTCAGAGACAAATGAAAAGGATAGAGTAACTAAAAGGGAAATTAGCGTATGAGGAATGGTTAGAGACCCTAAACGGCCAGATTGTCGTGACAATTGGTTATCTGGAAATTTTTTAAAGAAAGAAAGAATGCAGCGCCTGTGGATGAAGAAAGAGGGACCCTCCCGAAGTACTATAATACCCCATAAGGTCAGTTGAACATTCGAGGACGAATGTTCTAAAGGGGGGGAGGATGTTATATCCCGTATTTCGCACATTCAGAAAAAATGTGAAATAATTGTGACTTGTAAGAGGTAAGGCCATATTATGATTTTAATTAACATATAGGTTGTTCATGAAAGGTGTTGGTGTGGAAATATGGAGGAAGGCCAAGGGCAAAATTGGGAATTTCGGAAATTAGTTTCGGGAATTACAAATTATGATCCATCATTAATTGGGCTCAAAAAAAAGAAATTGAGGCCCAATATTGAGAAGGGTGGCCGGCCTTAGTCCATTAAGATAAGCCCAAGCCCATGTTTTAATTCAAGTCATGTGGTAATTAAATAAATAAAGGGGCCATGGTTCATTCTAGACGATTCATGAAAACAAAAAAATAAAGAGCAAGAACAAAAGGAGGGGGGTTTAGGCCCCTTCAAGAAAAAGAGAAAAAAATTTCCAAGGCCTTCAATTGTGATCCAAAAATCATGATTTTCTAGCAATATTACTAACTCAAGGATGCTCTTCAACATGATATAAGTTTTAAGGCAAGAAAGTGCTTGTGTTGGCAAGTGGAAGTTTGAAGAAGATTGGAGAAAGAGGTAAGAATCAATTCCTTTTTATTATGTTATGAAGGTTTGTTTGTGTTGTAGTATGTAGAAATGAATAAAAAGTGTGAAATTGATGTGTTATGGGTGTGTTTGTATGTGGCCGGATGTGGTGGGTGTTGGAGAGAAGATGAATTTATTTTACTTAGTGTATTAATTGTGTTGTTGTGTTCTTATGGGGTAAATGAAGGAGAATAGTTCAAGTTGGTATGAAAATCCATTGTTAAGTTGTTGTAGGAAAATATGCAACTTTATTATAGTTTATGTAATTATGAGAATGAAATTGTAAGATGCAAATTGTTGTTGTTGTAAATGAAATTGAGGATAAGAATATGTTGTGGATGTTTATGTTGAAGATTGGAAGTTTAGGTGAATTATGGTTTTGGTGGAAGTTTGTATATTTTGTGAATATTTTGTAGAAACGATATGAAATGCTTCCGAATTGTATTGTGATGATCTTGGTTGGGAATGAATATGAGAATGTTGGTATTGATTTGAAAATGGGAAGTTGGAATAAAAGATATTGCGTTATGTTGGAAAGAAGATTAGTTATGCTATAATGTATTTTGTGATGATGATTGATGTTGTTGGTATTGTTGGGTTGTTGTTGTCGATATTTTGGGCCGAGATGATTCTCGGGGCAGCGAAATTATAGGGGAAATGCTGCCCAAATTTTTTTGTAGACAAGTGATGAATTAAAGATTTGAATGCTAAAAGTCTTACTATTGACAATTGGTAAATATGACCATTTGTAGATTTTGGGCGAAACGGGAATTGAGTTTGGACGAGCATAAGGCGCAAGTGAGTTATGTAAAGCTATTCCTTTTCTTCTCTTGGCATGTCCTAGGTGTACTAGATTTGGATTTGAGCCTCGTAGGTTATTCTGCTCATGGGAATGCGAGTCTGACTTTTTGGTACTATTCATTCAGCACAATTGAATTATAGCCCTTAAGTTTTGTTGGAAAACTATTCAAACATCCATAACCCGTACAGACGTGATCGGCTCGCTTTGAAACCTTCATGGATGACTCCATAGAGTCCAATGTTTGTAATTTATATCCGCCACCTCGACTTGACCCGAGGTGGGCCCACAAGTTCCGAAACTTCCTACGTTTGTCATATAAAAGTAAGACTTTTGTCTATGAATCTAAGACTCCGTTTGATTCGTTCCATAAGTCATTGGAAAGCTCGTTAATGTGAATATCCTGATGTGAGTATGTAATTCGATATAAGGAGTCTGCTATGAGTAATCTGATATAGGTATGTTGAGAGAAACATCCTGACATAGGTAATCTGATATAAGTATCCGAAATAAGTATTCGGTTATAAATAATCCGTTACGAATATCCTGGTAATACATTCGATTCCTTCATCGGGTTTTAATTTATGTGCACCTAGTTTCTTACTAATCCGCTCGTATATACGCTATGATCCCTTTCACCGAGTTCCGGGCCGGTATGTATCGTGCGTATGGTTCGCCGAGTCCCTTGTCTAGGAGTCGGGTTCCATGTATGTAATTTTGAAGTATGATGTGTCCGGCTCCGGGGTACAGTGGTATATGTCCGTCCCTGGTTGCCGTGTATATGGAGTATGATGTGTTCGGTTCCGGAGTACTGTGGTATATGTCCGTCTCCGGTTACCGTGTACGGTTCTGGGGTACTATGGTATATGTCAGTCCCCAGTTACTGTGTATATGGATTATGATGTGACTGGTCCTCGGGTTCTCGTGGTATATGTTCGGTTCCCGAGATACCGTATACATGTTATGAAATCTTCTGGAGCATGGTGTGTTATGGCACCAAAGACGGGAGTGGTGACCATGTTCCTGCGCCCTTTGCATGACTTTGGTATGCATCAGTTGTGGTTGAAAAGTAAGTATTCTGATATTTTGGATAAGCTACTTACCTTTGGCATTTTTCTGATATACGATTTTGGTATACATGAATCTATTCACCGAGTCCCTCACCGAGGGCCGGGGCACGTTGTATGTATGTGTGATGCATGATTCTGACATGTGTGATTTATGTTTGGAAAGTAATAAATTTGGTTATTGACCGCTGCAGCCCTGACCGCGGTGTGTGCGACATTGACCACTAGACCCCTAACCGCGGTATGCCGCACTATGTGATATTGACCGCTGGACCCCTGACCGCGGTATGTGCGACATTGACCGCGGTATGCCGCATTTGTGATGTTGACCGCTGGACCCCTGACCGCGGTATCTGCGACATTGACCGCTGGACCCCTGATCGCGGTATGTCGGGTTTGGGATGCTAACCGCTAGACACTTGGTTGCGGTATGTGTGATAGTGACCGCTGGACTTTTGGCCGCGGTAATTGTGTGTTTGATTTTCTGTGTGTATGAGAAGGAAACATTTTTGAAAGGGAAGCAAAGTATTTTGGCATTTTGATTGCCGTATTTGTCTTCCAGAACCTTTTATGTATTATTTGTACGTCAGATGCAACAGTTTGGTATTCTGGCTATTGTGCTCACCTTCTGTACATTTTACTTCGGTTATGGCTTCGTTTTTTTTTTGTGTTTCATGCCTTACATGCTCAGTACATATTCCGTACTGACCCCCTTTCTTCGGGGGCTGCGTTTCATGCCGCGCAGGTACTCCCAGATGAGTTGAAGATATTATGGAAGATGTTCCAGCGAGGATGGCAAGCTCCATTTGCTCCCGGAGAACTGTCGAGTCAGAATATATGTGTTAAAGGTTCTGTTAATGTTAGAAACTTTGCAGACAGAGTCGTGGGTTTTGGTTGTCAGTTTGTAAGCGGCTCCGTCAGCCGATATGTCGGTTTGTGTTATGTACTGGATTTTGTATGATCATAGATTTGTTCGGCTTGGAAGCTACGAGAAAGAATATTTCAAAAAAAAAATTTACTATGTATTTTATCTTATTTGATTTAAAAAGTTTGATGTGATTTTATGCACAGCAAAGTCTGAGGGTTCGCTCGGCCCTAAGTAAGGGTCGGGTGCCCATCACACCCTAGTAAGGTTGGGGTGTGACATTTCGGGTGGCATAGCATATGGGTTGGAATATTGTGAGTATTGTATGGATTGTTTGAAGTATTCTTTAACATTGTTTAAATGGTTGTGGATTGGTATTTGAACATGTAAACCCTTATGAATTGAACGTAAGTGGAAAGTCGTCAGAGTTTGTATAAAGAAGTTGTTAATGTTGGAATGTGTTTTGAATTGATTGTTGATATTGTTGGAATAACCGTTGGCATTGTTGTAGCGAAGTTGGCCGAGTTAAATTCTCGGATTTGTTGTTGTCTGTTTGGCCGAGTTGAATCCTCGGGGATGTTGCATTTACAGGGAAAATGCTGCCGAAATTTCTGTAGATTAACTGTTGGTTTAGAATTGAATTCTAAGTGTTTATGGCTAATGATTGGCATATATGAATATTGTTGTAGATCTTGCGAAGCGAAAGACTTAAGTTCGGATTAGCGTAGAAAGCGGGCAAGGTATGTAAGGGCTACCTTCTTTCTTTGGCATGATCTTTATGTAACGAGCAAAAGAACGTATATGTATGATTTCAAGAAATTCCTATTCTTAGAGCCACTAGGATGGCTAACGTTCTTGATTTCCATAAGCTACTTCACATGATTTTGATACGTATTTATGATGTCCGAAAGGTCTATGTGATATTTTTCCGAATGATATTCGAAAGGTAACCGATATGACTAAAATCGTGATTTTTTTAAAATGCTAGCACACTCGACTATTCCACCGAGTCTTTGATATACTTTGATATGTACTTATGAACCCAAAAGTTATATTTGATTTGATCTATGCGATATCCGAAAGATACTTAATATGATTATTGCTTCGATTTTCCAAAAACGGCTTTTGAAATGCTAATAGAAGGTTCTGTACTTCAAACGTCCATAACTTTCTCATACTAAGTCGGATCGACCCGAAACTTGTTTCTGAGCCTTCAGGAGTCGGTAAGTATACTTGTCTATCGAGTCTTGATTTATGTGCATATAGTTTCGTATTATTCTGTTCGTGCAAGCCTCTGTTTGGATTTCACTGAGCCCGGGCCAGGACATGTTCTCGTGCGTACGCCACTGCATTATTCACCGAGTCCCTCTCACTTGCGGGCCGGGACACGTTATATGTATACGTATATGATAATATGATGATACGGGGATGGCAGCCAGGATGGCATATGATGACTCTATCCACCGAGACCCGCAATAGAGGGCCGGGACACGTTATGTATATATGGTATATGACTCTGCCATGCATGATTTTATAAACCGAGTCCCTTAATAAAGGGTCGGGACACGTTATGTGTCTACATAATGCATGATGTTGACATACATGATTCCATCCACCGAGGTCCTTATTAAAGGGCTGAGACACGTTATATTTACATATGGTATATGATGTTAATATGCATGACCTTATTCACCGAGTCCCTCGTTAAAGGGCCGGGACATATATACATATATATATATATATATATATATATATATATATATATATATATATATATATATATATATGCATATGTGTATGATTCATGATTTGAAATATACTACTTTATTACATAAAGGAAACGTATTGATGATTTTACACAGTCATACTGGTTCTGGAGAGTTTCTATTTTTGGCTATAATCCCTTGTTCTGTACTTCATGCCTTACATACTCGGTACATTTTCCGTACTGACCCCCTCTTCTTCGGGGGCTGCGTTTCATGCCCGCAGGTACAGACGTTCACTTGAGTGACCCGACAGCTTAGGTCATCTTTCTGCTGCTTTGGAGTGCTCCCTTGTTCTGGAGCTCACATTTGGTACAGACTCTTTCATTGTACATCTGTATGTATATATTCAGGGGTACGGCGGGGCCCTGTCCCGTCATATGATTATGTTATGTTTGTTAGAGGCCTGTAGACATATATGTGGGTCTGTATAAATTAATATATGTTGAATATGGATAAGATATGGATATGTCGGATTGGTAAGTAGGTATGTATGGGTGTCCAGCTCGGGCACTAGTCACGGCCCACGGGGCCGGGTCGTGACAAAAGTGGTATCAAAGCGGTTTGTCCTCGGAATGTCTACAGGCCGTGTCTAGTAGAGTCTTGTTTATCGGTGTGTTGTGCACCACATCCATAAACAGGAGGCTACAGGACATTAAGGATGTTACCTTTCTTTCGATCTTAGATCGTGCGATAGAGCTGTATTGTTAGGATGACTCCTTTCTGACGAAATGTTATGTTTTCAGCGATGCCTCCGAGAAAAATAACAGCTGCCCAGAAGGGAAAGTTAGCAGTAGTTGGGGAGACTAGCTAGGCCCAGAGAGTTACCAGGGCCCGTGCCCAGACCATGCCCGATATTACGCCCCAGTCAACGGGTTTTGCTACACCCCCACCATTAGAGGAGCCTGGAGCAGCAGCCGCTGCCACTATGGATCAAGAGGCGGTTCCACCATTAGCTCCAGAGGCCCCAGCGCCCGAGCCTCCAGCTCCCCAGCCAGTGGCGGAGGACAGGGCGATGAGAGATGCGGTACAGTTATTGATGAGATTAGTAGCGGGGCAGGCTCGCAGATGCGGGCTAGGGGGTGATGATGTGGATAGACGTGACAGTTTGAGGGTTCGTGATTTCTTGACCTGTAATCCCCCAGAGTTCTATGGGTCTAAGCCCGAGGAGGATCCCCAGGATTTCATTCGATAGATGCAGCGTACGTTGAGACTAGTCAGGGCTTCTGAGACTGAGTCTGTCGAGTTGGCTTCACATAGACTGCGAGATGTAGCGATTAATTGGTACGAGTCCTGGGAGCTGTCCAAAGGCGAGAATGCTCCTCCAGCTGTGTGGGACGAGTTTACAGCCGCCTTTCTCGGCCATTTTCTGCCTCCCGAGATGCGGCGAGCGAGGGTTGACAGATTTTTACAGCTGAGACAGAGGGGCAGGAGTGTTCGAGAGTACAGCCTAGAGTGACTCCCTGGCCAGATATGCGCCCACTATCGTGGCTGATATGACTGACAGGATGCACCGATATGTGATAGGGTTGGATGACTACCTAATTGATAGTTGTATGGCGGTGGCATCTCAGTCCGGTATGGATATTGCACGGTTGCAGGCATATGCACAGGGAATGGAGGACCGACATAGAGGGCGTCAGCCCGATAGGGATCGTGATAGGAGGCAGCCCAAGAGGGCTAGATCAGCTGGATATTTTGGGGAGTCTCGAGGCTGCCAGCCTCGGTAACAGTATAGCAGACGTTCTTCTCAGCCATCACGGAGTGTACCCCTACAGTCTACTGGTATGAGATTTGATAATACAGGATATTCAGGAGCGGGCCTGTTATATCCCGCATTTTTTGCAATCGGATAATTCAAGACAATCGCGGGAAAACAACAAGCAAGGCAATATTTTATTTTGTTTGGCACATGAGTTGCTTATGAAAAGTCTAGAAGTGGAAATATGGAGAACGACGAAGGGCAAATTTGGAAGTTGGAAAAATTGTTTTCATGAATTACAAGAACTATCCCAAAAGCAAGTGGGCTTGAAATTTTTAAGCAAAAAGAGAGGCCCAACCGGCCATGCAAGTGGCTAGGCCCATTTGGAATTAAAAATTTTGGGGAATAAAATATGACTTTTCATCCATATCTCATAAGTTTCAAGAAATTTCAAGAAAAGGAGAACAAGAGAAAGAGAGAGCAAAGTTCTAGGGCCTTTCGGCCAAGAGGAAAATTACCAAGAAAAATTGATAAAAATTTCTCCAAAAATCATTTCCTACCAACCTAAGGATCCCTAACAAAGTGGAGTGGTTGTTGAAGCAAGAAGAACACATAATCTTGCAAGTTGGAGGATTTAGTCAAGTGAAGAAACAAGGAAAGAGGTGAGGTTCAATCCCTTCTTTATATGTTTTTGATGTTTGTATATGATATAGTATGTGGAAGTGGATGAAATTCATGGAGAATATTGATGTTGTGTTGTAGCCGTGAGGAGTAGCATGTGTATATATGTGTAGGAATCATATTTCAATTATTTTGTCTAGTGTTTGGTTGTTATGATTGTGAATGATATGTGGAAAATGGAAGTTGAATGAATTTGGAGAGAATGTAGTTGTGTGTACATGATGAAGCCGTGAGTGTTGTGTGTGTGAGTGTGGCCGTGTATGCGTGTGGTGGTGTGGCCGTGTGGTTTTGGTGTAATATGGAAGAGAATGAGTCAATTTTATGTAGTGTTTTGGTTGTTGTTATGTTGAGGATTCTATGTTGCTAATGAATCTCTAATGACCTTAGTGAAGTTGTTGTAGTAGAGACTTGTTTAGAAATTATATGAATGGAATGTAATGTTTCTTTGCATGCATGAAAGACAATATGATTAGTATGATGCTGATGGAATATATATATTATAAGGTTGCTATTGTGCTCATTGAAGTCGGAAGGTTTTGAAGAAAGTAGTAAATTGAGATCATGCATCTATAATGGAGTATGTGAATTGCTAGTGTGATTGTTGAGTTATGTTAATAGTTTGGCCGGATTTGAATTCCCGGGTTGTTGTTGATTGAGAACTTGCTAGGTGAAGGTTGAGGATGGTATAATTACAGAGGAAGTGCTGCCGAAATTTCGGTAGCCAAGTATTACCTTAAGATTTCAACTCTAAGTATCCTAATAAGAGTTTTGGTAAATATGACCAATTTGCAGATTTTGACGAAATTGCACCGTGAATTTGGAATAGCAAAAGGAGCGGAAAGAGGTATGTAAGGCTTCACCCTTCTTTCTATGGCATGTCTTAGATGTAATAAGTCGGGTACGAGCCTCGGGGACAACCCTAGTCCCCGGAATCCGCACCTAAAGTTTTTCACTTTTTGTGCAATAGAATTGAACTAGAAAGTGTGCAAATGATGAAAAGACCTCTTAAACCCTTAGAACTTGCATAAGTGGGACCCGATTACCCTAGAACCCTCTCAAGTAATGACATGACACGTAACATATGTAAATCATATACGCCACCCCATCCGGCCCGAGGTGGGCCCGTTACCCTCAGATTTTCCTTACAGTCTTGCTTGACTTACTTGAAGTGAATCCAAAGGGAACCTTTGATCCCGATTTCGTTACCAAATGATAAGTACTATGACTCCTCTAACGAGGGCACTTCCATGACGATAATGATAACAATGATGTTAGATAAGAGGATATGCCTATGATACGTACTACCGGAACGACTCTATGACTAAGATGACTAAGCTAAGTATCTTATGTAAACATGAAAATGATAAACTAATTTTTGAATCCTATTTATATTTCCTAGCTATGACTTTATTTTCTAAAGATTTCAAAGTCTATGAACTGTCATCTATGATGCCCACGATTTCATTCTACGTTTACTTTAATATTATTCTCCATTGATAGTCTCACCTTAAAATACTCGTTCCTTCAAGGTGAGACAAAGCGACCACGAGTATTCTATAATGTAATCGGAGGTTACCGACTTTATGTCACTCCGATAGACGTAACTTTCTTTGGACTCCCGTGCATGCTGGTTATATGATATAGGGATATGTGTATGGACATGTATATGTATATAGGACAAGTATTTGTATATAAGACATGTATATGTATAATAAGAGAAGTAAATGTACACGTATATGTATATGGGGAAAGGGGAAGGGCCACTATTATATCACCACCTGATTCAGCTGGATTTCATCCTGGACGCGGGATGCCCGGACGCGGGATATGGGAGAGCCGTACGCAGCGTCTGTATATATATGATGTATGATATATATGATATGATGTGTTGGGACACCGTTGGGGAGGGGGGTTGGGAGAGCCGATGTATTCAGCGTCTGTAAATGTGAGTAAAAGATACCGTTTACTGAATTGTACTATTTTCTGTATACGAGAATAAGGGACACCGTGTTCTGAAAAAGGGGCAATGCTATTAAATGATACGCTATGCCAAGATATACTACGATATGAGATGCTACGACATGACGTGATACGACACGCTATGATAGAGCAGCACATAATATGATAAAATATGACACGATATAAATCCTATTTTCTGTGTCTACGAGAAAGAAATGTCTCAAAGAGAAAAGGACAAGCCTACATGATAGCCGGCCTGAAACAGAGGCCTTCCCACGTACAGGTTACTTTCCTGCCCCGTTATATGTCCTGTGACTCCATGATATTGTTAATCGTACTCTATGTTACTGTTTATATTATCTTTTATGCCTTACATACTCGGTACACTATTCGTACTGACGTCCCTTCTTGTGGGCGCTGCGTTTCATGCCGCGCAGGTCAGCAGACAGGTGGACGTGATCCTTAGAAGCTCTACCAGCCACACTTGACAGCGCTCCAGTTGTTTCGGAGCCTCACTCCAGCGGTACTATTTTGTGTATGTACATTCGGGCACGACAGTACTCGGCCCTTTCTATGTATAAGTGTACTATGTCTAGAGGCTCATACACAGATATGCACAGTCAGCTATGTACAGTTAGATGTGTTGTATTTTGAATTGTTCGCGTCCCGGTATAACGCGATAGCGGAAATCTTACTACTTTTGTTTACGGTGACGCTGCTAATGTTAATGTTCAGAAAGGAAAAAAACATATGGCTTTGTTTACACGGCTTGCCATGAGGTAAAGGTAATATGATAGATAAGGGGTGCTAGGTACAAGTATCGGGTACTCGTCACGGCCCCTAGTCGGGTCGTCACAGGGTTAAAGTTCCAGGGCCTCGGATTTGCAGCAGAGCCGTGGGTTCAGTCAGACGAGGCTATCTATGCCTCAGTGTCCTCGGTGCGGCAGGCGCCACCCGGGGGAATTTCGTATCGCCACCGGTGCCTGTTTTTCTTGTGGCCGCCAGGGCCATGTTATTAGGGAGTGTCCGTTTAGGGGTGGTCCAGGTGGTTCGGCCCAGCCCACCGGATCAGTTGCTGGTTCATCTTCCCCTTTTGTTGCTATGCGGCCGACACCGACAGGTCGCGGTAGAGGTCGAGGCGGAGCTCCCGGTTCTAGCGGTCCTCTGAACCGCTTATATGCTTTGGCCAGCCGACAGGACCAGGAGGCATCACCAGACGTGGTTACAGGTATACCGTTTATCTTCTACTGAAATGTATATGCATTGATAGATTCAAACCCTATTTTATTATATATTCCCCCCTGGTTGCTAGAATAACCGAAATTGATAGGACCGTTTGAGGCAGCTATTCATACAGATAGAAAGTGAATGTTGAGAATTTGAAAGGCTAACTCGGTAACTACATAATCAGAAAAATAAAAGACCCTCTCTAGATTGGAGTGGGACCCGCTACGAGAACTTTCCGGAAAATTTTAAGACCCCGACTTACCCTAGATTATGTGAAAGAGGTCGTGCGGGGAAGTGGGTGCAATTATACCAGCATTAACGTATCGAAATGCATTGAAGTTTCGAGGTTAAGCGTGCTAGGGCCAGAGCAATTTTGGGATGGGTGACCCCCTGGGAAGTGTATCAAAATTTCTACAAATCTAGTTATAAGAGACAAATGGGAATTTGGAGTAACCTAAAGGAAATTAGAGTATGTGGAGTTGTTAGAAACCTTATAGAGGTCGCGTAGGCCGAGACGGACTAGATTGGTGAAAAGGAAGAAAGAGCAACGCAGCTCAGGAATTAGAGTAAGTTTGAATAAGCGTTTGGAAATGTTTTGTAAGAGAAATGGCAGTAATGTATATGTATGCATAGGACATCCCATTTATGACTATATTGATCGATAGGTGGACCCTAACAACCAGTGTTGTAATGTATGGAAGACATTAACTGGACGAAATGCAAGAGACAAGGCGAAAGGTATGGTACAGATGTTATGAGGTAAACTGATACTGATTTCACTATAGGTTAAGATTAGAAAATTCTAATACAACGATATTTTGAAAGAAAAGAGAGTAAGTAAATGAAAGGTAAGGAGATCAAAATGTCGGAAAAATTGAAAGGTAAGAAACACGATTGAGAAAAACCTCTAGAAGCGCCGACGGGCGAAGTATGAAATTATTCGCGTAGAAATTTAAGGGACAGGTCTGAAAGGGGACTAGAATGTAATAGTATAGGACCAAAAGAGAAACAATCTTAAGGGAGGTCAACGGTGGAAATGGGACAAACATATGGAAGTACGGAGGATATTTTAAATAGGTTGGCGATAGCCGACTGACTACTTATCAAAGGAAGGATAATTCCATAGTTATGTGGGTATAGTTGATTTGAACATAGAGAAGCCTTTCTGGAAAGTGACTTAAGAATGGAACCGATTCGCACGAATAAAAGTAATATCTTACGACCTTCAGAACCGATGCTACAAACAATAATAGAAGAAACTACTCCCCAAGAAAAGGATTCAGGATACTGATGGCTTGATTGAGGGAAAAGAGAGTGGCTAGGAAGAAAGTAAGTGGAAACGGATATGCATCAAGAGGTTGATGACATTGTTAGATATAAAAGGAAGAGGTATGTCAGAATGGAAAGAAAAGTAAGTGTTGAGAATGGAAGCCCTTATGAGTATTCCGATTAAATACGAGAACATAGTTAACAAGGAGATAGAAAGGACAAACTCCATAATGAAGGGATTGCAATTGTAAGAGGATCGCGGAAAGCGATGGTTACGTAAAGGACATAGACATATATAAACCCTCTTAATAAAGGGGGGGAGAACATACTAGAATTGAAACGAATTATGATGGTCTGAGTTCCAGAAGAAAGCAATAAAGAGAGTAAGAAAGGTATACAGACTAAATCCATAAGGTCAATGAAGAGCATAACAAATCCAAAAGACGTCTCGGATGACAACAATTATAATGAAGTAACAATAGTCGGTAGTTGATAACTTTCCGAAGGAAGGAAGCGCGCTGCTTACATAGACAAAAGATAAAAGAATCCACCGGGTATTGGAAGATAGTTCATGGACCATTAATCATACTGAACATGGGGGGTATACGCTATGGAAATTGTAAGAATAATTAACATAAAGCTATGCCCAATTTTTAATGATAAGGAGCCCACGCCGACGAGCTAACAAGGACTGACGATTGATGCAACGATCACCAATCTAAGGGAGTTACAGACGGGTGTACTGGCATCGAAGAAGGTGAGGAAAGGAAATGAGGAAAAGTTGCGACAAGACCCCAAGGATGTTGCGAGTTAAGAAATTAACTGAACCCGAATCATAAGCTGTCATGAGTATAGTCAGACTGCTAAAGACGAGAAATGGAAAAGCAATATCATGTGTATGATTCATGATTTGAAATATACTACTTTATTACATAAAGGAAACATATTGGTGATTTTACACAGTCATACTGGTTCTGGAGAGTTTCTATTTTTGGCTATGATCCCCTGTTCTGTACTTCAAGCCTTACATACTCGGTACATTTTCCGTACTGACCCCCTTTTCTTCGGGGGCTGTGTTTCATGCCCGCAGGTACAGACGTTCACTTGAGTGACCCGATAGCTTAGGTCATCTTTCTGCTGCTTTGGAGTGCTCCCTTGTTCTGGAGCTCACATTTGGTACAGACTCTTTCATTGTACATGTGTATGTATATATTCAGGGGTACGGCGGGGCCCTATCCCGTCATATGATTCTGTTATGTTTCTTAGAGGCCTGTAGACATATATGTGGGTCATGGGTTGCTATTGTTCGGTTATGTGTGTGATTTGCGTCTAAGAGGTACTATCTGCTATGACAGCCTTAACGACTTGTATATATATATATATATATATACTTATGTATATGCTTTGGGTGATATGTTCCACGACAACCTTAGCGGCTTCTGTATGATATGTATGCATATGCGATCGCTTCAGATTAATATCTGTATAAATTAATATATGTTGAATATGGATAAGATATGGATATGTCGGATTGGTAAGTAAGTGTGTATGGGTGTCCAGCTCGGGCACTAGTCACGGCCCACGGGGTCGGGTCGTGACACAGGGTTGCGATAACAAGTTATGGGAGAGGCACACTATGCCCATTATTCTGTTCATCTAGGGTCAACAAAGATGTATCATGACCTCAGATGCTTGTATTGGTGGGATGGCATGAAGAAAGATATAGCAGAGTTTTTTTCTCAGTGCCCGAATTGTCAACAGGTTAAGGTCGAGCATCAGAAGCCCGGTGGATTATTACAGGAGATAGAGATTCCAACCTGGAAATGGGAGGTAATTAATATGGACTTCGTCACAGGTTTACCTCGCACTCCGCGAAGATATGACTCTATTTGGGTTATCGTTGATATGTTGACAAAATCAACCCACTTTCTTCCAGTCAGGACTACTTATTCAACTGAGGACTATGCTAGGTTATACCTCAAGAATATAGTGAGACTTCACGGGGTTCCCACAACTATTATCTCCGATAGAGGAGCCCAGTTTACAGCTTACTTCTGGAGATCCTTCCAGGAGGGATTGGGGACACAAGTGAGTCTTAGCACAGCATTCCATCCTCAGACTGACGGACAGGCTGAGGGTACTATTCAGACACTACAAGATATGTTACGGGCCTGCATTATTGATTTCAGGGGTAGCTGGGATGATCATTTGCCACTTATTGAGTTTTCCTATAATAACAGCTACTATTCGAGTATTCAGATGGCACCGTATGAGGCCTTGTATGGGAGAAAGTGCAGGTCACCTATTGGCTGGTTTGATGTTGGTGAGACTAAGTTAATAGGCCCAGATATGGTTCAGCAGGCTGTTGATAAAGTGAAGCTTATTCAGGAGAGGTTACTGGCAGCCCAGAGTCGACAGAAATCATATACAGATAATCGACGTCGACACTTAGAATTTCAGGTTGGTGATTGGGTGTTCTTGAAGGTGTCACCCATGAAGGGTGTCATGAGATTCGTCAAGAAAGGGAAGCTAAGCCCGAGGTGCATTGGGCCTTATCAGATTATCCGTAGGGTAGGCCGGGTTGCCTACGAGTTGGACCTACTGTCTAATTTGGAAGCAGTACATCCAGTCTTTCACGTGTCAATGCTTCGCAAATGTGTAGGCGATCCTTCCAGAGTATTTCCCGTAGATGATGTCCAGGTGACAGAGGAGTTATCCTACGAGGACCAGCCTATAGCCATACTTGATCGGCAGATTAGGAGATTGCAAACCAAAGATGTGGCTTCCGTCAAAGTATTATGGCGAAACAACAATAGAGAAGAGATGACCTGGGAAGCCGAGGAGGAGATGAAGAATAATTACCCTTACTTGTTCCCTACGCCTACAGGTAACCTAAACTTCTCACTCTATTATATTGATTGACCGATGAAACTATATGTTATAACAATAAGGGAGACTTCCCTAAAATTCATATAAAACCTTACGGGACCAATTCAACATTTGAGGACGAATGTTCTAAAGGGGGGAAGGATGTTATATCCCCTATTTTTATACGTCGAGTTATTCGCAAGAGAATCGACTCAAGTTAAAGACGGGATCATTTTCGGATACGAAATAGGAACCTTTAATTTTCAATTTTAATTAGAACATAAATTGTTTACAAATTTTATTTAGTGTAGAAATATTATTAGAGATTAAGGATTAATTAATTGTGATTAGATTAATAAGTAAGAATTAGTGATTAATTAAATTAATTAAGCCTAATTACTACAGTGGGCCCCACCCGAATTAAAAAAATATATAAATTCAAGAAGTGGATTAATGAGTCACAAGTGAGGGGGCACGTGTCCTCCTAGGAATAATCATATATATAGGAAGTAAGATGAACAAATTCTCATTTTTCATTCATTTTCAAAGAAAATCAAAGAAAACAAATCATCAACTCCTCCTTTGCTGCTCTCGGCCAGCCATGGTGTTGAAGAGAAATTGTGAATCTTGAATGTCTTGATCAAGTTTCAAGTGCAATACAAATTCAAGGAGGTGATAGCAACATTGGATATTAAGTTGGAGAAGAAGAAATTGTAAAATTGGAGCAATTGAGTGTAGAAATTCCTCTGAGAAAAATTTGGTAAGATTTTCTTATTTTGTGGTATAATGGTGTTAATAGTGTTGTAAAGGAATTATTAAAATTGAATTGGACGAAATTGGAAGTAAGAAAAAGCATAAAATTGATGTTAGAATTGTTATGGGCTGAATTGTAAGAATTTTATATGTATATCTCTATTATTGGTATTTCTGTGTTAACAGGAGGATAATTGGAAATTCGGGTTAGGAGAATATATAGGGGAAATGCTGCCCGATTTTCGTTAAGTCCTTAACTAATGAAAAACCCTAAACGAGAAAGTATAAGTTAAAGAATAAGTTTTATAAGCGATGGGCTACGGATTTACGAACTAGAAAGTATAGTTACTAATGATAACGTTACTTTTATATTAAATAGGCTAAAAGAGCGACAAAGCGAACGGGTTTACAAATAGTCGTTAACAGGTATGTAAAGTTGTCCCTTCTTTCTTTTGGCATGTCTTAGATTTAAGTGATGAATGATATGAGCTTTGGGGTAATTCTATTCATAAGTTTTGAGTGTGATTCATGATTCTAATTCACTTCTTGATGTTAGAACTCTTAAGTGATTGAGCTTCCCTCTTCAGTTTCCTATACGTTGGATAGTAGTCGATATATATAAGCTCCTATTGTTAGAAACTCTACGATAACTAATGTCCTTGACTTCTATAAGCTGTTTCATACTATATTGACATATGTCTATGATTCCTAAGGCTCTTTTGATATTATTTATGATGACATTCGAGGGATATTTGATATGATTGTCGCTATTGATACTCAGGTGTAAATCCCTTCTTCTTATTCTGTTTGAGTCTTGATAATGTTTTAAATTGCATATGGTTGCTCACTACTCTGCTCGTGCATGCCTCAATATGTCTTTCACCGAGTCCCGGGCCGGGTATATTATCGTGCACAGTTCCACTGCATTGTTCACCGTGTCCCTCACTAGAGGGCCGGAATATGATATATATATATATATATATGATGGTGTTATGCTGTATTATAGAGTTATGTTGTGTTATGGAGTTATGTTGTGTTTTGGCATTGTGATGTGTTTATGGTGTTATGCGGTGTTATGGCGCCAAAGACGGGGTGGCGACCATGTTCACCGAGTCCCATAATGGGCTGGATATGATATATGATGATGACATGCATGATTTATGTTTCAAAGGCAAGTGTTTTGGTATTTTGGACATTGTACTTATTTTCTGTACTCCTTATTTCTGTTATGATCCTTTTTACTGTATTTCATGCTTTATATACTCAGTACATATTCCGTAATGACCCCCTTTCTTCGGGGCACTGCGTTTCATGCCCGCAGGTACAGACACTCGATTTGGTGGTCCCTCATCTTAGGAGTCCCTTTCAGCTGTCTTGGAGAGCTCAGTTGTTCCGGAGCCTAGATTTTGGTACAGACCTTCTGATGTGTATATATATATGTTTGTCTAGGGGTACGACGGGGCCCTGTCCCGTCATATTTGACTGTTGATACTCTTAGAGGTCTGTAGACATGTATGTGGGTTGCATACAGATTTGATCAGCTGTGTCTATATAGTTATTGTGGATGTTCTGTCGTTGTAGCAGCCTTGTCGGCTTGCATAATATTCTGATATGTAGTGGCAGCCTTGTCGGTTTGCGTAGCATAATGATATATACAGTGGCAGCCTCATCGGCTTGCGTATGTTATTACGATATGATTGATTGAGGACCTATAGTATCAGTTCGATTATGTTTGACAGGTACATATGGGTGTCCAGCTCGGGCACTAGTCATGGCCCACGGGGCTGGGTCGTGACATCTCATACCCTCTTCCAATCATTCTTAACAACCCGATTAGCTGCATCTTTTCTGGACGAAGGCATCTCTGTAAACCTACCTCAGCGTATACATTAGAATTGACTTCCTAAAACTCAGGTCTATCGCATGATCTTGGACAAGAAAGGAAGGTACCATATTAAATGTCTCTCTATAATCAAGACTCTACTAGACACGACTTATAGATTCCCTAGGACAGACCTGCTCTGATACCTAGTTTTTCACACCCCAAACAAGAAGGGCACGACTGGCACCCGAATCTTACTTACCGAGCACCAACCTAATGCAAATTAATGACCATTCTAGTGTATATAAGTTGGCATGGAGGCTATCAAACGATAATCTAAAGAAGCATGAGAGACTATCCAACGATAAATGACCCAAAAGGACATACATAAGTGAATACATAGGACATATAGGCCGACGGGGCCATACAAACGTCTATAAACAGGACATTGGTCTACAAGCCTCTAGAGAGTACGTAAACATCATAAGGTCGGTATAGGGCCCCGCCATACCCATAAGCATATACACATAAGAATATCGACTCAAAGGCAACTCCAGAGGAAGTGAAGTGCACCAACACCTTCCGTTGAGCTGATAACCTACTGAGAAGGATCCTCAACCTGTCTATCAGGACATGCAGGCATGAAATGGAGCGACCCCAAGCAAATGAGGACGTCAGTATGAATAAAGTACAGAGTATGTAAGACTGAAAAGCATAAGTAAAAGTAGTAATGTAAATAGAGATAAGGAAGAGACAACCCGTAACTCTGAATGCCGCTGAGGGCTTATGACATGCATGCTTTCATTTAAAAAAATATACATTTACATAAGCCACTCTATGGGGCTGTAACATCATTATCGAACCACTCTTTGGGGATAACATCATCATAACATACCCAACTGCAGTGGTGTGCACAATAGGTATTGCACTCAACCGACA
This sequence comes from Lycium barbarum, assembly GCF_019175385.1. Taxonomy (NCBI): domain Eukaryota; kingdom Viridiplantae; phylum Streptophyta; class Magnoliopsida; order Solanales; family Solanaceae; genus Lycium; species Lycium barbarum. The sequence continues at coordinate 55,299,017 of NC_083346.1, forward strand.
ATAGTGCGGATCGGTGTCATAAAATAGATACATATATATAATGCATGATAGACTCGTGGAATAGCATTCTTAACCTTTTAGAGTGATGTAAGGTTGATAAACCTCTGAACACGTTATGTGAGCTAACTCATCAACATATGATGTCATAAGAAGCAGAAAATACCATCAACATACGATTCATTAGGAATCAAAAATCAATGTAATCCGGATCAAAAATACATCACGAAAGACAATGAACATAAGCTTATAAACAACTAAGAGTAGAGTCGTTCATGAATATAATTCATTTATGTTTTGTTCGTTTGGAATCATGCCAAAAGAAAGTAAGAACGTGCCTTAACATACCTCACGTTGAGCCATAGCGTATTAAGCCGGAATAAGCCACCTTCACGCCTAAGTCTACAACCAAAAATAAGGGTACCAATTTTAATTATGAGTATTTCAACAATCCCCAGTCAAGCGGCGGCAAGCTCATTCTATATAAAATTGGACAACATCTCCCCCATTTTCCTTACTTTCCCAAGTCCATAAAAACAACTAGAACACATATAGCCTTTAACTATATACTTGCAGGACCACAACACGCCCAATAACCAGACAACACAAATCAATCTAGACAACAATAAGTGCACAAACGTCAGCAACGAAACTACTATTTGTCACGACGAGCGGGAAGCTCAGATTAGAACCAAAACCCAACTCTTTTTCCCATCTCCCCCATACTTACAACACCATCAACAGGTCTAGCTTATAAACATATATATTGACAGGACATTCCACTCTTATATCTACCTTTAAAATGACATTAAACTGCAGAACAAGTGTTAACAACAACATAAACAACTTCTAGGTGTTATATGGCCACTTCTCCTTCTTATAACGCCATCTTCATAACCAACACAAATAAAAGCATAAAAACAACAACCACATCATAACCAAACTATTTTCAATATTTTCTAGCCATAAGAAGTCATATATATCAGCCCAAAATTGTCCAATAAAAGGAAATGACATTTTATAATATTTCAAGTACTATCTTGTATATTCCTCACCCAAACAACTAAACCAACACCTAGTTAAGCTTAAGAACAAGAAATAGGGTGTTATCTTAACCTATAGTCATAAAAAACTGGAAGAAAAAATTTCCTTAACTTACAAGCACCCTCAAAGCCATCACAACACCGTGGAAACACCTTTCTTCAGTTAAAGTAGCTTCTGAGGTTGGGTTTAGGTAAAACCACCTTGTATTCACTTTGAAACCTTGGAGAAATGTTAGAGAGATGTTGAGAGAGTGTGGGAACTGACCTTGGTTGGAAATGACCAAAAATGAGCCTTTCAACCACTTTAAAACGTTCCAAGGTCGGCCACCGCCTAACTGGGTCCAAAAAGGAGCTGCTTGCACAGTCTTGCGAAAACGCGAATATCTCTATACTCTGATGTTGCATTGATAAACGGTTTAATGTTTTGGATACTAGACACTTAGAACATTAATATTTTGGTGGATCACCGCGTAACTCCAAGTATATTGGGAGAAAAGCTGAGCGACATTAGACTCTAATTTCGGTAAAATTATGAACGTCACTTGCGATAACTTTCGCCGACTTCTGTTTTACAACTGGATTGACTAAGAAACTTAACATATGAATATTATACGATTCAAGTACCTTGAAACACAACCTCCGTAGCTTATTAAGAACTCCCGATTTAACCTCGAATGTACAGGTTATAATATCCTTGATTCGTTTAACCTCCAACCGTCACGATACTTCCTTAACACTTGTTTTAACCCATCATTATCTTTGTAAAGGTCCTTAAACTCTCTGGCTCATATTGATTCACTTAATATGAATTATAACATGAAGTACAGGGTGTAACATTCAGGTTTCATAAGTTACAGGGTGGTATGCTCGGTCAAGTATGGTACTGGGTGTCGATGTCACCTCCCGGGATTTGGGGCGTGACAATATAATGCTAGTATCAGTATGGAACTATTTGAATCCTTGTATAAGGGAAGGTGTAGATCACCTATTAGTTAGTTTGAAGTTGGCAATGAAGGAAATTATTTTGGGACAAGACTTGGTCCACCAGGCTATAGAGAAAGTTAAGTTGATTCAGGAGCATTTGGAAATGGCACAAAGTAGCCAGAAGTCCTATTTAGGTATGCGACATAGAGATTTAGAATTCTATTTTGATGATTGGGTGTTCTTGAAAGTTGTGCCTATGAAGGGCATTATGAGATTTGGGAAGAAGGGAAAGCTCAATCCCTGATATGTTGGACAATAAGGATCCTGTGAAGAGTTGGTCAAGCTTATGACCTAAGTTACCACCAGGGTTGGTTGCTGTACACCAAGTATTTGTTGTGACCTTGATGAAAAAAATTCATGGAGATCCATCTCTATTTGTTCCTACGTAACAAAACGCAATTAAATATAGCCTCTCTTGCGAAAATATTCTAGTGGCTATTCTTGATCGTCAAGCTCGCAAGTTGAGGACTAAGGAAGTCGCTTCAATGAAAGTGCTACAAAGGAACCAGAATATGGAAGAGGTTACATGGGAAGTCGAAAAGGACATGAAATTCAAATATGCTCACTCATTGAAGGACAAGCAGAAAATGTCTAAGATAGGTTCCCAATGTGAGTATTCAGATCGCATGTCAGTTTAGTGTTTAGATCCGATCGCCACTCAGCATTCAGATCTCCTATTGTAACATTCATGTTTCGGCATTCATATCTTATGTTATGATATTCATGTTTTCACTTATTCAGATCTCATGTCAGTTCAAAACTCATGTATCCATGTCAACCAGTATTCATGAATTTATGTCAATATAGTATTCATATTCCATTTCGTGCTCCTCGCATCCATGTTGTTACACCTCGAAATTTTTTTGTTCATGCACAGTGAATAGACTGAAGATGAGTACGACTTATACGATGTTTTGATAAGTAAGAAATAGCATTTGACGATCCTAATCAAAATTTTAAAGACCTTGAAGGTGAGGGAAGAAAGTTGTCAAGAAAGGCAAGGCATACGTTGTGTATCAGAAAGAATTATGAGTAACGAGTCAATGATGATTTAATGATGCTTTGGAGAATAGTAATAACGTCCCTTAGATTGGTATTGAAGTGTTAAACAAGTGTTAAGAAGGTTCCATAAGGATTGGAGATCAAACGAGTCGACGAGAACGAAATCGGATTAGCTATGCATTATACGGCCCAACATACTGGCCTTATAAATTATACTGGCCGTATGTTAGGCCGTATATTTAGCCAAGAGGGGCAAAGTTCGCTGGACCAAACATACGGCCGTACATACGGCCCGTATAAAAGATACGGACCGTATGTTGGTCCGTATATCCTTGTCGGGACAGATTTCATGATTTATATGAGAGGACCCAAGTTCATTTTATTTCATTTCATTTTCACCTCTCACTTCAAGAACACTCTAGAAAACCCTCTCTACTCTTCATCCACAAGAAACCAAGGGAAATCCATGATCAACTTCATCAAATCCACAAAATCAAGTGTATGAAACCTATCAAAGTTCATCTAAGTCAAGGAATCCCAAAGGAAGTGAGCTAGGGTTTTTTTGCAAGAAGAGAATTCCCACTCAAGGCTTATTCATCCATTATCTAAGGTGAGTTTTATGATCATTCTTGGTTGTTTAAGGTGGTGAAAGTTAAAAACACTTGGATTGTAGAATGATATAGGAAATGGGTCATGAATGTGTGAATAGTGACCTTGTTGGGTAAAGGTTTGGATTGAGCCATAATTATCGATATGTTGTGATTGTATATATGTTATGAATGACGTTTGGAACGTGGGATAGGTATTATATGTGAGAAAATGCAATAATGAATTATGATCATGATTATGGAGAAATTGGAGTGAAATGGTGAAATGTGGGTAATGTAGATGAATGGTGGTTGTTGTTTGCGATTGTTATAGCCCGCATTTTGTACGTCCGGATATTTCGAGATCGACGTGGCAAATGAAGGGCAAGACCATTTTCAAAAATTATTTTTGATGTATAAGTTGTTATGAATATTGTTTATGAATATTATTGTATGGAAATATTGAGAAAGGTTAAGGGTAAAAAGGGAAATTCGCAAAATGGTTCATGGTAATATTGTGGAAGCCTGGGGGCAAAATGGTAATTTCACAAATATTCAAGAAAATTCTTGAAATTTCCAAGTTGCTCGTGTGGCATGGGAAACATGTGCTCACATTTTTATTAAATGGGGGGCTAATTATAAATAATAAAAATACATGGGCCAAAGCTTGCTTAAGAAGACACTTAGTCTTCTTTGACCATTTCAAGAAGTTTCAAGAAAATGGAGAAGGGAGACATGTGTCCATACTCCTACTCAAGGGACCTAAATATATATATATATAGCTAAATGGGGAAAAGAATAGACAAGATATATTTGTCTTCATCTTTTAAAAAGATGAAGAAACTTGGAGAAAATAGAAGAAAATTCCAAGGGGCCATTCGGCCATGGCTATGGAGAATTGACTTGTCACGACCCAACTCCGTAGGCCGTGACTCGTGCCCGAATTGGACACTCATATTATATGTTAACTATAGTCATTTACAATTAGCATGTCATGATCTCATTTGTATATAAAAAGATAGGGAGTTATTTTAAATTCGTCATGTTTTGTATGTCTTAGTCACCTGTCTCCCGAGGAGTTGCACTTTTCAAACAACAACATATATATATATATAATCCTAAGCAAGCCGACAAGGCTGCCACGATATACAAAATACCAAACATACACATATATGCAAGCCGACAAGGCTGCCATTATGAATGGGTACGCCCCAAACTTAAGTCAAAACATAAAACGCATCAACAACTGTAAACAGACCCACACAGATGTCCACAGACCTCTAAGAGTAATGACCGTATTATGTGGCGGGACAGGGCCCCGCCGTACCCAAACAAACACATACGAGCACAACATAAGGAGATTATACCACAAGCTAGCTCCGGAACAAAGGAGCAGTCCAAAATAGTTGAATGATGACCTAAGTTGGCGGATCTCCGAAACGAGCGTCAGTACCTGCGGGCATGAACGCAGCCCCCCGAAGAAAGGGGGTCAGTACAGAATATGTACTGAATATGTAAAGCTTGAAACATAGTAATAGACTTATATTGAGACAAGGTGTATAGGATTCAATGCAACAACCAGACTTTCATAAATTTTGCCTTTGAATATATTTCATCTGTATCGTTCTCATATCAATGTCATTATATAGTTTCGTAATCAAAGCTGCATAGTCATTCTGTATATAACATATATAACGTGTCCCGGCCCTTTTTATGAGGGACTCGGTATTTATAATCATGGCATCATAAACATAAACATGTACGTGTCCCGGCCCTTTAATGAGGGACTCGGTAATAATGAATATATATATGCCCTCCTGGCCACCATCTCCACATCATCATATTATCATATCGTCATATCATCATCATATCATTATGTCATTATATCATCATCATACCATCATATATATATATATATATAACGTGTCCCGGCCCTTTAATGAGGGACTCGGTGAATAATATAGTAAACATGCGCATGAAAACGTATCTTCAACACATGATTCATTTTAAATTCGAGCAAAAACAGTTCAATATCCAACATGCAACATCACAACCAAACTCCTACAATCTTTGTTCATTTACATATGTTGATACATATTCAATTCACCAACAATACATGCACAATGAAATCAGTCATGAACTCACCTCACACACGGCTCACTCCCTACTTCAACTACAACCACAATCCAACAACAACTTGCATGAACTATACATTCAAATCATCATGCAACACAAGAAACAACAAACATTCTTACCTTTCAATCTTGTGCTTCACTTGGCCGAAACTTCAATCTATTTGGGTGCTTCACTTTCTTTTTTCTCTTCAACAACTAACACACCTTCTTATACACTAGATGAGGAGTAAATTTGATGGAGAAAAACTGGAATTTTTGGGCACAATTTCACCTCACTCTCTCGGCTAGCTCTTAGCCGAGAGCACCTCTCTCTACACTCTTCTTTCTCTAACTTTGGGTGTCGAAATGAATTGCTAAAGTGGAGTGAATCAGAATTTTGTGTCTATATGTCCCCCCTCCTTGACATGGACATGTGGATCACACTAAATTGAGTCAAGATTCCTTGACCACAACCTTGAAAGGCACGACCAAACATGGTCCAAAAGTGGACTGATTTTTGGTCTTTCCAATCCCACTTATTAATCCAATTATGGTTAGTTTAATCCCAATTTTCCATTAATAGTTTAATGCCACACGAAAAATGTGGATAAATTGTGACTCGACACGAAACCGGAAGTTAAAATCTCTACTTCATATCTTAAGATAGTCTTGCCTTTAACTTGTCGCGCTTATTTTAAAACGTCCCGACGTATGAAAATACGGGACATAACATCCTCCCCCCCTTTAGAACATTCGTCCTCGAATGTTGATTTTTTTTTTCCCGTTAGGTTCTATAAGGGTTTTGGGAAGGGTTTTCCTTATTGCTAACATATAAATTGAGCAGACAATTTAACACAATCAAGTAAAGGAGTTTAAATTACCTGTAGATGTGGAAAACAAGTGAGGATATTTCTTTTTCATCTCCTCTTCAGCCTCCCAAGTCATCTCCTCCCTATTATTGTTCTGCCACAACACTTTAACCGACGCTACATCTTTTGTTCGTAACCTCCTGATTTGTTGATCAAGTATGGCAATAGGTTGCTCTTCATATGAGAGCTCCTCTGTTACCTGAATATCACCTGTAGGGAACACCCTGGAAGGATCGCCTATATACTTCCGAAGCATTGACACATGGAAGACCGGATGTACAGCTGCTAAGTCCGCTGGTAGGTCTAACTCGTAAGCAACTTGGCCTACTTTACGGATGACCTGATAAGGTCCAATGTACCTTGGGCTCAACTTCCCTTTCTTGTCGAATCTCATAACACCCTTCATGGGTGACACTCTCAAGAACACCCAATCGCCAACCTGAAATTCCAAGTGTCGACGTCGATTATCCGCATACGCCTTCTGCCGACTCTGAGCTGCCAGTAATCTTTCCTGAATAAGTTTCACCTTATCGACAGCCTGCTGAACCATATCTGGGCCTATCAGCTTAGCCTCGCCAACATCAAACCAGCCTATAGGGGATCTGCATTTCCTGCCATGCAGGGCTTCGTACGGCGCCATCTGAATGCTAGAGTGGTAACTATTATTGTAAGCAAACTCGATAAGCGGCAAGTGATCCTCCCAGCTGCCTTTGAAGTCAATAACACAGGCTCTCAACATATCTTGTAGCGTCTGGCTGGTGCGCTCAGCCTGCCCGTCAGTCTGAGGATGAAATGCGGTGCTGAGACTTACCTGTGTCCCTAATCCCTCCTGGAAAGATCTCCAGAAGTTAGCTGTAAACTGGGCCCCTCTATCTTCGATAATAGTTGTGGGAACTCTATGAAGTATCACTATTTCCTTAAGATACAATCGGGCATAATCCTCAGCTGAGTACGAAGTCCTGACTGGAAGAAAGAGGGCTGATTTTGTCAGTCTATCAACAATAACCCAGACAGAGTCATTTTTCCGTGGAGTGCGAGGGAAACCTGTGACGAAGTCCATATTAATTACCTCCCATTTCCAGGTTGGGATTTCCATCTCCTACAATAGCCCTCCAGGCTTCTGGTGCTCTATCTTAACCTGCTGACAATTTGGGCACTGGGCCACAAATTCGGCTATGTCCTTTTTCATACCATCCCACCAGTACAAACACCTAAGATCATGATACATTTTTGTCGATCCCGGGTGAATAGAATAACGAGCACAGTGTGCTTCCCCCATTACCTGCTGCCGCAACCCTGCAACCTCAGGTACACATAATCTGTCTCTGTATCGTAGTACTCCATCGGCTAACATCTTAAATGGGGTCTCGTCCTTCTGAAGTGTTGTATCTCTATAATGTACCAGAACAGGATCCTCATATTGCCGCCTCTTTACCTCTTCTACAATAGAGGACTCAGCAACACCTCGTACAATAATGCTACCATTATCAGAATCAGGCAAACGAACTCCAAGACTAGCTAGCTGATGAATCTCACGGACTATCTCTTTCTTTTCTGGTTGTACGCCTGCCAAACAAGCCATAGATTTACGGCTGAGTGCATCTGCTACCACATTAGCCTTTCCTGGGTGATATAGAATATCGACATCATAATCTTTCAGCAACTCTAACCATCTCCTCTGTCGGAAATTCAGCTCCTTCTGCTTAAAGATATACTGGAGACTTTTATGATCTGTATAAATATCAACATGCACGCCATACAGATAATGTCTCCATATCTTCAAAGCATGTATCACTGCTGCCAACTCCAGGTCATGTGTAGGATAATTTCTCTCATGTTTCCGAAGTTGTCGGGAGGCATAGGCTATAACTCTGCCGTGCTGCATCAACACGCAACCCAACCCAACACCGGAAGCATCACAATAGACAACCTAGCCCTCTGGCCCTTCAGGAAGAGTTAGAACAGGAGCTGTAGTCAACTTATCTTTCAATAATTGAAAACTCTGTTCACAAGCATCGGTCCACTGGAATTTAGCTGCCTTCTGTGTTAGCCTTGTTAAAGGCGCTGAAATAGAGGCAAACTTTTCTACAAATCTCCTGTAATACCCTGCAAGCCCCAGAAAACTACGTACCTCAGTAGGCGTCGTAGGTCTAGGCCAGGTTTTGACCGCTTCGATTTTCTGCGAGTCTACTCGAATACCATCTACTCCAACAATATGCCCCAGAAATGCTACAGAAGTCAACCAGAATTCACATTTAGAGAACTTATCATATAACTTCTGGAGCTGGAGTACCCTGAGTACTGTCCTCAAGTGCTCTGCATGCTCTTCTTCCGATCGTGAATAGACCAGAATATCATCAATGAATACAATCACGAACAAGTCAAGGAATGGCTTAAACACCCTGTTCATCAAGTCCATGAACACTGTTGGAGCATTGGTCAGCCCAAAAGACATCACTCTAAACTCGTAATCTCCATATCGCGTCCTAAATGCAGTCTTCGGAATGTCTGTCTCCCTTACCCGCACCTGGTGATAACCTGACCGCAGGTCTATCTTTGAGAAGCATTTAGCACCCTGCAACTGATCAAATAAATCATCAATCCTGGGGAGGGGATATCTGTTCTTTATTGTGACTTTGTTCAGCTGCCTATAGTCAATGCACATCCGCAGTGACCCATCTTTCTTTCGTACAAATAATACTGGTGCTCCCCAAGGTGATATACTGGGCCTGATAAAACCCTTTTCCAGCAAATCTCTCAATTGCTCCTTCAATTCTTTGAATTCTGCAGGTGCCATTCTGTAAGGAGGAATAGATATAGGTCGAGTGTCTGGCAATACATCTATAGTGAACTCTATCTCACGTTCAGGAGGAAGGCCTGGAAGTTCATCTGGGAATACACCTGGAAATTCATTAACCACCGGGACAGATTGTAGAGTCGGTGTTTCTGCTTTCAAGTCATGCACACGAACCAGGTGATAAATATAGCCCTTTTTAACCATCTTCCTTGCCTTGAGGTATGAAATAAACTTACCCCTCGGCGATGCTGTATTCCCTCTCCACTCTATAATTGGTTCCCCTGGGAACTGAAACCGAACTACTTTGCCTTGGCAATCAACGTTAGCATAGCAGGAAACTAACCAATCCATCCCCATAATAACATCGAACTCAGTCATGGTTAACTCTATCAAATCTGCTTTGGTACAGCGATTACATATGACTACCGAACAATCTTTATATACTAGCTCTGCTAAGACAAAGTCCCCTACTGGTGTAGCTACCTCAAATGGTTCTATAGATTCAGATTTTATCCCAATTTTACTAGCAACAAAAGGGGAAATATATGATAATGTGGAGCCTGGGTCTATCAATGCATATACATCTCGGGAGAAAATCGATAATATACCTATGACCACATTTGGCGACGCTTCCTGATCCTGTCTGCTGGCTAAAGCATATAAGCGGTTGGAAGGACCGGCAGAACCAAAAGCCCCTCCACGGCCTATGCCACGGCCTGCTGGTGTCTGAATACCTTGCCCCATAGGGCGCCTAGCAACTGAAGAAGAAGAACCCACAACTGATCCCGTAGGCTGAGCTGGGCCACCTGCACCACCCCCAAATCGACATTCTCTCATAGTATGGCCCTGACGGCCGCAAGTGAAACAAGCACCAGTCATGAAACGGCACTCCCCCGGATGGCGTCTGCCACATCGAGGACACGGGGGTATAGGTGGTCTCATCTGGCCTGAATTCCTGTGCATCTGGAATCCTGAAGTCATGGAGCTTTGACCAGCTCCCGAGTACCCCGTGCTATCAAACCTCCTACCAGTAAATCGTGGAGGTGCACTCCGTGCCGGCTGGGAAGGATATCGACTATACTGCTGTTGGGGCTGTCCGCCCCGAAAGTCACCAGAATGATACCCAGCTGATCTAGCTCTCTTATGTTGACCCCTGTCCTGCTCCCTATCAAATCGACGCCCTCTCTGTCGACCCTCAACTCCCTGTGCATATGCCTGCACTCGAGCGATATTTATACCGGGCTGAGAAGCCATTGCCATGCAGCTATCAATCAAATAATTATCCAACCCCATTACATAACGATGCACCCTATCTGCCATGTCAGCTACCATAGCGGGCGCGTACCTAGCCAGCGAATCAAACTCGATGCTATAGTCTCGAACACTTCTACCATTCTGCCTCAGGTGTATAAATCTGTCAACTCTGGCTCGCCTCATCTCTGGAGGCAGAAAATGACCCAGAAAAGCCTCTACGAACTCGTCCCATACTGCTGGTGGAGCATCTTCACCCCTGGACAACTCCCAGGACTCATACCAATTAACTGCCACATTCCGCAACCAATATGAAGCAAACTCGACCGACTCAGTCTCGGAGGATTTTGTCACCCGCAATATACGCAGCATCTATCGAATAAACTCCTGTGGATCCTCTGCGGGTTTTGACCCATAGAACTCTGGGGGGTTAAAAGTCAGAAAATCGCGGACCCTCAAACTGTCGCGTCTATCCGCATAATCACCTCCTAACCCAGGTCTCCGAGCCTGTCCTGATACCAACTTAGTCAATAACTGTACTGCTTCACGCATAGACCTATCCTCGGCCCCTGGCTGGGGAGCTGGAGGCTCGGGTGCTGGAGCCGCAGGAGCTGGTGGTAAATCTGTCTCCTGACTTGCAGCTGTTGCTGCCCTAGGCTCCTCTGATAGTGATGGTGTAGCGGAGCTCGCTGACTGAATCCTAGTCCCAGGCACATATTGGGAATAAGCTCTAGTGACCCTCCGGGTCCCACTGGTCTCCCCAACTACCGCTTTTCCCTTCTAGGCAGCTGTTGCCCTCTTTGGAGGCATCGCTGTAAACATAACAATCTTTTAGGGAAAGATTTATCCTGATAATACAGCTCTATCGCACGATCTAGAATGAGAAGAAAAGATGACATCCTAAATGTCCTGTAGCTTCCTGTTTATAAACGTGGTGCACAACACATCGATAAACAAGATTCTACTAGACACAGTCTGTGGACACTCCGAGGATTTGACCGCTCTGATACCACTTTTGTCACGACCCAACTCCGTAGGCCGTGACTCGTGCCCGAATTGGACACTCATATTATATGTTATCTATAGTCATTTACAATTAGCATGTCATGATCTCATTTGTATATAAAACGATAGGGAGTTATTTTAAATTCGTCAAGTTTTGTATGTCTTAGTCACCTGTCTCCCGAGGAGTTGCACTTTTCAAACAACAACATATATATATATATAATCCTAAGCAAGCCGACAAGGCTGCCACGATATACAAAATACCAAACGTACACACATATGCAAGCCGACAAGGCAGCCATTACGAATGGGTACGCCCCAAACTTAAGTCAAAACATAAAACGCATCAACAACTGTAAACAGACCCACACAGATGTCCACAGACCTCTAAGAGTAATGACCGTATTATGTGGCGGGACAGGGCCCCGCCGTACCCAAACAAACACATACGAGCACAACATAAGGAGATTATACCACAAACTAGCTCCGGAACAAAGGCGCAGTCCAAAATAGCTGAATGATGACCTAAGTTGGCGGATCTCCGAAACGAGCGTCTGTACCTGCGGGCATGAACGCAGCCCCCCGAAGAAAGGGGGTCAGTACGGAATATGTACTGAATATGTAAAGCTTGAAACATAGTAATAGACTTATATTGAGACAAGGTGTATAGGATTCAATGCAACAACCAGACTTTCATAAATTTTGCCTTTGAATATATTTCATCTGTATCGTTCTCATATCAATGTCATTATATAGTTTCGTAATCAAAGTTGCATAGTCATTCTGTATATAACATATATAACGTGTCCCGGCCCTTTTTATGAGGGACTCGATATTTATAATCATGGCATCATAAACATAAACATGTACGTGTCCCGACCCTTTAATGAGGGACTCGGTAATAATGAATATATATATGCCCTCCTGGCCACCATCTCCACATCATCATATTATCATATCGTCATATCATCATCATATCATTATGTCATTATATCATCATCATACCATCATATCATTATGTCATTATATCATCATCATACCATCATATATATATATATATATATAACGTGTCCAGGCCCTTTAATGAGGGACTCGGTGAATAATCTAGTAAACATGCGCATGAAAACGTATCCTGGCCCGGGACTCAGTGAAGGATATAGCGGTAAGCACGAGCAGAATAATAGGCAACCACATATATGCAATTCATATTTTTTAAGACTCAATGGATAAGCAACTAACCAGCTCTAAAGTGTCAAAATAATATTCATATTCAGTTCATTTTAAGTCTCATAACAAACTATTCAAGAAACATTTCAGATTTCATGTACATGTATCACTTTACAAAGGTATAGCTTTTGAAAGTCAAGTATGTCTCTAGTTGTGCAATTCTTTAAGTATAGGAACTTTCATGCATTATTCATTATTCAATCATATTGTAGGCACAAGACAATAACCTTAATGAAATATAGAATCATAAGTCATACATGGAACTAGAGAATAGAATTTACCCCAAGGTTCATATCGTTTCATTCTTACGTCTAGGACATGCCAAAAGAAAGAAGGAATAGGCTTTACATTCCTTTTGCATTTAGTTGTATTCTAACTTGTACTTGCTGCCCAAAAACACTTATCCTATATCAAGATGTGAAGAACTACAATTAGTCTACAAGGGCATTCAATACGTCTTGTGACATTCACACTTCCTTTCTAACAATTAAACGACGTTTCGTTCGCATTCGAACCAACTAGCGTTACAAGCTACCATTGCTAATCGTTCTTTCATATATTGATCAAAACTTGTTTAAGCATGACTTAGGGAACTTGGGCAGTCCATACACCATCCAAAACAGTTTCATACACACGGCTAATCAACACACATCGCATTTCCATTCTTACTGAGCAAATTTCCAGTTTTAACTTGCAACAACACAACACTTTTAATGACTTTACTTTCATGAATCTTGGAACTGTTTTAGCATCATTTTCATTCTTACAACAGCCCACAATCATTTCAGTTTTAACTTGAATCATGGCATTTTACATTCGCTAAACGATTTCAACAAGAATCAACATTCAACACACACAATTATTTACTTCTAACTTCCAAAAACTGTCCACGGTTTTGGACTGCCTTTACACCTCAATATAATTCATTTCTTTAACACCCCAATTCACATATTCAACATGCATACAATACACCACAATGTCCATAACAACAACAATCGAAATGTGACCCAAAACAGTCCCTAATTCTCCCTAAAACAGTCCCTACTACACGGCTACAACACCCTTCCACCATTTCATGATTTTCATCCGTTTATCCAACTACAATGCATTCAATCCATTTCCAATACATGTTCAACAAGATTAAGAATGACTTCATTAGAATCTTCAACACATGATTCATTTTAAATTCGAGCAAAAATAGTCCAATATCCAACATGCAACATCACAACCAAACTCCTACAATCTTTGTTCATTTACATATGTTGATACATATTCGATTCACCAACAATACATGCACAATGAAATCAGTCATTAACTCACCTCACACACGGCTCACTCCCTACTTCAACTACAACCACAATCCAACAACAACTTGCATGAACTATACATTCAAATCATCATGCAACACAAGAAACAACAAACATTCTTACCTTTCAATCTTGTGCTTCACTTGGCCGAAACTTCAATCTATTTGGGTGCTTCACTTTCTTGTTTCTCTTCAACAACTAACACACCTTCTTATACACTAGATGAGGAGTAAATTTGATGGAGAAAAACTGGAATTTTTGGGCACAATTTCACCTCACTCTCTCGGCTAGCTCTTAGCCGAGAGCACCTCTCTCTACACTTTTCTTTCTCTAACTTTGGGTGTTGAAATGAATTTCTAAAGTGGAGTGAATCAGAATTTTGTGTCTATATGTCCCCCCTCCTTGACTTGGACATGTGGATCACACTAAATTGAGTCAAGATTCCTTGACCACAACCTTGAAAGGCACGGCCAAACATGGTCCAAACGTGGACTGATTTTTGGTCTTTCCAATCCCACTTATTAATCCAATTATGGTTAGTTTAATCCCAATTTTCCATTAATATTTTAATGCCACACGAAAATTGTGGATAAATTGTGACTCGACACGAAACCGGAAGTTAAAATCTCTACTTCATATCTTAAGATAGTCTTGCCTTTAACTTGTCGCGCTTATTTTAAAACGTCCCGACGTATGAAAATACGGGACAAAACATGACTCCATGAAGTTGATCAAGAAAAATTTATTTCTTCTAGTATTCCAACTAAGTTGAAGGCCCTCATTAACATGGGAGAGTTGTTTGGAGTAATTAAATCACTCATTTGAGCAATATATGCCCCTAGCCGAATGAAGAGATAAGTGGAAAAGGTATGTGTTTAACCTTCTCTCATATGTTTATGGATAATTTGTGAGTATCGTGGAAGGTCGAAATGAATGAAATTCATGGAAAAATGTGATGTTGAAGTGGTGGCCGTGTGTGTGTAGCATTGGCCGTGTACATATGGTGTTGTGTAGAAAAAATAGATTAATTTTACTTAGTCTTTTGGTTGTTGTTATAATATCTAGAAATGAATAAAAATGCATGAAAACATGTATGATGTTATTGTGGCCGAATAGGGGTTGGTTTGGCAAGTTATGGTGAATTGATTCTATGTGATATTTTAGTTGTTGTTGTTGTGGAATCCATAAGAAAATGAAGGTTTAATGACTTGGAAATGAAGTTGTAATCGTTATAGAATTGTTGAAGAAAATTAATGCGAAACTAGCTTGGATTCTTACATTGTATGAATGATGTTGTTAATACATGATTGTTGATATGGTTTATGAATCTAGAATGAGAAAAATGTGCGGTTAATACTTTTGTTGAAGTTGCAGGATTCGGGTAGCATTGGATTATTATGAATATTGTAGTATTGTTAGAATAATTGGTTGTATTGTTGTTGATGATGTGGTCGAGTTCCATTCTCGGGTTTGTTGTTGAAATTGGCTGAGTTGTATTCTCAGGGATGGTATATTTACAGGGGAGATGCTGCCGAAATTTCGGCAGAATATAAGTGAATCTATTTGAGAAGTTAAGACAAGTGAATGACAATGAATCTAATGGTTATGTCAATTCTCTTGAATGTAGATTAGCAAGTTTGGGCTAATAAGTGTAGCTAGTTGGTCGTGGAACAGGTATGAAAGGCTTAAGCCCTTTCTTTCATTTGGCATGTCCTAGAGCCAAGTAAGTTATGATATGCACTTTGAGTTAACTTTACTCTTGATTCCGAGTCTGTTTATGATTCGTATGCACCTTCTGATATACGTATTTAGTAAATCCGCTATGAGTGTTCGGATATAAGTATTTTGTTACAAATATTTTGATATGAGTATTTTGATATTAGTATTCTGATATGAGTAATCTGATATGAGTATTCTGATATGAGTATTCTCTGTAAGTCTTAATGTCCCCAACTTCTGTATACGATCTTGGATAGCTTGAAAATGCCCGTAGAGGTTTTTGTACTAAAACGCTCGTCACTTTCTGATATTGAGTCCGATCGACCCGAAACTTGTTTCTGAGCCTTCAGATGTCGGTAAGTGTGTGTGTGTCTCTATCGGGTCTTGATTTGTATGCATATGGTTTCTCACGACTCTGCTCGTGCATGTTTGAGTATGTGTTTTCACTACGTCCCGGGCCAGGTTCTGTTATCGTGCACTTCCTTTGCATTGTTCACCGCTCCCCTCGGTGGGAGAGCCGGGTTCTGTTATCTATATATGATGATATGGGGATGGCAGCCAGGATGGCATATGATTCTGTTCACCGCGTCTCTCCCTAGAGGGCCGGGTTCTGTTACCGCATCCCTCGCTAGAGGGCCGGGATCTGTTATCTGTTATATGTATATGCATATGATGACTTATGATTTTGGCATACATGATTTGTGTTCTGAAAGTAAGCATTTTTATTCCTCGAATAAGGTACTTACCTTCTGTACTTCTGATTCTGATTATGGTTTTCTCTGTTATACTTTTGTGCTCCTGACTCCGATTATGATTCTGTTTACTGCACTTCTTGCCTTACATGCTCAGTACATATTCCGTACTGACCCCCTTTCTTCGGGGGCCGCGTTTCATGCTGCGCAAGTACACCCAGATGATGTGAAGTTATTATAGAGGATGTTCCAGCAGAGTTGGCAAGCTCCATTTGCTCCTGGAGTGCTGTCGAGTCCGAGTTTGTATGTTATGTTTTTTTTTCTGGATTGAAGTTAGAGACTTTGCAGACAGGGTCGTGGGTATAGTATGTCGGTTGCGTAAGCGGCTTCATCAGCGGATATGTCATTCTGTATTACGTGATAAATCCTATATAATCACAGATTATGTTTAATTTGTAAAGCATCGAAAAAGAATATTTTGAAAGTTTATTATGTATTTTATTTTTATTTGATTTAAAAGTCTAATCAGATTATGTGTGCCCTAAAGGTCTGTGGGTTCGCTCGGCTCCGGATGTGGGGCCGGGTGCCCATCACACCCTAGTGGAATTAGGGTGTGACAAAGTGGTATCAGAGCGGGTCTGTCCTCGGAGTTGTCTGCAAAGTCGTGTCCAGTAGAGTCCTGTTTATGGTGTGAAGCCGGACAGATTTATAAACAGGAGGCTACAGGGCATCTAGGGTTTGTTGACCTTCTTTCTGTCCTAGATCGTACGATACAGCCAAGCCATAGGAAATAAAATTTCTTATGTAAGCCTTACAAACGACGGAAAAAGGTAAGTGGCGACATGGAAAGTCACAGGGGTAAGTATTGACATAATTGTTCTGCTACCTGAAGTTGGAAGCTCTGGATGGCTGGGATATGTCATATATATATATATGTCCTGTGAGGCATTGTTGGTATTTACCGTGCGTCGGTTTTGAATGATAAGAGTGGTAAAGGAGATTCTGCTAGAATTGTTGGGTATGCCTACCAGGAAGAAGCACGGAAAGGAAACGCTGTAAATAGGAATATGCGAGGCTAAAAAAAAATCAATAAGCAAGGCGAAAGGAATAGTGACGATGACGGGAGATGTGAAGCAAGGAAAAGAATAGTATAAGAGGAGCAAGGTCTGTTGGAGGATTCAGAGAAAGTTGACAAGCAGGTTGCTGTAAATTATTATGTACGAATGGTGAGTGGAAATCCAAACAGGCTGGTAACTGTGTATGTATAAGTAATGGCGATGAAGGTATGTTTATTACCATTGGGACTCTGGGAACCCAGGACGGAAGGTAGTTATACATAAAAGTGAAAGGTGAAAATCGGGATGGAGAAGGGTAAAATAATAATTGTACAAAGAAGGATGTGTTACGAACATGCCCCGGAATCTATAAAATTTTGACTTGCTCCAGATTATGTAATAAAGGCCATACGAGGAAGTGGACGCGATTATATCAGCATTAAGGCACCGAATCCCACCAAAGTTTCATCGTTAAGCGTGCTAAGGTGGGAGGATGGGTGACCTCCCTGGGAAGTATGAAGAAATTCCATAGATTTAAGTATAAGAGACAAACTAGAGGCTACAATGGCCTAAGGGAAACTAGAAGTATATGGGATGGCTGGAAATCTTAAGAGGTCGCGTAAGACGAGGTAGACTAGGCCGGTGAAGAGACAAAAAGTGCATCACAGCTTTGGAATTTGGATAGCGTTCGGAAGTACTTGTGGGCTAGTTGATAGTAAATATATATAAATGCGTAGGATATCCCACATATGATTGTATCGGTGGACATGTGAGTCCCAACAACCGGAGCTACGGTAAGGAAGGCATGGATCACGCAAGGGTACCGAAGTTCGAGGGACGGTAAGAATAAATGGTACAAGAGTTATAAAGTAAGCTGCTATTATTTTTACTATAGGTTAAGATTGGAAATTCTAGTATAACGATATTTGAAAAAGGAAGGGAGTGAGTAGATAGAAACGAAGAAATCAAAGTACCAGAAGGAGGTGAAAGGTAAGAAACCTTAGTAAGGTAAGCTCCCGAGAGAAACTACCGGCTAAGCACGAGACTATTTGGGTAAGAACGCAAAGTAGGCATGTAAAAAGGGGTAGAGTGTGGTAAAAGGAAACATGAGGGGAGTGTGTGAGGTTCGAGGACCGATTTTAATAAGTGGAGCTAAAGGAATAGTGACTACGACAAGGGCATGTAAGGTAAGGAAAGGGGTGTTTAGGCTCTGTGACAGTATTGAGAGACTTCGGTTCTTGAAAGGAACATAAAGGAATAGATATGTGGCTATATTAATATAGTTAAAGGCTCGACGAACAAGGGTAAGGAGAGTGAAAATTGTAAGGATTCTGTGCTGAGAACAAAAGTAGCGGAACGCTTAAGAAATAGGGACGCATAGCTACGACACAAACACATAGTTAAGGAAGAATTACGAACAAGCGAACTAAGCAAGTGAAAGGACGAATAGTGGATGGAAATGAAATGTAATGAATGTGCATGGAAGACCGCTCGGGTATGGTACCATAAGTATAGTTAAAAGCACGATGAGCAAGGATAGAAAGAGTATAGGTTGTAAGAATTCTGTACTGTGAACAAAAGTAATGAGGCGTTCGAAAATATGGACGCATAGCTACAACGCGAACGCATAATTAAGAAGAACTACGAGTAAGTAAGCCAAAATAGGTGAAAGGATTAGTAGCAGATGGAAAAGTATGGGGATGTTGACAAGAATGATAACGTAGACAGAAAATAAAAAGGGAAGCTTATGGTAAGAAGTTTCGATATGTTATACATAGAGTTGGAAAGAAAGATAAGAAGGGAGGTATGAACGAAGACTTCACAAAAGAATTGTTGGCATATAGGGAGCCCCTTAAAGGAGGGGAGACCATATGATATTAATCTTATGAGGAATTACGACATTTTCAAACTCCAAGAAAGGAAATTTATTAGCTCGGGACTGGAGTTCGAAATATGTCGGCACATCAAAAAGATACATGGAAGAAGCGGAAACGAATTGACAATGAGTATACCGTAAGGCCGACACAAAGGGAAAGAATTAAAGATACCTTAAGAGAATGCTCCTCGCCAACATAAATTATGACGTGTTTATGTCATGATCTGAATCCCACCTATCGGGCAGACTGGCGTCATTCCTAAGTACGCAGTGATATGTTTTAAAAGGAGTAATATAAGAGCAAGAAAATAAAGAAAAGTTGTAGTACGAACTCAGGAATGTTGCGAACTAAGAAGTTAAGTAAACTCGGACCATAATCTACCATAAGGGTAACTGGACTACGAAGAATGATAGATGGTAAAGAAACATTATGTGTATACGTTTTTGGGTGAATATTCAGAATGAAAGATTAAAAGGGATAGTGACAAAGACGTAAAGAAACAGGGGGGGGGGGGGGGGGGGGCGAAGAAAAGAGATAATCTGGGGAGTATGAGGATCATGAGTTGGTATAGAGAATTAGAAAGCCCATAACACGGAATGAGGACTCATGTAAAGACTAAGAAGTTCGATTATCAATGAAATAGGGTGAGAGATAAAGAATGGGCATGAAAGAAAGGAAAACTATAAGAGAACCCTCCCAAAGTATTATGACACCCCATGAGGTCAGTTGAACATTCGAGGACGAATGTTCTAAAGGGGGGGAGGATGTTATAGCCCGCATTTTGTACGTCCGGATATTTCGAGATCGACGTGGCAAGTGAAGGGCAAGACCATTTTCAAAAATTATTTTCGATGTATAAGTTGTTATGAATATTGTTTATGAATATTATTGTATGGAAATATTGAGAAAGGTTAAGGGTAAAATGGGAAATTCGCAAAATGGTTCATGGTAATATTGTGGAAGCCTAGGGGCAAAATGGTAATTTCACAAATATTCAAGAAAATGCTTGAAATATCCAAGATGGCCGTGTGGCATGGGTAGCATGTGCTCACATTTTTATTAAATGGGGGGCTAATTATAAATAATAAAAATACATGGGCCAAAGCTTGCTTAAGAAGAAACTTAGTCTTCTTTGACCATTTCAAGAAGTTTCAAGAACATGGAGAAGGGGGACATGTGTCGATACTCCTACTCAAGGGACCTAAATATATATATAGCTAAATGGTGGAAAGAATACACAAGATATATTTGTCTTCATCTTTTAAAAAGATGAAGAAACTTGGAGAAAATAGAAGAAATTTCCAAGGGGCCATTCGGCCATGGCTATGGAGAATTGACTCCATGAAGTTGATCAAGAAAAATTTATTTCTTCTAGTATTCCAACTAAGTTGAAGGCCCTCATTAACATGGGAGAGTTGTTGGAGCAATTAAATCACTCATTTGAGCAATATATGCCCCTAGCCGAATGAAGAGATAAGTGGAAAAGGTATGTGTTTAACCTTCTCTCATATGTTTATGGATAATTTGTGAGTATCGTGGAAGATCGAAATGAATGAAATTCATGGAAAAATGTGATGTTGAAGTGGTGGCCGTGTGTGTGTAGCATTGGTCGTGTACATATGGTGTTGTGTAGAAGAAATAGATTAATTTTACTTAGTCTTTTGGTTGTTGTTGTAATATGTAGAAATGAATTAAAATGCATGAAAACATGTATGATGTTATTGTGGCCGAATAGGGGTTGGTTTGGCAAGTTATGGTGAATTGATTCTATGTGATATTTTAGTTGTTGTTGTTGTGGAATCCATAAGAAAATGAAGGTTTAATGACTTGTAAATGAAGTTGTAACCGTTATAGAATTGTTGAAGAAAATTAATGCGAAACTAGCATGGATTCTTACATTGTATGAATGATGTTGTTAATACATGATTGTTGATATGGTTTATGAATCTAGAATGAGAAAAATGTGTGGTTAATACTTTTGTTGAAGTTGGAGGATTCGGGTAGTAT
Organism: Lycium barbarum; assembly: GCF_019175385.1. Taxonomy (NCBI): domain Eukaryota; kingdom Viridiplantae; phylum Streptophyta; class Magnoliopsida; order Solanales; family Solanaceae; genus Lycium; species Lycium barbarum. Next base: position 55,320,550 of record NC_083346.1, read on the forward strand.
TGGATTATTATGAATATTGTAGTATTGTTAGAATATTTGTTGGTATTGTTGTTGATGATGTGGCCGAGTTCCATTCTCGGGTTTGTTGTTGAAATTGGCCGAGTTGTATTCTCGGGGATGGTATATTTACAGGGGAGATGCTGCGAAATTTCAGCAGAATATAAGTGAATCTATTTGAGAAGTTAAGACAAGTGAATGACAATGAATCTAATGGTTATGTCAATTCTCTTGAATGTAGATTAGGAAGTTTAGGCTAATAAGCGTAGCTAGTTAGCCTTTCTTTCTTTTGGCATGTCCTAGAGCCAAGTAAGTTATGATATGCACTTTGAGTTAACTTTACTCTTGATTCCGAGTCTGTTTATGATTCGTATGCACCTTCTGATATACGTATTCAGTAAATCCGCTATGAGTGTTCGGATATAAGTATTTTGTTACAAATATTCTGATATAAGTATTTTGATATAAGTATTCTGATATGAGTAATCTGATATGAGTATTCTGATATGAGTATTCTCTGTAAGTCTTAATGTCCCCAACATCTATATACGATCTTGGATAGCTTGAAAATGCCCATAGAGGTTTTTGTACTAAAACGCTCGTAACTTTATGATACTGAGTCTGATCGACCCGAAACTTGTTTCTGAGCCTTCAGATGTCGGTAAGTGTGTGTGTCTCTATCGGGTCTTGATTTGTATGCATATGGTTTCTCACGACTCTGCTCGTGCATGTCTGAGTATGTCTTTTCACTGCGTCCCGGGCCAGGTTCTGTTATCGTGCACTTCATCTGCATTGTTCACCGCGCCCCTCGGTGGGAGAGCCGGGTTCTGTTATCTGTATATGATGATATAGGGATGGCAGCCAGGATGGCATATGATTCTGTTCACCGCGTCTCTCCCTAGAGGGCCGGGTTCTGTTACCGCATCCCTCGCTAGAGGGCCGAGATCTGTTATCTGTTATCTGTATATGCATATGATGACTTATGATTTTGGCATACATGATTTGTGTTCTGAAAGTAAGAATTTTGATGCCTCGAATAAGGTACTTACCTTATGTACTTTTGATTCTGATTATGGTTCTATCTGTTATACTTCTGTGCTCCTGACTCCGATTGTGATTCGGTTTACTGCACTTCTTGCCTTACATGCTCAGTACATATTCCGTACTGGCCCCCTTTCTTCGGGGGCTGCGTTTCATGCCGCGCAGGTACACCTAGATGATGTGAAGTCATTATAGAGGATGTTCCAGCAGAGTTGGCAAGCTCCATTTTCTCCTGGAGTGCTGCCGAGTCCGAGTTTGTATGTTATGTTTTTTTTCTGGATTGAAGTTAGAGACTTTGCAGACAGAGTCGTGGGTATAGTATGTCGGTTGCGTAAGCGGCTTCTTCAGCCGATATGTCATTCTGTATTACGTGATAAATCCTATATAATCACAGATTATGTTTAATTTGGAAAGCATCGAAAAAGAATATTTTGAAAGTTTATTATGTATTTTATTTTTATTTGATTTAAAAGTCTAATCAGATTATGTGTGCCCTAAAGGTCTGTGGGTTCGCTCGGCTCCGGATGTGGGGCCGGGTGCCTATCACACCCTAGTGGAATTAGGGTGTGACAGCGATATTGTGAATGTTGTTATGAATGTTTGGGAGTTGATATAGTATATGGGGAAAGTCGTATAAACAAAGGAAATGCTGCCCAATTTTTCCCTAGAAATAGTAACACGTTCTTATAGTCGATTAACTAATGATTGATGCGAATCCTCTTGAAGGTACAAACGCGAGCATCGGAGGGGAACGATCAAGCGATAAAACTGTTAAATGAAAGAGGTATGTAAGGCTAGTCCTTTCTTTCTAAGGCATGAATCTTATGGTTTGAATCCTCCTATCTCCCCATGATTTTCCTACATATTGGGAACTATGAATCTAAGAGTATAAAGAACTTCATACGAGGTAAAGAAAAGAGATACGTTACGAACATGACAACACCGAGGATGAATCTAAGTCTAGAAGTCATAAAGTTCATGATATGATATTCCTACGAAGCTAAAGATCCCTATATGACTCTTATAATATTATCGTCCTACCTCTCCATGACTTTCCTACCTTTCGGAAAACTAAGAGACTATATTCATGAATAGCCATATTGGATAAGATAAGAGATATGTTACGAATGCGATAATGATGAGGATGAGTCTAAGTCTAAAGATTCTAAGGCCTATAATATCATGGTTTTACAAGGCTAAAAATCCATATTATGATCCATTGATGTTTTTTAGAGTATATACACTCACCTTATATACTATTTCCTTCAAGGTGAGGCATAATACTTATAAATACTCCATAAAGGAATCGGGGGTTCACGACCTTATGTCACACTGACATAGCCATAGTTGCCTTCAAGTTCGAATGTATGTTTTTAATGATAAATGTATAGTGATGCTAGGTCATGGTATGTCTATGAGATATACAATAATGTAAGTTTACGATATACTTACGCAAGGTATGAAAATGTTAAGTTATGAATGGTTATGTGACGATACGATTCCACCGTGCCTGAATGGTCGGGCATGTCACTGCGAAGGCCGGCTGCATACGATTCCACCGTACCTAAATGGTCGAGCATGTCACCACTAAGACGGGCTGCTATGTATACACCGTGCTTAGAGGACCCGGCATGATCACCACTAGTGGACGGAATATGATGGTTACCCGGACGCGGGTTAACGATAATGATGATGACGCGATGATATATATATGCTATGATGATACCTGTACTATGATTATATAAGTATACGATATATGTATGAAATGTATTCACCTATAAAACTCATGCAGGTTATATCTTCCTCCTATGGTTTATGATTCTTCTATTATGCTTGTTTCCTTCATGTCTTACATACTCAGTACAATATTCGTACTGACGTCCGTTTTCTTTGGACGCTGTGTTCATGCCCACAGCTAGAGAGGGAGACAGTGCAGATCCATAGGAGCCACCAGTAGATTTACAGGAGCACTCCATTACTCTGGAGGTGCTATTCGGTTTATTCTTTTGTTTATATATATATATATATATATATTTATTTTGGGCACGATGGCATCTTGTCCCGTCCATATGTCTAGTACTCTAGTAGAGGCTCGTAGATACGTATATGTGGGTAATATGGTCTCATGGATTCTTCTCGTATGTATATGTTATTTTGATAGCCGGAAGGCTTATGTATATAAGGTAATTATTGTCACGACCCGGCTAAAGGCCGTGACGGGTACCCGGGGCTAACCACCGAGCACCACTCATTCTACTACTCATCATACTCATTAAACGTTCTTTTATCAAATTCATACTCAAATTATAAGGAAAATCATCTCTCATCTAAAAACATAAATACTTTTATATACATAAGACTTTCAGACATCAAAATAATATATATATATATACATAATAGAAACCTCGTGAGACCATATAACCCACACTGCGTATCTACGAGCCTCTACTGGAGTACTAGGCATAAGGATGGGATAGGACCCCGTCGTGCCCAAAATACGTATATGTACACAAAAGAATAATCAAGGCACCTCCGGAACAATGGAGTGCTCTCAGATCAGCTACTAGCTCCTACGAGTCTGGATCAAGATCAACTCTCTGTCTACCTGTGGGCATGAACACAGCGTCCAAAGAAAACGGACGTCAGTACTAACATTGTACTGAGTATGAGAGGCATAAACAATAATGATACGTCAATGAGATAAAGAAAGCATCAGTAAGGAGCAACTGTATATGACTGTCACTTGTAAAAGAAATAACACATGTTGTCTTACTCATAACCATCATCATATCATATATGCATAAATGTATAAGCTGCCCGTCCAAATCGGATTGGTGTGATAATCATTAGCTTGCGTCCAGGCCTCCCGCGTCCGGGGTACCATCTCATGCCGCCCACTAGTGGTGTCTTCTCGTGTCACCTAGACATGGTGTATACATACAGCTGCCCGCCTTAGCGGTGTCTGCCCGGCCATATAAGCGCGGTGTGATAGAATCATATCCATGTCACAACCTTAGTATATTCTCATCATATTATTATCGTAATGCATGACTGGAAACTTAAAACACTTATACTCTATCGTGGTGACATAAGGTCGTGAACCCCCAATTCCATTAAGGAGGATTTATACATATTCTGCCTCACCTTGAAGGAAATAGTATATAAGGTGAGTGTATACAATAAATGACATCATTAGCGTTATAGGAACATCATATCATGAACATCTAGAATATTTAGACTAAAGCTCACCATCATCATTATTGGGTTCGTAACATATCGCTTATCTCATATAACTATTCATGAACATAGACTTTTAGTCTTCCGGAATGTAGGAAATTCATGAAGAGGAAGGAAAAGTCATGCTATAGGATTCATGCCATTAGAAAGAAAAGTCTAGCCTCACATACCTTTTACGCTTAACTAATCTATTGCTTGCTTGTTGTCCTTCAATGCCCTCGTTTCTACCTTCAAGAGAATTCGCATCAGCATTAGTTAATCGGCTATAAGAACGTGTTACTATTTCTAGGGAATATTTGGCAGCATTTCCTTTGTTTCTACTACTTTTCCCATATTCTATATCAACTCACAAACGCTCATAAAAATATTCACAGTATTGCAAACAATAATCATTATTCATCTACATTTCTCACAACTCACCATTTCCCTTCAATTTCTCCACAATTATGGTTATAGCTCACTATCGCATTTTCTCATATATAATACTTATTCCATGGTCTATATGTCATTAATAACATATTTAAAATCACAACATATCGATAGTCATGACTCAATCCAAACCTTTACCCAATAATGTCACTATTCCCATATTTATGACCCATTTTCTATATCTTTCTACAATCCATGTGTTTTTAACTTTCAACACCTTAAACAATCAAGAATGATCATAAAACTCACCTTGGATGATGGATGAATAACACTTGAGTGAAGCTTCTCTTCTTGCACCAAAACCCTAACTCACTTCCCTTGAGTTTTCTTGGTGTAGATGAACTTTTATTAGGTTTCATACACTTGATTTCATGAATTTGGTATAGTTGATCATGATTTTCCCTTGGTTTCTTATGGATGGACAATAGAGAAAGTTCTAGAGGTTTCTTGGTGTGTGGAGAAGTGAAAATGAAATGAGGGAATGGTCCTTATATGATTTTAATTTCTGTCCCGACCAAGATATACGGACCAACATACGGTCCGTACATTTTATATAGGCTGTATGTATGGCCGTATGTTTGGTCCAGAGAATGATGTCCCTCTTGGCTAATTATACGGCCTAACATACAACCAGTATAATTTATAGGGCAGTATGTTGGGCCGTATAATGCCTAGATGTTCCTATTTCATTTTCGTCGACTCGTTTGATCTCCAATCCTTATGGAACTGTTACACCTCGAAAAATCTTCCGTTGGTACGCAAGTGAATGAACTAGTGAGGAATGTGATTATACGATGTTTTCATGGGCGAGCGATGACATTCGATGATTCTAGGTGAGAGTTCAAAGATGTTAGAGATGGGGGAAGAGGATTGCCAAGAGAAGGCAAAGTATTTTGATAAGCATCGGAAAGAAATTACGAGTAACGAGTTAGTAAGGGCTTAATGATGTCTTGGAGAAGAGTGATAACGTCCCTTTGATTGGTATTGAAGTGTTGAACAAGTGTTAAGAAGGTCCCATAAGGATTGGAGATCAAACGAGACGACGAAACGAACTTCGGGATCACTAGGATTATACAGCCAAACATACTGGCCGTATAATTTATACGGTCCGTATGTTTGGGACCGTATAATCAACCCAGATTGGCCAAAATCTCTGGACCAATTGTACGACCAAACATACGGCCCGTACAATTTATACGGACCGTATGTTGGTCCGTATGTTTGGTCGGGACTGATTTTGTCCAATAAATGTAAGGGACCAAGGCTATTTCATTTCATTCCTTCTTGACACCCCTTCTCTCTAAAACATCTCTCTACATATATTCCACAAGTTTTCAAGGGTTTTTAGTGATCAACAACACAAAATAAGTGAATCAAGTGTAAGCAAACCCATTAAAGATCATTCAAGTCAAGAAATCCAAATGGAGAAAAACTAGGGTTTTTGCTCAAGTGGAGTATTTCGACTAAGGCTTGTTCCTACAACATCTAAGGTAAGACTTATGGTATTTATATGTTGTTTAAGGTATTTGGAAGTTGAAATGCTTGGATTTTAGAAAAGTATAGCAAAATGGGTCATGAAAGATGAATAGTGACGTTTTGAGAAATAGTTTGAATTGAATCATGATTGTTGTTGTGTTGTGACATGAATGGGTTATAAATGACGTTAAGATCATGAAATAGGCATTGTATGTGAATGAACGAAATCGTGTGTTATGGTCTTGAATATGGAAAATTGGAAGTGAATTGAGAATATGGATAATGTAGATGACTAAAGGCTATTGTTATGATATTGTAAATGTATTGTTGACGTTTGGGAGTTGCATTACGATATGGAGGAATGTTGTATAAATAAAGGAGATGCTGTCTGATTTTCCCTAGCTTTAGCCATTTATGCTAGTTGTCAATTCGAACGATAGTATGACCTTGATGAAGGTATAAACGCAAGCGTGGAATGGAACGTGCAAGTGTTATATAGTCGAACGAAAAGGAATGTAAGGCTAACCCTTCTTTCATAAGGCATGGTTCTTTGGCCAAACGTCTAAATCTCCTATAAGACTATGATTCCCTTCAAACGATTTGATTCTCCGAGCTAGTAAGCTCCCGATGCTCGATATGCTACGATTGTACTAAGTTCCACGTATGACGAGTAAACCTATTGGGTAGATGTAACGATAATGACAATGATAGTAATGATGATGAGAATAAAATGATGCTAAAGATGCTTACGAGCTATGAGATGTATGTGTGCCTATGAAGGGCTATAATAAGACCCCGAGCTTATGACGCCGGGTAAGAATATATGTATATGAATAGGTATAGAGTACGTATATGATTATGAAACGTGCGCACACTTCTGCAGAAGGTACGGATAACCCTGATGCCTTGGTAGGGCCAGGTATGTATGACCTTGAGCCTTGGTTGGCCAAGTATGTATGAAACACCGAACCTTTATGGTCGGGCACGCTATAGCTATATATATATATATATATATATATATATATATATATGTGTGTGTGTGTGTGTGTGTGTGTGTATATGACATCAATATGAGTACGAATATGTTATAAAAATGTTATATCCCGTATTTTTGAACGTCAGATTATTTGCTGAGGTGGGACCCACACATGGAGATTTTTTTTTGGGACATCTAAAAAAATTCATATGAATCACATATGAGAAGTTAAACACGACTCAAGAAGGACCCTTGGGCCAAATCAAAGTGGAAGTCCTCCAAACGAATATTTTTAAGAAAACATTTTCGGGTGATCTGACTTCAAGGGGCAAACACGGTATTATAAGTTTGGAATTTGGAAAGGTACCCAGAAATAGAAGTTGTAGATAATTGAATTAGTTTTCCAACCATAGGTCGTGGGTCCCCAGGTGACGTCGGTACAAGGAGATATGAACGTTTTAAGGTCGAAAGGTCAGTGGGCTAGGCCCAACTCGGGACCAAACTGAGTTGGCCCAAAAAAATCAAAAAATAATAAGGCCCAAATTTGTGAGGCCCAACCGGCCATGGTTATGGCCCAAGCCAATATTAAATAAAATTTGGTCAATAAAAGGATGACTAAGTCATCCATATCACAATAAGTTCTAGAGGTTTCAAGAAAAGAAGAACAAGAGAAAGAAGAGAGAAAAGCTTAAGGCCATTTCGGCCATAGAGAAAGTCCATGAGAAAAATTGATAAAAATTCTTCAAAAATCAATCCCTACCAAGTAAAGGGTGCTTAACAAGGTGGAGTTGTTGTTGGAGCAAGAAAGATTCAAAATCATACAAGTTGCCAAGTTGTAGTCAAGTGAGAAGTTGAAGAAGAAAGGTGAGTTTTGATCTTTCTTTATGTGTTATGAATGGTTTATATGTGTTGTAGTATGTTAAAATGGATGAAATTCATGAAAGAGATAAAAATAGGGGTGTGGCCGTGAGGTATGGAACATGTATATGTGTGTAGAAATTGTGTTTTAATTAATTTATCTAGTGTTTGGTTGTTGTTGTTGTGAATGATATGTGGAAAATGGAAGTTGAATAAATTTGGAGAGGTTGTAGTGTGTATGCTTGATGTTGGTCGTGTAGTTGTAGAGTAATATGGAAGAAAATGAGTCAATTCTAATTAATGTTTTGGTTGTAGTTGAATTGTGGATGCTAGATTGCTAATGAATGCATAATAATCTTGTGAAGTTGAAGTAGGTGGAGGTTTGTTTTAGAAGTTATGTGAATTGAATGTAATGTTCTTGCATGCATGGAAGGTAATGTGGTTAGTATGATGTTGTTGGAATATAGATCATGAGGTTGTGATTGTTTTCATTAAAGTTAGAAAGTTTTTGGAAGAAGTAGTAAGTTGATTGAATATGGAAGTTGTTAGTATTGTTATTGTTGGAATTGTGGTTGATATTTTGGCCGGGTTTGAATTCCCGGGATTGTTGTTGATTGAAATTAGCCAAGTTGAACTTGGTGGGATGGAGTATTTATAGGGGAAGTGCTGCCGAAATTTCGGTAGCCAAATGTTTCCTAAAGAATTCAACTCTAAGTATCCTAATAAGAGTTTTGGTAAACATGACCAATTTGCAGATTTTGACGAGATTGCAACGTGAATTCGGAATAGCAAAAGAAGCGGAAAGAGGTATGTAAGGTTTCACCCTTCTTTCTATGGCATGTCTTAGACGGAATAAGTTGGGTACGTGCCTCGGGGAAAACTCTCTTCCCCGGAATCCGCATCCAAAGTTTTCCACTTTTTGTTCAATAGAATTGAACTAGAAAGTGTGCAAATGATAGAAAGACCTCTTAACCCCCTAGAACTTGCATAAGTGGGACCCGATTACCCTAGGACCCTCACAAGTAATGACATGACACGTAATATATGTAAATCACATACGTCACCCCATCCGGCCCGAGATGGGCCCACTACTCTCGGATTTTTCCTTACAGTCTTGCTTGACTTACTTGAAGTGAATCCAAAGGGAACCTTTGATCCCGATTTCGTTACCAAATGATAAATACTATGACTCCTCTAACGAGGGCACTTCCATGACGATAATGATAACAATGATGTTAGATAAGAGAATATGCCTATGATACGTACTACCGGAACGACTCTATGACTAAGATGACTAAGCTAAGTATCTTATGTAAACATGAAAATGATAAACTAATTTTTGAATCTTATTTATATTTCCTAGCTATGACTTTATTTTCTAACAGATTTCAAAGTCTACGAACTGTCATCTATGATGCCCCGATTTCATTCTACGTTTACTTTAATATTATTCCCCGTTGATAGTCTCACCTTAAAATACTCGCTCCTTCAAGGTGAGACAAAGTGATCACGAGTATTCTATAATATAATTGGAGGTCACCGACCTTACGTCATTCCGATGACAACCTGATTCTTCTTTGGGCTTTCCTGCGTGCCTATGAGACATATGTATATAGGATACGTAAATGCATATAAGACATGTAAATGTATGTAAGATATGTGTATATATTTTTAAAACATGCACATGACGAAAGAGCTAGAGCGCTATAGACGCTGATACATGCACATGATACACGTATATGTATATGATAAAAGCACCAGAGCGCTATAGACGCTGATGTACCTACACGACACACGTATATGTATATGATAAAAGAGCTAGAGCGCTATAGACGCTGATATATGTACATGATATATGCATGTGTATACGGGGAAAATGGAGGTAAGGGCAGAGCGTTATGAACGCATATCCACCTGATCAGTTGGCATTACATGATATGATATCGTCCCGGACGCGGGATGTTTATATTTATGGTGAAATGGATCGGCTGCCGACGCCTCGGCAATATGAGATGTCCTATTTTATATGTATATGTATATGAACAAGGAAAGATTCTTAAAGGAAAGCTAAGTACGCATAGCACCTGCCAAGGGTATATATATATACAGGTTATGTTTCTACCTCAGGACATGTGCTATTATTCTCTTATGTCGTTATTTCCGTTTTATACTTTCCGTATGCTACTATTCATGCCTTACATACTCGGTACACTATTCGTACTGACGTCCCTTCTTGTGGACGCTGCGTTTCATGCCGCGTAGGTCAGCAGACAGGCGGATTTGATCCTTAGAAGCTCTACCAGCAGTGTTGACAGTGCTCCAGTTATTCCGGAGCTGCACTTCCTTGGTACTATTTTGTGTATATATATTCGGGCACGGCAGTACTCAGCCCTTTCTATGTATAAACGTACTATGTCTAGAGGCTCGTAGACAGATATGTACAGTCAGTTAAGTATAGTTAGGTATATGGTGTTTTGGCATGCTAATGTTGATGTATAAGTGATAACGAAGTTTATTAGTCTATGTTCAGAATGACGCCGCTAATGTTAATGTTAAAAAAAAATGGCTCTGTTTACATGGCTTGCTAAGAGGTAAAGGTAAAACGATAGACAAGGGGTGCTCGGTACAAGTATCGGGTACTCGTCACGGCCCCTAGACGGGTCGTGACAAAAAATGAATGTGAAGGTAAATAAATACGGATGTGGATGTATATACACGGATACGCAATAGAAATGGAATATCCATGTGGAAAGCAAGTAAGTGCTATGACGACGATATTATTATCTCCCATGTTATGCTATCTCATATGTTGACTCTTAAGCTTTCATATTGATATTGATCATGCTTTACATGCTCAGTACATTCTTCGTACTGACGTCCTTTTGTTTGTGGACGCTGCGTCATGCCCGCAGGTGCACATGGAGACAGGCTTGATCCATAGCTATATTTTCAGGGACTACATAGCGGAGCTCCATTTCATTCGGAGCTATAGCTTTTGGGTACTTATTCTTTTGTGTACATAATTATGGGCATAGCGGGGTCCTGTCCCGCTCATGTGATATGTTATAACCTTCTTAGAGGCTCGTAGACATGTGTATGTGGTTAAATGTGTTTGGCCTTGTCGGCCTATATTTTTGTATGTCATTTTGTTGGCCTTGTCGGCCCATGTACATTGATGTGGCATAGATGCCTATGATGATATAAGAAATGTTGTCGTCCAATTGGGACTAGTATGATTGATAGTTAGAATGCATGATTTGATTTATGGCTCACCTAGACGTTACGTGAAAGTATGTTAAAGGGGTGCCCGGGTGGGGTAGCGCCGGGTGCTCGTCGCGGCCCTAGTCGGGTCGTGATAGGAACCTTTTTGACACTTGTTAAACACCTCAATACCAATATAAGGGATGTTATCACTCTTCTCTAAGACATCATTACGCCATCGTTAACTCGTCGCTCATAATTCTTACCCGACACGCAACATATCCTTTTGCTTTCCTTATTAACCTTCTTCCTTTTCGTTAAATGTCTTGAATCTCAATTAGGATCATCAAAGGCTATTTCTCACTTATCGAAACATCATATACGTCCTACTCTTCGCCAACCTATTCACTGCACGTTAACGGGGAATTTTTCCAAGGTGTAACCATTATGTTTCCAAATGAAAAATGATTTTTCCAATGATTACGGGCATATGAATATTAAAGAAGTGTATTATGAGTATGATGAGCAATAGAATAAGTGGTGCTCGGTTGGTTGTTGCTCAGACTCAGCGGCAAAGTACAGGGCAGGGTGACAGGGCTGTTAGTGCAAGGGCTCGTGACTTCATTACTTTAAACCCTCCGGAATTCTTTGGGTCAAAGCCAGGGAAGGACCCCCAAGACTTTATTGATGGTATGTTGAGGACGCTTCGATTGATACATGATTCAGACACCGAGTCGGTGGAGTTAGCGTCATATAGATTGAGAGATGTCTCGATCCAGTGGTATACAGTCTGCATGGTTTCACGGGGAGCCAATGCACCTCCCCCGGTATGGCAAGAGTTTGTTGATGCTGTTCTCCGTCATTATATGCCTCCAGAATTTCGGCGAGCTAGGGCCGATAGATTCTTAAATTTGAGGCAGGGTAGCATGAGTGCTCTAGAGTACAGTCTCCGCTTCAATTCCTTGGCCAGGTATGCTTCGGCCATGGTAACAGATATGGGTGACCGGGTACACCGATTTGTGAAGGGCTTAGGACCACACTTGATGGATAGATGCTTAACTGCGTCCCTTCTGGATGGTATGGATATTGCAGGCATTCAGGCACATGCTCAGAACTTAGAAGAAAGCCTAAAATAGCGAAGAAGTGAACGCGAACAGGATAGGGGTCATAGCAAGAGGGCAAGACATTCAGGCCCGATGAGTGAGTCCAGAGGCGGACACAGGCAACAGTTTCCTAGCATTCAGGCTATTCTATGACCAGTGTATCTCCACAGTTTTCAGGCCAGAGCCTTGATAGATATGCTCATTCAGGGCCGAGTCCGAGCGATTCAGGACCTCACTTCAAAGATGATTCAGGCCAGTCAAGGCCACCTGTACCACGATGTTCCCAGTGTGGGATGTTGCATTGGGGTCGATGCCGATTGGGCTCAGATGGTTGCTATTCATGTGGTCGACCGGGCCATATCATGCGTGATTGACCCTCAGTACATGGTAGAGGTAGGACCCAGCCATCAGGGTCGGCAGCCGGATCTTCAGCATCTGCACGCCCTACGGGGCCAGGTTCACTTGCGCCAGTCGGCCATGGTAGAGGCAGAGGGAGAGCTCCCACTTCTAGCGGTCCTCAGCACCGTATTTATGCTTTGGTTGGACGCCAAGATCTTGAGTCTTCTCCTGACGTGGTCACAGGTATATTATCGGTATTCTCTCATGATGTATATGCTTTGATTGATCCGGGATCCACATTGTCCTATGTTACTCCATATATTGCGGGTCGATTTGAAGTCGAGCCGGAGTCGATCAAACCTTTCGAGGTGTCTACACCCGTGGGTGAATCGGTAATAGCTAGCCGAGTATATAGAAATTGTGTGATTGTGATTTGTGATCGTCGTACCATGATTGACTTGGATGAGCTAGAAATAGTAGATTTTGATGCCATTATGGGCATGGATTGGTTGGCTTCTTGCTATGCCAATGTTGATTGTAGAATGAAAATGGTTCGTTTCCAATTTCTGGGAGAACCAGTCGTAGAATGGAAAGGAAATACGGCGTTACCAAAGGGTAGGTTTATTTCCTACCTAAAAGCAAGGAAAATTATCACAAAAGGTTGTATTTATCATCTAGTGCGAGTTCAAGATATAGAAGCTGAATCGCCAACTCTTCAGTCGGTTCCTATAGTAAATGAATTTCCGGATGTATTCCCGGAAGAGCTTCCAGGCCTTCCTCCCAAGCGGGAGATTGACTTTGCTATTGATGTGTTGCCAGGCACTAAGCCTATATCTATTCCCCCATATAGAATGGCACCTGCAGAACTGAAAGATTGAAAGAGCAATTGAAAGACTTGCTTGAGAAAGGCTTTATTAGGCCTAGTTCATCCTCGTAGGGAGCACTCGTATTGTTTGTCTGAAAGAAAGATGGCTCCTTGAGAATGTGCATTGATTATAGGAAATTGAATAAGGTGACGATTAAGAATAAATATCCTCTCTCAAGGGTTGATGATTTATTTGATCAATTGCAAGGTGTCAAATGGTTTTCAAAAATCAATTTGAGGTCCAGGTATCATCAAGTTAGAGTTAGGGAGAAAGATATCCCTAAGACAACCTTCAGAACAAGATATGGTCATTTTGAATTCCGGGTAATGTCATTTGCGCTAAAGAACGCGCTGGCAGTATTTATGGATTTGATGAATAATGTGTTCAGGACCTTTCTGGATTTATTTGTGATCGTGTTTATCGACGACATCTTGGCGTATTCTAGATCCGAGGCAGAACATGCGAATCATTTGCGCACTGTCCTTGGAGTCCTTCGAACTCGAGAGTTGTTTGCAAAGTTTTCCAAATGTGAGTTTTGGTTGAATTCGGTGGAATTTTTAGGGCATATTGTTGCAGCCGATGATATTCAAGTGGATAGTCAAAAGATTGAGGTTGTGAAGACTTGGCCAAGGCCCATAACTCCTACGTAGGTACGTAGCTTTCTGGGCTTAGCAGGTTATTACAGGAGATTCGTTGAGGGTTTTTCTTCTATCTCTGCACCACTTACAAGATTGACCCTGAAATCGGCAAAGTTTCAGTGGACAGATGCTTGCGAACGTAGTTTCCAAGAGTTGAAAGATAGGTTGACTTATGCACCAGTCTTGACACTTCCAGAGGGATTGGAAGGATATGTTGTTTATTGTGATGCTTCAGGTGTTGGGCTAGGCTGTGTATTGATGTAGCACAGTAAAGTGGTTGCATATGCTTCAAGGCAACTGCGGAAACATGAGCAGAATTATCCGACCCACGATCTACAATTGGCCGCAGTGGTTCATGCTTTAAAGATATGGAGACATTATTTATATGGTGTCCATGTGGATATTTATACCGATCATAAGAGCCTTCAGTATATCTTTAAGCAGAAAGAGTTGAATCTGCGGCAACGACGATGGTTAGAATTGCTAAAAGACTATGGTGTTGATATTTTGTATCACCCCGGAAAGGCAAATGTTGTGGTTGATGCTCTTAACCGTAGATCGATGGGAAGTCTATGTGATGTACGACCAGAGAAGAGAGAAATGGCCCGTGAGCTCCAACAGTTAGCTAGCCTAGGAGTCCAAGTAGTGGACACAGGTAGAGGCGGAGCTACTATTCAGAATTCTGCAGTCTCGTCGCTAGTAGCAGAGGTGAAGGAGCGACAATATGGGGATCCCATGCTTATGCAGTAAAGAGATACACTCCCTCAGAAAGAGGAGTCACCATTGGATATTTCAGGAGACAGAGTTCTCCGATGCCGAGGCAGATTATGTGTCCCTGATGTGGCAAGTTTACACCACAAGATTTTGAGAGAAGCTCATTGTTCTCGTTATTCTGTCCACCCCGGAGTGACGAAAATGTATCATGATCTCAAGTTTGTATATTAGTGGAGTGGGATGAAGAAAGATGTAGCGGAATTTGTGGCTCAATGTCCAAATTGCCAACAAGTGAAAATCGAGCACCAAAAGCCGGGTGGATTGTTGCAAGCTATAGAAATCCCAACTTGGAAGTGGGAAGTGATTAACATGGATTTCATGATAGGCTTACCCCGTTCTCGACGTAAGTATGATTCCATATGGGTGATTGTTGATAGACTCACAAAGTTAGCTCACTTCTTGCCAGTCAGGACGACTTATGTGGCTGGAGATTATGCAAAACTGTATGTTAAAGAGATAGTGAGACTCCATGGTGTTCCAGTATCGATTATCTCAAACAGAGGAACTCAGTTTACAGCTAAATTTTAGGAGTCTTTCCAAGCGGGTTTAGGGACCCAAGTGAGCCTTAGCACGGCATTTCATCCACAGACCGATAGACAAGCCGAACGTACTATTCAGACTCTTGAAGATATGTTACGGGCATGTATGATAGATTTTGGAGGTAGTTGGGATGATCATTTGCCACTCATTGAATTTGCTTACAATAATAGTTATCATTCTAGCATTCAAATGGCACCGTATGAGGCTTTATATGAGCGAAAATGTAGATCCCCAATTGGGTGGTTTGAAATAGGAGAGGCTCAATTGATAGGGCCAGACTTGGTCCAGCAAGCCATAGAGAAAGTCAAGCTCATACAAGATCGGTTGTTAGCGGCTCAAAGTCGTCAGAAGTCCTATGCAGATAATCGTCGAAGAGACATAGAGTTCCAAGTTAAGGATTGGGTATTCTTGAAAGTGTCGCCAATGAAGGGCGTTATGAGATTTGGCAAAAAGGGGAAGCTTAGTCCCCGGTATATTGGGCCTTATGAGACTGTGCGCAAGCTAGGCAAGGTGGCCTATGAGTTAGATCTACCTCCCGATTTGGAGTCAGTTCATCCAGTTTTCCACGTCTCGATGCTCCGGAAATGTATTGGAGATCCTACCAGGATCGTCCCAGTAAATGATGTGCAAGTGAAAGAGAAATAGACTTATGAAGAAGTACCCATTGCCATACTAGATAGGCAAGTACGGAGGCATAGAAACAAAGAGGTGGCCTCAGTTAAGGTTCTGTGGAGAAGCAGTAAACGAGAGGAAATGACGTGGGAAGCGGAAGAAACCATGCGATCTGGATACCCGCAGTTATTTCAGTGTCACGACCCAACCCCGTAGGCCGTGACTGGTGCCCGACCTGGACACCCGAATACATACCTATCAGATATAGTCAAACTGAAACTACGAATAATAGGGAACTTTATAAAAGAACTCTGAAGGTTCATAACGTCATCATATATGTATATTCAGATACACTTGTCACGACCCAACCCCGTGGGCCGTGACTAGTGCCTGAGCTGGACACCCATACACACTTACTTACCGAATCAGCATATCAACGACTTATCCATATCCAACATATATTAATTATTACAGATATTAAGGGCAGATGTTATCTTAAGCGGTCGCACATATCAAACACATCATATAGGAGCCGCCAAGGCTGTCATAGAACATATCGTCCAAAACATATATATACATACAAGCCGTTAAGGCTGTCATAGCAAATAGGACCGCTTAGACGCAAATCACAGACATAACCGAACAATAGCGACCCATGACCCACATATATGTCTACAGGCCTCTAACAAAGATAACGGAATCATATGATGGGACAGGGCCCCGCCGTACCCCTGAACATATACATGCATTAGACAACAGAAGAGTCTGTACCAAAATGTAGGCTCTAGAACAAGGGAGCACTCCAGAGCAGCAGAATAGATGGCCTAAGCTGTCGGGTCACTCAAGTGAACGTCTGTACCTGCGGGCATGAAACGCAGCCCCCCCCCCCCCCCCCCGAAGAAGAGTGGGTCAGTACGGAATATGTAAGGCATGAAATACAGAAAGAGAATCATAACTGAAACAGAGGACTACCAGAATCGAGTGTAACCTTTTAAAACATCTATGTACTTGCCTTTTTAAATGAAAATCATGCATATCCATATCATATATACAGATGACGTGTCCCGGCCCTCCTTTGAGGGACTCGGTGGATAAAATCATGCATGTCAGCATCATATACCATATATATACATAATGTGTCCCGGCCCTCTATTGCGGGTCTCGGTGAATAAAATCATCATATGCCATCCTGGCCGCCATCCCCATATCATCACATCATTATATACATATAACGTGTCCTGGCCCGCAAGTGAGAGGGACTCGGTGAATAATGCAGAGGAGTGCGCAGGAAAACATATCCTTGCCCGGGCTCAGTGAAATCCAAACAGAGGCTTGCACGAACAGAATAATGTGAAACCATATGCACATAAATCAAGACTCGATAGACAAGTATACTTACCGACTCCTGAAGGCTCAAAAACAAGTTTCGGGTCAATCCTGACTGAGTATGAGAAAGTTATGGACGTTTGAAGTACAGAACCTTCTACGAGCATTTCAGAAGCCATTTTTGGAAAATCGAAGCAATAATCGTATCAAGTATTTTTCGGATATCATATAGATCAAATTCAAATATAACTTTTGGAATCATCTGTACATATCAAAATATATCAAAGACTTTAGTCATATCGAATACCTTTCGAATACCATCCGGAAACATATCAAATAGATATTCGGACATCATAAATACGCATCAAAATCATATGAGGTAGCTTATGGAAATCAATAACGTTAGCCATCCTAGTGGCTCTAGGAGCAGGAATTTCTTTAGAATCGTACATATACGTCATTTGCTCGTTTCATAAAGATCATGCCAAAGAAAAAGATAAGCCTTACATACCTTGCCCGCTTTCTATGCTAATCCGAACTTAAGTCTTTCGCTTCGCAAGATCTACAACAATATTCATATATACCAAACATTATCCTTAAACACTTAGAGTCCAATTCTAAACCAACACTTAATCTACAGAAATTTCGGCAGCATTTTCCCTGTAAATGCAACATCCCCGAGAATTCAACTCGGCCAAGCATACAACAACAAATCCGAGAATTTAACTCGACCAAAATATCAACAATAATACCAACAATTATTCTAGCAATATCCACAGTCGATTCAAAACGCATACTAACATTAGCACATTCTTCCTACAACTTCAACGGCATCTCATTTATGTTAAATTCATATTTGCTCGCACATTCAAGTACTAATCCGCAACCATTCAAACACTATTCAAGGATACTTCAAACAATCCGTACAATATTCAAAACAATTCAACCAATACTCTACTTCATCCGAAACCTTCCAAATGCAACAAAAGCTACAACAACACATTTCCTTCTTTCAAATTCATAAACTACAACAAAAATTCATACTTTAGCAACTTCATTCCCACAACTACATAAAACCATATTAATCACATAAATTCCTACAACAACCTACAACCAATTTCCATGCCAACTTGAACCATTAGTCTTTCATTTGCATCATAGATTCCACAAAAACACAACTAACATATTAAATAACATTAATTTACCTCTCCTCCACCATTCTACACTCACACGGCCACACACACAACACACATTATTCCATGATTTTCATTCACTTCTACTTACTACAACATACATAACCTTTCCATAACATATAAAAGAATAAGGATTCTTACCTTTTTTTCTTAACTTTCCACTTGACTAGAATTTTTGGACTTGCCACGAAGAGTAGTTTTCTTGCTTCAACAATTATACCACGTTTTAAAGAGGACCTTTGAATTAGTAAGAATACTAGGAGAATATATATTTTTTGGATCAAGATGGATGGCTTCAAAATTTTCTTCTTCTTTTCTTTCTTGGCCGAGAGGCCCTTCTCTCTTTTGCTCTTTTTTTTTTTTTTTCTTGAATGTACTTGAATGAGATGAGAAAATAATAGTCATCCCTTTTTATTACTTAAATTAGCCCTCACATGGGCCTTGGCCCATGCCCCCTTTGGCCGGCCACCTTGGGCCCTTTTTTTTTCTTTTTTTTTTGTTTTTCCAAGCCCAATTATTTTTCATGACTAATTTTTTTTTGTAATTCATGAAACTATTTTCCAAATATCCAATTTTGCCCTTAGCCTTCCTCAATATTTCTGCATCAATATTTTCATGAACAACTTATGTATTAAATAAGATCAAAAATATTGCCTTATCTCTTAGTAGTCACAATTATCTCAAATTATCCAAATGTGCAAAAATACGGGATATAACATCCTCCCCCCCCCCCCCCCCCCCCTTTAGAACATTCGTCCTCGAATGTTGAACTAGCCTCATGGTGCATTATAATACTCCGGGGAGGTCTACTCTATAATTGTCACATACGATCATTTAACATATCCGTTTTAGAAGCTTAGATTGCATGTGGCGTAGAAAACAATTAGGGATACTTCCTCTTCATTTCTTCTTTCGGCTTCCCAGATCGTCTTCTCTTTATTATTGTTTGGCCACAATACTTTAACCGGAACTACGTCTTTGGCATATAAATCTATCACTTGACCATCCGTTATGGACACACACTATTCCTTATATGGTAGCTTCTCTGTCACTTAGATGTCATTTATATAAACACTTGGGAAGGGTCTCCAACACATTCGCGAAGCATAGGCACGTGGAAGACTGGATGTACCGCTTCTAATTCGGTGATATCTCCGATTCATGGGTGACTTACCAATACTACGGACAATTTGATAGAGTCTATTATATCTCAAATTGAGCTTTCCCTTTTAATTTTACATTCTAAGTGTTTATCCAATCATGAGTTTGTCGCCAACGAGCATAATGGTTACGTTCCTTTCCAAGGCCAATTTATCGGTAACCAAAATGAATATACATGATATTGCTTTGCCACTTCTAATCCTTCGCAGTCCGTGATACAATTCGAGAAAAAGAATCAAGAAACGGCCAAGAGAGCAAACAAGGGTCGCAAACGAGTTGTGCTTGAACCGGGTGATTGGGTTTGGGTACATTTCCGAAAAGAGAGGTTTACCAACAAAAGAAAGACCAAGTTGATGCCTAGAGGAGATGGTCCATCTGAAGTACTTGAACGACTCAATGATAATGCATACAAAATTGATCTCCCACCCGAATACCAAGTTCATAACACCTTCAATGTGTGTGATCTCTCTCCTATGATGGTGCAAGATGATGACCCCTTAAATTTGAGGACAAATTCTATTCAAGAAGGGGAGAATGATACAATTCGAGTGGCATCAAAACCGTTTACAAGGAGCCAAGCGAGGGAACTTCAAGCTATGCAAGCATTGTTCATGAGGAGGGACATACTTGAATACACTCTAGCACCTTTCTGGGGATTTCAAGTGTTCATGATAGCATGGGAGGATGGTTTAGAGAAGAGGGTTGAAGATGGTCATACTTGCAATGTGGCTATTACTTGAAGATTTGCAAATTCAAGCTTTGTTCCCAAAAGAAGACACCCAAACAAGGCCCTTACTTCATTAAGGGTAAAAGTGTAATAGTGTAGTTGTCTTCTTTTGAGCCTTAGTATAAGTAGTAGTTTCTTTCATTTTAGAAGACTTAGATTATTTTGATGATTGATATTTTGAGATTGTAAAACTCTATTGAGTGTTGAGAGCTTGTGAAGCCTTGGATTGTGTAATTGTTGAGAGGTAAGGTTGCTTGGGATTCAAATCCCTTAAGGTCTTCCTAGGAATTTGGTGTTTCTTTTGATCTTAATTTAGAGGTCTTAGTTTTCTATAACTTTGGTTGCTAAGTTAGGTCTCAAGTTGTGTCAAATTATCTATCCTTTTCTTTTCTTGCATTTTTAATTCTATTTTCGTTCTTAATCTTGTATCAAATTGTATCAGAGCTTAGTTTAGGTTTGTTCCACCAAATCTAATCTTGGGTTTTGATTCAACAAAAAAAAAATCGAAATTCAAAAAAAAAAAATCAAATTTTCTTGTTGATTTTGTTGAATCTAGTGTTAGATTAGAGTTTCTTAGTGTTTCTAGAGTCTAAATCTTCAATTTGGAGTTAGGGTTTGTGTTCCACCATTGTTGAACTTCAAAGCTTCAAGAACAAGGTTGGTGGGTTTGAAGAAGGTGAAAATTTGAGGGTTCAAGTTGATTGGGGTTTGTTCTCTAGTTGATAAGGACTCTAAATCCGAAAGTTGGGGGTATTTGGCTAAGGATTGAAGGATCTACCATTTTTGAAATTTGAAGCTTTGAAACTTCAAGAACTTGAAAGTGGGTCTTGTTGAAGAAGGTGAAATTGAGGGTTGAAACCTATTGGGTTTTGTTCTCTACATTAAAGAGAACTTAAATCCGAAATTTGAGCCAATTTGGAGTTGATTTGAGGGTAGTTGAATTTTTGAATTGTGCTTGTGTTCTTGAAGACCTTCAAATCTTCATGAGGAAGAAGACTCTCCAAAGGGCCATTTGATCCAAAAGTTATCAAATAAAGTTGTGAAAAAGTGTTTGTGGGTCCAACAAAAACAAAAAAAAAACAGAAATACTTAGTCAAAATTTCTGATTTTGCAAAAAAAAAAAAAAGAAGAGAAAAGCAGTGAATTGGCCCATATGCGACACTACATGCAACACATGCGAGTCGCAGGTCGAACCTGCTAGTCGCGGGTGATGTCGCACCTTGTGACAGAGAGTTGAACATTTTTGGGAGCATCATCCGGGAGACGCATATCACCATCGCAGGCCGAACCTGCGAGTCGCAGGTGGTGTCGCACCTTGTGACAGAGAGTTGACATTTTGGCTGCATCATCCGCGAGCCGCGGATCACCATCGCAGGTTGCACTCGCGAGTAGCATGTGCTGCACAGGCATAGCATGTTGCGCAGTTCAGGTTTTTCAACTCTAATTCTCTTTGATTCCATTCCTAATCCTTTTTCTTGGATTCTTACAACTAATTAACAACTAGTAATCAACCTTATTAGTTGCTAATTAGTTCTTGTGTCCGCATTTCTTTCGTGCCAATTCTTTTCGTGCTTTTCGTCGTTTTGCTTCGTTGTTGATTCCTTGGTTCAAGTCCGTTAGATCAAATTGAGTCGTCCATCTTTCTTAGTCTAACAAGAATCTATTCCGACCAAGAGTAGAATTTGAACCCTTGTGACTAGTCGACATTAACAAGCACACAATCATTGGCGAAAGCAATTTGTGAGACAATCAAAGGTGCGCATACTTGAGCGATTGTGAGTTGATCTTACTAATCTAACGTGTTTGCTTGTTTTGTTGAGTGTCTTAATAGGTACCATGGCTACGGAGGATGAAACTCGAGTTCCCACCGGGGAACTCACACTAGCTGATGTAATGAGGGCCTTACAAGCCTTGAACGATAAGGTGAATAGTATGGGTGGTCGAATGGAAAACTTGGGAAGTAGGGTGGAAGCAATTGAGGGAGGTAGTACGGAGGTCTCATATTCGGCCCGAGTGCAATACCAAGGTGGCACAAGTGGAGCTACTCGAAGCACTACACTTACATTGTCACCCGATACCTTCCATCATCTATATAACCCCACTCCCCAAAACACTTCTCAAAACACGACTCTCACCCCACCAAACAACATTCCCATAGGCCAACGGAACAACCCATCCCCACAAGATCAAACTCCAAATGACCCACATCCAAATGACCCACCCCTAAATGCACCAATGCCACCCCAAAACCATCCAAACATCCAACAACCAAATGAGGAAGAGATAGAGGAAGTTATACTTGAGCACGAACATTATGGTGACCAAGGTTGGAGGCACAAGGGCAAGCACAAGAAGGTTATCGAGGGAGGGGTGGACGGCATGGTCCTAACCCTCACATGGGTAGGCAAAGAGGGTACCAAGCTCGTGAAGGGTACCAAGGTCGTGACCATCAAGGTTATGATGACGATGGAGATTTCAATGGGAATCACGGTTATGGAGGAGGGCGAGACACGAGTCTCAATTCCATCAAGGTTACTCTCCCAACCTTCAAAGGAAGTAGTGATCCCAATACATTCCTTGATTGGGTGATGCTTTGTGATAGAATCTTCTTGACGAATGACATGTCTGAGGTGAAAAAGGCGTCTTACGCCATTGCTCAATTTGAAGGTTATGCCTCCACATGGTGGGAGACTCAAGTGAAAGCAAGAAGAATTATTGGACTCCCGCCCACACCTACTTGGGATGAATTGAAGGAGGCCATGCGGCGTAAGTATATCACCGAACGCTACAAACAAGAACAACTCAAGAAGGTGTATACCCTAAGGCAAAACAAAAAGAGTGTGGAAGAATACTATGATGCGTTCCAAATTGTCAAGATGAGAATCGACTTTGACGAGGATGTGTTAAATGCTATGACTTGCTTCCGAGCCAGGTTAAATGGTGAAATTGTCTCCCAAATGAGACTCCACAACTATGGGAGCATTGAAGAAACCCTTCAAGCGGCTATTGAAATAGAGGAGGGTCTCAAGGAAGACAAAATCAATAAGTTAAGGGTCTATGTGAGTTCATGGAACAATAACAAAGAACGAGGAGCCTTCTCCTCCAATTGGCAAAAGAATAAGGGCCCCATGCAAGAAGCCAAGAAACCATTTGTGAAGAATGCTCAAGTTGAGAAGCAAGTTGACAAACAACCTCCGAAATTTGCTCCAAAAGGAGGTACGAAAACTCCTATTCAATGTTTTAAATGTCATGGCTTCGGTCATAGAGCAAGTGAGTGCCCTAACCGTAGAGCGTTTATTTTGAGAGAGACTTATAGTGAGGATGAGGAAGAATGTGAGGAAGGGGATGATGGGGGCAATCATGAGAATGAACTTCATGATAGTGAAGGGGATGGAGTTGAAGGTGATAATGAGCCTATTGTACCTCTCTATGTGGTGCGACGGACCATGATAAGCAAAGCAATGGATGACCCAAGTCAACGGGAAAATCTCTTCCATTCCAAGTGCATCATTAACCAAAACACTAGCATCATGATCATTGATAGTGGGAGTTGTGCCAATGTTGCTAGTACCACCCTTGTTGATTTCTTGAAACTTCCCACCACCTGCCATGAAAACCCGTACAAACTTCAATGGCTCAATGAATGTGGTGAGTTGAAGGTGACTAGGCAAGCTATCATCAAATTCTGGGTTGGGAAGTATCACAGTGAGGTGTTATGTGACGTTGTTCCCATGCAAGCGTGTCATCTTCTACTTGGCCGACCATGGAAATATGATAGGTCCGTCAACCAAAATGGGAGAACTAACCAATACACCATTGTCCACAATGGTGTCAAACATGTCTTGAATCCCATGACCCCCTCCCAAGTGGGTGAGATCTATAACAAAATGAGGGAGTTAAAGGAGAAGGGACATGGTGCATTGCAAAAGAAGAATGTGGGGGACGAGGGAGTAGAGGGGAGTAGTTCTCAAGAGTTGAGTGGAAAGAAAGGAGAGCTTAGAGGAAAAACCAAGGTGTCGCCTTTGGCGAATTGTGGGGAAATTAGGGAGGAATTGGGGGAGCATCAACCGGTGATTCTCCTCATGCATAGGGACTATGCATTGCACACTAACGAACTAACCCCTTCTTTTCCTAGTTCTATTTCTTCTCTTTTGTAGGAATTTGATGATGTGTTCCCAACGGAACTCCCAAAGGGGTTACCACCCTTGAGGGGAATTGAACACCAAATTGACTTTGTTCCGGGGTCTCAATTGCCAAACAAAATGGCTTGTAGAGCCAACCCGGATGACACTAAGGAGCTTCAAAGGCAATTGGATGAACTCCTTGAAAAGGGAGTTGTGCGAGAAAGCATGAGTCTGTGTGTCGTGCCTTTGATCTTGGTGCCAAAGAAAGATGGATCATGGCGCATGTGTGTTGATTGCCGGGCCATCAACAAGATAACGGTAAAGTATCTACATCCCATACCTCGTCTTGATGACATGCTTGATGAGTTGAATGGTTCATGCATATTCTCTAAGGTAGATCTTAGGAGTGGGTATCATCAAATCCAGATGAAACCCGGAGATGAGTGGAAAACCGCATTGAAGACCAAGTTTGGTCTATATGAATGGTTGGTGATGCCTTTTGGTCTCACTAACGCTCCTAGTACTTTCATGCGTTTGATGAATCATGTCATGAAACCTTTTATTGGCAAATTCGTGGTTGTGTACTTTGATGATATTTTGGTGTATAGTAAAACCATGGATGAGCATGTTACTCACTTGAAATGTGTATTTGAAGTGCTTAGACAAGAACAACTTTATGCTAATGTTGCTAAATGCTCTTTTTGTGTTGATGAAGTTGTTTTCTTGGGTTTTGTTGTGAGTTCAAGGGGCGTTGAGGTTGATGAATCCAAAATAGACGCTATTAAGAATTGGCCAACTCCTAAATCCATTGGTGATATTAGAAGTTTTCATGGATTGGCTAGTTTTTATAGGCGGTTTGTTAAGGGGGTTAGTACCATAGCCGCTCCTTTGACCGAGGTAATCCGAAAGGATAAACCTTTTTCTTGGGGTGTGGCGCAAGCAAAGGCTTTTGAAACTCTAAAACAAATGCTTAGCTCCGCCCCGTTATTGCAATTACCCGATTTTGACAAAATCTTTGAAATTGAATGTGACGCTAGCAAAGTAGGTATTGGTGCCGTTTTGATGCAAGACCAAAAACCCATTGCCTATTTTAGTGAAAACCTTAAGGGTGCGACGTTGAACTACTCCACCTATGATCTTGAATTGTATGCTTTGATTAGAGCTTTGGGTAACTGGCAACACTACTTGTGGCCTAAAGAGTTTGTGATTAGGACCGATCATGAGTCCTTAAAGCATCTTAAGGCCCAAGGAAAGGAACAAAAGGCATGCTAAATGGGTTGAATTCCTTGAAACCTTCCCTTATATAATCCAATACAAAAAGGGAAAGGAGAATGTAGTGGCGGATGCCCTATCAAGGAAACATGTTTTGATTAATACCTTGTCTTCCAAATTGATGGGTTTTGAAAGCTTGAAGACATTGTATCCCGAGGACCCCGTCTTTGCAAAAATCTTTTTAGATTGCGAAGAGTGGGAAAGGGAGAGGTGGATTAGGGATAGGTCTTCTACTCCCTATTCTAGGTTTGATGGTTTCTTGTTAAAAAACAAGCATTTGTGTGTGCCCATGAGTTCTTGGAGAGAATTATTTGTGAGGGAGGCACACAATGGGGGATTGATGGGACATTTTGGGATTGATAAAACTTTGGGGATTCTTGAGGAACAATTTTATTGGCCTCATATGCGGAGGGATGTGGCTAAGATTTGTGGCCAATGCATTGAATGTCGCAGCGCCAAGTCTAGACTCCTTCCCCATGGGTTGTATACCCCTCTCCCCACCCCTCAACAACCTTGGGTTGATATTTCGATGGATTTTGTGTTGGGTTTGCCTAGAACCAAAAGGGGTAAAGATAGCATCCTTGTTGTGGTTGATCGATTTTCTAAAATGGCTCATTTAATTGCTTGTCATAAAGTTGATGATGCTCCTCATGTTGCCTCTTTGTTTGTTGAACATGTGGTAAAGTTGCATGGTATTCCCAAAACCATTGTGAGCGATAGGGATCCAAAATTCCTTAGCCACTTTTGGAAAGAATTGTGGGGACGACTTGGTACCAAATTGTTGTTTTCTACCTCTTGTCACCCACAAACCGATGGCCAAACCGAAGTTGTCAATAGGACATTGGGTTCTATGCTTAGGGCCATGGTTAAAGGAAAATTAGCATCTTGGGAAGATCAATTGCCTTTGGTTGAATTTTCTTACAATAGAGTCATTCATAGCACTATTGGCATGTCACCTTTTGAAGTGGTTTATTGTTTTAACCCTCTAACCCCTTTAGATCTAACCCCTTTATCTCAAGATGTTGTGTTGAGTTTATATGGCAACAAACGAGCCGAGGCCATGAAGAAGTTGCATGAGAAGGTGAGGCTTCACCTTGAGAAAAAGAATCAAAAAACGGCCAAGAGAGCAAACAAGGGTCGCAAACGAGTTGTGCTTGAACCGGGTGATTGGGTTTGGGTACATTTCCAAAAAGAGAGGTTTCCCAACAAAAGAAAGACCAAGTTGATGCCTAGAGGAGATGGTCCATTTGAAGTACTTGAACGACTCAATGATAATGCTACAAAATTGATCTCCCACCCGAATACCAAGTTCATAACACCTTCAATGTGTGTGATCTCTCTCCTATGGTGGTGCAAAATGATGACCCCTTAAAGTTGAGGACAAATTCTTTTCAAGAAGGGGAGAATGATACAATTCGAGTGGCATCAAAACCTTTTACAAGGAGCCAAGCGAGGGAACTTCAAGCTATGCAAGCATTGTTCATGAGGAGGGACATACTTGAATACACTCTAGCACCTTTCCGGGGATTTCAAGTGTTCATGATAGCATGGGAGGATGGTTTGGAGAAGAGGGTTGAAGATGGTCATACTTGCAATGTGGCTATTACTTGAAGATTTGCAAATTCAAGCTTTGTTCCCAAAAGAAGACACCCAAACAAGGCCTTTACTTCATTAAGGGTAAAAGTGTAATAGTGTAGTTGTCTTCTTTTGAGCCTTAGTATAAGTAGTAGTTTCTTTCATTTTAGAAGACTTAGATTATTTTGATGATTGATATTTTGAGATTGTAAAACTCTATTGAGTGTTGAGAGCTTGTGAAGCCTTGGATTGTGTAATTGTTGAGAGGTAAGGTTGCTTGGGATTCAAATCCCTTAAGGTCTTCCTAGGAATTTGGTGTTTCTTTTGATCTTAATTTAGGGGTCTTAGTTTTCTATAACTTTGGTTGCTAAGTTAGGTCTCAAGTTGTGTCAAATTATCTATCCTTTTCTTTTCTTGCATTTTTAATTCTATTTTCGTTCTTAATCTTGTATCAAATTGTATCAGGGCTTAGTTTAGGTTTGTTCCACCAAATCTAATCTTGGGTTTTGATTCAACAAAAAAAAAATCGAAATTCAAAAAAAAAAAACAAATTTTCTTGTTGATTTTGTTGAATCTAGTGTTAGATTAGAGTTTTTTAGTGTTTCTAGAGTCTAAATCTTCAATTTGGAGTTAGGGTTTGTGTTCCACCATTGTTGAGCTTCAAAGCTTCAAGAACAAGGTTGGTGGGTTTGAAGAAGGTGAAAATTTGAGGGTTCAAGTTGATTGGGGTTTGTTCTCTAGTTGATAAGGACTCTAAATCCGAAAGTTGGGGGTATTTGGCTAAGGATTGAAGGATCTACCATTTTTGAAATTTGAAGCTTTGAAAACTTCAAGAACTTGAAAGTGGGTCTTGTTGAAGAAAGTGAAATTGAGGGTTGAAACCTATTGGACTTTGTTCTCTACATTAAAGAGAACTTAAATCTGAAATTTGAGCCAATTTGGAGTTGATTTGAGGGTAGTTGAATTTTTGAATTGTGCTTGTGTTCTTGAAGACCTTCAAATCTTCATGAGGAAGAAGACTCTCCAAAGGGCCATTTGATCCAAAAGTTATCAAATAAAGTTGTGAAAAAGTGTTTGTGGGCCCAACAAAAACAAAAAAAAACAGAAATACTTAGTCAAAATTTCTGATTTTGCAAAAAAAAAAAAAAAAAGAGAAAAGCAGCGAATTGGCCCATATGCGACACTACATGCAACACATGCAAGTCGCAGGTCGATCCTGCTAGTCGCGGGTGATGTCGCACCCTGTGACAGAGAGTTGAACATTTTTGGGAGCATCATCCGGGAGACGCATATCACCATCGCAGGCCGAACCTGCGAGTCACAGGTGGTGTCGCACCTTGTGAAAGAGATTTGACATTTTGGCTGCATCATCCGCGAGCCGCGGATCACCATCGCAGGTTGCACCCGCGAGTAGCATGTGCTGCACAGGCAAAGCATGTTGCGCAGTTCAGGTTTTTCAACTATAATTCTCTTTGATTCCATTCCTAATCCTTTTTCTTTGATTCTTACAACTAATTAACAACTAGTAATCAACCTTATTAGTTGCTAATTAGTTCTTGTGTCCGCATTTCTTTCGTGCCAATTCTTTTCGTGCTTTTCGTCGTTTTCCTTCATTGTTGATTCCTTGGTTCAAGTCTATTAGATTGAATTGAGTCTTCCGTCTTTATTAGTCTAACAAGAATCTATTCCGACTAAGAGTAGAATTTGAACCCTTGTGACTACTCGACATTAACAAGCACACAATCTTTGGCGGAAGCAATTTGTGAGACAATCAAAGGTGCGCATACTTGAGCGATTGTGAGTTGATCTTACTAATCTAACGTGTTTGCTTGTTTTGTTGAGTGTCTTAATAGGTACCATGTCTACGGAGGATGAAACTCGAGTTCCCACCGGGGAACTCACACTAGCTGATGTAATGAGGGCCTTACAAGCCTTGAACGATAAGGTGGATAGTATGGGTGGTCGAATGAAAACTTGGGAAGTAGGGTGGAAGCAATTGAGGGAGGTAGTATGGAGGTCTCATATTCGCCACGAGTGCAATACCAAGGTGGCACAAGTGGAGCTACTCGAAGCACTTCACTTACATTATCACCCGGCACCTTCCATCATCTATATAACCCCACTCCCCAAAACACTCCTCAAAACACGACTCTCACCCCACCAAACAACATTCCCATAGGCTAACGGAACAACCCACCCCCACAAGATCAAACTCCAAATGACCCACATCCAAATGACCCACCCCTAAATGCACCAATGCCACTCCAAAACCGTCCAAACATCCAACAACCAAATGAGGAAGAGATAGAGGAAGTTATACTTGAGCACGAACATTATGGTAACCAAGGTTGGAGGCCACAAGGGCAAGCACAAGGAGGTTATCGAGGGAGGGGTGGACGGCATGGTCCTAACCCTCACATGGGTAGGCAAAGAGGGTACCAAGCTCGTGAAGGGTACCAAGGTCGTGACCATCAAGGTTATGATGACGATGGAGATTTCAATGGGAATCAAGGTTATGGAGGAGGGCGAGACACGAGTCTCAATTCCATCAAGGTTACTCTCCCAACCTTCAAAGGAAGTAGTGATCCCAATACATTCCTTGATTGGGTGATGCTTTGTGATAGAATCTTCTTGACGAATGACATGTCCGAGGTGAAAAAGGCATCTTACGCCATTGCTCAATTTGAAGGTTATGCCTCCACATGGTGGGAGACTCAAGTGAAAGCAAGAAGCATTATTGGACTCCCGCCCACACCTACTTGGGATGAATTGAAGGAGGCCATGCGGCGTAAGTATGTCACCGAACGCTACAAACAAGAACAACTAAAGAAGGTGTATACCCTAAGGATGAATTATAACTGTTGTCACCCGAGGCGTCTTTTGGATCTGTTATCCTCTTCATTGACCTTGTGTATTTAGCCTGTATACCTTTCTTGCTCTCTTTATCGCTTTCTTCTGGAACTTAGATCATCATAATTCGTTTCAAATCTAGTATGTTCTCCCCTCCTTTATTAAGAGGGTCTATATATATGTCTATGCCCTTTAAGTAACCATCGCTTTTCGCGATCCTTTTACAATTGTAGTCCCTTCATTATGGAGTCTGTCCTGTCTATCTCCTTGTTAACTACGTTCTCGTATTTAGTTAGAGTACTTATAAGGGCATCCATTTCCAACACTTTTTCCATTTTGACTCACCTTTGTCCTTATCTCTAACAGTGTCATTAACCTTTTGGTGCATATCCGTCTCCACTCACTTTCTTCCAACCACTCTTTTTTTCCTTCAATTAAGCCATCAGTATCCTTAATCTCTTTCTTTGGGAATAGCTTTCTTCTCTTATTGTTTGTAGCATCGGCTCTGAAATTCGTAAGATATTACTTTTATTCGCGCGAATAGGTTCCATCCTTAAGTCACCCTTTAGAAAGGCTTCTCTATTTCAAATCAACAATACCAACATGGCTGTGGAATTATCCTTCCTTTGATAAGTAGTCAGTCGGCTATCGCCAACTTATTAAAATATCCTCCGTACTTCCATGTGCTTGTCCTATTTCCACCGTCGACCTTCCTCAAGTTTGTTTCTCTTTTTGTCCTATACTGTCACATTCTAGTCCTTTTACTGACCTGTCCCATAAAACTTTCTACGCAAATGGTTTTATGCTTACCCGTCTGCTCTTCTGGAGGTTTTGCTCAATCATGTTTCTTACCTATCACTTTTTCCGACATTTTGGTCTCCTTACCTTCCATTTACTCACTCTCCTACTTTTCCAACTATCGTTGTATTAGAATTTTCCAATCTTACCTGTAGTGAAATCAATATCAGTCTATTTCATAACCTTTGTACCATACCTTTCAGTTTGTCTCTTGAATTCCGTCCAATTAATGTCTTCCGTACATCGTAACACTAGTTGCCAGGCTTCACCTTGTCACGACCCGACTAGGGGCCGTGACGAGTACCCGATACTTGTACCGAGCACCCCTTATCTATCATATTACCTTTACCTCATGGCAAGCCGTGTAAACAAAGCCATATATTTTTTTTTAACCTTAACATTAGCAGCGTCACCGTAAACATAAGTAGTAAGCTTTCCGCTATCGCGTTATACTGGGACGCGAACAATTCAAAATACAATACATCTAACTGTGCATAGCTGACTGTGCATATCTGTCTACGAGCCTCTAGACATAGTACACTTATACATAGAAAGGGCCGAGTACTGTCGTGCCCGAATGTACATACACAAAATAGTACCGCTGGAGTGAGGCTCCGAAACAACTGGAGCGCTGTCAAGTGTGGCTGGTAGAGCTTCTAAGGATCACGTCCACCTGTCTGCTGACCTGCGCGGCATGAAACGCAGCGTCCACAAGAAGGGACGTCAGTACGAATAGTGTACCGAGTATGTAAGGCATAAAAGATAATATAAACAGTAACATAGAGTACAATTAACGATATCATGGAGTCATAGGACATATAACGAGGCGAGAAAGTAACCTGTGCATAGGAAGGCCCCTTTTCAGACCGGCTGTCATGTAGGCTTGTCATTTCGTCTTTGAAACGTTTCTTTTCATGAGCATAGGAATTAACATTTATGTATTACTTATTCTCGTATACAGAAAACAGTACAATTCAGTAAACAGTATCTTTTACTCACATTTACAGACGCCGAATACATCGGCTCTCCCAACCCCCTCCCCAATGGTGTCCCAACATATTACATCATATATATGTATCATACATTATATAAATATACAGACGCCACGTACGGCTCTCCCATATCCCGCGTCCGGGCATTCCGCGTCCAGGATGGAATCCAGCTGAATCAGGTGGTGATATAACAGTGGCCCTTCCCCTTTCCCCCATACACATATACATATACATTTGCTTATCTTTTATACATATACACGTCTCATATACAATTACTTATCTTATTATTATATACATATCCATACACATATACCTGTTTTATATACATATATCATATAAGCGCACAAGCGTCAAGGAAAATCATGTATCCATCGGAGTGACGTAAGGTCGGTGACCTCCGATTACGTTATGGAATGCTAGTGATAGCTTTGTCTCACCTTGAAGGAACAAGTATTTTAAGGCGAGACTATCAACGGAGAATAGTATTACAGTAACCGTAGAATGAAATCGTGGGCATCATAGATGACCGTCATACGCTTTGGAGTCAGAGAAAATAAAGATATACCTAGGAATTATAATTACGGCTCAAAAATTAGTGCATCACTTTCATGTTTACATAAGATACTTAGCTTAGTCATCTTAGTCATAGAGCCGTTCCGGTCGTACTTATCAAAGGTACATTCTCTTGTCTAACATTGTCATTATCATTATCCTCATAGAAACATTCTCGTTAGAGTAGTCATAGTACCTATCATTCGGTAACGAGATTGGGATCAAAAGTCCCCTTTGGATTTACTTCAAGTAAGTCAACCACGACTATAGAAACATCCGAGAGTAACGGGCCCACCTCGGGCCGGATGAGGTAGCGTATACGATTTACGTATGTTACGTGTCATAGCGTTACTTGTGAGGGTCTTAGGGTAATCGGGTCCCATTTATACAAGTTCTAAGGGTGTAGGAGGTTTTTCCCACAATTGGCACACTTTCTAGTTCAATTCTATTGAACAAAAAGTGGAAAACTTTAGGTGTGGATTCCGGGGAATCGAGTTGTCCCCGAGGCTCGTACCCAACTTATTACAACTAAGACATGCCATAGAAAGAGGGGTGAAGCCTTACATACCTTTTTCCGCTCCTTTAGCTATTCCAAATTCACGTTGCAATCTCGTCGAAATCTGCAAATTGGTCATTTTTACCCAAAACTCTCATTAGGATACTTAGAGTTGAAATCTTAAGGTAATACTTGGCTACCGAAATTTCGGCAGCACCTCCTCTGTAAATATACCATCCTCGACATTCAATTTAGTCGAATTCTCGTCAAACACAATCCGGGAATTCAAACCCGGCCAAACTATTAACATAATTCAACAACAATGCCGACAACCATACTAACAATTCACATATTTCATTCAAGATGCATGATCTCAATTTACCACTTTCTTCAAAGCCTTCCAACTTCAATGAACACAATAACAATCTTATTACATATTCCAACAACACCACACTACTCTCATTATCTTCCATACATGGGAAAACATAATATTCAATATACATAAACTTCAACCACAAGTCTCCAACTACTACAACTTCACTAAGTTCTTTAAGCATTCATTAACAACATAGGATCCACAACACAACAACAACCAACACAACATGGAATTAACTCAATCTTTCATGCAACACAACATACAACACACACACACACTCACGGCTTGGCTATGTAAGCCACGGCCACACACACACCTTCACAACACATGCATTTCATTCCATCGTTATACTCCACAACACACTTAAGCATCCATAATATATAAGAAAGGACTCAAATCTTACCTTTTTACTTTGAATCTTCACTTGGCTACACTTGCAAACTTGCCAAGATTTGTGTTTTCCTTGCTCCAAAGAACTCTTCACTATATTAAGAACTCTTCAAAGAATTGTTTGGATGGAAGAAATGAATTTTTTGATGAAAAACCCCCAAGGTCTCTCTTGCTCTAGCTATGGCCGAAAGGGTCTAGATGTTTTTCCCCTTCTTTTCTTTTCTCCTAAGGTCTTGAGTTTTCTAGAGAATTATGGAGCCTTGGAAGACTTAGTCTTCTTTTTAAATCCCTTGGGTTTTAATTCTACATGGGCTTGGCCCATAAAGGGAGGGTGGACGGCCAACATGGCCCAACACCAAGCCCACTCCCTTTTTTTTTTTTTTGAGTTCTAGAATTCATGAAAAATTATTTTCCAAATTCCAAATTTGCCCTTCGTCTTTCTCCGAATTCCCACGAGTCATATTGCGAATTTCCCTTTATGCCCTTGACCTTCCTCATTATCTTCACTTCTAAATTTTTCATAGGTAACTCAGGTGTCAAACAAAATAAAACACGGCCTTGCTTGTCGTCTTCCCGCGATTGTCTTGAATTATCCGATTGCACAAAAATGCGGGATATAACACACCTATTGAGCGATACAGTCATAAATGGGATGTCATACGCATACACATACATTTACTACCATTTCGCTCACAAAACATTTCCAAACGCTATTCAAACTTATTCTGATTCCAGAGTTGCGTTGCGCTTCCTTCTTCTTCACCGGCCTATTCTATCTTAGCCTACGCGACCTCTATAAGGTTTCTAACCACTCCACATACTCTAATTTTCCTTTAGGTTATCCCAATTTCCCATTTGTCTCTCATATCCACATTTGTGAAAATTTTAGTACACTTCCCAAGGGGTCACCCATCCCAAAATTGCTCTGGCCCTAGCACGCTTAACCTCGAAACTTTAATGCATTTCGATGCGTCAACGCTAATATAATTGCATCCACTACCCCGCACGACCTTTATCACGTAATCTAAGGCAAGTCGGGGTCTTAACAACTTTCAAAAGGTTCTCGTAGCGGGTCCCACCCCGATCTAGAGAGGGTCTTTTATTTTTCTGATTATGTAACTATCGAGTTAGCCTTTTAAATTCTCAACATTCCTCTTTTTATCTGTATGGATAGCTATCTCAAACGGTTCTATCAATTCGGGTTTTATCCCAACTCTACAGGCAACCAGGGGGAAAAATATATCTATCAATGCATGTACATTTCGGAAGGAGATAAGTAGTATACCTGTAATTACATTTGGTGACGCCTCCTGATCCTGCCGGCTGGCCAAAGCATATATGCGGTTCAAAGTACCGCTAGAACTGGGAGCTCCGCCACGACCTCTACTGCGGCCCGCTGGTGTTGGTATACCCTGCCCCGTAAGGCGCATGGCTACAGAAGGGGAAGACGAACCAGCAACTGACCCAGTGGGCTGGGCTGAACCACCTGGACCACCCCTAAACGGGCACTCCCTCATAACATGGCCCTGGCGGACACAAGAAAAACAGGCACCGGTGGCGAGACGACATTCCCCCGAGTGGCGCCTGCCGCACCGAGGACACTAAGGCATAGATAGCCTCGTCTGACTGAACCCTCTGCTCTACTGCGAATCCGCGGCCCTAGAGCTTTGACCCGCTCCTGAATATCCTGTATTATCAAATCTCTTACCAGTAGACTGTGGGGGTACACTCCATGCTGACTGCGAAGGATGTCTACTATACTGCTGCTGAGGCTGGCCGCCTCGAGACTCCCCAAAATATCCAGCTGATCTAGCCCTATTGGGCAGCCTCCTATCACGATCTCTATCGGGTTGACGCCCTCTATGTCGATCCTCCATTCCTTGTTTTTCACCCTGTTTTCTATATATTCGAACTCCTCGGTCTTCACATGAATCCTCATTCCATGTCATAGGTTTTTCTAATCAACTGCGCCGATTCACTATCCTTGTCCTTCCCTTGATGAGTAATCGGTTTTCTATCGCCAATTTGTCGAAGTATTCTTCGTACTCCCATATGCTCTTCCTATTTTCACCCTAATTCCTGGATTGTGTTGCACTTTCTTTCTCTTTACCAGTCTAGCCCGCCTCGGCCTACGTGACCTCTTTAAGGCTTCTAACCACTCCGAATGCTCTAATTTCCTTTAGGTCACCCTAACTTCCCATTTGTCCCTTATATCTACATTTATGGAATTTTCAGTACACTTCCCAGGGGGTCACCCAATGGTGAAATTCAGTGCATTAATGCTGATACAATCGTATCCACCTCTTCGCGTGACCTTCGTTACATGCTCTGAAGCAAGTCGAAGTCTTACAGATTCCGAGACATTCTCGTAACACGTCTTTCTCCTTAACGATTACTAATTTAGCCTCTTCGAACCCTAATATTCACCTTTACTTTCATCCCCCACTTTACATCTCGATCATATTTCAATATTCTTACCTTATCCAACATGCCTTTTCCGCACCGTTACTTACCGCTGTACTGTGTAACTGCTGATGCCGTTGGTCGCTTTCTTCTGTCGACGTCACCTTTTAGCTGAAATCAAAAGTTAGTACCAGGGACATCATTTCCTACGACTGGGCTCTATCGCACGATCTCAGATATGAAAGAAAGAATAACACCCTATTAATGTCTCGTAGCCTCCTGTTTATAGATGTGGTGCACAACACACCGATAAACAAGACTCTACTGGACACGACTTAGCAGACAACCCCTAGGACGACCTGCTCTGATACCACTTTGTCACACCCTAACCTTGGTAGGGCATGATGGGCACCCGACTCTCTTCAGAGTCGAGCGAACCCTAAGACATTCGCTCTTATCAAAATCTGTCATTTTAAAAACTTTTAAAAACATGAAACTTTTCAAAATAGAGATCACTGTTTTTATAGAGATTATGAAAACCTTCAATCAAATAAATACTTTAACCCAATTGAAATCATCTAAAATACATGCTCTTTTAACATACATAAATAGTACATCACTTTGTTGACATCTCGACAAACGTACCACATGACGCTGTCTGTAAA
Source organism: Lycium barbarum (assembly GCF_019175385.1). NCBI lineage: Eukaryota > Viridiplantae > Streptophyta > Magnoliopsida > Solanales > Solanaceae > Lycium > Lycium barbarum. Next base: position 55,357,537 of record NC_083346.1, read on the forward strand.
GTCTCTAATATAGACAAAATACCATAATCATGAATACTCAGACTCGGCAACACTCCGGAAGGAAATGGAGCTCGCCTATCCCGCTGGAACATCTTCTAGCAATGTCTTCTACTCATCTGGGTGTACCTGCGTGGCATGAAACGCAGCCCCCGAAGAAAGGGGGTCAGTACGGAATATGTACTGAATATTTAAAGCATTACTGAATCATAAACCAGGAAAGTGCGACAGTGAACAAGTTTAGAAACCAAACTGTAAGTAACCTGAAACAGCATTCTGAACCAAGTCCTGCGAACTTTACCCAAATTCTAGTATGCACAATCCAAATACAGCATACGCAAGTTCTAGAATACGCAATGTGAAATTTAGTATCACAATAGTCCCTTCGGATGGCCGGTTCCGACATACGTCTATCCTGGCCCCTTCGGGCATGCCGGTCCCGAAATGATAATGATGATGGCCCCTTCGGGTATGCCGGTTCCAACGTACGTCTATCCTGGCCCCTTCGGACATGCTGGTCCCGAGATAATAATAATGATGGCCCCTTCGGGCATGCCGCGTCCGGCGCAATAATAATGATGGCCCCTTCGGGCATGCCGGTTCCGACATACGTCTATCCTGGCCCCTTCGGGCATGCCGGTCCCAACATAATAATAATGGTCGCCCCTTCGGGCATGCCGGTTCCGACATACGGCTATCCTGGCCCCTTCGGGCATGCCGGTCCCGACATAATAATAAATAATAATAGTAATGGCCCCTAATGCTAATGATGTCAACACAACTTAACCCACGAATATTAATACAAAGAAGTGATGCTATGGAGTGTAACACAAATCGTAATGAAACGGAGTAGCAAAATCTCGCACCCCCTTCGGAGTGGTTTTGAAAGTCTAAATAGTAAAACATCGCACCCCCTTCGGAGTGGTTTTAAAATCAAATTTTATATTTCCTTTAGTATGAAACTAATTTTTCTTGAAATCATTAGTAAACCACAAACACGTTTCAAGCAAATCCGAGTTAGTATAAAACGTTAACAATCATATGCTCGAGCAGAGTAGTAGAAAATTAAATGCCCATAAACAACTTCTAAGACTCAATGCAAAAGTATACTTACCGACACCAGAAAACGCAGGAACAAGTTTCGGGTCAATCCGGTTTAGTATGAGGAAGTTATGAGCGTTTGGAGTACAAAACCTCCTACGAACTTTTCAGAAACTATTTTTGAAAAATTAAGACAACGATCATACCAAACACCCTTTTCAAATATCGTTCTGGGCATTATTCGTTATATAGCTCCCTATGGACATTCCTAAACAATCCGAGTTCGCTTAGGCAATTTATGAACGTTATTTACTATAGAAGCCTCTACGAGCATTTCCAAAACCATCCAAGTTAGCACATGAAAGTTATGAAAGTTATTCATTATAGAAACTTCTACGAACATTTTCAAGCAATCCGAGACCGTCTACGAAAGTTAGGGACATTACTACTTACAGAACGCTTTAAACTTTTCTTGTTATTCAATCATACAATAAACTCGGCTACACTAAATATGCTCACATCAAAAAGTGAATAAGAATCATCAATATGCTAGGAATCAAGAATAGAGTTACCCCAAGATAAGTATCATAGCTTACTTAGCTCTAGGACATGCCAAAAGAAAGAAAAGGTAAGCTTTACATACCTGTTCCACGTCCTATTAGCTACGCTTGTTCATCCAAACTTGCTAGCTACATTCAAGAGGATTTACACTATCATTAGACTCATCATTATACGCTTGTCTTAGTCCTTCAAATAAATTCATTTATAATCTGCCGAAATTTTGGCAGCATCTCCCCTGTTTATATGCCTAGCCAAGAATTACAATTCAGCAACCAACACATCAACAACAATACCAAATATATTAACATCATTTCCAACACCAACATATGCCGTAAAACTTCCCGCACATTATTTTTCAAATTTTCCAACCAACCAATTCACGATATAACTATTTAATAATTTTATTTCCGTAAAGAAATCGAAATTAACACTAACAACATCAATAACAACATGCTCCACATTATACAAGTTAAATACATTTGTTTTCATCAAAAATTTTCTTCAAACCCCATTCCACAATTCAACCTTACCAACAAACGAATTTATCACGCTATTTTCTTCGTTCTAATCCGTTAAAACTCTAAATAAACTTGTTAACAATGAGAGGAACGTTATTCATACCTTAAGTTCACAGCCACCACGTCCACCCTCTTCTCTTTAGTTGATTTTTAGCTCAAATCGAAGGCAACGCGACGTAGAACACTTTTCTCTTCATGGGTTTCGGGATTCGGGGCTCCAATTTTGGTCAAAAATTGGTTCTCTCTAGGCTCTCCTCTCTCTTTTTCTCTGGAGTTTCCTAGGTGCTCTTGGTCTGAAAATGAGGGAGAGAGACCGAAAATTTTAATTGAAAAGCATGGGAATGGGCCTGACCCGAATTGGATTCGGGTTGGGCCGGATTTACTGTTCAATTCGACCCGCCTGCCTTAAAACGTTCATATCTACTTATCCCGATGTCAGATGTAAGCCTACGACCTACCGTTGGAAAGATAATTCAATTATCTACAACTTTTATTTATGGGAGTTTTCCCAAATTCAAAACTTATAATGCCGTTTTTGCCCCTCGAAGTCAGGTCATCCGAAAACGTTTTCTTAAATCGTCCTTTTGGAGGGCTTACACTCATTTTTGGCTTATGGGTCCTTCTTAGGACTTTCTCAACTCCACATGTACTACCCATATATCTCTACATATGTCATTTGTAAAGTCCCGACGTGTAGGCCCCACCTTAAATTACTGTAACGAGGGTTTTTCGTTAATTAACTTATGAACCAATTCACACCATATTGTCTCCAAATGTCGTATGTGTATATATTCTTAGACTTAGATCACCCAATCTTCATCCTTAATCCTTGTTTGACTTTACTCCCTTTCGAGCTAGTACCACGCCGTCTACGATTTTGTAGCGCGAAATTTTCCAGGGTGTAACATCCTCCCCCCCTTTAGAACATTCGTCCTCGAATGTTCAACTGATCTTATGGGGGTGTTATAATACTTCGGGAGGGTCTCTCTTATAGTTGTCCTTTCCTTCATGTTCATTCCTTATTTTTCACCCTATTTTCTTTATATTCGAACTCCTCGGTCTTCACATGAATCCTCATTCCATGTCATAGGTTTTTCTAATCAACTGCGCCGATTCACTATCCTTGTCCTTCCCTTGACGAGTAATCGGTTTCCTATCGCAAATTTGTCGAAGTATTCTTCGTACTCCCATATGCTCTTCCTATTTTCACCCTAATTCCTGGATTGTGTTGCACTTTCTTTCTCTTTACCAGTCTAGCCCGCCTCGGCCTACGTGACCTCTTTAAGGCTTCTAACCACTCCACATGCTCTAATTTCCTTTAGGTCACCCTAACTTCCCATTTGTCCCTTATATCTACATTTATGGAATTTTCAGTACACTTCCCAGGGGGTCACCCATCCTGAAATTACTCTCGCCCGAGCACGCTTAACCTTGAAACTTCGGTGAAATTCAGTGCATTAATGCTGATATAATCGTATCCACCTCTTCGCGTGACCTTCGTTACATGCTCTGAAGCAAGTCGAAGTCTTACAGATTCCGAGACATTCTCGTAACACGTCTTTCTCCTTAACGATTACTAATTTAGCCTCTTCGAACCCTAATATCCACCTTTACTTTCATCCCCCACTTTACATCTCGATCATATTTCAATATTCTTACCTTATCCAACATGCCTTTTCTGCACCGTTCCTTACCGCTGTACTGTGTAACTGCTGATGCCGTTGGTCGATTTCTTCTGTCGACGTCGCCTTTTAGCTGAAATCAAAAGTTAGTACCAGGGACTTTATTTCCTACGACTGGGCTCTATCGCACGATCTCAGATATGAAAGAAAGAATAACACCCCATTAATGTCTCGTAGCCTCCTGTTTATAGATGTGGTGCACAACACACCGATAAACAAGACTCTACTGGACACGACTTTGCAGACAACCCCTAGGATGACCTGCTCTGATACAACTTTGTCACACCCTAACCTTGGTAGGGCATGATGGGCACCCGACTCTCTTCAGAGTCGAGCGAACCCTAAGACATTCGCTCTTATCAAAATCTATCATTTTAAAAACTTTTAAAAACATAAAACTTTTCAAAATAGAGATCACTGTTTTGATACAGATTATGAAAACCTTCAGTCAAATAAGTACTTTAAACCAATTGAAATCATCTAAAATACATGCTCTTTTAACATACACAAATAGTACATCACTCTGTCGACATCTCGACAAACGTACCACAGGACGCTGTCTGCAAAGTCTCTAATATAGACAAAATACCATAATCATGAATACTCAGACTCGGCAACACTCCGGAAGGAAATGGAGCTCGCCTATCCCGCTGGAACATCTTCTAGCAATGTCTTCTACTCATCCGGGTGTACCTGCGTGGCATGAAACGCAGCCCCCGAAGTAAAGGGGCCAGTACGGAATATGTACTGAATATGTAAAGCATTACTGAATAATAAACCAGAAAAGTGCGACAGTGAACAAGTTTAGAAACCAAACTGTAAGTAACCTGAAACAACATTCTTAACCAAGTCCTGCGATCTTTACCCAAATTCTAGTATGCACAATACAAATACAGCATACGCAAGTTCTATAATACGCAATATGAAATTTAGTATCACAATAGTCCCTTCGGACGGCCGGTTCCGACATACGTCTATCCTGGCCCCTTCGGGCATGTCGGTCCCGAAATGATAATGATGATGGCCCCTTCGGGTATGCCGGTTCCAACGTACATCTATCCTGGCCCCTTTGGACATGCTGGTCTCGACATAATAATAATAATGATGGCCTCTTCGGGCATGCCGCGTCCGGCGTAATAATAATGATGGCCCCTTCGGGCATGCCGGTTCCGACAGACGTCTATCCGGGCCCCTTCGGGCATGCCGGTCCCAACATAATAATAATGGTCGCCCCTTCGGGCATGCCGGTTCCGACATACGGCTATCCTGGCCCCTTCGGGCATGCCGGTCCCGACATAATAATAAATAATAATAGTAATGGCCCCTAATGCTAATGATGTCAACACAACTTAACCCACGATTATTAATACAAAGAAGTGATGCTATGGAGTGTAACACAAATCGTAATGAAACGGAGTAGCAAAATCTCGCACCCCCTTCGGAGTGGTTTTGAAAGTCTAAATAGTAAAATCTCGCACCCCCTTCGGAGTGGTTTTAAAAATCAAATTTTATGTTTCCTTTAGTATGAAACTAATTTTTCTTGAAATCATTAGTAAACCACAAACACGTTTCAAGCAAATCCGTGTTAGTATAAAAAGGTAACAATCATATGCTCGAGCAGAGTAGTAGAAAATTAAATGCACATAAACAACTTCTAAGACTCAATGCAAAAGTATACTTACCGACACCAGAAACCGCAGGAACAAGTCTCGGGTCAATCCGGTTTAGTATGAGGAAGTTATGAGCGTTTGGAGTACAAAACCTCCTACGAACTTTTCAGAAACTATTTTTGAAAAATTAAGACAACGATCATACCAAACACCCTTTTCAAATATCGTTATGGGCATTATTCGTTATAGAGCTCCCTATGGACATTCCTAAACAATCCGAGTTCGCTTAAGCAATTTATGAACGTTATTTACTATAGAAGCCTCTACGAGCATTTCCAAAACCATCCAAGTTAGCACATGAAAGTTATGAACGTTATTCATTATAGAAACTTCTACGAACATTTTCAAGCAATATGAGACCGTCTACGAATGTTAGGGGCATTACTACTTACAGAACTCTTTAAACTTTTCTTGTTATTCAATCATACAATAAACTCGGCTACACTAAATATGCTCACATCAAAAAGTGAATAAGAATCATCAATATGCTAGGAATCAAGAATAGAGTTACCCCAAGATAAGTATCATAGCTTACTTAGCTCTAGGACATGCCAAAAGAAAGAAAAGGTAAGCTTTACATACCTGTTCCACGTCCTATTAGCTACGCTTGTTCATCCAAACTTGCTAGCTACATTCAAGAGGATTTACACTATCATTAGACTCATCATTATACGCTTGTCTTAGTCCTTCAAATAAATTCATTTATAATCTGCCGAAATTTCGGCAGCATCTCCCCTGTTTATATGCCTAGCCCAGAATTACAATTCAGCAACAAACACATCAACAACAATACCAAATATATTAACATCATTTCCAACACCAACATATGCCGTAAAAATTCCCGCACATTATTTTTCAAATTTTCCAACCAACCAATTCGCGATATAACTATTTAATAATTTTATTTCCGTAAAGAAATCGAAATTAACACTAACAACATCAATAACAACATGCTCCGCATTCTACAAGTTAAATACATTTGTTTTCATCCGAAATTTTCTTCAAACCCCATTCCACAATTCAACCTTACCAACAAACGAATTTATCACCCTATTTTCTTCGTTCTAATCCGTTAAAAATCTAAATAAACTTGTTAACAATGAGAGGAACCTTATTCATACCTTAAGTTCACAGCCACCACGTCCACCCTCTTCTCTTTAGTTGATTTTTAGCTCAAATCGAAGGCAACGCGACGTAGAACACTTTTCTCTTCATGGGTTTCGGGATTCGGGGCTCCAATTTTGGTCAAAAATTGGTTTTCTCTCTTGGCTCTCCTCTCTCCTTTTCTCTGGAGTTTTCTAGGTGCTCTTGGTCTTAAAATGAGGGAGAGAGACCGAAAATTTTAATTAAAAAGCATGGGAATGGGCCTGACCCGAATTGGATTCGGGTTGGGCCGGATTTACTGTTCAACTCGACCCGCCTGCCTTAAAACGTTCATATCTACTTATCCCGATGTCAGATGTTGGCCTACGACCTACCGTTGGAAAGCTAATTCAATTATCTACAACTTGTATTTCTGGGAGTTTTCTTAAATCGTCCTTTTGGAGGGCTTACACTCATTTTTGGCTTATGGGTCCTTCTTACGACTTGCTCAACTCCACATGTACTACCCATATATCTCTTCATATGTCATTTATAAAGTCCCGACGTGTAGGCCCCACATTAAATTACTGTAACGAGGGTTTTTCGTTAAATAACTTATGAACCAATTCACACCATATTGTCTCCAAATGTCGTTTGTGTATATATTCTTAGACTTAGATCACCCAATCTTCATCCTTAATCCTTGTTTGACTTTACTCCTTTTCGAGCAAGTACCACGCCGTCTACGATTTTGTAGCGCTAAATTTTCCGGGGTGTAACATCCTCCCCCCTTTAGAACATTCGTCCTCGAATGTTCAACTGATCTTACGGGGGTGTTACAATACTTTGGGAGGGTCTCTCTTATAGTTGTCCTTTCCTTCATGTCCATTCCTTATTTTTCACCCTGTTTTCTTTATATTGGAACTCCTCGGTCTTCACATGAATCCTCATTCCATGTCATAGGTTTTTCTAATCAACTGCGCCGATTCACTATCCTTGTCCTTCCCTTGACGAGTAATCGGTTTCCTTTCGCCAATTTGTCGAATTATTCTTCGTACACCCATATGCTCTTCCTATTTTCACCCTAATTCCTGGATTGTGTTGCACTTTCTTTCTCTTTACCAGTCTAGCCCGCCTCGGCCTACGTGACCTCTTTAAGGCTTCTAACCACTCCGCATGCTCTAATTTCCTTTAGGTCACCCTAACTTCCCATTTGTCCCTTATATCTATATTTATGGAATTTTCAGTACACTTCCCAGGGGGTCTCCCATCCTGAAATTTCTCTCGCCCGAGCACGCTTAACCTTGAAACTTCGGTGAAATTCAGTGCATTAATGCTGATACAATCGTATCCACTTCTTCGCGTGACCTTCGTTACATGCTCTTAAGCAAGTCGAAGTCTTACAGATTCCGAGACATTCTCGTAAAACGTCTTTCTCCTTAACGATTACTAATTTAGCCTCTTCGAACCCTAATACTCACCTTTACTTTCATCCCCCACTTTAGATCTCGATCATATTTCAATATTCTTACCTTATCCAACATGCCTTTTCCGCACCGTTACTTACCGCTGTACTGGGTAACTGCTGATGCCGTTGGTCGTTTTCTTCTGTCGATGTCGCCTTTTAGCTGAAATCAAGAGTTAGTACCAGGGACTTCATTTCCTATACCTGGGCTCTATCGCACGATCTCAGATATGAAAGAAAGAATAACACCCTGTTAATGTCTCGTAGCCTCCTGTTTATAGATGTGGTGCACAACACACCGATAAACAAGACTCTACTGGACATGACTTTGCAGACAACCCCTAGGACGACCTGCTATGATACCACTTTGTCACACCCTAACCTTGGTAGGGCATGATGGGCACCCGACTCTCTTCAGAGTCGAGCGAACCCTAAGACATTCGCTCTTATCAAAATCTGTCATTTTAAAAACTTTTAAAAACATGAAAATTTTCAAAATAGAGATCACTGTTTTTATACAGATTATGAAAACCTTCAGTCAAATAAGTACTTTAACCCAATTGAAATCATCTAAAATACATGATCTTTTAACATACACAAATAGTACATCACTTTGTCGACATCTCGACAAACGTACCACAGGACGCTGTCTGCAAAGTCTCTAATATAGACAAATACCATAATCATGAATACTCAGACTCGGCAACACTCCGGAAGGAAATGGAGCTCGCCTATCCCGCTGGAACATCTACTAGCAATATCTTCTACTCATCTGGGTGTACCTGCGTGGCATGAAACGCAGCCCCCGAAGAAAGGGGGTCAGTACGGAATATGTACTGAATATGTAAAGCATTACTGAATCATAAACTAGGAAAGTGCGACAGTGAACAAGTTTAGAAACCAAACTATAAGTAACCTGAAACAGCATTCTGAACCAAGTCCTGCGATCTTTACCCAAATTCTAGTATGCACAATACAAATACAGCATACGCAAGTTCTAGAATACGCAATATGAAATTTAGTATCACAATAGTCCCTTCGGATGGCCGGTTCCGACATACGTCTATCCTGGCCCCTTCGGGCATGCCGGTCCCGAAATGATAATGATGATGGCCCCTTCGGGTATGCCGGTTCCAACGTACGTCTATCCTGGCCCCTTCGGACATGCTGGTCTCGACATAATAATAATGATGGCCCCTTCGGGCATGCTGCGTCCGGCGTAATAATAATGATGGCCCCTTCGGGCATGCCGATTCTGACATACGTCTATCCTGGCCCCTTCGGGCATGCCGGTCCCAACATAATAATAATGGTCGCCCCTACGGGCATGCCGGTTCCGATATACGACTATCCTGGCCCCTTCGGGCATGCCGGTCCCGACATAATAATAAATAATAATAGTAATGGCCCCTAATGCTAATGATGTCATTTATAAAGTCCCGACGTGTAGGCCCCACCTTAAATTACTGTAACGAGGGTTTTTCGTTAATTAACTTATGAACCAATTCACATCATATTGTCTCCAAATGTCGTATGTGTATATATTCTTAGACTTAGATCACCCAATCTTCATCCTTAATCCTTGTTTGACTTTACTCCTTTTCGAGCTAGTACCACGCCGTCTACGATTTTGTAGCGCGAAATTTTCTGGGGTGTAACATCCTCCCCCCCTTTAGAACCTTCGTCCTCGAAAGTTCAACTGATCTTATGGGGGTGTTATAATACTTCGGGAGGGTCTCTCTTATAGTTGTCCTTTCATTCATGTCCATTCCTTATTTTTCACCCTGTTTTCTTTATATTCGAACTCCTCGGTCTTCACATGAATCCTCATTCCATGTAATAGGTTTTTCTAATCAACTGCGCTGATTCATTATCCTTGTCCTTCCCTTGACGAGTAATCGGTTTCCTATCGCCAATTTGTCGAAGTATTCTTCGTACTCCCATATGCTCTTCCTATTTTCACCCTAATTCCTGGATTGTGTTGCACTTTCTTTCTCTTTACCAGTCTAGCCCGCCTCGGCATACGTGACCTCTTTAAGGCTTCTAACCACTCCGCATGCTCTAATTTCCTTTAGGTCACCCTAACTTCCCATTTGTCCCTTATATCTACATTTATGGAATTTTCAGTACACTTCCCAGGGGGTCACCCATCCTGAAATTTCTCTCGCCCGAGCACGCTTAACCTTGAAACTTCGGTGAAATTCAGTGCATTAATGCTGATACAATCGTATCCACCGCTTCGCGTGACCTTCGTTACATGCTCTGAAGCAAGTCGAAGTCTTACAGATTCCGAGACATTCTCGTAACACGTCTTTCTCCTTAACGATTACTAATTTAGCCTCATCGAACCCTAATATTCACCTTTACTTTCATCCCCCACTTTACATCTCGATCATATTTCAATATTCTTACCTTATCCAACATGCCTTTTCCGCACCGTTACTTACCGCTGTACTGTGTAACTGCTGATGCCGTTGGTCGCTTTCTTCTGTCGCGTCGCCTTTACGCTGAAATCAAAAGTTAGTACCAGGGACTTCATTTCCTATGATTGGGCTCTATCGCACGATCTCAGATATGAAAGAAAGAATAACACCCTATTAATGTCTCGTAGCCTCCTGTTTATAGATGTGGTGCATAACACACCGATAAACAAGACTCTACTGGACACGACTTTGCAGACAACCCCTAGGACGACCTGCTCTGATACCACTTTGTCACACCCTAACCTTGGTAGGGCATGATGGGCACCCGACTCTCTTCAGAGTCGAGCGAACCCTAAGACATTCGCTCTTATCAAAATCTGTCATTTTAAAAACTTTTAAAAACATGAAACTTTTCAAAATAGAGATCACTGTTTGTATAAAGATTATGAAAACCTTCAGTCAAATAAGTACTTTAACCCAATTGAAATCATCTAAAATACATGCTGTTTTAACATACACAAATAGTACATCACTCTGTCGACATCTCGACAAACGTACCACAGGACACTGTCTGCAAAGTCTCTAATATAGACAAAATACCATAATCATGAATACTCAGACTCGGCAACACTCCGGAAGGAAATGGAGCTCGCCTATCCCGCTGGAACATCTTCTAGCAATGTCTTCTACTCATCTGGGTGTACCTGCGTGGCATGAAACGCAGCCCCCGAAGAAAGGGGGTCAGTACGGAATATGTACTGAATATGTAAAGCATTACTGAATCATAAACCAGGAAAGTTCGACAGTGAACAAGTTTAGAAACCAAACTGTAAGTAACCTGAAACAGTATTCTGAACCAAGTCCTGCGATATTTACCCAAATTCTAGTATGCACAATACAAATACAGTATACGCAAGTTCTAGAATACGCAATATGAAATTTAGTATCAGAATAGTCCCTTCGGACGGCCGGTTCCGACATACGTCTATCCTGGCCCCTTCGGGCATGCCGGTCCCGAAATGATAATGATGATGGCCCCTTCGGGTATGCCGGTTCCAACGTACGTCTATCCTGGCCCCTTCGGACATGCTGGTCCCGACATAATAATAATGATGGCCCCTTCGGGCATGCCGCGTCCGGCGTAATAATAATTCTGGCCCTTCGGGCATGCCGGTTCCGACATACGTCTATCCTGGCCCCTTCGGGCATGCCGGTCCCAACATAATAATAATGGTCGCCCCTTCGGGCATGCTGGTTCCGACATACGGCTATCCTGGCCCCTTCGGGCATGCCGGTCCCGACATAATAATAAATAATAATAGTAATGGCCCTTAATGCTAATGATGTCAACACAACTTAACCCACGAATATTAATACAAAGAAGTGATGCTATGGAGTGTAACACAAATCGTAATGAAACGGAGTAGCAAAATCTCGCACCCCCTTCGGAGTGGTTTAGAAAGTCTAAATAGTAAAACCTCGCACCCCCTTTGGCGTGGTTTTAAAAATCAAATTTTATGTTTCCTTTAGTATGAAACTAATTTTTCTTGAAATCATTAGTAAACCACAAACACGTTTTAAGCAAATCTGAGTTAGTATAAAAAGTTAACAATCGTATGCTCGAGCAGAGTAGTAGAAAATTAAATGCACATAAACAACTTCTAAGACTCAATGCAAAAGTATACTTACCGACACCTGAAAACGCAGGAACAAGTTTCGGGTCAATCCGGTTTAGTATGAGGAAGTTATGAGCGTTTGGAGTACAAAACCTCCTACGAACTTTTCAGAAACTATTTTTGAAAAATTATGACAACGATCATACCAAACACCCTTTTCAAATATCGTTATGGGCATTATTCGTTATAGAGCTCCCTATGGACATTCCTAAACAATCCGAGTTCGCTTAGGCAATTTATGAATGTTATTTACTATAGAAGCCTCTACGAGCATTTCAAAAACCATCCAAGTTAGCACATGAGAGTTATGAACGTTATTCATTATAGAAACTTCTACGAACATTTTCAAGCAATCCGAGACCGTCTACGAAAGTTAGGGACATTACTACTTACAGAACTCTTTAAACTTTTCTTGTTATTCAATCATACAATAAACTCGGCTACACTAAATATGCTCACATCAAAAAGTGAATAAGAATCATCAATATGCTAGGAATCAAGAATAGAGTTACCCCAAGATAAGTATCATAGCTTACTTAGCTCTAGGACATGCCAAAAGAAAGAAAAGGTAAGCTTTACATACCTGTTCCACGTCCTATTAGCTACGCTTGTTCATCCAAACTTGCTAGCTACATTCAAGAGGATTTACACTATCATTAGACTCATCATTATACGCTTGTCTTAGTCCTTCAAATAAATTCATTTATAATCTGCCGAAATTTCGGCAGCATCTCCCCTGTTTATATGCCTAGCCCAAAATTACAATTCAGCAACCAACACATCAACAACAATACCAAATATATTAACATCATTTCCAACACCAACATATGCCGTAAAAATTCCCGCACATTATTTTTCAAATTTTCCAACCAACCAATTCGCGATATAACTATTTAATAATTTTATTTCCGTAAAGAAATCGAAATTAACACTAACAACATCAATAACAACATGCTCCGCATTCTACAAGTTAAATACATTTGTTTTCAACCAAAAAAATTTTCAAACCCCATTCCAAAATTCAACCTTACCAACAAACGAATTTATCACGCTATTTTCTTCGTTCTAATCCGTTAAAACTCTAAATAAACTTGTTAACAATGAACGGAACCTTATTCATACCTTAAATTCACAGCCACCATGTCCACCCTCTTCTCTTTAGTTGATTTTTAGCTCAAATCGAAGGCAACGCGACGTAGAACACTTTTCTCTTCATGGGTTTCGGGATTCGGGGCTCCAATTTTGGTCAAAAATTGGTTTTCTCTCTAGGCTCTCCTCTCTCTTTTTCTCTGGAGTTTTCTAGGTGCTCTTGGTCTAAAAATGAGGGAGTGAGACCGAAAATTTTAATTAAAAAGCATGGGAATGGGCCTGACCCGAATTGGATTCGGGTTGGGCCGGATTTACTGTTCAACTCGACCCTCCTGCCTTAAAACGTTCATATCTACTTATCCCGATGTCGGATGTAGGCCTACGACCTACCGTTGGAAAGATAATTCAATTATCTACAACTTTTATTTCTAGGAGTTTTCCCAAATTATAAACTTATAATGCTGTTTTTGCCGCTCGAAGTCAGGTCATCCGAAAACGTTTTCTTAAATCGTCCTTTTTGAGGGCTTACCCTCATTTTTGGCTTATGGGTCCTTCTTAGGACTTGCTCAACTCCACATGTACTACCCTTATATCTCTTCATATATCATTTATAAAGTCCCGACGTGTAGACCCCACCTTAAATTACTGTAACGAGGGTTTTTCGTTAAATAACTTATGAACCAATTCACACCATATTGTCTCCAAATGTCGTATGTGTATATATTCTTAGACTTAGATCACCCAATCTTCATCCTTAATCCTTGTTTGACTTTACTCCTTTTCGAGCTAGTACCACGCCGTCTACGATTTTGTAGCGCTAAATTTTCCGGGGTGTAACATCCTCCCCCCCTCCCTTTAGAACATTCGTCCTCGAATGTTCAACTGATCTTATGGGGGTGTTATAATAATTCGGGAGGGTCTCTCTTATAGTTGTCCATTCCATCATGTCCATTCCTTATTTTTCACCCTGTTTTCTTTATATTCGAACTCCTCGGTCTTCACATGAATCCTCATTCCATGTCATAGGTTTTTCTAATCAACTGCGCCGATTCACTATCCTTGTCCTTCCCTTGACGAGTAATCGGTTTCCTATCGCCAATTTGTCGAAGTATTCTTCGTACTCCCATATGCTCTTCCTATTTTCACCCTAATTCCTTGATTGTGTTGCACTTTCTTTCTCTTTACCAGTCTAGCCCGCCTCGGCATACGTGACCTCTTTAAGGCTTCTAACCACTCCGCATGCTCTAATTTCCTTTAGGTCACCCTAACTTCCCATTTGTCCCTTATATCTACATTTATGGAATTTTCAGTACACTTCCCAGGGGGTCACCCATCCTGAAATGTCTCTCGCCCGAGCATGCTTAACCATGAAACTTCGGTGAAATTCAGTGCGTTAACGCTGATACAATCGTATCCACCTCTTCGCGTGACCTTCGTTACATGTTCTGAAGCAAGTCGAAGTCTTACAGATTCCGAGACATTCTCGTAACACGTCTTTCTCCTTAACGATTACTAATTTAGCCTCTTCGAAACCTAATATTCACCTTTACTTTCATCCCCTACTTTACATCTCGATCATATTTCAATATTCTTACCTTATCCAACATGCCTTTTCCGCACCGTTACTTACCGCTGTACTGTGTAACTGCTGATGCCGTTGGTCGCTTTCTTCTGTCGACGTCGCCTTTTAGCTGAAATCAAAAGTTAGTACCAGGGACTTCATTTCCTACGACTGGGCTCTATCGCACGATCTCAGATATGAAAGAAAGAATAACACCCTATTAATGTCTCGTAGCCTCCTGTTTATAGATGTGGTGCACAACACATCGATAAACAAGACTCTACTGGACACGACTTTGCAGACAACCCCTAGGACGACCTGCTCTGATACCACTTTGTCACACCTTAACCTTGGTAGGGCATGATGGGCACCCGACTCTCTTCAGAGTCGAGCGAACCCTAAGACATTCGCTCTTATCAAAATCTGTCATCTTAAAAACTTTTAAAAACATGAAACTTTTCAAAATAAAGATCACTGTTTGTATACAGATTATGAAAACCTTCAGTCAAATAAGTACTTTAACCCAATTGAAATCATCTAAAATACATGCTCTTTTAACATACACAAATAGTACATCACTCTGTCGACATCTCGACAAACGTACCACAGGACGCTGTCTGCAAAGTCTCTAATATAGAGAAAATACCATAATCATGAATACTCAGACTCGGCAACACTCCAGAAGGAAATGGAGCTCGCCTATCCCGCTGGAACATCTTCTAGCAATGTCTTCTACTCAACTGGGTGTACCTGCGTGGCATGAAACGCAGCCCCCGAAGAAAGGGGGTCAGTACGGAATATGTACTGAATATGTAAAGCATTACTGAATCATAAACCAGGAAAGTGCGACAGTGAACAAGTTTAGAAACCAAACTGTAAGTAACCTGAAACAGCATTCTGAACCAAGTCCAGCGATCTTTACCCAAATTCTAGTATGCACAATACAAATACAGCATACGTAAGTTCTAGAATACGCAATATGAAATTTAGTATCACAATAGTCCCTTCGGCCGGCCGGTTCCGACATACGTCTATCCTGGCCCCTTCGTGCATGCCGGTCCCGAAATGATAATGATGATGGCCCCTTCGGGTATGCCGGTTCCAACGTACGTCTATCCTGGCCCCTTCGGACATGCTGGTCCCGACATAATAATAATGATGGCCCCTTCGGGCATGCCGCGTCCGGCGTAATAATAATGATGGCCCCTTCGGGCATGCCGGTTCCGACATACGTCTATCCTGGCCCCTTCGGGTATGCCAGTCCCAACATAATAATAATGGTCGCCCCATCGGGCATGCCGGTTCCGACATACGGCTATCCTGGCCCCTTCGGGCATGCCGGTCCCGACATAATAATAAATAATAATAGTAATGGCCCCTAATGCTAATGATGTCAACACAACTTAACCCACGAATATTAATACAAAGAAGTGATGCTATGGAGTGTAACCCAAATCGTAATGAAACGGAGTAGCAAAATCTCGCACCCCCTTAGGAGTGGTTTTGAAAGTCTAAATAGTAAAACCTCGCACCCGCTTCAGAGTGGTTTTAAAAATCAAATTTTATGTTTCCTTTAGTATGAAACTAATTTTTCTTGAAATCATTAGTAAACCACAAACACGTTTCGAGCAAATCCGAGTTAGTATAAAAGGTTAACAATGATATGCTCGAGCAGAGTAGTAGAAAATTAAATGCACATAAACAACTTCTAAGACTCAATGCAAAAGTATACATACCGACACCTGAAAACTAAGGAACAAGTTTCGGGTCAATCCGGTTTAGTATGAGGAAGTTATGAGCGTTTGGAGTACAAAACCTCCTACGAACTTTTCAGAAACTATTTTTGAAAAATTAAGACAACGATTATACCAAACACCCTTTTCAAATATCGTTATGGGCATTATTCGTTATAGAGCTCCCTATGGACATTCCTAAACAATCCGAGTTCGCTTAGGCAATTTATGAACGTTATTTACTATAGAAGCCTCTACGAGCATTTCCAAAACCATCCAAGTTACCACATGAAAGGTATGAACGTTATTCATTATAGAAACTTCTACGAACATTTTCAAGCAATCCGAGACCGTCTACGAAAGTTAGGGACATTACTACTTACAGAACTCTTTAAACTTTTCTTGTTATTCAATCATCCAATAAACTCGGCTACACTAAATATGCTCACATCAAAAAGTGAATAAGAATCATCAATATGCTAGGAATCAAGAATAGAGTTACCCCAAGATAAGTATCATAGCTTACTTAGCTCTAGGACATGCCAAAAGAAAGAAAAGGTAAGCTTTACATACCTGTTCCACGTCCTATTAGCTACGCTTGTTCGTCCAAACTTGCTAGCTACATTCAAGAGGATTTACACTATCATTAGACTCATCATTATACGCTTGTCTTAGTCCTTCAAATAAATTCATTTATAATCTGCCGAAATTTCGGCAGCATCTCCCCTGTTTATATGCCTAGCCCAGAATTACAATTCAGCAACCAACACATCAACAACAATACCAAATATATTAACATCATTTCCAACACTAACATATGCCGTAAAACTTCCCGCACATTATTTTTCAAATTTTCCGACCAACCAATTCGCGATATAACTATTTAATAATTTTATTTCCGTAAACAAAATCGAAATTAACACTAACAACATCAATAACAACATCCTCCGCATTCGAAAAGTTAAATACATTTGTTTTCATCCAAAATTTTCTTCAAACCCCATTCCACAATTCAACCATACCAACAAACGAATTTATTACGCTATTTTCTTCGTTCTAATCTGTTAGAACTCTAAATAAACTTGTTAACAATGAAAGAAACCTTATTCATACCTTAATTTCACAACCACCACGTCCACCCTCTTCTCTTTAGTTGATTTTTAGCTCAAATCGAAGGCAACGCGACGTAGAACACTTTTCTCTTCATGGGTTTCGGGATTCGGGGCTCCGATTTTGGTCAAAATTTGGTTTTCTCTCTAGGCTCTCCTCTCTCTTTTTCTCAGGAGTTTTCTAGGTGCTCTTGGTCTGAAAATGAGGGAGAGAGACCGAAAATTTTAATTAAAAAGCATGGGAATGGGCCTGACCCGAATTGGATTCGGGTTGGGCCGGATTTACTGTTCAACTAGACCCTCCTGCCTTAAAACGTTCATATCTACTTATCCCTATGTCGGAAGTAGGCCTACGACCTACCGTTGGAAAGCTAATTCAATTATCTACAACTTTTATGTCTGGGAGTTTTCCCAAATTCCAAACTTATAATGCCGTTGTTTCCCCTCGAAGTCAGGTCATCCGAAAACGTTTTCTTAAATCGTCCTTTTGGAGGGCTTACACTCATTTTTGGCTTATGGGGTCCTTCTTAGGACTTGCTCAACTCCACATGTACCACCCATATATCTCTTCATATGTCATTTATATAGTCCCGACGTGTAGGCCCCACCTTAAATTACTGTAACGAGGGTTTTTCGTTAAATAACTTATGAACCAATTCACTCCATATTATCTCCAAATGTCGTTTGTGTATATATTCTTAGACTTAGATCACCCAATCTTCATCCTTAATCCTTGTTTGACTTTACTCCTTTTCGAGCTCGTACCACGCCGTCTACGATTTTGTAGGGCAAAATTTTCCGGGGTGTAACAACCAAGACCTTAAGGACATCAAAAATTGTCACGACCTAAAGGATTCAAAGAAGCAACAATCAGAAGGGTGTTGGCTATTCAAAGACAATCAGTACTCAGAGGTAGGGTAGTTACTGGTCATGGGGGACTCGAAATGGATGTGCTTTTAGAAAGAATTGTGTATCAGGGGTGGAGCAATTTATTTCTTCAGAGAAATGAGAAGTGAAGGATGTGTAAGTTCCAGAATTCTATGTCAATGCTACCTTTCAAGAGGAACAACTCACCAGTAGTGTAAAGAGAGTTAAGATCATGTTGAATGCTCAAGTGCTGGGGGAAATTCTGCAAGTGCGCTCTCAGGGATGGGCAAGGTGTGCTAAGAATGAGTGGCCTTCTCTACAAGGAATGGAAAGTGTTGTGGAGATGATGTTGACACCTAATTTTTAACCTTCCGGTAATTTATTTTAATTAACCAGAGTCCTTGGATGATAAACAAAGTGAATCATGCATTTTTTGAGGTCAAAATGATTTTATAAAATTCATTAGGTAAATATTTTACCATTCTTATTGGGTAAAATAATTCCTATAATATTATAAATCATTTAGGAATTAATGGGTACATTTTGTGACAATTGTGACCTATTTGCTAAATTTAACCAAAAAAGGGAAAAGCAATTTAAATAATTATTTGATTGATTAAATTGTAAAAACCCAAATTAGCAAATATTTTACTCCCTTTAATCCAAGGAATTCGATTACTTAAAAGAATTGACCATTTTACCCTTCAATCCTAATTCTGTATAATTAATATGCATTGGCACAATTTGGTTGAATTAATCATAATTATTTCTAGTATGTAATCATGATAATTAGTTGATTAATCAATCATGGTCATTATTGCAAATTGACTTTTAATTGTTTAATTATTTTTGTTATGGCCACAATTAAATTAACCAATTCGTGGTTTAAGGAAATTGGGGTCATTTTTGTAAAATTAGCTCAAATTAATTAAGGTCATTAGTGTAATTTAATTAAAAATTTCTAATTACGCCAAATATGGCCATAATTGAAATAATCAATCAGATTAAAATCAATTAAGGATATATTCGCAAAATTAAGCCAATTTACACAATTGGCCGTTGTTTAAATTATTTAATAGGTTAATTATGTCCTAATTTGATTATAATTGAAATATCATGAACAATAATCGATATTTTAGTTTTGCCCATTTATTACATTACCCACTTTACCCTTTATATGCATATATATATATATATATATATATATATATATATATATGTATGTATGTATGTATGTATGTATATTTAAGCTCGAGATTTAGGCTTCTCAGTAAAAATTTAAGGCTTAGCTTTTTAAAAAGTGTTCGAGCCCTTTTAGTTCTAAAAATTTGCATTTTTGTTCTTCTTGTTTGTGTGGCTGAGTTTGGGATTTGGGAGCACAACAGGCTTCAAATTCATTCTTGTTCACGGCTGCACCCTAAAAAGGTAACATTTTAATCTTGTTATTTTCAGTAGTTTTTTTATGTAATAATACTCTGTTTGCTGTTAGTTTGTTTTGGGTTTGATTAGTGGTAATTTGCTACCCTAGTAATGCTTAAAATTCATCAGGAGCTTCAGATAGACATTACATTCTTGTCCTCACTAATGATATGCTTAGCCTTAATAGTGGTTGTTAGTATGAACTTAATGTGTGTGCCTAGATAATTTTTATTGATGTTGCTCCATTGGTAAAGATGTATAGACTGAGGTATACTTTATTAGATGCTAAGGTTCCTGTTTGGCTGTTCATCCTTTAAACATAATGAAGTATAGTTATATGATTGACATTAGTGACTTTAATAACATTCTAGATTAATATTAATACTGTTTGAATGTGTGAGACTGCTAAAGAACTGTGATGATCCATCTTGAATAGTTTAAGGTAGTTGCTAGTTTGTTGATCGGATTGTGCCATCCTGGAGTCTTCAATCTGCTTCCTGAGCCCATATATACTTTGTTTATGTCATAATTAGTTGTATAAATCATGATTAGGATAAGTGAAGAATCATGATTGGGGCTAAAACAAGACTTAATGAGTCTAAGCATACTTATATGAGTCTTAAGATGTGGTCAATGTACTAGAATTAGATCTAATTACATTTGAATAGGCCTAAGTCTACCTAAGTCTGTTTAAATATGTCCGGATTGGTGTTACACCTCGGAAATTTTTCCGTTGGTACGAAAGTGAATGAACTAGTGATGAATATGAGTGCATGATGTCCATGAGCAAGTAACGACGTTTGATGACCTTAGGCGAGATTGCAAAGGTATCTGATGTGAAATGAGAAAGTTGGCTAAGTTAAGATGATATATAAGGTGAGCAACGCATATGCATGGACGTGGGTGATTAAAATGAGAAGTCTAAGAAATATGGGAAGTTGCAGATTTGCAACTGCCCAATGGTCGTAAAGTGCTAGGACGGACCGTAAATTAGTATACGGTCCGTAAACTAGCAGGTCGTAAATTGGCATGCAAAACTTCAACTTTCTGCCAGTTGAGGAAATGGCTAAATACGACCTGGAGGACGGACCGTAAAGTGATTTACGGCCCATAAACCATGGTCGTAAATCACCATGTTGCAGCCTTAAGTTTCTGGTTTTGAATATGGTTAAAGAATACCACGAAGGATGGTTCGTAAACTGGAATACAGACCGTAAACCCCCATGGACGACCATTGTGCACTTCAGTTCAGATTTTGCACGTCATTAAATAAAGGGACCAACACTTGTTTTATTTCATTTCAACATTACACCACTTCTCTCTAAAACATCTCTCTACATTTATTATCCAAGTTTTCAAGGATCATAAGTCATCAACAACATAAAACAAAGTGAATCAAGAGTAAGAACATCATCAAAGGTCATCCAAGTCAAGAAATCCAAATGGAGAAAAACTAGGGTTTTGCTCAAAGTGGAGTATTATCAACTAAAGCTTGTTCCTATAACTTCTAAGGTAAGATTCATGATATTTATATGATGTTTAAGATATTGGAGAGTTGAAATACATGGATTGTAGAAAATATGGTCAACTAGGTCATGAATGATGAATAGTGACATTTTGA
Source organism: Lycium barbarum (assembly GCF_019175385.1). Lineage (NCBI taxonomy): Eukaryota > Viridiplantae > Streptophyta > Magnoliopsida > Solanales > Solanaceae > Lycium > Lycium barbarum. The sequence continues at coordinate 55,379,052 of NC_083346.1, forward strand.
GGAATAGTTTGAATTGAATCACGAATGTTGTTGTGTTGAGATATGAATGTGTTACAAATAGTATTGAGATCACGAACTCAACACTTTGGACGAATGGGCGAAGTTGAATGTTATGACCATAAATATGGGTGAATTAGAAGCAAATTGAGAAATCTAGATTATGTGGATGATGTGAATGACTAATGACCGTTGTTATGATATTAATGAAGGTAGAAACGCTAACATTGGAAGGAAGCATGCAAGTGTAGAATAGTTCGACGAAAAGGTATGTAAGGCCGACCCTTCTTTCATAAGGCATGGTTCTTTGGCCAAACTCTTAAATCCTCTATATGAGTACGTTGTTTTCAATTGGTTGATATTCCGAGCTCATAAGCTCACGATCCTTGATATGTACTACGATTGTACCACACACTTCATACAACGAGTTGGCCTATGATATAGAAGTAACGATAATGATGACGATAGTAATGATCAGGATGATAATAATGATGCTAAAGGTGCCTATGGGCTATTATACTTATATGTGTGCCTATGAAGGGCTAGAATGAAACCCCGAGCTTATAACGCCGGGTAGAATATATGTATATGATTATGTATAAAGTATGTATACGATTACCAAACGCGCGCACACCTCTGCAGATGGTACGGATAACCCTGAAGCCTTGGTAGGGCCAGGTATGAGTAACCTTGAGCCTTGGTTGACCAAGTATGTATGAAACACCGATCCTGTGAGGTCGGGTATGCTATGTAAAATGCTATGTATATGAAAGACTAAGTATATAATATGAATATGAATGTGATAAGACTATGTATGAGAATACGACTAAGGACATGTATACGAATATGAGCACGAGTATGGTACGAGTACTATTATGGAATACGGATGATGACGTAGGTGTACGAATACGTATGAAAAATGGGAAGCCCCTATGAAAGGCAAATAAGTGTAATGATGATGATATTATTGTCCCCCCTCCTATGCTATTTCATATGTTGTTCATGATGCTTATTTATTGATGTTTCTCATGCTTTACATACTCAGTACATTCTTCGTACTGACGTCCGTTTGTTTGTGGACGCTGCGTCATGCCCGCAGGTGCACAGGGAGACAGACTTGATCCATAGCTGCCTATTCAGAGATTACATAGAGATCTCCATTTCCTTCGGAGCCATATCTTTTGGGTACTCATTCTTTTGTGTATATAATTATGGGCATAGCGGGGTCCTGTCCCGCTAATGTGATATGTTATACTCTTAGAGGCTCGTAGATATGTGTGTGTGTGGGTAGATGTGTCTGTCCTTGTCGGCCTATGTTTTGTATATCATTTTGTCGGCCACGTTGGCCCATGTACATTGATGTGGCATAGATGCCTATGATGATATAAAAGTGCTGTTGTCCAAATGGGACTAGTTGACGAATGAATGGAAATGCATGTATAATTATGTGGCTCACCTAGATGTAAGCATAAGAGTAAGCTAAGAGGGTGCCCGGGTGGGATAGCACCGGGTGCTCGTCACAGCCCCGAGACGGGTCGTGACAAAAGTGGTATCAGAGCGGTTCAGTCCTAGGGTGTGTCTACGAGCCGTGTCTAGTAGAGTCTTGGGTATGGGTGTGTTGCGCGCCACACTTATAAACAAGAAGCTGCGGACATTTTAGGAATGATTGACCTTCTTTCTTCATAAGAATTGTGCGATAGAGCTATGATGTAAGAAATTCTTGTTCCTAAATCGTGTGTTGTGTATTTCAGAGATGCCTAAAAAGAAAAAGGCTACAGCATCCCAAAAGGGCCAGACGGTGGCAGAAAAACAGGCTGAAAGAGCACCGCCACCGGTAGTAGAGGAAGATGAGTCGCAGAGTGCGGCTCAATCTCAATCCTCCCAGACAGTGCCTATTACTGAGGAGCGTCAGAGATCCTCCAGCTCCGGATCCTCAGCTCCAGCTCCACCAGATGCTTCGGGCCAGGGTGTGAAAGAGGCCATTAATTTGTTGACCCAGTTGGTTGCGGCCCAAGCTTAGAGGCAAAGTTCAGGGCATGGTGATAGGGCTGTTAGCGCAAGGGCCCGTGACTTTATTACTTCGAACCCTCCGGAATTATTTGGGTCAAAACTGGAGGAGGATCCCCAGGATTTTATTGATGGCATGCTAAGGACGCTCCGGTTGATACATGCTTCGGACACCGAGTCAGTGGGGTTAGCATCATATAGATTGAAAGATGTCTCGATTCAGTGGTATACGGTATGGATGGCTTCACGGGGAGCAAATGCACCTCCCCCGGTATGGCAAGAGTTTGTTGATGCTTTTCTCCGTCAGTATATGCCCCCAGTAGTTCGGCGAGCTAGGGCCGATAAATTCTTAAATTTGAGGCAAGGCAGTATGAGTGCCCTAGAGTATAGCCTCCGTTTTAACTCCTTGGCCAGGTATGCTTCGGCCATGGTAGTAGATATGGGCGACAGGGTACATCGATTCATAAAGGGCCCAGGGCCACATTTGATGGACAAATGCTTGAATGCGTCCCTTCAGGACGGTATGGATATTGCACGCATTCAGGCACATGCTCAGAACTTAGAGGAAAGCCTACAGCAGCGGAGAAGTGAACGTGAACAGGATAGGGGACATAGCAAGAGGACCAGATCTTCGGGCCCAATAAGTGAGTCCAGAGGCGGACACAAGCAACAGTTCCCTAGACATTTGGGCCATTCTATGACCAGTGCACCTCCACGGTTTTCAGGCCAGAGCCTTGATAGATCTACTCATCCCGAGCCGAGTCAGAGTTATTCGGGGTCCCAGATTAGAGGTGATTCAGGCCAGTCAAGGCCACCTATACCACGATGTTCCCAGTGTGGGAAGTCGCATTGGGGTCAATGCCGATTGGGTTCAGATGTTTGCTATTCATGTGGTCGCCCAGGCCATATTATGCGTGATTGCCCCTCAGTACATGGTAGAGGTAGGACTCAACCATCAGGGTCAATAGCCGGATCTTCGGCATCTGTACGCCCTACGGGGCCAGGTTCACATGCGCCAGTCGGCCATGGTAGAGGCAGAGGGAGAGTCCCCAGTACTAGCGGTCCTTAGCATCGTATTTATGCCTTGGCTGGACGCCAAGATCTTGAGTCTTCTCCTGACGTGGTCACAGGTATATTATCGGTATTCTCTCATGATGTATATGCTTTGATTGATCTGGGATCCACGTTATCATATGTTACTCCTTATATTGCGGGTCAATTTATAGTTGAGCCAGAGTCGATCAAACGTTTTGAGGTGTCCACACCCGTGGGTGAATCGGTAATAGCTAGCTGAGTATATAGGGATTGTATAGTCACGATTTGTGACCGTCGTACCATGATTGATTTGCATGAGCTAGAGATGGTAGATTTTGATGTTATTATGGGCATGGATTGGTTGGCTTCTTGTTATGCCATTGTTGATTGCCGAATGAAGATGGTTCGTTTCCAGTTTCCAGGAGAACCAATCTTAGAATGGAAAGGGAATGCGGCATCACCAAAAGGTAGATTTATTTCCTATCTAAAGGCAAGGAAGATGATCACGAAAGGATGTATTTATCATCTAGTGCGAGTTCAAGATGTAGAAGCTGAATCGCCGACTCTTCAGTTAGTTCCCCTAGTGAACGAATTTCCGGATGTGTTCCCGGAAGAGCTTCCAGGCCTTCCTCCCGAGCGGGAGATTGATTTTGCCATTGATGTATTGCCAGGCACTAAACCCATATCTATTCCTCCTTATAGAATGGCACCCGCAGAATTGAAAGAGTTGAGGAGCAACTAAAGGACTTACTTGATAAAGGCTTCATTAGGCCTAGTTCATCCCCATGGGGAGCGCCCGTATTGTTTGTCTGAAAGAAAGATGGCTCTTTGAGAATGTGTATCGATTATCGGCAATTGAATAAGGTGACGATTAAGAATAAATATCCTCTCCCTAGGATTGATGATTTATTTGATCAATTGCAAGGTGCCAAATGGTTTTCGAAGATTGATTTAAGGTCAGGGTATCACCAAGTGAGAGTTAGGGAGAAAGATATCCCTAAGACAACCTTCAGAAAAAGATATGGTCATTTTGAATTTCGGGTAATGTCATTTGGGCTAACGAACGCGCCAGCGGTATTTATGGATTTGATGAATAATGTGTTCAGGCCCTTCCTGGATTTATTTGTGATAGTATTTATAGATGACATCTTGGTGTATTCTAGATCCGAGGCAGAACATGCGGATCATTTGCGTATGGTCCTTGGAGTTCTTCGAACTCGAGAGTTATTCGCGAAGTTTTCCAAATGCGAGTTTTGGTTGAACTCAGTGGCATTTTTAGGGCATATTGTTGCAGCTGATGGTATCCGAGTGGATAGTCAAAAGATTGAGGCCGTGAAAACTTGGCCAACACCCACAACTCCTACAGAGGTTCGTAGCTTTCTGGGCTTAGCAGGCTATTACAGGAGATTCGTTGAAGGTTTTTCCTCTATTTCTGCACCACTCACAAAGTTGACAAAGAAATCAGCCAAGTTTCAATAGACAGATGCTTGTGAACGTAGTTTCCAAGAGTTAAAGGGCCGATTGACTTCTGCCCCAGTTCTGACACTTCCAGAGGTATTGGAAGGATACGTTGTGTATTGCGACGCTTCAGGTGTTGGGCTAGGCTGTGTGTTGATGCAACATGGCAAAGTGATTGCGTATGCTTCAAGGCAATTGCGGAAACATGAGCAGAATTATCCTACCCATGACTTAGAATTGGCCGTGGTGGTCCATGCATTAAAGACATGGAGACATTACTTATATGGTGTCCACGTGGATATTTACACAGATCATAAGAGTCTTCAATACATCTTCAAGCAGAAAGAGTTAAATTTGTGGCAACGACGATGGTTGGAATTGCTGAAAGACTACGATGTTGATATTTTGTATCACCCCGGAAAGGCAAATGTTGTAGCTGATGCTCTTAGCCGTAGGTCGATGGGAAGTCTAAGTGATGTACGACCAGAAAAGAAAGAGATGGCCTGTGAGCTGCAACAGTTAGCTAGCCTAGGAGTCCGAGTGGTGGACTCAGGTAGCAGCAGAGCTACTATTCAGAATTCGGCAGTCTCGTCGCTAGTAGCGGAAGTGAAAGAGCGACAATATGAGGATCCCATGCTAATGCAGTACAGAGATACACTCCCTCAGAAAGAGGAGTCATTCTTTGATATTTCAGGAGACGGAGTTCTCTGATGTAGAGGCAGATTATGTGTCCCTGATGTGGCAAGTCTACGCCACCAGATTTTGAGAGAAGCTCATTATTCCCATTACTCCGTTCACCCCGGAGCGACGAAGATGTATCACGACCTTAAGTCTATATATTGGTGGAATAGGATGAAGAAAGATATAGCGGAATTTATAGCTCAATGTCCCAATTGTCAACAAGTGAAAATTGAGCACCAAAAGCCAGGCGGATTGTTGCAAGCTATAGAAATCCCAACGTGGAAGTGGGAAGTGATTAATATGGACTTCATCACAGGGTTACCCCGTTCTCGACGTAAATATGATTCCATATGGGTGATCGTGGATAGACTCACAAAGTCAGCGCATTTCTTACCGGTCAGAATGACCTATGTGGAAGAAGATTATGCAAGGCTTTACCTTAAAGAGATAGTGAGACTTCATGGCGATCCAGTGTCTATTATCTCCAATAGAGGAACTCAGTTTACACCTAAATTTTGGGAGTCTTTCCAAGAGGGTTTAGGGACCCAAGTACGTCTTAGTACGTCATTCCACCCACAGACCGATGGGCAGGCCGAACGTACCATTCAGACTCTTGAAGATATGTCGCGAGCATGTATGTTAGATTTTGGAGGAAATTGGGATGATCATTTGCCACTCATTGAATTTTCTTACAATAATAGTTACCATTCCAGCATTCAAATGGCACCGTATGAGGCTTTATATGGGTGGAAGTGTAGATCCCCGATCGGGTGGTTTGAAACCGGAGAAACTAAGTTAATAGGGCCAGACTTGGTCCAGCAAGCTATAGAGAACGTTAAGCACATACTAGATCAGTTGTTAGCAGCCCAAAGTCGTCAAAAGTCCTATGCGGATAATCATCGAAGGGACTTAGAGTTCGCAGTGAAAGATCGGGTGTTCTTGAAAGTGTCGCCGGTGAAGGGCGTTATGAGATTTGTCAAAAAGGGGAAACTTAGTCCCCGGTATATTGGGCCATATGATATTGTACGAAAGATAGGCAAAGTGGCCTATGAGTTAGATCTACCTCCCGAGTTGGAGTCAGTCCATCCAGTATTCCACGTCTCGATTCTTCGAAAATGTGTCGGAGATCCTACGAGGATCGTCCCAGTAAATGATGTTCAAGTGACAGAAAAGTTGTCTTACGAAGAAATACCCATTGCCATATTAGATAGGCAAGTACGGAGGCTTAGAAACAAAGAAGTGGCCTCAGTTAAGGTTCTATGGAGAAGCAGTAAACGAGAGGAAATGACGTGGGAAGCGGAAGAAAGTATGCGATCCAAATACCCACATTTATTTCAGCCCTTGGAAGAGGTCGAAGATGAAACGTCAAGATCATAAGGTATGCCTGTTTTCCTTTTATGCTTTTAGGTCGTGTGTGGCCAAATTTTTATGCTATTATGTTGTGGCCCTGTGAGGCATCGATATTATGCGTTGTTGTGGCCGGATGGTAGTGCCATATTATAGGGGAAACTCTGGTAAATTTTTTATAGAATCCCCGAAGACTTTAACATTCGAGGACGAATGTTCTTAAGGGGGGGAGAATGTTACACCTCGGAAAGTTTTCCGTTGGTACGAAAGTGAATGAACTAGTGATGAATATGAGTGCATGATGTCCATGAGCAAGAAACGACGTTTGATGACCTTAGGCAAGATTTCAAAGGTATCCGATGTGAAATGGGAAAGTTGGCTAAGTTAAGATGAGATATAAGGTGAGCAATGCATGTGCATGGACGTGGGTGATTAAAATGAGAAGTCTAAGAAATATGGGAAGTTGCAGATTTGCAACTGCCCAGTGGTCGTAAAGTGCTAGGACGGACCGTAAATTGGTATACGGTCCATAAACTAGCAGGTCGTAAATTGGCATGCAAAACTTTAACTTTCTGCCAATTGAGGAAATGGCTAAATACGACCTGGAGGACGGACCGTAAAGTGATTTACGACCCGTAAACCATGGTTGTAAATCACCATGTTGCAGCCTTAAGTTTCTGGTTCTGAATATGGTTAAAGAAGACCACAAAGGACGGTCTGTAAACTGGAATACGGACCGTAAAACCCCATGAACGACGACTGTGCACTTCAGTTCAGATTTTGCAAGTCATTAAATAAAGGGACCCACACTTGTCATAATTCATTTCAACATTACACCACTTCTCTCTAAAACATCTCTCTACATTTATTATCCAAGTTTTCAAGGATCATAAGTCATCAACAACATAAAACAAAGTGAATCAAGAGTAAGAACATCATCAAAGGTCATCCAAGTCAAGAAATCCAAATGGAGAAAAACTAGGGTTTTGCTCAAAGTGGAGTATTATCAACTAAAGATAGTTCCTATAACTTCTAAGGTAAGATTCATGATATTTATATGATGTTTAAGATATTGGAGAGTTGAAATACATGGATTGTAGAAAATATGGTCAACTAGGTCATGAATGATGAATAGTGACATTTTGAGGAATAGTTTGAATTGAATCACGAATATTGTTGTGTTGAGATATGAATGTGTTACAAATAGTATTGAGATCACGAACTCGGCACTTTGGACGAATGGGCGAAGTTGAATGTTATGACCATAAATATGGGTAAATTAGAAGCAAATTGAGAAATCTAGATTATGTGGATGATGTGAATGACTAACGACCATTATTATGATATTAATGAAGGTAGAAACGCTAACATTGGAAGGAAGCGTGCAAGTGTAGAATAGTTCGACGAAAAGGTATGTAAGGCCGACCCTTCTTTCATAAGGCATAGTTCCTTGGCCAAACTCTTAAATCCTCTATATGAGTATGTTGTTTTCAATTGGTTGATATTCCGAGCTCATAAGCTCACGATCCTTGATATGTACTACGATTGTACCACGCACTTCATACGACGAGTAGGCCTATGATATAGAAGTAAGAATAATGATGACGATAGTAATGATCAGGATGATAATAATGATGCTAAAGGTGCCTATGGGCTATTATACTTATATGTGTGCCTATGAAAGGCTATATTGAAACTCCGAGCTTATACCGCCGGGTAGAATATATGTATATGATTATGTATAAAGTATGTATACGATTACCAAACGCGCGCACACCTCTGCAGATGGTACGGATAACCCTGAAGCCTTGGTAGGGCCAGGTATGACTAACCTTGAGCCATGGTTGGCCAAGTATGTACGAAACACCGATCCTATGAGGTCGGGTATGCTATGTAAAATGATATGTATATGAAATGACTAAGTATATAATATGAATATGAATCTGATAAGACTATGTATGAGAATACGACTAAGGACATGTATACGAATATGAGCACGAGTATGGTATGAGTACTATTATGGAATACGGATGATGACGTAGGTGTATGAATACGTATGAAAAATAGGAAGCCCCTATGAAAGGCAAGTAAGTGTAATGATGATGATGTTATTATCCCCCGTCCTATGCTATTTCATATGTTGTTCATGATGCTTATTTATTGATGTTGCTCATGCTTTACATACTCAGTACATTCTTCGTACTGACGTCCTTTTGTTTGTGGACGCTGCGTCATGCCCGCAGGTGCACAGGGAGACAGACTTGATCCATAACTGCCTATTCAGAGATTACATAGAGAGCTCCATTTCCTTCGGAGCCATATCTTTTGGGTACTCATTCTTTTGTGTATATAATTATGGGCATAGCGGGGTCCTGTCCCGCTAATGTGATATGTTATACTCTTAGAGGCTCGTAGACATGTGTGTGTGTGGGTAGATGTGTCTGGCCTTGTCGGCTTATGTTTTGTATATCATTTTGTCGGCCACGTTGGCCCATGTACATTGATGTGGCATAGATGCCTATGATGATATAAATGTGTTGTTGTCCAAATGGGACTAGTTGACGAATGAATGGAAATGCATGTATAATTATGTGGCTCACCTAGATATAAGCATAAGAGTAAGCTAAGAGGGTGCCCGGGTGGGCTAGCACCGGGTGCTCGTCGCGGCCCCGAGACGGGTCGTGACAATTGGCCTAAAATGACTTTGAATAGTTGCCTATTGTACACTGAAGGTAAATATAAGCAACCAGTACCCTTGAACATGATATAGAAATCCTAAAAGGAAGATTGAGACCAAGGCATATATGTTTGGTACAATATGCTCCCAAATAGTTCATTAGAGGCTAGTATAGGCTCATGAAGTTGTAGCATCACTTAGGTTGAATTAGGACACCTACATACTACTTGGCTAATTATGTGACATAATTGTTTATTTGAACATAACCTAGTCTTGTTGTTTATATCACCAGACCCTGCTCGATCTATATCTGGTCCATGCCTGAGTCTTCAAAGGGGTCTAGCAACACTGCAAGGTGATTGAATCCTGATATGCTCTCTGATTGTTAAAATGGTTAATCAACTAATGAAATGGCACTACTTATGTCTCAGGGTTGATGTTCAGCTTGAAACCTAAGTTTATAATGTTAAGATGTCAAGTTCTTCAAAGAAATAATGTCAAAAGGTAATTCAAGACAACTTCATAATTAAGACCCTAGGTTGAGTTAATTAAAACTGCTAACTTGTGTGGTCAACTAGGTGTTTAGCTGGAATTTGATTTAAAGGCAGTGTTAAACTAAATCATAACCACTAGGTGTTAGTGGTTGTCACTAGGTATGAGGATGAGGTAAAGAGTTGAGAGTGCCTTACGAGGTATGAACTGGAAGTAATTACCAGTTGAGCCTTTTCTTTTTTTTTACTGAAAGCAAGATTCAGGAAATGGCTGGGAAGGTGATGACCTCACCCTGTCCTACTTCTCTTTCAGGACCCTGAGGTCCCCTTTTCCTTCTGACTCTCATCCCCATGGTTGTGGGATACATGGAGGCCTTATGTTTGGTTAGGAGGGGTTTAACCGTGCATGGGAGGATCTTTGAGATCTTATGCTACCAAAACCAAGCTAGAATAAAGTATGGGGATTATCACATTCTCTGTCATGACCAAAGGGATTAAAAACTGCACCATGACCAGAATTCTGGGGGAAATAACTTATCAGGACCTATATTCATGCCTTAGATTTCAATATTTCCTTCTTTGTGTTGTTTAAGAGTGGGCATGCTCAATGAAAACAATTATGACATATCCAGGCTTGAATTGTTTGAATTTTTGACTGGAATCCTGATAGCTTATTAATATAAATGCAGTATTATAATGTAACTGCCTCTGCTTGTTTGCATCCTTGAGAACCCTGTTTGTATGTTTAGTTATCATTTCTTGGCTATCAGTTGGTATATACTTTTGTAATTTAGTTGAACAAGGATTTGTGACATGGTTGGGTTTGTTGAGTACTCAGACTAGCCTGTGATGTTTTTTTAATATTTACATAAAAGCTAAAAATGACCCTTTAATTTATCCTATGTCCTAGTGTGAGCTTAATTAAGCCCTGATATAAAAGAATGATCCTTATTTATACCTAAATAACCTGGTCTGCTTGTGAGTATTTGTATCTATGTTTGAGGAACACCTATTTGTGAACAACTTTAGTGGCAGGACCTCATATAGTTCCAAAGGACCATAGGTGAGCTAAAAGTCACATAGCTTAGGAGGGTATTTTTTTAAGAAGATGTTCTGAGGAGAGGGTTAAGGGAGAATCAAAGTAATGCTTGGGTTCATACACCTCCACTCCATATAAAGAGCACCCTCGAACTTCTATGGCATGTGGGATGCATGCTCTCCATATGAGGACCTTGGGACCATAGAAACACTGTCACTAAACCTAAGGGGACTCAAGTTGTAAGCAAACTACCATTAATGAGCAACTGGTTATGTTTAAATAAAGAACCTGAGTGTATATGTCCTTGACTTGGACACAGATAGGAAGGAACTCAAGAGAAGTATAGAACTTAGAGTTAAATGTTAAAAAGCAGATTGTCACCATTGAATAACTTGACCGCAATGTTAAAAGGCAATCCTGCATCTTTCTTACACACTTGGACCTATTTGCAATCTGTTTATACCTATGCCATGGTTGTTGAAACTACAGTCACTCATTTGTGTGCTACACCTTTTGTATGTGTCAACTTGAACCAAAGAAACATGGTCCTATTTGCTTCACCTTGCCATGATCACTCAGATTATAAACTGTCATTTCTGCATGTCATCATGTTCTGCATATGATCACTTGAGGTCAGGGATACCTGAGTTCAGTCTATGTGCCTGTTTGCTTGAATCTCACATATGTCCCTTTTATGTTTGCCATTATGTGGAATGCCTTGTGCTATCCCTATGAGCATTAGACCTGCAGTTTTGCTTCCATCTATGCTATGTCTATATGTTTTCAATTTTCTACTAGTTATACTACATCCCTATGTTGCCATTTGCTTCTGCCCACACCATGCTTGTTTGTCCTTATCTACTTCTAATTTTTCTATGACTGAGTACACTAAAGCTGCTTCTATCTGTTATAAGTTCATGTATGAAGGAGGGATTCTGTTCTACTTATGGCTATATTGGCTGGGAAACTAAGGTGGCTCTTGGGGGCTGGTCTTAAGCCTTCTCCTGGTGTCCTGCCATGCTGGAGGTTCATGAAACCTCTTGGATCTTGTGCATCATCAAGAATAAAGATGGGGACGACTCTCCCCACTTACCGCCTAAATCCCTACCTATTAAAGCCCAGTAGCACAGATGCGGCTATATTAATTGCATGACCCTTGAATAAATTATATATATATATATATATATATATATATATATATATATATATATATATATATATATATATATATATATATATATATGTGCGCAATTGCATTTCAATATGTGATAAGTTTAGAAAATTGTAAACTAACCAGGGTCTTTTGTTTCTTTTCCCCTCTACTACTGCATGGCCATTTGGGCCGAGTCACATACCAACCCGTTGGGCCAAGGCCCAATAGGAAATTCTTTTGAGTCACGATCAAGCCCAACGAAGAAATGGAAGATAATATTATATAAGCGTATAGAAGGCCTAGCCATGGGTGAAAATGGCCTAATACGGGCTTGGTATGCCCCTAGCCTGCCCCTCCTTCTTATTTATTCTGCATTTTTATCATGCTTGAATTTGTTGTATTTGTATCTACATTAATTGTAAAAACTCATATATGTTATTGGAACCCTTATTAGACCCCTTATTAGAACCCTTATTAGACTCATATGTGTTCACGCCGTTTAGTAGACACCTGAGTCCCCCCAAACGAATTTCAAAATCAGGGTTTAGTATAACAATTTCTCAAAAACCCGAACGGCTAACAAACAAAACAATTTTGATACAAGTTAAAATGGGAAGGCAAAAAAAAAAAGGATTTTCAAAGATTATTGCAACACTTTCCTTTAAAATTAGATCAATTTTGTTTCAAGGAATGCCCTTCACAATTAAGTACATTTTGGATCGAATAACTGAATCAAAAATAAAAGTTTGTGTCACACCCTATGGTAGGAAATAAAGATTTTTTGATCAAAACCCGTCTGGAACAAACGAGTAAATTTTGGGCCAAGTCCGGTGTAAAGCAAACCTTTTTTGAGTTAAACCTCAGACGGACTTTTAGAAAGAAAAGAATGCAAAAAATAAGAATTCGGGCCAAGCCCAAACTTGAAAACGCCCTCTCTAACTGAATCATATTTTTAGGCTTCAAGCCCAACTAAAAGAAATCAATTTTATATCCACATATTCATGATAAAAACGGACCAGTTTATAAGTTAAACATATTCAAAAAAATAAGAAAAATACGTTCACCAAAATACATGTATTTTAGGATAAGATGTTCTAACTACACGGATTGACCCAAAGCCAAGTATGAGGATTAAACATGAATAAAAAGGGACATATATACCTATATAGTTATAATATAAAAATCAATACGTTTTTTTTTTTACTTTTTATAAACAAATACTATCCTTATACGTAAAAGGAAATTATTAGCATCCGGATATTATAAATCCGAACTTAAATACCTTGTATATAAAGGGGATATATTCAATTCTTTTCAAAAATTAAATGATATGCAAGAAATGAAAATTTTTATAAATACGGGAATAAAGACTAAATAAACAGTTCATGCAAATATACATACATTGGAATTCAAAGGTCAACCGTATAGTACGGATCCTTGATACTAGGGTGCCTATAGAGAATGCAGATGAAGAGCTACAAATGTTAAGGAATCATCTTGCAGACAAGGAGGCAGAAATTGTTGCTTTAAAGGAAAAACAACTCTACAAACTGGGGAAGCTACAAGCAAGAGAATAAAGCACCGAATGGCCAACTTTTGGGTCTACAAACTGCACTGGATAAGGAAAGGAAAGATAATACAAGGACTATTCAGGAATTAGTTGCTGCACTTACCAAAGACACCTCCTCAACCTCAAAACCATCTTCTTAGTCTTACCTAGTAAATCAAATGTGTCCTATGTGTATTTCCTGTTTTTCTATTTGCTTTTCATTGGTTTGGGTATTTGTTCAATATATTTAGGTATTCATGAGATCTACTGTCATGTGCTATAAAAGTAATTGAATCAACGACTGTTGGTCTCTTTTTAATGATGCCAAAAGGGGGAAGTAGAAACTAAAAGAGTAGTGCACATACACATACACGCCACACGCCTTTTGTTTATTAACCTATTTCAATTGAGCCAAAAGAAAGAAACATAATTGGTTGAAATAGGTTACATACACAATAACAGGCTACACAGTACAATACTCTCAACGTGGGGTTTGTCATCATCAAAAGGGGGAATTTGTTGATCATAGGTGTGAAGTTTTGATGATTGACAAAACAAAGACAGACAAGACATTATTGATCCAGGTCCACAAGAATAATCTATCCATATAGTATACATCATGAATGATCACAAGTCATTAGGTGTAGTCGATGAATGACCATTTGTAGATACAGAGCTACATAGATGAATGAAACAAGTCTGACAACATGTTCCAGCCAATATCTCAGAAGCAGTTCAAAGGCAGATGCATGATGAAAAAGATTGGTGGAACTGGTATATGAACATATTCAACTCATACAGATGCATATATCAGGGATGGACGAACTAGGTGGATGAAACAAGTTCATGAACATGTTCCAAACAAATGCTGTAGCAACAAGGATTTGTAGAAGAATTATGATAAAGACTTGGTGGTCAAGTATGAATGATTCCTTGCCATATTTTTCGAGATTAGGAAGCCTCTACAAGGAAAATAAGTAGACTCAACAAGGAAAGAATCCAAGTACAACACAAAATCTTATTGCGTGTTATGGTCCAACAAGAAGAAGGTTTTGTCACCGACACATGGAGCTTCAATTGTTATAAATACCCCGGTCATACCAAGAAGAAGTTTCCGCTCCCTCAAAGAGAGAATTCAGATTATTGAGCTATCAAATGTCATATCAATAATATTCAAGAATCCAGGGTTGCGTCCCAAGTGCAAGACGGATTGGAGGAGTTGTTCTACTGTATAATGTTTTACAGTGCTTAAGTCTAGAATCTTGTATTAGGTTTGTTCTATCGAGTTGTATCTTCATCAACTTATTACGAAGCCCAAAAGTAGATATAAAACATTGTAACTTCAAGTAGAATTTTACTACTTCAAGATAGCTTGCTAGTCAGATGTTGGGTAGCAAAGGTGAGGTAGGAATTAGGTTGCAGAGTTTGTAACTTAATTTGCAGTTGGCTCACAGTTGTAGTGGAGTTTGGGGGAAATCCTACAGGTCTTTAGGTCATGGTTTTTATTGCCCTTGTGAGTTGGGTGGTTTCCATGAAAAAATATTATGTCCTTTACCTTCATGTTTGTTTTTATTCTGCAAACACGTTCATAGAATATGTTAGGTAACGTGTTCTGCCCATAGACGAAAAGTAGGTACACATTGGGGCAGACACTTAGGTCTTACAAAGCTAACAAGCCTTTACCTGTTATAGTGTTATTTTTTATTTGTGCATGTTACATTCATGCCTTCTTATGGTATCTAATGCATATCACACTTGAGAATACATATGGTGATGCCTGAGGGGAAATAGTTTTGAGCAGAGTGATGCAAATGATAGCTGAATGGGGATAATTATTGAGAATGATATCCTAATAGGTTTAGAACCCAATAGGAAAATTTTTCGAATGGCATATTAACCTCTTGAATCCGCTATGAGTCACACATCCCTATTAAATGAGCGTGTGTATACCAGATGCGTTATGACCTTCACATTGCATTACATTCCTTATCAGATCATTTTCACCTACTCTATTCTTATTTGCTTAATTGAAAGAACTTTATTACTTCGTGATTATCTATGTTAACTTTTTATCTGGATATATCTACTTGATCTATGGAAACTTACTTGTCCTTTACATGTCGGATTACATTTATATCCTTTAGAGTTAGTAATCGTTAAAGTGTGGGAATAACTATCAGGAAGTCCAAACCTCGCCAGTACTTTAGTTTAGGGTCAGTCGATGATGTTGTTGAGTACACGTTCATTCCCCATAATAACTCTACACTAGCTGCACCATTTTCTATGCAAAGTTTGTCCCGAGTACTAATGGACTTCACTGAGCCGTTTGGTTTGAGGGTGTTGATTAGGAAGATCTAGTGGTGATCTTTGTGGATGATTTGCAACACCAGTCTCATTCTACTTTTTACTTATTTCTATCTTTTTTTTACATTCAGAAGAATTGTAATAGTATTCGTAGTAGCTCTTGTATTCTTGATGCCAGGTTTTGGGTGGTATTTGGTTGTTTTCCGCACTTTTATGCATAAAACCGTGATTTTAGTTATATCGTGTTATCACTTGCATTTTATCTTAATTAATTGAATGAATTGGTGTTAATCAGTTTTGGATTACCTATTGGGTTGGGAGTAGGTGCCATCACAGCTATTTTAATTATGGGTCGTGACACCTTGGCAATGAAGAGCTATTATCTCGAATTTAAAAGCTGAATTCTACCCAACTCATCAACTTAGTACAAAGAAAATATACCTTATGGATTAAATATTCATGTTTCTCAATTGATGTCGGCTAATTGTTTAATCAAAACACAATTTAGAGCTCGTTTGCTTATTGTGGAAACATTTATGCTCAAAACGTCATTGAAACTTCAAATAGGAGTGTGCCACAAGTCAAACTCCTCTGAAACTCATCCGAAACTCATCAGAATTTCCCCAACACTTATGGACAAATCCAAAATAATCATACGAACTTGATCGAATGCTCAAAACATTGACCCAGGGTTATCATGACCCAATGTTGATCGTGGTCAACTCTAACTCATGAACTAACCTATTTTTCCCACCAATAGTCTAAATCACACCCGAGCTCCAAGACACTCAATTAGGTCATAAATTTCGTTCGAGACCCCATGGAACTATCAAAAAGCAGATCCAAGATCGTTAACCTCTGATGTAGGTCAAACCTTTCCATTTCCATAACTTAAGAACTTAAAAAAAATACTTCTCTAATACACATCTGATAACCTCGAGAATCGTGCCACCCATCCCTGCAAATCAAGAAAACCATATTAGAGCGACTGAAAGCGTCATTTAGGAAAAAGGAGATTTAACTCTCAAAATGACCCAGCGAGTCGTTGAATGAATACTTCAAATATGCAATGTCACAAGCTGATCATTTGGATTTTTCATCTCCCAAACGATGCATCGTGGGAATTGGAATAATTTTTTTGAAATCATTGTTTGAATTTTTAATTTCAATTGCTTTAAGGAAAATACTTAATTCTTTTAAATTCAATATGTTCTAATAAAGTTATAACTAAATTCACACCAAATTATCTTGATTTGCTTGAAATCAATTACCATATTGTATTAACAACTCCCATTCCGCATCTATATATACATTTCAATGTTCCCTTTCTACTTACTCAATTAGGTAATCATTCATATATTTTCCTCCCAGAAAAAGTGCTCATTTTTTCTTAATTTTTTTGTGTGTTACGAAACATCATTAGGAATTCAGATGAACGCCAAAGAAAATCCAGAAGAATAGCTAGTTTGTCCACACAAGCAAAAGAATTGTCAATCCTATGTGATATACTTGTTGCCTAGGGACTAAATATGATTCTAGGGACTAAATATAATTAAGGCAATAGGTATATCACATAGGATAGACAATTCTTTTGCTTGTGTGGACAAACTACCTATTCTTCTGGATTTTATTTGGCGTTCATGTGAATTCCTAATGATGTTTCATAACACACAAAAAAATTAAGAAAAACTGAGCACTTTCTATGGGAGCAAAATATATGAATGATTACCTAATTGAGTAGGTAGAAAGGGAGCATTGAAATGTATATATAGATGCGGAATGGGAGTTGTTAATACAATATGGTAATTGATTTCAAGCAAATCAAGATAATTTGGTGTGAATTTGGTTATAACTTTATTAGAACATATTGAATTTAAAAGAATTAAGTATTTTCTTAAAATGCTTGAAAATTTAATAGTCAAAGTTCAAGCAAGAATTTCAACAGTTCTATGATTATCCGAAAGAGATTTATAACTTAGTTGGATGGTTCGGACGAAACCCGAGAGGCTCGGGGAGTGATTCCGACACTTGAGTTGCATTCTAGTAGAAATGCAAGTAAAGAGTTGGCAACGTTCAAAAAGTTTATTAAACAAGCTCGGGTTCATCATTTGTGTCACGACCCAAATCGGAGGGTCACGACCGGCTAGTGCCGTCCTCAACCGAGCGCCAACATACTTTACTATCCATTTATCATTAGACTTGTCATAGGCCATTAAGGCTACATTAGTATGCATCCATAGAAGGGTAATGATAGCTTAACTTATGAAAGACAATAAAAAAGTATATATACATACATGATGGTCAGAAATGTCGTCATGATAGACCGACACATCATAAGGCTTACAAGGCCAACATAACCATAACTACACACAGGACACAGACTGCAAAGCCTCTAAGGAAACATGGTCACCATACATAATTAGGGACACGGCCTTCGACATACCCGTAAGACAAAATAACATATAAATAACCCTGACTCGGTAATGCTCCTAGAGGAAATGGAGCTTACTAACAAAAGTTAATATCTCGAGGCAGCCTACCGTACAGGGTCCTCTACCAGTCTGTTTGAACCTACGTGGCATGAAACACAGCATCCCCAGGCAAGGGATAACGTACCGAGTATGTAAAGTGGAAATGAAACATAATAGTAAGACCTCATAAAGGGGAGAGATATGAGTCAACCTGAACCTCTGAACTGCCACTAAGAGCCATGATATGCATAATGATCATACTTATATATAATGTCACTCTATGAGACTATATCCACGCCATAACTCTAACTACTCAACTGCCCCATTGATCAGTGGTAACTGCCCCATTGATCAGTGGTAGATGACTAACTGTTCTGACCGGCCATAGCTCTGTGGTAAAAACATAACTGTCCGACCGGCCGTACCTCGGTGGTAAATACATAACTGGCCAATAGGTCGTAGCTCGGTGGTAGATACATAGCTACACAGTCGGCTGTAGCTTAGTGGTAAATACATAACTGCCCAACCGGCGGTAGCTTGGTGGTAAATACATAACTGCCCAACCGGCAGTAGCTCGATGGTAAATACATAACTATCTAACTAGCTGTAGCTTAATGGTAAAGTAGGGATACCATAGTCATGCCCTCATAGATATTGTATATACGAATATAAAGCCGTTACTCGCTTACATATGTACATACAAAACATGAAGAGCCTTTTAGGATCATTGGAACATCTTTCGGAGTGACCTATAGCTGTTCACCCTTCAATTACGTTATGAACATTAACATCTTTATCATATGCCTCAATAGGAACTCAGGAACATATTTAGACATGCTTTGAAATACATTTCATAGGAATGAATAACATGGATCTCCTTAACTACTAAGTGTAGAACCATTTATGGAATAACATTACGTTTACGTTTCGTTACTGGGATCATGCAAAAAGAAGGAAGGACTAGCCTTAACATATCTTTGTCGTTTACGCACAACTCAACGTATTATCTTCTCGTGGCACTTCAATCTACATTAAAGACAATAGAACCTATGGTTAATGCCATGGAAGGACTTATAAAGACATTTTAAGCTAGTAGTTCTCCTATTGAAATTTGTGCAGCACCTCCCCTATAACC
This sequence comes from Lycium barbarum, assembly GCF_019175385.1. Lineage (NCBI taxonomy): Eukaryota > Viridiplantae > Streptophyta > Magnoliopsida > Solanales > Solanaceae > Lycium > Lycium barbarum. The sequence continues at coordinate 55,398,396 of NC_083346.1, forward strand.
TTCGTTTCCTTCCCATTCAAAATAACACCAACAACGACCAGAACAACATCAACAACAATATAGCCGAGCTACTGTATGAATAATCAGCCAAAATACAGCTCAAAAGCTCACTAAAATAGCTCACATGCACAAGTGCTTTAATCAACAACTTCGAAACAACAACCAGCAGTTATACACATTTCTCAATCAACACAACGATACGTCGAGCGGTAAGCTTGATTTATAACTAGCAGTTAACCATTTCTACCCTTCTTTTTAAGAATATAATTCAATAATGGAAACCACAACATACTTAGGTTCTTCCTACTTATTTTTAGCCACAACATACTGTAAAAACACCTCCCAAACAGTCCAACAATCGACAACGACATAACTACTATTTTTAGATTATTACAAACATCATTCCAACTTCTTCTTTTTTCTATAAAATGAGTAACACCATCAGCAATACATATTTATAAGTCCCTTTTCACGATAATCGACTATGAATTAACTTAGAATCAGCTTCATAAACAGTCCATTGTGGCACAACATCAGAAACATGTTTTTTTTTTCAAAACTCAAAAGTTCTATCTTCGACAACTTGGCTAAAACTTATAAAAGCTCAACCATAATAAGGCGAATGAAAACTCACTTGAAAACAAATAGAACAGACTTGGATTGAGCTTACTTAACTTTGAAATAATTTTCTAATCAACCACAAGAGCCAAAAAGAGGAGCTAGCAACCACCTCAGAAGTTTCGACACTACAATCACTTAGTAAACTTTGATTTCTACCTAGGGTTTGGCTGGTGAATTTAGAGAGAACATTTCATAAGTTCAATTATGTGTTTTACAATCTGAAGTTATAAGGAAAATAGAAGTGAATCAGCCCCTTTAAGGGGTCCCTTGGTTGTGGCACCTTTGCCCTTTCTTTAGGGAATTAATTACAGCCTTTCGTTTAGCAAGTAGGTGACACACCTACTTTTCACCTACTAGTTTAATTAGGGTGTGTCACATGCTGGCCATATTAAATTTAAATATGTGTCTCATCTTCGTTTAATAATCACGACACGTGTTAAGTAGCTCAAGCAAGTAGGACGGGAAGTACGTAGGCGAAGCAGGCACGTCGGGTAAGCAAGGTAGCTCGTTTTTGTTTGTCCAATATCCCATTTCTCGCGGTTAAATGCATTTGTCAACCTTAACGTAGTCCTGCATATATTGAACGAAAATGCGGAATGGAACATCCTCCCCCCCCCCCCCCTAGAAACATTTGTCCTCGAAATTTTGCAATTGAGGATCATTTGTATTTTATGCCAACTTGGTTTCTTGAAATCATTGGTTCTCTGAGAATATCCTCATTTCTTGATCTTTGGGATAGCCAAGTTTTTAGTACTCTACTTAAGAGCTTATTTGGCTTGAAAATGGTTGATACTTGGCTATATCAAAAATTTGTGCTTACTTGGCATGGTGGTAGGTTGGTCCACCTTAACACTAACCCTCATCCTTTGAGGACTTGGTTTTTGTTTGTCTCCTTTATGGCTTTGCAAGGTATAGATTCGAGGACGAATCTTTTTCAAGAAGGGGAGAATGATGCAAGCCGAGTTGCCTTAAGGACATTTCGAGGACCGTCCCGTGGAGTCAAAGTTTGTATGATAGCATGGAGAGGACGGATGGGAGATGGAAGAACATTATAGTGGCCAACGAGCAAGAAAGGCTATGTTTGCAGGAGGCCACATTCGCAAATTCAAGATTTCCATCTCCACAAGACAAGCCAAACAAGGCCCTTGCCTCATTAATGGCATTTATGTAATAATAGGGTCTTCTATTATTTAGTTAGTATAAATAGCTAGTCTTTTATTTCATTAGGGGACTTTTGATGAATTAATGAATTGATGAGTGATTTTGAGAGTTATCTCTAGAGAGAGAAACTTTTGAGAGAGGCCATGGATGGCTCTTGTTGAATCTTTGATTGTTGAGAGGTTGGTTGCAAGGGAATCTAATTCCCTTGAGGTCTTCCTAAGAGGTTGGTTCTTATTAATGTTAATTAATTGAGGCCTTTAGGTTTAATATACCTTTAGGTTGCTTTTAATTCCATTTTCTTGTGTCAATCTATCTATCCTTTACTTTCCTTGTTATTTTATTGCTTCCGCGTATCCGTTATTGTATCACCCCTTCTCTCTAAAACATCTCTCTACATTTATTTCACAAGTGTTCAAAGATATTTAGTGGTCAACAACATAAAAACAAGTGAATCAAGAGTAAGGAAACCATCAACGATCCTCCAAGCCCAAGAAATCCAAATGGAGGAAAACTAGGGTTTTGCCCAAAGTGGAGTATTATCAACTAAAGCTTGCTCCTACAACATCTAAATTCATGATATTTATATGATGTTTAAGGTATGGAAGAGTTGAAATACATGGATTGTATAAAATATGGTAAAATGGGTCATGAATGATGAATAGTGACATTTTGAGAGATAGTTTGAATTGAATTATGATTGTTGTTGAGTTGTGATATAAATGTGTTATAAACAACGTTAAGATCATGGAATAGACATTGTATATGAGTGGACGAGGTCGAAGGTTACAACCATGAATATGGGTGAACTAGGAGTAAATTAAGGGAGAAATAGGGAGAAATATGTCACAAAAAGTGAGGGTTTGAAGTTAGTTTTGGCTAATCAAGGCTCGGGTAACGTATAGTTACGGTTATAGAATTGTTTTACAGTGGATTTTGGGCTCGGATTCATGGTAGATATTGAAGATATTGCTATTTTAACAAGAATAAGGTATGAATCTCTCCTTATTAATGTTACTTTTGGTTTATTCACAAAGATAGTGTGATTAAAGGGTCGAATAAAGTTGTGGATTGAGAAATTGGATAAACATCGTGTGGAATGTTTTATGGCATATTTTGATGTTAATGATGATGTTTATGATGTTAGTATTGTTTTTGTTGTTGGTTATTGGTATTGTGATTTCGGGCTTGAGATATAAACAGGGGAGATGCTGCCCAAATTTTGACAAACTTTAAGGGATTTACTTTGAAGGCTTGACGAAGCACATGACGATAAGACTAATAATAGTATGAATGATTTTATATTTAGATTACGAGACTACGAATGATCTTATATAGATTGCAAGACAAGAAGTAAGCTTCCAGGTATGTTAAGGTTTTCCCTTTCTTTCTTTTTGGCATGATCCTATGATATCAGCGGACAATGAAAACTCGAGTCTCCATATAACTCTACTCTTAGAGGTATTAGGAGTATACCCGTTCTTGATGATCTTGTACCGTTTTGTTATGATTGTTCCTTCTGTTCACGGGTCCTGAGTTTGTACTATGATAATGTTAGTCCACATTTATGCATTGCATGCATTTACATATATGCATTTTGACCCTGACCAGAAGGCGTTATATACGCGTATATTATATATATGGGGTATGGGAAAAGGGCGAGGCGTTATATACTCATTACCACCTGATCAGCTGGTGCACAATGATGATGATTATGATGCCCAAAGGGGCCATTATGTTATTATGCCCGGAGGGGCCATTATGCTATTATGCCCGAAGGGGCCTGTTTGATGATAGGATATGGATCGAGCCGTACGTTCCTTGACACTATGACTTATACATTGCATATCATACGCCCTCATAGGCATTTTCATTAAGCAGAGATATATAGATATATTCAGATAGTCAGACATATATCTGCACTCATACATATATGTTCAGACAGTCAGACATATAGATGTATTCAGTTAGTCAGTTTAGTTTATGATTCTCGATTTTTCTTCATGCATCATATGTGTATGTTACTCTTCTGCCTTACATACTCAGTACATTATCCGTACTGACTCTCATACTGTACGAGGGGCGGTGTTCATGCTCGCAGGTTCAGATAGCCAGGAAGACAGATCGCATCCTTAGGTTGCTTCTTCAGCTTAATAGTGGAGCACTCCTTTCTTGTCGGAGTTGCCGTCTAGATCGAAAATGTGTCCTGATGCTATGGATAGGGCGGAGGCCCTGTCCCGTCCACACCATGTCTAGTATGTCAGTAGAGGCTCATAGGCGCTTGTACTCAATCAGACAGTATGGCTCGCTCAGTACCAGTTTGGTTACATAGTTTTATCGGGTAGCCTTGTCGACTCGTACCCCGATTTAGTTTAGTGATGCATGTATATACATATATATATATATATATATATATATATATATATATATATATATATATATATCTTTTTGAGGACTGTGACTCTCCAGTTTATGATATCTATCAGTCAGCAAATCATGTTGTGAGCGCCCTCAAGCAGCCCAGAATGAGCAGGAGCATGTATGTTATGTATGTTTTGTTGTATCTTGGAGGTCAGCTTCTGGGTGTCCGTCATAGCCCTCCGGTTGGGCTATGACAAAAGTGGTATCAGAGAAGTTCGTCCTAGGGTTTTCTATGAGCCCTATCCAGCAGAGTCTTGTCTATGCGTGTGTTGTGCACCATACTTATAGGCAGGAGGCTGTAGGATATTTAGGATGGTCATCTTTCTTTCTGATCATAGATCGTGCAGTAGAGCCAATGATAGGAAAGCTCATTCTTGGTACGATTTTTGTTAAATTGAAGGATTGTATTGCAGAAGAGGACAAGTTCAGTTAATGGGAGCGTAAGTAAGGCTCCGAAGGTGGACATGAGATCTGTACCACCTGTCGACTCAGGGTCGAGGATGTCAAGAGGTATAAGAAAGAGCATCAGCTATTCCATTGAGACGGATCCATCGGAGGATGTGGCTCCAGTAGGAGGAGACCCGACTGAAAAATCATATGACAAAGACCCGTTTAAGGGTTCACGAGACTCTTGTGGACAAAGACGCAATTAAGGAAGTACAGAGCTTGGCACATCCAGATTTTCCTTCCGTTTTAGCATTATGTTAGGCCAGCTTCTAATGTTAGTATCACAAAGGTACCTAGTTCTCTATCTTGGGATTTAGTTAACCAGGAGTTACCCACAGATCGTGGGGAGTACGAGATAGAGGAAGAAGAGAGTCAGTTAAGGAGCAGTACTTTTAAGAAGGACAAAGGGGCTTTATTTCAAGATATATCCGACCTAAGTTCTCCAGGATCTTATTTACAGGTATGTGGCTCTTTCCTTAAGAACCAATTGTGTTATATATATATATGACCTAATCTCAGGACATCATCAATCATTCGTTACTCTAGGGCTTCAGAAAGTTTGATAGTGGATTGTTCTTACAAATAATTATAATCAGGACATCCTTATTATGGACATGGATTTTGAAGTCAGAATTGAGATTTTAAGTCATATAAGTTTATGTGCTCTCAAAGGGATTTCTCAGGGATGGATACAGAAGTTGTAGTAGAACTAAGCAGATGAGGTGATATTTCATCCCCTACATTTATTAGCAGTATTAGATTGAAGCACCCTGGGCTTATATAGTATATTGGCCTTTAAGAGGAATGAAACAGAAAAGAAGTTGAATAAAGGAATAAGGCACCAATGATAGAAGGGGTAGTAGATACGAGTAGATGATATTTGCAGATACCTATGGAAAAGGAGTGCGGTATGTAATCAGAGAAAAGGATACTGGATGATTTGTATAAATAGTGTATGTAAATCAAGGCTTCGTAGACCGAAAAGTAAGGAGTAGGATCAGAGAGTGAGTTAATTAGTGAATTGTTGTCCTTGGCAAGGACTTGATTATAGAATATATAAATTTTTTACTAAGGATTACAAAATGGTTATAAGGTAGCTTGTGGGAGTAATTGTTAAGGTCAACGCCTTGAAACATTGCGAGGTTTGTGATATGTAAAGAACCAAGTCATGGAAAGTCAACGGGCGAGTCATGCATTCTGCTAAGGGATATGTTGTAAGCCGCGATAGCGAATAAGATATTAGGTGGGACATTATATGAATATCTGTGAGTAGCTTATAAAGTATATAGTATGCTTTCCAAGGTATACGCACCGAAATGATATGGTCTATAGAAGAAATTGGGTGCAGACCTTCAAAGGCACTCAAGTCGTGCAATGTTGTAAAAGCACGAAGGAATAAATTTATCTCCTGTCCTAAGATCGGGAAAATGAATCAGAAACAAGTATGTATCTCATATGATTGGAGTTCATATTATGAAAGTCAAGTTATAGACCTCCCAGTTTACCTTTATGGTTCATAAGTTTTAGGGATGTCCGAGGGAACTCCCAAGACTTTCTCTAAGTAAAGGATTAGTCTTGCTAAACAAAAGTATTGTCAGGTATGTAGCCAACATTTACTTCGCCTTATATAAATGATCCCTGCGAAGTTGAAGAAAATAAAGAGTATTTGAAGGATCAGTTGAATCAGTTTGGGTTATAAGGAAGTAGGATAGCTCCTAGCATATGTACAAGTGATTGTAATCAGCTAAATAAGATGATAGCTAAGAATGAGCAAGTACAATTAAGGGTTGTCGATTTGTTTTGCTAGCACAGAATGCTTCCTTAAAGACGGACATGAGCTCCAATTATTCCCAGATAAAGGTTAGAGGAAAGGCGTCCCAAAGAAAACTTTCAAGATCAGGTAAGTTAACTCGAGTTTTGAGCAACGTCATTTGGACTGACTAAGGCCCTAGCAGTATTATGGGCTTGATGAGTAAGTGTCCTTAGACTCCTCCGAAACCTATTCGTAACGGTTTCCCTAGTCGATCTTGGGGTTACTCTTGCTCAAAGTCAGAGCATGTTGTTCGTTACGTGCAGACCTATAATTCTTAGTATCAGGAATTGTCGGCTCAGAACCTTTTGCAAATCAAACGGTATAGTGCTTCTAAGGTTAGAATTAAAGAGAGTTGAAGCTATACAAAATTGCCCAAGGGCTAGAAAACTCATAGAAGTCGGTGATTTCTTGGACTTAGCAAGTTATTATTGGAAATTTGTGAAGGATTTTTTTTCACATTTTGTGCCATTGATAAATTGGCCAAGGAAACAGCCAGACTCCAGAGGACGATAATTGTAAGCTTAAGTTTCTAGAAGATGAGTGACAAGTGAAGTTTCAGCATCAAGTGTAACATTCCTAAAGGGACCGGATAGCCATATCACGCGTTATGATGATTCAAGCATTGAGTTAAGTTATGGATTGATATAGCGTGGTGAGATTATAGCTCATGCCTCAGGATAGATGTAATGGTACAAGAAGAATCATTCGATCCATGCTCTTAAGTTAGTTATAGTTATGTGTATAGGAAAGGATATATTGGGATAGCGTCGATATTCATTATATAAGTACTCTATGAAATTTTAGCGCACCCTTACTAAAGATAGTTGAGTTTACGACACAGTCAATAAATAGAATGATGGAAAGACTCTGATGATTGTGAAAGTCCATGGAAGCAAAGAAAGTCGCTAATGTTCGAGCCGCAGATCTAGAGTAACTCAGTTTATGTTAAGATAAAGAGGAAATGTTGAGGACTGATAAAAGGAAAAGTTGATTGCCTCGTTATGCTAGGCAGTTGAGAGCAGCAAGGACATACATTAATACTACTAAGAAGGGAATGAGGAAAGACATACCAAAATTCATAGTGCAACAAAAGTTAGATATCAGAAGTTCAGTAAGTTATAGTAAGTCATTGAGACTCCAAACCATCAATAAAGATGACCATGTTTACCGCAGTTATGGAAAAATACCAGTAGGCCTATGAAATTAGCCTATTCCCTGTTCATCAGGACTACTTGTACAGCAGGGGACTACGTAAATCCTATGTCAGGAAGGGATAGTATGATGTGTTTGTTTATGTTTGTCATTCAGATAAGGGAAGTGTTATACCCGTATTTTTGCACATCGGATTATTCGAAAGCAAATCGACGTAAGTTTAAGGATGAGATTATTCTTGGGATATGAGACAAGGGCTTTTAAATACTCGATTTTTAATGAGTGCGCGATTGCTTGTAAATTTAATTGGTGTAGAAATATCAGTGGAGATTAGGGATTAATTAACCATGATTATATTATTAAGTGGGGATTAACAATTAATTAAGCTAATTGGACCACTAAGGATAGACACGTGTCACAAGGGTGGAAACGTGTCCATTTTGTAGGCACCATATAAGATTATGGTTTGATGACTAAGTCATCAATTACATTACAATTTCAACTTTGCAAAATAGAACTTAGAGAGAGGAGCTCTAAAGCTCTAGAGAGAGAGAGGGTTCGGCCATGGCTATGGCATGGCTTCATGAAGCTCACGGCCAGCGCCCCCTCCCCCCTACAGCATAAAATTGTTAGATTTTCAAGTTCAATTGGAGGAAAAAAAAGGGAGGAAGCTCACGACCATGGTTGATAATAAGAGCTTGTCTCTAAGGTAAGATTTAATCCTTTTCTACATGTTTTGGAGATGGTTTGAACTTGCTATAATTTGGTAGATGTGGATTGGATATAAGGAATTGTGTATGTTGATGTTGAGGCGTTGTTTGGGCCGTGTAGGGGCTGCTCTAATTAAAATTGGTGGATTAATTTTAATTAATGTTGTAGTTGTTGTTGTCATGGATTATGTGATGAAAGTGAAGGAATTTGATGGTTAAAGTTGAAGTTGTATTTGTTTTATGGGCTGTTTTAAGGACTTATTGTGATGTTAAGGTAGTTTTCTTGCATATGAATAATTGATGTTGTGGTCGTGTATGTGTTGATATGATTCACAAATTTGGATGGAAAGAGTGTATGAGATCATGTCTAAGAAGCGTATGTGGTTTGCTTGGTGTATTTGTAGACGTTCGTGAGATTATCGGGCATCTCTATGTTGTTAATTAAGGGCTGTTTTGGGACGTGTTGTCGTTCTTGTAGAATTGGAAGATTAAGTGTAATTACAGTTATGCATCATGTTGCTATAATGGTTGGACTGTTATAAGGTCGTTTCGATGAAATGTTACGACTGTAGATTGTTAAGAAAACTTGAATACGTCGTAGTCATTAGGTTAATTACTATTGAAAGTTGTAATGTATGGGCTGATTGGAATGTTATGCGGGCTGGTCGGAGTATCCTTGAATCATGTCTTGGTTAGTTTCGATATAGTACTTGAACGTGTGGTTGTGGATGTTGACTTGGTTGTTATGTGGTTGGTTTGAATATAAGGAAAACGTCGTCTAATTTTCTAGAAATAAACTACTAACGTTGGAATACGTTTTGAATCATCCCGTAGCTTAATCATAGTTCTTGACGTTATAATATAGGTTGAGACACTTCGGGCAGTGTATTACGTATTGTGTTATGGATAAGCGTTAAAGGTATGTAACAAATAGACGACGTATATGTGACTTAAAAAAAACTCCTATTCTTAGAGACACTAGGATGACTAATGTACTTAATTCCCAGAATTTATTTTACTGTGTCTTGATACGTGTCTATGATTCCAGAAGTTCTATTTCGATATAATCCATAGTGACGTTCGAAGGATACTTGATATGACTATTGTCTTGATTATCATGATGGTTCATTTTGATTATTCTATTGAGTCTCAGATATGACTTAGTTTGCATATGGTTGCTCACTACTCTGCTCGTGCATGCTTCAATATGTCTTTCACCGAGTCTCGGGCTGGGGTACGTTTCCGTGCACAGTTTCACTGCATTGTTCACCGAGTCCCATAATGGGCCGAATATGATATACGATATTGATATGCATGGTTTTCATTTCATAAGGCAAGTGTATTGATATTTTTGAAGTCATACTTGTTTCTGGTAATCTCTATTTCAGTTCTGATCCTCTTTATTGTATTTCATGCTTTATATACCAGTACATATTCCGTACTGACCCCCATTCTTCGGGGGGGGGGGGGGGCTGCGTTTCATGCCCGCAGGTACAAACACTCGATTCGGTGATCCCCCAACCTAGGATTTCCAGTCAGCTGTCTTGGAGAGCTCCGTTGTTCTGGCAGCCCCTAAATAGCTCACGGCCAGCCCCTCCCCCCCCCCCCCCCCCCCCCCTCCTACACCATAAAATTGTTAGATTTTCAAGTTCAATTAAGGAAAAAAAAGGGAGGAAGCTCACGGCCATGGTTGATAATAAGAGCTTGTCTCTAAGGTAAGATTTAATCCTTTTCTACATGTTTTGGAGATGGTTTGAACTTGCTATAATTTGGTAGATGTGGATTGGATAGAAGGAATTGTGTATGTTGATGTTGAGGTGTTGTTTGGGCCGTGTAGGGGCTGCTCTAATTAAAAATGGTGGATTAATTTTAATTAATATTGTAGTTGTTGTTGTCATGGATTATGTGATGAAAGTGAAGGAATTTGATGGTTAAAGTTGAAGTTGTATTTGTTTTGTGGGCTGTTTTAAGGACTTATTGTGATGTTGAGGTAGTTTTGTTGCATATGAATAATTGATGTTGTTGTCGTGTATGTGTTGATATGATTCGCAAATTTGGATGGAAAGAGTGTATGAGATCATGTCTAAGAAGTGTATGTGGTTTGCTTGGTGTGTTTGCAGACGTTCGTGAGATTATCGGGCATCTCTATGTTGTTAATTAAGGGCTGTTTTGGGACGTGTTGTCGTTCTTGTAGAATTGGAAGATTAAGTGTAATTACAGTTATGCATCATGTTGCTATAATGGTTGGACTGTTATAAGGTCGTTTCGATGAAATGTTACGACTGTAGATTGTTAAGAATAACTTGAATACGTCGTAGTCATTAGGATAATTACTATTGAAAGTTGTAATGTATGGGCTGATTGGAATGTTATGCGGGCTGTTCGGAGTATCCTTGAATCATGTCTTGGTTAGTTTCGATATAGTACTTGAACGTGTGGTTGTTGATGTTGACTTGGTTGTTATGTGGTTGGTTTGAATATAAGGAAAATGTTGTCTAATTTTCTAGAAATAAACTACTAACGTTGGAATACGTTTTGAATCTTCCCGTACCTTAACCATAGTTCTTGACGTCTTAATATAAGTTGAGACACTTCGGGCAGCGTATTACGTATTGTGTTACGGATAAGCGTTAAAGGTATGTAAAGCTAACCCTTCCTTCTTTTTGTTATGATCATTATGAAACAAATAGGCGACGTATATATGACTTAAAAAAAAGCTCCTATTCTTAGAGACACTAGGATGGCTAATGTACTTGATTCCCAGAACTTATTTTACTGTGTCTTGATACGTGTCTATGATTCCAGAAGTTCTATTTCGATATAATCCATAGTGACGTTCGAAGGATACATATGACTATTGTCTTGATTATCATGATGGTTCATTTTGATTATTCTATTGAGTCTCAGATATGACTTAGTTTGCATATTGTTACTCACTACTCTGCTCGTGCATGCCTCAATATGTCTTTCACCGAGTCCCGGGCCAGGGTACATTTTCGTGCACAGTTTCACTGCATTGTTCACCGAGTCCCATAATGGGCCGGATATGATATACGATATTGATATGCATGATTTTCATTTCATAAGGCAAGTGTATCGATATTTTAGAAGTCATACTTGTTTCTGGTAATCTCTATTTCAGTTCTGATCCTCTTTATTGTATTTCATGCTTTATATACTCAGTACATATTCCGTACTGACCCCCTTTCTTCGGGGGGCTGCGTTTCATGCCCGTAGGTACAGACACTCGATTCGGTGATCCCCCAACCTAGGATTTCCAGTCAGCTGTCTTGGAGAGCTCCGTTGTTCCGGAGCCTAGACTTTTGGTACATATCTTATGATGTATATGTATATGTTTATCCAGGGGTACGGCGGGGCCCTATCCCGTCATATTTCGCTATCGATACTCTTAGAGGTCTGTAGACATATGTGTGGGTTGTGTATAAGTTTTGTTCATCGGTGTCTATACGATGTGCTATGGATATGTTCGTATGTAGTGGCAGCCTTGTCGGCTTGCGTATCATTTTATAATTTGATTAGTTGAGACTCCTTAGGAGACAGTTTATCTGGATATATACATATGATGACGTTATGAACCTTCAGAGTTCTTTTGCAAGTTTCCATATTGTTCATAGATTCAGTTTGACTATAACGAGTGTCCAGTTCGAGCACTAGTCATGGCTCATGGGGTTGGGTCGTGACAAAAGTGGTATCAGAGCAGTTCATCCTCGGAGTGTCTACAAACCGTGTCTAGTAGAGTCTTGTTTATCGGTGTGTTGTGCACCATATCTATAAATAGGATGCTAACATTTAGGATGTTACCTTTCTTTCATATCTAAGATCGTGTCTAGCCCAGCCATAGGAAATGAAATTCCTTATACTGACCCTTGATTTCAGCTGAAGAACGACATCGACAGAAAAAAGTAACTGATGATATTGGAAGTTAAAAAGTACACAGGTAAGCAACGGTGCGAAAGATGCATGTCGGATAAGGTAAGAATATTGAAGTATGATTGAAATGTAAAGTTGAAGAATGAAAGGGAAGGTAGATAGGAAGGTATAACAGGACAGATCGTTAAAGGATTAGGTACGTCTCGAGGTGTGATATGTGAGGTAAGTTTCGACATCTTTATACTTTTACTTGAAATTAGGAGCCCTGTGTGGCTATGATATGATATGATATATACGTATATGGCCCTGTGAGGCATTATTGGTATTTCCTGCGTGCAGGTTTTGGGATAGTAAGAAGTACAGAGGAAACCCTGCCAAAATTTTCCCAGAAATAGAAAAAAGAGAATGAGATATAAGTTCATAATATGTCTTGAAAGTTGATATCGATAGGGTGAATTTATTATGTTGCATTAAAGCTTTAAGAGATACACTCCATGTCATCTGTAAGAGGCATCATTCTTAGTTGGGAAATTTTATTTGGAAGAAGCATATATGCGTAGCAAAGTTTGGAATTCATTTGAATGGACCAGAATACTTTCCAGCCACATTTTACCGTAGAAGAGGCTCATGTTGAAGAGCAACAACGTCCACAATTAAGTTTCACTTTTATTTGAAGAGTACAAAGCATACAACAAGTAGTTTATGAACTAAATAACTCGTTCATGACCCAAGAACAAATCCGAAGGTAAACTATGTGAATCAAGCATGAGAAGTCCCGTGGTGCTTGTCGGATTCTAGTTCTTCTTCTTGTGGTGGTTTTTGAGGATGCTTCAGGTAACGTAATCTGGGAGTTGGAGCGTTCTTGTGTTCTTAAGGCAACATTTCATCATATCTTTATGTCCTTGAGTTCATTAGTTCTTAATCAACTAATTGGAGATGGAATTTGTAGAAGGAAAACTCAAACGTGTGGGCTGTCGTAGATCATGTGTTTCATGTGTTGTTGATGAAATGCTATGATAATTTGGAAAGGGCAAGTGACACTAAGGGATGATTTAGGAAAAGGTGGCAAATCTTAATAGAACGTTTTATTGAGGTATCGAGTGAACTGATAAGTAGGGATAAATTACGACGAGTTTGCGGCTAAAAGGAGTAATAATACGATTGAGATAAAAATACGGAGGAAGAAGAATTATGACAAATACGAATGTATTGATAAGACAGCTTGTGAGATATTAAGGATAAGATTGACCAAAGGTTAAGTACGCCTACTCCACAGAGTGTAATTAAACCATAGTAAGAATTGTGAATAAGGTTAAGAAGTGTTACACTATAGGATTGATTACAAACAGGATATTACGTGAATATAATAAGGATTGTTATAAAAATGAGTAAAGCCTAGCGAGGAAGTGACTAAAAGATATGATGTGATCAGTGTGAAACAGAAAAGCAAATATAGAACGAATAAGAAAGACTTACAAGGTCCTATAGGGAAAGTTCAGAATAGAGATCAAGTGGTAACAAAAGAAGAGAAGGAGTTAAGTGAAAGAAGAAAATAAGAAACAAAACGAGTGGGATTACAGTGTAGCGATGTGTTATGACATGTATAACAAGGAAAACGGGTAATATAAGCGACAGAATTGTGAAAAACCAAACTAAAGAAAGATGAGCAACGAGACAAAATAAGTGCTAGGAAATGACTGGTATGACAAGAACAAACAGGGATGAACAGAATATGTTTTGAAAATGAGAAAGGGGTTATGTGGAAGTAGTGTTTTCCGAAGGATACAAGAGTAGCATGAGATTCCCCGTGCACAAAATAAAAGATGAACATAGACTGGAGAAATGAAAGGAATACTAAAGGAAGCACCCAAGACAGACACAATTAATTGAGTATGAGTATAGGATAAAAGGGAAATATATAGCTATGAACTTAAGGTGTAGTACAACGAGAAGGTGATAAGACAAGACCACTATTAAGACGAATTTGATATGATTTTGAGTAAGTTAGGAGTTAGCGTTGGGTATACAACAAGGGTGAAAGAGCATGAGGCATAAAGGAGTACAACGTGTATGTGACTTCGCCTCGGAAATAGTGAAATCCTTAAAGGACAAGGATTGTGGATTTGCGAAACAACTGATGTATTGTGAATTTATTAGAAGAAACAATTGATATCTGTCACGACCCAACCCCGTGGGCCAGGACTAGTGCCTGACCTGGGCACCCATACACGTTCCTCTTGGATATAGTCAAACTGAACCTAAGAACAATATGGAAACTTGCAAAAGAACTTCAAGGTTCACAACGTTATCATGTACATATATATCCAGATACACTGTCTCCTGGGGAGTTACAACTAATCATATCATGAAATAATACGCAAGCCGACAAGGCTGCCATCACATATCAATATCATATGCAAGCCGACAAGGCTGCCACTATAGACGAACATCATACCACAACACATCGTATAGACACAGCTGAACAGAACTCATACACAACCTACACATATGTCTACAGACCTCTAAGAGTATCGATAGCGAAATGTGACGGGACAGGGCCGGCCCATACCCCTGGATAAACATATATATATATATATATATATATATATATATATATAAATATATCATAAGCTCTGTACCAAAGGTCTAGACTCCGGAACAACGGAGCTCTCCCAAAACAGCTGAGTAGTAGTCCTATGCTGCGGGGTCACCAACCGGCTATCTGTACCTGCGGGCATGAAACGCAGCCCCCCGAAGAAAGAGGGTCAGTACGGAATATGTATTGAGTATATAAAACATGAAATACAATAAGGAAGATCATAACTGAAGTAGAGATTCCAGGAGACAAGTATGATAATCAAGAAATCACTGTACATATGCCTTACGAAACAAAATCATGCACATCATTATCATATACCGTACCCGGCCCATTATGGGACTCGGTGAATATCATCATATCATCATATACATATACCGTACCCGGCCCTCTAGTGAGGGACTAAGTGAATAAAGTCGTGTACACGTATACCGTAGCCGGCCCATCATGGGACTCGGTGCCATAATCATATCATCGTATCATCACATCATCATATCATTATATCATCATATAACGTACCCGGCCCTCTAGTGAGGGACTCGGTGAACAATGCAGTGAAACTGTGCACGAATACATACCCGGCCCAGGACTCGGTGAATGATACAATAACAGTATGCACGAGTAGAATATCATGGGCAACCATATATCACTACATCATCATCTGAGACTCAATAGAATAAGTGGACTAACTAACACTCGAATATCAAGACAATAGTCATGGTAAGTATGGATGTCAATAAGAACTATATCATATAGAGCCTCAGGAATCATACGGCATGTGCCAAGATAATGCAAAACAACTATTGGACGTCAAGGACGTTAACCCTTACAGAATCTTTAAGAATAGGAACTCTTACACACCAACTATTATCCAACATATAGAGGACTCGAGGGGAATCTCAGTCACTTAAGAGTTCCAGCATCAAGAAGTGAATCATGAATCACACTCGAAGACTTATGAATAGAATTACCCCAAAGTTCATATCATTCATCACTTAAATCTAAGACATGCCAAAAGAAAGAAGGGACAACTTTACCTACCTGTTGACGACTAATCGCAAAACCGTTCGCTTTGTCGCTTTTTTAGCCTATTTAACATAAAAGTAATGTATAGCTATACTTTTTAGCTCGTAAATCCGTAGCCCCTCACTTTATAGAACTTGTTCTTTAACCTATACATTCTCGTTTAGGGTTTCTCCTTATTTAAGGACTTAACGAAAATCGGCAGCATTTCCCCTATATATTCGCCTAACCCGAATTTCCAATTATTCTCCTGTTAACACAGAAATATCAACAACAGAGATATACATACGAAATTTTCACAATTCAGCCCATAACAATTCTAACAACCCAACAACTTCTCTAAATCCATTTCAACCCACAATTTCCTATAACATCAATTTTATGCATTTTCTTACTTCCGATTTCGTCCAATCCAATTTTAATAAATCCGTTACAACACTATTAACACAATTACACCATAAAACAAGAAAATCTTACCTTAATTTTCTCGGAGGAATTTCTACTCTTAATTGCTCCAATTTCGTAATTTCTTCTTTCTCGATTCAATATTCAATGTTGCTATCACCTCCTTGAAGTTGTAAATAACCTTGGAATTAAATCAAAGCAATTTGTTTTTAAACAGCCATGGCTGGCCGTGAACAATAGCAGCCATGGCTGCTCCCTTTTTTTTCTAAGTC
The DNA here is from genome assembly GCF_019175385.1 of Lycium barbarum. Classification (NCBI taxonomy): domain Eukaryota; kingdom Viridiplantae; phylum Streptophyta; class Magnoliopsida; order Solanales; family Solanaceae; genus Lycium; species Lycium barbarum. The sequence goes on from NC_083346.1 coordinate 55,414,905, forward strand.
TTTTTCTTTTTAATTTGCAAAGTGAAAATGAATTCATCAAGTTGATCTTTAACTATATGTATGATTCCTCTTGGTTGGAAACGTCCCCCCCCCCCCCCCCCCCCCCACTTTTAATGACTCACCAATTATTTTGATTTGTCATTTTTTCATTTTTTTTCATTTTTGTTTTTAAATTTTCGGGTGGGGCCCACTAGTGCCTTGATTAAATTAATTAATCACTAACCCCTACGTAATAATTTAATCATAATTAATTAATTCCTAATCTCCAATAATATTTTTATGCCAAATAAAATTTATAAATAATTTATGTACTAATTAAAATTGAAACTTAAAAGTTCCTATTTCATGTCCGAAAATAATCCTGTCCTTAACTCGAGTCAATTTGCTTGCGAATAATTATAGTAGAATATGAGAAAATTGAATGGTAAGTAAAGGAAGGGAAAGGAGTACGACAAGATAGACAACAAGTAAGTTTTAGTACAAATAAGATATGTAAAGCAGAATAAACCAGGAGAAGGAAAGACTATGACTAAGATTGGATGTACTTTGTACAAGCTATACAAGAATAGTTATGCAATCTACGCATATTTGTATGTTAAGAATGAGACCAAGTGAGTGAGTGCTTGATAAGAAGAGTAAGGATTTAGTAACAACAATGTGGGTGTGACATTCTGGACACATTAAGGAAAGGTGAAAAATGGTTTGAGCCAAATTACCGGGACCGAATTACTACTGAGGACAGATAGGACATAGCCATAGTTGAGCCTTGATATCAATTGAAAGATATAAGAAGAATATAGGGTCTGCATAAAGACTAGTGAGGCGACGCTAAGGTATTTCCTGGGCTGATTTGAGCACCTACACATGCTCTTGTAAAGATTGCAATATGATGCGTGATAGGAGAACTAAGAGCAAATTTAAGTAAAGGGGCACTAGAAGAGTTTGGAGTAAAGATAAATAAACGACCCGAGATAAGGGAAGTTACAAGTTGGATTAAGGGAAGTTGCGAAATGGTTTAACCGAGACGATCAGAACAAGTGGGTCACCGGTTACTTGATGACAGTGAAGTTATAATATGAGGGAACCCTAGCGCTATTTGATCAACCCTAAAGATCAAGATCAAGAACTAAAAGCAAAGTGACAATTAAAAAACTTTAAAAAAAGAAAGTCGAAAAGTGACACATGATGCTGAATCTTCCTTACGAGCTGTAACAGCAGGACAAAACAAGGTTATCGGAGTAATATAATATTATACCTTGGGAAAGGTCGTTTTAGCCGCAGAGTCTGTGAAGGGTCTATAAGCACCGGAGGTATGAAATACTCCAAAAATTATAAATTCTAACAAATCGATGAGGGATGTCTGCACGTTTACAAGATCTTATTTAAAGATTAGAAGGTAAAGTGAAGTGAATGATGTATCATCTTAAGGGAGTAACTATAGAAAAGGAAAGAGTCGAGTTATAACTAAGTGCACCATGAATACAAGTCCGAATCAATCAGTGACAGTATGCAGACAAGAGAAAGAGCAACACTTCAGCAGAAGAGCTCGCAATACAACTGACAACCAACAGCGAAATAGAGAGGAAAGCAAAGACAACGACGTGAAGTAATTACCTTCAGAAGCAACAGAAGGAGGAAATATTACGGGAATGACTATGTAGTGACCTGGAATGCGTTATAGTGAATTATAGCGAATCAACCAATGAAAGAGGCATGTGAGGGGAATAATTAAATAAGAGAACATTTGGGTAAGTATTGGGAGTTCAGGACCAGTTTAACATTCGAGGACGAATGTTCTAAAGGGGGGAAGGATGTTATACCCCGTATTTTTGCACGTCGAATTATTCGAAAGCTAATCGACGTAAGTTTATGGACGAGATTATTTTTGGGATATGAGACAAGGGCTTAAATCCCCGATTTTTAATGAGTGCGCGATTGCTTGTAAATTTAATTGGTGTAGAAATATAAGTGGAGATTAGGGATTAATTAACAATGATTATATTATTAGGTGGGGATTAACAATTAATTAAGTTGATTGGATCACTAAGTGGGCCCCATAACACATGGCGGAATTTGATTGGTGTTGAATGAAAATTAGACACATGTCATAAGGATAGACACGTGTCACAAGGGTGGACACGTGTCCATTTTGTAGGCACCATATAAGATTATGGTTTGATGACTAAGTCATCAATTACATTACAATTTCAACTTTGCAAAATAGAACTTAGAGAGAGGAGCTCTAAAGCTCTAGAGAGAGAGAGGGTTCGGCCATGGCTATGGCATGGCTTCACGAAGCTCACGGCCAGCGCCCCCCTCCCCCCTACAGCATAAAATTGTTAGATTTTCAAGTTCAATTGGAGGAAAAAAAAGGGAGGAAGCTCACGACCATGGTTGATAATAAGAGCTTGTCTCTAAGGTAAGATTTAATCCTTTTCTACATGTTTTGGAGATGGTTTGAACTTGCTATAATTTGGTAGATGTGGATTGGATATAAGGAATTGTGTATGTTGATGTTGAGGCGTTGTTTGGGCCGTGTAGGGGCTGCTCTAATTAAAATTGGTGGATTAATTTTAATTAATGTTGTAGTTGTTGTTGTCATGGATTATGTGATGAAAGTGAAGGAATTTGATGGTTAAAGTTGAAGTTGTATTTGTTTTATGGGCTGTTTTAAGGACTTATTGTGATGTTAAGGTAGTTTTCTTGCATATGAATAATTGATGTTGTGGTCGTGTATGTGTTGATATGATTCGCAAATTTGGATGGAAAGAGTGTATGGGATCATGTCTAAGAAGCGTATGTGGTTTGCTTGGTGTATTTGTAGACGTTCGTGAGATTATCGGGCATCTCTATGTTGTTAATTAAGGGCTGTTTTGGGACGTGTTGTCGTTCTTGTAGAATTGGAAGATTAAGTGTAATTACAGTTATGCATCATGTTGCTATAATGGTTGGACTGTTATAAGGTCGTTTCGATGAAATGTTACGACTGTAGATTGTTAAGAAAACTTGAATACGTCGTAGTCATTAGGTTAATTACTATTGAAAGTTGTAATGTATGGGCTGATTGGAATGTTATGCGGGCTGGTCGGAGTATCCTTGAATCATGTCTTGGTTAGTTTCGATATAGTACTTGAACGTGTGGTTGTGGATGTTGACTTGGTTGTTATGTGGTTGGTTTGAATATAAGGAAAACGTCGTCTAATTTTCTAGAAATAAACTACTAACGTTGGAATACGTTTTGAATCATCCCGTAGCTTAACCATAGTTCTTGACGTTATAATATAGGTTGAGACACTTCGGGCAGTGTATTACGTATTGTGTTATGGATAAGCGTTAAAGGTATGTAACAAATAGACGACGTATATGTGACTTAAAAAAAACTCCTATTCTTAGAGACACTAGGATGACTAATGTACTTAATTCCCAGAATTTATTTTACTGTGTCTTGATACGTGTCTATGATTCCAGAAGTTCTATTTCGATATAATCCATAGTGACGTTCGAAGGATACTTGATATGACTATTGTCTTGATTATCATGATGGTTCATTTTGATTATTCTATTGAGTCTCAGATATGACTTAGTTTGCATATGGTTGCTCACTACTCTGCTCGTGCATGCTTCAATATGTCTTTCACCGAGTCTCGGGCTGGGGTACGTTTCCGTGCACAGTTTCACTGCATTGTTCACCGAGTCCCATAATGGGCCGAATATGATATACGATATTGATATGCATGGTTTTCATTTCATAAGGCAAGTGTATTGATATTTTTGAAGTCATACTTGTTTCTGGTAATCTCTATTTCAGTTCTGATCCTCTTTATTGTATTTCATGCTTTATATACCAGTACATATTCCGTACTGACCCCCTTTCTTCGGGGGGGGGGGGGGGGGGGGGGCTGCGTTTCATGCCCGCAGGTACAAACACTCGATTCGGTGATCCCCCAACCTAGGATTTGCAGTCAGCTGTCTTGGAGAGCTCCGTTGCTCTGGAGCCTAGACTTTTGGTACATATCTTATGATGCATATGTATATGTTTATCCAGGGGTACGGCGGGGCCCTGTCCCGTCATATTTCGCTATCGATACTCTTAGAGGTCTGTAGACATATGTGTGGGTTGTGTATAAGTTTTGTTCAGCGGTGTCTATACGATGTGCTATGGATATGTTTGTATGTAGTGGCAGCCTTGTCGGCTTGCATATCATTTTATGATTTGATTAGTTGAGACTACTCAGGAGACAGTTTATCTGGATATATACATATGATGACGTTATGAACCTTCAGAGTTCTTTTGCAAGTTTCCATATTGTTCATAGATTCAGTTTGACTATATCTAGTAGGTATGTATATGAGTGCCCAGTTCGGGCACTAGTCATGGCCCATGGGGTTGGGTCGTGACAGGAAGCGCAGATTATAGCTCACTCTAGAGAGATTTTGTTATATCCCGTATTTTTATACGACGGATTATTCGTAATTTAATCAACATAAAACCAAGGACAAGATTACTTTTTGGATAGGAGACAAGGACTTTTAATTCCCGATTTTAATAAGTGCATGACTTGCTTGCAATTTTAATTGGTGTAGAAATATTAATGGAGATTAGGGATTAATTAACCATAATTATGATTAATTAAGTTAAGTTTACCACTAAGTGGGCCCCACAAAAATGTGGCAAAATCTGATTGGCCCTTGGATGTTAATGGGACACATGTCAAGGGCTGGACATGTGTCACCACTATGTGCTGCCTATAAAGGGAAAATTGATGACTAATAACATCATTTCATCTTCAACATAACATTGAAGTCTAGAGATAGAGAGGGTCATGGCCATGGCTGGCCAGAACTTGAACTCTCCAATTTGATTCAAAAAATATATTTTCCAAGGCTTTTCAATCATTGGGAATGTCATCAATGACGTGAACTAACCATTGGAGCAGCAAGAAGGCTTAACGTTTCAATTCACAAAATTCAGCAAGTTGAGAAGTCAAGTGTTAAGGTAAGGTTTGATCATTCTTTTTACACATTTAAGTAAGGATTGGGACTGGTGGTAACTTGGTAGATATGAATTGAAACCATGGAATTTCGGATGTTGATGTTGAACCTGTGTAGGGGTTGTTTAGTGGAAATTGGTGAACTATTTTTATTAATATTTTGGTTGTTGTTGTTATGGATTTTATGATGAGAATGGAGGCATTTAATGGTTAAAGTTGAAGTTAAATTCGTTTGTGGGCTGTTATAAGGATTATAGTGATAATAATGTGGTTTACTTGCATACGAATAGATGATGTAGTTGTCGTGTGGCTGCTGTTGTATTTCACTAAAATTAGATGAAAAGATCGTATGAAATAATGTATAAGAAGTGTATGTAGGCTGCTTGGTGTATTGAAGGTGTTCGTAAGAGTTCCGGGCATCTTTATGTTGTTGGTTAGGGGCTGTTTTGGATGTGTTGTTGTTTTCGTTAAGTTGGAAAAACTAATTACAGTTAAGAGTATACATTATGTGGTTATAGTGATTGGGCTATTATAGAATCGTTTTGATGAAGTATTATGACTATGGACTAATAAGAATAAAATGGATGTGTCATAATCGCATGTAAACTATTATCCAGTGTTGTAAGGTATGGGTTGATTTGAACTCTCATGCGGGTTGTTTAGAGTGTTCTCGAAGCTTGTCTTGATTAGTCTTAATATGGTACTTGAACATGAGGTTGTTGATGTTGACTTGGCTGTTGTGTGGTTGGTTTGAATGTAAAGGAAGCGTCGTCTAGTTATCTAGGAATGAGTTACTAACGTTAGAATACGTTTTGAATCTCCCCGTAGCTTAACCGTAGTTCTTGACGTCTTAATATAGGTTGAGATACTATTGGGCAGCGTATACGTGTTGCGTGGCGAATAAGCGCTAAAGGTATGTAAAGTTGTCCCTTCTTTCTTTTGGCATGTCTTAGCTTTAAGTGATGAATGATATGAACTTTGGGGTAATTCTATTCATGAGTCTTGAGTGTGATTCATGATTCTTATTCACTTCTTGATGTTAGAACTCTTAAGTGATTGAGTTTCCCTCGAGTCCTCTATACGTTGGATAGTAGTTGATGTGTAAAAGTTCTTTTTTTTACTTTGTTGTTCATTTCTTGGCTCAAGTGCGTTTGTTTTATTGAGTCGTCCTCGTTCTTCTTGATAACAAGAATCTATTCCGACCAAGAGTAGAATTTGAACCCTTGTGACTAGTCAACATTAACAAGCACACAATATTTGGCGGAAGCAATTTGTGAGGCAATCAAAGGTGCGCCTACTTGAGCGATTGTGAGTTGATTTTACTAATCTAACGCGTTTGCTTGTTTAGTTGAGTGTCTTAATAGGTACCATGGCTACGGAGGATGAAACTCGAGTTCCCACCGGGGAACTCACACTAGTTGATGTAATGAGAGCCTTACCAGCCTTGAACGATAAGGTGGATAGTATGGGTGGTCGAATGGAAAACATGGGTGGTCGAATGGAAAACTTGGGAAGTAGGGTGGAAGCAATTGAAGGAGGTAGTAGGGAGGTCTCATATTCGCCCCAAGTGCAATACCAAGGTGGCACAAGTGGAGCTACTCGAAGCACTTCACCTATATTGTCACCCGACACCTTCCATCATCTATATAACCCCACTCCCCAAAACACTCCTCAAAACACGACTCTCACCCCACCAAACAACATTCCCATAGGCCAATGGAACAACCCATTCCCACAAGATCAAAACCCAAATGACCCACCCCTAAATGCACCAATACCACCCCAAAACCGTCCAAACATCCAACAACCAAATGAGGAAGAGGTAGAGGAAGCTATACTTGAGCACGAACATTATGGTGACCAAGGTTGGAGGCCACGAGGACAAGCACAAGGAGGTTATCGAGGGAGGGGTGGAAGGCATGGTCCTAACCCTCACATGGGAAGCCAAAGAGGGTACCAAGGTCGTGACCATCAAGGTTATGATGGCGATGGAGATGTCAATGGGAATCACGGTTATGGGGGAGGGCGAGACACGAGTCTCAATTCCATTAAGGTTACTCTCCCAACCTTCAAAGGAAGTAGTGATCCGGATACATTCCTTGATTGGGTGATGCATTGTCATAGAATCATCTTGACGAATGACATGTCCGAGGTGAAACAGGCGTTTTACACCATTGCTCAATTCGAAGGTTATGCCTCCACATGGTGGGAAACTCAAGTGAAAGCAATAAGAATTATTGGACTCCCGCCCACACCTACTTGGGATGAATTGAAGGAGGCCATGCGGCGTAAGTATGTCACCGAACGCTACAAACAAGAACAACTCAAGAAGGTCTACACCTTAAGGCAAAACAAAAAGAGTGTGGAAGAATACTATGATGAGTTCCAAACTGTCAAGATGAGGATCGACTTTGACGAGGATGAATTAAATGCTATGACTCGGTTCCGAGCCGGGTTAAGTGGTGACATTGTCTCCCAAATAAGACTCCACAACTATGGGAGCATTGAAGAGACCCTTCAAGCGGCTATTGAAATAGAGGAGGGTCTCAAGGAAGACAAAATCAATAAGTCAAGGGGCTATGTGAGTTCATGGAACAATAACAAAGAACGAGGGGCTTTCTCCTCCAATTGGCAAAAGAATAAAGGCCCCGTGCAAGAAGTCAAGAAACCAGTTGTGAAGAATTCCCAAGTTGAGAAGCAAGTCGACCAACAACCTCCGAAGTTTGCGCCAAAAGAAGGAGGTACGAAAACTCCTATTCAATTCTTTAAATGTCATGGCTTCGGTCATAGAGCAAGCGAGTGCCCTAATCGTAGAGCTTTTATTTTGAAAGACACTTATAGTGAGGATGAGGAAGAATGCGAGGAAGGAGATGATGAGTGCTATCATGAGAATGAACAACATGATAGTGAAGGGGATGGTGTTGAAGGTGATGATGATCCTATTGTGCCTCTCTATGTGGTGCTAAGGACCATGATAAGCAAAGCAATGGATGACCCAAGTCAACGGTAAAATCTTTTCCATTCCAAGTGCATCATTAACCAAAACACTAACATCATGATCATTGATAGTGGGAGTTGTGCCAATGTTTCTAGTACCACCCTTGTTGATTTCTTGAAACTTACCACCACCCACGATGCAAACCCTTATAAACTTCAATGGCTCAATGAATGTGGTGAATTGAAGGTGACTCGACAAGCTATCATCAAATTCACGGTTGGGAAGTATCACGATGAGGTGTTATGTGATGTTGTTCCCATGCAAGCATGTCATCTTCTACTTGGCCGACCGTGGCAATATGATAGGTCCGTCAACCATAATGGGAGAACTAGCCAATACACCCTTGTCCACAATGGTGTCAAACATGTCTTGAATCCCATGACCCCCTCCCAGGTGGGTGAGATCTATAACAAAATGAGGGAGTTGAAGGAGAAGGGTCATAGCGCATTGCAAAAAAAGAATGTGGGGGATGAGGGAGTAGAGGAGAGTAGTTCTCAAGAGGTGAGTCCAAAGAAAGGAGAGCTTAGAGGAAAAACCAAGGTGTCACTTTTGGCGAATTGTGGGGAAATTAGGGAGGAATTGGGGGAGCGTCAACCGGTGATTCTCCTCATGCATAGGGACTATGCATTGCACACTAATGAACTAACCCCTTCTTTTCCTAGTTCTATTTCTTCTCTTTTGCAGGAATTTGATGATGTGTTCCCAACGGAACTCCCAAAGGGGTTACCACCCTTGAGGGGAATTGAACACCAAATTGACTTTGTCCCGGGGTCTCAATTGCCAAACAAACCGGCTTATAGAGCCAACCCGGATGACACTAAGGATCTTCAAAGGCAAGTGGATGAGCTCCTTGAAAAGGGAGTTGTGCGAGAAAGTATGAGTCCTTGTGCCGTGCCCGTGATCTTGGTGCCAAAGAAGGATGTATCATGGCGCATGTGTGTTGATTGTCGAGCCATCAATAAGATAACGATAAAGTATCGCCATCCCATACCTCGTCTTGACGACATGCTTGATGAGTTGAATGGTTCATGCATATTCTCTCAGGTAGATCTTAGGAGTGGGTATCATCAAATCCGGATGAATCCCGGATATGAGTGGAAAACCGCATTCAAGACCAAGTTTGGTCGATATGAATGGTTGGTGATGCCTTTTGGTCTCACTAACGCTCCTAGTACTTTCATGCGTTTGATGAATCATGTCATGAAACCTTTTATTGGAAAATTCGTGGTTGTTTACTTTGATGATATTTTGGTGTATAGTAAAACCATGGATAAGCTTGTTTTTCACTTGAAATGTGTGTTTGAAGTGCTTAGACAAGAACAACTTTATGCTAATGTTGCTAAATGCTCTTTTTGTGTTGATGAAGTTGTTTTCTTGGGTTTTGTTGTGAGTTCAAGGGGTGTTGAGGTTGATGAATCAAAAATAGACGCTATTAAGAATTGGCCAATTCCTAAATCCATTGGTGATGTTAGAAGCTTTCATGGATTGGCTAGTCTTTATAGACGGTTTGTTAAGGGGTTTAGTACCATAGCCGCTCCTTTGACTGAGGTAATCCGAAAGGATAGACCTTTTTCTTGGGGTGTGGAGCAAGCAAAGGCTTTTGAAACTCTAAAACAAATGCTTAGCTCCGCACCGTTGTTGCAATTACCCGATTTTGATAAAATCTTTGAAATTGAATGTGATGCTAGCAAAGTAGGTATTGGTGCCGTTTTGATGCAAGACCAAAAACCCATTGCCTATTTTAGTGAAAAGCTTAAGGGTGCGACGTTGAACTACTCCACCTATGATCTTGAATTGTATGCTCTGATTAGAGCTTTGGGTAATTGGCAACACTACTTGTGGCCTAAAGCGTTTGTGATTAGGACCGACCATGAGTCCTTAAAACATCTCAAGGCCCAAGGAATGTTGAACAAAAGGCATGCTAAATGGGTTGAATTCCTTGAAACCTTCCCTTATGTAATCCAATACAAAAAGGGAAAGGAAAATGTAGTGGCGGATGCCCTATCAAGGAAACATGTTTTGATCAATACCTTGTCTTCCAAATTGATGGGTTTTGAAAGCTTGAAGACATTGTATTCCGAGGACCCCGTCTTTGCCAAAATCTTTCTAGATTACGAAGAGTGGGAAAGGGAGAGGTGGATTAGGGATAGGTCTTCTACTCCCTATGTGATTCATATAACTTGTCACATGTTCCAAAACAAATCTTGACGTGTGGGCCCCACCTCAACTTACAAATAATTCGACGTTCAAAAATACGGGATATAACAACAAGTATGATAATCAAGGATACCAATGCATCTGTACCTTGTGAGATGAGAGTCATGCATATATATAATATACCGTACCCGACCCTCTAGTGAGGGACTCAGTGAAATCATCATCTATATACCGTACCGGGCCCTCTAGTGAGGGACTCGGTGAAATCATCATATATATACCGTACCCGGCCCTCTAGTGAGGGACTCGGTGAAATAATGATATATATACCGTACCCGGCCCTCTAGTGAGGGACTCGGCGAAATAATCATATATATACCATACCCGGCCCTCTAGCGAGGGACTTGGTGAACAATGCAATGAAACTGTCCATGAATACGAACCCGGCCCGGGACTCGATGAATGATATATTAACGGTATGCACGAGTAGAATATCATGAGCAACCATATGCAAAATAAATCATCATCTGAGAGTCGATAGAATTATTAGAATAAACCAACACTTGAGAATCAAAGACAATTATTATGTCAGGTACCACTGAGAATTAGAGTTCATTGGAGTCATGTATGTTTGTTGTTCGCTCACTTTATCTAGTTCATGCCATAAAGAAAGAAGAGATAGCTTTACATACACTTTGGAGCCTTTAGAAGTAGAGTCATCCATCATCAATGAGTAAAATTGAGAAAATCTAGAAGTAGCTGCACATTCTCATATTCGCTTTGAAATCATAAACTTGAGTTCTTAAAACACGAAATGATCATTATCGTTGTCACCATCATAAAATCATTCTTATCCTCCACATCATGAGAAGCTTTAAGAACCATGGACTTTTAGTTTTTGAAAACAAGAAGGTTACAGAAACATTTATGAAGTCAAACCATAGATATCATGCCTTTGAAAGGGACGAGCCTTATCATACCTGTTCATTCTCCAATTATCTACACTTATTCGTCCGAGCTCGCAAGTCTACATTTAAAAGGATTCACACAATCGTTAGACTCATCGTAGTATATTTGTGCTAAGCTCTCAAGTCAAACTATTTTATATCCTGCTGAAAATCGGGCAGCATTTCCCCTGTTTATATGCCTAGCCCGGAATCTCAATTCAGCAACCAACAACAACAACAACAATACCAACATCAATAACATCATTTCCAACACCAATATGTACCATGAAACAGCCCACACGCTGTTTTCCAACTTCCATAACTAACCAACTTACTACACAATTATTTAACGACTTTATCTCCGTAATTAAGTCTTAAATGATACCAAAAGAGAAATATTCATACCTTCTTTCTTCTTAAGACCACAATATCCTCAGTATCCACGCTAAAATCCACCGCAAAACAACACTAGAATCACAACCATGCATTACCCGGACCTAAACTACTACTCCGCTACTTGAAAATTGCTCACTTTTTGTTTTCCTCACTCTCTCTCTCTTCAATTTCTAGAATTTTCCAGCAAAATCTTGTGACAAAAAGGGGTTCTTACCCTTTTTATAAGGGTCAAATTCGGGTCGGGTTCACTGCAGCATTTTACTGTAGCAGTACTGTAGCACGCATTTCTGCTCTGTCAGCTGAACTTGTAACATCCATAATGCTCTACTCCGAAGTCCAATTAATGAGTGATTTGTTGCGTTGGAAACTAGACTCGACAAAATTCATTTTAGGCTTTTGTTTCACCTTAAAACACTTCATATGCTAAGAGATATTCATCCCCCAAGTTGGACCAAAATTTTCACACAAAACATTACCCATCCTTTCTCCGAACTCGTACTACTTCATTTCTTCCACTCATTTCCTTATAAAACCTTCCGGTATATCTTATATACATCCTTCACTTATTAAATATACTTATTAATGCTTGCTCCTTATATTCCAAAGTGGTTTTACTTAACCCTAAATCAACGTACTTATGTTTCAATTTTAATAAGTGCTCTTCGAAGATATGGGGTGTAACAATATATGTATGAAAAGCCCGGAATATATGTATGCGATATTGTCGTGCCACTACGTGGCCAAATACGGATAATGTTTAATGTGTATAAGCAGATATGATACTATGATATATATATATATATATATATATATATATATATGATACGACGAGGTATGCGCTATGATGATACATGTACTAGATTATATAATATATGGTATAGGCATGAAAGGTATCCACCCTTAAAAGTTACGCAAGTTATATCTTCATCTTATGTCTTATGATTCGTCTATTATGTTCATTTCATTCATGCCTTACATACTCAGTACAATATTCGTACTGATGTCCGTTTTCTTTGGACGCTGTGTTCATGCCCACTGGTAGACAGGGAGGCGATCCAGATTTATAGAAGCCGATAAGCAGGCTTTTGAGAGCACTCCATTATTCCGGAGGTGCCATTGATTTGCTATTTTATGAACATATATGTTTTGGGCACGACGGGGTCCTGTCCCATCCATATGTCTAGTACTCTAGTAGAGGCTCGTAGATATGTATGTGTGGGTAGTATGGTCTCACGGGTTTTCCTCGTATGTATATATTATTTTGATAGCCGGAGGGCTTATGTATACAAGGTAATTATGTTTCCAAATGAAAAATGGTTTTCCTATGATTATGAGCACATGAATATTAAAGAAGTATTTTATGAGTATGATGAGCAACAGAATGAGTGGTGCTCGGTGGTTAGCCCCGGGTACCCGTATTGGCCCCTAGTCGGGTCGTGACAAAAGTGGTATCAGAGCAGTTCAATCCTAGGAAGTGTCTACGAGCCGTGTCTAGTAGAGTCTTGTTTATGGTGTGTTGCGCGCCACATCTATAAACAGGAGGCTACAGGGCATTTAGGATGGTTACTCTTCTTTTATCTCTAAGATCGTGCGATAGAGCTAAGCCATAGGAAATGAGATTCCTTATACTAACCCCTGATTGCAGCAGAAGAACGGTATTGACCGAAGAAAGTGATTGATGATGTTGAAGTTACAGAGGTAAGTCACTTCACTGAGACTACGTTATCAGGGTACGTATTCATATGTTAATGGATTTGTTGTCATAGAGGTAAGTTAGTGTTCATATGATAGAGGAATTGATTAAATGTGTCTCTTGATGATAAGTTCAGTTATAAGTTGGGAACTAAGCAAATCGAATGAATCAAAACAAAGGTAAGCGACGATATGAAAGATGTGTGTCGAGTAAGGTAAGAATATTGAGGTATAATTGAAATGTAAAGCTGAAGGATGAAAGGGAAAGTAAATAGGAATGTGTAACAGGGCAGATCGCTAAAGGATCAGGTACATCTCGAAGTGTGATATATGAGGTAAGTTTTGACACCTTTGTGCTTTTACTTCAAAGTAGGAGCCCTGTGTGGCTGAGATATGTCGTACATATATACTGGCCCTGTGAGGCATTGTTGGTATTTGCTGCGTGCAGGTTTTGAGATAGTAAGAAATATAGAGGAAGCTCCGCCGCAATTTTCCTAGAATCTAAAGGAGATAAGATATAAGCTTGTAATATATCCTAACGGGAAAAGATGTTGTGCAAAAAAAGTAATTGCAGGATGAGATTAAGTTAGGAGTATCATTGGCGATTACAAGAGATGAGCTAAATGTTGTTGAACTGATAGTAATGGTAATTATGAGATCAACATTCACATGGTAAAGAGATATACTAGAGTAAGTTAGGGAGACTAGTAGTACTAAAACATAACATAGAAAGAGAAAAGGGTGACTCCAGTAAAGTGTGATACCGGGATTATTAATTGGATGGATAAGCATAAGTAAGATACGAGAAGTTTATTAGAAAAATAGAGTAACGATATGATTGAGACAGGGGTGTGAAGTACAAAGGGGTATAACGAATGAAGATACCTTGATAAGATGACTTATATGGTAAGTGTAATACGACTGATCAGCAAGAGTAATAGGTTAAGTATGCTTACTTCACGAGGTTTATTCTATTTCATAAGCGGGCTTGTGACTGAGATCAAGAAGTGTCATTCTATAGAGTTGATTATGATCAGGGTATAATGAGAACGTAACAAGAACTGTAAGTAAAGTATAGCGAGGAAACGACTAAAGATGTGACATGTTCTATGTGAATAAAGAGTGAACGCAAGTGTGAAACCAACAAGCGAGCCATGGGGCTGTAGATGAGAAAGCTTATAAGAATCCGTTAAGGGAAAGTTCAGCATAGAGGTTCCTCAATGACAGAAATGATAGCAAGCAAAAGGGGAAGTCAACTTGAAAAAGAAATCAGAGAATAGTGATATGGCAAAGTAGCAGTTTGTGATTTGTATAATCGAATGTATGGGTGATATCTGTCATGACCCAACCCCGTAGGCCGCGACTGGTGCCCGATCTTGACACCCGTATACGTACCTATCAGATATAGTCACACTGAAACTACTACAGTACGGAAACTTGTAAAGGAACTGCAAAGTTCGTAACATCGTCACATATATATATATATATATATATACTTCCAGATCACTGTCTCCTGAGGAGTCACGACTAATCATATCATGAAATAATATGCAAGCCGACAAGGCTGCCATCACATATCAATATCATATGCAAGCCGACAAGGCTGCCACTATAGACAAACATCATACCATAGCAAATCGTATAGACACAGCTGAACAGAACCCATACACAACCCACACATATGTCTACAGACCTCTAAGAGTACGAATAGCGAAATATAACAGGACAGGGCCCCGTCGTACCCCTGGATAACATATACATATATATATCATAAGATTCAAACCAAAAGTCTAGACTCCGGAACAACGGAGCTCTCCCAAAACAGCTGAGTAGTAGTCCTATGCTGCGGGGTCACCAACCGGCTATCTGTACCTGCGGGCATGAAACGCAGCCCCCCGGAGAAAGGGGGTCAGTACGGAATATGTACTGAGTATATAAAGCATGAAATACAATAAGGAAGATCACAACTGAAGTAGAGATTCCAGGAGACAAGTATGATAATCAAGAAATCACTGTACCTGTGCCTTACGAAACAACATCATGCATATCATTATCATACACCGTACACGGCCCATTATGGGACTCGGTGAATACAATCATATCATCATATCATCATACCATCATATCATCATATACATATACCGTACCCGGCCCTCTAGTGAGGGACTCGGTGAATAAAGTCGTGTACACGTATACCGTACCCGGCCCATCATGGGACTCGGTGCCATAATCATATCATCATATCATCATATAATGTACCCGGCCCTCTAGTGAGGGACTCGGTGAACAATGCAGTGAAACTGTGCACGAATACATACCCGGCCCGGGACTCGATGAAAGATATATTGAGGCATGCACGAGCAGAGTAGTGAGAAACCATATGCAATTTAAATCATTATCAAGACTCAAACAGAATAAGAAGAAAAGGTTAACACTTGAGTATTAATAGCGACAATCCTATCAAGTATCCCTCGAATGTCATTATGGAATATATCAAGAGACTTAGAAGTCATAACCAGGTATCAAGTTCATACAAAACAATTTATAGAAGTCTAGACATTAGTTATTACAGAGTTCCTGAGAATAGGAGCTTATGTATCGAGAGTTATCCAACGTACAGAAAACTGAAGAGGAAGGCTCAATCACTTGAGGATTGTAATATCAAGAAGTAAATAAGAATCATAAATATCACTCAAAGCTTATGAATGGAATTACCCCAAAGTTCATATCAGTCATCACTTAAGTCTAAGACATGCCAAAAGAAAGAAGGGCCAACTTTACATACCTGTTAGCGACTATTCGTAAATCCGTTCGCCTCGTCGCTCTTTTAGCCTATTTAATATAAGAGTAACGTTATCGTTAGTAACTATACTTTCTAGTTCGTAAATCTATAGCCCATTTCTTATAGAACCTATATTTTAGCTTATACATTCTCATTTAGGGTTTTTGTTAGTTAGGGACTTAACGAAAATCGGGCAGCATTTTCCCTACATATTCGCCTATCCCGAATTTCCAATCATTGCCCTGTTAACACAGAAATACCAAAAATGGATATATACATACAACATTCTCCCAACTCAGCTCATAACAATCCCAACAATCCAACAACTTCTCTAAATTCATTTCAGCCCACAATTTCATATAATGTCAATTTTATGCATTTTCTTTCTTCCAATTCCGTCCAATCCAATTTTAATAATTCCATTACAACACTACTAATAAAATTACATCATAAAATAAGAAAATCTTACCACATTTTTCTCGGAGGAATTTCTACGCTCAATTGCTCCGATTTTGCAATTTCTTCTTCTCCAACTTAAAATCCAATGTCGCTATCACCTCCTTGAATTTGTACTACACTTGAAATTTTCTCAAAACATTCAAAACTTTATTTTCTCCTCACTCACCATGGCTGGCCGAGAGCAGCCATGGGAGCTTTACCCCCTTTTTTTTTTGCTAAGTTAATTCGAAAAAATGAATGAATAACTATGGTTTGTTCATCACCAATTAAGTGTATATATGGTGGCCCTATTATTGACACGTGCCACCTCAATCTATAAATCATCAAATGCCTTCTTGAGTTGTTGTTATTTATTTTTATTTTTTTATTTTTTCTTTATTTTTCGGGTGGGGCCCACAAGCATATTTAAATTAATTAATTAATCACTAATCCCTACTTAATAATTTAATCATAATTAATTATTTCCTAATCTCCAATAATATTTCTACACTAAATAAAATTTATAAACAATTTATGTTTTAATTAAAATTGAAAATTAAAGATTTCTATCTCGTGTCCGAAAATAATTCCGCCCTTAGCTTGAGTCAATTTTCTTGCGGATAATTTTGACGTATAAATATATGGGGTATAACAATATCTTTAGCTGGATGTAAAAGACCAAGACTACAAAAAGATGAATAACAAAAGGATCAACACAATAAGGATGAGAGGGGATGATCAGAATGAACAGAATAGGTTTTGGAAGCGAAGAATGGATTGTACAAAGGTAGTATATTCTAAAGGACAAGCAGTACTAAGTTAAGAATAGGGTTCCTCGTGCGAAGAATAAATGATTGATTATAAAACGGGAGGAAATAAGATAAATTAAGGAGGAAGGAACGTAAAGGAATAAGAATGGGAATAACAAGAGAAAGAAAATGCGCCACAAAGTACGCATGCTTAAGAAGTAGTCATGTTATGATTAAAGGAAGATGCATCCCCTACGAATATCCTATACCAAGTTAGAACGAGTAAAGTATATGAAGTAATGAGTTGAAAAGAAAAAAGTGGCCATGAGTTATGAGTTTACCGTACGACGATAAAGAGATAGAGTAAAGCTATCATCAACGACAAATACAATATGATTATGATTGGTTTTGAAGTCAATGTTGGGTGCAACACAGGAGCAAAAGCGTATGAGGCGTAAGGGATATGTGAATTCAAGATTTGAAAGTGAGGCAATGGATTTTAGAATGGTACAAGTAAAACCCTAAAAGGGGGAAGCGAGTAAAGAGAATACAAGTGTAGAAATTGAAACGATGGACCCTAAGATGTGATAGATATAAACTCTGAAACAAAGAGTGAGAGTTACACAGAAACGAGTTTAATAACTAGTAAATAAACGAACACGAATTGTGCAAGCATCTGAGACTGTACTAGAAATCATTCGTGAAGACCTTGAACCACGTGACATGGAGAACACATAACTCAATGGATATTTTAAAAGATAGCGATGCCATATTATAATAGAGGCAAAGGCACTAACGGTAAAGTCGTTGTTGATGATATTACGATTTATAAGCGACAATTAAGAAAGGGACCTAAGGCCTTCTGTAGTAGAACATATGATATGATAAACAAGGGAAAAATAAAGGAAGGAAGAGAGCATGACGAGATAAGTTACTACAGATAGACAAAAGAGTTTTGGTATGAATGACACCGAGCCTTGTCGTGGCCGGATATGAGAAAACCACCGAACCTTCAAAGTCGGTTATGCTATGGGTATGAATATGGACACGAATATGTATACGGATATGGATACATGTATATGTATAGATGTGTATGTACACGAACTACGCAAGAATGACTATGTAACTTACAAGTATTTATACGTCACCAATGAAACCAAATAGGCACTTAAAAAGAGGAGTAGGAGGTAAACAAGGATAGTGTAGTCATGATACTCGGGGTCAGTTGAAGGAAAATATATGGTAAATTGAGTTGAAATGTTGAGTTGGGATTATCGTTAGGGAGAAATAGGAAAATTACTTGGAATATGACATAAGTACATGTTGTACACTTCCTATGGTAGCCCTGGGGTGTGACAACTTACGAATGCAATAAGATCACTGAATGAAAGGGGAGCTTAGTCCCCGATACATTAGTCCTTATGAGATTGTGCGCAAAATAGGCAAAGTGGCTTATGAATTAGATCTACCTCCTGATTTGGAGTCAGTTCACCCAGTTTTTCATGTCTCAATGCTTCATAAATATGTTGGAAATCCTATTAGGATCATGCCAGTAATGTATGTTCAAGTGACAGAAAAGTTGATTTATGAAGAGGTACCCATTGCCATATTAGATAGGCAAGTACAGAGACTTCGAAATAACGAAGTGGCCTCAGTCAAGGTATTATGGCAAAATAACAACCGAGAAGAATGAAATCCAAGTGTCCGCACTTATTTCAGCCCCGGAAGACATTCAAGACGAAACATCAAGAATATGAGGTATATATGATTTCATTTAATGCATATGGGTCGTGTGTGGCCAATTTATATTGCTATTGTGTTGTGGCCCTGTGAGGCAATATTATCGTGGGCTGTTATGACAGGATGGTAATGCCATATTATAGGGGAAACTCTGGCGAAATTTTTGTAGAATTCCCGAGTGCTTAACATTCGAGGACGAATGTTCTAAAAGGGGGAAGAATGCTACACCTTGGAAATTCCCCGTTAACGTACAGTGAATAGAATAACGAAGGGAACAACGTATACAATGTTTTGATAAGTAAGAAATAGCATTTGATGATCCTAATCAAAATTTTAAAAGACATTTGAGGTGAGGGAAGAAGGTTGTAAAGGAAAGCAAGGTATAGGTGGTGTGTCGGGCAAGATTTACGAGTATTGAATTAATAATGGCTTAATGATGTTTTGGAGAAGAGTTATAACGTCCCTTAGATTGTTAATGAGGTGATAAAAAAGTGTTAAGAAGGTTCCAGAAGGACTGGAGATCAAACGACAATGAGAACGAACTTCAGAAAGCTGGCATTATACGGCCAAGCATACTGGCTGTATAAAACATACGGACCGTATGTCCAACCGTATGTTCTACCAAGAATGAGGGTCTTCATTGGACCAAACATACGGTCCAGACATACGGTAAGTATAAAATGTACGGACCGTATGTTGGTCCGTATGTTCCTGTCGGGTCAGATTTTAAAACGATATAAGGACCCTCTCTCTCATTTAATTCATTTCATTTCTCCTCTCCAAACCTCAAGAACACTCTAGAATCCTCTTCACTCTTCACCCACAAGAAACCAAGAGAAATCTATGATCAAATTCATCAAACCCACAAAATCAAGTGTATCCAACAAGAGTGGACTAGGGTTTTGGTGCAAGAAGAGAATTTCCACTCAAGGCTTATTCCTTCATTATCTAAGGTGATTTTTATGATCATTACATGTTATTTAAGATATTGAAAAGTTAAAACACTTGGATTGTAGAAGGGTGTAGAAATTGGGTCATGAATATGAGAATAGTGTCATTGTGGAGTAGTAGTTTGGAGTGAAATATGAATATTGATATGTTGTGATTATAAGTATGATATAAGTGACATTTAGAACATTGGATAAGTATTATATATGATAAAATATGATAGCGAACTATGACCACGATTATGGAGGAATCGAAGTGAAATTGTGAAATGTGGATAACGTTGATGAATGATGATTTTTGTGTATAATATTGTGAATGTTGTGATGGATGTTGGGAGTTGATATGTAAAATGAGGAAATTTGTATAAACAAAGGAAATGCTGCCCAATTTTCTCAAGCAATAGTAACACGTTCATATAATCGATTAACTAATGTTGATGCGAATCCTCTTGAAGGTAGAAACCTAAGCATTGAAGGAGAACAATCAAGTGATGCAAATTGTTAAACGAAAGAGGTATGTAAGGCTAGTCCTTTCTTTCTAAGGCATGACTCTTATGGTATGAATCCTCCTATCCTTCCATGATTTTCCTACATATCGGGAATTATGAATCTACGAGTGTAAAGAGTTTCATACGAGATAAAGAGAAGAGATACGTTACGAGCATGACAATACCAGTGATGAATCTAAGTCTAGAAGTCCTAAAGCTCATGATACGATATTGCTATGAAGCTAATGATCCTTATATGATTCCTATGATATTATTTCCCTACCTCTCCATGAGTTTCTTACATTCCGGGAACTATGAGACAATATTGATAAAAATTATGAGATAAAGATCAGAAATATGTCATGAATACGATAATAATGATGATAAGTTTAAGCCTAAAGATTCTAAAGCAAGATATGATGTCTATGAAGTTAATGATCCTACTTACGATCCCTTGATGTTGTTCATGGTATACACTCACCTTAAAATGTTAGTTCCTTCAAGGAGAGATATGATGAATATGATTACTCCATAATGGAATTGGGGGTTCTCGACCTTATGTCACCCCGATATTGTTATAGATTGTCTATAAGCTCTAATGAATGTTCCATGACCAATGTTCCGAAAAGTTATGAGTCTATGTTCATAGGGGGTTCGATATGAGATAAGGGTAAGAGATATGCCATAGATACGATGATGGTAATGATGAGCCTAAGTTTAGAGATTATAAAGTCTATCATGCGATATTATATCGAAGTTCATGCTACGAATATGATATGATTTTCATAGATTGTCTTTAAAATTCAAACGCATGCTCTATGATACGATTATGATATGCCTATGCGATATGTAGTTATGATAAGTTATGTTGACTATATGACGATACGATTCCACTGTGCCTAAATGGCCGGACATGTCACCGCTATGGCGGGCTGCTTGTTATTCCACCATGCATAAATGGTAAGACATGTCACCGCTAAGGAAGGCTGCTTACGATTTCACCGCGCCTAGAAGATCGGACATGATCACCACTAGTGTGCGGCATATGATAGTTACCCGGACATGGGTTAACGATGATGATTTATATGACACGATGATGAATACGCTATAATGATACATGCACTATGATTATATATATATATGATATATGTATGAAAAGCCTGGAAGATATCTATGTGATATTTTCAAGCCACTACGTGGCCGAATACAGATAATGTTTAATGTGTATAACCAGATACGATACTATGATATATATGTATATATATATATATATATATATATGATACAAAGAGGTATGCGCTATGATGATACATGTACTATGATTATATAATATATGATACAGGCATGAAAGGTATCCACCCTTAAAAGTTACGCAGGTTATATCTTCATCTTATGTCTTATGATTCCTCTATTATGTTCATTTCAATCATGCCTTACATACTCAGTACAATATTCGTACCGACGTCCGTTTTCTTTTGACACTGTGTTCATGCCCACAGGTAGACAGGGAGGCGATCCAGATTTATAGAAGCCGATAAGCAGGCTTTTGAGAGCACTCCATTATTCCGGAGGTGCCATTGATTTACTATTTTATGAACATATTTGTTTTGGGCACGACGGGGTCCTGTTCCATCCATATGTCTAGTACTCTATTAGAGGCTCGTAGATACGTATGTGTGGGTAGTATGGTCTCACGGGTTTTCCTCGTATGTATATATTATTTTGATAGCCGGAGGGCTTATGTATACAAGGTAATTATGTTTCCAAATGCAAAATGGTTTTCTTATGATTATGAGCACATGAATATTAAAGAAGTGTTTTATGAGTATGATGAGCAACAGAATGAGTGGTGCTCGGTGGTTAGCCCCGAGTACCCGTCATGGCCCCTTGTCGGGTCGTGACACTGTAACTCTGGCTAGTTGTTGAACTATAAGAAAATTTCGGCAGATTTTATTATGTAAATAAGCTACCCCAACATTTCTCAAAAACCTTCTAGCTAACAGAGTATAACATTAGCCTCACAAGGCATCATAATACGCATAACATGAAACATATACATGAATACTGGTCTATCATGGATACGTGAATACTTAACTAACATGGATATATGAATACTGAACTGGCTGAGTACTGAACTATCATCAAAATTTGTGCACTAAGCTGGCATGAATATATGGGTACTGAACTGACATGAAAGCTATAACATGAGATTTGAATACTGGAAACATAAATGTCGTGACATAAGATCTGAATACTACAAACCTGAATGTTATAACATGACACGAATGTACAACGACCACTCTGGTTTTAATTCTACCTCGTAAGCCACTTGACCAATCCATCGTAGGATCCTCTATGGTTTAATATGTCTAGGACTAACCTTCCCTCTCTTCTCAAATTGCACGATGCCTTTTACGGGCAACATTTTCAAGAAACACCCAGTCGATAACATGAAAATCTGAATCTCTACGCCGTACATCTGAATAGGATTTTTGTCTACTCGTAGCCATTTTTCAAACACTCTTGAATTAATTTAAATTTTTCCACAGCCTGATGGACCAATTTAGGCCCTAGTAATTGTACTTTGCCAACTTCATACGAGCCAGTAGGTGATCAACATCTTCGCCCGTACAAGGCTTCAAACGGTGCAATCTTGATACTTCCATGATATCTATAAATATATACAAACTCAATGAGAGGAAAATGATCATCCCAATTACCTTTAAAGTCTAGGACACATGCTCTTAACATATCTTCGAACGTCTGGATAGTGTGCTCTGCCTGGCCATCAGTTTGAGAATGAAAATGGGTACTGAGATGTACCTTGGTACCTAATACTTTATTAAAGGACTTTCAAAAAAAATATGCTGTGAACTGCACACCTCGATCCGAAATAATGGACACTAGAGTCCCATTGAATCTGACAATTTCTTGAAGATACAATTTGGTGTAATTTTCTACTGAATCGATGGTACTCACTAGCAAGGGTGTGCTCACTTTGTATATCGCTCTGCAATCCCCAAATCGAATCATTTATTCTAAATGAGTGAGGTACCTTATTATAAAACATCATCTCTATTCAGGACTATCTGTATTCGGTGCTAAACCACTGGGCATCTGATGTCTGACTTTCACTTGCTGAATATTTTGACACTTAGTCGCAAAGTCTGCTACGTTCTTTTTCATGTCATTCAACCAATAAATATCCTTGAGTTCATGATTTATCTTTGTTGAACCTGGCTGAATAGAGTACCTGGAATCGTGGGCTTCACATATGATTCGCTCTCTGAGCCCATCTACATCTGGAATACATAGTCTGCTTTGGTACCTCTTCCCTTTTTTCAAAAGTCACCTTCTTATAATTGTGAATCCCCTCTTTTAGCTACAATAAGTAGAGATCACTAAACAGTTTCTCTATCACTTTGGCTACTAAGGAGGATTCATCCATATTTTGTACCACTAGTCAACCATCTTCGGGGTCCAAAAGTTGGACTGCTAGGTTTTCTAAATGATGAACTTCTCTCACCATGATTCTCTTGTCTGCCTCAACATTAGCTAAATGTCCCATACTTGATTTCATTCTAAGGTACTTCATGAAACTACTGATAGTATTTTTGTGCCCTAAGTCTTTGACTAGCACCCTAAAAATTAATGTCTCATGCAATGGCACCACCCCTCGTGTTTCTTAAGCATGCCAGGCATATTCTTTGCGGCTATTATATCATTTTGCCCTCATTATTGAACTGAGTTTCTTCATATCCCATGCTAACTATTGGGGTTTCAAATGTAAAACTAGACTTACTAACGATTTACACATCTCCCACTTAGACCAAAGGTTAAGGTCTTATACTTTCGGATCCTTCTCTTTTGTTGGGAGCAGAACAACTTTCACTGACGACTCATCTTTCGACTAGCTTCTAAGCAATCTTTCTTACTAGGAAAAACTGAATTACTTGCATAAAATGAATCTTGGTTCTCATTGCATACATCATGTCTTCTTAGTCATGTGCATGATTCGTATGAAAAACATATCTTTTGTAAAAACGTTTCAGACTCCTATGTATTTTGCCCACAGGCTCTTTTTCGTTAAAAACTATCATGAGCAGTTTATGCCCATTCTGGCAAACTTCATAACATGTTATCCATAGGATCTTAACTTGTGGCTCCATGGCCCAAAATAAAAGTGGACTTGTCCTGTAAGGTACAGGGCATACATATACTACCATGCACCAACTTGTCCTTCAAAGGGTACTATCATCGGATAATTTACTTCATAATCCATTTGGGTGAGTCTTGGGTCTTAACCCAGACATAAAACATGTGAAGATTTTGCTATAGTCATTGTTGCTTAAACTTTATTTTAGCACCCATATGCATCACTGTATACTCATAAGAATCTGGATACACTGAATATTAGAGATCTGGAAACTTAATAACTGAATGCTGGGATACTGAATAACCATAACCCTGCTAACTAAAAAGGTTGTATAACTGATAACTGAAATAAACTAATAGTCGTAAAATATGATAAGTGTTGTTGTACTTTATGTTGAAGGTTATGCTCTAGCCTGTGGTGACTGTACATTTTGTCCCACTTTCAATAGCATCTCAATTCTCATTTGTTACTATCAGACACTTCACAATCATACTCTAATAAGTAATCATCCTCACGTGGACATTGAAATTCTTACTCATCGCTTGCGCATTCGAGACATACAAAATTTAATAGGAAGAGAAGATTGCTTATTGTTCTAAGCTTCATGGCACGATCTAGAGTAGAAAGAATGGTAACCTTTCCTAAATGTCATGTAGTCTCCTAATTATAAGTGTGGTGCGCTTCACACCCATAAGTAGGAGTCTACTAGACACGGCTTCATAGACTACTTTGGACACTTGAACCTGGTGCTCTGATACCAAGCTTTGTAATGCCCCAAACCTAGGCAACAACATAACCTGGCACTCGGTGCCAGACTATATGTGACCGCATGAAACAACTGGCTAGCTGAATCAACATGAGATATATGCTGAACTCGGAATAGGAATAACACATGCTGATATACTAAAAGGTCTAACTGAAATAATCATAAATGCAAAACTATGAGATAAGTCTAAAAGTAGAAAGATGTAACCAACATGGCTAACATAATTGTGACGCCCCGAACCATGGCCTGGGTGTAACAAGACACTCGATGCCTGACTACATGTGACCGAGCGAACCACATAGCTTGCTGACTTAACATGGGCTTGACCTGATACGAAATAAACTATAAACATGCATAATTTAAGTAAAGTGTGGGACCATAAATCATCAGTCTGAAAATATCATAATGCGGAATAGTCTGAATAAACATAATAATAATGAGGCAAAACGGCTAAGCATCTCTGAATATCCGACATAACATAACTGAGTAGTCTATGATACCTCTGACATGAATCTGACTGCTAAACTGTTTACCGGGACCAGGCTCCCAACATACCTTAACTGCATGACTGAAATAAACATAAGTATAGCTAAAACCCCAATTAAATGGGGCTCACCAAAAGCTGATACGTGCCGAGTCCGAATGTGCTGATCTGTAGTCTCTTAAATCTACATCATTAAATGTAGGCCCCCAGGCAAATAAAGGGGACGTCCGTACACTTGAATTGTGCTAGTATGTAAAGCAACTGAAAGAAATAAACATGGCACATGAAATAATATAACTGAAACTATAGGTTGAACAGGAACATGAACATGAGCTTCATCTGTCATGAGTAAATGTATAACGTGAGTGAAATGTTTCATGTGCACATATACATATATATATATATATATATATATATATATATATATATATATATACACATATATATGTAGTGGGAGAGTCATAGTATAACCGACAACATCAAATCACTACGTGGGTACGTGGAGTCTGGTACCTAGCCCGACCAGCAGAGCAGCCCCACACCTTGCTAGGGTATGAGACATAAGCATAAAATAAAAATGGATCCAATTCAATTATCTGAAGGTTTCATCCTAATTTGGGCAGAGCAACCCTTCCCTACATTGGCATACGTAGTTTCAGGCTATCTGAGCCTTCTCGGTAAATCTATGCTACTCCCAAAAACATGAACTGGATATTGTTGGCATCTGGGCCAATGGTCAGTATAACATTTCTTGCAATCATGAATTGTAAACTTCATTCATAAACATGGCATGTAAACACGATTCGTGAGTATAGTATAGCATGGGTATAAGAACATAGTATAACTTGTATGAAAACATGGATGCTTGTAGTATTTCATGAAAATATACATAAAATTTCATACCTTGCACTTAAGAACCCATGGAATTCAAAGTATGGGTTTTCATGGATTATGGATAGATCCTCAATAACCAAAATGGAATATCAAGAACACAATAACGAATTATTAATACAAACATGGTATATCATGGTACATGTACTTAGGGTTATCATGAACACCTCTAGAACCTTAGATTTTGATGAGCTTTCGCATAATCATGGAAGAATATGGCATAGGGAAGAACAATGATGTTCCCACGTAGATAGAAACCCTACATACATGTAAACGCTCACAAACTTGTAATACAATTCCAAATGCTTGAACTTTGAACCTTGAAATGGGTTTTCTTGAAAACCCTATGTTAGGAATGATGAACCCTTGTTAGATTACATGAACATATGTTAGAATTTACTTTGAAGGGCTTGTAATGGCTTATCTTGATGTTTTTGATTGATGGGAGAAGAAAACCTGCGTGCTAGGGCTTGAGAATTGTGAAAATTGATTTTCTAGAATGAAGTGTCATATTTATACTAAATGCTATTGGGGAGGATTGATGGTGCACTTGACGGTCCGTCGATAAGTCAACGGTTCATCGAGTTGCTTTGACGGTCCGAGTTTGATTTTTTACTATGCATCATTGATGGTCCGTCGACGTGTCGACAGTCCGTCGATTTGTCCATACTGTCAGTAGTCTAAGAAAGTCCAAAGAGTTTACAAAATGAGGTTCCTAGGGACAGTACATTTTGACTAGCCGTCGATCAATTGATGGTTCGTCCCTCTGGCCGTCGAATGCCACCCGTAGAACTGAGTCTGGTTTTTTGACTTAAACTCCCCCTTTTTAGCTTCCTGGATCCTTGAGTCATAGACGTGGCTTAGTTTAAAGGTACGAGGTGTTATAATAATAATCTACAAAATTCTGACTGACTACTACTCTAGTCTATGAAGCCTCTAATGAATAATGAAGTATTGACTGATTAGCGGAACAAGGCCCCCGCAATACCTGACTTTCTATAATAAGTAAATGACTGAAAGATAGATAACGCCTCGATGGAAATTGGGGCTCACCAAGCAGCTGATACAAGAATCCTAGAGAGCAGATCTAGCATCCTGTAATTCAATACCTGTATCGTGAAATGCAGGCCCCAGGATAAAGGGACATTAGTACATTTGAATTTTATTGGTATATAAAACCAACTGAAAGAATAAATAGTTGTGGGGTACTATGGAAAAGGGCAGCCTGAATCAGTAAACATGCAATATATACAGAAACAGAAACTGAAGCATACTGATAGATGAACTGAACAAAAGGAGTAAAGTCATAAGATATTCCTGTTCTGAATAGAGAATCACTTGTTTTAACTGAGTTAATAATCTGTGGCCTCAGGCCAAAAATAAATGCACAAGTCTGTGGCCTATAATGACCCGTTTGGTCGTTTAGGATTTTTGACCCTTTTACCCCTATTGACCCTTCAACTAGTTTGGTTAGAGTGTAATTTACTCATGGGGATGGGTAGCGCGGTTCCCTAAGATATCGAGATTGGTTTTGAGGAAATTAGAGACTTAAAGTGAAAAAGTTGTGACCAATAGTTGACTTTTGGGAAAACGAACCTTTTCGAGAATTATGTTGATTCCATGAAGTTCGAAGAGTCGTCTATGAGTTGGTGGGGTGATTGGTTTTGTTCCCTAGGCACTTGGGAGCATTTTGAGTCCTTGGTTGGAAAGTTGTGTTTGTGTTACAAGGATTGACCGGGTCAATATGACCTCTGTTAGGAATTTCGAGGGCACGGTTGCATTCGTAGTGATTTTTTACATTGGTATGCATGTCTGGTTTGTATCCAGGAGGTCCGGAATGAGTGTTGGGTTTTGGGTTGGACTTGGTGAAAAATAAGATTTGTGCTGGTTTCTGGTGTCCCGCTTCGGCGGATGTGGGTTAGCCGCTGCGAGGAAGTGATGTGGCAAGTGGCTCCGCTTACACAAGCCTTTTATTTGCTGAGGTGAGTCCGCATCTATGGACATAATGTCCGCGGATGCGGAAATCACTGAACAGAAACCTTATATTTCCCAATTCGAACGATTTCTTTCCCATTCATAAAATTGAAAACTAGAGGTGATTTGTGGAAGCTTTTGGATGATTCTTCTTGGGGTAAGTTCCTTATACTTTCTTTTACTTTATTTATGGCTTAAGTTGTGATTCTATGGTTATTTTATGGACAAGTTGGGAAGATGGGGTCATAAACCCTAGGATGATTATTCTAAATCTTTTTCAATATAATTGGGTTTGTTGGGAAATTTACTAATTTCTACCATCTAATCAATGGGTAATTAGTCCTAAGCTTGAATCCTGCTTTTATTTCAAGAAATTAAGTCATGGAAATTGGAGGTTTTCAATTGATGATGAATTTAATGCTAAATTGTGATTAAATTATGTTGATTATTAGTGTTTGGACCTCTTAAGCTTGGGGTTAACTGATTCCAACATGGAACTTCCATTTTTTTACCAATCTGGGCCCGGGCCTCTCCTTTGAAAGGTAAATTTTTATTCGAATAATACAATGGAAATATGGGTATCGTTAGTTTTGATTTCTAATACAGATTACGTTGTTGATAGGCTTTGACCGTTCCAAATCTCTTCGTAAAGGGGAGGCTCGTGTTGGTTTGGTCGTGGCGCCTGCTCGGCATTAATGTAGGTTACAACTTACCTTATGGTTCCGACAGCTGTTATGTGGGCTTGTCGCCATATTTGCTATATTAGTGATTTTGTTTACATTCATCTCTCCCTTGTCTTCTCACTTATCATCAGAAAAAGGAAAGATCATGAAAAAGGCTTGAATTTCTGTAGTGTACTTTATGACAAGTAACAGATGAGATTTGTTAGGATACTATCGATCTTGACATCATGCATGACATACATTCTTATTCATATGATGATTTGATATGAGCTGTGTTGGATATGATGATAACTGAGGGAGTGTAGCCTTCGATTTCTTTCCCGGAGAGCGTAAAAGAGAGATGAGAGTCCGTGATCCAGGTTGTTACCGGAGCGGAATGTGCTCATGATCCGCGTTAATTCATCGAAGCGAGAGAGTGCTCGACGCCTGAGGTGTCTTGCCAAGATGGGGTGTACACGGACTTTTCGGGTCCCCCATGATTCATGGCTATGAGGCTTTCTCCATAGCATGTGTGTACGGTACGAAAGGTTTTCCAGTGCATTGCATATCATTACGTTTCATCCCACATCAACATATGGTATTTTCTTTCTGATTCTTGCTATTGATTGTTGAATTGTTGTTGTGGTGAAGATCTGAATATTGACTTGGTAGAATTGCAGTTTAGTGCCTCCACCTAAGCTCATGACTTGAACTTTTGAGATTCTTATGACTCCTATTAGGTGGAATTTTTTTTTTTTATTATTATTGTTGTGCGTTGATTGCTTATCTATCTACCGGTTCATTTCTATTTTTTATATATGTGAACTAATTGTTGTCGGCATATGATACCTACCAGCACTAGTGTATTACTGATACTACTCTCGCTCTACTCTTTCTTTGAGTGCAAAGTTTGTTCCGGGATCCACGTCTCAGCTCATGAGTGGCCACGGGCCTACTCCAGGAGATTCCAGGGTGCGCATTGCCAGATTCGTAGCCCGAAATCCCCTCCTTACTTATCTGTCTCCTTTAGTTTCATAGACACACTATATTTATGTATTTTTGAGACTTAGTATTCGTTAGACTTGTTTATGATAGTTGTTCTTACACTCTGTTTCAGACCAGAACTGTTAGGGTTATGTCTTGTATGCCCGCACTTATTTAGGACTCATATATATATATATATATATGGAGCCTTCTCATGCTTACCATATTTTTCGCATGTTTTCTTTGAACAAATAAGTTAATGGAAGGGTTCTCCTACAAGGGGCGTTAGCGTGGGTACCTCTTCGACCCACGAGTACAGTTGTGAGAAAGTTAGTAGTAGAGCCCTAAGTTACCGGTCTTACAATTACAAGAGCATTGTCTAGTAGAGTCTTGTGGACAGTACGATAAGCTCTGTACTTATCTACGAGAGGCTATAAGACATTTGAGAAACTATCATTCCTTTATTCCCTTCGTACTACTTCATTCAATTGGTATCTAGTCAATTAAAATTGGTATTTGAAACTCCTTTATTCAATTTTATCGTTGATGGTGCCAGCGCTTTCTTGAATTCGTACATGAGTAACTTGATATGACATCGCGCATAATGGTACAAGATGTGTCACTGTGATACAAGCGCGTGCTTGAGTTCAGTTTTCAGCTATGATACGAAGTCTCTATCGAGTGGGGCTGTGATTGAGAACTTTTAGTTTAGTGATGTCCTTGGGAAGTGGGAAAAATAAAACAGAGGGATGCATGATCACTTTGTCTTCAACAACTAGTTTCTCGGGAGTCTTAGAAGTGCAACTACGGCTTCACAAGAATTATTTACTTGAGGTATTATTTGTATGGGAAAGTTTTTAATACAGATTATGTTGGTGATAGACTTCTACCGTTCCAAAGCTCTTCGTAGAGTGAAGGCTCGTGTCGGTTTGGTCGTGGCGCCTGCTCGGCATTGAGGTTGGTTACATCTTTCCTTATGGTTAGACTTCGATTGGTAAAACACATGTAGAAGTAGTAATTGACGGGAAAACCATGATCGGCCTTCGGGCATGGTGTGGAGGTGAAATTCAATTAGGTTGGTTCCGTCAGCTGTTATGTGGGGTTGTCGCCATATTAGCTATATTAGTGATTTTGTTTGCATTCATGTCTTCCTTGTCTTCTCACTTATCATTGGAAAAAGGAAAGATCAGGAAAAAGGCTTGAATTTCTATTGTGTACTTTATGAGAAGTAACAGATGAGATTTGTTATGATACTGTCGATGTTGATATCATGCATGCCATACATTCTTATTCATATGATGATTTGATGTGAGTTGTATTGGATATGATGATAAGTGAGAGAGTGTAGACTCCGAGGCCTTTCCTAGAGAGCGTAAAAGAGAGATGAGAGTCCTTATTTTGATGTTGTTAATGGAGTGAAATGTGTGCTCCTGATCCGAGTTCATTCATCGAACCGAGAGAGTGCTCGATGCCCGAGGTACCTTGCCGAGATGGGGTGTACATAGACTTCGTGGGCCCCCCATAAGTCATGGCTATGAGACTTTGTCCATAGCATGTGTGTACGATATGAAAGGTTTGCCAGTACATTGCATATAGTTGCATTTCTTCCCATATCAACATATGGAATTTTATTTCAGATTCTTGGTATTGATTGTTGAACTGTTGTTGTGGTGAAGATCTGAATGTCGACTTTGGAGAATTCTGGTTTAGTGACTCCACCTAGGCTCATGACTTGAACTTTTGAGATTCTTGTTACTCCTATTTGGTTGAAATTTTTTATTATTATTACTATGTGCTGATTGCTTATCTGTCTACCGGTTCGTTTTTGTTTTTTATATATGTGAACTAATTGTTGTTGGTATAGCATACCTACTAGTACTAGTGTAGTACTGAAACTACTCTCGCTCTACTCTTTCTTTGAGTGTAAAGTTTGTTACAAGATCCACGTCTCATCTCATGAATGGCCCAGAGGCCTATTCCAGGAGATTCCAGGGTGAGCCTTACCAGATTCGTAGCCCGGAATCCCCTTCTTACTTATCTGTCTACTTTGGTTTCATAGACAGACTATATTTATGTATTTTTGAGACTTAGTATTCATTAGATTTTTTTTTGGGATAGTTGTTCTTGTACTGTGTTTCAGACCAGATCTGTTGGGGTTATGTATTGTATGCCCTCACTTATTTAGCACTCATATATACATACACACACACACACACACACACACACACACACACACATATATATATATATATATATATATATATATATATATACGGAGCCTTCTCATGTTTATCTTATTTTCTGCATGTTTTCTTTAAACAAATAAGTTAAGGGATGGGTTTTCCTACCAGGGCAAGGTCACTACTGTATATATGCATATTTGTGTATATTATCATTTTGATAGCCGGGAGGCTTATGTATATAAAAGTATTTATGTTCTCAAATGAAAGATGATTTTCTTATGATTTGAGTATAAATTTGATAAAAGAGCATTAAATGAGTAAGATGAGTAAAAGAACGAACGGTGCTTGGTGGTTAGCCCCGGGTACCCGTCACGGCCCCTAGTCGGGTCGTGACAAAAGTGGTATCAGAGCAGTTCAGTCCTAGGAAGTGTCTACGAGCCATGTCTAGTAGAGTTTTGTTTATGGTGTGTTGCGCGCCACATTAATAAACAGGAGCCTACAAGGCATTTAGGAAAAATGAATATCTTTCATCGTAAGAAATCATGCGATAGAGCTGTGTTATAAGATTTTCCTCTCTAAATAGTGTGTTATGATTTCAAAAATGCCGCCAAAAGGAAAAACGACAGCCGCCCAGAAGGGAAAGACTACGACAAAAAGGCGGGTGGAAAGAGAGCCTCCAATGAATGTAGATGAGGGTGAATCACATAATGAGGCTCCATCTAATGTTTCTTCTACTCCACCTATTACCAAAGAACAAGAAGGTGCTTCAGCTCCAGCTCCTATGCCTCCAGTTCCTGCACAAGCTACTTTGGGTCAACAAATGACCGAAGGCTATTCATTTATTTACACAGTTGGTTGCCGCCTAGGCACAACGGCAGAATGCGGGCCCAAGTGATCGATCAGCTAGTACCAGAGCCCGTGATTTTATGAGTCTGAATCCTCTGGAGTTTTTCGGGTCAAAGCTGGATGAAGACCCGCTAGGTTTCATTGATGAGAAGTTGAGGACATTGAAGATTATTCATGCCTCTGAGACTGAATCTGTGGAGTTGGCATCTTATAGACTCCAAGATGTGGTGGTATTGTGGTATAATAATTGGATAGCATCGAGAAGAGAGAATGCGCCTCCTCCCGTTTGGCAAGAATTCGTAGATGCTTTCATTCGCCATTATTTGCCACCCGAGGTCCGCCGAGCTAGAGTGGATAGATTTCTAAATTTTAGGTAAGGAAACATGAGTGCCCGGGAGTATAGTCTTCAATTTAATTCCTTGGCTAGGTATGCTCCTACTATGGTGGTCGATATGGGAGATAGAGTGCATCGCTTTGTGAGTGGCCTAGGGCCACATTTATTTAAGGATTGCTTGACGGCTTCGTTGCAAGATGGGATGGATATTTCCCGCATCCAAGCCCATGCCCAGAATCTAGAAGGACAACAACATCCGCAAAGGGGTGATCGTGATATTGATAGAAGGCAAAGCAAGAGGGCCAGATCTATGGGCGCAGGTAGTGACTACAGAGGGGGATCAAGGCAGCCACATTCTAGACACTCAGGCCAGTCGGTGACTAGTGCACCTCCCCGATTTGCAGGTAGGAGATTTGATCGCTCTTGTCCCCGTTCAGAGTTCGAGGGCCCCAGATTCTCAGTTTGGGGGAGATTATAGCCAGAGGAGACCCCCAGTACCGCAGTGCAGTCAGTGCGGTAGATTACATTCCGGACGGTGTCGCCAGGGTTCGGATGCTTGCTTTGCTTGTGGCCAGGTTGGGCACATAATGAGAGATTGCCCGTCGATGAGTGGTAGAATGGGGATTCAGCCCATAGGATCAGCGGCCGGTTCTTCTTCAGTGCGCCCGGTAGGGCAGACTTCTCAGATTCCAGCAGGCCGAGGTAGAGGCCGAGGGGGAGCATCTACTTCAGGTGCCACTCAGCCCCGCATTTATGCTTTAGCCGGACGATAGGATCTTGAGTCCTCCCCAGATGTGGGTACCGTGTTTTCTCATGGTGTGTAGATCTGGGTTCTACCCTATCTTATATTACTCCATATGTTGCTGGTCGTATTGGGGTGAAACCCGAGCCAATTAAACCTTTTGAGGTATCTACTCGGGTTGGTGATCCCGTGATTGCAAGACAAGTGTACAAAGATTGTGTAATTGTGATATGTGACCGCCAAACTAAAGCTGATTTGATTGAATTGGAAATGCCAGATTTTGACGTGATTTTGGGTATGGATTGGTTGGCCTCATGTTATGCTAATGTGGATTGCCGAATGAAATTGGTTCGATTTCAGTTTCCGGTAGAGCCCGTGCTTGAATGGAAAGGTAATACAACCTCTCAAAAAGGTAGGTTTATTTCCTACCTCAAGTCAAGAAAGATGACAGCTAAAGGCTATATTTATCATCTAGTCCGAGTTCATGACACCGAGGCAACATCGCCAACCTTCCAATCCGTTCCGGTAGTGAATGAATTTCCGGATGTATTTCCTGATGAGCTTCCAGGTCTTCCTCCAGAACGAGATATTGACTTCGCCATTGATGTGTTATCGGACACCAAGCCTATTTCTATTCCTCCTTATCGAATGGCTCCGGCAGAATTGAAAGAGCTAAAGGCACAGTTGAAAGATTTGCTTGAAAAGGGGTTTATTAGACCCAGTTCGTCACCGTGGGGAGCACCAGCCTTGTTCGTGAGAAAGAAAGACGGTTCCCTACGAATGTGCATCGATTATAGGTAGTTGAATAAGGTAACGATAAAGAATAAATATCCCCTCCCCAGAATTGATGATTTGTTTGATCAACTACAGGGTGCCAAGTGGTTTTCTAAAATAGACTTGAGGTCGGGTTACCATCAAGTGAGAGTTAGAGAAGAAGATATTCCCAAAACATCCTTCAGAATGAGATATGGCCATTATGAATTCCGGGTGATGTCGTTTGGGTTGACTAATGCCCCGACAGTGTTTATGGATTTGATGAATAATGTATGCAGGCCACTTTTGGATATATTTGTGATAGTGTTCATTGATGATATTCTTGTGTACTCTCGCACAGAATCAGAACATGTCGATCACTTACGAATTGTTCTTGGAATACTTCGACCTAGAGAATTGTAAGAAAAATATTCAAAGTGCGAGTTTTGGTTGAACACTTTGATATTTATGGGCCATGTTATTTTGGATGATGGCATTCGAGTCGACACTCAAAAAATTGAAGCTGTTAAGACTTGTCCAAGGCCTACGACGCCTACTGAAGTTCGTAGTTTTCTGGGATTGGCAGGTTATTATAGAAGATTCGCAGAGGGTATTGACGAAGCTAAACGAAAAGTCAACTAAATTTCAGTGGAATGATGCTTGCGAGCATAGTTTCCAAGAGTTGAAGGATAGATTAACCTCAGCTCCAATCTTGACACTCCCAGAAGGGCCAGATAGTTATGTTGTGTGTTGTGATGCTTCTGGCGTTGGGTTAGGGTATGTATTGATGCAACATATTAGAGTTATTGTTTATGCTTCGAGATAGCTACGGAAACATGAAAAGAACTACCCAACTCATGATCTCGAATTGGCTGCAGTTATTCATGCATCAAAGATGTGGAGACATTACTTGTATGGGGTGCATGTCGATATTTACACAGATCACAAGAGCCTTCAATACATTTTCAAGCAGAAGGAGTTAAATCTGCGGCAGAGGCGATGGTTAGAATTGTTGAAAGACTATGATGTGAGTATTTTATACCACCCTGGGAAAGCAAATGTAGTAGCTGATGCGCTTAGCCGCCGATCAATGGGCAGCTTATGTGAAGTCCCTCCGGAAAATAAAGAATTAGTTCATGAGCTCCACCAATTAGCTAATCTCGGAGTACGTGTAATTGATTCGGGTAATGCAGGAATTGGTAATAATGATCACACAATTTCGTCCTTGGATATTGAAGTGAAAGAGCGGCAATATAAAGATCCTCAATTGAGCTATTATAGAGACGCATCTCATAAAAAAGAAAAGTCTCCATTTGAAACCTTTATAGAAGGAATTCGTAGATATCGAGGCAGGCTATGTGTTCCGAATGTTGCAGAATTGCGTCGCCGAATCCTAGAGGAAGCTCATTCTTCCCGATATTCTATTCACCCAGGGGCAACAAAGATGTACCATGATCTTAAATTAATATATTGGTGGGATGGAATGAAGAGAGACATAGCCAAACTTGTAGCCCATTGTCCAAATTGCCAACAAGTAAAGGTCGAACATCAAAAGCCATGAGGATTATTGTAGGCGGTGGAAATCCTTACTTGGAAATGGGAAGTTATCAATATGGATTTTATTGTGGGGTTACCTCGTTCTCGAGGCAGGTACGATTCCATATGGGTGATTGTGGACAGACTCATGAAAGCAGCTCATTTTCTTCTAGTCAGAACCACATACTCAGCAGAAGATTATGCGAGGTTATATCTCAAAGAAATTGTGCGACTTCATGGTATTCCACTATCCATTATTACAGATAGAGGAGCCCAGTTTACAACCAAGTTCTGGAAGTCTTTTCAAGAGGGTCTAGGTACTCAAGTGAAGCTTAGCACGACATTTCATCCGTAGACAGATGGGCAAGCCGAACGTACTATTCAGACTTCGGAAGATATGCTACGGGCCTGTGTAATGGACTTTGGTGGTAGTTGGGATGACCACTTATCCCTGATTGAGTTCGCATACAACAATAGTTATCATTCCAATATTCAAATGGCTCCGTATGAAGCTTTATATGGAAGGAAATGCAGGTCCCCAATCGGATAGTTTAAAATAGGAGAAGTACAATTAATAGGCCCTGAATTGATTCAGCAAGTGGTAGAAAAAGTCAAGGTGATCCGAGATCGATTGCTGACAACCCAAAGCCGCCAAAAATCTTATGCGGACAATCGCCGGCGAGACTTGGAATTTCAGGTTAATGAATGGGTATTTTTGAAAGTATCGCTTATGAAAGGGGTGATGTGTTATATCCCGTATTTTCGCGTATTCGGGAAAATTCGAAATAATTTTGATTTGTAAGAAATAAGGTCATAATTGATTTTATTTACCACATGAGTTGTTCATGAAAGAATATTAATGTGGAAGTGTTGAGGAAGGCCAAGGGCAAAAATTGGGATTTTGGAAATTAGTTTCGGGAATTACCAAACGAGAATTATAACCAATTGGGCTAAAAAATAAAAGGTGAAAATGAGGCCCAATGCAAAGAGGGGTGGCCGGCCATGAGGCCATGGCCCAAACCCACATTAGGAATTGATCATGTGACAAGCATATGATCAATTAAATAAGAAAGGCCATATATATCCATACCCCTTAGAAGATTCATGAAGCATAAACCAAAGAGAGTAAGAGCAAAAAAAATCAAGAGGGGTTTCAGCCCCTTCAAGGGGAAAGAAAAAAAGAAAATTTCCAAGTCCATTCTTGATTTAAAGAATCATAATTTTCTAGCAATATTACTAACTCAAGGATGCTCTTCAAGATGGTATAATTTTTAAGGCAAGAAAGTACTTGTGTTGGCAAGAAGAAGTGGAAGAGAAAAGGTAAGAATTCATTCCATATTATTATGTTATGAAGGTTTGTTTGTGTTGTAGTATAAGGAAATGAATAGAATTCATGAAAACATGGAAGTTTGAAAAGTGGGTATGTGATATGTATGTGTGGCCGTGTGCATGAGTGTATTATATGCCTATAATGTGTTGAAATTTATGTTATATTCTAGTTGTGGTTGTGGTGAAATGCATATTGGAAATGAAAGTTGAATGAATTTGATAGAAGTTGGAATATAGTGATGTAGCCGTGTGGTGCCCTTATTGGGATGAGAATGAATCAATTTTGTTTAACAGGTTAGTAGTGTTGTTGTGATGTTTGCAAGGTATATGAAAGTGAAACGATATAAGTTTGCATTGAAATGGAATGTAGAAGTTTATGTCGTTTTAGTACGATTTTACGACATTGTGAAAATGAAGTTGTTAGGGTACAAATTATGATGATTATTGATGGATTTGGAAGATGGAAACATGTTATGCATGTGTATGCCAAAGATTAGAAGTTTTGGATGAATTATGACTTTGGTGGAAAGTTTGTATATTATGTATATCTTATGAATATTTTGTGGAAATGATATGAAATGCTTCCAAATTATATTGTGATGATCTTGATTAATGATGAATTTGAAACCATTGAGATTGATTTGGGAATTTGAGGACGAAACGAAGGTTATGGCATTATGTCGGAAAGAGGACTAGTTGTGTTATATTGTGTTACATAGTGATTGTTGTTGTTGGTGGTGTTGTTGTTGGGTTGTTGTTGATTGTTTTGGCCGAGTTGAATTCTCGGGGATGCTATATGTATAGGGGAGATGCTGCCGAAATTTCGGTAGACAAATATGAGTTAAGTTGAATTCGTAGAGTCTATAACTCACAATTGGTAAATATGACCATTTGCAGATTTTTGACGAAACGGGAAGTGAGCTTGGAAAGGCGTAAGGAGCTTGAAAGGTATGTAAAGCTACCCCGATTCTTCTTTTGGCATGTCCTAGATGTACTAGGATCGGATTCACGCCTCGGAGAGTATTCTGCTCATCGGAATCCGCGTCTAAAATAGCCACATTTTCGGGCAATAGAATTGAACCCATTTTGTATGCTTTATTGAAAAATTATGCAAAATTTCTCCAAATCACTTAGGAAGTTATGGAATGCCCTAGGACCTCTGTAGGTGACCCCATAAGCTTAATACACGTAATTTGAGCCCGCCGCTTTGGTTGTCCCGAGGTGGGCCCGCTATTTCCGATTTTACCCTTATGGTCCTTTGTAACTTGATTTCAAGCAATTTTTAAGGAAATGTCTTATCTACTTTTCCAACTACTAATGATGCTTATTCGGGACACTATATTTAGTCTCTGTAAAGGCACGATATTTTGTATTGCATTTAGTTCCACTATTCCCGCTTTGCTATCTTATTGTACTATTGCCTTATTTTCGAACAATATAAAATGAAACGTTCTAACTATCCTTCTAACTACTAAGGAAAATTGTTTTAATGATTCCCTCGAGTCTGGTAAACTATTTTGGAATATGAAAATGATCCCAGAAGGATTATTCTTCCGTAACTCATTATGACATACGACATACACCTATTATGATTCTGTCCGACTTCATTGATTTGATTTGTCATTCGATATGCCTCATTGAGTCTCTGGAAATCTGTGATATTTTTGTTGCATTTAGTCTCTCACTACTCCATTCGTGGATGCCCCAATGTTTCCCACACTGAGCCCGGGCCAGGATATGTTGTCAAGCGTATTCCATTGCATTGTTCGTCGTGCCTCGATGTGAGGGGGCAGGTATATATGTACATGGGTTTTGGAGTATGCTGTGCCATGTACACACATTCTGATATGATATGATCTGATATGGCCATCTGATATGATATGTTATGTGACGGGGTTATCCCCTACTCTGTTCCTTATGTATGGTGGCACCAGCGACGGGGGGTGGCCACGTTCTGTTTGCTGAGCCCCTTGGAAGGGGCCGGATATGATGTGATATATGTTTCTGTACACACTCCTCATGTTTTGAAAATATGCATTTGGTACTTCGGATGTCACACTCACTTCTCTGTAAGTTCTGTTCCGGTTAAAATCTTGTTCCGTGTTGGGACCAGGTAGGACATATGTTTTCAACAATTACTATTTATGCCTTATGATCAATATTTTGCTAATCTGGATATTCTGTCCATTTTCTGTACCTTCTGTTCTGATTATGACTTTGTTTACTACGTTCTGTGCTTTACATACTCAGTACATATTTCGTACTGACCCCCTTTCTTCGGGGGCTGCGTTTTCATGCCGCGTAGGTACAGAAGACAGATTTGCTGACCGCCTGCCTAGGACATCTATTCTGCTATGTTGGGAGCGCTCTTTTGTCCAGAGCCTATATGTTGGTATAGTCCGCCGCTATTATATATATGTATGCTATTCGGGGGTATGATGGGGCCCTGTCCCGTCTTATGATTCTGTTATGTTCTGTAGTGGTCTGTAGACATACTTGTGTGGGTTCTGTATATGTTGGGGTATGATATGATCTGTGACAGCCTCACCGGCTTCCATGTACTGTGTCGGTTCATTTATGATCATTACTAACGCCAAGTGACTTTTATATTTGAAAATATTCTGTCGTTTGCAAATTCGAGTTAGTGGGTACGTTTGGGTGTCCAGCACAGACACTAGTCGCGGCCTACGGAGTTGGGTCGTGACAAAAGTGGTATCAGAGCGGTTCGTCCTCGGAGTGTCTATAGACCGTGTCTAGTAGAGTCTTGTTTATCGGTGTGTTGTGCACCACATCTATAAACAGGAGGCTACAGGACATTTAGGGTGTTACCTTTCTTTGATTCTTAGATCGTCCGATAGAGCCAGCTGTAGGAAATGAGTTTCTTTCTTTACTAACCCTTGATTGCAGCTGGAGAATGGTATCGACGTAAGACAGCGACTGCTGATATTGGAAGCTACACAGTACTCCGGTAAGCAATGGTATGAAAGACGTATGCTGGGTAAGGTATTTTGAAGTACGATTAAAACATAAAGTCGAACATTAAAAAGAGAAACAAACATGGAAAGTGTAGCAGGTGCAGTTCGAGTTGGGCATGTGAGGTAAGCCTCGGCATTCTGATACTTTTTATTTGGAATTGCTAGCCCCGTGTGGTTGTGATGCGACGTGATATGATATGGATATACGTATATGTGTTGGCCCTGTGAGACATGGTTGGTATTTCCTGTGTACAGGTTTTGGGATAGTAAGAAATACAGAGGAACCTCTGCCCAAATTTTTCTAGAAATACGGAAAGGGAAATGAGATATAAACTTTTAACCTGTCTTGAAGGTCGATACCGATAGGATAAATTTATTATGGTGGATTAAAAATTTAAGAGGTACCCTCCATGTCATTTGTAAAAAGCATTACCCTTATCGGGAAAATTTTATCTCGAGAAAGCATATACGAGTAGCGAATTCGTAATTTAATTGGAGGGACCAGAAATATGTTCTAACCCCATTTTGTTTTAGCATAGCCCACGTGAAGGGCAAAAATATGTGGAAGGGCAAAAATTTCCAACAATCAAGTTTCCTCTAATTGAAAGAATACAAAGCGTATGACAAGCAGGCGGGAATTGAGTGGTTTGCCCACGGCTCATATATATAAATATGGAGGTAATTATGTGAATTAAGTACTAAAAGATTCCGTGAAGTTCGTCGGACTTTAACTTTCTCGTGCTGATGATCGTAAAATGCCTTGCAGTAGCATTTTATCAGTTTCCATCGACTAATTGGAGATGGAATTTGTGGGATACAAATTTAAACTCGTGGGCTGTCTAGAATTATATATATACGTGGAGGTAAGTATTGAAGACGTACAAGGGGCGACACAGCAACCATATAGTCATAAAAGTAAAAGAATTCTCGCTAGGTCAGGGCGGGACCCGCTACGAGAACGTTTTGAAAAGGCTGTTAGGACCCCGATTTGTCTTAAATCACGTGACAAAGGCTTTGCTGGGCAATCGGTGTGACTATACCGGTCTTAACGTGCCTAAAATTCATTAAAGTTGTAAGGTTAAGCGTGCTAGGGCCAGAGCAATTCTGGGATGGGTGACCCCCTGGGAAATGTACAAAATTTTCGCAAAATTAGATATGAGAGACGAATAGGAAATTCTGGGTAACCAAAAGGGAATTAGGATATGTGGAATGGCTAGAAACTTTATAGGGGTCACACCAGTTGAGACGGATTGGATTGCTAAAAAGAAAGAAAAAGCAGCGCAACTCTGAAATTAGAGTAAATTTGAATAAATGATTGGACATGTATTGTAAAAGAAATGGCAGTGATATATATATATACGTATGTGTAGCCCCCCCCCCCCCCCCCATTTATGATGATGTCGATTGATTGGTGAACCCTAATAGCCAGTGTTGTCATGTACGAAAAACATTAACTGGAGAGGATGTACGAGAAAAGGGGAAAGGTGTGGTACCAATGTTACGAAATAGATTGATACTTATTTTGCTAGCGGTTGAGATTGGAAGGTCCAAATGTCAGGAGAAGTGAACCGTGAGAAACGTAATTAAGCGGAGCCTCTGAAAGAGTCGACGGGCAAAGCACGAAGTTAATTGCGAAAGCAAACTAAAATGGAATAGTACAGGCAAAGAAAAACTTACGGCATGAAATGATGAATTATGTGAATATCAAATAATTCGATTGTCGAGGAAATAGGACGACAGGTAAGGAATGGGTATGAAGAAAGTATGTAGTTACTATGAGATAAGCAACTACCTTAATTATATTACTTGAGTGCCAACTACCGAGTAAGATTGTGTACTATGTAATTATGATTCTATTAAGGTTTCGTACGAAGATAATCAAGTTGTAGGTTAGAAAGAAAAGATTCGAATATGGTGTAAGTATAACCCCAAGGAGGGGGAGCGAATGAAAGTAAAATAAATTAAGCATGAACGAAAACAACTAACATACAGACGATTGGAGCGATACAGGACTGGTCTAGACCTTCGACATCGACTGAAATATGTAGTTGTCTGGAAATGGTCAGATTATGGCCTATGTCCCTCGGCAGCTCAGACCGCACGAGGAAAAATTATTTCGCCCATGATCTGGAATTAGCTACGGTGATTCATGCTTTAAAAATATGGCGGTATTACTTACGTGGGGTGCGCGTTGATATTTATATGAATCCTAAGGGCTGCCAGTATACGTTTTAAGAAAAAGGGAGCCAAATTCGCGGCAGAGAAGATGGTTCAATTATTGAAAGATTATGATGTTAATATTTTGTGCCACCCTAGAAAAGCTAAAGCCGTGACAGACGCACTTAGTCGTGAGCCTACGGACG
The DNA here is from genome assembly GCF_019175385.1 of Lycium barbarum. Taxonomy (NCBI): domain Eukaryota; kingdom Viridiplantae; phylum Streptophyta; class Magnoliopsida; order Solanales; family Solanaceae; genus Lycium; species Lycium barbarum. The sequence continues at coordinate 55,458,208 of NC_083346.1, forward strand.
GCTTGACCGGCGTACATTCAGAAATAAATAAAAAATTGGTCTGCAAATGCTCATTAGTCAGCTAGACTTGGAGTCCGTTTGGTTGGTTCTGTAGATATTGAATTTTTTGTCCGAGAAGTTACCGAATCATCGATTACGGGAAAGGTAAAACAGCGTCAGTTTGAGGATTCTATTCGGGTATAGTACAGAGATACGACCTTTGACAAGGAAAAGACTCAGTTCGAGGTTTTACCTGATGGGTATGATTATGCAGAGGCAGATTATGTGTGCCCGACATCGTAAGACCCGTTGACCAGGGCCCAAATTGCTAGCGAGTTAAAATTGGGTATCAGAAACCGAGTGGACTGTTTCAGGAAATGAAAATTCCGACATGGAAGTGGGAGATAATTAGAATGGATCTCATTACGGGTCTGCCTCGCGCTCCACGGAAGTATGATTTCCATATGTGGTATGGTTGATAAACTGACACAAATCAGCTCATTTTCTCCCCGTCAGAATCCCTTATTCGGTTGGGGATTATGCCAGACTATATGTAGTAAAGGAATAGTGAGACTCCACGGACCTCCTATATCTATTGTCACTGACAGAGATACTCAGTTATGACTAATTTCTGGAGATTTGTTTCAGGAAGGATTAGGGGCTCAGGTAAGTCCAAGCACAGTATTCCATCCTTAGAGTAACGGACAGGCCGAGCACACTATAGAGACGCAAGAAGATATGTTGTGAGCCTGTACTATTGATTTCGGAGGTAGCCGAGACGATCATCTACCGTTGATCGAGTTTGCTTATAATAACCGCTACCATTCTAGCTTAATACGAGGCTTTGTATGGCAGAAAACGCAGGTCATCCATCGGCTAGTTTGATATGCCCAGATATGATCCAATAGACAATTGATAAGGTGAAACTTATCCGAGAGAGACAATTAATGGCTTAGAGTCGACAGAAGTCATATTCTGATAAACGACATCGACCCTTGGAGTTCCAGGTCAGTGATTGAGTATTTTTGAAAGTATCGCCTACGAAAGGCGTAATGCGATTCGGTAAAAAGAGTAAGCTCAGTTCGCGACATATCGAACTTAATCAGATTGTTCGAAGAATTGAGAATGTCGCTTACAGGCTAGATCTACCGTCTGATCTGGGAGCGGTACATCTGGTACTTCATGTATCCATGCGCCGCAAATGTGTCGGTGGCCCTCCCAGAATATTTCTAGCAAAAGATATTAAAGTGACGGACGGATTGTCTGATGAAGAACAATCTGTAATTATTCTGGATCGCTAGGTGCAGAGATTACGCACTAAAGATATACCCTTATTGAGGTCTGGTGGCAAAACAATAACGGAAAAGCAATAACCTTGGAAGTAGAGGACGGAAGCAAAAAGAAGTGTCCTCACTTATTTCCTATGCAACCGGTAATCTAAATTCCTTACTTGGCTATACTCAAAGACGAATGGGTATCAACTGTGTTGACCATAAAAAGAAACTCCCCCGAAGTAATTACGGACCCTATCAGACTAATCTAACATTCGAGGACGAATGTTCTAAAGGGGGGGAGGATGTTATATCCCGTATTTTCGCGTATTCGGGAAAATTCGAAATAATTTTGATTTGTAAGAAATAAGGTCATAATTGATTTTATTTGACACATGAGTTGTTCATGAAAGAATATTAATGTGGAAGTGTTGAGGAAGGCCAAGGGCAAAAATTGGGATTTTGGAAATTAGTTTCGGGAATTACCAAACGAGAATTATAACCAATTGGGCTAAAAAATAAAAGGTGAAAATGAGGCCCAATCCAAAGAGGGGTGGCCGGCCATGAGGCCATGGCCCAAACCCACATTAGGAATTGATCATGTGACAAGCATATGATCAATTAAATAAGAAAGGCCATATATATCCATACCCCTTAGAAGATTCATGAAGCATAAACAAAAGAGAGTAAGAGCAAAAAAAATCAAGAGGGGTTTCAGCCCCTTCAAGCGGAAAGAAAAAAAAGAAAATTTCCAAGTCCATTCTTGATTTAAAGAATCACAATTTTCTAGCAATATTACTAACTCAAGGATGCTCTTCAAGATGGTATAATTTTTAAGGCAAGAAAGTACTTGTGTTGGCAAGAAGAAGTGGAAGAGAAAAGGTAAGAATTCATTCCATATTATTATGTTATGAAGGTTTGTTTGTGTTGTAGTATAAGGAAATGAATAGAATTCATGAAAACATGGAAGTTTGCAAAGTGGGTATGTGATATGTATGTGTGGCCGTGTGCATGAGTGTATTATATGCCTATAATGTGTTGAAATTTATGCTATATTCTAGTTGTGGTTGTGGTGAAATGCATATTGGAAATGAAAGTTGAATGAATTTGATAGAAGTTGGAATATAGTGATGTAGCCGTGTGGTGCCCTTATTGGGATGAGAATGAATCAATTTTGTTTAACAGGTTAGTAGTGTTGTTGTGATGTTTGCAAGGTATATGAAAGTGAAACGATATAAGTTTGCATTGAAATGGAATGTGGAAGTGTTGAGGAAGGACAAGGGTAAAAATTGGGATTTTGGAAATTAGTTTCGGGAATTACCAAACGAGAATTATAACCAATTGGGCTAAAAAATAAAAGGTGAAAATGAGGCCCAATCCAAAGAGGGGTGGCCGGCCATGAGGCCATGGCCCAAACCCACATTAGGAATTGATCATGTGACAAGCATATGATCAATTAAATAAGAAAGGCCATATATATCCATACCCCTTACAAGATTCATGAAGCATAAACAAAAGAGAGTAAGAGCAAAAAAAATCAAGAGGGGTTTCGGCCCCTTCAAGGGGAAAGAAAAAAAGAAAATTTCCTAGTCCATTCTTGATTTAAAGAATCATAATTTTCTAGCAATATTACTAACTCAAGGATGCTCTTCAAGATGGTATAATTTTTAAGGCAAGAAAGTACTTGTGTTGGCAAGAAGAAGTGGAAGAGAAAAGGTAAGAATTCATTCCATAATATTATGTTATGAAGGTTTGTTTGTGTTGTAGTATAAGGAAATGAATAGAATTCATGAAAACATGGAAGTTTGCAAAGTGGGTATGTGATATGTATGTGTGGCCGTGTGCATGAGTGTATTATATGCCTATAATGTGTTGAAATTTATGTTATATTCTAGTTGTGGTTGTGGTGAAATGCATATTGGAAATGAAAGTTGAATGAATTTGATAGAAGTTGGAATATAGTGATGTAGCCGTGTGGTGCCCTTATTGGGATGAGAATGAATCAATTTTGTTTAACAAGTTAGTAGTGTTGTTGTGATGTTTGCAAGCTATATGAAAGTGAAACGATATAAGTTTGCATTGAAATGGAATGTAGAAGTTTATGTCGTTTTAGTACGATTTTACGACATTGTGAAAATGAAGTTGTTAGGGTACAAATTATGATGATTATTGATGGATTTGGAAGATGGAAACATGTTATGCATGTGTATGCCAAAGATTAGAAGTTTTGGATGAATTATGACTTTGGTGGAAAGTTTGTATATTATGTATATCTTATGAATATTTTGTAGAAATGATATGAAATGCTTCCAAATTATATTGTGATGATCTTGATTAATGATGAATTTGAAACCATTGAGATTGATTTGGGAATTTGAGGACGAAACGAAGGTTATGGCATTATGTCGGAAAGAGGACTAGTTGTGTTATATTGTGTTACATAGTGATTGTTGTTGTTGTTGGTGTTGTTGTTGGGTTGTTGTTGATTGTTTTGGCCGAGTTGAATTCTCGGGGATGCTATATGTATAGGGGAGATGCTGCCGAAATTTCGGCAGACAAATATGAGTTAAGTTGAATTCGTAGAGTCTATAACTCACAATTGGTAAATATGACCATTTGCAGATTTTTGACGAAACGGGAAGTGAGCTTGGAAAGGCGTAAGGAGCTTGAAAGGTATGTAAAGCTACCCCGATTCTTCTTTTGGCATGTCCTAGATGTACTAGGATCGGATTCACGCCTCGGAGAGTATTCTGCTCATCGGAATCCGCATCTAAAATAGCCACATTTTCGGGCAATAAAATTGAACCCTTTTTGTATGCTTTATTGAAAAATTATGCAAAATTTCTCCAAATCACTTAGGAAGTTATGGAATGCCCTAGGACCTCTGTAGGTGACCCCATAAGCTTAATACACGTAATTTGAGCCTGCCGCTTTGGTTGTCCCGAGGTGGGCCCGTTATTTCCGATTTTACCCTTATGGTCCTTTGTAACTTGATTTCAAGCAATTTTTAAGGAAATGTCTTATCTACTTTTCCAACTACTAATGATGCTTATTCGGGACACTATATTGAGTCTCTGTAAAGGCACGATATTTTGTATTGCATTTAGTTCCACTATTCCCGCTTTGCTATCTTATTGTACTATTGCCTTATTTTCGAACAATATAAAATGAAACATTCTAACTATCCTTCTAACTACTAAGGAAAATTGTTTTAATGATTCCCTCGAGTCTGGTAAACTATTTTGGAATATGAAAATGATCCCAGAAGGATTATTCTTCCGTAACTCATTATGACATACGACATACACCTATTATGATTCTGTCCGACTTCATTGATTTGATTTGTCATTCGATATGCCTCATTGAGTCTCTGGAAATCTGTGATATTTTTGTTGCATTTAGTCTCTCACTACTCCATTCGTGGATGCCCCAATGTTTCCCACACTGAGCCCGGGCCAGGATATGTTGTCAAGCGTATTCCATTGCATTGTTCGTCGTGCCCCGATGTGAGGGGGCAGGTATATATGTACATGGGTTTTGGAGTATGCTGTGCCATGTACACACATTCTGATATGATATGATCTGATATGGCCATCTGATATGATATGTTATGTGACGGGGTTATCCCCTACTCTGTTCCTTATGTATGGTGGCACCAGCGACGGGGGGTGGCCACGTTCTGTTTGCTGAGCCCCTTGGCAGGGGCCGGATATGATGTGATATATGTTTCTGTACACACTCCTCATGTTTTGAAAATATGTATTTGGTACTACGGATGTCACACTCACTTCTCTGTAAGTTCTGTTCCGGTTAAAATCTTGTTCCGTGTTGGGACCAGGTAGGACATATGTTTTCAACAATTACTATTTATGCCTTATGATCAATATTTTGCTAATCTGGATATTCTGTCCATTTTCTGTACCTTCTGTTCTGATTATGACTTTGTTTACTACGTTCTGTGCTTTACATACTCAGTACATATTTCGTACTGACCCCCTTTCTTCGGGGGCTGCGTTTTCATGCCGTGTAGGTACAGAAGACAGATTTGCTGACCGCCTGCCTAGGACATCTATTCTGCTATGTTGGGAGCGCTCTTTTGTTCAGAGCCTATATGTTGGTATAGTCCGCCGCTATTATATATATGTATGCTATTCGGGGGTATGATGGGGTCCTGTCCCGTCTTATGATTCTGTTATGTTCTGTAGAGGTCTGTAGACATACTTGTGTGGGTTCTGTATATGTTGGGGTATGATATGATCTGTGACAGCCTCACCGGCTTCCATGTACTGTGTCGGTTCATTTATGATCATTACTAACGCCAAGTGACTTTTATATTTGAAAATATTCTGTCGTTTGCAAATTCGGGTTAGTGGGTACGTTTGGGTGTCCAGCACGGACACTAGTCGCGGCCTACGGAGTTGGGTCGTGACATGATGAGATTTGGCAAGAAAGGGAAGTTAAGTCCTCAATACATTGGACCTTATAAAATTATCCGCAAGGTGGGTCATGTAGCCCATGAATTAGACTTGCCTTCAAAGCTTGTGTTAGTCTGCCCAGTCTTTCATGTCTCGATGCTTCGCAAATGTGTTGGAGATCCTATGAGGATTGTTCCGATTGATGATGTTCAGGTGACAGAAAAGCTAGCATATGAAGAAATGCCCATTGCCATTTTAGACAGGCAAGTACGAAAACATCGAAATAAGGAAGTAGCTTCAGTCAAGATCTTATGGCGAAATAACAACCGGGAAGAGATGACTTGGGAGGCGGAAGAAAAGATGAAGTCGACATATCCGCATTTATTTTAGTCCCCGGAAGAGATCCATGATGAGACATCGAGATTATGAGGTATGTACGTTTCCTTTTTATGCATATGGGTCGTGTGTGGCCAATTTATATTGCTATTATGTTATGGCCCTGTGAGGCAATAATATTATGGGTTGTTGTGACAGGATGGTAGTGCCATATTACAGGGGAAACTCTGGCAAAATTTTCATAGAATTCCCTAGTGTTTAACATTCGAGGACGAATGTTCAAAAAACGTGGGAAAAATGTTACACCTCGGAAAATTTCCCCTTAGTGTACAATGAATAGGCCAATGAAGGGTATGACGTATAAGATGTTTGGATAAGTAAGAAATAGTATTTGATAACCCTAATCGAGATTTCAAAGACATTTAAGGTAAGGGAAGAAAATTGTTAAGGAAAGCAGGTTGTATGTTGGGTGTCGGGCAAGAATTTCGAGTATCGAATTAATGAGAGTTTAAAAACGTTTTGGAGAAGAGTTATAACGACCCTTAGATTGTTAATGAAGTGCTAAACAAGTGTCAAGAAGGTTCCATAAGGATCGAAGATCAAATGAAGTGACAAGAGAAAGATCAGTGAAAATGTGGGTTATACGATCGATTATACGGACCGTATAATGTTATACGGCCCGTATAATGGACTGTAGAAGTGTCACAGAATGAAGTTGCTAAAGGGTTAATTTCATGGTCACTTATACGGACCGTATAAATTTCTACGGCCCGTATAATGTGCCGTCAAATTGACACAGAGTGGGATGGTCACTGGAGCAGTTTTACGGTCAATTATACAGACCGTATAAATTTATACGGACCGTATAATTGTCCGTATAATGACGTCGGGACAGATTTCATGTTTTAAATAAAAGACCCGAGTTAATTTATTTCATTTTCATTTTTCATTCTCCACAAGTCAAGAACTCTCTAGAATATTCTCCACTCTTAATCCACAAGTAACCAAAGGAAATTTATGATCAACTTCATCAAACCAAACAAAATCAAGAGTGTGAAGCACATTAAAGTCATCTAAGCCAAGAAATTTCAAGAAAAGTGAACTAGGGTTTTGGTTTAAGAAGGGCAATACCACTCAAGGCTTGTTCCCACAATATCTAAGGTAAGTTTTATGATATTTTCGTGATGTTTGAGATATTGTGAAGTTGAAACACTTGGATTGTTGAAGAATATAGAAAATGGGTCATAAATGTGGGAATAGTGCTATTGTTGTGTAGTAGTTTGGGATGGATAATGAATATATATGTTGTGATTGTAAATAGATTATGAATGACATTTCGAACATGAAATGAGCATTAAACGTAAAAGAATGTAATTGTGAGTTATGACCATGATTATAGGGGAATTGAAGTGATATTGTGAAATCTGGATAATGTAGATAAATGATGATGGTTATTTATGATATCATGAATGGGTCATAAATCCGATGGCATGATTTCTTCTTCTTCTCCATGAATTCTCTATATTCCGGAAAGTCAAAAGTCTATGATCATGAATAGCTATATGAGATAAGACATATGTTATGAGTTGAATAATGATGTTGTTTAATGAATACACTCACCTTACATACTATTTCCTTCAAGGTGAGGCAGGATACTATTAAGTTAATGATGTCAGATATTGTATACACTCACCTTATATACTATTTCTTTCAAGGTGAGGCAGGAAGCTTATAGATGTCCATAATGGAATCGAGGGTTCACGACCTTATGTCACCTCGATAAAGTATAGCTATCTTGGAGTTATTATACATGTATTATGATGAGTATATGTGGATGATATTACACCGTACCTATATGGACGGGCAGATATACACACCACTATAGTGGGCAGCTTATACCCCGGACGCGGGAGGCCTGGACGCAGGTTATACATTTTCACAGCGTACCGATATGGACGGGCAGCTTATACATTATTGCATACATGATATGATGATGGTTATGAGTAAGTCAGCATGTGTCATTTCTTTTATAAGTGACGGTCATATACAGTTGTTCCTTATTGATGTTTCCTTTATCTCATTGACGTATTTTCATTGTTTATGCCTCTCATACTCAGTACAATGTTCGTACTGACGTCCGTTTTCTTTGGACGCTGTGTTTATGCCCACAGGTAGACAGGGAGGTGATCCTGATCCAAACTCATAGGAGCCAGCAGATGATTTGAGAGCACTCCATTGTTCGGAGGTGCTTATGATTATTCTTTTGTGTACATGTGTATTTTGGGCATGACGGGGTCTTGTCCCGTCCTCATGTCTAGCACTCTAGTAGAGGCTCGAAGATACGCAGTGTGAGTTATATGGTCTCACAAGGTCACTACTGTATATATGTATATTTGTGTATATTATCATTTTGATAGCCGAGAGGCTTATGTATATAAAAGTATTTGTGTTCTCAAATGAAAGATGATTTTCTTATGATTTGAGTATAAATTTGATAAAAGAGCATTAAAGGAGTAAGATGAGTAATAGAATGAGCGGTGCTCGGTGGTTAGCCCCGGGTACCCCTCGCGGCCCCTAGTAGGGTCGTGACATAATTAAACCCTAAAAATTTAAAATTCAATATCTCACAAACTACAAGGACAAAAAAATATGATCTACATATCGATGGAAAGCTCTCAATGAGATTATAAAAGTCCCTATTGTTTCATGCAAAAACCAAACATTTACATACATGAAATAATACAATTAAATTTTGGGTTTAACATTAAAACCCTAAAATTTACGAGTTGTATACTAATCATGTTTACCATCAGAGCACGAGTCTATGGCTCTGATACAAATATTACATCTGAATCATGAAATACTAAATAGGAGACTAACGGGTTTCTCCATAGCAAAAGTGGATCTTGCAGCAATGTTACATCCCGTATTTTTGTACGTTAAGTTGTGTCGTAAGCTGGTCAACCTAAGCTCGAAGTGTTACATCCCGTGTTCTCATGCGTTGGAAGGTGTGCGAGTTAAATGACATTAGTAATGGAAATGAGGTTGTCTTCCAAGCTTGTAGGTGGTTGTAGTAATGGTACAGATGTGTTATAAATATTTAAAGTTAAACAAATCTAGGAAAATAAGTTTTGTCAAGGTTCAAAATTTATTTGATGAAATACGGTCCAAGATATAATATCCCGTATTTCGGGACTAGAAAAATTTAATCGTCCAATATGAGTAAAAATTTCCCGAGCCCGGAAAATTCGATCATATTCAAGGATGAAAATCGAGAGCTCGGTGTACAAAGAGTTTGAGGTCCCGAAATAATTTAGGACCTGACAAGTGTGACCACGGTGATTGAGAATAATATTTTATGTGTACCAAAAGGGACTATGGACTAGTGCTATATCACATAATCATGGCAATAAGTATATAAAGTGTATTAAAAATAATTGTTATTAAAGTCAATTGAGATCAAGGAATTAATTATGTGTGCAATTAGTCACATATGGAGTGTAGTGGAGACAAGACATTAATTAAATAATGGATAGGTGTTATAATGTGATTCCACGTGTTGCATGGTAAAAGAACAAATGGTGACTAATGTCTTAAGTAATTGGTCGTGGCATCATTTGGTGGAAAATTATTAACACGATATGTATATACAATAATATTTGCAAAGAGGTAACATTTCACCTTTGGGAAGCTTCACATAGAATTTGTATACAAGAACCTCTTTTCATGGAAATTGAACGTAATTGAAGTAAAAGCATGAGCAACCATGGCTGCCACTGCTCACGGCTAGCCATGGTTGTTGAAGAAAAAATTTGTTTTCCTTGTTCGATTAAGCTCCAAGTAATTTGCAAGTTCAGGGAGGTGATAGCAACATTGGATATTGAATTGAGGAAGAAGGAATTGTGAAATTGGGGCAATTAAGTGTAGAAAATTCCTCCGAGAAAATGAAGGTAAGATTTTATTTTTTTTGTAGTATAATTGTATTGATGGTGTTGTAATGGAAGGATTAAAATTGTATTGGATGAAATTGGAAGTAAGAAATTACATGAAATCGTTGTTATACAAAATTGTGGGTTAAAAAGGATTATTGGATTATTAGAATTGTTATGGGCTGAATTGTGAGAATTGTGTGTGTATATTGTTGTTGTTGGTATTTCTGTGTTTACGGGAGGACAATTAGAAATTCGGGCTAGGCAACTATATAAGGGAAATGCTGCCCAATTTTCGTTAAGCCCTTAACTAATGGAAAACCCTAAATGAGAATGTATAGGTTAAAGAACAAGTTCTATAAAGTGATGGGCTACGGTTTACGAACTAGAAAGTATGGTTATTGACGATAACGTTACCTTTATGTTATATAGGCTAAAAGAGCGACAAAGCGAACTGTCACACCCCAACCTTGGTAGGGCATGATGGGCACCCGACTCTCTTCAGAGTCGAGCGAACCTTAAGACATTCGCTCTTATTAAAATCTGTCATTTCAAAAAAAAAATTAAAACATGAAAAATATTCAAAATAGAAATCACTGTTTTAATCAAATTATGAAAACTTTTCATCAATTATGTACTTCTTACCAACTGAAATTATATGAAAATGCATACTCTTTTAACACATATACATGATTTACACTCCTCGACACCCTATCCACGGGACGCTGTCTGCAAAGTCTCTAACATATACAAGTACCATGACATAAATACTATGACTCGGCAACACTCCGAACTGAGATGGAGCTCGCCAATTCAGCTGGAACATCTTCTAGCAATGTCTTCTACTCATTTGGGTGTACCTGCGTGGCATGAAACGCAGCCCCCGAAGAAAGGGGGTCAGTACGGAGTATGTACTGAATATGTAAAGCGGTAACAAGTCATAATCCAGGAAAATGCGACAGTGAACAAGTTTAGAAACCAAACTGTAAGTAGGCACAACCATACCCAACACCTGTAGCCTTCGCTGGAAGAACATAAATGTGTACACAAGTCTCAAAACAGTCTTTAAGTAAACAATGCAATCCAACCAGCCTTTCAAAATAAGTAATGCGCACTAACACATTTCCCTTAAATAAATATTGCAACACAACACACGTGCCGCTTCCGGCACAATATCAATAATAGCCCCTTCGGGCAGCCGCTTCCGGCATAGTAACATAATAGTCCCTTCGGACGGCCGCTTCCGGCATAATAATGAAGATGGCCCCTTCGGGCATGCCGCTTCCGGCATAATGATAATCATGGCCCCTTCGGGCATAATAATAATGATAATGGCCCCTTCGGGCATAACAATAATGATAAAGTAAACATAAGTAGTAAATGAAATGAAGTAGTAAAACCTCGCACCCCTTTCGGAGTGATTTTAAAAAAAATAGCTCACTCAGACATAAGCTGAGGCCATAGCACACTCAGGCTTAAGCTGAGGCCATAGCAAACTCAGTGATCAGCTGAGGCCATAGCTCGCTCAGACATAAACGGAGGCCATAGCACACTCATGCATAGGTTGAGGCCATCGCACCCCCTTCGGAGTGGTTTTGGAAAGTCTATATATTAAAATCTCACACCCCCGTCGGAGTGGTTTTGGAAAGTTTAAATAATAAAATCTCACACCCCCGTCGGAGTGGTTTTGGAAATTGTCTTTATGTTTCCTTTAATACAAAACAAACTTTCTTGAAATCATTAATAAACCACAAACACGTTTCAAGTAAATCCGAGTTAGCATAAGAAAAAAGGGTTAACAACCGTATGCATATGCAAAGTAGTGAGAAACTAAATGCCTTTCAAGTATCATTACGGACATCATTCAATATAAAACCTCTACGACCATCTTAAGACAATTCGAGACCGTCCACAGAAGCTAGGGACGTTAACCAAAAGTTTCCCTTAACTATCGTACAGAAATAAGTCAAATGGAGCAACACAAAGGGTCTCGGGAATTGTGGGCCCACCTCGGGTCAAGTTGAGGTGGCGTACATAAGTTACGAACAGTAGGCCATGTGAAGTCACTTATGAAAGTTTCAAGGCAATCCGGTTCCGTTTGTGAAAGTTACGGATGTTTAAACTATTTTTCTATCAAAATATAAAGTACCTAATTCAATTACATTGAACGATTAGAGGTCAAAATTAGGCTCAGATTTCTAGGAATAGAGTTTCCCCCAAGGCTTGTATCATAACCTATTATGTCTAGGACATGCCAAAAGAAAGAAAGGTTAGGCTTTACATACCTTTTCCGCTTCTTACGCTTCTCCAATTTCAAGCCCCGAATGCCCCAAAATCTACAATTGGTCACAAATACCAAACATTGATTATAAGCCTTTAAGAATGAAATCTTAAATCGACACTTGTCTTATTCTTTCAAATGAATTCATTTATAATCTGCCGAAATTTCGGCAGCATCTCCCCTGTAAATACACCATCCCCGAGAATCTAACTCGGCCAAAAATACAACAACAATAATACCAACAATCATATCTCCAACTTCAACAATTACTCCAAAATACACTCCAACATTAGTAGCACCTTTTATATAATTCAACAACAATTTTCTTTATTTCCAATTCATAATTGTTCACATATTCAAATACAATTCCGAAACCATTCAACAATATTCAAGAACACTTCACAACCCGCACAACATTTCAAACGGCCTAGCCAACACATACACTACCCGAATTCTTCCAAATTCAACAAGAACAATTACAACACATTTCCTTTCTTCCATATTCATGAGCTACACCAACATTTTTTTTCATATTAACGACACTATTCACATAAATATAAAAGCTAAGTTCAATCACATTGGCCTCCAAAAACAGTCCATAACAATTACGACTCCAACTTGAATCATTGGACTTTCATTAACATCATAGAATCCACGACGACGACAACCCAAAATACTAAGTAGAATTAATTCATTCTTGCCATACAAGGTAGCCTATATTCGGCCACCACCCCCAACACACAACGTCCATAGTTTTCATCCATTTTACATCATGGAATCCATATCACAACAATCAAACTACTAGATAAAACCATTTCATTCTTTCTACACAACACACCCTATTCGGCCACACCATACACATACATGTTTCATGAATTCCATCCATTTCCACATACCACAACATGCATAAATCATTCCTAACACAAGTAAAAGAAGATTGGATACATACCTTTTTCACTCAATTTCTTCTCGGCTAGAATCCACAACTTGCACACGAATGTTTTTCTTGCTCCAACAATTTCTCCATGTTAGAGAGGACCTTCTAATTAGTAGGAAAGCTAGAAGAAAATATTTTTTTGATCAATATTTCTCCAAGGCTTTATTTGGTATGCCATGGCCGAAATGGCCCTTGTGCTTTTTCTCCAACTTTCTTGAAAATTCCTAAGGGTGGAGAATGAAGAATGTGTTCTAATTGTCATCCTTTGGGCTATTTATTAAATTTCCATGTGGGCTTTGGCCCATCCAACTTGGAAGGCCCACTTGGAAATTCAAAACTTTTCTTCCTTTTTTTTTTGTTTTTGAATTCATGAGAAATAATTTTTCCTAATTCCAAATTTTCCCTTAGCCTTCCTCCATATTTCTACGAATCATCTTGCGAATTTTCCTTTTTACCCTTAGCCTTTCTTAATATTTCCACTTCAAAACATTCATGAACAACTTGTGTGCTAAACAAGGTCAAAAATATAGCCTTGCCTTTAACTTCCCGCAATTATCTCGAATTATCCGAATGTACAAAAGACGGGATATAACACGAACGGTTTTGCGATTAGTCGTCAACAGGTATGTAAAGTTGTCCCTTCTTTCTTTTGGCATGTCTTAGATTTAAGTGATGAATGATATGAACTTTGGGGTAATTCCACCCATATACTTCGAGTGATATTTATGATTCTTATTCACTTCTTGATATTGCAATTCTCAAGTGATTGAGCCTCCCTTTTCAGTTTTCTGTACGTTGGATAATAGTCGATATATATCCGTTCCTAATCTTGGGAACTCCATGATAACTAGTGACTGGACTTCTATAAAGTGTTTCATTCTATAGTGACATATTACTATGATCCTTAAGGCTTTGTGATATACCTATGATAAAATTCAAGGGATGTTTGATATGTTTCCGAGTGTCATTCGAAAGGTATTTGATACGACTATTGTCTTAAATTTCAAATGGTAATTCGTGTTGATTATTCTATTGAGTCTTTGAAAATGTTTTAAGTTTCATATATTTTCTCACTACTCTGCTCGTGCATTCCTCAATATGTCTTTCACTGAGTCCCGGGCCAAGATCTGTTATCATGCACAGTTTCACTGCATTGTTCACCGAGTCCCTCACTAGAGGGCCGGGTACGGTATATATATATATATATATATATATATATATATATATATATATATATATATATATATTATGGTGTTATGCTGTGTTACGGAGTTATGTTATATTCTGGAGTATGTTGTGTTATGGCGCCAAAGTCGGGGTGGCGACCATGTTCACCGAATCCCATAATGGGCCGGATATGATATATGATATTGACATGCATGGTTTATGTTTCAAAGGCAAGTATTTTGGTATTTTGGTTATTGTACCCGTTTTCTGTACTCCTTATTTCAGATATGATCCTGTTTATGGTATTTCATGCTTTACATGCTCAGTACATATTCCGTACTGACCCCCATTCTTCGGGGGGCTGCGTTTCATGCCCACAGGTGCAGATGCTCGCTCTGGTGATCCGCCAGCTTAGGATTCCCTTTCTGCTGTCTTGGAGAGCTCCGTTGTTCCGGAGTCTAGACTTTTGGTTTGAATCTTATGATATATATATGTATATGTTATCCAGGGGTATGACGGGGCCCTGTCCCGTCATATTTCGCTATTCGTACTCTTAGAGGTCTGTAGACATATGTGTGGGTTGTGTATGAGTTCTGTTCAGCTGTGTCTATACGATGTGCTGTGGTATGATGTTCGTCTATAGTGGCAGCCTTGTCGGCTTGCATATTATATTGATATGTGATGGCAGCCTTGTCGGCTTGCGTATTATTTCATGATATGATTAGTTGTGACTCCTCAGGAGACAATTTATCTGAATATACATATAAGATGACACTATGAACTTCCGGAGTTCTTTTGTAAAGTTCCATATTGTTCGTAGTTTCAGTTGATTATGTCTGGTAGGTATGTATACGGGTGTCCAGGTCGGGCACCAGTCACGGCCTACGGGGTTGGGTCGTGACAAAAGTGGTATCAGAGCAGTTCGTCCTCGGAGTGTCTACAAACTGTGTTTAGTAGAGTCTTGTTTATAGGTGTGTTGTGCACCACATCTATAAACAGAAAGCTACAGGACATTTAGGATGTTACCGTTCTTTCATATCTAAGATTGTGCGATAGAGCCCAGCCATAGGAAATGAAATTCCTTATACTAACCCTTGATTTCAGCTGAAGAACGACATCGACAGAAGAAAACAACCGATGATATTGGAAGATACAAAGTACGCAGGTAAGTTACGGTGCGAAAGAGACATGTTGGATAAGGTAAGAATATTGAAATATGATTAAAATGTATAGTTGAAGGATGAAAGAGAAGGCAGATAGGAAGGTATAATAGGACAGATCGTTAAAGTATCAGGTACACCTCGGGGTGTGATATGTGAGGTAAGTCCCGACACCTTTATACTTTTTCTTGAAACTGGGAAGCCCTGTGTGGCTATAATACGATATGATATATGTATACATATGTTGGCCCTGTGAGGCATTGTTGGTATTTCCTGCGTGCAGGTTCTGGGATAGTAAGAAGTACAGAGGAAACTCTGCCCAAAGTTTCCCAGAAATAGGAAAAAGGAAGAGAATGAGACATAAGTTCATAATGTGTTTTGAAGGGTGATACCGACAAGGTAAATCTATTATGTTGGACTAAAGAGTTAAGAAATACCCCCATGTCATCCATAAGAGGCATCATTCTTGTTTGGGAGACCTTATTTCGAAGAAGCGTACATGAGCAGCAGAATTCAGAATTCATTTGAATGGACGAGAATACCTTACAGCCACATTTTTGCCAAAAAAAAAGGAAAAAAAAAAGCTTAGGGTAAAGGGAAAAACCGTCCAGCAATTAAGTTCCACTATTGGAAGAGTACAAAGCATACGACAAGCAGTTTGTGAACTAAATGGTTCGTTCACAACTCAAGAATAAATCTGGAGGTAAACTGTCACACCCTAATTCCCCTAGGGTGTGATGGGCACCCAACCCCATATCCGGAGCCGAGCGAACCCACAGATTCTTATTACACACATAATTTCTTCGGACTCTGAAAATCAAATAAAAGTAAAATACATATTAAGTTTTCAAAATCTGTAATTATATAAAATTCATTTCATAACGCAGGATGACATGTCGGCTGATGGAGC
This sequence comes from Lycium barbarum, assembly GCF_019175385.1. NCBI lineage: Eukaryota > Viridiplantae > Streptophyta > Magnoliopsida > Solanales > Solanaceae > Lycium > Lycium barbarum. The sequence goes on from NC_083346.1 coordinate 55,474,593, forward strand.
CGCTTACAGACTGACAACCAAGACCCACGACGCTGTCTGCAAAGTCTCTAACATTAATCAGGCATTGCGGCACAGACACTCTGACTCGGCAGCACTCCAGGAGCAAATGGAGCCTACCAACTTGGCTGGAACATCTTCTGTAAGGACTTCTACTCATCTGGGTGTACCTGCGCGACATGAAACGCAGCCCCTGAGGAAAGGGGGTCAGTACGGAATATGTACTGAGCATTTAAGGCAGGAATCACAGTAAAAGATCATAACTGATATAAGGAGTACAGAACCATGTACAATGTCCAAAATACCAAAACTCTTGCCTTTAATACATAATCATACATATCATTATCACATATCGTACCCGGCCCGTTATGGGACTCGGTGCATAAAATCCTGTCATCATACTATCATATCAACATGCATGCATATACATATACATATATATACCGTACCCGGCCCTCTAGTGAGGGACTCGGTGAATGGAGTCATACCGTACCCGGCCCGTGAAGGGACTCGGTGCCATAATCTTATCATCATATACATATACCGTACCCGGCCCTCTAGTGAGGGACTCGGTGAAGAATGCAGAGAAGTGCGCACGAGAACGTACCCGTCCCGGCACTCGGTGAAAGAGATCATAGCACATGCACGAGCAGAGTAGTGCGAAACTAAATGCATATAAATCAAGACTCGATAGATAGGCTTATTTACCGACATCTGAATGCTCAGGAAACAAGTTTCAGGTCAATCCGACTTCGTATGAGAAAGTTACAAATGTTTGAAGTACAGAACGTTCTAAAAGCGTTTTAGAGCAAATCTGAGATCTTTTCCGAAGTTTAGGGACATTAAGACTCACAAAATTCTTTCAGGAGCAAAACTTTTTATATTTATTTCGCCACTCAATCGTATAACAACTCAATCATATCAGACAAACTTATATCAGAAGTGAATCAGAATCATAGGCGGACTCGGAAACATTTTAAATAGAACTTCAGAAATCATAGAGACATATCAAAACGGGTGAATACGAATCATGAACCAACTCGGAATCACAGAATAGAGTAACCTCTAGATGTATACCATATCATACCTTACTTGGCTCTAGGACATGCCAAAAGAAAGAAACAAAGGGTAAGCCTTACATACCTGTGCCGCGCCTTACTAGCTACGCTTATCCGTCCAAACTTGCTAGTCTACATTCAAAAGAATTCATCCATTCATTAGTTTCATTACCACATACTTGCCTTAACCTTTCAAACATATTCACTTATATTCTGCCGGAATTTCGGCAGCACCTCCCCTGTAAATATACCAACCCCGAGAATATGGCTCGGCCCCAAATCAACAACAACAGACCCGAGAATTCAACTCGGCCAAACCAACAACAATACTATCAATATCCATAAGTGATTCAAAACGTATTCTAACATTAATAATGCCTTTCTACACCCTTCGACAACATTTCATTTATTATCCAAATAAACTACATACGATCAAGTTCATATCAATGCTCACAAGTTCAAATACCAATCCAAGATCATTCCATTAAGATTCAAGAACGTTCCCAACAATCCGCTCAATGATCAAACAAGCCAAATCACACGCACACGCACTTACCCGAACTTGCCCCAATTCGGCAAGAATGTTGCTAACACAATTCTTTCTTCCACATTCATACATTATGTCAACAATACATACGTTTACAACTTCATTTTCATAAATTCAAGAAACCACATCGAGATTACATTACCTTCCAGTTCAGCCCACAAAATTATAACCTTAACTTGGATTATTAAAACTTCATTTTACATCATAGAATTCACAACGACGACAACCAAAATACTACATCACATTAGTCCCACATGCCTACACCAAATCAGCCCATTTTCGGCCAACACCACAACACACACATCCCGTGATTTTCATTCATTTTCAGCACATTACAACACCACATAATCATGCTAAATACACTTAGTTCATCATTCCTACACATTACACACAACACACGGCCAAACAACACTTCACGCGGCTCAACTTGATCATGCAATATTTCATGAATTCCCATCATTTATACATTCAATAACATACATAAACCATTCATAACACATGAAAGAGAAGGTTAAGCCTCACCTTCTTCTTCAACTTTTCCTCTCGGATAGCTTGATGAAACGCAACAACGAGCGGTTTTCTTGCTCTAACAAATACTCCACGTTGACGAGGACCTTCCAATTGATATGAAAGCTTGAAGAAACAATTTTTTTCATGATCAATATAATAGGGCTGGTTTGGCCAGCCCTCTTGGCCGTTTTTCTCCTTCTTGTTCTTCAATTTTCCAAGTTTGCAAGACAATGAATTATTGTCTTGTTTTTGCCCCCACTTGTCCATATATATAATTTAATCCCTTCATCACATGATGAGCACATGTCTTCTTATATATTTTTTCATATTTATGCTTTAGTCCCTCAATTATGGCCTCATGTCCTCTTTCTTCCTCTTCTAGAATTTTCTTCTTTTTTCTTGATTTTTCTTTTCTTTTCTTAAATTTTCTCACTTGGTCAAAGAAGACCAAGTGTCTTCTTTTGTACACCTTTTTCCATCCATATCTACACTTTGCCCCCTTCACTTATGAAATGTCCACATGCTCCTTTCTTTATTTTCCTAGAGTTTTCTTTCTCTTTTTCTTGAATTTTTCTTAAAGAAATAAAATATGACTTATTTTGTCATCACTTCTTTTCTTCTCTCTTTTTTTTTGTCACATGACCAATATGGTCCCTTTTGGGAACTTTCTTGAACCCTAGGTGAAATTCCCATTTCGCCCCTCGACTTTCCTCAATATTACCATTTTTCCCCTAACATTCCACATTATTACCATTGGTCATTTTGTGAATTTCTCTCTTTTCCCTTAACCTCTCTCAATATTTCCATACTAATAATAGTCATAAATAATATTTGTGACGACTCGTATATTAAAATAATTTTTGGAAATGGTCTCGCCCTAAATTTTCCGCGACGACTTTGGAATTCCAAGCGTACAAGATACGGGCTATAACATAAACTATGTGAATCAAGCACTAGAAGTCCTGTGGTGCTTGTCGGATTCTAGTTTTTCTTCTGGTGGTGGTTGGAGAAGGCCTCATGGTGACATTTTATTAGTTATTAATAAACTAATTGGAGATGGAATTTGTGGAAGGAAAACTCAAACTTGTGGGCTGTTTAGGATCATGTGTTTCATATGTTGTTGATGAAATGCTAGAATAATTCGGAAGGGCTTGTGATACTAAGGGATGATTTAGGAAAAGGTGGCAAATCTTATCAAAACATTTTATTGAGGTATCGAATGAACTCGTAAGTAGGGATAAATTACGACGAGTTTACAGTTAAAAGGGGTGACAGAATGATTGAGATAAAAGTACGGAAGAGGAAGAATTATGACAAATTATGAAGGTATTGATAAGACAGCCTGTGAGATATTAAGGATAAGATTGATCAGAAAGGGTAAGGGGCCAAATACGCCTACTCCACAGAGTGCAATTAAAAACATAGGAAGAATCATGAATAAGATTAAGAAGTGTTACATTATAGGATGGATTACGAACAGGATGTAATGTGAATACCATAAGGAGTGTTATAGAAGTGAGTGAAGCCTAGAAAGGAAGTAACTAAAGGATATGATGTGATTAGTGTGAAATGGGAAAGCAAACGTAGAACAAATAAGAAGACTTAAAAAGTTCTATAGGGAAAGTACAGAATAAAAGTCAAGTGGTAACGAAAGTGAAAGCGAGCACAGGAAGAGAAGGAGTTAATAGAAAGAGGAAGATAAGGAGAAAGCGAGTCGGATTACAGCATAGCGATGCGTTATGACATGTATAGCTTGGAAAACGAGTAATACAAGTGATAGAACTGTGAAAGACCAACCCATATAGCTTGGAAAACGAGTAATACAAGTTTGCATTGAAATGGAATGTAGGAGCTTATGTCGTCTTAGTATGATTTCACGTCGTTATGGAAATTAAGTTGCTAAGGTACAAATTATGATGATTGTTGATGAACTTGAAAGACGGAAACATGTTATGAATAAATATGCTAAAGATTAGAAGCTTCGGATGAAATGTGGCTTTGGTGGAAAGTTGGTATATTTTGTATATCTTGTGTATAGATTGTAGAAATGATAGGAAATACTTCCGAATGGCATTGTAATGATTTTGATTAGTAATGAATGTGAGTATGATGGTGTTGATTTGACAATACGAAGTCGGAATGTAAGTTATGACATTATGTTGGAGAGATGACTAGTTATGTATTATTGTGTTTTATTGTGATTGTTGTTGTTGTTGGTGTTGTTGCTGGGTTGTTATTGATTGTTTTGGCCGAGTTGAATTCTCGGGGATGCTATATGTATAGGGGAAATGCTGCCCAAATTTCTGTAGAAAAGTGTTGAATTGAGATTTAAGCCCTAAAGTCCTATGGGTAACATTTGGTAAATATGACCATTTGCAGATTTTTGACGAAACGGGAAGTGAGCTTGGAAAGGCGTAAAGAGCTTAAAAGGTATGTAAAGCTATCCCGATTCTTATCTTGGCATGTCCTAGATGTACTAGGGTTGGAATTACGCCTCGGGGAATATTCTGTCCATCGGAATCCGCGTTTGAAATTGTCGCATTTTCGTTCAATAGAATTGAACTCTTTAAGTATCCTTTGTTGGAGAATTATGCAAATTTCCCCAAATTTCCTAGAAAGTTATGGAATGCCCTAGGACCTTTGTAGGTGACACCATAAGCCTAAAAATACGTAATTTGAGCCCACCGCTTCATTTGTTCCGAGGTGGGCCACTATTTCCAATTTTACCCTTTTGTATTTATGACTTGTCTTCGAACTGCTTTAAAGTAAACGTTTGAACTACTCCTCTATCGCTTATTCAAAAATTGTTTTAAATATTCCGTTAAGTCTTATAAATTGTTTTGGATCTTGGAAACGATCTCAGAAAAGATTATGCCTCTGTAACCCATTATGACATTTGAAATTCATTTACTATGATTCCGTCCGATTTCATTGATTTTATTTGTCATTCGATATGCCTCATTCAGTCTCTGGAAATATATATGTTATTTTTATTGCATTTAGTTTCTCACTACTCCGTTCGTGGATGCCTCAATGTTTCCCCCACTGAGCCCGGGCCAGGATATGTTGTCAAGCGTATTTCTCTGCATTGTTCGCCGTGCCTCGATGTGAGGGGGCAGGTATACGTGTACATGGGTTGTGGAGTATGCTGTGCCATGTACACACATTTGATATGATATGTTATGATCTGATATGATACATTATGTTACGGGTTGTCCCCTATTCTGATCCTTATGTGTAGTGGCACCAGTGTCGGGAGGGTGACCACGTTCTGTCTACCGAGTCCCTTGGCGGGGGCCGGATATGATATGGCATATGTTTTTGTACACACTTCTTATGTTTTGAAAATATGCATTTGATATTCTGGATTTTGCATTCCTTTTCTGTTCGTTCTGTTTCCGGTTATGATTTTGTTTCTGTATTTCAGGCTTTACATATTCAGTACATATTTCGTACTGACCCCCTTTCTTCGGGGGCTGCGTTTTCATGCCGCGCAGGTACAGACGACAGGTTTGCTAATCCGCCCGCATAGGACCTTATTCTGCTATTTTGGAGTGCTCTTTTATTCAGAGCATACACTTTTGGTATATACTTTTGATCGCTATGTATGTGTACATTTGTTTTGGGGTACGGCAGGGCCCTGTCCCGCCATATGATTCATTCGGTCTGTTTAGAGGTCTGTAGACTTATTTGTGGGTGTGTGTGCCTACTTCTGTACAGTTGTATCCCTATGATCTCTTTCGTTATGGCAGCCTTGTCGGCTCGCGCATGTATATGTTGTTTTGTTGGCCCTGTGTGGCCTTTGTTGGTATTTGCTGTGTACAGGGTTATTTTGGATAGTCCAAAAAACAAAGGAAACTCTGCCGAAATTTTCTTTAAAAATCTTATAACTTTGAAACACCGCCTTGTCGGCTTATGTTATATACCTTGATGGGTTTGATATAAGCTGAGGCAGGGTTTGGCATTTGTATCGGTATAAGTCATCTGTTTGCCACTCGGATTTTTGATTGTGTTCGGGTGCCCAATTCGGGCACTAGTCACAGCCCACGGGGTTGGGTCGTGACAAAAGTGGTATCAGAGCGGTCCGTCCTCGGAGTGTCTACAGACCGTGTCTAGTAGAGTCTTGTTTATCGGTGTGTTGTGCACCACACCTATAAACAGGAGGCTACAGGGCATTTAGGATGTTACCCTTCTTTCTTGTCTTAGATCGTGCGATAGAGCTGTGTTATCAGGATGATTCCTCCCTAACGAATTGTTACATTTGCAGTTATGCCTCCGAAAAAGGCGACGGTGGCCCAGAAGGCCAAGTCAGTGGCAGCGGGAGAGACTAACCAGGCTCAGAGGACTACCAGGGCCCGTGCATATATTATTCCTGAGACTTTTCCCCAGGCAGAGGGCTCCTCTACACCGCCACACCTAGAGGAGATTGGAGCGGCCGCAGCTGCAGATCAGGGGGCGGCCTCACCGCCGGCTCCTGAGATTCCAGTACCTGAGCCTCCAGCTCCACAGCCAGGAGCTGAGGATCGGGCTATGAGAGATGCGGTCCAGTTGTTGACCAGACTAGTAGCTGGGCAGGTTCAGAGGCATGGATTGGGAGGTGACCGTGCAGACAGGCGTGACAGTTCGAGAGCTCGTGAGTTCCTGACCTGTAGTCCACCAGATTTCTTCGGGACAAAGCCCGAGGAGGATCCAGAGGAGTTTATTAGGAAGATGCGGCGCACGTTACACTTGATTAAAGCTTTTGCGACCGAGTCAGTTGAGTTGGCTTCGTACCGGTTGTATGATGTAGAAGCTAATTGGTACGAATCCTGGGAGTTAGCCAGAGGCGACGGTGCTGCCCCTGCAGTTTGGGATGAGTTTGCTGAGGCTTTTCTTGGCCATTTTCTGCCTCCGGAGTTACGGCGGGCCAGGGCTGACAGGTTTTTATTGCTGAGACAGAGAGGCCGCAGTGTCCGAGAGTACAGTTTGGAGTTTGACTCATTGGCCCGATATGCACCTGCTGTGGTAGCTACTATGACGGATAGGATGCACCGGTATATTATGGGGCTGGATGATTATTTGGTCGACAGTTGTTTGGTGTTGGCCGCTCAGACCGGTATGGATATTGCCCGTATCCAGGCACACGCCCAGGGTATGGAGGACCGGCACAAGGGACATCAGCCCGACCGGAGTCAGGATCGGAGACGGCCCAAGAGGGCCAGATCAGCTGGGTATTCTGGGGATTTTTGGAGCAGGCAGCCCCAGCAGCAGCAGCAGACCAGCAGACAGTCTTCCCAGCTGACACAGAGTACACCTCCACAGGTTACAGGCCGGAGATTTGATAGCCCAGGGTATTCAGGAGCAGGCCAGAGCTCCAGGGCTTCAGGTTCGCGAGCAGACAGGAGTTCCGGCCAGATGAGGCCACCCAGGCCTCAGTGTTCTTATTGTGGCAGATACCATCCGGGAGAGTGTTACCGGGCCACCGGTGCTTGTTTTTCTTGTGGCCCCCAGGGCCATTCTGTGAGAGATTGCCCATATAAGGGTAATTTGGGTGGTGCAGCGCAGCCTACCGGATCAGCCGCTGGGTCATCATCTTCTTCGGTAGCTATGCGCCCTACGAGGCCGAGTACATCAGCACCAGCAGGTCGCGGCAGAGGCCATGGTGGAGTTCCCAGTACTAGCGGTCCTTCGAACCGCATTTGTGCATTGGCCAGCCGCCAGGATCAGGAGGCTTCGCCAAATGTGGTCACAGGTACATTATTGGTCTTCTCTCGATCTGTGTATGCCTTGATTGATCCAGGTTCTACATTGTCATATATTTCTCCTCTCGTCGCTAGTAAAATTTGTATAATGCCTGAACCTATAGAGCCATTTGAAGTAGCCACACCGATTGGGGATTTTATTATAGCGAGACAGGTATATAAAGACTGTTCTGTAATTGTATGTGGCCGAGATACTACGGCAGATCTGGTGGAGTTAGATATGATCGAATTCGATGTTATTATGGGCATGAATTGGCTAGCTTCCTGTTATGCTAATGTTGACTGCCAGAAAAAGGTGGTTCGCTTCCAATTTCCCGGGGAGCCAGTCATAGAGTGGGCAGGTAATACCGCAATGCCGAAAGGTAAGTTTATTTCATACCTTAAGGCGAGGAAGATGATCAGAAAAGGGTATATTTATCATCTGGTTCATGTACAAGACTTGAAGGCAGAAGCACCGACTCTTCAGTCAGTCCCAGTCGTTAATGAATTTCCAGATGTATTCCCAGACGAGCTTCCAGGTCTTCCTCCAGAGCGGGAGATAGATTTTCCTATTGATTTGCTGCCAGACACTCAGCCTATATCTATTCCCCCGTACAGGATGGCACCTGCAGAGTTAAAAGAATTGAAGGAGCAGCTGAAGAATTTGTTAGAAAAGGGTTTTATCAGACACAGCACTTCGCCTTGGGGAGCCCCGGTATTATTTGTACGGAAGAAAGACGGGTCGCTACGTATGTGTATTGATTATCGGCAGCTAAATAAGGTAACCATCAAGAATAAATACCCCCTCCCTAGAATTGACGATTTGTTGGATCAGTTGCAGGGCGCAAAGTGTTTTTCGACGATAGATCTGCGGTCAGGCTATCACCAGGTACGGGTACGTGAGGCCGATATCCCTAACACAACATTCCGGACCCGATATGGGCATTATGAGTTCAGAGTAATGTCTTTTGGGCTGACTAATGCTCCTGCGGTATTCATGGATCTGATGAACCGGGTATTCAGGCCGTTCTTGGATATGTTCGTAATTGGATTTATTGATGATATCCTGGTTTATTCTCGGTCAGAGGAGGAGCACGCAGATCATCTGAGGGCAGTACTTGGGGTGCTTCGACATCAGAAATTATATGCAAAATTTTCTAAATGTGAATTTTGGCTGGCTTCAGTGGCATTCTTGGGACATATAATTTCAGCTGATGGTGTCCGGGTGGATACACAGAAGATTGAGGCCGTCAAGAATTGGCCTAGACCCACGACGCCCACGGAGGTACGCAGTTTTCTGGGATTAGCAGGCTATTACAGAAGATTTGTGGAAAAGTTTACCTCGATTTCAGCGCCTTTGACAAGGCTAACTCAGAAGGGAGCCAAGTTCCAGTGGACTGATGCTTGTGAACGAAGCTTCCAATTGCTGAAAGAGAAACTGACCACAGCTCCAGCTCTGCCTCTTCCAGAGGGACCAGACGGGTATGTTATTTATTGTGATGCTTCTGGTGTGGGGTTAGGCTGTGTATTGATGCAGCATGGCAGAGTTATAGCCTACGCTTCCCGGCAGCTCAAAAAGCATGAAAAGAATTATCGTACCCACGATCTGGAGCTTGCAGCGGTAATCCATGCTCTGAAGATATGGAGACACTATTTATATGGCGTTCATGTTGATATCTATACAGATCATAAGAGTCTCCAGTATATTTTAAAGCAGAAAGAGCTTAATTTGCGGCAGCGGCGGTGGCTGGAGCTACTGAAAGATTATGATGTGGATATTCTGTATCATCCGGGCAAAGCTAATGTTGTTACGGATGCACTCAGCCGCAAGTCTATGGGCAGCCTGGCAGATCTACAGCCAGACAGGAAAGAGATAGTACGTGATATTCATCAGTTGGCTAATCTTGGGGTTCGTCTGGCCGATTCTGGAGGTACGCAGATTTCTGTCCGAGGGATTTCTGAATCATCTATTAAGGAAGATATTAAGCGGCACCAATATGAAGATCCTGTTTTAGCACGGTACAGAGACACAGCTCATGAGAAGGAGAATACTCCGTTCGAGGTTACACCAGACGGGACATTATTGTACAGAGACAGGTTGTGTGTACCTGATATTGCAGGGCTGCGGCAGCTGGTTATGAGCGAGGCACACTATGCTCGCTATTCTGTTCATCCTGGGTCTACGAAGATGTACCATGATCTCAGATGCCTATACTGGTGGGATGGCATGAAACGGGATATTGCAGAATTCGTCGCCCAGTGCCCAAATTGTCAGCAGGTCAAAATTGAGCATCAGAAGCCGGGTGGTCTGTTACAAGAAATGGAAATTCTGACATGGAAGTGGGAGATTATTAATATGGACTTTATTACAGGTTTTCCTCGCACTCCACGGAAGTATGATTCCATTTGGGTTATTGTTGATAGGCTGACAAAATTAGCTCATTTTCTCCCCGTCAGAACTACTTATTCCGCTGAGGATTATGCCAGGCTTTATATTAGAGAAATCGTGCGACTTCACAGAGTTCCTATATCTATTATCACTGACAGAGGTACCCAGTTTACGGCGAACTTCTGGAGATCTTTTCAGGAAGGATTAGGGACTCAGGTGAGTCTGAGCACGGCTTTCCATCCTTAGAGCGATGGGCAGGACGAGCACACTATACAGACGCTTGAAGATATGTTGCGGGCCTGTGTTATTGATTTCAGAGGTAGCTGGGATGATCATCTGCCATTTATAGAGTTTGCTTATAATAACAGCTACCATTCCAGCATCCAGATGGCTCCGTACGAGGCTTTGTATGGCAGGAAATGCAGGTCACCGATCGGCTGGTTTGATATTGGTGAGACAGAATTGATTGGCCCAGATATGATCCAGCAGGCGATGGATAAGGTGAAACTTATCCGAGAGTGACTATTGGCAGCCCAGAGTCGACAGAAGTCATACGCTGATAAACGGCGTCGACCTTTGGAATTCCAAGTTGGTGATTGGGTATTTCTGAAGGTATCGCCTATGAAAGGCGTAATGCGATTCGGCAGAAAGGGTAAGCTCAGTCCGCGTTACATTGGGCCTTATCAGATTATTCGGAAAATTGGGAGTGTTGCCTATGAACTAGACCTGCCATCTGACTTGGAAGCGGTACATCCGGTATTTCATGTATCCATGCTCCATAAATGTGTCGGTGATCCTTCCAGAATATTTCCAGCAGACGATATTCAGGTGACGGAAGGACTATCTTACGAGGAGCAACCTGTAGCCATTCTAGACCGCCAGGTAAGGAGATTACGGAATAAAGATGTAGCTTCCGTTAAGGTGCTGTGGCGGAATAACAACAGGGAGGAGATGACCTGGGAAGCAGAGAAAGAAATGAAGAAGAAGTATCCTCATCTGTTCCCTATGCCCACAGGTAATCTAAATCCTTTACTTGGTTACATTCAATAATAAATGTGTATCATATGTACGGACCAATGAAAAAAAAAACTCCCCCGAAGCACTTTCGGACCCAATAAGATTAATCTAACATTCGAGGACGAATGTTCCTAAGGGGGGGGGGGAGGATGTTATATCCCGTGTTTTCACACATTTGGAAAATTGAAAATAATCTTGATTTGTATGAAATAAGGTCATAATTGATTTTATGCAACATATGAGTTGTTTATGAAAGAATATTAATATGGAAGAGTTGGAGAAGGCCAAGGGAAAAATTGGGATTTCGGAAATTAGTTTCGGGAATTACAAAATAAAATTTGTAGTCAATTGGGCTTGCAAAATAAGAAACAAAATGAGGCCCATTTTTTTTGAAGGGTGGCCGTCCAACAATGGCCTAAACCCATGGCCTTAATTAATTTTCCATGTGCTAATTATTATATAGTAGTCCTTATCTCATAAGAAGGTTCAAGAAAAATAAGATAAGGAAAGAAAGCAAGAACAAGAGCAAAACAAAGAGACCATTCGGCCCCAAGCTAGCAAAAATCACCCTAAAAAATCTTCCTCCAAAAATTGATATCTTGTGATTCGCTTACTAAATTAAGTGTCCTCTACAACTTGGTGTAGTTGTTTCGGAAGAAGGAGCAGTTGGTTCCTCAATTTGATCACTTATTCAAGTGAAGAAGACTTGGGAAAAAGGTAAGAATTCATCCCTTTTAGTTGTGTTATGAAGTCTTGTTTGTGTTGTAGTATGTGGGAATGAGTTGATTGTATGGAAAAATGGAAGTTTGCAAAGTGGGTATATATATATATGCATGTAGCCGTGTGTGTGTATATGTGTATACCTATAGTGTGTTGAATTTTATGTTGTATTCTAGTTGTGGTTATGATGGAAATTATATTGGAAACGAAAGTTGAAAGAATTTGGTTGAAGTTGGAAAATTGCCATATTGGCCGTGGGTTGTGTTATGATGAAATAACGATGGATTAATGTGTTTAATATGTTAGTTGTGTTGTTGTGATCCTTGCAATGTAAATGATGGTAGAATGATGTAAGTTTGCATTGAAATGAAATGTAGGAGCTTATGTCGTCTTAGTATGATTTCACGTCGTTATGGAAATTAAGTTGCTAAGGTACAAATTATGATGATTGTTGATGAACTTTGAAGACGGAAACATGTTATGAATAAATATGCTAAAGATTAGAAGCTTCGGATGAAATGTGGCTTTGGTGGAAAGTTGGTATATTTTGTATATCTTGTGTATAGATTGTAGAAATGATAGGAAATGCTTCCGAATGGCATTGTAATGATTTTGATTAGTAATGAATGTGAGTATGATGGTGTTGATTTGACAATACGAAGTCGGAATGTAAGTTATGACATTATGTTGGAGAGATGACTATTTATGTATTATTGTGTTTTATTGTGATTGTTGTTGTTGTTGGTGTTGTTGCTGGGTTGTTATTGATTGTTTTGGCCGAGTTGAATTCTCGGGGATGCTATATGTATAGGGGAAATGCTGCCCAAATTTCTGTAGAAAAGTGTTGAATTGAGATTTAAGCCCTAAGGTCCTATGGGTAACATTTGGTAAATATGACCATTTGCAGATTTTTGACGAAACGGGAAGTGAGCTTGGAAAGGCGTAAAGAGCTTAAAAGGTATGTAAAGCTATCCCGATTTTTCTCTTGGCATGTCCTAGATGTACTAGGGTTGGAATTACGCCTTGGGGAATATTCTGTCCATCGGAATCCGCGTTTGAAATTGTCGCATTTTCGTTCAATAGAATTGAACTCTTTAAGTATCCTTTGTTGGAGAATTATGCAAATTTCCCCAAATTTCCTAGAAAGTTATGGAATGCCCTAGGACCTTTGTAGGTGACCCCATAAGCCTAAAAATACGTAATTTGAGCCCACCGCTTCATTTGTTCCGAGGTGGGCCACTATTTCCGATTTTACCCTTTTGTATTTATGACTTGTCTTCGAACTGCTTTAAAGGAAACGTTTGAATTACGCCTCTATCTCTTATTCAAAAATTGTTTTAAATATTCCGTTAAGTCTTATAAATTGTTTTGGATCTTGGAAACGATCTCAGAAAAGATTATGCCTCCGTAACCCATTATGACATTTGAAATTCATTTACTATGATTCCGTCCGATTTCATTGATTTGATTTGTCATTTAATATGCCTCATTCAGTCTCTGGAAATATATATGTTATTTTTATTGCATTTAGTTTCTCACTACTCCGTTCGTGGATGCCTCAATGTTTCCCCCACTGAGCCCGGGCCAGGATATGTTGTCAAGCGTATTTCTCTGCATTGTTCGCCGTGCCTCGATGTGAGGGGGCAGGTATACGTGTACATGGGTTGTGGAGTATGCTGTGCCATGTACACACATTTGATATGATATGTTATGATCTGATATGATACATTATGTTACGGGTTGTCCCCTATTCTGATCCTTATGTGTAGTGGCACCAGTGTCGGGAGGGTGACCACGTTCTGTCTACCGAGTCCCTTGGCGGGGGCCGGATATGATATGGCATATGTTTTTGTACACACTTCTTATGTTTTGAAAATATGCATTTGATATTCTGGATTTTGCATTCCTTTTCTGTTCGTTCTGTTTCCGGTTATGATTTTGTTTCTGTATTTCAGGCTTTTCATATTCAGTACATATTTCGTACTGACCCCCTTTCTTCGGGGGCTGCGTTTTCATGCTGCGCAGGTACAGACGACAGGTTTGCTGATCCGCCCGCATAGGACCTTATTCTGCTATTTTGGAGTGCTCTTTTATTCAGAGCATACACTTTTGGTATATACTTTTGTTCGCTATGTATGTGTACATTTATTCTGGGGTACGGCGGGGCCCTGTCCCGCCATATGATTCATTCGGTCTGTTTATAGGTCTGTAGACTTATTTGTGGGTGTGTGTGCCTACTTCTGTACAGTTGTATCCCTATCATCTCTTTCGTTATGGCAACCTTGTCGGCTCGCGCATGTATATGTTGTTCTGTTGGCCCTGTGTGGCCTTTGTTGGTATTTGCTGTGTACAGGGTTATTTTGGATAGTCCGAAAAACAAAGGAAACTCTGCCGAAAATTTCTTTAAAAATCTTATAACTTTGAAGCACCGCCTTGTCGGCTTCTGTTATATACCTTGATGGGTTTGATATAATCTGAGGCAGGGCTTGACATTTGTGTCGGTATAAGTCATCTGTTTGCCACTCGGATTTGTGATTGTGTTCGGGTGCCCAATTCGGGCATTAGTCACGGCCCACGGAGTTGGGTCGTGACAATTCCTAACAAGGAAATTGGCAGCAACGTTTGAGGTAGGAAAATTCTCTTTTGCTAAAGAAATAACGCGAAGAACGACATAGTGGTTATACCCACGTCGGTTTCCTCCGGATGATAGCAAATCGTAGATTTCTTCAAAGTTAAGTAAGGTGGAAGAAGTGTAGTTCTTGACATATAAGGTAAGAGTTCTCCTCTCCTTGATATATTTGATTTCATCCAGGCCATAGCTAAATTGTGAGATGAGAAATACGGAATTAATAGCAGGAAATCGTATAAGGTATTATTATTGTCGTGTAGGTTGTTTGGTGATTGTTCTAAATTGTTGTGTGGCTGGATTTGATGTGGTTGTTGTTGTTCTTGTTTTTTTGAACATGAAGGATGTGAAAGAAATAGGAGAGATGCTGCCCGATTCATTATCAAACAAGCGTACCGCTCGATAAATGATTCTTGTGTCATTATAGTTAATGCTAATATCATTATATTCCTTGTAGATTGAGCCTTATATCGGCGAGTACGGTACTAGTGTGCGCTATATATATATATGTATTACCAACACTGATCAGTTGGGTATGTTATGATGATGATTTTAGCCCCACAGAGCAGCTGGTTATGATATGATATGGCCCCACAGAGCGGCTTGATATGTATTTGTGTGTGTATATATATACACACACTCACGCATGTCATATTCCCATAGCGGCATTCAGAGTTCAGGTTGATTCTCTCTTGTTTCCCTTTTCATTGATGCCTTTATATATGTTCTTATCTACCATACATACTCCGTACTTTTATTCGTACTGACGTCCCTTCATCGGGGGCGCTGCGTTTCATGCCCGTAGGTCCAGGTAGGCAGATGGACGGATCTTCCCAGTAGGCTGCCCTAGCTTAGCGTTGATTATCGCACTCCATTCTTGTCAAGCCCCGAACCATGGCCTGGGCGCGACACGACACTCGGTGCCTGACTGCATGTGATCGAGCGAACCACATGGCTTGTTAAATCAACGTGGGACATGTACTGATGCGAAATATAAGTTAAAACATGTATAGTGTGAGTAAAACATGTGACATTATAATAATACTGAAAATACTGTTTAAAATATAAGTGCGGAAATATTCTAAAAGCATGATAGTGTAGCCTACAAGCCTGAACATAACTGAATACCTAATATGACATGACTGACTAATCTATCAAACCTCTGACATAAGTCTGAAATACTAAACTATTGCTGGAATAAGGCCCCCAGCATACCTGACTGTCTAACATGACATGACTACTAGAAAGTAAAGACAATGCCTCGAAGTAAGTGGGGCTCACCAACTAGCTGATACGATGATGTCCTAACAAGAAGATCCGTCGTCCTATAAATCAATGCAGACCCCAGGTAAAAAAGGACGTACGTACATTGGAATTGTACTTGTATATAAAGCAATTGAATAAAAGAATTATAAGTGGGGTGCTCGGGGAATGGGCAGCCCAAATCAATAACATGGATACATGAAGTAATCTGAAACTGATACAATAACTGTAACCTATAACTGAGTACTGTAAAGTAGTAACTATAACTGAAACTTGGACATGACCATGATCTGCATGATCAAGCTATAAATTGAGTAAATAATTTTAAGTATATATATCTGTGGGAGAGCGTTAGTAAAACCGACATGTAACCACCACGTGAGCACGTGGCATCTGATCTCTGACCGGTCAGCTAAGTCATCTCATACCTTGTCGGGATATGAGACATGAACATGACATGATTGGATCCAAAAAATATCCCGCAATGGGAAACATGAAGGAACCATCCTAACTGGGCGGAGCAATCCTTATTCTACGCAGGCATACGTAGTTTTAGGTATTAAACCTTCTTGGTAATCTATGCAACTCCCAAAAACATGAACATGAATATAGATGGCATCTGAACCCTTGATCATTCATAACATGATTCATAATAGAATTCATAACATGTGTACATATTATAGTTTTCATGAGATATGGGATGCCACGACCCAACTAGAGGGCCATGACAGGCACCCGGGGCTAACCCACCGAGCACCTCTGATAATACATCTCATAATTATGCCTAGGTGGACCACAAAGACAACTCATGGTTACCATAATCTGTAAGGGAATATATCAAAAGATAAAGATACGTTGCTATATATAATCATCAATGACTATATACATAAACATAGGACAACAAGGCTACCAAAATGTGATATAGCAATATGAACTGATGACGATACGGGACTTCTAGCTATACATATCTGTCTACGAGCCTCTACATAGAATATAGGAATCCATGAATACGGGGCAGGACTACGTCATGCCCAAATATATACACAAAAGAGTAGTACTAATAAGCTGTAGCACTGGAACAACTGGAACCTTTCTGAAACTCTGCTGATGAAGCCCCTAAGGATCAGATCCGTCTCCCTGACTACCTGCGGGCATGAGCGCAGCGTCCACAAGAAAGGACATCAGCACGAATAATGCACTGAGTATGTAAGACATGCAATACAACATAAACATGAATAAAGAAGCATGAGATAAAGAAATAACCTGTATATCTTATTGCCTCTTAAAGAGGATATCATGCATGCTAACTTTAACTTTTTAAATCAACATCACATGTATATATATATATATCAGTAAACTTCCCGATCATATAGGTACGGTGTTGTGCTGTCCGGCCATATAGGCACGGTGTTATCAACATTAGCCCGCGTCCGGGCCTCCCGCATCCGGGGGCAATTATCTCACGCCGCCCACTAGTGGTGACTGCCCGGCCATATAGGCCCGGTGTTATTATAATTATCCATAAGACGCCTACCGAAGTGGTGTTTTCCCGGCCAACTAGGCCCGGTGTAATCATACATATACATATACATAAAGCATGCATGAGAGCACAAATAAAGGCTACAACTTTATCAGAGTAACGTATGATCGGTAGCCTCCGATTAAATTATGAAATAATGACCATCACTATTCTCACGTCGAAGGAACAAGTAACATGAGGTGAGATCAACAACAATGAATAAAATCAAGGAATTTATGAAATAAGTCAACAATCTCATCATAGCATCAAACCATAAACTTTGGAACTTCCAGAATGGAATCATCATCGTCATCATGGTCATCATAGAAAACATCTTACCTTTAACATCATAAGAAACTCTAAAAATCATGAACTTCTAACTTTTGGAATTAAGAATGTTATGGAAAACACGTATAGGTTTGTAAGAAAGAATCATGCCTTTAGAAAGAAAGGGAATTAGCCTTAACATAGCTTTTTGATCTCCTACAATTTAACGTTTTCCCTCCCGAGCTTGTAAATCTACATTCAAGAGAATTCATATTATCGTCAGACTTATCATCGTATACTTGTACTAAGCTTTCAAATTGAAGTACTTTATATCCTGCCAAAAATCGGGCAGCATCTCCCCTGTTTATATCCCTAGCTCAAAATCACAATACCAACAACCAACACAACAATAACCACACTAACACCAACAAAATCATTATCAATACCAAAATATTCCATAAAACATCTCACACGATGTTTATCCAATTTCCCCACCAACAGAATCATTATAGGACCATTTAATAGTTCTATCTCCGTAAAAAAAACCTAAATCAATATAAATAAGGGAAGATTCATACCTTACTTCTACTAGAACCGCAATATCTTCAACAGTCACCTTTAATTCAAGCCAAGATTCATTGCAAAGTGGGTATATATATATATGCATGTAGCCGTGTGTGTGTATATGTGTATACCTATAGTGTGTTGAATTTTATGTTGTATTCTAGTTGTGGTTATGATGGAAATTATATTGGAAACGAAAGTTGAAAGAATTTGGTTGAAGTTGGAAAATTGCCATATTGGCCGTGGGTTGTGTTATGATGAAATAACGATGGATTAATGTGTTTAATATGTTAGTTGTGTTGTTGTGATCCTTGCAATGTAAATGATGGTAGAATGATGTAAGTTTGCATTGAAATGAAATGTAGGAGCTTATGTCGTCTTAGTATGATTTCACGTCGTTATGGAAATTAAGTTGCTAAGGTACAAATTATGATGATTGTTGATGAACTTTGAAGACGGAAACATGTTATGAATAAATATGCTAAAGATTAGAAGCTTCGGATGAAATGTGGCTTTGGTGGAAAGTTGGTATATTTTGTATATCTTGTGTATAGATTGTAGAAATGATAGGAAATGCTTCCGAATGGCATTGTAATGATTTTGATTAGTAATGAATGTGAGTATGATGGTGTTGATTTGACAATACGAAGTCGGAATGTAAGTTATGACATTATGTTGGAGAGATGACTATTTATGTATTATTGTGTTTTATTGTGATTGTTGTTGTTGTTGGTGTTGTTGCTGGGTTGTTATTGATTGTTTTGGCCGAGTTGAATTCTCGGGGATGCTATATGTATAGGGGAAATGCTGCCCAAATTTCTGTAGAAAAGTGTTGAATTGAGATTTAAGCCCTAAGGTCCTATGGGTAACATTTGGTAAATATGACCATTTGCAGATTTTTGACGAAACGGGAAGTGAGCTTGGAAAGGCGTAAAGAGCTTAAAAGGTATGTAAAGCTATCCCGATTCTTCTCTTGGCATGTCCTAGATGTACTAGGGTTGGAATTACGCCTTGGGGAATATTCTGTCCATCGGAATCCGCGTTTGAAATTGTCGCATTTTCGTTCAATAGAATTGAACTCTTTAAGTATCCTTTGTTGGAGAATTATGCAAATTTCCCCAAATTTCCTAGAAAGTTATGGAATGCCCTAGGACCTTTGTAGGTGACCCCATAAGCCTAAAAATACGTAATTTGAGCCCACCGCTTCATTTGTTCCGAGGTGGGCCACTATTTCCGATTTTACCCTTTTGTATTTATGACTTGTCTTCGAACTGCTTTAAAGGAAACGTTTGAATTACGCCTCTATCTCTTATTCAAAAATTGTTTTAAATATTCCGTTAAGTCTTATAAATTGTTTTGGATCTTGGAAACGATCTCAGAAAAGATTATGCCTCCGTAACCCATTATGACATTTGAAATTCATTTACTATGATTCCGTCCGATTTCATTGATTTGATTTGTCATTTAATATGCCTCATTCAGTCTCTGGAAATATATATGTTATTTTTATTGCATTTAGTTTCTCACTACTCCGTTCGTGGATGCCTCAATGTTTCCCCCACTGAGCCCGGGCCAGGATATGTTGTCAAGCGTATTTCTCTGCATTGTTCGCCGTGCCTCGATGTGAGGGGGCAGGTATACGTGTACATGGGTTGTGGAGTATGCTGTGCCATGTACACACATTTGATATGATATGTTATGATCTGATATGATACATTATGTTACGGGTTGTCCCCTATTCTGATCCTTATGTGTAGTGGCACCAGTGTCGGGAGGGTGACCACGTTCTGTCTACCGAGTCCCTTGGCGGGGGCCGGATATGATATGGCATATGTTTTTGTACACACTTCTTATGTTTTGAAAATATGCATTTGATATTCTGGATTTTGCATTCCTTTTCTGTTCGTTCTGTTTCCGGTTATGATTTTGTTTCTGTATTTCAGGCTTTTCATATTCAGTACATATTTCGTACTGACCCCCTTTCTTCGGGGGCTGCGTTTTCATGCTGCGCAGGTACAGACGACAGGTTTGCTGATCCGCCCGCATAGGACCTTATTCTGCTATTTTGGAGTGCTCTTTTATTCAGAGCATACACTTTTGGTATATACTTTTGTTCGCTATGTATGTGTACATTTATTCTGGGGTACGGCGGGGCCCTGTCCCGCCATATGATTCATTCGGTCTGTTTATAGGTCTGTAGACTTATTTGTGGGTGTGTGTGCCTACTTCTGTACAGTTGTATCCCTATCATCTCTTTCGTTATGGCAACCTTGTCGGCTCGCGCATGTATATGTTGTTCTGTTGGCCCTGTGTGGCCTTTGTTGGTATTTGCTGTGTACAGGGTTATTTTGGATAGTCCGAAAAACAAAGGAAACTCTGCCGAAAATTTCTTTAAAAATCTTATAACTTTGAAGCACCGCCTTGTCGGCTTCTGTTATATACCTTGATGGGTTTGATATAATCTGAGGCAGGGCTTGACATTTGTGTCGGTATAAGTCATCTGTTTGCCACTCGGATTTGTGATTGTGTTCGGGTGCCCAATTCGGGCATTAGTCACGGCCCACGGAGTTGGGTCGTGACAATTCCTAACAAGGAAATTGGCAGCAACGTTTGAGGTAGGAAAATTCTCTTTTGCTAAAGAAATAACGCGAAGAACGACATAGTGGTTATACCCACGTCGGTTTCCTCCGGATGATAGCAAATCGTAGATTTCTTCAAAGTTAAGTAAGGTGGAAGAAGTGTAGTTCTTGACATATAAGGTAAGAGTTCTCCTCTCCTTGATATATTTGATTTCATCCAGGCCATAGCTAAATTGTGAGATGAGAAATACGGAATTAATAGCAGGAAATCGTATAAGGTATTATTATTGTCGTGTAGGTTGTTTGGTGATTGTTCTAAATTGTTGTGTGGCTGGATTTGATGTGGTTGTTGTTGTTCTTGTTTTTTTGAACATGAAGGATGTGAAAGAAATAGGAGAGATGCTGCCCGATTCATTATCAAACAAGCGTACCGCTCGATAAATGATTCTTGTGTCATTATAGTTAATGCTAATATCATTATATTCCTTGTAGATTGAGCCTTATATCGGCGAGTACGGTACTAGTGTGCGCTATATATATATATGTATTACCAACACTGATCAGTTGGGTATGTTATGATGATGATTTTAGCCCCACAGAGCAGCTGGTTATGATATGATATGGCCCCACAGAGCGGCTTGATATGTATTTGTGTGTGTATATATATACACACACTCACGCATGTCATATTCCCATAGCGGCATTCAGAGTTCAGGTTGATTCTCTCTTGTTTCCCTTTTCATTGATGCCTTTATATATGTTCTTATCTACCATACATACTCCGTACTTTTATTCGTACTGACGTCCCTTCATCGGGGGCGCTGCGTTTCATGCCCGTAGGTCCAGGTAGGCAGATGGACGGATCTTCCCAGTAGGCTGCCCTAGCTTAGCGTTGATTATCGCACTCCATTCTTGTCAAGCCCCGAACCATGGCCTGGGCGCGACACGACACTCGGTGCCTGACTGCATGTGATCGAGCGAACCACATGGCTTGTTAAATCAACGTGGGACATGTACTGATGCGAAATATAAGTTAAAACATGTATAGTGTGAGTAAAACATGTGACATTATAATAATACTGAAAATACTGTTTAAAATATAAGTGCGGAAATATTCTAAAAGCATGATAGTGTAGCCTACAAGCCTGAACATAACTGAATACCTAATATGACATGACTGACTAATCTATCAAACCTCTGACATAAGTCTGAAATACTAAACTATTGCTGGAATAAGGCCCCCAGCATACCTGACTGTCTAACATGACATGACTACTAGAAAGTAAAGACAATGCCTCGAAGTAAGTGGGGCTCACCAACTAGCTGATACGATGATGTCCTAACAAGAAGATCCGTCGTCCTATAAATCAATGCAGACCCCAGGTAAAAAAGGACGTACGTACATTGGAATTGTACTTGTATATAAAGCAATTGAATAAAAGAATTATAAGTGGGGTGCTCGGGGAATGGGCAGCCCAAATCAATAACATGGATACATGAAGTAATCTGAAACTGATACAATAACTGTAACCTATAACTGAGTACTGTAAAGTAGTAACTATAACTGAAACTTGGACATGACCATGATCTGCATGATCAAGCTATAAATTGAGTAAATAATTTTAAGTATATATATCTGTGGGAGAGCGTTAGTAAAACCGACATGTAACCACCACGTGAGCACGTGGCATCTGATCTCTGACCGGTCAGCTAAGTCATCTCATACCTTGTCGGGATATGAGACATGAACATGACATGATTGGATCCAAAAAATATCCCGCAATGGGAAACATGAAGGAACCATCCTAACTGGGCGGAGCAATCCTTATTCTACGCAGGCATACGTAGTTTTAGGTATTAAACCTTCTTGGTAATCTATGCAACTCCCAAAAACATGAACATGAATATAGATGGCATCTGAACCCTTGATCATTCATAACATGATTCATAATAGAATTCATAACATGTGTACATATTATAGTTTTCATGAGATATGGGATGCCACGACCCAACTAGAGGGCCATGACAGGCACCCGGGGCTAACCCACCGAGCACCTCTGATAATACATCTCATAATTATGCCTAGGTGGACCACAAAGACAACTCATGGTTACCATAATCTGTAAGGGAATATAACAAAAGATAAAGATACGTTGCTATATATAATCATCAATGACTATATACATAAACATAGGACAACAAGGCTACCAAAATGTGATATAGCAATATGAACTGATGACGATACGGGACTTCTAGCTATACATATCTGTCTACGAGCCTCTACATAGAATATAGGAATCCATGAATACGGGGCAGGACTACGTCATGCCCAAATATATACACAAAAGAGTAGTACTAATAAGCTGTAGCACTGGAACAACTGGAACCTTTCTGAAACTCTGCTGATGAAGCCCCTAAGGATCAGATCCGTCTCCCTGACTACCTGCGGGCATGAGCGCAGCGTCCACAAGAAAGGACATCAGCACGAATAATGCACTGAGTATGTAAGACATGCAATACAACATAAACATGAATAAAGAAGCATGAGATAAAGAAATAACCTGTATATCTTATTGCCTCTTAAAGAGGATATCATGCATGCTAACTTTAACTTTTTAAATCAACATCACATGTATATATATATATATATATATATATATATATATATATATATATATATATATATATATATATATATATATATCAGTAAACTTCCCGATCATATAGGTACGGTGTTGTGCTGTCCGGCCATATAGGCACGGTGTTATCAACATTAGCCCGCGTCCGGGCCTCCCGCATCCGGGGGCAATTATCTCACGCCGCCCACTAGTGGTGACTGCCCGGCCATATAGGCCCGGTGTTATTATAATTATCCATAAGACGCCTACCGAAGTGGTGTTTTCCCGGCCAACTAGGCCCGGTGTAATCATACATATACATATACATAAAGCATGCATGAGAGCACAAATAAAGGCTACAACTTTATCAGAGTAACGTATGATCGGTAGCCTCCGATTAAATTATGAAATAATGACCATCACTATTCTCACGTCGAAGGAACAAGTAACATGAGGTGAGATCAACAACAATGAATAAAATCAAGGAATTTATGAAATAAGTCAACAATCTCATCATAGCATCAAACCATAAACTTTGGAACTTCCAGAATGGAATCATCATCGTCATCATGGTCATCATAGAAAACATCTTACCTTTAACATCATAAGAAACTCTAAAAATCATGAACTTCTAACTTTTGGAATTAAGAATGTTATGGAAAACACGTATAGGTTTGTAAGAAAGAATCATGCCTTTAGAAAGAAAGGGAATTAGCCTTAACATAGCTTTTTGATCTCCTACAATTTAACGTTTTCCCTCCCGAGCTTGTAAATCTACATTCAAGAGAATTCATATTATCGTCAGACTTATCATCGTATACTTGTACTAAGCTTTCAAATTGAAGTACTTTATATCCTGCCAAAAATCGGGCAGCATCTCCCCTGTTTATATCCCTAGCTCAAAATCACAATACCAACAACCAACACAACAATAACCACACTAACACCAACAAAATCATTATCAATACCAAAATATTCCATAAAACATCTCACACGATGTTTATCCAATTTCCCCACCAACAGAATCATTATAGGACCATTTAATAGTTCTATCTCCGTAAAAAAAACCTAAATCAATATAAATAAGGGAAGATTCATACCTTACTTCTACTAGAACCGCAATATCTTCAACAGTCACCTTTAATTCAAGCCAAGATTCATTGCAATACGATTTTGTAATCGCAACTATACGTTGTCCGAACCTGAATCCGGAGATTATAGTTAATTGAGGCTAAAGTTTGATGTTTCAAGGTTGAGGGAAATTTCCAAAATATTGGAGAGGTTTTGAGGTGTTTTTGAATGAATAATGAGGGAGTAAACCCCCTTATATAGTGTTCTAGAGTTGGGTTACACCAACCTAGAATTTGATCCTCTCAATAGCATAGCCTTGTGGCCCGTTCGCGCAGAGTTGCTCAGTTGATCCTCTGCGCGTTCGCGCTACCTTCTGGTGCATTCTCACAGAGTTAGCCTCTGCCTTGGCAGTCCGTCTTGAAATTCCTATAACGTTTGATACCGATGTCGGATCAGTGACGGTTTGTTGCGTTGGAAACTAGACTTCCCGAACTTCATTTTAGGCTTTTGTTTCACTTCAAAACTCCTGATATAGTAGGACATATTCCTCTCTAAAGTTGACCCAAAATTTCTGTCCAAGATTCTGCCAACTTTTCCCTAATTTTCGTCAAACTTATTTTTTTCTATTTGCTTGATCCCGAAACCTTTGGACACTTTCTTAACACTTATTAAGAATATTCCTAAACCTTATAGGTTCCCATGACCTCTCCAAGCTTACGTTAGTTTACTTACGACACAAATGGCACAAAATTTCGAGGTGTAATATTCCTCCCCCCCCCCCCCCCCCCTTAGAAACATTCGTCCTCGAATGTTATGATTTTAGGAATTTTAATGAAAATCAGAATTTCCTCTGTAATTGCATCACTATCCTCCTGTCGCAACAACTTAATCAACCGACATTATAGAACTTTATTACAAAATCTCCACAATACGATTCATGATATCAACAGTAAGGGTACTCTTATCTCAATCCAGATTGGGAGAGCTGGAAACCTTATTTATCTTCGATAGATTCCTTCGTCCTGCTGAGATTTGCTGTTTAGAACAAAAACTACAATGCCTTATACGCTTTCCAAGCCTTGGTAATGGCTTACCTTAACACTTTATGACCAAAGTTAGCATATGAACTTGTATAAAGATGCAGATATGTTGTGAAATGGTTTAGAATTGAGAAACAACAAGAAAAATGGACCTAAAGGGCCCTTCTATACCTTGCCAAATTAACCCTGCGCGTTCGCGCTGGGAGGGGGTGGCGGGTTTGCGCTAGGTTGGTTGTTCCCCTTCTGCGCGTTCGCGCTGACCAAATCTCTGGCCTGTCAGCCAGATTTATAAAGTTCATAACTCTTTACTCCGACCCGTATCAACGAGCGGTTTAAACTTTTATACCTATGATTCATTCAACTTTCCCTCGTAATCCGCCAGCGACTTCGAGAACTTATCATTTATGTGAATAGAGATCCATTTGATATTTAGCTCTTCCTTCCTTTTTACCCCTACGAACTCTGCCCTCTATAACTCCGTTGGTTAACAGTTGTGTCTAGAGCTCTCCTGCAAAAACGTTACTCCATCTCTTGCCTGCATACCGTTCGGTTGTGCCGATACTGATTGATTCTGCTCAACTAGTTAATATCTTCCCTAACTCTTTTTTGGATTTTCTTATACCGAACCTCTGGCATTCCTGTCCTTTCTACAGTAGTATTTAATGATCCTTTACACTAGAGTGAGCCTTTGTTTCTGACGATTCATCTTTCTTGGATCCCTTGGTTTCTTTATATACGCAATAACATGATTCTTTCTTAACACATTCAGTTCTTCCTTAGGGAATTACTAGCCCAACGTCCCTACGTACACGTAAACTCGATATTCATAACTTCACAATTCCATTGGTATCTCTGGATTACTGTTGTTTTACTACCAATGGGTGTATTTTGGAGTTCACTGAGTTTCCTGCCCAATCAATCCTGAATATTATCTCCTTTCTCTTGTAACTAAAATTTATGCTCATACTCTCGGGCATTCCCTTTTTATTGTCACCTATATATCTACCAGTCCTTCATATTTTATCACCCTCATTATCTATTCGACCTCCATTGTTTACATCTTTATATACTCAGTGCTTACAACTTACCTTTACCCACACTCAATCTTGCCTTCCTTCTTATTCTCTTTTCATACACTAGGGATTTTCACTCGTTAGATCTTTGTGTATTCTTCCTAAACTTCACAGATATTCCGTAGTTGTACCTTCTTGGAGTTTAACTGATTCTTCCCCCTTAAGGATAATCTCAGAAACTGGCAATATAGTATCATCTGCTTTCCTGCAGCAACTGAATTGATCCTTGCAGTAAGCAGTCCTTTACTTAATTTAGCACTGAGACTTCCTTCCACCATATATTCTACTTAATTCCTTTTCTTTAAATAAGACTCCTTAGGCCCGGCCTGGGCTATCGGTAATTCTTGTGCTTACCTGAAGAATATCTCGAACCTTTTTCGCTAGTGATTCTCTTTCTTTCTTTTTTGTCTTTTTTTTCTCATTTTGTCCTTGAAATTTTTAATCCGTAGTTCGATTGATAAATTAGGGATAAATTTAAAAATTGTCGAGATGTGCACCAGGTTCCTTGCTATACGTAGACTCAAATCGTCTCATTCTTTTCTTTATCTGCTGTTTACAATCAACATTTGGTAGAACTATTATTTACTGTCACTCACTTTGTCCCAACCAAGCGAATCATTTATATTATGTCCTTTAAAATTCTTCTTAGACCCTTGGTCTTTACTTGATTTGTGCCTGATAAACCTTTCCTATAATCTGGCATACCCTATTTGTTCTTTTGAGTTTATCAGTCGCACAAATTTTTGAAGTCCTTAAATACTCATTTCCTCCATTTCCTTTTCATGATGAAAAATCTATTCCCTTTTCTATACGGTCCTTATCTTTTATCCCGCCAAATCTGATTTCTTTTTTAGATACCATCGTAATTGATGTACTATTGCATCTATTTTCCACAACCCATTCTGTCATTTGCCTAGCTCAAATGGCTTTGTAGTCCCCCTTTGCTAGGTGGTTGCACTCTAGTCAGTCGTCATAGTCATCCCAATATCTTGTCGATCCTTGTCCCCTTTTTATCTTCCTTTCAATACCATAAATTGTTCATATTTATACATATCCCTCATGTATTCATTTTATTTCCTTTGGGATCGAACCTCAATACTCCTTATCAAGACTTTTATCCCCTATTCTCAATGTTTTGCCTCTTGTGCAAATTTCTTAGCCTATTTGCCTTCCTCTCGTCCTTAGAGGTTACACAACTTCCTTTAACCAATTCATCAGTCCACTTTCCTTACTTTCGCCCTTAGGGTCCTTCTTGAGTTCCCTTGCTCATAAAGTGCTCCTCCCCACTTGCCATTTTGT
Source organism: Lycium barbarum (assembly GCF_019175385.1). Lineage (NCBI taxonomy): Eukaryota > Viridiplantae > Streptophyta > Magnoliopsida > Solanales > Solanaceae > Lycium > Lycium barbarum. The sequence continues at coordinate 55,502,470 of NC_083346.1, forward strand.
AACATTGGCCCTGGATTTTTGTTGAATATTCTATTAGAAATATGAATTCTTTTTATTCCTAAGATCGTTCTTTAAAAAAGGGGTGGGGGGGGGGAGGGGGTGGGGGATTTTCCACCTCCTAAACGAACGTGTCGATATGGCTACACATTTTATCCTCTCGAGTATACCTTAAGGATCAGTAATCCCTTAACATCTTTCATAAGGCCTGGTTATTCCCTCTCAAGTTATATCCATACCAATCGTTATTACACTACAATCCTATTTGTCAAGATCTGTTTCCAGAACCTTCGTATTCATCTTTTATTCCATACTGCCATACCATATCCTTTCCGCGCACTTACTCTAGAGTTTTATCCGGATGACCCTTTATCTCTACCGTCGTCCTAAACCTTTTCTCGAAAACTTTATTTAACCCTTACTAGCAACATACTTCCCTCACTTACACTTCTCTTCTTTTTAAGACGTCATAACCTTCTTACTTTTATACACGCTTTCTCCCTTTTCCTAATATTATTGTATCATGATTATCCAACCTCAATATTCAGAGAGAACAATATCAATCTGCCTTGTAGCACTTGCTACCTTAACTTCGACATCCAGTTCAACCAATACCTTTTGAGTATTGTAATATCGATCATAAGGGCACGCATACTGATTAATATGACCACACATGAGCTCTTGTTTTTTATGCAAGAACGAAAACGAAAACAATAATAAAATGAAAGACAATAAAGAGATAGATAATTTGACGCAACTTAAGACCTAATTTAGCAACCAAAGTTATAGAAAACTAAGACCTCTAGATTAAGAACAAAAGAAACACCTAATTCCTAGGATGACCAAGAGGGATTTGGAATTCTCTAATAAGCAATCCTCTCAACAATTACTCAATCAAAGGCTTCACAAGCTCTCAACTCTCAAGAGTTTTGCAATAGCAAATATGGATATTCAAAATAGTCTAAGTCTTCTAAATGAAAGAAAACTACTATTTATAGTAAAGCTCAAAAGAAGATAACTACGTTATTACACTTCTACACTTAATGAAGTAAGGGCCTTGTTTGGGTGTCTTCTTTTGGGAAAACAACTTGAAATTGCAAATCTTCAAGTAATAGCCACATTGCAAGCATGACATCTTCAACCCTATTCTCCAAACCATCCTCCCATGCTATCATGAACACTTGAAATCCCCGGGAAAGTTCTAGAATGTATTCAAGTACTTTCCTCCTTATGAACAATGCTTGCATAGCTTGAAGTTCCCTCGCTTGGCTCCTTGTAAAAGGCCTTGATGCCACTCGAATTGTATCATTATCCCCTTCTTGTAGAGAATTTTTCCTCAAATTTAAAGGATCATCATCTTGTACCACCATAGAAGAGAGATCACACACATTGAAGGTGTTATGAACTTGGTATTCGGGTGGAAGATCAATTTTGTATACATTATCATTGAGTCGTTCAAGTACTTCAAATGGACCATCTCCTCTAGGCATCAACTTGGTATTTCTTTTGTTGGGAAACCTCTCTTTCCGGAAATGTACCCAAACCCAATCACCCGGTTCAAGCACAAATCACTTGCTGTCCTTGTTTGCTCTCTTGGCCGTTGCTTGGTTCTTTTTCTGAAGGTGAAGCCTCACATTTTCATGCAACTTCTTCATGCCCTCAGATCGCTTGTTGCCATCTAACCTCAACATAACATCTTGAGACAAAGGGGTTAGATCTAAACGGGTTAAGGGGTTAAAACCATAAACCACTTCAAAAGGTGACATGCCAATAGTGCTATGAATGACTCTACTGTAAGGAAATTCAACCAAAGGCAATTGTTCTTCCCAAGATGCTAGTTTCATTTTAACCATGGCCCTAAGCATAGATGTCACGACCCAAACCGATGAGCCGTGATGTTACACCTCAGAAATTTTCCGTTGGTACGCAAGTGAACGAACTAGTGAGGAACGACATTTAATGACCCTAGTTAAGATTTTAAAGATGTTGGAGATGAGGGAAGAGGATTACCAATAGAAGGCGAAAGCAGTTGATAAGTATCGAGAAGGAATTACGAGGAACGAGTTAGAAAGGACTTAATGATGCCTTGGAGAAGAGTTATAATGTCCCTTAGATCGATAATGAAGTGTTGAACAAGTGTTAAGAAGGTTCCATAAGGATCGGAGATCAAACAAAGTGACGAGAATAAGTTCAGTGGACTGATGGGTTATACGGATCATTATACGGACCGTATAATGGATCGTAAAACCATCACAGAGAAGGTTGCTCGCTGGTGGGATTATACGGTCAGTTATACGGACCGTATAAATTTATACAGACCGTATAACAAGACCGTAAAATGGTCACAGTGAAGGGGTGCAAGGCAGCCCCATTTCACGGACGATTATACGGACCGTATAATGGGTCCCGACAGATCAGCTGTATGTCATTAAATAAGGGACCAAGTTCACAAAATCATTTCCACATTTCTTTCCTCTTTCTAAAACCTCTCTCTAAATTTATTATACAATATTTCACGGATTATTAGCCATCAACGACATCAAATAAGGGAATCAAGAGTAAGAACCCATCAAAGATCATCTAAAGTCAAGAAAGCCAAATGGAGGAAAACTAGGGTTTTGCTCAAGGAGGAGTATTATCAACTAAGACTAGTTTCTACCACTTATAAGGTAAGATTCATGATATTTACATGATGTGTAAGGTATTGGAGAGTTAAAATACATGGATTGTAGAAAACATGGTAAAATGGGTCATGAATGATGAATAGTGACATTTTGAGGAATAGTTTGAGTTGAATCATGAATGTTGTTGTGTCGTGATATGAATGTGTTATAAATGGTATTAAGATCATGAACTAGACACTTTAGGCGAATGGACGAAGTTGGGTGTTATGACCTTGAATATGGGTAAATTAGAAGCAAATTGAGAAACCTAGACAATGTGGATGACTAATGGCCATTGTTATGATATTAATGAAGGTAGAAACGCTAACATTGGAAGGGAACGTGCAAGTGTAGAATAGTCCGACGAGAAGGTATGTAAGGCTAACCCTTCTTTCATAAGGCATGATTCTTGGCCAAATTCCTAATTCCTCTATATGAGTATGTTGTCTTCACATGGTTGATATTCCGAGCTCATAAGCTCACGATCCTTGATATGTACTACGATTGTACTACGCTCCTCACATGACAAGCAGGCCTATAATGTAGACGTAACGATAATGATAATGATAGTAATAATGATGCTAAAGGTGCCTATGGGCTATTATATGTATGTGTGCCTATGAAGGGCTATAATGAGACCCCGAGCTTATAACGCTGGGTAGAATATATGTATATGAATATGTATAAAGTATGTATATGATTACGTAACGCGCGCACACCTCTGCAGATGGTACGGATAACCCTGAGGCCTTGGTAGGGCCAGGTATGTATGACCTTGAGCCTTGGTTGGCCAAGTATGTATGAAACACCGAACCTTCATGGTCGGGCAAGTTATGTATCTGTATGTATACATGTGAGTACGTTATGTATATGAGATGTAAATGATTATGAGAGTAATTAAGTACGGATGTGGATGTATGTATACGGATACACAGTAGAAACGGAATGCCCCTATGGAAAGCAAGTAAGTGCCGTGATGATGATATTGTTGTCTCCCCTCCTATGTTACTGCCTAAGTTGTCTATTATGCTTCTATATTGATGTTGATCATGCTTTACATACTCAGTACATTCTTTGTACTAACGTCCTTTTGTTTGTGGATGCTGCGTCATGCCCGCAGGTGCACAGGGAGACAGACTGGACTCATAGTTGCTTATTCAAAGATTGCATAGCAGAGCTCCATCTCATTCGGAGCCATAGCTTTTGGGTACTTATTCTTTTGTGTACATAGTTATGGGCATAGCGGCGGTCCTGTCCCGCTCATGTGATATGCTATACTCTTAGAGGCTCGTAGTCACGTGTATGTGGTTAGTTATGTCTGGCCTTGTCGGCCTATATTTTGTATATCATTTTGTTGGCCTCGTCGGCCCATGTACATTGTTGTGCCATAGCTTCCTATGATGATTAAAGATGTTGTCGTCCAATGGGACTAGTATGATTGATGCTTAGTGATGTATGATTAATAATGTGGCTCACCTAGATGCAAGCATAAGTATAAGTTAAAGGGTGCCCGGGTGGACTAGCACCTGGTGCTCGTCGCGGCCCCCTAGGCGAGTCGTGACAAAAGTGGTATCAGAGCAGTTCAGTCCTAGGGTGTGTCTACGAGCCGTGTCTAGTAGAGTCTTGGTTATGGGTGTGTTGCGCGCCACACTTATAAACAAGAAGCTGCGGACATTTTAGGAAATGAATGACCTTCTTTCTTCATAAGAATCGTGCGATAGAGCTATGATGTAAGAAATTCTTGTTCCTTAATAGTGTGTTGTGTATTTCGGATAATGCCTGTAAAGAGAAAGGCTACAGCGGCCCGAAAGGGCAAGACGGTGGCAGAAAATCAGGCTGGAAAAGCACCGCCACCGGTAGTAGAAGAAAATGAGGCCCAGAGTGCGGCCCAATCCCAGTCCTCCCAGACGGTGCCTGTTACTGAGGAGCGTGAGGGAGCTCCAGCTCCTCCCCCGGATGCTTCAGGCCAAGATGTCAAAGAGGCCATACAATTGCTTACACAGTTGGTTGCTGCTCAGAGTCAGCGGTAAGGTACGAGGCAGGGTGACAGGGCTGTTAGTGCAAGGGCCCGTGATTTCATTACTTTAAACCCTTCGAAATTCTTTGGGTCAAAGCCGGAGGAGGACCCTCAAGATTTTATCGATGGTATGTTGAGGACACTACGATTGATACATGCTTCGGACACCGAGTCGGTGGAGCTAGCGTCATATAGATTGAGAGATGTCTCGATCCAGTGGTATACGGTGTGGATGGCTTCACGGGGGCCAATGCACCTCTCCCGGTTTGGCAAGAATTTTTTGATGCCTTTCTCCGTCATTATATGCCTCCACAAGTTCGGTGAGCTAGGGCTGATAAATTCTTGAACTTGAGGCAAGGCAGTATGAGTGCCTTAGAGTATAGCCTCCGCTTCAATTCCTTGGCTAGGTATGCTTCGGCCATGGTAGCGGATATGGGCGACCGGTTACACCGATTCGTAAAGGGCCTAGGGCCACGCTTGATGGATAAATGCTTGACTGCGTCCCTTCAGGACGGTATGGATATTGCACGGATTCAGGCACATGCTCAGAACTTAGAAGAAAACCTACAGCAGCGGAGAAGTGAACGCGAGCAGGATAGGGGTCATAGTAAGAGGGCCAGATCTTCAGGCCCAATAAGTGAGTCCAAAGGCGGACACAGGCAGCAGTTTGCTAGACATTCAGGCTACTCTATGACCAGTGCACCTCCACGGGTTTCAGGCCAGAGATTTGATAGATCTGCTCGTTCGGGGACGAGTCCGAGTTATTCAGGACTTCAGTTTAGAGATGATTCAGGCCAGTCAGGGCCACCTGTGCCACGATGTTCCCAGTGCGGGAAGCCACATTGGGGTCGATGCCGATTGGGTTCAGATGTTTGCTATTCATGTGGTCGACCAGGCCATATCATGCGTGATTGCCTCTCGGTACATGGTAGAGGTAGGACCCCGCTATCAGGGTCGGTAGCTGGATCTTCGGCATCTGTACGCCCTACGGGGACAGGTTCACATGCGCCAGTCCGCCATGGTAGAGGCAAAGGGGGAGCCCCCAGTTCCAGCGGTCCTCAACGCCGTATTTATGCTTTGGCTGGACGCCAAGATCTTGAGTCTTCTCCTGACGTGGTTACAGGTATATTATCGGTATTCTCTCATGATGTATATGCTTTGATTGATCCGGGCTCCACATTATCATATGTTACTCCTTATATTGCGGGTCAATTTATAGTTGAGCCGGAGTCGATCAAACCTTTTGAGGTGTCCACACCCGTGGGTGAATCGGTAATAGCTAGCCGAGTATACAGAGATTGTGTAGTTATGATTTGTGATCGTCGTACCATGATTTATTTGCACGAGCTAGAAATGGTAGATTTTGATGTCATTATGGGCATGGATTGGTTGGCTTCTTGTTATGCCAATGTTTATTACCTAATGAAAATGGTTCACTTCTAATTTTCGGGAGAACCAGTCTTAGAATGGAAAGGGAATACGGCGTCACCAAAAGGTAGGTTTATTTCCTATCTAAAGGCAAGGAAGATGATCGCGAAAGGATGTATTTATCATCTAGTGCGAGTTCAAGATGTAGAAGCTGAGTCGTCGACTCTTCAGTCAGTTCCAGTGGTGAATGAATTTCCGGATGTATTCCCGGAAGAGCTCCCAGGCCTTTCTCCCGAGCGGGAGATTGATTTTGCTATTGATGTATTGCTAGGCACTAAACCCATATCTATTCCTCCTTATAGGATGGCTCCCGCAGAATTGAAAGAGTTGAAGGAGCAATTGAAAGACTTGCTTGATAAAGGCTTCATTAGGCCTAGTTCATCCCCGTGGGGAGCACCCGTATTATTTGTCCGAAAGAAGGATGGCTCTTTCAGAATGTGCATTGATTATCGGCAATTGAATAAAGTGACGACCAAGAACAAATATCCCCTTCCGAGGATTGATGACTTATTTGATCAATTACAAGGTGCCAAATGGTTTTCAAAGATTGATTTGAGGTCCGGGTATCATCAAGTGAGAGTTAGGGAGAAAGATATCCCTAAGACAGCCTTCAGAACAAGATATGGTCATTTTGAGTTCCGAGTAATGTCGTTTGGGCTAACTAATTGTCACACCCGACCTTACTAGGGTGTGATGGGCACCCGACCCTTACTTAGGGCCGAGCGAACCCTCTGACGCTTGCTGTACATAAAATTACGTCAAACTTTTTAAATCAAATCAGGTAAAATACATAGTAAAATTTGTTTTTTTTTTAAATATTCTTTTCAGAAATATTCCTTCTCGAATCTTCCAAGCGAACAAATCTATAGTCATACACAATTCAATACACAACACAGACCAACATATCGGCTGATGGAGCCGCTTACAGACTGACACACCATACCCACGACGTTGTCTGCAAAGTCTCTAACATCATACAGAAACCATAACACGCATACCAAACCCTGACTCGGCAGTCCTCCAGGAGCAATTGGAGTTCGCCACCACTGCTGAAATATCTTTTATAGTGTCCTTATCTCGTCTGGGAGTACCTGCGCGGCATGAAACGCAGCCCCCAAATAACAGGGGGTCAGTACGGAATATGTACTGAGTATGTAAGGCATGGAATACAGAAAGCAGAACCATAACCGAAACCAACAGTACCAAGAGTAAGCATATTATCCAGATTACCAAATTACTTGCTTCTCAGACACAGTTCATACAGACCAATACCGATCATACAGACCGACACAGACTATACCGACCAATACAGATCATACAAGCCGTACAAAACATACAAAGCATAACAAAATCATACAGAGCATACAGAATGCCGACATACTTACTTTCCAGACACAGATCGCACATACCGATACCAGATGTCAGAAGGAGTGTGGCACGTACAGAACGCACAGATAAGGTCATACGTCAGACGGAGTACAGAACGTACTGAATACTCAGATGATGTCATATATCGGACGGTATACAGAACGTACAGATTACTCAGATGGTGTCATATATCGGACGGAATACTGAACGTACAGATTACTCAGATAATGTCATATGTCGGACGGAATACAGAACGTACAGATTACTGAGATGGTGTCATATATCGGACGGAATACAGAACGTACAGATTACTCAGATAATGTCATATATCGGACGGAATACAGAATGTACAGATTACTCAGATGATGTCAGAACATACTGAATACTCAGAATCGTATGTCATATATGCGTATAACAGAACCCGGCCCTATGATAAGGGACGCGGTAAACAGAATCATCATATATCAAATTCATGTATCATATATGCATATATCAGAACCCGACCCTCCAGTGAGGGGTGCGGTAATAGAGCCCGGCCCTCTAGTACGGGACGCGGTGAACAGACAGATCATATGCCATCCTGGCCACCACCCTATATCATAATATCATCATACCATATAACAGAGCCTAGCCCGCCTATGAGGGACGCGGTGAACAATGCAGAGGAATGCGCACAATAACAGAACCTGGCCCGGGACGCAGTGAATCATATCGTAGCAGACACACGAGGACATAACAGAACCTGGCCCGGGACGCAGTGAAAGATACATTGAGTCATGCACGAGCAGAGTCATGAGAAACCACATCCATAGGAATCAAGACTCGACAGACCAGTATACCTACCGATACCTGGGGGCTCGGAACAGATTTCAGGTCAATCCGACGTAGTATGAGAAAGTTACGTGCGTTCGAAGTACAGAATGCTTTATAAGCGTTTCAGAAGCCTTTTTCGGGGAATCAGAGTCATAGTCATATCAGACACCTTCAGATGTCCTTACGAATCAGATCAAATAGAGATTTTGGAACCCTATGTACATACAGAAAGACCATGAACGTTTTTGGTACTGGAACCTCTTCCGACACTTCTAAACAGTCCGATGTCGTAAACAAAAGTTAGAGACGCTAAAGCTTACAGGGAACATTCATATTGGATACTCACAACAGAGTACTTATATTAGAATACTCATAGTAAATTACTGATAATAGAACACTTACATCAGAAATCATGTTTCAGAATGCTTATGTCGACTACTTATTTCAGAAGACTCATATCATAATACTTTATCCGGACACTTATATCAATGCACTTACGTCAGATTTCTTATATCAAAATACTCATATCGAAATACTTATATCAAGGACTAACATTAAAACACTTATATCAAAATATTTATATCAAAATACTCACGTCAGAATATTTAAATCAAAATACGAATATCAGGATGCTTATATCAAGTACTTATATCCAATTACTTATATCCGAGGGTGAGCCAGAATCATAAACTAAGATCAAGAAGTGACTTAGAATCATAACCAGTCTCAGAATCACAGAACAGAGTTACCCCAAAGCAGCATATCACATCATACCTTACTTGGCTCTAGGACGTGCCAGAGAATGAAAGGGTAAGCCTTACATACCTGCACCGCGACCAACTAGTTACGCTTGTGCCTCCAACTTGTTAATCTACATTCAAGAGGATTCATCCATTCATTAGATTCGTTGTCACATACTTGCCCTAATCTTTCAAACACATTCATTTATATTCTGCCGGAATTTCGGCAGCATCTCCCCTGTAAATGTACCAACCCCGAGAATATGGCTCGGCCCAATTCAGCAACAATAATCCGGGAATTCAACCCGGCCAAACCAACAACAATACCAACAACATCAATAAGAGGTTCAAAACACATTCTAACATTAGTAGCTCTTTTATATACAATTCGACAATATTCCGTTTTCATACAAATCAACCGCATACGATCGAACCAACATCAATATTCGTACACTCAAGTACTAATCCAAAACACTTAAACAAGATTCAAAAACACTTCGGACAACCCACAAAATGTTCAAATCAGCCCATCCAATACACAAGCAAATCCGAAATCTTCCAAGTCCAAGAAAACATCAACAATACATTTCTTTTCTTCCAAATTCATCAACTACACTAACAATCCATAATTTAACAACATTAGTCTTACAAATAAAAGAAACCATATTAAGATCACATCAGGTACCAAAACAGCCCACATGATTTCAACTTCACTTTGAACCATTAAGCCTTCATTTTACAACATAGAATCTACAACACAACAACCCAAACATACTAAATAAAATTAATTCATTCCTTGACACACAAAACAATCCATTTTCGGCCAGCCCTTCAACACACAATTCCCATGGTTGTTCATTCATTCCTTCACACTACAACACATTCAAACATGCTAAATACAATTCATTCTTCATTCCTACACACTACTACATACATACGGCCAACACTTCCACATGCATAATTTCAATAATTGCTTTCATTTCCACATACCACAACATGTGTAAACCATCCATAATCTTCCACTATATAGAATAGGCACATGGTGGTCACATGCCACTTAATCTTCCACCAAACTTTCTCAATTTTTCTAGATTATGCCCAAGAGATGAAAATAATAGAGATGACTTAAGCTTTCATCCTTTGTGTCCATATAGAGTTTTCACATGTGGCCCTATGGCCCACACCTCACACATGGCCACATATGGCCATTTTCATGAATTTAAATTTCCATAATTTCACTTCTAGCCCTTAATTTTTCATAAAATGCCTAACTTTCCATAATTCACTTTTGACCCCAAAGTTTTCTTATTCCAATTTTATCCTTAACACTCCATGCCAATGAAAAGATGAATATGCAACTTATGCATTTTTAACAAAAATCGAAAAAATTTACAACCTTATCCTTGTCGCAATCGACTTAGAATATTCCAACGTACCAAGTACGGGATATAACATCCTTCCCCCCTTTAGAACATTCGTCCTCGAATGTTCAACTGACCTTAAGGGGTATTATAGTACTTCGGGAGGGTCCCGTTTTATGGTCGTTCTTTTCTTTATGCTCATTCCTTATCCTTTACCTTATTCTCCTTGGCCTTTACACAAATCCTCAGTTTATGTCATAGGTTTCCCTTCTGGTATTTGAGAATATGGTGGTCTCTTTTTGGCCTGGTATAATATGGTCTAATATTATATGGTCTCCCCCCCCCCCCCCCCCCCCCTTTTAGGGCTCCTTATATGCCAACGATTCTTCTTTTCAACTCCGTGCACAACATAGCAAAATTCCTTATCATGAGTTTTCCTTTCATTTTTCGTCGATATCCTGACATAGGAGATACCATTCATGTTCATATACATATACACATATAATTAGTATCAACTGACCCGCAAATTACCTTCAGACGCTATTCAAGCCTATCCAAATTCCAAAACTGCACTACACTTTCTGTCTCTTTTCTAGTCAAGCCTGTCGCATTCTATGTGACCTCGTATGGTTTCCCAACCATTCCGTATACATTACATTTCTCTTGGATTACTCCAGCTCCTAACCTCCTGCTCACATCTGAATTTTACAAAATTTTTAGAAAACTTCCCAGGGGGTCACCCATCATGAAATTTCCCCCGCCTGAGCACGCTTAACCTCGAAACTTTGATGGATTTCGGTGCCTTAGAGCCGATATAATCGCGTCCACTTTCCCTTATAACCTTTATTACCTGATCCGGAGAAGATCAAGGTCTCACAGATTCAGAGACATTTCTGTAACCCGTTTTATCCTTGCAATTACCATTTTACCCTTTTCCTACCCTTACTATTCCGAATTCACTCACACACTACAAATATCAACAACATCTCACGGATCGTACATATATATATAACATGTTCCAGCCGGCCAGGGCCTTTATATGTCGTTTCACATCTTATCATATCATATTACCTCATATCAGACCATATCATGTCATATTTTGTCATATCATGTCTTGTTATATCATATCATATCGTATCGCATCATGTCATATCGTATCATGTCGCGTCGTGTCATTTCGTATGGGATCATATCATATCATACCAAATCACTGTCGTACAGGGCTTCCGGTTTCTGATAACAGAACGAACATGTCAAAACTTACCTCCGTGGCCTTCCGTATCATTATTCACCTTTTTCCCAACGTATGTAAGGCTTACATTTGGGGTCTCGTTTCCCTATATCGGGGCTCTATCGCATGATCTATGGCACAAAGAAGGTCAACAATTCTTAGATGCCCCGTAGCCTCCTGTTTATAAGTGTGGCGCGCTACACACCCATAAACAAGACTCTACCGGACACGACTTTAAAGACAACCCTTAGACCGACCTGCTCTGATACCACTTTGTCACACCCCGACCTTACTAGGGTGTGATGGGCACCCGACCCTTACTTAGGGCCGAGCGAACCCTCTGACGCTTGCTGTACATAAAATTACGTCAAACTTTTTAAACCAAATCAGGTAAAATACATAGTAAATTTTTTTTTTTTGAAATATTCTTTTCAGAAATATTCCTTCTCGAATCTTCCAAGCGAACAAATCTATAGTCATACACAATTCAATACACAACACACACCAACATATCGGCTGATGGAGCCGCTTACAGACTGACACACCATACCCACGACGCTGTCTGCAAAGTCTCTAACATCATACAGAAACCATAACACGCATACCAAACCCTGACTCGGCAGTCCTCCAGGAGCAATTGGAGTTCGCCACCACTGCTGAAATATCTTTTATAGTGTCCTTATCTCGTCTGGGAGTACCTGCGCGGCATGAAACGCAGCCCCCAAATAACAGGGGGTCAGTACGGAATATGTACTGAGTATGTAAGGCATGGAATACAGAAAGCAGAACCATAACCGAAACCAACAGTGCCAAGAGTAAGCATATTATCCAGATTACCAAATTACTTGCTTCTCAGACACAGTTCATACAGACCAATACCGATCATACAGACCGACACAGACTATACCGACCAATACAAATCATACAAGCCGTACAAAACATACAAAGCATAACAAAATCATACAGAGCATACAGAATGCCGACATACTTACTTTCCAGACACAGATCACACATACCGATACCAGATGTCAGAAGGAGTGTGGCACGTACAGAACGCACAGATAAGGTCATACATCAGACGGAGTACAGAACGTACTGAATACTCAGATGATGCCATATATCGGACGGTATACAGAACGTACAGATTACTCAGATGGTGTCATATATCGGATGGAATACAGAACATACAGATTACTCAGATAATGTCATATGTCGGACGGAATACAGAACGTACAGATTACTCAGATGGTGTCATATATCGGACGGAATACAGAACGTACAGATTACTCAGATAATGTCATATATCGGACGGAATACAGAATGTACAGATTACTCAGATGATGTCAGAACATACTGAATACTCAGAATCGTATGTCACATATGCGTATAACAGAACCCGGCCCTGTGATAAGGGACGCGGTAAACAGAATCATCATATATCAAATTCATGTATCATATATGCATATATCAGAACCCGACCCTCCAGTGAGGGGTGCAGTAACAGAGCCCGGCCCTCTAGTACGGGACGCGGTGAACAGACAGATCATATGCCATCCTGGCCACCACCCTATATCATCATATCATCATACCATATAATAGAGCCCGGCCCGCCTATGAGGGATGCGGTGAACAATGCAGAGGAATGCGCACAATAACAGAACCTGGCCCGGGACGCAGTGAATCATATCGTAGCGGACACACGAGGACATAACAGAACCTGGCCCGGGACGCAGTGAAAGATACATTGAGTCATGCACGAGCAGAGTCGTGAGAAACCACATGCATAGGAATCAAGACTCGACAGACCAGTATACCTACCGATACCTGGGGGCTCGGAACAGATTTCAGGTCAATCCGACGTAGTATGAGAAAGTTACGTGCGTTCGAAGTACAGAACGCTTTATAAGCGTTTCAGAAGCCTTTTTCGGGGAAACAGAGTCATAGTCATATCAGACACCTTCAGATGTCCATACGAATCAGATCAAATAGAGATTTTGGAACCCTATGTACATACAGAAAGACCATGAACGTTTTTGGTACCGGAACCTCTTCGGACACTTCTAAACAGTCCGATGTCGCAAACAAAAGTTAGAGACGCTAAAGCTTACAGAGAACATTCATATTGGATACTCACATCAGAGTACTTATATCAGAATACTCATAGTAAATTACTGATAATAGAACACTTACATCAGAAATCATGTTTCAGAATGCTTATATCGACTACTTATTTCAGAAGACTCATATCATAATACTTTATCCGGACACTTATACCAAAGCACTTACGTCAGATTTCTTATATCAAAATACTCATATCGAAATACTTATATCAAGGACTAACATTAAAACACTTATATCAAAATATTTATATCAAAATACTCACGTCAGAATATTTAAATCAAAATACGAATATCAGGATGCTTATATCAAGTACTTATATCCAATTACTTATATCCGAGGGTGAGCCAGAATCATAAACTCAGAGCAAGAAGTGACTTAGAATCATAACCAGTCTCAGAATCAGAGAACAGAGTTACCCCAAAGCAGCATATCACATCATACCTTACCTGGCTCTAGGACATGCCAGAGAATGAAAGGGTAAGCCTTACATACCTGCGCCGCGACCAACTAGTTACGCTTGTGCCTCCAACTTGTTAATCTACATTCAAGAGGATTCATCCATTCATTAGATTCGTTGTCACATACTTGCCCTAATCTTTCAAACACATTCATTTATATTCTGCCGGAATTTCGGCAGCATCTCCCCTGTAAATGTACCAACCCCGAGAATATGGCTCGGCCCAATTCAGCAACAACAATCCAGGAATTCAACCCGGCCAAACCAACAACAATACCAACAACATCAATAAGATGTTCAAAACACATTCTAACATTAGTAGCTCTTTTATATACAATTCGACGATATTCCGTTTTCATTCAAATCAACCGCATACGATCGAACCAACATCAATATTCGTACACTCAAGTACTAATCCAAAACAGTTAAACAAGATTCAAAAACACTTCGGACAACCCACAAAATGTTCAAATCAGCCCATCCAATACACAAGCAAATCCGAAATCTTCCAAGTCCAAGAAAACATCAACAATACATTTCTTTTCTTCCAAATTCATCAACTACACTAACAATCCATAATTTAACAACATTAGTCTTACAAATACAAGAAACCATATTAAGATCACATCAGGTACCAAAACAGCCCACATGATTTCAACTTCACTTTGAACCATTAAGCCTTCATTTTACAACATAGAATCTACAACACAACAACCCAAACATACTAAATAAAATTAATTCATTCCTTGACACACAAAACAGTCCATTTTCGGCTAGCCCTTCAACACACAATTCCCATGGTTGCTCATTCATTCCTTCACACTACAACACATTCAAACATGCTAAATACAATTCATTCTTCATTCCTACACACTACTACATACATACGGCCAACACTTCCACATGCATAATTTCATTAATTGCTTTCATTTCCACATACCACAACATGTGCAAACCATCCATAAAACACATAAAGAAAATCAAACCTCACCTTTTTCCTTCACCATTTCTAATCGGCTAGACTTGTTCATAACCACAACGAACGATTTTGTTGCTCCAACAACCGCTCCACGTTGATGAGGACCTTCTAATTGATATGAGAGCTAGAAGGAAAAAAAATTCATGACCATTTTGTGGGGCTGGTTCGGCCAGCCCCCCCTCCTAGCCGTTTTCTCCTTTTTTTTTTTTTTTTTTCTTTTCTTTCATATTTCTTGAAACTTCTAGGAAATGAAATGGTGAAGTGTCTTGCCCTTCATGACTTGAATATATATATATATATAGAATAGGCACATGGTGGTCACATGCCACTTAATCTTCCACCAAACTTTCTCAATTTTTCTAGATTATGCCCAAGAGATGAAAATAATAGAGATGACTTAAGCTTTCATCCTTTGTGTCCATATAGAGTTTTCACATGTGGCCCTATGGCCCACACCTCACACATGACCACATATGGCCATTTTCATGAATTTAAGTTTCCATAATTTCACTTCTAGCCCTTAATTTTTCATAAAATGCCTAACTTTCCATAATTCACTTTTGACCCCAAAGTTTTCTTATTCCAATTTTATCCTTAACACTCCATGCCAATGAAAAGATGAATATGCAACTTATGCATTTTTAACAAAAATCGAAAAAATTTACAACCTTATCCTTGTCGCAATCGACTTAGAATATTCCAACGTACCAAGTACGGGATATAACATCCTTCCCCCCTTTAGAACATTCGTCCTCGAATGTTCAACTGACCTTAAGGGGTATTATAGTACTTCGGGAGGGTCCCGTTTTATGGTCGTTCTTTTCTTTATGCTCATTCCTTATCCTTTACCTTATTCTCCTTGGCCTTTACACAAATCCTCAGTTTATGTCATAGGTTTCCCTTCTGGTATTTGAGAATATGGTGGTCTCTTTTTGTCCTGGTATAATATGGTCTAATATTATATGGTCTCCCCCCCCCCCCCCCTTTTAGGGCTCCTTATATGCCAACGATTCTTCTTTTCAACTCCGTGCACAACATAGCAAAATTCCTTATCATGAGTTTTCCTTTCATTTTTCGTCGATATCCTGACATAGGAGATACCATTCATGTTCATATAATTAGTATCAACTGACCCGCAAATTACCTTCAGACGCTATTCAAGCCTATCCAAATTCCAAAACTGCACTACACTTTCTGTCTCTTTTCTAGTCAAGCCTGTCGCATTCTATGTGACCTCGTATGGTTTCCCAACCATTCCGTATACATTACATTTCTCTTGGATTACTCCAGCTCCTAACCTCCTGCTCACATCTGAATTTTACAAAATTTTTAGAAAACTTCCCAGGGGGTCACCCATCATGAAATTTCCCCCGCCTGAGCACGCTTAACCTCGAAACTTTGATGGATTTCGGTGCCTTAGAGCCGATATAATCGCGTCCACTTTCCCTTATAACCTTTATTACCTGATCCGGAGAAGATCAAGGTCTCACAGATTCAGAGACATTTCTGTAACCCGTTTTATCCTTGCAATTACCATTTTACCCTTTTCCTACCCTTACTATTCCGAATTCACTCACACACTACAAATATCAACAACATCTCACGGATCGTACATATATATATATAACATGTTCCAGCCGGCCAGGGCCTTTATATGTCGTTTCACATCTTATCATATCATATTACCTCATATCAGACCATATCATGTCATATTTTGTCATATCATGTCTTGTTATATCATATCATATCGTATCGCATCATGTCATATCGTATCATGTCGCGTCGTGTCATTTCGTATGGGATCATATCATATCATACCAAATCACTGTCGTACAGGGCTTCCGGTTTCTGATAACAGAACGAACATGTCAAAACTTACCTCCGTGGCCTTCCGTATCATTATTCACCTTTTTCCCAACGTATGTAAGGCTTACATTTGGGGTCTCGTTTCCCTATATCGGGGCTCTATCGCATGATCTATGGCACAAAGAAGGTCAACAATTCTTAGATGCCCCGTAGCCTCCTGTTTATAAGTGTGGCGCGCTACACACCCATAAACAAGACTCTACCGGACACGACTTTAAAGACAACCCTTAGACCGACCTGCTCTGATACCACTTTGTCACACCCCGACATTACTAGGGTGTGATGGGCACCCGACCCTTACTTAGGGCCGAGCGAACCCTCTGACGCTTGCTGTACATAAAATTACGTCAAACTTTTTAAACCAAATCAGGTAAAATACATAGTAAATTTTTTTTTTTTGAAATATTCTTTTCAGAAATATTCCTTCTCGAATCTTCCAAGCGAACAAATCTATAGTCATACACAATTCAATACACAACACAGACCAACATATCGGCTGATGGAGCCGCTTACAGACTGACACACCATACCCACGACGCTGTCTGCAAAGTCTCTAACATCATACAGAAACCATAACACGCATACCAAACCCTGACTCGGCAGTCCTCCAAGAGCAATTGGAGTTCGCCACCACTGCTGAAATATCTTTTATAGTGTCCTTATCTCGTCTGGGAGTACCTGCGCGGCATGAAACGCAGCCCCCAAATAACAGGGGGTCAGTACGGAATATGTACTGAGTATGTAAGGCATGGAATACAGAAAGCAGAACCATAACCGAAACCAACAGTGCCAAGAGTAAGCATATTATCCAGATTACCAAATTACTTGCTTCTCAGACACAGTTCATACAGACCAATACCGATCATACAGACCGACACAGACTATACCGACCAATACAAATCATACAAGCCGTACAAAACATACAAAGCATAACAAAATCATACAGAGCATACAGAATGCCGACATACTTACTTTCCAGACACAGATCACACATACCGATACCAGATGTCAGAAGGAGTGTGGCACGTACAGAACGCACAGATAAGGTCATACATCAGACGGAGTACAGAACGTACTGAATACTCAGATGATGCCATATATCGGACGGTATACAGAACGTACAGATTACTCAGATGGTGTCATATATCGGATGGAATACAGAACATACAGATTACTCAGCTAATGTCATATGTCGGACGGAATACAGAACGTACAGATTACTCAGATGGTGTCATATATCAGACGGAATACAGAACGTACAGATTACTCAGATAATGTCATATATCGGACGGAATACAGAATGTACAAATTACTCAGATGATGTCAGAACATACTGAATACTCAGAATCGTATGTCACATATGCGTATAACAGAACCCGGCCCTGTGATAAGGGACGCGGTAAACAGAATCATCATATATCAAATTCATGTATCATATATGCATATATCAGAACCCGACCCTCCAGTGAGGGGTGCAGTAACAGAGCCCGGCCCTCTAGTACGGGACGCGGTGAACAGACAGATCATATGCCATCCTGGCCACCACCCTATATCATCATATCATCATACCATATAATAGAGCCCGGCCCGCCTATGAGGGATGCGGTGAACAATGCAGAGGAATGCGCACAATAACAGAACCTGGCCCGGGACGCAGTGAATCATATCGTAGCGGACACACGAGGACATAACAGAACCTGGCCCGGGACGCAGTGAAAGATACATTGAGTCATGCACGAGCAGAGTCGTGAGAAACCACATGCATAGGAATCAAGACTCGACAGACCAGTATACCTACCGATACCTGGGGGCTCGGAACAGATTTCAGGTCAATCCGACGTAGTATGAGAAAGTTACGTGCGTTCGAAGTACAGAACGCTTTATAAGCGTTTCAGAAGCCTTTTTCGGGGAAACAGAGTCATAGTCATATCAGACACCTTCAGATGTCCATACGAATCAGATCAAATAGAGATTTTGGAACCCTATGTACATACAGAAAGACCATGAACGTTTTTTGTACCGGAACCTCTTCGGACACTTCTAAACAGTCCGATGTCGCAAACAAAAGTTAGAGACGCTAAAGCTTACAGAGAACATTCATATTGGATACTCACATCAGAGTACTTATATCAGAATACTCATAGTAAATTACTGATAATAGAACACTTACATCAGAAATCATGTTTCAGAATGCTTATATCGACTACTTATTTCAGAAGACTCATATCATAATACTTTATCCGGACACTTATACCAAAGCACTTACGTCAGATTTCTTATATCAAAATACTCATATCGAAATACTTATATCAAGGACTAACATTAAAACACTTATATCAAAATATTTATATCAAAATACTCACGTCAGAATATTTAAATCAAAATACGAATATCAGGATGCTTATATCAAGTACTTATATCCAATTACTTATATCCGAGGGTGAGCCAGAATCATAAACTCAGAGCAAGAAGTGACTTAGAATCATAACCAGTCTCAGAATCAGAGAACAGAGTTACCCCAAAGCAGCATATCACATCATACCTTACCTGGCTCTAGGACATGCCAGAGAATGAAAGGGTAAGCCTTACATACCTGCGCCGCGACCAACTAGTTACGCTTGTGCCTCCAACTTGTTAATCTACATTCAAGAGGATTCATCCATTCATTAGATTCGTTGTCACATACTTGCCCTAATCTTTCAAACACATTCATTTATATTCTGCCGGAATTTCGGCAGCATCTCCCCTGTAAATGTACCAACCCCGAGAATATGGCTCGGCCCAATTCAGCAACAACAATCCAGGAATTCAACCCGGCCAAACCAACAACAATACCAACAACATCAATAAGATGTTCAAAACACATTCTAACATTAGTAGCTCTTTTATATACAATTCGACAATATTCCGTTTTCATTCAAATCAACCGCATACGATCGAACCAACATCAATATTCGTACACTCAAGTACTAATCCAAAACACTTAAACAAGATTCAAAAACACTTCGGACAACCCACAAAATGTTCAAATCAGCCCATCCAATACACAAGCAAATCCGAAATCTTCCAAGTCCAAGAAAACATCAACAATACATTTCTTTTCTTCCAAATTCATCAACTACACTAACAATCCATAATTTAACAACATTAGTCTTACAAATACAAGAAACAATATTAAGATCACATCAGGTACCAAAACAGCCCACATGATTTCAACTTCACTTTGAACCATTAAGCCTTCATTTTACAACATAGAATCTACAACACAACAACCCAAACATACTAAATAAAATTAATTCATTCCTTGACACACAAAACAGTCCATTTTCGGCTAGCCCTTCAACACACAATTCCCATGGTTGCTCATTCATTCCTTCACACTACAACACATTCAAACATGCTAAATACAATTCATTCTTCATTCCTCCACACTACTACATACATACGGCCAACACTTCCACATGCATAATTTCATTAATTGCTTTCATTTCCACATACCACAACATGTGCAAACCATCCATAAAACACATAAAGAAAATCAAACCTCACCTTTTTCCTTCACCCTTTCTAATCGGCTAGACTTGTTCATAACCACAACGAACGATTTTGTTGCTCCAACAACCGCTCCACGTTGATGAGGACCTTCTAATTGATATGAGAGCTAGAAGGAACAAATTTTTCATGACCATTTTATGGGGCTGGTTCGGCCAGCCCCCCCCCCCCCCCCCCCTCCTAGCCGTTTTCTCCTTTTTTTTTTTTCATATTTCTTGAAACTTCTAGGAAATGAAATGGTGAAGTGTCTTGCCCTTCATGACTTGCATATATATATATATATATATATATATATAGAATAGGCACATGGTGGTCACATGCCACTTAATCTTCCACCAAACTTTCTCAATTTTTCTAGATTATGCCCAAGAGATGAAAATAATAGAGATGACTTAAGCTTTCATCCTTTGTGTCCATATAGAGTTTTCACATGTGGCCCTATGGCCCACACCTCACACATGGCCACATATGGCCATTTTCATGAATTTAAGTTTCCATAATTTCACTTCTAGCCCTTAATGTTTCATAAAATGCCTAACTTTCCATAATTCACTTTTGACCCCAAATTTTTCTTATTCCAATTTTATCCTTAACACTCCATGCCAATGAAAATATGAATATGCAACTTATGCATTTTTAACAAAAATCGAAAAAAATTAGAACCTTATCCTTAACTTGTCGCAATCGACTTAGAATATTCCAACGTACCAAGTACGGGATATAACATCTGCGCCGACAGTATTTATGGATTTGATGAACAATGTATTCAGGCCTTTTCTGGATCTATTCGTGATTGTATTCATCGATGATATCTTGGTGTATTCTAGATCCGAGGCCGAACATGCAGATCATTTGCGTATTGTCCTCGGAGTTCTTCGAACTCGAGCGTTGTTTGCGAAATTTTCCAAATATGAGTTTTAGTTGAACTCAGTGTTGTTTCTGGGGCATATTATTGCAGCTGATGGTATTCGAGTGGATAGCCAAAAGATTGAGGCCGTGAAGACTTGGCCAAGGCCCATGACTCCTACGGAGGTTCGTAGCTTTCTGGGCTTAGTAGGATATTACAGGAGATTCGTTGAGGGTTTCTCTTCCATTTCTACACCACTCACAAAGTTGACTCAGAAATCAGCTAAGTTTCAATGGACAGACGCTTGCGAACGTAGTTTCCAAGAGTTGAAAGACAGATTGACTTCTGCCCCAGTCTTGACACTCCGAGAGGGATTGGAAGGATATGTTGTTTATTGTGATGCTTCAGGCGTCGGGCTAGGCTGTGTATTGATGCAAAATGGTAAAGTGATTGCGTATGCTTCAAGGCAATTACGGAAACATGAACGGAATTACCCAACACATGATTTAGAATTAGCTGCGGTGGTCCATGCATTAAAGATATGGAGACATTATTTATATAGTGTCCATGTGGATATTTATACAGATCATAAGAGTCTCCAGTATATTTACAAGCAGAAAGAGTTGAATTTGCGGCAACGACGGTGGCTGGAATTGTTAAAAGATTTTGATGTTGATGTCTTGTATCACCCCGGAAACGCAAATGTTGTGGCTGATGCTCTTAGCCGCAAGTCTATGGGGAGTTTATGTGATGTACGATGAGGAAAGAGGGAAATGACTCATGAGCTCCAGCAGTTAGCTAGTCTAGGAGTCCGAGTGGTGGATTCCGGTAGCCGGGGAACTACTATTCAGAATTCAGCAGTTTTATCGCTAGTAGCGAAAGTGAAGGTGCGACAATATGAAGATGCCATGCTAGTGCAGTGCAGGGATGCCCTTCCTCAGAGAGAGGAGTCATCATTTGACATTTCAGGAGACGGAGTTCTCCGATGTCAAGGAAGGTTATGTGTCCCCGATGTGGCAGGTCTACGCCACCAAATATTGAGAGAAGCTCATTGCTCCCGTTATTCTATCCACCCCGGAGCGACGAAAATGTATCATGATCTTAAGTCTATGTATTGGTGGAATGGGATGAAAAAAGATGTAGCAGAATTCGTAGCCCAATGCCCCAACTGTCAACAAGTGAAAATAGAGCACCAAAAGCCGGGCGGACTGTTGCAAGCTATAGAAATCCCAACTTAGAAGTAGGAAGTGATTAATATGGACTTCATTACAGGGTTACCCTGTTCTCGACGTAAACATGATTCTATATGGGTGATTGTGGATAGACTCACCAAGTCAACCCATTTCCTACCGGTCAGGATGACCTATATGGCAGAAGACTATGCCAAGCTTTACCTTAAGGAGATAGTGAGACTCCATGGTGTTCCAGTAACTATCATCTCCGATAGAGGGACTCAGTTTACAGCTAAATTTTAGGAGTCTTTCCAAGAGGGTTTAGGGACCCGAGTTAGCCTTAGCACGGCATTTCATCCACAGACTGATGGGCAAGCTGAACGCACCATCCAGACTCTCGAAGATATGTTAAGGGCATGTATGATAGATTTTGGAGGAAGTTGGGATGATCATTTGCCACTCATTGAATTTGCTTACAATAATAGTTATCATTCTAGCATTCAAATGGCACCATATGAGGCTTTATATGGGCGAAAATGTAGATCCCCAATTGGGTGGTTTGAAACTGGAGAAGCTAAATTGATAGGTCCATACTTGGTCCAACAAGCCATAGAGAAAGTCAAGCTCATACAAGATCAGTTGCTAGCGGCCCAAAGTCGTCAGAAGTCCTATGTGGATAATCGTCGAAGGGACTTGGAGTTCCAAATTAAAGATCGGGTATTCTTGAAGGTGTCGCCAATGAAAGGCGTTATGAGATTTGGCAAAAAGGGGAAGCTTAGTCCCCGGTATATAGGGCCTTATGAGATTATGCGCAAAATAGGCAAGGTGTCCTATGAGTTAGATCTACCTCCAGATTTGGAGTCAGTCCATCCAGTTTTCCATGTCGATGCTTCGTAAATGTGTTGGAGATCCTACGAGGATCGTCCCAGTAAATGATGTTCAAGTGACAGAAAAGTTAACTTATGAAGAGATACCCATTGCCATATTAGACAGGCAAGTACGGAGGCTTAGAAACAAAGAAGTGGCCTCAGTTAAAGTTCTGTGGAGGAATAACAATCGAGAGGAAATGACATGGGAAGCGGAACAGAATATGCGATCCAAATACCCACATTTATTTCAGCCTTTGGACGAGTGCCAAGATGAGACATCGAAATCACAAGGTATGTATGTTTTCCTTTTATGCTTTTGGGTCGTGTGTGGCCAAATTTTAAGTGCTATTGTGTTGTGGCCCTATGAGGCATCGATATTATGGGTTGTTGTGACAGGTTGGTAGTGCCATATTATAGGGGAAACTCTGGCAAACTTTTTGTAGAATTCTTGAGCACTTTAACATTCGAGGACGAATGTTCTTAAGGGGGGGAGAATGTTACACCTCGGAAATTTTTCGTTGGTACGCAAGTGAACGAACTAGTGAGGAACGATATTTGATGACCCTAGTTGAGATTTTAAAGATGTTAGAGATGAGGGAAGAGGATTTCCAAGAGAAGGCGAAAGCATTTGATAAGTATCGAGAAGGAATTATGAGTAACGAGTTAGCAAGGACTTAATGATGCCTTGGAGAAGAGTTATAATGTCCCTTAGATCGATAATGAAGTGTTGAACAAGTGTTAAAAAGGTTCCATAAGGATCGGAGATCAAAAAAAGTGACGAGAATAAGTTCAGTGAACTGATGGGTTATACGGCTCATTATACGGACCGTATAATGTTATACGGACCGTATAATGGATCGTAAAACCATCACAGAGAAGGTTGCTTGCTGGTGGGATTATACGGTCAATTATACGGACCGTATAAATTTATACGGACCGTATAACGAGACAGTAAAATGGTCACAGTGAAGGGGTGCAAGGCAGCCCCATTGCACGGATGATTATACGGACCGTATAATGGTCTGTGTAATGGGTCCCGACAGATCAGCTGTATGTCATTAAATAAGGGACCAAGTTCACAAAATCATTTCCACATTTCTTTCCTCTCTCTAAAACCTCTCTCTACATTTATTATACAAGATTTCAAGGATTATTAGCCATCAACAACATCAAATAAGGGAATCAAGAGTAAGAACCCATCAAAGATCATCTAAAGTCAAGAAAGCCTCTGCAGATGGTACGGATAACCCTGATGCCTTGGTAGGGCCAGGTATGTATGATCTTGAGCCTTGGTTGGCCAAGTATGTATGAAACACCGAACCTTCATGGTCGGGCAAGTTATGTATATGTATGTATATATGTGAGTACGTTATGTATATGAGATGTAAATGATTATGAGAGTAATTAAGTACGGATGCGGATGTATGTATACGGATACGCAGTAGAAACAGAATGCCCCTATGGAAAGCAAGTAAGTGCCATGATGATGATATTGTTGTCTCCCCTCCTATGTTACTGCCTAAGTTGTCTATTATGCTTCTATATTGATGTTGATCATGCTTTACATACTTAGTACATTCTTCGTACTGACGTCCTTTTGTTTGTGGACGCTGCGTCATGCCCGCAGGTGCACAGGGAGACAGACTGGACTCATAGTTGCTTATTCAGAGATTGCATAGCAGAGCTCCATCTCATTCGGAGCCATAGCTTTTGGGTACTTATTCTTTTGTGTACATAGTTATGGGCATAGCGGGGTCCTGTCCCGCTCATGTGATATGCTATACTCTTAGAGGCTCGTAGTCACGTGTATGTGGTTAGTTATGTCTGGCCTTGTCGGCCTATAATTTTTATATCATTTTGTTGGCCTCGTCGGCCCATGTACATGGTTGTGGCATAGCTGCCTATGATGATTAAAGATGTTGTCGTCCAATGGGACTAGTATGATTGATGCTTAGAGATGTATGATTAATGATGTGGCTCACCTAGATGCAAGCATAAGTATAAGTTAAAGGGTGCCCGGGTGGACTAGTACCGGGTGCTCGTCGAGGCCCCCTAGGAGGGTCGTGACAAGTGACAAGGGGTCTGACCTCTAGCGACCGAACACCCCTATACTCGTGTCTGAAATATACTGAACATCAATGGCCCATGAATGGCATAACTAATCTCATTAAAAGGAAACATCAGAACTCTGTACAATCTGCATAGATATATACACAATCATGCGGAAGAACAGTGCAAGCCAACTAGGCTGCTACATATATTGTACACAAAAGAATAGAAGCCGACAAGCCTACATCGTCTGACTAATACATGCAACTTATCACGGCCCAACTAGGGGCCGCGACGGGTACCCGGGCTATCCACCGAGCACCGATCATTCTGCTACTTATCATACTCGTTAAACGTTTAATCATCAAATTCATACTCAAATCATAGGAAAAATCTTTTTTCATTTGGAAACATAATTACCTTTATATACATAAGCCCTTCGGCTATCAAAATAATATACACGTACATATATACATATATATGTGCTTACCAAAATCGTGAGACCATACTACCCACACATACGTATCTATGAGCCTGTACTAGAATATTAGACATATGGATGGGAAAGGACCCCGTCGTGCCCAAAACATACTGGTACACAAAATGGTAAATCAATGGCACCTCCGGAATAATGGAGTGCTTTCAAAATGCTGCTTATCGGCTTCTATAAATTTGGGTCGCCTCCCTGTCTACCTGTGGGCATGAACATAGCGTCCAAAGAAAATGGACGTCAGTACGAATATTGTACTGAGTATGTAAGGCATGAATGAAATAAACATGATAGAGAATCATAAGACATAACATGCATAACTTTTGAGGGAGGATAGCTTTCGAGCCTATATCATATATTATCACGGTACATGTATCATCATAGCTCATACATCGTCATATCATACATATATATATATATATATATATATATATATATATATATCATAACACCGCATCTGCTCATACATATTAAACGTTATCCGTATACGGCCACGTAGTGGCTTGACAATATCACATACATATCCTCCGGGCTTTTCCTATATATATCATATTCATGCCTACATCTTATACATATTCATATCATACACGTATTCATATCATATACATATTCATATCATATACATACCTCGCCAACCAAGGCTTCAAGGTTACACATACCTGGCCAACCAAGGCTTCAGGGTTATATCTACCCAACTGCAGTGGTGCGCGCGTGTTACATAAATATATGCATATTCTACCTGGCCTTATAAGCTCGAGGTTTCATAATAGCCATACATAGGCACATACATACATAAAAGCCCATAAATATCTTTAACGTCATCATTATCATCATCACTATTAATATCGTCATTATCATCATCACATATATCTCATAAACTTATCATAACTTTTCATAGAGCATACATTTGGATTTAAAGACAATCTATGAAAATCGCATCGTATCCGTAGCATGAACTTCGTAATAATATCGCATAATAGACTTTATCATCTCTAACTTGGGCTCATCATTACTATCACCGTATCTATGGCATATCTCCTATCTTAATCTCATATGGAACCCCTTATTAACATAGGCTCGTAACTTTTCGGAACATTGGTCATAGGACAGGTATTAGAGCTTATAGTCAATATATAACAATGTCGGGGTGACATAACGTCGAGAGCCCCCGATTCCATTATGGAGCATTCATAAGCATTATGCCTCACCTTGAAGGAATTAGCATATAAGGTGAGTGTAGTTAATGAACATCATCAATGGATCGTAATATGGATCGTTAGCCTTGTAAAGCTATAATATTATATGCTTTAGAATCTTTAGACTTAGACTCATCATCATCATTACCGCATTTGTAACATACCTCTTATCTTATCCCATATGGCTATTCATAAACATAGGCTCTTAGTTTTTCGGAAGGTAGGAAAGTCATGGAGAGGTAAGGGAAATACTATCATAGCATCATTAGCTTTGTAGGAATATCATATCATGAGCTTTATGACTTCTAGACTTACATTCATCATCGGTATCGTCGTATTCGTAACGTATCTCTTTTCTTTGTCTCATATGAAGTTCTTTATACTCGCAGATTCATAGTTCCCAATATTTAGGAAAATCGTAGAGAGATAAGAGGATTCATACCATATGATTCATGCCTTATAAAGAAAGGACTAGCCTTACATACCTCTTTCGTTTAACAATTTCCATCGCTTGGTTGTTCTCCTTCAATGCTCACGTTTCTACCTTCAAGAGAATTCGCATTCACATTAGCTAATCGATTACATGAACGTGCTTACTAAAGCTGGAGAAAATTGGGCAGCATTTCCTTTGTTTATACAACCTTTCCCATATTGTATATCAACTCCCAAACATTCATAATAACGTTCACAATATTATAACCATTAATCGTCATTCATCTACATTACCCTCATTTCACAATTTCACTTCAATTCATCCATAATCATGGTCATAGTATACTAGCACGTTTTCTTGCATATAATGCTTATCCCGTGTTCTCAATATTATTTATAATATAACTATATCACCACACATCAATAATCGTGACTCAATTCAAATTATAACTCGAAATGACACTATTCACACTTTCATAACCCATTTTCTATATCCTTTCACAACCCAAGTGTTTCAACTTTCAAATACCTTAAATAACATGTAAATACCATAAAACATACCTTAGATGGTGTGGGAATGAACCTTGAGTGCAAACACTTCACTTGAGCAAAACCCTAGTTTCACCTTCACTTGGATTCCTTGTCTTGGATGAACTTTAATGAGTTTCTTACATTTGATTCACTTAGTTTGATGTAATTGATCATAATACCCCTTGAATTCTTGTTGGAGAAGTGTAGAGAGATGTTTTAGAGAGAAGGGGTGTGAAGGGAAATGAAATGAAATGAACTTGGTCCCTCATTAAATACACACAATTCTGTCCCGACCCATTTATACGGACACACATACGGTCCGTACAATTTATACGGTCCGTATGTGTGACCGTATAATGGTTCCAGTGAACACTGCCCGTCTTGGCTAAATATACGGCCACACCTACGGTCCGTATATTTTGTACGGTCAGTATAATGGACCTTACAATCCAGAGTTTTTCAAAAATCATTTTCGTTGACTCGTTTGATCTCCGATCCTTATAAAACCTTCTTGACACTTGTTTATCACTTCATTAAAAATCTAGGGGATGTTATAATTCTTCTCCAAAGCATTATTAAGTCATCGTTAATTCGTTATTCGTAAATCCTATCCGATACATCTCGTATGTCTTGCCTCCTCTTGGCAACTTTCTTCTCTTACTTCGAATTTCTTTGAAATCTCATTTAGAATCATAAAATGTTCTTTCTTACTTATCAAAACATCGCATACGTCGTAACCTTCGTCATTATATTAACTGTGCATGAACGAAAAAAATTTCGAGGTGTAACACAATTGTCTACAGACCTCTAATGGAATAAAATCTGTAGAAAGGACAGGACAGGGCCCCGTCATACCCATATGCATACACATCTCAAAAGAGGCATACCAAAACTGACTGTAGCTCCTGATCGAATGGATCGTACTGACCACTGCTAAATCTAGAGGTCCTACTGAGCTGGATCACCTGTCTGTCTCCCTGTACCTGCAGGCATGAACGCAGCCCCCCGAGCAACGGGGAGTCAGTACGGATAATGTACTAAGCATGTAAAGCATAAGAGCAACATAGTATATATATACACATGGGAATCATGAATAATATCTGAACTCATAAGCTGAAATGACTGACTGCATGTACTTGTATGAACTAGTATCTGCATGAATCTGCATATCTAACAATGCCTCTGTGGGCGCATAATACGCATGCTCATGCCTATCAATGAAGGTCATGCATCTATATATAAGTGCATATATAACTTCTGATATATGCGCGTATATAACTCTTGTTTCTTTTTCTCATATCGTATCGGCCTTTGTGCGACCATCATCATGGACATTGCTGTGATACTTGCAGCCTGATTCTCATATCATCATATTAGTACACCAACTGATCAGGTGGCAATGCGTATATAACACCTGCTCCTTTTCATACCCCATATACATATAATACTTATGTATATAACGCCTTCTGGTCACGGGTCAACACACACATATATATATTGAATGTAATGCATGAATAACTGTATACATAAAACTGGACCCATGAACAGAAGGAATAATCGTAAAGGGGTACATAAACATCAAAGACTGTAATACTCCTAATACTTCTAAGAGTAGAGTAATGTGGATTCGTTTACTCGCTTATTAGATCGTATCATAGGATTATGCCAAAAGAAGAAAAGGGTAGCTTAACATACCTCGACGTATATCAAATCGACCAACTCCTACTTCTCGACTTGTAAATCTACAATTAAGACAACATAGACCTTTATTAGACTAGGTACTTCACTTGCTAACCTCCTTTTGATGCATAGAGGGCTTAACGAATTGTGAACAACATTTCTCTCATAAGCTTAACAACTCTTCAACTTCTCATTCGATCCCACATCAACTACAATACTCACATCAACAATGACAACACACACACACACACACACACATACACACACACACACACATATATATATATATATATATATATATATATATATATATATATCAAAATATATGCAAACCCGTTTCCAATCATCTCTTAAAACAACCCTATATCACTGCATTGGTCTTCATCAACTTAACACTTCCACAATTACCTTCTCTTTACTTCGAATCACTAAAACTCTTGATACTCAACTTAAATACAAAGGTAGAAATCATTTACATGCCTTGAGGGGTCAGGAATCACTCCAATTTCAACTCCATAAACTCCACTCTTGAAGAAAACCTAGAAACAACCTTTCTTCTTCACCATCTCGGGTTTACGGGTTTCGGGTATCGTCAAATCTTCACTAATATGATGGAAAATATTGGAAGAGAATATTTTAGGGTTTTCTGATTTTTGTAAAGAGGAAAATGTGAAATGAAGTAGTGGCCCACATATTTATACTTGGAAGCCAAAAGGCTACAACAATCTGATTCGACGCGCGGGTCGACGGCCCGTCGACGTGTCGACTGTTCGTTGACTTGCCCGTCGACCTGCGCTTGCAGAATGCATACTGCGGAACCCTGTCGATTCCGTACAACGACGGCCCATCGACAGGTTCGACGACCCGTCGATCTTGACTGGTGTCCTACAGGTTTTTCTTATTTAGTTCAGGTCATGTCAATTTGATTCGTTCAACTTCTAATCACGTAAATCACCAGGAATACCTGCTGGTACCATTTCTGTTACACCTCGAATTTTTTTTTGTTAATGCACAGTGAATAGACTAAGGAAGTGTACGAAGTATATGGTATTGCAATAAGTCAGGAATGAAATTTGATGACCTTCATTTAGATTTCAAAAACGTTCGAGGTAAGAGAAGAAAGTTTGCCAAGAGGAGGCAAGGCATACAACAGGTATCAGAAAGGATTTACGACTAACAAGTTAATGACGAATTAATGATGTTTTGGAGAAGAGTTATAACATCCCCTATATTGTTAATAAGGTGCTAAACAAGTGTTAAGAAGGTTCCATAAGGATTGGAGATCAAACGAGTCGACGAGAACGAGTTCGGAGAAACTGGGCATTATACAGCCCAACATACTGGCCGTATGTTTGGCTGTATATTCAACCCAGATTAGCACCCCTCACTGGACCAAAAGTATGACCAAACATACGATCAGTATAATTTATACGGACCGTATGTTGGTCCGTGAAATCCAAGCGGGACAGATTTTGTATTATTAATAAGGGGTCCAAGTTTATTTCATTTCATTTCCCCTTCACTCCCCTTCACTCCCCTTCTCTCTAGAACTCTTTAGAACATTTCTCTACACTTCTCCCACAAGAATTCAAGAGATATTAGTGATCAAGTTCATCAAACCAAGAGAATCAAGTGTAAGAAACCCATTAAAGTTCATCCAAGACAAGGAATCCAAGTGAAGGTGAAACTAGGGTTTTGCTCAAGTGAAGTGTTTCCACCCAAGGTTCATTCCTACAATATCTAAGGTATGTTTTATGGTATTTCCATGTTTTTTAAGGTATTGAGAGGTTGAAGCACTTGGATTGTAGAAGAATATAGAAAATGGGTCATGAATGTGGGAATAGTGTCATTTTTTAGTAATAGCTTGGATTGAGTCATGATTCTTGATATGTTGTGATTATGGTTATGTTATAAATGATGTTAAGAACATGGGATAGACATTGTATATGAATGGATGTAATAGTGTGCTATGACCATGGATATGGATGATTGGAAGTGAATGGAGGAACATGGATGGTATAGGTGGACAAAGACTATCGTTATGATGTTGTGAATGTTATTATATATGTTTGGGAGTTTATATATGATATGGAGGAAGTCGTATAAATAAAAGAGATGCTGACAATTTTCTCTAGCTTTAGTCAAGCATGCTAAGCTATCGATTTTCTAATGTTAGTATAACTCAAATGAAGGTAGAAATATGAGCATTGAAGGAGAATGTTCAACCGATAGAATAGTTGAACGAAAAGGTATGTAAAGCTAACCCTTCTTTCGATAAGGCATGGTTATTTGGCCATATATTTATTCTTTCATGAGCCTATAATGTCCACCAAAAGATTCTATCTTTACACGCTACTAAGCTCATGATTCTCGATATGTTACGATGGTACTAAATTCCTTATATGATGAGTAATCGTCTAGGGATAGATGTAATGAACGACGATAGTGATGATGCTGAAGATGCTTATGAGCTTTTATGTATATGCGTCTATGTATGACTATTATGAAACCCCGAGCTTATATGGCCGGGTAGAATATATATATATATATATTGTGCGCGCACCACTGCAGTTGGGTACGGATAACCCTGAGCCTTAGTAGGGCCAGGTATGTATACTCACCGAGCCTTGCCATGGCCGGGTATGTGAAACACCGAATCTTCATGGTCGGGTATGCTATGTATATGATATGGATATGTATACGATATGAATATGAATATGAATATGCTATGAATATGAAAATGGATACGAATACGAATACAGATATGGATGTATGTACACAGTTACGCATTAGAAATGGAAGGTCCCTATGAAAATCAAGTAAGTGTTTATGATGATGATATTACAATCTCCCATCCTATGCTAATTCTTATGTTGCCTATTATGCTTTCATAATGATGTTGCTCATGCTTTACATACTCAGTACATTCTTCGTACTGACGCCCTTTTGTTTGTGGACGTTGCGTCATGCCCGCAGGTGGCCAGGGAGACAGACTTGATCCACAGCTTTATTACTCAGGGACTACATAGTAGAGCTCCATTTCCTTCGGATCTACAACTTTGGTATTTACTCTTTTGTGTACATACTTATGGGCATGGCGGGGTCCTATCTCGCCTATATGATATGACATACTCTCCTTAGAGGCTCGTAGACATGTGTATATGGTTAGATGTATTTGGCCTTGTCGGTTCATGTTGTGGATATTATTTTGTTAGCCTCGTCGGCTTAGGTACATTGATATGGGCGTTGTTATAGATTGTGATATATACGTATCGTTGTCCAATGGGATTAGTATGAGTAATGGATGGAAAGTATGATTTAACTATGTGGCTCACCTAGATGTGCATGTGAATGTATGATAAGAAGTGCCCGGGTGGATTAGCACAGGGTACCCGTCGCGGCCCTCCGGTTGGGTCGTGACAAAAGTGGTATCAGAGCAGTTCTATCCTAGGGTGTGTCTACGAGCCGTGTCCAGTAGAGTCTTGGTTATGGGTGTGTTGCGCGTCACACTTATAAACAAGAGGCTGCGGGCATTTTAGGAATTAATGACCTTTTTTCTTCAAAAGATCGTGCGATAGAGCTATGACATAAGAACTTCTTTTTCCTTAACTGTGTGTTATGTATTTCAGAGATGCTTGTAAAGAGAAAGGCTATGGCAGCCCAAAAGGGCAAGACAGTGGCAGAAAAGCGGGTTGAAAGAGCACCGCCAACAGTTGTAGAGGAAAGTGAGTCCCAGAATGCGACTCAATCTCAGTCCTCTCATTCAGTGCCTATATCTGAGGAGCGTGAGGGAGCCTCAGCCCCAGCTCCAGCACCCCTGGCTCCTCCACCGGATGCTTCAGGACAAGATGTAAAAGAGGCCATTCATTTGCTTACTCAATTGGTTGCTGCCCAGACTCAGCGGCAGGGTACAGGGAAAGGTGATGGAATGTTGAGGACATTTCGGTTGATACATTCTTCGAACACCGAATTGATAGAGTTAGTATCCTATAGGTTGAGGGATGTTGTGGTTCATTGGTACACGTTTTGGATGGCTTCACGGGAAGCCAATGCGCCTCCCCCGATATGACAAGAATTTGTAGATGCCTTCCTCCGACATTATTTGCCTCCAGAGGTTCGGCGAGCTAGAGCCGATAAGTTCTTGAATTTGAGGCAAGGAAGCATGAGTTCTTTAGAGTATAGTCTCCGCTTCAGTTCTCTGGCTAGGTATTCTTCGGCCATGGTAGCGGATATAGGTGACCGAGTGCACCGATTTGTGAGAGGCCTAGGGTCACATTTGATGGATAGGTGTTTCACTGCGCCCCTTCAGGACAACATGGATATTTCACGCATTCAGGCCCATGGTCAAAATTTAGAAGAAATCCTACAACAACAAAGAAGTGAGCGTGAGCATGATAGAGGGTATAACAAGAGGGCTAGATCATCGGGTCCGATGAGTGAGTATCGAGGCGGGCACAGACAACAATTTTCTAGGCATTTAGGCCATTCTATGACTAGTGCACCTTCACGATTTTCAGGCCAGAGATTTGATAGGTCTACTCATTCCGAGTCGGGTCAGAGTTTTTTCGGTTCTCAGTTCAGGGGTGAATCGGCTCAGGCGAGGCCACCCATACCACCATGTTCCCAGTGTAGAAAGTTACATTGGGGTCAGTGCCGATTGGGTTCAGAGGTTTGCTATTGATGTGGTCGGCTAGGCCATATTATGTGTGATTACCCTTCAGTTGGTGGTAGAGGTAGGACCCAGCTTCAGGGTCGGTAGCCGGTTCTTCATCATCTATACGCCCTATAGGGCCAGGTACACATGCGCTAGTCGGCCATGGTAGAGGCAGAGGTAGAGTCCCCAGTTCTAGCGGTCCTCAGCACCGTATTTATGCTTTGGCTGGACGGCAAGATCCTGAGTCTTCTCCTAATGTTGTCACAGGTATATTATCAGTATTTTCTCATGATGTATATGCTTTGATAGATCCGGTCTCCACATTGTCATATGTTATTCCATATATTGCGGGTCAGTTTAGAGTCAAACCGGAGTTGGTCAAACCATTTGAGGTGTCTACACCCGTTGGTGAATCGGTAATAGCTAGCCGATTATATAGAAGTTGTATAGTTGTGATTTGTGACCATCGTACTATGGTTGACTTTGATGTTATTATGGGCATGGATTGGTTGGCTTCTTGTTATGCCAATGTTGATTGTAGAATGAAATTGGTTCGTTTCCAATTTTCGGGAGAACTAGTTTTAGAATGGAAAGGGAAAACTGCGTCACCAAAAGGTAGGTTTATTTCCTATCTAAATGCAAGGAAAATGATCACAAAAGGCTGCATTTATCATCTTGTTCGGTTTCACGATGTAGAAGCTGAGCCGCCAACTCTTTAGTCAGTTCTCATAGTGAATGAATTTCTGGATGTGTTCCCGGAAGAGCTTCCAGGCCTTCCTCCAGAGCGGGAGATTGATTTTGCTATTGATGTGTTGCTAGACACCAAGCCTATATCTATTCCTCCTTATAGAATGGCTCCCGCAGAGTTGAAAGAGACGAAAGAGCAATTGAAAGACTTGCTTGAGAAAGACTTTATTAGGCCTAGGTCATCCCCGTGGGGAGCACCCGTATTGTTTGTCCGAAAGAAAGATGGCTCTTTGCGAATGTGCATTGACTATCGGTAATTGAATAAGGTGACGATTAATAATAAATATCCTCTTACGAGGATTGATGACTTATTTGACAAATTATAAGGCGCCAAATGGTTTTCAAAGATAGATTTGAGATCCGGGTATCATCAAGTGAGAGTTAGGGAGAAAGATATCCCTAAGACAACCTTCAGAACAAGATATGGCCATTTTGAGTTCCGGGTGATGTCATTTGGACTAACTAATGCAAGGGTAGTGTTTATGAATTTGATGAACGATGTGTTCAGGCCCTTCCTAGATTTATTTGTGATTATATTCATCGACGATATCTTGGTGTATTCTAGATCCGAGGCAGAGCATGCGGATCATTTGCGTACCATCCTTAGTGTTCTTCAAACTCGAGAGTTGTTTGCAAAATTTTCTAAGTGTGAGTTTTGGTTGAACTCAGTGACATTTTTGGGGCACATTGTTTCAGTCGATGGTATTCGGGTAGATAGCCAAAAGATTGAGGCCGTGAAGACATGGCCAAGGCCCACAACTCCTACGGAGGTTCGTAGCTTTTGGGCTTAGCAGGTTATTACAGGAGATTTGTTGAAGGTTTTTTTTCTATTTCTGCGCCACTAACAAAGCTAACCCAGAAATCAGCAAAGTTTCAATGGACAGAGGTTTGTGAATGTAGTTTCCAAGAGCTAAAGGATAGATTAACTTCTGCCCTAGTCCTGACACTTCCAGAGGGATTGGAAGGTTATGTTGTTTCTTGCGATGCTTCAGGCATTGGGCTAGGCTATGCGTTGATGCAACATGGTAAGGTGATTGTGTATGCTTCAAGGCAATTACGGAAACATGAGAGAAATTACCCAACCCATGATCTAGAATTGGCTGCAGTGATTCATGCATTAAAGATATGGAGACATTATTTATATGGTGTCCATGTGGATATTTAAGCAGATCATAAGAGCCTTCTGTATATCTTCAAGTAGAAAGAGTTGAATTTGCGACAACGACGATGGTTGGAATTGCTAAAGGATTATGATGTTCATATCCTATATCACCCCGCAAAGGCAAATGTTATGGCTGATGCTCCTAGCCGTAGATCTATGGGTAATTTGTGTGATGTACGACCAGAGAAAATAGAAATGGCTCGTGAGCTCCAACAGTTAGCTAGCCTTGGAGTCTGAGTAGTGGACTCAGTGTCACGACCCAGTTTTATAGCCCGTACTTTGCACGTTCGGATATTTCGAGGTAGTCATAATACGTTGAAGGCAAGACCATTTTCCAAAACTATTTTAGTGTGCAAGTTGTTTATGAATATTATTTATGAATACTATTGGTATGGAAATATTGAGAAAGGCTAAGGGTAAAAAGGGAAATTCACAAGAGGGTTCATGGTAATATTGTGGAAGGCTAAGGGAAAAATGGGAATTTCACAAAAAGATTCAAGAGTGTTCTTGAAGGACCTTGGTCGTGTGGTGTAAGTATATGTGGGCCCCACCCATGGCCATGTGTCCATATTTTTATTTGGGGGACCTAAGTATAAATATATAGGAGTGGTGGCAAATAATACATATTCATCTCCTTCTAATTCAAGAAATTTGAGGAAGCTTCATGAAAAACAAATATAGTAGTATTCGGCCATGGCAAGAAATTTGGTGCCATGGAAATTCATCAAGAAAAATTATTTTCTCCTAGTGTTCCAAGCAATTGGAAGGTCCTCTTTAATATGGAGTGGTTGTTGGAGCAATAAAGCCATTTATTTGTGCAAGTTCACAACCTTAGCCAAGCCAAGAAGTTGAGTGAAAAATGTATGTGTTTAATCTTCTTTTACATGTCTTAGAGATGCTTATGTATGTAAAAATGGATAGAATTCATGGTACATGTGTGTGTTGATGTTGTGGCCGAACATAGTTGAGTTGTGAAGAACAAATGAATTGATTTTTATTTAGTAGTTTGATTGTTGTGTTGTGGATTCCATGATGTAAAATGAAGATTTGATGGTTGGAAATGAAGTTGTGATCATTGTGGGATTATTGAAGGAGCTAATGTGACACTAGCATGAAATCTTATACTTGTAGGAATAATGTTGTCAACGTGTAGTTATGGGTATAATGCATGAATTTGGAAGGGAGAAATGTGTTGATTTTATTGAGTTTGGAAGGTTGTAAGTTGGTTGTTGTGATTGAATTGGACATAAGAAAAGTGTTGTCGAATTATGTAAAAAAAATTACTAACATTAGAATGTATTTTGAATTGATGGACAAAGTTGTTAATATGTAGATTGTTGGTGTAGTTCATGAATTGGAAGAAAACAATGTGGTTATTGTCCTTGCTAAGTTTGGAAGATTTCGGATTATTGTTAATAATGTGGCCGAGTGGAATTCTTGGATTATTGTTGATAAATTGGCCAAGTTGCATTCTCGGATTTGTTGTTGATAATTTGGCCGAGTTAGATTCTCGAGGATGGTGTATTTACAGGGGAGATGCTGCCGAAATTTCGGCAGATTATAAGCAAATTCGTTTGAAGAACTAAGACAAGTGTGTGATGATGTGTCTAATGATTATGTCAATTTTCTTGAATGTAGATTAGCAAGTTTGGACAAATAAGTGTAGATAATTGGACGTGGGACGGGTATGTAAGGCTTACCCTTTCTTTCTTTTGGCATGATCTTTGTGAAACGAACAGGCGATATGTATATGATTTCAAAGAAACTCCCATTCTTAGAGCCACTAGGATGTCTAACGTTCTTGACTTCCATAAGCTATTTCATATGGTTTTGATGCGTATCCTTGATGTCCGAAGATCTTTGTTAATATGTTTCCGAATGGCATTCGAAAGATAATTGATATGACTAAAGTTTTGAATTTCAAATGATAGCACGTTTGATTATTCCCTCGAGTCTTTGATACATTTGATATGTACATATGGTTCCAAAAGCTATATTTGATTTGATCCATAACGATATCCGGAAGGTTCTTGATATGATTGTTGCTTTGATTTTCCAAAAATAGTTTCCGAAACACTCGTAGAAGGTTCTGTACTTCAAATGCTAACAACTTTCTTATACTAAGTAGGATTGACCCGAAACTTTTTCCGAGCCTTCAGGTGTCAGTAAGTATACTTGTCCATCAAGCCTTGATTTATATGCATATAGTTTCTCACTACTCTGCTCGTGCACGCCTCAATATGTCTATTCACCGAGTCCCGGGCCGGGTATGTTATCGTGCGCACTCCTCTGCATTGTTCACCGAGTCCCTCATTAGAGGGCCGGGTACGATATATGATTATGATGATATGATGATGATGATGATGTGTTATGGTGGCCAGGAGGGCATATGATGATTTGATTCACCGAGTCCCTCATTAGAGGGCCGGGTATGGTATGTATATGATATATGATGTTCACATGCATGATTCTGTCCACCGAGTCCCTTAATGGGCCGGGTACGGTATGATTCACTCACCGAGTGCCTCACTAGAGGACCGGGTACGGTATATATATATATGTATATGTTTGTGTATGCATGATGATATGAAAGTATGATGACATGATCTTATCCACCGAGTCCCATAACGGGCCGGGTACGCTATATGATAATGATATGCATGATTAATGCTTTAAAGGCAAGAGTTTTGGTATTCTGGACCTTGTAAATGTTTCTGCACTCCTTATGTCAATGATGATTCTTTTACTGTGATTCTTGGCTTACATGCTCAGTAAATTTTCCGTACTGACCCCCTTTCTTCGGGGGCTGCATTTCATGCCACGCAGGTGTACCCAGATGAGTGGAAGATATTACTAGAAGATGTTCCAGCGGGATTGGTGAGATCCACCTCCTCCTGGAGTGTTTCCAAGTCATAGTATATGTGCTATGATTCTGATTGATTTTAGAGACTTTGCAGACAGAGTCGTGGGTATAGAATATCAGTTCTGTGAGCGGCTCCATCAGCCGATGTGTCATTTTGTGTTAGGATATGAATTTCGTATGATTATAGATTTTGTTTGATTCGAGAACAGTGAAAAAGAATATTTCTGAAAGTTGTACTGTATATTTCATCTTTACTTGATTTAAAAGTCTAAAAAGATTATGTGTGCACTAAGGGTCAGTGGGTTCGCTCGGCCCTAAGTAAGGGTCGGGTGCCCATCACACCCTAGGGAGATTGGGGTGTGACACCCAGCTAGGGGCTGCGACGGGCACCCAGGGAAAACCACCGAGCATCGCTCGTACTATCACTTATTAGACTCATTCAACGATCATTTATCAAATTCATGCTCAATTTATAAGGAAATCACTTTAACTTTTCATTACAAAATGCTTTTATACACATGAGCACTTAAGTCAGCAAAATGACATATATCAACACATTTACACATTGACCACGTCGTGAAACCACATAACCCGCATTGAGTATCTACGAGCCTCTATGGAATGACATATACAAATATACGCAAAAGAATCATCATAAGCACCTCCGGAATAAAGGAGTGCCTTCAGTCAGCTATCAGCTTCTAAGAGTCCAGAGCAAGATCTCCTCCCTGTTTACCTGTGGGCACGAACACAGCGTCCAAAGAAAACGGACGTCAGTACGAACATTGTACTGAGCATGTAAGGCAGGAATGAAATGAACAATGTCATAGAAACATCATGAATCATAAGAAAAGATATAACCTACTTGAGTGTTATAAGCAACATACTTTTTACATATACCATATTTTATATCATGATAGTATGTGTTTTGTCATATCTCATATATCATCACTTTCATCATCACATACTTCGTCACATACTTCATCACGTCGTACTCCGCATCATTACCCGCGTCCGGGTAATCCTCCTATGCCGCCCACTAGTGGTGATCATTCCCGACCCTCTAGGCTTGGTGTAAACATAGCAGCCCGCCTTAGCGATGACTTGCCCGGCCATCTAGGCGCGGTGGAATCATATGCAGCCCGCATTCGCGGTGACATGCCCGGCCAAATAGGCGCGGCGGAATCTTATCATCACAAAATCAATCATAACACATCACTATTACACATCTCATAGCATAGTATTATTTTACCATTTCTCGGCGTCTTATGCGTATCATCATCGTATTACAACTAGCATTGTTAATCATCTTTTAGACATATCATATTTTAGCATTAAGAGCATACATTAAGCTTTAAGGGCACCCACACTATGTCGGGGTGACGTAAGGTCGTGAACCCCCGATTGTATTATGAACATTTATCAGTATCGTGCCTCTCCTCGAAGGAAATAGAGCATAAGGCGAGTGTTAACAAGGATAACATCATTAGCGTTATAGGAACATCATGCCACAATTTCTTGAGTCTCTATACTCTAGCTCATTATCATCATCATCGTTTTCATATGTAATTTGATATATTGGAGGACTCATAGGATTCGTTTTGTAGAAGGATTATATAAGACTTGAAGGCCCGATTGTATTAGAAGGATTATATAAGACTTGAAGGATTCATGCCTTTTGGAAGAAAATATAAGCCTCACATACCTTTGTCGTTTAACTATGCTATTGCTTGCTTGATTTCCTTTGATGTCACGTCCCTACCTTCAAGAGAGAATTCATACCACCGTTAGTCAATCGACGATAAGAACACGCTACTATTTCTAGGGAAAATTGGGCAGCGTTCCCTTCGTTTCTACTACTTTTCCCAT
This sequence comes from Lycium barbarum, assembly GCF_019175385.1. NCBI lineage: Eukaryota > Viridiplantae > Streptophyta > Magnoliopsida > Solanales > Solanaceae > Lycium > Lycium barbarum. The sequence goes on from NC_083346.1 coordinate 55,543,624, forward strand.
TTTTCATTTCGACTACCAAGCATTTATAACAACACTCACAATATCGTATCAACAATCATCATTTATCTCCATCTACCACGTTCCACCATTTTTCTCCGATCTCTCCACATTTATTGGTTTTGGCTCATCATCACATCTTCCCATACATAATACTTATTTCATGGTCTAAACATCATTTATAACATATTTATACTCACAGCACATCAACATTCATGATTCCATCCAACTATCATCCAACTATGGCACTATTCACATTTTGTGACCCATTTACTACACTCTTCCATAATCCAAGTGTTTCAACGTATAATTACTTCAATCATTATGAAAAAGTCATAAAACTTACCTTGGGTAGTGTTGGAGCAAGCCTTGAGCAACAACACTCTTTTATGCCAAAACCCTATTTCACTTCCTTTGCAATTTCTTGGTGTAGATGAACTTTGATGGGCTTCACACCCTTGGGTCCATGGATTTCATGTAGTTGATCACTAATTTCCCTTAAATTCTTGTGGATGAAATGTTTGGAATGTTCTAGAGTTCTCTTGAGTTGTGTAGATGAGAAATGAAATGAAAATAAATGAAAAGGGTCCCTTATATTAATCACAAAATCTGAATTTTATGAACAGTGGTCGGGGTGCACAGTGGCCGTAAACCCAGTCGACGGGCCATATTCTGGTTTACGGTCCGTCCTTCACGACCGTATTTAAGCATAACAGAACCAGAAAGGTATATTGGAGTTATGGTGGTTTACGATTGCAGTTTACGGGCCGTATTTCAATTTACGGTCCGTATTCTGAGTCGTTTTTAACCATTTAGACATTTGGCAGAAAGTTGAAATTTTTGAAGTTTGAAGGACGATGGCAGTTTACGGTCCGTAAACCACTTTACGGGTCGTATTCTATATTACGACCAACTGAGCCAAAATGCAAATCTACAACTTCCACATTTTCAAAGCCTATAAATAGTCATTCCCTTCGTAGTAAAACATTGTACCCTCATATCCTTCGTTAGTCTATTCGTTGTACGTTCACGGGAAACTTTCCGAGGTGTAACATTCTTCCTCTCTTTTAGAACATTCGTCCTCGAATGTTAAGTCAGCGGGGATTCTAGAAAAATTTTGCCAAAGTTTCCTTTAGAATATGGCACTACTATTCTGTCAGAACAACCCATAATATCACATCACTACCTCACAGGGCCATAACACAATAAAATTCTGAGAAATGATGGGAGTAGGGGTGTTCATATACTTTAATTATTACACTTCATTTAATGCATGCATACCTTATGTTGTTGGCATTTCACCTTGAATTTCTCCTGGGTGTTGGAATAAGTACGGGTACTTGGACTTCATACTCGCTTCCGCTTCCCACGTTATTTCCTCTCGGTTATTGTTCCGCCACAAGACTTTAACTGACGCTACCTATTTATTTCGAAGTTTCCGCACTTGCCTGTCAAGAATGGCCATAGGCACTTCTTCATAGGTTAGCTTTTCTGTCACCTGCACATCATCTATCGGGATAATTTTTATGCGATCTCCGACACACTTGCGGAGCATCGAAATATGGAAGACTGGATGAACTGCTCTAAGCTCCGAAGGCAAGTCCAGTTCATAGGCTACATGACCCATTTTACGGACAATTTTATAGGGTCCAATGTATCTAGGACTTAACTTCCCTTTCTTGCCAAATCTCATCACCCCTTTCATTGGCGATACTTTCAGAAATACCCAATCATTAACTTGAAATTCCAAGTTTCGTCGGCGTTTATCTGCATAAGACTTTTGGCGACTTTTGGCTGTCAACAGTCGGGGCCTATTAATTGTGATTCTCCGGTTTCAAACCATCCAATTGGAGATCTACACTTTCTTCCATGCAGAGCTTCATACGGAGCCATCTGAATACCGGAATGATAGCTATTTTTGTATGTGAATTCAATAAGGGGTAAATGTTCATCCCAGCTACCACCAAAATCCAGAACACATGCCCGTAGCATATCCTCCAAGGTCTGGATAGTACGTTCGGCTTGTCCATCAGTCTGTGGATGAAACGCCGTGCTGAGCTTGACTTGAGTACCAAGACCTTCTTGAAAGGATGTTATATCCCGTGTTTTCGCATAAACGGAAATCGTGAAAATAATTAAGACTTGCATGTTATAAGGAAATAATTGATTTTAGTTAAAATGTCTATGTTGTTTATGGAAATATTGGTGTGGAAATGTGAAGGAAGTCCAAGGGTAAAAATTTGGAATTTCAGAAATTAGTTTCGGGAATTGCAAAACGAGATTTTACGAATTGGGCCAAGAAAAAAAAATGGAACAAAATTTGAGGCCCAAGCCACAAAGGTGGCCGGCTATGACCCATGGCTTGTCCAAGCCCATGGATTTAATAGGTCATGTGACTTTCATGTGACCAATGAATAAGTAAGCAAATATATACACATACTTATCCATGGGAAAGTTCAAGAACCAAAAAAAAAAATCAATCAACCTTGGAGAAAATAATGCTCTCGGCCGAAACCCCATAGAAGAGAAAAGAAAATTTTCTAGCCTTGATCTTAGTCTTAAAAATCTTGTTCTTCTTGTATTCGTAGTGTATGCAAGACGCTCTCCGACGTGATATAATTGGTTTGGCATAAGAGCGACGTTTGCGGCGGGTTGAAACTTGAAGGAAAGGTGAGAATTCTTCCACTTTTGTGTTATGGAATTGGTATGAATGTTATGATGATTAGAATAAAATGAGAATTTTGTGGTAGTGATGTATGTGTGTGCAGCCGTGAGTGTGTGTGTGTTGGTATGTGGCCGTGAGCCATGTGAGTTGGAAGGGAAGGTGAATTGAATCCTATCTAGTTCGTTAGTTGCGTCGTTGTGGCATTTATGAAGTAAATGAATATTTAAGTAGTTGATTTGGCATTGAAAAATGGTTGCGGGTTCTTATGGGAAATTATATGATCTTTGTATATTTTATATAATTATGGAAGTAAGACTTTAAAATGTGAATTATGGTTGTTGTTAACGAATTCGGAATGAAACAACGCGAGTTAGTATGTTCGTCGTAGTTGTCGATTTTTATAGAAAGAGAGAATATTGTCCCTAGAGTGATTTTGTTATGACTTATGATGTTAGTGATCTTATGGGGTGCTGTGTTGATATATATTGAGCCGAGCTAAGTCTCGGGGGCGTTATATATATAGGGAAAATGCTGCCGAAATTTCGGTAGACAAAAACGAAGTTAAGTAAATTCTTAAGCTTTGAAATCCCTAATTGGTAACTTTGACCAGTTGCAGATTTTGAGCGAAACGGGACGTGAGTTTTGGGCGAGCATAAGACGTATATAAGGTATGTAAGGCTTCCCACTCCTTCTTTTGGCATGTCTTAGTATGCTAGGTTGATATCGGAACCCCGGGAGCAATTCTGCTTCTCGAAATCCGAATTAGAGAATGGCTACTATTCATTCAATTCAATTGAAGCTTAAAGATCCTATTTAGACTAGAAAGTAACCAAACATCCAAACCTTATGCAAACGTAGTCGGATCACTTCGAAAACTTTATGTATGATCCCTTAGACCGTAAATGTCTGTAATTCATGTTCGCCACCTCGACTTGACCCGAGGTGGGCCCGCTAACCCCGAGATGCCTTATTCGTTCTATTAGGCTCTCTTTTTGGATAAGTTTCGATAAAGAATCTTTGATTTTGAAATTTTCCTCTATGAAATAATGTTTTGATTACTATGATATACTAAGCTATGTTGTGAGCCATACGTACCACTTTGGAAACATTTTTGTGAAATAAACTTCCGTACTAACTAATTATCCGACTACCTTGGTTAGTGAAATGACTTATGAAGTACTCAAGGTTTGAAAGGCTATTTTGATATACAATTGCATTGTTTGCTCACGACTCCGCTCGTGCCTTATTATGACTTCGTTCACCGGTTCCCGGGCCGGTTATGATTCGTGCGCATTATGATAAATTCGGCCGTATGCTGTGTTACAGTTCCCGAGACCTCGCCATAGGGCCGGGTTCCGTTTGGTGTTATGCTGTGATATGGCTGGTGATATGATATGCTGATATGTGTGTGCTCGGGGATGTACGGAGATTTGAACCTTCTGGTGTTATGCTGTGTGTGGCACTAGCGTCGGAGTGGTGACCACGTTCCTGAGCTTTGCATGATTTCGTTTGCATTATGTATATATGATTTTGATAAATATTTTGATATACTGTTCGGCATTTCTCTCTTTTGTATCCTGTTCGCTTTCAGTTGTGGCCTATATTTCTGTACTCCATGTTTTACATACTCAGTACATCTTTCGTACTGACCCCCTTTCTTCGGGGGCTGCGTTTCATGCCCGCAGGTACCGACGCCGGTGATCCTCCACTGTAGGCTCCACTTTCTGCTATTTCGGAGTACTCCCTTTGATCTGGAGTCCACTTTTGGTACATACATCTTTTGCTATGTATATATATTTCTGTATATCTGACTATTTGGGTACGGCGGGGGCCCTGACCCGTCATATGATTCTGTCGGTCTGTTTAGAGGTCTGTGGACATGTTTGTGGGTTAGGGTCTTTCTGTATGGTTATGTGCATATGTTGTTTGGGCGATCCCATACGCCGAGGCGGCCGATCCGCATATGTTTATACGTTGCTTTGTTAGCCCTGTGTGGCCTTTGTTGGTGTTTGTTGTGTACAGGGTTATTTTGGATAGTATGTAAAACAAAGGAAACTCTGCCGAAATTTTTCTGGAAATTATCTAAATTTGGAATATAGCCTTGTCGGCTTCTGCTATATATTTGAATGCATTTGATAGATGGGTTTGGGTGCCCAGATCGGGCACTAGTCACGGCCTACGGGGTTGGGTCGGGACAAAAGTGGTATCAGAGGAGTTTGTCCTCGGAATGTCTGCAGGCCGTGTCTCGTAGAGTCTTGTTTATCGGTGTGTTGTGCACCACACCTATAAACAGGAGGCTACAGGGCATTTAGGGTGTTACCTTTCTTTGGAATCTTACATCGTGCGATAGAGTTGTGCTATTAAGATGATTCTGATCCGATTCGTTATTGTGTTTGCAGTGATGCCTCCGAAGAAGGCAACGGCGGCCCAGAAGGGCAAGGCAGGGATAGCAGGGACTAGTCAGGCACAGCGAGTTACACGGGCTCGGGTTTATGATTTGCCCGAGGTTGTGCCCCATTCAGAGGGATCCGCTACACCACCATTGGTACAGCCTGGAGCCGGTCCATCAGCAGCTCCAGAGGCCCGAGTACCCGCTCCTGAGACTCCAGCTCCGCAGCCAGGGGCGGAGGACAGGACACTGAGAGAGGCTGTGCAGTTATTGACCACTCTGGTAGCGGGACAGGCTCGCAGACGCGGGCGAAGGGATGATGATGATGACGACAGACGTGATAGCCTGCGAGTTCGAGAGTTCCTATTGTGTGGCCCTCCAGAGTTTTTCGGGTCTAAGCCCGACGAGGACCCCCATGACTTTATTCGGGGGATGCGGCGCTCACTAGACTTGGTCAGGGCTTCAGAGACTGAGTCTGTTGAGCTGGCTTCGCATAGACTACGGGATGTTGCTGCTCACTGGTATGAGTCCTGGGTGCTATCCAGGGGTGAGGGTGCTTCCCCAGCCACTTGGGACGAGTTCGTGACTGCTTTCACCCGCCACTTTTGGCCCCCAGAGTTACGGCGGGCACGGGTTGACCGATTTTTACATCTGCAGTAGAGGGGTCGGAGCGTCCGTCAGTATAATATGGAGTTCGATTCTTTGGCCCGGTATGCACCTACCATAGTAGCAGATATGGCCGATCGGATGCACAGATACGTGATGGGGTTAGACCGCTATTTGATTGATGGCTGTATGGCGGTGGCATTGCAGACAGACATGGATATTTCCCGACTACAGGCTTATGCCCTGGGTATGGAGGACCGACATAGAGCTGATTATTCTAGCAGAGATCGGGACAGGAGGCCGCCCAAGAGGGCCAGATCCGCAGGTTATTCTGGATATTCTCGAGGCGGACAGCCTCAGCAGCAGCAGTCGGGCAGACATCCTCCTCCGTCCGGCCGGGGTACACAGCCGGCCGGTAGGAGATTTGACAGTGCAGGACAGTCTGGGGCCGGTCAGAGTTCCAGAGCGTCCGGTTCACAGGTATCCAGAGGTTCCAGTCAGCCAGACCACCTAGGCCCCGTTGTTCCCATTGCGGGAAATCGCACCCGGGAGAGTGTTATCGACTTACTGGAGCCTGTTTTTCATGCGGCGGTCAGGGCCATATTATGCGAGATTGTCCGTTGGCGAGCGGTTTTGGTAGTGTAGCTCAGCCGACGGGATCAGCCGCTGGTTCATCATCTGCTCCATCAGTTGCACGCCCTGCGGGGCGAGGTATCCCTGCACCGGCGGGACGCGGTCGAGGTCGTGGCAGTGCCTCAGGTTCTAGCGGTCCCTCGAACCGCATATACGCATTCGCCAGCCGCCAAGAATCAGGAGGCTTCGCCGAATGTCGTCACAGGTACATTACTGGTTTTCTCCAGATCTGTATATGCACTGATTGATCCTGGTTCTACCTTATCATATATTTCCCCGCTTGTTGCTAGTAATATTGGGATAGTGTATGAGCCTATAGAGCCATTTGAGGTGGCCACACCGGTTGGGGAGTGTATTATAGCGAGGCAGGTCTATAGGGATTGTTCGGTGATTATATCTGATCGTTGCACTAAGGCTGATTTGATAGAATTAGATATGCTGGAATTCGATGTCATTATGGGTATGGACTGGTTAGCTTTCTGTTATGCGAATGTTGACTGCCAGAAAAGGTAGTCCGTTTTCAGTTTCCGGGGGAACCAGTTATAGAGTGGTTCGGGTCAACAGCATCGCCGAGGGGTAAGTTTATTTCGTACCTCAAGGCCAAGAAGATGATTCAGAAAGGCTATATCTATCACTTGGTTCGTGTGCACGACACTACAGCTGAGACACCTACCATTCAGTCTGTTCCGGTCGTAAATGAATTTCCAGATGTATTTCTTGATCAGCTTCCGGGTCTTCCGCCCGAGCGGGAGATAGATTTTACTGTAGACTTGTTGCCGGATACGCAGCCTATATCTATTCCTCCGTACCTAATGACACCTGCTGAATTGAAGGAGTTGAAAGAGCAGCTGAAAGATTTGTTGGATAAGGGTTTTATCAGACCCAGCACATCACCCTGGGGAGCGCCGGTATTATTTGTAAGAAAGAAAGACGGGTCACTGTGCATGTGTATCGATTATCGGCAATTGAATAAGGTGACTATAAAGAATAAATATCCCCTCCCCCGGATTGATGATTTGTTTGATCAGTTGCAGGGTGCTAAATATTTTTCGAAGGTAGATCTGCGCTCAGGGTATCATCAGGTGCGAGTGCGAGAATCAGATATCCCGAAGACTGCTTTCAGGACCCGGTACGGGCATTATGAATTCAGAGTTATGTCTTTCGGGTTGACTAATGCTCCAGCGGTATTTATGAATCTCATGAATCGGGTATTTCGACCTTTCTTGGATATGTTTGTTATTGTGTTCATTGACGATATTCTGATTTACTCGCGATCAGCTGAGGAGCATTCAGATCATTTGAGGACGGTACTTGGTATTCTCCGTCAACAGAAATTATATGCTAAATTCTCCAAATGTGAATTCTGGTTAACTTCTGTGGCATTCTTGGGCCATATTGTCGGCGCAGATGGTATTCGGGTCGATACGCAGAAGATTGAGGTTGTACAGAATTGGCCCAGGCCTACTACACCGACAGAGGTGCGCAGTTTTCTGGGATTAGCCGGATATTATCGCAGGTTCGTGGAGAATTTTTCTTCTATTGCAGCACCACTGACGAAGCTTACTCAGAAAGCAGCGAAATGTCAGTGGACCGATGCCTGCGAGCGCAGCTTTCAGATGTTGAATGAAAAATTAATTTCAGCTCCAGTTTTAGCTCTTCCAGAAGGATCAGATGGGTATGTTGTCTACTGTGATGCCTCTGGTATTGGGATAGGTTGTGTGTTGATGCAGCACGGTCGAGTTATAGCCTATGCTTCCCGGCAGCTCAGACCGCACGAGAAGAATTATCCAACTCATGATCTTGAGTTGGCCGCGGTAATTCATGCTTTGATGATTTGGCCGCATTATTTATATGGGGTCCATGTTGATATTTATACGGACCATAAGAGCCTCCAGTATATTTTTAAGCAGAAAGAACTGAATTTGCGGCAGCGAAGATGGCTTGAATTATTGAAAGATTATGACGTTGATATCCTGTACCATCCTGGGAAAGCCAATGTGGTAGCGGATGCACTTAGCCGCAAGTCCATGGGAAGTTTAGCTGATGTACCATCTGGTAAGAAAGACTTGGTTCGTGAGATTCATCAGTTGGCCAGCCTTGGAGTTCGTTTGGCAGATTCTGGAAATACTGGGATTTCTGTTCGTGCAGTTGCTGAATCATCTATTATAGAAGAGGTAAAGCAGCGTCAGTTTGAAGATCCTATCCTGATTCAGTACAGAGATGTCGCCCTTAATAAAGAAAAGATTCCGTTTGAAATCTCGCCTGAAGGGGTATTATTATATGAAGGCAGATTCTGTGTACCAGACGTTCCAGGCCTACGGCGACAAATCATGGGCGAGGCGCATAATGCGCGGTATTCTGTTCATCCTGGTTCCACTAAAATGTATCATGATCTCAGGTGTTTGTACTGGTGGGACGGTATGAAGAAAGATATTGCCGAGTTCGTTAGTCAGTGCCCAAATTGTCAGCAAGTAAAAATTGAGCATCAGAAGCCCGGTGGATTATTACAGGAGATGGAAATTCTAGCCTGGAAATGGGAGATGATTAATATGGACTTCGTTGTTGGATTACCGCGCACTCCACGCAGGTACGATTCTATTTGGGTTATTGTTGACAGGTTGACGAAATCGGCCCATTTTCTTCCAGTTCGGACTACGTATTCGGCCGAGGACTATGCTAGATTGTATATCAGAGAGATAGTCAGACTTCACGGAGTCCCTGTATCTATTATTACTGACCGGGGCGCCCAGTTTATGGCAAATTTCTGGAGGTCATTTCAGGAGGGATTAGGGACTCAGGTGAGCCTCAGCACAGCTTTTCATCCTCAGTCCGATGGGCAGGCCGAGCGCACTATTCAGACGCTGGAAGATATGTTACGGGCCTGCGTTATTGATTTCAGGGGCAGCTGGGATGATCACTTGCCGCTTATTGAATTTGCCTATAATAACAGTTATCACTCCAGTATTCAGATAGCGCCGTACGAAGCCCTTTACGGTAGAAAATGCAGATCTCCTATTGGTTGGTTCGACGTGGGCGAGACTATGTTAATTGGGCCAGATGTGATCCAGGAAGCAGTGAATAAGGTAAAACTTATCCGGGACCGATTATTGGCTGCACAGAGTCGACAGAAAGCATATGCAGACAAACGACGTCGACCGTTAGAATTCCAGATTGGCGACTGGGTATTTCTGAAGGTGTCGCCTATGAAGGGTATCATGAGATTCGGTAGAAAGGGTAAGTTGAGCCCGCGGTATATCGGGCCATATCAGATCATGCGGAAGATAGGCGAGGTCGCCTACGAGCTAGACTTACCCTCCGATTTGGAGGCCGTACACCCGGTATTTCATGTGTCTATGCTGCGAAAATGTATTGCTGATCCTTCCAGGATATTCCCAGTGGACGATATTCAGGTAACGGAGCACTTGTCTTATGAGGAGCAGCCTATAACCATTTTGGACCGACAGGTACGGAGACTACGCACTAAGGAAGTTCCTTCTGTTAAAGTCCTGTGGCACAACAACAACCGGGAAGAAATGACCTCGGAGTCGGAGGATGAGATGAAGAAGAAATACCCCCATTTATTCCCTGCGGCCACAGGTAATTTAAACTTTCAAGTTTGTTGTATTGATTGACGAATGAGTTATGTGTGCTAATTGTAAAGGGAGACTCCCCCGTCACATTATAAGATTAATTTAACATTCGGGGACGAATTATCTTAAGGGGGGGAGAATGTTATATCCCGTGTTTTCGCATAAACGGAAATCGTGAAAATAATTAAGACTAGCATGTTATAAGGAAATAATTGATTTTAGTTAAAATGTCAATGTTGTTTATGGAAATATTGGTGTGGAAATGTGAAGGAAGTCCAAGGGTAAAAATTTGGAATTTCGGAAATTAGTTTCGGGAATTGCAAAACGAGATTTTACGAATTGGGCCATGAAAAAAAAATTGAACAAAATTTGAGGCCCAAGCCACAAAGGTGGCCGGCCATGACCCATGGCTTGTCCAATCCCATGGATTTAATAGGTCATGTGACTTTCATGTGACCAATGAATAAGTAAGCAAACATATACACATACTTATCCATGGGAAAGTTCAAGAAACAAAAAAAAAAAAAATCAATCAACCTTGGAGAAAATAAGGCTCTCGGCCGAAACCCCATAGAAGAGAAAAGAAAATTTTCTAGCCTTGATCTTAGTCTTAAAAATCTTGTTCTTCTTGTATTCGTAGTGTATGAAAGACGCTCTCCGACGTGATATAATTGGTTTGGCACAAGAGCGACGTTGCGGCGGGTTGAAACTTGAAGGAAAGGTGAGAATTCTTCCACTTTTGTGTTATGGAAGTGGTATGAATGTTATGATGATTAGAATAAAATGAGAATTTTGTGGTAGTGATGTATGTGTGCGCAGCCGTGAGTGTGTGTGTGTTGGTATGTGGCCAGGAGCCATGTGAGTTGGAAAGGAAGGTGAATTGAATCCTATCTAGTTCGTTAGTTGCGTCGTTGTGGCATTTATGAAGTAAATGAATATTTAACGAGTTGATTTGGCATTGAAAAATGGTTGCGGGTTCTTATGGGAAATTATATGATTTTTGTATATTTTATATAATTATGGAAGTAAGACTTTAAAATGTGAATAATGGTTGTTGTTAACGAATTCGGAATGAAACAACGCGAGTTAGTATGTTCGTCGTAGTTGTCGATTTTTATAGAAAGAGAGAATATTGTCCCTAGAGTGATTTTGTTATGACTTATGATGTTCGTGATCTTATGGGTTGCTGTGTTGATATATATTGAGTCGAGCTAAGTCTCGGGGGCGTTATATATATAGGGGAAATGCTGCCGAAATTTCGGTAGACAAAAACGAAGTTAAGTAAGTTCTTAAGCTTTGAAATCCCTAATTGGTAACTTTGACCAGTTGCAGATTTTAAGCGAAACGGGACGTGAGTTTTGGGCGAGCGTAAGACTTATATAAGGTATGTAAGGCTTCCCACTCCTTCTTTTGGCATGTCTTAGTATGCTAGGTTGATATCGGAACCCCGGGAGCAATTTTGCTCCTCGAAATCCGAATTAGAGAATGGCTACTATTCATTCAATTCAATTGAAGCTTAAAGATCCTATTTAGACTAGAAAGTAACCAAACATCCAAAACTTATGCAAACGTAGTCGGATCACTTCGAAACCTTTATGTATGATCCCATAGACCCTAAATGTCCGTAATTCATGTTCGCCACCTCGACTTGACCCGAGGTGGGCCCGCTAACCCCGAGATGCCTTATTCGTTCTATTAGGCTCTCTTTTTGGATAAGTTTCGATAAAGAATATTTGATTTTTAAATTGTCCTCTATGAAATAATGTTTTGATTACTATGATATACTAAGCTATGTTGTGAGCCATACGTACCACTTTGGAAACATTTTTGTGAGATAAACTTCCGTACTAACTAATTATCCGACTACCTTGGTTAATGAAATGACTTATGAAGTACTCAAGTTTTGAAAGGCTATTTAGATATACAATTGCATTGTTTGCTCACGACTCCGCTCGTGCCTTATTATGACTTCGTTCATCGGTTCCCGGGCCGGTTATGATTCGTGCGCATTATGATAAATTCGGCTGTATGCTGTGTTACGGTTCCCGAGACCTCGCCATAGGGCCGGGTTCCTTTTGCTGTTATGCTGTGATATGGCTGGTGATATGATATGCTGATATGTGTGCGCTCGGGGATGTACGGAGATTTGAACCTTCTAGTGTTATGCTGTGTGTGGCACCAGCGTCAGAGTGGTGACCACGTTCCTGAGCTTTGCATGATTTCGTTTGCATTATGTATATATGATTTTGATATACTGTTCGGCATTTCTCTCTTTTGTATCCTGTTCGCTTTCAGTTGTGGCCTATATTTCTGTACTCCATGCTTTACATACTCAGTACATCTTTCGTACTGACCCCCTTTCTTCGGGGGCTGCGTTTCATTCCCGCAGGTACCGACGCCGGTGATCCTCCACTGTAGGCTCCACTTTCTGCTATTTCGGAGTACTCCCTTTGATCCGGAGTCCACTTTTGGTACATACATCTTTTGCTATGTATATATATTTCTGTATATCTGACTATTTGGGTACGGCGGGGGCCCTGTCCCGTCATATGATTCTGTCGGTCTGTTTAGAGGTCTGTGGACATGTTTGTGGGTTAGGGTCTTTCTGTATGGTTATGTGCATATATTGTTTGGGCGATCCCATACGCTGAGGTGGCCGGTCCGCATATGTTTATACGTTGCTTTGTTAGCCCTGTGTGGCCTTTGTTGGTGTTTGTTGTGTATAGGGTTATTTTGGATAGTCTGTAAAACAAAGGAAACTCTGCCGAAATTTTTCTAGAAATTATCTAAATTTGGAATATAGCCTTGTCGGCTTCTGCTATATATTTGAATGCATTTGATAGATGGGTTTGGGTGCCCAGATCGGGCACTAGTCACGGCCTACGGGGTTGGGTCGTGACAAAGGACTTCCAAAACATGGCTGTAAACTGTGCCCCTCTGTCTGTAATAACGGATAATGGAATTCCATGAAGTCGCACAATTTCCTTTAGGTAAAACCTAGTATAATCTTCTGCTGAATACGTGGTTCTGACTGGAAGAAAATGAGCTGCTTTTGTGAGTCTGTCCACGATCACCCATATAGAATCATATTTCCCTCGGGAACGGGGTAATCCCACAATAAAATCCATATTGATTTCTTCCCATTTCCAAGTAGGGATTTCCATCGCTTGTAATAATCTTCCTGGCTTTTGATGTTCGGCTTTTACTTGTTGGCAATTTGGACATTGTGCTACAAAATCTGCTATGTCCCTCTTCAAGCCATCCTACCAATATATCGATTTGAGGTCATGATACATTTTGGTTGCACCTAGATGAATAGAATACCGAGAATAATGTGCTTCCTCTGGAATCCGTCGGCGCAATTCTGCCACATCCGACACACATAGTCTACCTCGGCATCTAAGGATCCCATCTGTCGAAACTTCAAATGGTGACTTCTCCTTTTTACGAGATAAGTTTCTGTACTGGCTTAACTCGGAGTCTTCATACTGCCGTTCCTTCACTTCTATATTCAAAGATGAAACTGTGGGGTCATTAATGCTAATACCTGCACTACTCGAATCAATGACACGTACCCCAAGATTAGCTAATTGATGGAGCTCACGAACCATTTCTTTCTTTTCTGGAGGGACTTCACATAGACTGCCCATGGATCGGCGGCTAAGCACATCGGTTACTACATTCGCTTTCCCGGGGTGATATAAAATATTCACATCATAATCCTTCAATAATTCTAACCACCGCCTCTATCGCAGGTTTAACTCCTTCTGTTTGAAAATATATTGGAGACTCTTATGATCTGTATAGATATCGACGTGCACACCATACAAATAATGTCTCCATATCTTTAACGTATGAATGACCGCAGCCAATTCAAGATCGTTAGTGGGATAATTCGTTTCATGTTTCCGCAATTGTCTCGAAGCGTAAGCAATAACTCTACCACGTTGCATCAATACGCATCCTAATCCCACTCCAGAAGCGTCACAATACACAACATATCCATCTGGCCCTCCTGGGAGTGTTAGCACTGGAGCTGAAGTCAATTTGTCTTTCAACTCTTGGAAACTGCGCTCACATGCATCGTTCCACTGAAATATAGCGAACTTCTGAGTTAGCTTCGTCAATGGGGCTGAAATAGATGAGAAGCCCTCTACAAATCTCCAGTAATAACCGGCCAATCCCAGAAAGCTACGAACTTTTGTAGGCGTCGTAGACCTCGGCCAAGTCTTCACAACTTTAATTTTCTTGGTGTCGACTCTAATGCCATCATTTGAAATAATATGGCCCAAGAATGCTACAGAATTCAGCCAAAACTCGCAGTTAGAAAATTTTGCATATAATTCTCGGGCTCGAAGAATTCCAAGGACAATTCACAAATGATCTGCATGTTCGGATTCTGTGCGAGAATACACCAGAATGTCATCGATGAATACTATCACGAACAAATCCAAGAGCGGCCTGAATACGTTATTCATCAAATTCATAAACACGGCCGGAGCATTAGTCAACCCAAATGACATTACTCGGAATTCATAGTGGTCGTATCTTGTTCTGAAAGCCGTTTTAGGAATATCTTCCTCTCTAACCCTCACTTGATGATAACCTGACCTCAAGTCAATTTTTGAAAACCATTTAGCACCCTGCAGCTGATCAAACATGTCATCAACCCTCGGGAGAGGATATTTATTCTTTATCGTCACCTTATTCAACTGCCTGTAGTCAATACACATTCGTAGAGATCTGTCTTTCTTTCCTACAAACAAGACCGGTGCTCCTCACGGTGATGAACTGGCCTAATAAACCCCTTTTCCAGCAAGTCTTTCAACTGCGCCTTTAGCTCATTTAGTTCTGCCGGAGCCATTCGATAGGAAGGAATAGAAACGGGCTTGGTGTCCGGCAACACATCAATGGCGAAGTCAATCTCTCTTTCTGGTGGAAGGCCTGGAAGCTCGTCTGGAAAAACATCTAGGAATTCATTCACTATCGGAACAGATTGGAATGTTGGCGACTTTGCCTCGGCGTCATGAACTCGAACTAGATGATAAATATAGCCTTTAGCTATCATCTTTCTTTCCTTAAGGTAGGAAATAAACCTACCCTTTTGAGATGCTGTATTACCCTTCCATTCAAGCACGAGCTCTCCCGAAAATTGAAATCGAACCACTTTCGTTCTGCAATCAACATTAGCATAGCATGAGGCCAACAAATCCATACCCATAATTACATCAAAATCTATCATTTTCAGCTCAATTAAATCAGCTTTGGTCTGACGATCACATATCAGGATGACACAATTTTTGTACACTTGCCTTGCTATCACGGGATCACCAACCGGAGTGAGTACCTCAAAAGTTTTAATTAACTCGGGTTTCACCCCTATACAACCAGCAACATATGGGGTAACATAAGAGAATGTAGACCCCGGATCTATCAATGCATACGCATCACGGGAAAATATGGACAATATACCTGTAACAACGTCTGGAGAGGACTCGAGATCCTGTCGTCCGGCTAAAGCATATACGCGGGGCTGGGTGGCACCTAAAGTAGATGCTGCCCCCTGCCTCTACCTCGACCTGCTGTCATCTGGGGAGCTTGCCCTATCGGGTGCGCTGATGAGGAATCAGCTGCTGAGCCCATCGGCTGAACCCCACCTCTACCATACTGTGAGGGACAATCTCCCATCATATGTCCAGTCTGTCCACAAACATAACAGGCATCTGTGTCCTGGCGACATGGCCCTGAGTGTAATTTGCGGCACCGACTACATCGTGGAACTGGGTGTCTACCTTGACTATAATCACCCTCAAACTGGGAACCTGAAGCTCTCGAACTTTGACCCTTTCCCGAGCGAAAGGAGCGGTCAAATCTCCTATCCGAAAACCTGGGAGGCTTATAGTCGCTGATTGGCCCGAATGTCGGGATTAGGTCTGCCTTGGTCCTCCTCTATAATCACTGCCTGTGCCCATAGATCTGGCCCGCTTGCTTTGCCTTCTGTCGATATCACGATCACTCCTTGTTGGTTTCTGTCACCCCTCTAAGTTCTGGGCATGGGCCTGTATTCGGGAAATATCCATCCCGTCTTGTAGGGAAGCCGTCAAACAATCTTTGAATAAATGCGGTCCCAAACCACTCACAAATCTATGCACCCGATCTCCCATGTCAGCCACCATAGCCGGGGCATACCTGGCCAAAGAATTGAATTGCAAGCTATATTCCCGAGCACTCATGCTTCCTTGCTTTAGATTCAAAAACCTGTCCGCTCTAGCTCGGCGTACCTCGGGTGGCAAATAGTGGCGATTAAAAGCATCCACAAATTCCTGCCATACGGGTGGAGGCGCATTCTCTCCTCTTGATAACACCCAATTGTTGTACCATAGGACTGCCACATCCCGGAGTCTATAAGATGCCAACTACACGAATTCAGTCTCGGAGGCATGAATAATTTTTAAGGTCCTCAACATTTCATCAATAAAATTTTACGGATCTTCATCCGGCTTTGACCCAAAGAACTCCGGAGGGTTTAAAGTCATGAAATCATAGGCTCTAGTATTGGCGGATCGATCACTCGGGCCCGTATTTTGCCGCTGTGCCTGGGCGGCAACCAACTGTGTCAATAACTGAATGGCCTAGGTCATTTGTTGACCTGAAGCAACAGGCAGAGGAATTGGAGCTGGAGCTCTTCCTTGCTCTTCCACATTAGGCGGGGTAGAGGAAGTGCTAGATGGAGTCTCATTTTGTGACTCACCTTCTCCAATATTCACCGGAGGCTCTCTTTCTACCCGCCTCTTTGTCGTAGTCTTTCCCTTCTGGGTGGCTATAGCTATTCCCTTGGGCGGCGTTCTGAGATCATAACACACTATTAGGGAGGATAAAATCTTATACACGGCTCTATCGCACGATCTCATAAGAAGAAAGATAGTCATTTTCCAAAATGCCCCGTAGCATCTTATTTATTGATGTGGCGCGCAACACACCATAAACAAGACTCTACTAGACACGGGTCATAGACACTTCCTAGGACGAACTGCTCTGATACCACTTCTGTCACGACCCAGCTAGGGGCCGCAACGAGCACCCGGAGCTAACCACCGAGCACCGCTCGTACTATCACTTATTAGACTCATTCGACGATCATTTATCAAATTCATGCTCAATTTATAAGGAAATCACTTTAACTTTTCGTTACAAAATGCTTTTATACACATGAGCACTTAAGTCAGTAAAATGACATATATCAATACATTTACACATTGACAACGTCATGAAACCACATAACCCACATTGAGTATCTACGAGCCTCTATGGAATGACATATACAAATATACGCAAAAGAATCATCATAAGCACCTCTGGAACAAAGGAGTGCCTTCAGTCAGCTATCAGCTTCTAGGAGTCCGGAGCAAGATCTCCTCCCTGTCTACCTGTGGGCATGAACACAACGTCTAAAGAAAACGGACGTCAGTACGAACATTATACTGGGTATGTAAGGCAGGAATGAAATGAACAATATCATAGAAACATCATGAATCATAAGAAAAGATATAACCTGCTTGAGTGTTATAAGCGACATACTTTTTACATATACCATATTTTATATCGTCATAGTATGTGTTTTGTCATATCTCATATATCATCACTTTCATTATCACATACTTCGTCACATACTTCATCACGTCGTACTCCGCATCATTACCCGCGTCCGGGTAATCCTCCTATGTCGCCCACTAGTGGTGATCATGCCCGGCCCTCTAGGTTCGGTGTAAACATAGCAGCCCGCCTTAGCGATGACTTGCCCGGCCATCTAGGAGCGGTGGAATCATATGCAGCCCGCATTCACGGTGACATGCCCGGCCAAATAGGCGCGGTGGATTCTTATTATCACAAAATCAATCATAACACATCACTATTACACATCTCATAGCATAGCATTGTTTTACCATTTCTCGGCGTCTTATGCATATCATCATCGTATTACTACTAGCATTGTTAATCATCTTTTAGACATATCATATTTTAGCATTAAGAGCATACATTAAGCTTTAAGGTCACCCGCACTATGTCGGGGTGACGTAAGGTCGTGAACCCCCGATTGTATTATGAACATTTATGAGTATCGTGCCTCGCCTCGAAGGAAATAGAGCATAAGGCGAGTGTTAACAAGGATAACATCATTAGGATTATAGGAACATCATGCCAAAATTTCTTGAGTCTTTATACTCTAGCTCATTATCATCATCATCGTTTTCTTATGTAATTCGATATATTGGAGGACTCATAGGCTTCGTTTTGTAGAAGGATTATATAAGACTTGAAGGATTCAATCCTTTTGAAAGAAAAGATAAGCCTCACATACCTTTGTCATTTAACTATGCTATTGCTCGCTTGATTTCCTTTGATGTCACGTCCCTACCTTCAAGAGAGAATTCATACCACCGTTAGTCAATCGACGATAAGAACACGCTACTATTTCTAGGGAAAATTGGGCAGCGTTCCCTTCGTTTCTACTACTTTTCCCATTTTTCATTTCGACTACCAAGCATTCATAACAACACTCACAATATCGTACCAACAATCGTCATTTATCTACGTCTACCACGTTCCATCATTTTTCTCCGATCTCTCCATATTTATTGGTTTTGGCTCATCGTCACATCTTCTCATACATAATACTTATTTCATGGTCTAAACATCATTTATAACATATTTATACTCACAGCACATCAACATTCATGATTCCATCCAACTATCATCCAACTATGGCACTATTCACATTTTGTGACCCATTTACTACACTCTCCCATAATCCAAGTGTTTCAACGTATAATTACTTCAATCATCATGAAAAATTCATAATACTTACCTTGGGTAGTGTTGGAGCAAGCCTTGAGCAAAAACACTCTTTTATGCCAAAACCCTATTTCACTTCCTTTGCAATTTCTTGGTGTAGATGAACTTTGATGGGCTTCACACCCTTGGTTCCATGGATTTCATGTAGTTGATCACTAATTTCCCTTTAATTCTTGTGGATGAAATGTTTGGAATGTTCTAGAGTTCTCTTGAGTTGTGTAGATGAGAAATGAAATGAAAATGAATGAAAAGGATCCCTTATATTAATCATAAAATCTGATTTTTATGAACAGTGGTCGGGGTGCACAGTGGTCGTAAACCCAGTCGACGGGCCGTATTCTGGTTTACGGTTCGTCCTTCACGATCGTATTTAAGCATAACAGAACCAGAAAGGTATATTGGAGTTATGGTGGTTTACAGTTGCAGTTTACGGGTCGTATTTCAATTTACGGTCCGTATTCTGAGTCATTTTTAACCATTTAGACATTTGGCAGAAAGTTGAAATTTTGGAAGTTTGAAGGACGATGGCAGTTTACAGTCCGTAAACCACTTTACGGGTCGTATTCTATTTTATGACCAACTGAGCCAAAATGCAAATCTGCAACTTCCACATTTTCAAAGCCTATAAATAGTCATTCCCTTCTTAGTAAAACATTGTACCCTCATATCCTTCGTTAGTCTATTCGTTGTACGTTCACGGGAAACTTTCCGAGGTGTAACACTCAGGTAGCAGGGGAACTACCATTCAGAATTCAGCAGTCTCGTCGCTAGTAGTGGAAGTGAAAGAGCGACAATACGAAGATCCCATGCTAATGAATTTCAGGGATACACTCCCTCAGAAGGAGAGGTCATCATTTGAGATCTTAGGAGATGGAGTTCTTCGATGCCGAGAAAGATTATGTGTGCCTGATGTGGCAGGATTACGCTGCCAAATATTGAGAGAAGGTCATTGCTCTCGTTATTCTGTCCACCCCGGAACAACAAAAATGTATCATGATCTTAAATCTATATATTGGTGGAATGGGATAAAGAAGGATATAGCGGAATTTGTAGCTCAATGTCCCAACTGTCAACAAGTGGAAATCGAACACCAAAAGTCAGGTGGACTGTTGCAAGCTATAGAAATTCCAACTTGGAAGTGGGAAGTAGTTATAATAGACTTAATTACAGGCTTACTCCGTTCTTGACGTAAGTATGACTCTATATGGGTGATTGTGGATAGGCTCACGAAGTCAGCTCATTTCTTACCAGTCAGAACTACTTATGTGGTAGAAGATTATGCCAAGCTTTATGTTAAAGAGATAGTGCAACTTCATGGTGTTCCAGTATCTATTATCTCTGATAGAGGGACTCATTTTATACCTAATTTTCAGAAGTCCTTCCAAGAGGGTTTGGGGACTCAAGTGAGCCTTAGCATGGCATTTCACCCACAGATTGATGGACAAGCTGAACGTACCATTCAGACCCTTGAGGCTATGTTACGGGTATGTATGATGGATTTTGGAGGTAATTGTGCTGATCACTTACCACTTATTGAGTTTGCTTATAAGAATAGTTATCATTCTAGCATCTAAATGGCACTGTATGAGGCTTTATATAGGTGAAAGTGTAGATCCCCAATTGGGTGGTTTGAAGAAGGAGAGACTAAATTGATAGGGCCAGACTTGGTCCAGCAAGCTATAGAGAAAGTTAACATCATACAAGATCGGCTATTGGCAGCCCAAAGTCGCCAAAAGTCCTATACGGATAATCGTCGAAGGGACTTAGAGTTCCAAGTGAAAGATTGGGTATTCTTAAAGGTGTCGCCAATGAAGGGCGTTATGAGATTTGGCAAAAAAGGGGAAGCTAAGTCCTCGATACATTGGGCCTTATGAGATTATGCGCAAGGTAGGTAAAGTGACTTACGAATTAGATCTACCTCATGATCTTGAGTCAGTTCACCTAGTTTTTCATGTCTCGATGCTTCGTAAATGTGTTGGAGATCCTACTAGGATCGTGCCCGTAAATGATGTTCAAGTGACAGAAGTGTTGACTTATGAAGAGGTACCCATTGCCATATTAGATAGGCAAGTACGGAGGCTTAGAAACAAAGAAGTGGTCTCAGTTAAGGTTTTGTGGAGAAACAATAACCGAGAAGAGATGACATGGGAAGCGGAAGAAATTATGAAATCCAAGTACCCGCACTTATTTCAACCCCTGGAAGAGACCCAAGATGAGACATCAAGATCATGAGGTTTGTATGTTTTCCTTTTTATGCAACTGGGTCGTGTGTGGCCAAACTCTGTTGCTATTATGTTGTAGACCTGTGAGGCATTGTTACTATGGGCTATTATGACAGGATGGTGGTGCCATGTTACAGGGGAAACTCTGGCAAAATTTTTATAGAATCCCCAAGGACTTAACATTCGAGGACGAATGTTCTTAAGGGGGGGGAAGAATGTTACACCTCGAAAATTTTTCCGTTAATGCACAGTGAGTAGACTAACGAAGAGCACGAAGTATACGGTATTTAAATAAGTAAGTAATGACATTTGATGACCCTAATTGATAGATTTCAAAGACGTTCGAGGTAAGAGAAGAAAGTTCGCCAAGAGGAGGCAAGGCATACGATAGGTATCGGAAAGGATTTATGAGTAACAAGTTAATGACGACTTAATGATGTTTTAGAGGAGAGTTATAACATCTCTTAGATTGTTAATGAGGTGCTAAACAAGTGTTAATAAGGTTCCATAAGGATTGGAGATCAAACGAATTGACGAGAACAAGTTCGGAGAAACTGCGCATTATACGGCCCAACATACTAGCCATATGTTTGGCCGTATATTCAGCCTAGATTAGCACCCCTCACTGGACCAAAAGTATGACCAAAAATACGGTCAGCATAATTTATACAGACCGTATGTTGGTCCGTGAAATCCAAGCGGGATAGATTTTGCATTATTAATAAGGGGTCCAAGTTTATTTCATTTCTTTTCCCCTTCACTCCCCTTCTCAATAGAACTCTTTAGAACATTTCTCTACACTTCACACACAAGAATTCAAGAGATATTATTGATCAACTTCATCAAACCAAGAGAATAAAGTGTAAGAAACCCATTAAAGTTCATCCAAGACAATGAATCCAAGTGAAGGTTAAACTAGGGTTTTGCTCAAGTGAAGTGTTTCCACCCAAGGTTCATTCCTACACCATCTAAGGTAAGTTTCATGGTATTTCCATGCTATTTAAGGTATTGAGTGGTTGAAACTGTTACACCTCGAAAATTTCCCCGTGAACGTACAATGAATAGACTAACGAAGAATACGAGTATACGATGTTTTAATCAGAAGGGAATGACGTTTGACGACCCTAAGTAAGATTTCAAAGGCAATGGGAGTAAGAGATAGGTTATGCTCCACAATGACTAATTATAGGTTTTGAAGACGTGAAAGTTGCAGATTTGCACTTTGTCCCAGGCGATCGTAAAATGAAATATGGACCATAAAGTGGTATACGGCCCGTAAACTACCATGTCGTATTTCAACTTACAAACTTCAACTTTCTGCCAAAGACTTGAATGGCCAAAAACGACTTGAAATACGGACCGTAAACTGAAATACGACTCGTAAACTGAGTCGTAAACCACCATGTCCTCAGCCTGACTTTCTGGTTCTGTTATGCTTTAATACGTCCACAGAATACGGGCCTTAAACTGGAATACGGACCGTAAATTGGGTTTACGACGACTGTGCACTTCAACTACTGTTCATTTCGGATCAGATTTTTAAGTCATTAAAAAGGAGACCAAAGCTCATTAACTCATTTCATTTCCACGATACTCCTCTCTAGAAACCTCTAGAATATTTTCCACTCTTCATCTACAAGAAAACAAAGGAAATCAAAGATCAATATCAAGAATCCAAGTGAATCAAGTCTATGAAACTCATCAAAGTTCATCCAAGTTAAGAAATTTCAAGAGAAGCAAACTAGGGTTTTGGTGCAAGACGAGTAATACCACTCAAGGCTTGTTCCTACAACATCCAAGGTAGGTTCTATGGCATTTACATGTTATTTAGGGTATGGAAGAGCTGAAACACTCGGATTATAGAAGGATATAAGAAATGGGTTATGAAAGTGTGAATAGTAGCAATATTGAGTAAAGGTTTGAATTGAGCCATGATCATTGATAATTTGTGATTACAAAAATGTTATGAATGACATTTAGAACATGGAATAAGTATCGTATGTGAGAAAAATGCAACAATGAACCATGGCCATGATTATGGAGAAATTGAAGACAAATTGTGAAATACGGATATTGTAAATGAATGATGAGCGTTGTCTATCATATTGAGAACGTTGTTATGAACGCTTGAGAGTTGATATAGAACATGGGAAGAGTTGCACAAACGAAAGGAAATGTTGTCCAAATTTCTCCAGCGTTAGTAAGCTGTTTTTATAATCGCTAGCTAATGTCGACACAAATTCTCTTGAAGGTAGAACGTACGCACTAAAGGAGAACAAGCAAGCGATAGATTAGTAAACGACAAAGGTATGTGAGGCTAGTATTTTATTTCTAATGGCATGAATCCTATAGCATGACTCTCTTTCCTATTCATGAGTTCCTATATTCCAGAAAACTAAAAGCCTATGTCTCTGAATAGCTATTTAAGATAAGAGACATGTTACGAGCCCTATAATGATATGATGATCCTATAATGATAATGATGTTATTTATTGCTCACGCTCACCTTATATGTTAGTTCCTTCATGGTGAGGCAGAATGTCAATGAATGCTCCATAATGAAACCGGGGGATCACGACCTTACGTCACCCCGATAAAGTGTGGTTGTTCTTGAGCCCTATGCATGTACTTTGATAAACATATTATGATAAGTATATTATAATAAGCATGTTATGATGATGATGATATAACACCGCGCCTATATGGCCGGGCAGTCACTGCAAAGGCGGGTAGCTATACACCATGGCCAAATGGCATGGGCGGACACCACTAGTGGGCGGTATGAGATGATACCCCGGACGCGGGAGGCCTAGATGCAGGCTAATGTTATGATTATCACACCGATCCGATATGGACGGGCAGCTTATACATTATTACACCGTACCTATATGGGCGGGCATCTTATACATTTATGCATATATGATATGACGATGAGTATGAGTAAAACAGTATGCATTATTTCTTTTATTTTTGACAGTCAGATACAGATGTTTCATGTTGATATTTCCCTTATATCATTGTCTTATTTCATTGTTTATTCCTCTCATACTCAGTACAATGTTCGTGCTGACGTCCGTTTTCTTTGGACGTTGTGTTCATGCCCACAGGTAGACAGGGAGGAGAGCTTGACCCAGAACCTTAGTAGCTGCTAGCTGATTGAAAGCGCTCCTTTTTTCCGGAGGTGCTTGATTATTCCTTTGTGTACATTTGTATATGTCTTTTGGGCATGACGGGGTCTTGTCCCGTCTCTATGTCTAGCACTCCAGTAGAGGCTCGTAGATACGCAGTGTGGGTTAGATGGTCTCACGAGAGGTTATTACATATATATTATTTTTGTGGCCGAGGGGCATATGTATATAAAACTATTTACGTTTCCATATGAAATATGATTTTCCTACAATTTGAGTACAAATGTGATAAAAGAGCTAAATGAGCATGATGAGAGATAGAACAAGCGGTGCTCGATGGTTAGCCCGGGGTACCTGTCGCAGCCCCTAGCTGGGTCGTAACAAAAGTGGTATCAGAGCAGTTCAGTCCTTGGAAGTGTCTACGAGCCGTGCCTAGTAGAGTCTTGTTTATGGTGTGTTGCGCGCCACGCTAATAAACAAGAGGCTACAGGGTATTTAGGAAAATGACAATCTTTCTTCTTATGAGATCGTGTGATAGAGCATGCACAAGATTTTACCCTCCCTAATAGTGTGTTGTGATTTCAGAATGCCGCCAAAGGGAAAAGCTACAGCCGCCTAGAAGGGAAAGACTATGGCAAAGAGGCGGGTAGAAAGAGAGCCTCCGATGAATATAGAAGAAGGCGAATCACATAATGAGGCCTTGTCTAATACTTCCTCTACCCCGCCTAATGTGGAAGAACAAGGAGGAGCTCCAGCTCCAATCCCTCCACCAGTTGCTTCGGGTCAACAAATGACCGAGGCCATACATCTATTGACACGGTTGGTTGCCGCTCAGGCACAGCGGCGAAATGCGATCCCAAGTGATCGGTCAGCTATTACCAGAGCCCGTGATTTTATGAGTCTAAATCCTCCGGAGTTTTTCGGGTCAAAGCCGGATGAAGACCCGCAAGGTTTCATAGATGAGATGTTGAGGACATTGAAGATTGTCCATGCCTCCGAAACGGAATCTGTGGAGTTGGCATCTTATAGACTCCGGGACGTGGCAGTCTTATGGTATAATAACTGGGTATTATCGAGAGGAGAAAATGTGCCTCCTCCGGTTTGGCAAGAATTCGTGGATGCTTTTATTCATCATTACTTGCCACCCGAGGTCCGCCGAGCTAGAGCGGATAGAATCCTAAATTTGAGGCAAGGAAACATGAGTGCCCGGGAGTATAGCCTTCAGTTTAATTCGTTGGCTAGGTATGCCCCGACTAAGGTGGCCGACATGGGAGACCGGGTACATAGATTTGTGAGTGGCCTAGGGCCCCAGTTATTTAAAGATTGTTTGACGGCTTCCTTGCAAGACGGGATGGATATTTCCAGAATACATGCCCATGATCAGAATGTGGAGGGGCGACAATAACAAAGAGGTGACCGTGATATCGACAGAAGACAAAGTAATAGGGCCAGATCTATGGGAGCAGGTAGTGATTATAGAGGGGGATCAAGACAGACATATTCTAGGTACTCAGGCCAGTCGGTGACTAGTGCGCCTCCTCGGTTCACAAGTCTGTGATTTGATCGCTCCTTCCGTTCAGGATAGGGCAAGAGTTCGAGGTTCTCAGATTCCCAGTTCAGGGAAGATTATAGCTAGAGGAGATCTCCAGTACCGCAATGCAGCCAGTGCGGTAGATTACATTCCGGACAATGTTGCCAGGGTTCGGATGCGTGTTATACTTGTGGCCAGGTGGGGCACATGATGAGAGATTGCCCGTCGACGAGTGGCAGAGTTGGAGTTCAGCCCGCAGGTTCAGCAGCTGGTTCTTCCTCAGTGCGCCCGGTAGGGTAGATTCCCCAGATGTCAGCAGGCCGAGGTAGAGGTAGAGGGGCAGCATCTACTTCAGGTGCCACTCAGCCTCGTGTGTATGCTTTAGCCGGACGGCAGGATCTTGAGTCCTCCCCGGATGTGGTTACAGGTACATTGTCTATATTTTCCCGTGATTTATATGCCTTGATAGATTCGTGTTCTACTCTTTCCTATATTACTCCATATGTTGCTGGTTGTATTGGGGTGAAACCTGAGCCAATAAAACCTTTTGAGGTATCTACTTCGGTTGGTGATCCCGTTATAGCAGGACAAGTGTATAAAAAATGTGTAGTCGTGATATGTGATCGTCAGACCATAGCTGATTTGATTGAGTTGGAAATGTTAGATTTTGATGTAATTATGGGTATGGATTGGTTGGCCTCGTGCTATGCTATTGTTGATTGCCGATTGAAAGTGGTTCAATTCCAATTTCCGGGAGAGCCCGTGCTTAAATGGAAGGGTAATGCAGCATCACCGAAAGGTAGGTTTATTTCCTACCTTAAGGCAAGAAAAATGGTAGCAAAAGGCTATATTTATCATCTAGTCCGAGTACATGACACCGAGGCAAAGTCGCCAGCTGTTAGGCCCCGTGTTTTCGCACAGTTGGAAATCGGGAAATAACTACGACTCGGGTGTTAGAAGGGCATAAATTAATTTTTGAGAATATGACTATGTTGGTTGTGTAATCTTTAATGCTAAGACCTCGGGGAAGGCCGAGGATAAATTTGGAATTTCGGAAATTAGCTTCGGGAATTACAAAACGGGATTTTTAAGCATTGGGCCAAGAAACTACAAATGCAATTGAAGCCCAACAATGGAAGAGGGGGGATCCGGCCATGTTATAGGCCCAAACCCATTTTAAAAGGGTCATGTGCTATGCACATGACCCCTAAATAGATATATATGAATTATACTTAGTATTATCCAAGAAACAACTCACAAAATCAAGAACACCCAAAAAAAAGGGTTTCGGCCGAGAGCTAGAGAGAAAGAAAAGGAAAAATCCCAAGCTTGTGTGGTGGTTCAATAATCTTGTTCTTTACATATTTGTGAAGTACTCAAGGCCCTCTTCAACGGGGTATAATTAGTTTGGCACGAGGACGACGTTTTCGACAAGTCGGGGTTTCAAGAAAGGTATGAATTCTTACCCTCTAATGTTATAGAATTGCTATGAATGGGTTAAGGATTGGAAGTAGACGAGAATCCCGTAATTTGGACATAAATGGAAACGTGTGGGTGTGTGGTTGTAGTAGGTTTGGCCGTGAGCCATAGATGGGAAAATTGGTGTGAATTGATCTTGTTTAAGTTGGTATAATGTGTTGTTGTGATCCTTATATCGCAAATGATTAATTGGGGAATGAAGTTGGCATTTAAAAATGATTTTGAATATTATCGGAAAGCGTATACCTTCGGTATCTTTATGTATATCAATGTATATCTTGGGTGTTATGGACTTTAGATGTGAATCTATATCGATGTTGATGAATTCGGAATGAAACTACGTGAGTTAGAATGTTCGTAAGTGCATTTTAGATGTTTTGAAGAATTTGGGAATTAATGGATTTTTTATGCAATTTCGTGTATGGCATGGGTTGTAATTAGAATGTGATTGTATAAGTTTGAATGTGGGAATACATACAATTATGTAGGTATAGAATTGGAGTTGTGAAAGTTTGAATGAAAAGTTGCCAACTTAAGAAGTCATGAAAAACTTTGAAACTAGAATGGTGTTATTGTTGTTTGTTTTGGTTGTTGATGTGTGGGCTGTTGTAGTTGGTTAATTTGAGCCGAGCTATGCCTCGGGGATGTTAGATTTATAGGGGAAGTGCTGCCGAAATTTCGGTAGGCAATTGTGAAGTTAAAGGCATTTCTAAGCCTAAGGATCTCATTTGGTAACTTTGACCATTTGCAGATTTTTGACGAAACGGGACGAGACATTTGGAAGAGCTTACGACGTCTGTGAGGTATGTAAAGCCTCCCACTCTTTCATTTGGCATATCTTAGTGTGTCAGTCGAATAGGAGACCTTTCGGAGCATTTCTGCTCCTCGAAACCCGATCCACAGAAAAGTTGCTATTCATTCAATTCTATTGAAGCCTAAAGGCTCCAATTTGGCTAGAATGCCACTATTCGTCCGAAACCTATCAAAATGTGGTCGGGTAACCTAGGAATGATAATGTATGACCTTTGGCATATAAATGCTCGTAGAAACACGTTCGCCACCTCACTTCGACTCGAGGTGGGCCCGCTACCCCAAAATGCCCGATTTGCCCTTCGGGCCACCTTTGATAATAAATTTGTACATACTACTTCGGATCTTTGGAACATCCTCCTACGGGGTAGGTTTGGGCAATTCGATACGCTAACCTATGTTTTGAATTATATGGACCATTTTGGAAACGTTTTGCGAAATGAAACTTTATGTCGACTAAGTATTCGACTATTTTGTAATATGATATGATTTATGAATTTACTTTGTTTTGAAACACTATTTTGAAAGACGATTTGCATTTGTTTGCTCACGACTCCGTTCGTGCCTTATTATGACTTCGTTCGCCGGTTCCCGGGCCGGTTTTGATTCGTGCGCCTAATGACAAATTCGGCCGTATGCTGTGTTACGGTTCCCAAGGCTTCGCCATAGGGCCGGGTTCCGTTTGGAGTTATGCTGTGATATGGCTCGGGATGCGATACGCTCACCGATGATTATGATTATGTTCAGGGATGTACGGAGATTTGAAACCTTCTGGTGTTATGCTGTGTGTGGCGCCAGCGTCGGAGTGGCGACCACGTTCTCAAGCGTTTGCATGATTTTACTTGCATAATATATATGTATATGATTTCGATACAGACTTTGACATCTGAATTGCTTTCGATTTTGATTCATATTTCTGTACTCCGTGCTTTACATACTCAGTACATATTCCGTACTGACCCCCTCTCTCCGGGGGCTGCGTTTTATGCCGCAGGTGCAGATCTTGGTGATCCTCCGCAGTAGGCTCCACTTCATGCTTTCTCGGAGTACTCTTATTCGATTCGGAGTCCACTCTTGGTACAGACTCCTCTACTCCTTATATATTTTGGATATTTGACAGTTTGGGTACGGCGGGGCCCTGTCTCGCCATATGTTATGTTTTGAATTCGTAGAGGCCTGTAGTCATCTTTGTGGGGCGAGGGTCCTATGTGTATATTGTATGATTTTGCTTTCGGGTCTTAAAGCGGTCTGTTTGATCTGATGGCCCCAAATGGCCCTTATGTATATATTTGTATTTTTACCGACGATGCCTATTCCGCCGCTTTGTGTGAATTTGATTTGATATGACCGCTTAAGACATAATTTCGATATAAATTATGTTTGATATAATTTTTGTAAAATTCTGAAATAAATCTGAGTTCGGAAATGAATATGCGATTTGGTCTGGGTACCCAGGTAGGGTGCCAGTCGCGGCCCACGGGGCTGGGTCGTGACAAAAGTGGTATCAGAGCGGTTTGTCCTCGGAATGTCTACAGGCCGTGTCTCGTAGAGTCTTGTTTATCGATGTGTTGTGCACCACATCTATAAACGGGAAGCTACAGGGCATTTAGGACGTTACTCTCTTTGTAATCTTAGATCGTGCGATAGAGCTGTGCTATTAGGATGATGTTGATCTGACTCGCCTTCGTGTTTGCAGTGATGCCTCCGAAGAAGGCAACGGCGGCCCAGAAGGGCAAGGCGAGGATTGGAGAGGCTAGCCAGGCACAGCGAGCTACCCGGGCTCGTGTTTATGATTTGCCTGAGGATGTGCCACAGTCTGAGGGGTCTGCTACACCCCCACCAGTACAGCCTGGAGTAGGGCCATCGGCAGCTCCAGAGGTTCGTGTACCCGCACCTGAGGCTCCAGCTCCTCAGCCAGGGGCGGAGGATCGGACCCTGAGGGAGGCTGTGCAGTTACTGACTACGCTGGTGGCAGGACAGGCTCGCAGACGCGGGCGTAGGGACGACGATGATGATGACAGGCGGGACAGCCTGCGAGTTCGGGAGTTTCTGCTATGTGGCCCTCCAGAGTTCTTCGGGTCTAAGCCCGACGAGGACCCCCATGACTTTATTCGGGGGATGCGACGCTCACTGGACCTAGTCAGGGCTTCTGAGACCGAGTCGGTTGAGCTGGCGTCGCACAGGCTTCGAGATGTGGCTACCCACTGGTATGAGACTTGGGAGCTGTCTAGGGGAGAGGGTGCCCCTCCAGCCACTTGGGATCAGTTTGTGACAGCATTCACCCGCCACTTTTTGCCACCAGAGTTGCGGCGGGCACGGGCTGATCGATTTTTACGTCTGCAGCAGAGGGGTCGGAGTGTTCGCGAGTATAGCCTTGAGTTTGATTCTCTGGCCCGATATGCACCGGCTGTGGTAGCAGATATGTCCGATCGGATGCACCGCTATGTTATGGGATTGGACCGGTATTTGGTAGACAGTTGTATGGCCGTGTCACTGCAGACAGACATGGATATTTCTCGGCTTCAGGCCTATGCGATGGGTATGGAGGACCGTCGCAGATCTGATCCTGCTGGCAGAGATAGAGACAGGAGGCCGCCCAAGAGGGCTAGATCCGCGGGTTATTCAGCAGATTCTCGAGGCGGACAGCCTCAGCAGCAGCAGCAGTCTGATAGATATTTCCCTCCTTCCGGCCGGGGTACTCAGTCAGGTAGCCGGAGATTCGACAGTATGGGATCGTCTGGGGCCGGTCAGGGCTCCAGAGTGGCAGGATCGCAGGTATCCAGGGGTCCCAGTCAGGCCAGACCACCTAGACCCCGTTGTCCACATTGCGGGAAGTCTCATCCCGGGGAGTGTTACCGAGCGACGGGAGCTTGTTTTTCTTGTGGCGGTCAGGGCCACTTTATGAGAGACTGCCCATTAGCCAGTGGTTCGGGTAATGCGGCTCAGCAGACAGGGTCAGCCGCCGGTTCTTCCTCTGTTCCATCTGTTGCACGCCCTGGAGGGCGGGGTATTCCAGCACCGGCAGGGCGCGGTCGAGGCCGCGGTGGCGCTTCAGGTTCTAGCGGTCCCTCGAACCGCATATATGCTTTGGCCAGCCGCCAGGATCAGGAGGCTTCGCCAAACGTCGTCACAGGTACATTACTGGTTTTCTCCAGATCTGTATATGCATTGATTGACCCTGGCTCTACTTTATCATATATTTCCCCGCTCGTTGCTAGTAAGATTGGGATCGTGTCTGAGCCTATAGAGCCATTCGAGGTAGCTACGCCAGTTGGGGATTTTATTGTAGCGAGACAGATCTATAGGGATTGTTCTGTGACCATTTATGATCGTACCACTAAGGCTGATTTGGTAGAGCTAGACATGGTTGAGTTTGACGTCATTATGGGTATGGACTGGTTGTCTTCCTGTTATGCTAATGTCGACTGCCAGAAAAAGGTAGTCCGTTTCCAGTTTCCGGGGGAACCAGTTATAGAGTGGTTCGGATCGACTGCATCGCCGAGGGGTAAGTTTATTTCATACCTCAAGGCTAAGAAGATGATCCAGAAGGGTTATATCTATCATTTGGTCCGTGTGCACGATACTGCAGCAGAGGTACCTACCCTTCAGTCTGTCCCGGTCGTCAGTGAGTTTCCAGATGTTTTTCCTGAGGAGCTTCCTGGCCTTCCGCCTGAGCGGGAGATTGATTTTTCTATCGAGTTGATGCCGGATACGCAGCCTATATCTATTCCTCCGTATATGATGGCACCAGCAG
This sequence comes from Lycium barbarum, assembly GCF_019175385.1. NCBI lineage: Eukaryota > Viridiplantae > Streptophyta > Magnoliopsida > Solanales > Solanaceae > Lycium > Lycium barbarum. Next base: position 55,575,281 of record NC_083346.1, read on the forward strand.
AGCTGAAGGAGTTGAAGGAGCAGCTGAAAGATTTGCTGGATAAGGGTTTTATCAGACCCAGCACGTCACCCTGGGGAGCGCCGGTATTATTTGTCAAAGAGAAGGATGGGTCGCTGCGGATGTGTATTGACTACCGGCAGCTGAATAGGGTGACTATTAAGAATAAATATCCCCTTCCCCGGATTGATGACTTGTTTGACCAGCTGCAGGGTGCTAGACACTTTTCCAAAATAGATCTGCGCTCAGGCTATCATCAGGTGCGAGTACGGGAGTCCGATATCCCGAAGACTGCTTTCAGGACCCGGTACGGGCATTATGAGTTCAGAGTTATGTCTTTCGGGCTGACTAATGCTCCAGCAGTATTTATGGATCTGATGAACCGGGTATTTCGGCCATTCCTGGATATGTTTGTTATTGTATTTATTGATGATATTCTGATTTACTCGCGATCAGCCGAGGAGCATTCAGATCATTTGAGGACGGTACTTGGCATCCTCCGTCAGCAGAAGTTATATGCTAAATTCTCTAAATGTGAGTTCTGGTTGACTTCTGTGGCATTCTTGGGTCATATTGTCGGCGCAGACGGTATTCGGGTCGATACGCAGAAGATTGAGGCTGTGCAGAATTGGCCCAGGCCTACTACACCGACTGAGGTGCGCAGTTTTCTGGGATTGGCTGGGTATTATCGCAGGTTTGTGGAGGACTTCTCTTCTATTGCAGCACCACTGACGAGGCTTACCCAGAAAGCAGCAAAATTCCAGTGGGCAGATGCCTGCGAGCGCAGCTTTCAGATGCTGAAGGAGAGATTGATTACAGCGCCAGTTTTGGCTCTTCCAGAGGGGTCTGGTGGGTACGTTGTATATTGTGACGCCTCTGGTACTGGGATAGGGTGTGTATTGATGCAGCACGGTCGAGTTATAGCCTATGCTTCCCGGCAGCTCAGACCGCACGAGAAGAACTATCCCACTCATGATCTTGAGTTGGCCGCGGTGATTCATGCCTTGAAGATTTGGCGGCATTATTTATATGGGGTCCACGTTGATATCTATACGGACCACAAGAGTCTCCAGTATATTTTTAAGCAGAAGGAGCTAAATTTGCGGCAGCGGAGGTGGCTTGAGCTACTAAAGGATTATGACGTTGATATTCTGTACCATCCAGGGAAAGCCAACGTGGTAGCTGATGCGCTTAGCCGCAAGTCCGTAGGCAGTCTGGCTGATGTTCCATCTGATAAGAGGGATCTGGTTCGTGATATTCATCAGCTGGCCAGCCTCGGAGTCCGCTTGGTAGATTCTGGAGATTCTGGGATTTCTGTTCGCCCAGTTGCTGAGTCATCTATTATTCAGGAGGTAAAGCAGCGCCAGTTTGAGGATCCTATTTTGATTCAGTACAGAGATGCGGCCCTTAATAAGACAAAGACCCAGTTTGAGATCTCGCCTGAAGGAGTATTATTGTACGACGGCAGATTCTGTGTACCGGATGTTGCGGGCTTACGACGGCAGATTATGGGCGAGGCACATTGTGCCCGGTATTCTGTTCATCCTGGTTCCACTAAGATGTATCGGGATCTTCGGTGTTTGTATTGGTGGGACGGCATGAAGAAAGACATTGCTGAATTTGTTAGTCAATGCCCGAACTGTCAGCAAGTCAAGGTTGAACATCAGAAGCCCGGTGGGTTGTTACAGGAGATGGAGATTCCAGCCTGGAAATGGGAGATGATTAATATGGACTTCATTGTTGGGTTGCCGCGTACGCTACGCAGGTACGACTCTATTTGGGTTATTGTGGACAGGCTGACGAAATCAGCCCATTTCCTTCCGGTCCGGACTACATTTTCGGCTGAGGATTATGCCAGATTATATATCAGAGAGATAGTCAGACTTCACGGGGTCCCTGTATCTATTATCACTGACCGAGGTGCTCAGTTTACAGCTAATTTTTGGAGGTCATTTCAGGAGGGATTAGGGACCCAGGTGACCCTCAGTACAGCTTTCCATCCTCAGACCGACGGGCAGGCCGAGCGCACTATTCAGACGCTCGAGGATATGTTGCGGGCCTGCGTTATTGACTTCAGGGGCAGCTGGGATGATCATTTGCCGCTTATAGAGTTTGCCTACAATAACAGTTATCACTCCAGCATTCAGATGGCCCCGTATGAGGCCCTTTATGGCAGGAGGTGCAGATCTCCTATTGGCTGGTTTGACGTGGGCGAGACTAAGCTGATTGGGCCAGATGTGATCCAGGAGGCTGTAGATAAGGTGAAGCTTATTCGGGAGCGATTGTTAGCTGCTCAGAGTCGACAGAAAGCTTATGCTGATAAACGGCGTCGACCGTTGGAGTTTCAGAGTGGTGACTGGGTATTCCTGAAGGTGTCGCCTATGAAGGGCGTTATGAGATTTGGCAGGAAGGGCAAGCTGAGTCCGCGGTACATCGGGCCATACCAGATTGTTCGGAGGATTGGCGCAGTCGCCTACGAGCTAGACTTGCCATCCGATTTGGAGTCCGTGCACCCGGTGTTTCATGTGTCTATGCTGCGGAAGTGTATTGGTGACCCTTCAAGGATATTCCCAGTAGATGATCTTCAGGTGACGGAGCAGCTATCTTATGACGAGCAACCGGTATCTATTCTGGATCGTCAGGTGAGGAGATTGCGCACTAAGGAGGTGCCTTCGGTCAAGGTTCTGTGGCGCAACAACAACCGTGAAGAGATGACTTGGGAGGCGGAGGATGAGATGAAGAAGAGATTTCCCCATTTATTCCCTACGCCTCCTGTAATCTAAACTTCTGTATTTGTTGTACCAATGAACGGATGGACCATGTGTGCTATTTATATATAAAATGGTTTTCCCGTTATGCTTGTGAGTCTTTATAAGATTTATTTAACATTCGGGGACGAATGTTCCTAAGGGGGGGAGAATGTTAGGCCCCGTGTTTTCGCACAGTTGGAAATCGGGAAATAACTACGACTCGGGTGTTAGAAGGGCATAAATTAATTTTTGAGAATATGACTATGTTGGTTGTGTAATCTTTAATGCTAAGACCTCGGGGAAGGCCGAGGATAAATTTGGAATTTCGGAAATTAGCTTCGGGAATTACAAAACGGGATTTTTAAGCATTGGGCCAAGAAACTACAAATGCAATTGAAGCCCAACAATGGAAGAGGGGGGATCCGGCCATGTTATAGGCCCAAACCCATTTTAAAAGGGTCATGTGCTATGCACATGACCCCTAAATAGATATATATGAATTATACTTAGTATTATCCAAGAAACAACTCACAAAATCAAGAACACCCAAAAAAAAGGGTTTCGGCCGAGAGCTAGAGAGAAAGAAAAGGAAAAATCCCAAGCTTGTGTGGTGGTTCAATAATCTTGTTCTTTACATATTTGTGAAGTACTCAAGGCCCTCTTCAACGGGGTATAATTAGTTTGGCACGAGGACGACGTTTTCGACAAGTCGGGGTTTCAAGAAAGGTATGAATTCTTACCCTCTAATGTTATAGAATTGCTATGAATGGGTTAAGGATTGGAAGTAGACGAGAATCCCGTAATTTGGACATAAATGGAAACGTGTGGGTGTGTGGTTGTAGTAGGTTTGGCCGTGAGCCATAGATGGGAAAATTGGTGTGAATTGATCTTGTTTAAGTTGGTATAATGTGTTGTTGTGATCCTTATATCGCAAATGATTAATTGGGGAATGAAGTTGGCATTTAAAAATGATTTTGAATATTATCGGAAAGCGTATACCTTCGGTATCTTTATGTATATCAATGTATATCTTGGGTGTTATGGACTTTAGATGTGAATCTATATCGATGTTGATGAATTCGGAATGAAACTACGTGAGTTAGAATGTTCGTAAGTGCATTTTAGATGTTTTGAAGAATTTGGGAATTAATGGATTTTTTATGCAATTTCGTGTATGGCATGGGTTGTAATTAGAATGTGATTGTATAAGTTTGAATGTGGGAATACATACAATTATGTAGGTATAGAATTGGAGTTGTGAAAGTTTGAATGAAAAGTTGCCAACTTAAGAAGTCATGAAAAACTTTGAAACTAGAATGGTGTTATTGTTGTTTGTTTTGGTTGTTGATGTGTGGGCTGTTGTAGTTGGTTAATTTGAGCCGAGCTATGCCTCGGGGATGTTAGATTTATAGGGGAAGTGCTGCCGAAATTTCGGTAGGCAATTGTGAAGTTAAAGGCATTTCTAAGCCTAAGGATCTCATTTGGTAACTTTGACCATTTGCAGATTTTTGACGAAACGGGACGAGACATTTGGAAGAGCTTACGACGTCTGTGAGGTATGTAAAGCCTCCCACTCTTTCATTTGGCATATCTTAGTGTGTCAGTCGAATAGGAGACCTTTCGGAGCATTTCTGCTCCTCGAAACCCGATCCACAGAAAAGTTGCTATTCATTCAATTCTATTGAAGCCTAAAGGCTCCAATTTGGCTAGAATGCCACTATTCGTCCGAAACCTATCAAAATGTGGTCGGGTAACCTAGGAATGATAATGTATGACCTTTGGCATATAAATGCTCGTAGAAACACGTTCGCCACCTCACTTCGACTCGAGGTGGGCCCGCTACCCCAAAATGCCCGATTTGCCCTTCGGGCCACCTTTGATAATAAATTTGTACATACTACTTCGGATCTTTGGAACATCCTCCTACGGGGTAGGTTTGGGCAATTCGATACGCTAACCTATGTTTTGAATTATATGGACCATTTTGGAAACGTTTTGCGAAATGAAACTTTATGTCGACTAAGTATTCGACTATTTTGTAATATGATATGATTTATGAATTTACTTTGTTTTGAAACACTATTTTGAAAGACGATTTGCATTTGTTTGCTCACGACTCCGTTCGTGCCTTATTATGACTTCGTTCGCCGGTTCCCGGGCCGGTTTTGATTCGTGCGCCTAATGACAAATTCGGCCGTATGCTGTGTTACGGTTCCCAAGGCTTCGCCATAGGGCCGGGTTCCGTTTGGAGTTATGCTGTGATATGGCTCGGGATGCGATACGCTCACCGATGATTATGATTATGTTCAGGGATGTACGGAGATTTGAAACCTTCTGGTGTTATGCTGTGTGTGGCGCCAGCGTCGGAGTGGCGACCACGTTCTCAAGCGTTTGCATGATTTTACTTGCATAATATATATGTATATGATTTCGATACAGACTTTGACATCTGAATTGCTTTCGATTTTGATTCATATTTCTGTACTCCGTGCTTTACATACTCAGTACATATTCCGTACTGACCCCCTCTCTCCGGGGGCTGCGTTTTATGCCGCAGGTGCAGATCTTGGTGATCCTCCGCAGTAGGCTCCACTTCTTGCTTTCTCGGAGTACTCTTATTCGATTCGGAGTCCACTCTTGGTACAGACTCCTCTACTCCTTATATATTTTGGATATTTGACAGTTTGGGTACGGCGGGGCCCTGTCTCGCCATATGTTATGTTTTGAATTCGTAGAGGCCTGTAGTCATCTTTGTGGGGCGAGGGTCCTATGTGTATATTGTATGATTTTGCTTTCGGGTCTTAAAGCGGTCTGTTTGATCTGATGGCCCCAAATGGCCCTTATGTATATATTTGTATTTTTACCGGCGATGCCTATTCCGCCGCTTTGTGTGAATTTGATTTGATATGACCGCTTAAGACATAATTTCGATATAAATTATGTTTGATATAATTTTTGTAAAATTCTGAAATAAATTTGAGTTCGGAAATGAATATGCGATTTGGTCTGGGTACCCAGGTAGGGTGCCAGTCGCGGCCCACGGGGCTGGGTCGTGACACCAGCTTTCCAATCTGTTCCGGTAGTGAGTGAATTTCCGGATGTATTCCCAGATGAACTTCCAAGTCTTCCCCCAGAAAGAGAGATTGACTTCGCTATTGATGTGTTGCCGGACACCAAGCCTATTTCTATTCCTCCGTATCGAATGGCTCCGGCAGAATTGAAAGAGCTAAAGGCACAATTGAAAGATTTGCTTGAAAAGGGGTTTACTAGACCCAGTACTTCACCGTGGGGGGCACCCGTTCTATTTGTAAGGAAGAAAGACGGATCCCTACGAATGTGCATCGATTATAGGCAATTGAACAAGGTGACGATAAAGAACAAATACCCCCTTCCAAGGATTGATGACTTATTCGACCAGTTGCGAGGTGCCAAGTGGTTTTCTAAAATAGATTTGAGGTCAGGTTATCATCAAGTGAGGGTTAGAGAAGCAAATATTACCAAAACAGCCTTCAGAACGAGATATGGCCATTATGAATTCCGGGTGAGGTCGTTTGGGTTGACTAATGCTCTGGCTGTGTTCATGAATTTGATGAACAATGTATTCAGGTCTCTCTTGGACTTATTTGTGATAGTATTTATTGATGATATTCTGGTGTATTCTCGCACGGAATCAGAACATGCAGATCATTTGTGAATTGTTCTTGGTATTCTTCGATCCCGAGAATTGTATGCAAAATTTTTAAAGTGCATGTTTTGGCTAAATTCTGTGACATTTCCGGGCCATGTTATTTCGGATGATGGCATTCGAGTTGACACTCAGAAGATTGAAGCTGTGAAGTCTTGACTGAGGCCTACGACGCCTACAGAAGTTCGTAGTTTTCTGGGTTTGGCTGGTTATTATAGAAGATTTGTAGAGGGCTTCTCATCTATTTCAACCCCATTGACGAAGCTAACCCAGAAGTCAGCCAAATTTCAGTGTAATGATGCTTGTGAGCGCAGTTTCCAAGAGTTGAAAGGCAGATTGACCTCAGCTCCGGTCTTAACACTTCCAGAAGGGTCAGATGGCTATGTGGTATATTGTGACGCTTCCGGTGTCGTATTAGGATGCATATTGATGCAGCATGGTAAAGTTATTGCATATGCTTCAAGACAATTACGGAAACATGAAAGGAATTATCCAACTCATGATCTCGAATTGGCTGCAGTTATTCATGCCTTAAAAATATGGAAGCATTATTTGTATGGTGTGCATGTTGATATCTATACAGATCACAAAAGTCTTCAATACATTTTCAAGCAGAAGGAATTAAACCTGCGGCAGAGGCGGTGGTTAGAATTGTAAAAAGATTATGATGTGAACATTTTGTACCACCCCGGGAAAGAGAATGTAGTAGCCGATGCGCTTAGCCGCAGATCAATAGGCAGTTTATGTGAAGTCCCTCCGGAAAAGAAAGAGATGGTTCATGAGCTCCACCAACTAGCTAATCTTGGAGTACGTGTAATCGATTCGGGTAATATGGGGATTAGTATCAATGATCCCATAATTTCGTCCTTGGATATGGAAGTGAAAGAAGGATAATATGAAGATCCTCAATTGTGCCATTACAGAGACACATCTCATGGAAAAGAGAAGTATTCATTTGGAGTTTCTATGGATGTAATTCTTAGATACTGAGGCAGGTTATGTGTGCCGAATGTGGCAGAATTGCGCCGACGAATTCTAGAAGAAGCACATTGTTCTCGGTATTCTATTCACCCAGGTACAACCAAAATGTATCGTGATCTCAAGACGATGTACTGGTGGGATGGCATGAAAAGAGACATATCCCAATTTGTAGCACAGTGTCCAAATTGCCAAGAAGTAAAATTTGAACATCAGAAGCCAGGAGGCTTATTGCAAGCAATGGAAATCCATACTTGGAAATGGGAAGTGATCAACATGAATTTCATCATGGGATTACCTCGTTCCCGCGACAAGGATGATTCTATATGGGTGATTGTGGATAGATTGACGAAAGCAACCCATTTTCTCCCAGTTAGGACTACATACTAAGCCGAAGATTATGCGAGGTTATATCTCAAGAAAATTGTACGACTTCATGGTATTCCATTATCTATTATTACAGATAGAGGAGCACAGTTTACAGCCAAGTTTTGGAGGTCCTTTCAAGAATGTCTAGGCACTCAAGTGAATCTTACCACGACATTTCATCCGAAGACTGATGGACAAGCCGAGCGTACTATTCAGACCTTGGAAGATATGCTACGAGCATGTGTGCTGGATTTCGGTGGTAGTTGGGACGATCATTTGTCGCTAATCGAATTTGCGTATAACAATAGCTACCATACCAGTATTCAAATGGCTCCATATGAAGCTTTATGTGGAAGGAAATGTAGATCCCCAATCAGATGGTTTGAAATAGGAGAAGCACAACTAGTAGGTCCTGAATTGATTCAGTAAGCGGTGGAAAACGTTAAGGTGATCCGAGATCGATTGTTGATAGCCCAAAGTCGCCAAAAGTCTTATGCGGACAATTGCCGACGAGACTTGGAATTCCAGGTTGATGATTGGGTATTTTTTAAAGTGTCGCCAATGAAAGGGGTGATGAGATTTGGCAAGAGAGGGAAGTTAAGTCCTAGATATATTGGACCCTATAGAATTATCCGCAAGGTGGGTCATATAGCCTATGAATTGGACTTACCTTCGGAGCTTGAATCAGTCCATCCAGTCTTCCATGTTTCGATGCTCTGAAAGTGTATTGGAGATCCCACAAAGATTGTCCCGATAAATGATTTGCAAGTGACAGAAAAGCTAACCTATGAAGAAGTGCCTATTGCTATTCTACACAGGCAAGTGCGAAAACTTCGAAATAAAGAGGTAGCTTCAGTTAAAGTCTTATGGCGAAACAATAACCGGGAAGAAATGACTTCGGAGGCGGAAGAGAAGATAAAATCCACGTACCCGCATTTATTTCAAACCCCAGGAGAAATTCAAGATGAAACGTCAACGATATAAGGTATGTATGCTTACTTTTCATGCTTTTGGTCATGTGTGGCCATAGATATGTTGATGTTGTGATGTGGCCCTGTGAGGCAATGATATCATGGGTTGTTGTGACAGGATGGTAGTGCCATATTATAGGGGAAACTCTGGCGAAATATTTCTAGAATCCCCGATGACTTAACATTCGAGGACGAATGTTCCAAAACGGGGAAGAATGTTACACTTCGGAAATTTCCCCGTGAACGTACAATGAATAAACTAACGAAGAATACGAGTATACGATGTTTTAATCAGAAGGGAATGACGTTTGACGACCCTAAGTAAGATTTCAAAGGCAATGGGAGTAAGAGATAGGTTATGCTCCACAATGACTAATTATAGGTTCTGAAGACGTGAAAGTTGCAGATTTTCACTTTGGCCCAGTCGATCGTAAAATGAAATATGGACCGTAAAGTGGTATACGGCCCGTAAACTACCATGCCGTATTTCAACTTACAAACTTCAACTTTCTGCCAAAGACATGAATGGCTAAAAACGACTTGAAATACGGACCGTAAACTGAAATACGGCTCGTAAACTAAGTCGTAATCCAACATGTCCTCAGCCTGACTTTCTGGTTCTGTTATGCTTTAATTCGTCCACAGAATACGGGCCTTAAACTGGAATACGGACCGTAAACTGGGTTTACGACGACTGTGCACTTCAACTATTGTTCATTTCGGATCAGATTTTTAAGTCATTAAAAAGGAGACCCAAGCTCATTAATTCATTTCATTTCCACGATACTCCTCTCTAGAAACCTCTAGAATATTTTCCACTCTTCATCTACAAGAAAACAAAGGAAATAAAAGATCAATATCAAGAATCCAAGTGAATCAAGTCTATGAAACTCATCAAAGTTCATCCAAGTTAAGAAATTTCAAGAGAAGCAAACTGAGGTTTTGGTCCAAGACGAGTAATACCACTCAAGGCTTGTTCCTACAACATCCAAGGTAGGTTCTATGGAATTTACATGTTATTTAGGGTATGGAAGAGCTGAAACACTCGGATTATAGAAGGATATCAGAAATGGGTTATGAAAGTGTGAATAGTAGCAATGTTGAGTAAAGGTTTGAATTGAGCCATGATCATTGATAATTTGTGATTACAAAAATGTTATGAATGACATTTAGAACATGGAATAAGTATCCTATGTGAGAAAAATGCAACAATGAACCATGGCCATGATTATGGAGAAATTGAAGACAAATTGTGAAATACGGATATTGTAAATGAATGATGAGCGTTGTCTATCATATTGAGAACGTTGTTATGAACGCTTGAGAGTTGATATAGAACATGGGAAGAGTTGCACAAACGAAAGGAAATGTTGTCCAATTTTCTCCAGCGTTAGTAAGCTGTTTTTACAATCGCTAGCTAATGTCGACACAAATTCTCTCTAAGGTAGAGCGTACGCACTAAAGGAGAACAAGCAAGCGATAGATTAGTAAACGACAAAGGTATGTGAGGCTAGTATTTTCTTTCTAATGGCATGAATCCTATAGCATGACTCTCTTTCCTCTTCATGAGTTCCTATATTCCAGATAACTAAAAGCCTATGTCTCTGAATAGCTATATAAGATAACAGACATGTTACGAGCCCTATAATGATAATGATGTTATTTATTGCTCACACTCACCTTATATGTTAGTTCCTTCATGGTGAGGCAGAATGTCAAAGAATGCTCCATAATGAAATCGGGGGATCACGACCTTACGTCACCCCGATAAAGTGTGGTTGTTCTTGAGCCCTATGCATGTACTATGATAAACATATTATGATAAGTATATTATAATAAGCATGTTATGATGATGATGATATAACACCGCGCCTATATGGCCGGGCAGTCACCGCAAAGGCGGGCAGCTCTACACCATGGCCAAATGGCATGGGCAGACACCACTAGTGGGCGGCATGAGATGATACCCCGGACGCGGGAGGCCTGGATGCAGGCTAATGTTATGATTATCACACCGATCCGATATGGACGGGCAGCTTATACATTATTACACCGTACCTATATAGGCGGGCAGCTTATACATTTATGCATATATGATATGATGATGAGTATGAGTAAGACAGTATGCATTATTTCTTTTATATTTGACAGTCAGATACAGATGTTTCATGTTTATATTTCCCTTATATCATTGTCTTATTTCATTGTTTATGCCTCTCATACTCAGTACAATGTTCGTGCTGACGTCCGTTTTCTTTGGACGTTGTGTTCATGCCCACAGGTAGACAGGGAGGAGAGCTTGACCCAGAACCTTAGTAGCTGCTAGCTGATTGAAAGCGCTCCTTTTTCCCGGAGGTGCTTGATTATTCCTTTGTGTACATTTGTATATGTGGTTTGGGCATGACGGGGTCTTGTCCCGTCTCTATGTATAGCACTCCAGTAGAGGCTCGTAGATACGCAGTGTCGGTTAGATAGTCTCACGAGAGGTTATTATATATATATTATTTTGGTGGCCGAGGGGCATATGTATATAAAATTATTTACGTTTCCACATGAAATATGATTTTCCTACAATTTGAGTACAAATGTGATAAAAGAGCTAAATAAGCATGATGAGAGATAGGACGAGCGGTGGTCGGGGGTTAGCCTGGGGTACCCGTCGCAGCCCCTAGCTGGGTCGTGACAAAAGTGGTATTAGAGTTGTTCAGTCCTAGGAAGTGTCTACGAGCCGTGTCTAGTAGAGTCTTGTTTATGGTGTGTTGCGCGCCACGCTAATAAACAAGAGGCTACAGGGCATTTAGGAAAATGACCATCTTTCTTCTTATGAGATCGTGCGATAGAGCCATGAATAAGATTTTACCCTCCCTAATAGTGTGTTGTGATTTATGAATGCCACCAAAGGGAAAAGCTACAGCCGCCTAGAAGGGCAAGACTACGGCAAAGAGGCGGGTAGAAAGAGAGCCTCCGATGAATATAGAAGAAGGCGAATCACATAATAAGGCCTTGTCTAATACTTCCTCTACCCCGCCTAATGTAGAAGAACAAGAAGGAGCTCCAGCTCCAATCCCTCCACCAGTTTCTTCGGGTCAACAAATGACTGAGGCCATACATCTATTGACACAGTTGGTTGCCGCTCAGGCACAGTGGCGAAATACGGGCCCAAGTGATCGGTCAGCTAGTACCAGAGCCCGTGATTTTATGAGTCTAAATCCTAGGGAGTTTTTTGGGTCAAAGCCGGATGAAGACCCGCAAGGTTTTATAGATGAGATGTTGAGGACATTGAAGATTGTCCATGCCTCCGAAACTGAATCCGTGGAGTTGGTATTTTATAGACTCCGGGACTTGGCAGTCAGATACAGATGTTTCATGTTGATATTTCCCTTATATCATTATCTTATTTCATTGTTTATGCCTCTCATACTCAGTACAATGTTCATGCTGACGTCCGTTTTCTTTGGACGTTGTGTTCATGCCCACAGGTAGACAGGGAGGAGAGCTTGACGCAGAACCTTAGTAGCTGCTAGCTGATTGAAAGCGCTCCTTTGTTCCAGAGGTGCTTGATTATTCTTTTGTGTAGATTTGTATATGTGTTTTGGGCATGACGGGGTCTTGTCCCCTCTCTATGTGTAGCACTCCAGTAGAGGCTCGTAGATATGCAGTGTGGGTTAGATGGTCTCACGAGAGGTTATTATATATATATTATTTTGGTGGCCGAGGGGCATATGTATTTAAAACTATTTACGTTTCCATATGAAATATGATTTTCCTACAATTTGAGTACAAATGTGATAAAAGAGCTAAATGAGCATTATGAGAGATAGAACGAGCGGTGCTCGGTGGTTAACCCCGAGTACCCGTCGCGGCCCCTAGCTGGGTCGTGACAGAAACACTTAGATTGTAGAAGAATATAGAAAATGGGTAATGAATGTGGGAATAGTGTCATTTTTGAGTAATAACTTGGATTTAGTCATGATTCTTGATATGTTGTGATTATGGTTATGTTATAAATGATGTTAAGAATATGGGATAGACATTGTATATGAATGAATGTAATAGTGTGCTATGACCATGGATATGGATGATCGGAAGTGAATGAAGGAATATGGATAATATAGGTGGACAAATACTATTGTTATGATGTTGTGAATGTTATTATATATGTTTGGAAGTTGATATATGATATGAAGGAAGTCGTATAAATAAATGAGATGTTGTCCAATTTTCTCTAGCTTTAGTCAAGCATGCTAAGCTATCGATTTTCTAATGTTAGTATAACTCTAATGAAGGTAGAAACGTGAGGATTGAAGGAGAACGTTCAAACGATAGAATAGTTGAACGAAAAGGTATGTAAGGCTAACCCTTCTTTTGATAAGGCATGGTTCTTTGGCCAAATATCTATTCTTTCAGGAGGCTATAATGTCATCCAAATGATTCTATCTTCACAAGCTCCTAAGCCCATGATTCTCGATATGTTACGATGGTACTAAATTCCTTATATGATGAGTAATCCTCTAGGGATAGATGTAATGAATGACGATAGTAATGATGCTGAAGATGCTTACGAGTTTTTATGTATATGCGTCTATGTATGACTATTATGAAACCCCGAGCTTATATGGCCGGGTAGAATATATATATATATATATTACGCGCGCACTGCTGCAGTTGGGTACGGATAACCCTAAGCCTTGGTAGGGCCAGGTATGTATACTCACTGAGCCTTGCCATGGTCGGCTATGTGAAACATCGAACCTTCATGGTCGGGTATGCTATGTATATGATATGGATATGTATACGATATGAATATGAATATGAATACGAATATGCTATGAATATGAAAATGGATACGAATACAGATACGAATATGGATGTATGTACACGGTTACGCATTAGAAATGGAAGGTCCCTATGAAAATCAAGTGTTTATGACGATGACATTACTATCTCCCATCCTATGCTAATTCTTATGTTGCCTATTATGCTTTCGTAATGATGCTGCTCATGCTTTACATACTCAGTACATTCTTCGTACTGACGTCCTTTTCTTTGTGGACGTTGCGTCATGCCTGTAGGTGGCCAGAGAGACAGGCTTGATCCATAGCTTTATCATTCAGGGACTACATAGCGGAGCTCCATTTCCTTCGGAGCTACAGCTTCGGTATTTATTCTTTTGTGTACATACTTATGGGCATGGCGGGGTCCTGTCCCGCCTATATGATATGCCATACTCTCCTTAGAGGCTCATAGACATGTGTATATGGTTAGATGTATTTGGCCTTGTCGGCCCATATTGTGGATATGATTTTGTTAGCCTCGTCGGCTTAGGTACATTGATATGGGCATTGTTATTGATGGTGATATATATGTATCGTTGCCCTATGGGATTAGTATGAATAACATATGGAAAGTATGATTTAGCTATGTGGCTCACCTAGATGTGAATGTGAATGTATGATAAGAGGTGCCCGGGTGGGTTAGCACTGGGTACCCGACGCGGCTGTTACACCTTGGAAATTTCATGGCGTGGTGTAGTGAATGAACCAATGTGAGCTTAAGGGTAACAGGAAGTTCTTATGACTATAAAATGGATACTTAGTGGTCTTATAATGCATACGTTAAGATTTTGAAGTTATATGAATTGATGAAATAAGGATTGATAAGGACAAGTGGAGTATAAGTGGGGTTTAGGAAAGGTTTCGTAAATTATTGCGTTAAGGATTGTTTGGTAAGGCCTTGAGGACGAGTTATAGGGATGTTTAGATTGCTAATGAAGTATTAAACAAGTGTCAAGAAGGTTCCATAAGGATTGGAGATCAAACAAGTCGACGAGAACGAACTTTGGAGAGCTGGGCATTATACGACCAAACATACCGGCCGTATAAAACATACGGACCGTATGTTCTGCCCAAAATGAGGGCCTTCACTGGACCAAACATACGATCCATACATACGGTCAGTATGAAATATACGGACCGTATGTTGGTCCGTATGTTCGTGTCGGGTCAGATGTTAAAACGATATAAGGACCCTCTCTCTCATTTAATTCATTTCATTTCCATTCTCCACACCTCAAGAACACTCTAGAATTCTATCCACTCTTCATCCACAAGAAACCAAGAGAAATCTATGATCAACTACATCAAACCCACAAAATCAAGTGTATGAAACTTATCAAAGTTCATCTAAGCCAAGAAATCCCATGGGAAGTGAGCTAGGGTTTTGGTGCAAGAAGAGAATTTCCACTCAAGGATTATTCTTCCATTATATAAGGTGAGTTTTATGATCATTTCATGTTGTTTAAGGTGTTGAAAAATGAAAACACTTGGATGGTAGAAGGATATAGAAAATGGGTCATGAATGTGGGAATAGTGTCATTGTTGAGTAGTTGTTTGGGGTGGATTATGAATATTGATATGTTGTGATTATAAGTATGCTATAAGTGACATTTAGAACATGGGATAAGTATTTTAATTGAGAAAACGCGATAGCAAACTATGACCACGATTATGGAAGAATTGAAGTGAAATTGTGAAATGTGGATAATGTAGATGAATGATGATTGTTGTTTATAATACTGTGAATGTTGTGATGGATGTTGGGAGTTGATATGTAAAATGAGGAAAGTTGTATAAACAAAGGAAATGCTGCCAAATTTTCTCTAACAATAGTAACACGTTCATATAATTGATTAACTAATGTTGATGCGAATCCTCTTGAAGGTAGAAATGCGAGCATCGAAGGGGAACGATCAAGCGATAAAAATATTAAACGAAGGAGGTATGTAAGGAAAGTCCCTTCTTTCTAAGGCATGACTCCTATGACATGAATCTTCTAAATTTCCATAATCTTTCTAAATAAAGGAACTATGAGTCCATGACTGTAATGAGCTATATATGTATGAGATAAAGAAAAGGGATACGACGAGCAAGATAATGATGATGATGAGTCAAGTATAAAGAGTCGTAGAGTGAAGTAAGATGTCCATAAAGCTAATGATTCTAAGTATGGTTCTATTGATGCTTTTCCTTGTGTACGCTCACCTTAAAATGTTAGTTCCTTCACGGTGAGATATGATGTTGATGATTACTCCATAATATAATTGGGGGTTCACGACCTTATGTCACCTCGACCTAGCCATGGTTACTTCCATGTTCTAATGTAGGACTAATGATGAATGTATGATGATGTTAAGTTATGATAAGGTTATGATATGCCTATGAGATGAGTAATAATGATGAGTATATGATTGATTGTATGACGATACGATTCCACCGTGCCTAATTGGCCGGGCATGTCACCGCTAAGGCGGGGTGCATACGATTCCATCGTGCCTAAATGGCCGGGCATGTCATCGCTAAGACGGGCTGCTACGTTTACACCGAGCCTAGAGGGCCTGGCATGATCACCACTAATGGGCGGCATATGATGGTTACCCGTACGCGTGTTAACGATAATGATTATGATGTGATGATATATGCGCTATGATGATACATGTACTATGATTATATATATATATGTATGAAATGTTTTCACCCATAAAACTCACGCAGGTTATATCTTCATCCTATGTCTCATCATTCTTCTATTATGTTCATTTCATTCATGTCTTACATACTCAGTACAATGTTCGTACTGACGTCCGTTTTCTTTGGACGCTGTGTTCATGCTCACAGGTAGACAGGGAGGTGATCCGGACCCGTAGAAGTTATCAGCAGATTTACAGGAGCACTCCATTACTCCGGAGGTGCTATTTGGTTTATTCTCTTGTGTGTGTGTGTGTGTATATATATATATATATATATATATATATGTATATGTATTTTGGGAACGAAGGGGTCTTGTCCCGTCCATATGTCTAGTACTCTAGTAGAGGCTCGTAGATACCCATGTGTGGGTAGTGTGGTCTCACAATGTCACTATTGTATATACATATTATTATTTTGATGGCCGAAGGGCTTATGTATACATGCATATATAAGAGTAATTATGCTTCCAAATAAAAGGTGGTTTTCCTATGATTTGAGTATATAATTAATGAGTATGATGAGTAGTAGAATGAGTGGTGCTCGGTGGTTAGCCCCGGGTACCCGTCATGGCCCCTAGTCGGGTCGTGACAAAAGTGGTATCAGAGCAGTTCAGTCCTAGGAAGTGTCTACGAGCCGTGTCTAGTAGAGTCTTGTTTACGGTGTGTTGCACGCCACATTACTAAACAAGAGGCTACATGGCATTTAGGAAAAATGACCATCTTTCATCTTAAGAGATCGTGCGATAGAGCTGTGTTATAAGATTTTCTCCTCTTAATCGTGTGCTATGATTTCAGAAATGTCGCCAAAGGGAAAAGCTACAGCCGCCCAAAAGGGCAAGACTACGATGAAAAGGCTGGTAGAAAGAGAGCCGCCAATTAATGTAGAAGAGGGTGAGTCACATAATGAGGCCCCATCTAATACTTCCTCCATCCAGCCCAATGTAGAAGAACAAGGAGGAGCTTCAGCTCCAGTTGCTCCACCGGTTGCTTCGGGTCAACAAGTGACCGAGGCTATCCACCTATTGACACAGTTAGTTGCCGCCCAGGCACAGTGGAAGAATGCGGGTCCAAGTGATACGGTAGCTAGTACCAGAGCCTGTGATTTCATGAGTCTGAACCCTCCGAAGTTTTTTGGGTCAAAGCCAAATGAAGACCCTCAAAGTTTTATTGATGAAATGTTGAGGACGTTGAAGATTATTCATGCCTTCGAAACTGAATCTGTGGAGTTGGCATCCTATAGACTCCGAAATGTGGTGGTATTATGGTATAATAATTGGATATCGTTGTCACGACCCAGCCCCGTGGGCCGCGACTGGTGCCCTACTTGGGCACCCAAACGGACATACAAACTAAATCATCATTTTTAAACAGAGTTGAGAACGAATATTATCTTGCGCGATTGCGCGTACAAAACATTATATCAGAATCAGAAGAGGCAGCGGAATATACATCGTCGAACATATGCACATATATCAAAAAGCCGGCAAGGCTATCAAATATGTCAAAAGCCGACAAGGCTGTCAAATGGCACAACGGCCCAAAACACATATACAAATGCACGCCGACAAGGCTACCACAAACATATACAAAATGCACGCCGACGAGGCTGCCATAACGAATAGAGTCATGCAAACACATCCGTACAGAAGTAGGCACACACACCCACAAATACGTCTACAGACCTCTAAACAGACAAACCGAATCATATGGCGGGACAGGGCCCCGCCGTGCCCCTGAACAAATACATATATACATAGCGAACGAATATATACCAAAATGTGTGCTCTGAAATGAGAAGAGCACTCCAAACAGCAGAGGAGGGTGTCCTAAATGGGTAGATCACCAAACTGTGCATCTGTACCTGCGGGCATGAAACGCAGCCCCCGAAGAAAGGGGGTCAGTACGAAATATGTACTGAGTATGCAAAGCAGAATATACAGAAAGCAAATCTGAGACATAAACGAAATGGAAGTACCAAACATAAGTGCAAATCCAACATATCAAAATTTGCTTACTTTCAAAAATATGTAAGTAATGCATAGGGTACAGAAGAATATGGTCGCCCACCCGTCGATGGCGCCATAACACAGCATAACACCAGAAAGTTTCAAATCTCCGTATCCCCGTCATATATCACATCACAACATAACGCCATACACAGCATAACACCAAATATAGGTGGAACCCGACCCTCTTTTGCGAGTAGCTCGGTGAACCATAAACACAGCATAACTCCGGAGTATATCAAAATGCGCACGACAACAGAACCGGCCCGGGACTCGGCGAAAGGAATAACAGAATGCACGAGTAGAGTCGTGAGTAGTCATATGCATAAAATCATTATCATAAATTCAAACATAAGTAAAATGATCATATTTGAAATCGGAATAATAATCATACCAAATTCTTTCAAAGATTCTCTGAATTACATAAAGGAAAGTCGCGGGACCCACGGACGGGTATTTACCCAAGTCGAGCCCGCCTATGGAAAACATACGTATCATACATAATGCAAACTTTTATAAAAATATTGGAGTAATCCGAGCATTTATGTGAAATGTATGGCATTTAGAAATTTCGAAGTTCTTTAAAGTGAAACCTTTTTGCGCAAAGTTCGGAAAGCGATTATTTCAAATACATAAAGGTTCATATTTCATCAAATCATACATAAGAGTGCCAAGGAACATATATAGATCATATCATGCTCGGATTTCGGATTTGGAATTTCCTTAAGGCTCTAATCTAGCCTATGTAAAACTAAGACATGCCAAAAAGAAGGGAGGTTGCTTTACGTACCTCGTACGCACTCCAAGATGGCCAATCTAATGTAAATTCCATTCTACGCCTCGGGCTCCCCAAGGTCTACAAATATTCCAACGAATATCCAATATTAAACATAGGCACTTAAGCCATTTATTCCAACTAACATTAAATTCTACAGAAAATTCGGCAGCATTTCCCCTGTAAATAGGTCATCCCGAGAATTTAACTCGCTCAAAATCAACAACAACAACCACAATAACCAACCTAGCAACATCGATAATCAATTCGAAATGCAAAATAATAATAGTAGCTCTCTTTTACATCATTCGACAACTTTCCAATTATTCAATTCAATGGCTTACTTTCAAGCCACAATATCGTTCGTACATTCGATTATTAACCCAAACTCATACTAACAACATTCGAGAACATTCTAAACAATTCACATAATTTTTCCACCAATCCACAATTTCTCCAAAAGTTTGGCCGAAAACAGCCCCTACCCGTGAGCAGCCCACTGGGCACACTTCCGACTTTCAATTCATGTTTTGTATCACAATTCACAATATAACGATACCATTTTCATAAAATATACAAATTACATCAACGCACAATAACCCTCAAATCAGCCCGTACAATCTCAACATCAATCTTAAGTCATTAAATGCTCAATTCCAAACTAGAATTCGTAACGACGACACGAAAGCGCTTAAGCTATAATAATGCGATATTCGGCATAATCTATGACTCACATTCGTTCACACTACACATATTCATAAGTTAATGGTTCTCATATATAAGGATTTCATTAAATGCACAAAGTTCTCCAAATCAGTCCGCAACGCTTACTATATCAATTCGGGACATTTAACTCTCATTTCCAACATACAAATCATCACAACAACCATTACGACGCTAAGCGATATTAATTCATTCTTTGCTACCATTTGGAGGCTATATACACGACTACACTACACATATACATGTATCGATGATTTTTATTCTCTTCTCCACTGTACGACAATCAATATGCTACAAGCAATTAATTCATCAACCCAATACCACACCACACACATATACTTCACACGGTCAACACACCCAACACAAGACCCAACTTCAACATTTCATATTTCATGATTTTTATCCATTTTAGCATACTACAATATGCATACAACATTTATAACTCCAAAAACAAGATTAGAACTCACCTTTATTCTCCAATCCACCAATAGGCTAGGGTTTGCAAATGGGCAAAATGAGTGGTTGAATGACCCAAGCAATACTTCCACGCTACTTAGGGACCTCCTAATAGTGGGTTTATACCAAAGAAATAATTTTAGAGAGGCAAAAATGGGACTTGATTTTTCTTGGTTGTGGCCGAGAACCATGGGGGAGTGGAGGCTCTCCAAGGCTTGTTATTTTTCTTTAAGTGTAGAAGTGGGAAATGAGAAAGATGACTTAGTCTTCTTTTTTTTAAGTATCCACAAGTATCTCCCTTTGTTTATGGCCCACACATGTGTTGGACCAATTAAAATTGGCCACACAATGTGTGGGACCATTTCAAGTCCACACGGCCACCATGGCTTTTGGTGCAAGATTTTTAAATTCCAATTTTATGAATTGTGGTCCCAATTTTTCCTAAGTGTCCAATGCCCTCAATTTCATATTCAACTTATGTCTCAAAATAAAATCAAATGGTCAAAAGTCCCGACTTCAAATCCCGGAATAATCTTGGCCCTTAATTGTCATAGTTAATCCAGGTTGTCCCAATGTATAGAAATACGGGACGTAACATCCTCTCCCCCTTAGGAACATTCGTCCTCGAATGTTGGATTAATGCTACTAATCTTACTCAAATTCGGGGGAGTTTCTTTTATAGCCATCATATACAAATCGATCACAAATCAACATAATCAAACAAAGAATTTGGATTACCTGAAGGTGCCGAAAATAGGTGAGGATATTGTTTTTTTCATCATCTGCTCCTCAGCCTTCCAGGTTAATTCCTCGCGGTTATTATTATTCCGCCACAGTACTTTAACAGAAGCCACATCTTTATTCCGCAACTTTCTTACCTGACGATCCAATATGGCTATAGGTTGCTCTTCATAAAATAGCTCCTCGGTGAGCTGTAAATCGTCTGTAGGAAAAATTCTAGAAGGGTCACCAATATATTTACGAAGCATAGGAAAATGGGATACCAGGTGTACCGCTCCCAAATCAGCTGGCAAATCCAACTCATAGGCCACCTTGCCTATTTTGCGAACAATCTGATAAGGCCCAATATATCTCAGACTGAGCTTTCCTTTCTTGCCAAATCTCATAACGCCTTTCATAGGTGACTCTTTCAGAAACACCCAATCGCCAATCTGGAACTCTAACGGTCGACGTCGTTTATCAGCATAAGATTTCTGTCGACTCGGGGCCGCTAATAGTCGCTCTCGAATCAGTTTCACTTTATCGACTGCTTGCTGGATCACATCTGGACCAATTAACTGAATCTCACCCACGACAAACCAACCAATCGGAGATCTGCTTTTCCTGCCATACAAAGCCTCATATGGTGCCATCTGAATACTGGAGTGATAACTATTTTTGTTATAAACAAATTCACTTAGTGACAATGATCACCCCAACAACCTCTAAAATCAATAACACAGGCCCATAGCATATCTTCCGGTATCTGAATAGCACACTCGGCCTGTCCGTCGGACTGAGGATGAAATATTGTGTTATGACCCATCTGAGTCTCCAGTCCTTCCTGGGACGATCTTCAGAAGTTAGCCGTAAACTGAGCACCTCAGTCGGTTATAATAGATATAGGAATCCCGTGAAGTCTTATTATCTCATTAATATACACTCTTTCATAACCTTCAGCCGAACAATTAGTGCTGACTGGAAGAAAATGGGCTGATTTCATTAATCTATCAACACTCCCACCTGGGAAGTCCTCGTGTTGCATCCCTCCTTTTGCTGAGATGAGAATGTTGAGATGGATGTGTGGCCACACCAGGAGTGACAGGATTAGGAATGAGGATATTCGGGACAAGGTGGGAGTGGCCTCGGTGGAAGACAAGATGCGAGAAGCAAGATTGAGATGGTTTGGGCATGTGAAGAGGAGAGACACGGATGCCCCAGTGCGGAGGTGTGAGAGGTTGGCCATGGATGGTTTCAGACGAGGTAGGGGTAGGCCAAAGAAGTATTGGGGAGAGGTAATTAGACACGACATGGCGCAGTTACAGCTTACCGAGGACATGACCTTAGATAGGAGGGTTTGGAGGACCCACATTAGGGTAGAAGGCTAGTAGATAGTCTCATTACCCTGCCTTATTAGTAGTCGCGTTATCGTAGTATAATTTCTTGTGCTCTAATTTATGCTATTATGCTATTATCTGTTATTTCATGTGCTTTGATTATTCTATGTTATCTGTGTCGCTTGCGTTACTTCATTTCCATATCGCTTTGAATCTCTTAGCCGTATCTGACCTCTTTTTATGTTTTTATTGAGCCGAGGGTCTCTCGGAAACAGCCGTCCTACCTTGGTAGGAGTAAGGTCTGCGTACACTCTACCCTCCCCAGACCCCACGTTGTGGGATTTCACTGGGTTGTTGTTGTTGTAATACTCCGAATAGAATCGTATCAGCGTTGAGTGCGCGGTAAGCCTATAATGAAGTTCATGCGAATCGTTCCTCGTTCCCAAACTGAAGTTTCTAATTCCTGAAGCAACCAGTCGGGCCCTTGATACTCGATCTTGACTTACTGACAATTTGGACATTGGCCAGCGAACTTTGCAGTGTCCCTTTTTCATACCATCCCATCAGCATAAATATTTTAGATCATGATACATTTTTGTGGATTCAGAATGAACAGAATGTCGAACATTAAGTGCTTCGCCCATAATTTATCATCACAGCCCCGCAACGTCAGGCACACATAATCTGCCTCCGTATAATAATATCCCTTTCAGACGAAATTTCAAACTAAGTCTTTTCTTTATCAAAGGTTGTATCTTTGTACTGTACAAGGATAGGATCCTCAAACTGATGCTGTTTTACCTCTTCTATAATCGACGATTCAGCAACTTCTCGAACAAAATCCCAATATCTCCAGAATCGACCGAACGGACTCCAAGGCTAGCTAACTGATAAATGTCCACGAACCAATTGTTTCTCATTAAACTGTACATCAGTCAAACTACCCATGGACTTACGGCTAAGTGCATTAGCTACCACATTGGCTTTTCCGGGATGATATAGAATATCGACATCATAATCTTTCAATAATTCAAGCCATTTATGCCGCAGATTTAGCTCCCTTTTGCTTAAAAATATACTGGGGCTCTTATGGTCCGTATAAATACCAGCGTAGACCCCATGTAAGTAATGCCGCCACATTCTCAAAACATGAATCGCCGCGGCTAATTCCAGATTATGTATGGGATAATTTCCTTCGTGCGATTTGAACTGCCGGGGAGCTTAGGCCATAACTTGACTGTGCTGCACTAATTCATAATCTATCCCAATACCAAAAGCACCATAATAAGTAACATACCCGGCTGGCCCTTCAGGAAGAGCTAGACTGGAGTTGAAATTAATTTTTCCTCCGGTACTGGAAACTGTATTCACACGTACCGGTTCACTGAAATTTCACGGCCTTCTGAGTTAACTTCGTTAATAGTGCCGTAATAGAAGCAAAGTCCTTCACCACTTTTCTGTAATACCTGGCTAATCCCCAAAAACCGCGTATTTCGGTCTATGTCGAAGACCTAGGCCAACTTTTGATCGCTTTAATCTTCTGTGTGTCAATTGTTTCTATTTCTACTTATTTTACTTCACTTTCCTCCGCTCCCCCTCTTTTGGGGTTGTGCTTATACCGTATCCATGTTTTTCCTTTATAATCTATAACTTGATTACCTTCGTACGAGATCTTAACAAAATTACGAAGTGATGAAATTCTCATTCATAAAGTACAAATCTTATCTGATAGCTGGCACTCGAATAATTTAATTAATATAGCAATTTATCCTTTAATAATCATATCCTTCCTTCATACCCGTTCCTTATCCGTCGTTCTATTTTCTCGATAGTCAAATTACTTAATATTCGCATGATTCATCATTCCATGCCATAGGTTTTTTTTTCTTTTGCCCTGCATTATTACATTCCAGTTCATTTTTCGCAAGTAATTTCGTGCTTTGCCCGTCGACTCTTTTAGAAGCTCTGCTTAATTACGTTTCTTACGGTTCACTTTTGCTACCACTTTGATCTATTTACCTTCCACTCAATTATTCTCTTTTCCTTCCAAAATATCGTCGTATTAGCATCTTCCAATCTCAACCCATAGCAAAACCAATATCTGTTTATCTCGTAACATCTGTATCATACCTTTCACTTTGTCTCATAAATTTTATTCTGTTAATGTCTCCCATATATTATAACGCTGACTGTTAAGGTTCACTAAGCGATCGACATAGTCATAAATGGGGAGTCCTATACATACATATATATATATATATATATATATATATATCACTAGCATTTCTTTTACAAAGCGTCTTCAATCATCTGTTCAAACTCATTCTAATTCTGGAGCTGCGTTGCTCTTTCTCCCTTTTTCACTAATCTAATCCGTCTCAGCCCACACGACCTTTATAAAGTTTCTAATCACTCCACATACTCTAATTTCCTTTTTGGTTACTCCAAATTTCCTATTTGTCTCTTATGTCCATATTTGCGAAAAGTTTTGTACATTTCCCAGGGGGTCACCCATCCCAGAATTGCTCTGGCCCTGGCACGCTTAACCTTACAACTTTAATGCATTTAGACACGTTAAGGCCGGTATAATTGTATCAATTTCCTCGCATGACTTTTATCACGTAATTTAAGGCAAATCGGGGTCTTAACAACTTTCAAAACGTTCTCGTAGCGGGTCCCACCGCGATCTAGAGAGAATTCTTTTACTTTTCTGACTATATAGTCACCGTGTCGCCCCTTGTAAATCCTCAATATTTTTCTCCTCATGCATATACATATATAATTTTAAACAGCCCACAAATTTAAGTTTTTATTCTACAAATTCCATCTCCAATTAGTCGATGAAGGCTGATAAAATATTACTGTAAGGCATTCTCCAACCACCAGCAAAAGAACACTAAAATCCGACGAACAACGCGAAATCCGTTGGTACTTAATTCACATAATTACCTCCATATATATATATATATATATATATATATATATATATATATATATATATATATATATATATATATATTTATATTTGTTTTTGAGTCGTAAGCGAATCATTCAATTCCCAACTGCCTGTTATACATTTAGTATTCTTCAAATGAATCGAAACTTAATCGTTGGACATTTTTGCCTTTCACATAAGCTTTTCTGAAGCAACATGTGGTTGGAACATATTCTGATTCATTTAGATAAGTTACGAATTTGCTACTCATATATGCTTTCTCGGAATAAAATTTCCCAATCAAGGATAATGCTTCTTACGAATGCCATGGAGGGTACCTCTTAACTTTAATCCAACATAACAGATTCACCCTATCGGTATCGACTTTCAAAACATGTTAAGAACTTATATCTCATTTTCTCTCTTTATATTTCTGGCAAAATTTGGGCAGAGGTTCCTCTGTATTTCTTACTATCCCAAAACCTGTACACAGGAAATACCAACCATGCCTCACAGGGCCAACACATATACGTATTTATATATCATATCGTAGCCACACAGGGCTAACAATTGCAAACAAAAGTACACAGATGTCGAGACTTACCTCACGTGCCCAACTCAAACGGCACCGGTGACATCTTCCTGTTTATTTTTCTTTTCAATCTTCAACTTTATATTTCCGTCATACTTCAAATAGCTTCCCCGACATACATCTTTCATACCATTTCTTACCTGTGTACGGTATAGCTTCAAATATCATCGATCACTTTCTTACGTCGATACCGTCCTCAGCTGAAATTAAAGGTTAGCAGAAAAAGATTCATTTCCTACGACTGGCTCTATCGCACGATCTAAGATTCAAAGAAAGGAAACATCCTAAATGCCCTGTAGCCTCATGTTTATCGATGTGGTGCACAACACACCGATAAACAAGACTCTACTAGACACGGCCTGTAGACATCCCAAGGACAAACCGCTCTGATACCACTTCTGTCACGACCCATCCCCGTGGGCCGCGACTGGTGCCCTACTTGGGCACCCAAACGGACATACAAACTAAATCATCATTTTTAAACAGAGTTGAGAACGAATATTATCTTGCGTGATTGCGCGTACAAAACATTATATCAGAATCAGAAGAGGCAGCGGAATATACATCGCCGAACATAAGCACATATATCAAAAAGCCGGCAAGGCTATCAAATATGTCAAAAGCCGACAAGGCTGTCAAATGGCACAACGGCCCAAAACGCATATACAAATGCACGCCGACAAGGCTGCCACAAACATATACAAAATGCACGCCGACGAGGCTGCCATAACGAATAGAGTCATGCAAACACATCCGTACAGAAGTAGGCACACACACCCACAAATACGTCTACAGACCTCTAAATAGACAAACCGAATCATATGGCGGGACAGGGCCCCGCCGTGCCCCTGAAAAAATACATATATACATAGCGAACGAATATATACCAAAATGTGTGCTCTGAAATGAGAAGAGCACTCCAAACAGCAGAAGAGGGTGTCCTAAATGGGCAGATCACCAAACTGTGCATCTGTACCTGCGGGCATGAAACGCAGCCCCCGAAGAAAGGGGGTCAGTACGAAATATGTACTGAGTATGCAAAGCAGACTATACAGAAAGCAAATCTGAGACATAAACGAAATGGAAGTACCAAACATAAGTGCAAATCCAACATATCAAAATTTGCTTACTTTCAAAAATATGTAAGTAATGCATAGGGTACAGAAGAATATGGTCGCCCACCCGTCGATGGCGCCATAACACAGCATAACACCAGAAAGTTTCAAATCTCCGTATCCCCGTCACATATCACATCACAACATAACGCCATACACAGCATAACACCAAACATAGGTGGAACCCGACCCTCTTTTGCGAGTAGCTCGGTGAACCATAAACACAGCATAACTCCGGAGTATATCAAAATGCGCACGACAACAGAACCGGCCCGGGACTCGGCGAAAGGAATAACAGAATGCACGAGTAGAGTCGTGAGTAGTCATATGCATAAAATCATTATCATAAATTCAAACATAAGTAAAATGATCATATTTGAAATCGGAATAATAATCATACCAAATTCTTTCAAAGATTCTCTGAATTACATAAAGGAAAGTCGCGGGACCCACAGACGGGTATTTACCCAAGTCGGGCCCGCCTATGGAAAACATACGTATCATACATAATGCAAACGTTTATAAAAATATTGGAGCAATCCGAGCATTTATGTGAAATTTATGGCATTCAGAAATTTCGAAGTTCTTTAAAGTGAAACCTTTTTGCGCAAAGTTCGGAAAGCGATTATTTCAAATACATAAAGGTTCATATTTCATCAAATCATACATAAGAGTGCCAAGGAACATATATAGATCATATCATGCTCGGATTTCGGATTTGGAATTTCCTTAAAGGTCTAATCTAGCCTATGTAAAACTAAGACATGCCAAAAAGAAGGGAGGTTGCTTTACATACCTCGTACGCACTCCAAGATGGCCAATCTAAAGTAAATTCCAATCTACACATCGGGCTCCCCAAGGTCTACAAATATCCCAACGAATATCCAATATTAACCATAGGCACTTAACCATTTATTCCAACTAACATTAAATTCTACAGAAAATTCGGCAGCATTTCCCCTGTAAATAGGTCATCCCGAGAATTTAACTCGCTCAAAATCAACAACAACAACCACAATAACCAACCTAGCAACATCGATAATCAAATCGAAAGGCAAAATAATAATAGTAGCTCTCTTTTACACCATTCGACAACTTTCCAATTATTCAATTCAATGGCTTACTTTCAAGCCACAATATTGTTCGTACATTCGATTATTAACCCAAACTCATACTAACAACATTCGAGAACATTCTAAACAATTCACATAATTTTTCCAACAATCCACAATTTCTCCAATTTTTTGGCCGAAAACAGCCCCTAGCCGTGAGCAGCCCACTGGGCACACTTCCGACTTTCAATTCATGTTTTGTATCACAATTCACAATATAACGATACCATTTTCATAAAATATACAAATTACATCAACGCACAATAACCCTCAAATCAGCCCGTACAATCTCAACATCAATCTTAAGTCATTAAATGCTCAATTCCAAACTAGAATTCGTAACGACGACACGAAAACGCTTAAGCGATAATAATGCGATATTCGGCATAATCTATGACTCACATTCGTTCACACTACACATATTCATATGTTAATGGTTCTCATATATAAGGATTGCATTAAATACACAAAGTTCTCCAAATCAGTCCGCAACGCTTACTATATCAATTCGGGACATTTAACTCTCATTTCCAACATACAAATCATCACAACAACCATTACGACGCTAAGCGATATTAATTCATTCTTTGCTACCATTTGGAGGCTATATACACGGCTACACTACACAAATACATGTATCAATGATTTTTATTCTCTTCTCCAATCTACGACAATCAATATGCTACAAACAATTAATTCATCAACCCAATACCACACCACACACATATACTTCACACGGTCAACACACCCAACACAAGACCCAACTTCAACATTTCATATTTCATGATTTTTATCCATTTTAGCATACTACAATATGCATACAACATTTATAACTCCAAAAACAAGATTAGAACTCACCTTTATTCTCCAATCCACCAATAGGCTAGGGTTTGCAAATGGGCAAAATGAGTGGTTGAATGACCCAAACAATACTTCCACGCTACTTAGGGACCTCCAAATAGTGGGTTTATACCAAAGAAATAATTTTAGAAAGGCAAAAATGGGACTTGATTTTTCTTGGTTGTGGCCGAGAACCATGGGGGAGTGGAGGCTCTCCAAGTCTTGTTATTTTTCTTTAAGTGTAGAAGTGGGAAATGAGAAAGATGACTTAGTCTTTTTTTTTTTAAGTATCCACAAGTATCTCCATTTGTTTATGGCCCACACATGTGTTGGACCAATTAAAATTGGCCACACAATGTGTGGGACCATTTCAAGTCCACACGGCCACCATGGCTTTTGGTGCAAGATTTTTAAATTCCAATTATATGAATTGTGGTCCCAATTTTTCCTAAGTGTCCAATGCCCTCAATTTCATATTCAACTTATGTCTCAAAATAAAATCAAATGGTCAAAAGTCCCGACTTCAAATCCCGGAATAGTCTTGGCCCTTAATTGTCATAGTTAATCCAGGTTGTCCCAATGTATAAAAATACGGGACGTAACAATCGTCAAGAAAAGAGGACGCGCCTCCTCCCGTTTGGCAAGAATTTGTAGATGCCTTCATCCGCCATTATCTACCACCCGAGGTCCGCCGAGCTAGAACGGATAGATTTTTAAATTTGAAACAAGGGAATATGAGTGCTTGGGAGTATAGCCTTCAGTTCAATCCGTTGGCTAGATATGCCCCGACTATGTTGGCTGACATGGGGGATAGAGTGCATCCATTTATGAGTAGCTTAGGGCCATATTTGTTCACGGATTGTTTGACGGCTTCGTTGCAAGATGGGATGGATATTTCCCGAATTCAAGCCCATGCCCAGAATTTAGAAGGACGACAACATCCGCAAAGGGGTGATCGTGATTTTGATAGAAGGCAAAGTAAGAGGGCTAGATCTATGGGGGCAGGTAGTGATTACAGAGGGGGATCGAGGAAGACATATCCAAGACATTCAAGCCAGTCGGCGACTAGTGTGCCTCCACGATTTGCAGATAGAAGAATTGATTGCTCCTTTCCTTCAGGACAGGGTCAGAGTTCGAGAGCATCAGGTTCTCAGTTTGGGGGTGATCATAGCCAGAGGAGACCACCGGTGCCGCGATGTAATCAGTGCGGTAAATTGCATTCAGGGCCGTGTCGCCAAGGCACAGATGCTTGTTATATTTGTGGACGGACTGAGCACTTGATGCGTGATTGTCCCTCGAGGTATGGTAGAGGAGGGGTTCAGCCCACAGGATCAGTGGCTAATTCTTCTTCAGTGCGCCCGGTAGGGCAGACTTCCCAGATTCCAGCAGGTCGAGGTAGAGGCAGAGGGGGAGCAACTACTTCAGGTGCCACTCAGGCCCGTATGTATGCATTATCCGGACGACAGGATCTTGAGTCCTCTCCGGATGTGGTTACAGGTACATTATCCATATTCTCCCACGATGTATATGCATTGATAGATCCGGGTTCTACCCTATCTTATATTACTCCGTATGTTACTGGTCGTATTGTGGTGAGACCTAAGCCAATAAAACCTTTTGAGATATCTACTCCGGTTGGTGATCCCGTGATAGATAGCCAAGTGTATAAAAATTGTGTAATTGTGATATGCGACCGCCAGACTAAAACTGATTTAGTTGAGCTGGAAATGTTAGATTTCGATGTAATTATGGGTATGGATTGGTTTGGCCTCATGTTATGCCAATGTTGACTGCCGAATGAAAGTGGTTCAGTTTCAATTTCCGGGAGAGCCCATGTTTGAATTGAAGGGTAATACAACCTCTCCAAAAGGTAGGTTTATTTCCTACCTTAAGGTAAGGAAGATGATAGCTAAGGGCTATATTTATCACTTGGCCGAGTTCATGACACCGAAGAATAGTCGCCAACTTTCCAATCCGTTTCGGTAGTGAATGAACTTCCGGATGTATTTCCAGATGAACTTCCAGGCCTTCCTCCGGAAAGAGAGATTGATTTCGCTATTGATGTATTGCCGGACACCAAGCTTATTTCTATTTCTCCTTACCGAATGGCTCCGGCAGAATTGAAAGAATTGAAGGCATAGTTGAAAGATTTGCTTGAGAAAGGGTTTATTAGACCCAATTCATCACCGTGGGGAGCACCAGTCCTATTCGTGAGAAAGAAAGATGGTTCCCTACGAATGTGTATCGATTATAGGCAGTTGAACAAGGTGACAATAAAGAACAAATATCCTCTCCCATGGATTGATGATTTGTTTGATCAACTATAGGGTGCCAAGTGGTTTTCCAAAATAGACTTGAGGTCAGGTTATTACCAAGTGAGAGTTAAAGAAGAAGATATTCCCAAAACAAATCTCAGAACGAGATATGGCCATTATGAGTTCCGGGTGATATCGTTTGGGTTGACTAATGCTCCGGCAGTGTTCATGAATTTGATGAATAATGTATTCAGGCCTCTCTTGGATTTATTTGTAATAGTATTCATTGACGATATTCTGGTGTACTCTCGCACAGAATCAGAACATGCCGATCATTTACGTATTGTTCTTGACATTCTTCGTACCCGAGAATTGCATGCAAAATTTTCAAAGTGCGAGTTTTGGCTGAATTCTGTGACATTTCTAGGTCATGTTATTTCAGATGATGGCATTAGAGTTGATACTCGAAAAATTGAAGCTGTGAAGACTTGGCCAAGGCCTACGACGCCTACAGAAGTTCGTAGTTTTCTAGGATTAGCAGGGTACTATAGGAGGTTCGTAGAGGGATTTTCCTTTATTTCAGTCCCATTGACTAAGCTAACCCAAAAGTCAGTTAAATTTCAGTGGAATGATGCTTGTGAACGTAGCTTCTAAGAGTTGAAGGACAGATTAACCTCTGCCCCAGTCTTGACACTCCAGAAGGGCCAGATGGTTACGTAACTTCTACGATGTGTGTTAATGTAGCACGGTAAAGTCATTGCTTATGCTTCGAGACAGTTGCGGAAACATGAAAAGAACAACCCAACTCATGATCTCGAATTGGCTGCAGTTGTTCATGCATTAAAGATGTGGAGACATTACTTGTATGGCGTGCATGTTGATATCTATACAGATCACAAGAGTCTTCAATACATTTTCAAGCAGAAGGAGTTAAATTTGCGGCAGAGGTGGTGGTTAGAATTATTGAAACATTACGATGTGAGTATTTTATACCACCCCGGAAAAGGCAAATGTAGTAGCTGATGCTCTTAGCCACCGATCACTGGGTAGCCTATGTGAAGTTCCTCCAGAAAAGAAAGAATTAATTCATGAGCTCCACCAGCTAGCTAATCTTGGAGTACGTTTAATTGATTCAGGTAGTGCAGGAATCGGTATTAATGATCCCACAGTTTCGCCCCTGAACACGGAAGTGAAAGAGCGTCAGTATGAAGATCCTCATTTGTGCCATTACAGAGACACATTTCATGAAAAACAGAAGTCTCCATTTGAAATTTCTATGGATGGAATTCTTAGATACCGAGGCAGGCTATGTGCTCCAAATGTTGCAGAATTGCGCCGACGAATTTTAAAAGAAGCCCATTATTCTCGGTATTCTATTCACCAAGATCCCACAAAGATCATGATCTCAAGTTGATATATTGGTGGGATGGCATGAAGAGAGACATAGCAGAATTTGTAGCTCAATGTCCAAATTGCCAGCAAGTGAAAATCGAACATCAAAAGCCAGGAGGATTATTGCAAGTAATGAAAATCCCTACTTGGAAATGGGAAGTGATCACCATGGATTTTATTGTGGGATTACCTCGTTCCCGAGGCAAGTACGATTCTATATGGGTGATCGTGGACAGACTCACGAAAGTAGCTCATTTTCTTCCAGTCAGAACCACATACTCGGCTGAAGATTATGCAAGGTTGTATCTCAAAGAAATTGTGTGACTCCATGGTATCCCGATATCCATTATCACAGATAGAGGAGCGGAATTTACAGCCAAGTTCTGGAAATCCTTCTAAGAAGGTCTAGGTACTCAAGTAAAGTTTAGCACGGCATTTCATCCGCAGACTGATGGACAAGCCGAACGTACTATTTAGACGTTGCAAGATATGCTACGGGCATGTGTATTAGATTTCGGTGGTTACTGGGTACGTAAGGTGTCCTGCCCGGACACGAGTCGTGGCCTACGGGGTTGGGTCGTGACAAGCCTGCAATAGACCTCCAGGCTTCTGGTGTTCTATTTTGACCTGCTGACAATTCGAACACTGAGCGACAAATTCTGCTATATCTCTTTTCATACCATCCCACCAATAAACTTCCTTGAGGCCGTGGTACATCTTTGTTGAGCCTGGATGAATAGAATAGCGGGAGTAATCTGCCTCTCCCATAATCTGCTGACAAAGTCCTGCAAAACTAGAGACACATAATCTACCTCGATACCTGAGTACTCCATTACCTGTAATCACAAAAGGGTGTCTTTTCTTTCTAAGGTGTTGTATCTCGGTAATGAACCAGAACAGGGTCTTCGTACTGACACTCTTTTATTTCTGCTACCAAACATGACAGCACTATGTCTTGAATAATAACTCCTGCATCATCTGAATCCATTAATCAAACTTCGAGGCTAGCTAATCAATGAATTTCACAGACCATTTCTCTTTTCTCTGGCGGCACATATGACAAGCTACCCATGGATTTACGACTGAGGGCATCGGCTACTACATTAGCTTTCCCAAGAAGGTACAGAATATCCATATCATAGTCTTTCAACAACTCTTGCCATCATCTTTGGCATAAATTCAAGTAATTATGCTTAAAGATGTACTGGAGACTCTTATGATCAGTATAGATATTAACATAGACGCT
The DNA here is from genome assembly GCF_019175385.1 of Lycium barbarum. Classification (NCBI taxonomy): domain Eukaryota; kingdom Viridiplantae; phylum Streptophyta; class Magnoliopsida; order Solanales; family Solanaceae; genus Lycium; species Lycium barbarum. The sequence continues at coordinate 55,609,060 of NC_083346.1, forward strand.
GTATAAGTTGTGCCTCAAAATTTTTAAAGCGTGAATCACTGTCGCTAGCTCAAGATCATGGGTTGGATAATTCTTCTCGTGCTTCTTAAGCTGTCTAGAAGCATAAGAGACAACCCTACCGTGCTGCATCAAAACACAGCCCAGTCCAATACCTAAAGCGTCACAATATACCACATAGCCATCGGCTCCTTCTGGAAGAGTCAAAACAGGTGCTGAAGTCAACTTATCCTTCAACGTCCGAAAACTCTGCTCACAAGCATCCTGCTAGGCCCAAGAAACTACGTATCTCCGTTGGTGCCGTAGGCATTAGCCAATTCTTCACAGCCTCAATCTTCTGGGTATCCTGTCATGACCCGACTAGGGGCCGTGACGAGTACCCGATACTTGTACCGAGCACCCCTTTATCTATCATATTACCTTTACCTCATGGCAAGCCGTGTAAACAGAGCCATATATTTTTTTTTCCTTTCTGAACATTAACATTAGCAGCGTCACCAAAAACATAAGTAGTAAGCTTTCCGCTATCGCGTTATACCGGGACGCAAACACTTCAAAATACAGCACATCTAACTGTACATAGCTGACTGCGCATATCTGTCTACGAGCCTCTAGACATAGTACACTTATACATAGAAAGGCCGAGTACTGTCGTGCCCGAATGTACATACACAAAATAGTACCGCTGGAGTGAGGCTCCGAAACAACTGGAGCGCTGTCAAGTGTGGCTGGTAGAGCTTCTAAGGATCACGTCCACCTGTCTGCTGACCTGCGCGGCATGAAACGCAGCGTCCACAAGAAGGGACGTCAGTACGAATAGTGTACCGAGTATGTAAGGCATAAAAGATAATATAAACAGTAACATAGAGTACGAGTAACAATATCATGGAGTCATAGGACATATAACGGGGCAGGAAAGTAACCTGTACGTGGGAAGGCCTCTGTTTCAGGCCGGCTATCATGTAGGCTTGTCCTTTTCTCCTCGAGACATTTCTTTCTCGTAGACACAGAAAATAGGATTTATATCGTGTCATATTTTATCATATTATGTGCTGCTCTATCATAGCGTGTCGTATCACGTCATGTCGTAGCATCTCATATCATAGTATATCTTGGCATAGCGTATCATGTCATAGCATTGCCTCTTTTTCAGAACACGGTGTCCCTTATTCTCGTATACAGAAAACAGTACAATTCAGTAAACGGTATCTTTTACTCACATTTACAGACGCCGAATACATCGGCTCTCCCAACCCCCCTCCCCAACGGTGTCCCAACACATCATATCATATATATCATACATCATATATATACAGACGACGCGTACGGATCTCCCATATCCCGCGTCCGGGCATCCCGCGTCCAGGATGAAATCCAGCTGAATCAGGTGGTGATATAACAGTGGCCCTTCCCCTTTCCCCATATACATATACGTGTAGATTTACTTCTCTATTATACATATACATGTCTTATATACAAATACTTGTCCTATATACATATACATGTCCATGCACATATCCCTGTATCATATAACCAGCATGCACGGGAGTCCAAAGAAAGTTACGTCTATCGGAGTGACATAAAGTCGGTAACCTCCGATTACATTATAGAATACTCGTGATCGCTTTGTCTAACATTGAAGGAACGAGTATTTTAAGGTGAGACTATCAACGGAGAATAATATTAAAGTAAACGTAGAATGAAATCGTAGGCATCATAGATGACAGTTCATAGACTTTGAAATCTTTAGAAAATAAAGTCATAGCTAGGAAATATAAATGGATTCAAAAATTAGGTTATCATCTTCATGTTTACATAAGATACTTAGCTTAGTCATCTTAGTCATAGAGTCGTTCCGGTAGTACGTATCATAGGCATATCCTCTTATCTAACATCATTGTTATCATTATCGTCATGGAAGTGCCCTCGTTAGAGGAGTCAAAGTACTTATCATTGGGTAACGAAATCGGGATCAAAGGTTCCCTTTGGATTCACTTCAAGTAAGTCAAGCAAGACTGTAAGGAAAATCTGAGAGTAACGGGCCCACCTCGGGCCGAATGGGGTGGCCTATATGATTTATATATGTTACGTGTCATGTCATTACTTGTGAGGGTTCTAGGGTAATCGGGTCCCACTTATGCAAGTTCTAAGGGTTTAAGAGGTCTTTCCATCACTTGCACACTTTCTAGTTCAATTCTATTGAACAAAAAGTGGAAAACTTTAGGTGCGGATTCCGGGGACTAGGGTTGTCCCCGAGGCTCGTACCCGACTTATTACATCTAAGACATGCCATAGAAAGAAGGGTGAAGCCTTGCATACCTCTTTCCGCTCCTTTTGCTACTCCAAATTCACGTTGCAATCTCGTCAAAATCTGCAATTTGGTCATGTTTACCAAAACTCTTATTAGGATACTTATAGTTAGAATCTTAAGGAAACACTTGGCTACCGAAATTTCGGCAGCATTTCCTCTGTAAATACACCATCCTCGACATTCAACTTAGCCAAATTTAATCAATCACAATCCGGGAATTCAAACCCGGCCAAACTATCAGCATAACTCAACAACCACACTAGCAATTTCCATATTCAACTCAAAGTACATTCCAACACTTCAATTAGCATTCTACTTCCTTCAAGACTTTCCAATTTCAATAAAACAACAACAACCTTATAATGCATATTCCAACAACATCATACTAATATTATTACATACCATCCATACAAGAACATTATTTTCAATGTGCATAAACTTGTAAAATAAGTCTCCAACTTCTACAACTCCACTAGGGTTATTAAGCATTCATTAACAACAAAGCATCCACAACAAAACAACAACCAAAATACTAAATAAACTTAACTCATTTTCTTCCACACTACACCATAACCTCACGACCATATACCATGCACACCCACACGGCCCCATCATGCATTCACAACTATAACCTCTCCAAAACCATTCAACTTCCATTTTCCACATAACATTCACAACAATAACAACCAAATACTAGATGAAATAATTAAAACATAGTTCCTACATACACATACATGCACGGCCACACACAATATTCCTTTCCTTCATGAATTTCATCCATTTTAGCATACTACAACACATATAAGCCATTCATAACACATAAACAAGATTAAAACTCACCTTTCCTCTTCAACTCCTCACTTGACTACAACTTGGCAACTTGTATGATTATGAATTCTTCTTGCTCCAACAACAACTCCACTTTGTTAAGGACCCTCTACTTGGTAGGAAATGATTTTTGAATGAATTTTTGTCAATTTTTCTTGTTGATTTGCACTTGGCCGAAATGGCCTTCAACTTTACTCTCTCTTTCTCTTGTTCTTACTTTCTTGAAAGCTCTAGAGACTTGTGAGATAAAGATGACTTAGTCATCTATTTAATCTCATCAATTAATTCAACATGGGCTTAGCCCATGCCCATGGCCGGTTGGGCCTTTTATTTTCTTGCAAATTTTCAAGCCCAATTATATTGGCTAGTTCTTGTAATTCATGAAAGGTATTTTTCCAACTTCCAAATTTGCTCTTCGTCTTTCTTCCATATTCCCACGAGTCATATTGCGAATTTCCCTTTATGCCCTTGACCTTCCTCATTAATTCCACTTCTAAATTTTTCATAAGCAACTCACATGTCAAACAAAATAAAATATGGCCTTGCTTGTTGTCTTCCCGCGATTGTCTTGAATTATACGATTATTCGAAATGCGGGATATAACATCCTCCCCCCCTTTGAAACATTCGTCCTCGAATGTTAAACTGGCCTCGTAGCGTAGTATAATACTTCGGGGAGGTCTCCTTTGTGGATACCTCATGTCGCTTAGCATATCCATCTTAGGAGCTTAGGTTGCCTTCCGCGATCTTTACGGTTGTAATCCCTTCTTCGTGGCGTCCGTCGCGTCTATCCCCTCACTAGACATGTTCCCGTACATCGCCACACCGGGGATTTCTTGCCTTAGCTAGTGTGGACTCAATATCGGTCTCACCCTGTGACATCTGTACTTTTCTCTTTCATCCTCAAAGCTTTCTGTTATCAGGCCTTCCCTTTCTCTGTTAATTTAGTCCGTCTCGGCCTACATGACTCGTATGGGGTTTCTAACCACTTTCCACACCCCAATTTACTTTGGGCTGCCTACTTTCACATTCGTCTCTTGATAGGCCGGTATGGTTTAAATTCTGGCCCCAAGCTAATAAGTTTCCTTCCTTTGATCTTGAGACTCATAATATGTTCTCCCCTCCCTTTTAAGGGGTTCCTTATATACCAGTAATCCTTTCATAAAATTTTCGTTTATGCCATATTCTTCACCTTCCTTCCGATTTTTTTTTCCGTCTACTCACTCTCTTTCTTTTCTACATATCATTATGCTAGAACTTCCAATCTCTCCACCAATCTAGTCTGCTTCGTCTTGTGCAACTTCTTATAGTCCCTAACCATCCCATATACTATAGTTTCCCTTAGGTTACTTTACTTACTCATTTGCCTGTCATGTCTCAATTTATAGATTCTTTGCATACTTCCCAGGGGGTCACCCATCATGAAATTGCTCCCACCTGAGCACGCTTAACCTTGAAACTTTGGTACATTTTAATACCTGAATGCCGATATAATCATATCGACTGCCCCGCACGACCTTTGTCACATTATTTAAGGTAAGTTGGGGTCCTAACAACTTCCAAAACGCCCTCACGGCGGGTACCGCTCTTATATTCACTTTCCTGACCATACGATTGCCATATTGCCCCTGTTTAAATCTTCACTATTTGCCCCCATCCATACATATAACTACCTTTTAAATTCCTACCTACCGTTATTAATTAGTATTTCTGCAGGGATTACGTATACATAGAAAGTTTCAAGAAACAATCTCATATACCTGTAGCCGATCAATCTCGAGCCTGGCCCGGGGAGCAACCATGTGAAGTATGTTCTTCATTCTCGTCTACCTGCTCATCACTCGTTCGACCCTCGTCATTTCTCGCGTCCGAATCCGAAGAGAATAACGGTGATTCCTGGTTCTCTGATGGCCGGAACAATGGACAGGAGAAATCCGTAGCACTCTCCGAGGTGGCCGGACTGGCACGGTCCACCATCTCGGGGGTAATTGGCTTGCCCCTGGAAGCCTCCTTGTCCGTCGTCCCAGAAGAGTGCTCTGACGGGTCTGTGCCATGACTATCCTCCTCCCTGGAGGTAAGACGCTCTGGGGGAGTCATCGTCGAATCCTCTGAGGGATCTGTATCATAGCCACTGTCTGTGGAGTCCCCTGCTCTAGGGGTCAGAATCTCTGGAGGAGTTGTCGCTGGGTCCTCTGACGGGTCTGACTCAATCGAATAGCCGAGGCTCCCCCTACTCGGCTCTGGAGATACTCTAGGGGCCATACTGGTGCCCCCATCATCTGAAGCTGATCTCTTCATCGACGGTACTGAAACCATAGCATAGGATTAGGAAAGGAATATGGAAACCTGATAGCATAGCTCTATCGCACGATCTTAGGACACAAAGATGGTCATATTTCCTAAATGCCCTGTAGCCTCCTGTTTATAAGCGTGGCGCGCTACACACCCATAAACAAGACTCTACTAGACACGGCTCGTAGACAAACCCCTAGGACCGAACTGCTCTGATACCACTTCTGTCACGACCCGACTAGGGGCCGTGACGAGTACCCGATACTTGTACCGAGCACCCCTTATCTATCATATTACCTTTACCTCATGGCAAGCCGTGTAAACAGAGCCATATATTTTTTTTCCTTTCTGAACATTAACATTAGTAGCGTCACCATAAACATAAGTAGTAAGTTTTCCGTTGTCGCGTTATACCGGGACGCGAACACTTCAAAATACAACACATCTAACTGTACATAGCTGACTGCGCATATCTGTCTACGAGCCTCTAGACATAGTACACTTATACATAGAAAGGGCCGAGTACTGTCGTGCCCGAATGTACATACACAAAATAGTACCGCTGGAGTGAGGCTCCGAAACAGCTGGAGCGCTGTCAAGTGTGGCTGGTAGAGCTTCTAAGGATCACGTCCACCTGTCTGCTGACCTGCGCGGCATGAAACGCAACGTCCACAAGAAAGGACGGCAGTACGAATAGTGTACCGAGTATGTAAGGCATAAAAGATAATATAAACAGTAACATAGAGTACGATTAACAATATCATGGAGTCATAGGACATATAACGGGGCAGGAAAGTAACCTGTACGTGGGAAGGCCTCTGTTTCAGGCCGGCTATCATGTAGGCTTGTCCTTTTCTCCTTGAGACATTTCTTTCTCGTAGACACAAAAAATAGGATTTATATCGTGTCATATTTTATCATATTATGTGCTGCTCTATCATAGCGTGTCGTATCACGTCATGTCGTAGCATCTCATATCATAGTATATCTTGGCATAGCGTATCATGTCATAGCTGTTATGTCCCGTGTTTTCGTATAAATGGGAAATCGAGAAATAATTATGACTCGGGTGTTAGAAGGACATAAATTTAATTTTTGTGAATATGACTATGTTGGTTGTGAAATCTTTAATGCTAAGACCTCGGGGAAGGCCGAGGATAAAATTGGAATTTCGGAAATTAGTTTCGGGAATTACAAATCGGGACTTTTCAAGAAGTGGGCCAAAGAAAAAAAATTTTACAATTGAAGCCCAAAGGAAAGAGAGGGACCGGCCAAGCCCATTTTAAAAGGGTCATGTGCTATGCACATGACCCCAAAAGGATATATATCACTATGAAAACTTAGTAAAGTAGATCAAATCAAAAAAAATCAAGAACACCCCAACACTAAGGGTTCGGCCGAATAGAGAGGAGAAAAGAAAGAAAAATTCCAAGCTTGTGTGGTGATTCAAAAATCCTAGTTTCTACATATTTGTGAAGTACTCAAGACGCTCTCCGACGTGGTATAATTAGTTTGGCGTAAGATCGACGTTTGCGATAAGTAGGGGTTTCAAGGAAAGGTATGAATTTTGTCCCTTTTATGTTGTAGAATTGATATGAATATGCTAAGGATTGTAAATAGATAGAAATCCCGTGACTTGGAGGTTGGGGAAACAAACGTGGGTGTGTGTGGAGTGTGTATTGGCCGTGACTTATGGAAGAAAGAAATGGTTTGAATTGATCTTGTTTAGGTTGGCATAATGTGTTGTTGTGATCCTTATATCGTAAATGATTAATTGTTGAATTAAATTGGCGGTGGAAAACGAATGCGGATATTATCGGAAAGCATATACCTTCGGTATCGCCATGTATATCAATGTATATTTTGGGTGCTAGAGACTTTAGATATGACTTTGCAATGATATTGATGAATTCGGAATGAAACGACGTTAGTTAGAGTGTTCGTCGTGAATTTTAATGTTTTGAAGGATTATGGAAACTAATGGATTTTTGGTGCAATTTTGTGTATGTCTTAGATCGAATTTGGAATGTGTTTGACTAATGTTGTATAGGTAAATTAATACAATTATGTGGATATAGAATTGGAGTTTTGAAAGTTTGAATGGTAGTTGCCAACTTAGATAACAAAGTAGAACTTTAAAGCTAGAATGGTGTGATTGTTGTTTATATTGTTTGGTTGATGTGTGGGCTGTTGTGGTTGGTTATTTTGAGCCGAGCTAAGCCTCGGGGATGTTAGATTTGTAGGGGAAATGCTGCCGAAATTTCGGTAGGCAAAAATTGGAGTTAAAGGCATTTTTAAGCCTAAGAATCTCAATTGGTAACTTTGACCATTTGCAGATTTTTGACGAAACGGGACTGGACTTTTGGAAGGGCTTACGACGTCTGTGAGGTATGTAAAGCTTCCCAATTCTTTATTTGGCATATCTTAGTGTGTTAGTTGAATATGAGACCTTCCGGAGCATTTCTGCTCCTCGAAACCCGATCCACAAGAAAGTTACTATTCATTCAATTCGATTGAAGCCTAAAGGCTCCCTTTTGGCTAGAATGCCATTATTCGTCCGAAACCTATCGAAATGTGGTCGGGTAACCTAGAAATGATTATGTATGACCCTTGGCATATTACTGCTCGAAAAAGAATATGTTCGCCACCTCACTTCGACTCGGGGTGGGTCCGTTACCCCAAAATGCCCGATTTGCCCTTCGGGCCATCTTTGAGAATAGAGTTGAACGTACCACTTCTGATCTTTGGAACATCCTTCCACGGGGTATGTTTGGACTATTCGATGCACTAATCCAGGTTTTGAACTATATGGACCATTTTGGAATCGTTTTGCAAAATGAAACCTTATGTCGACTAAGTATTCGACTATTTTGTAATAGGATATGATTTATGAGTTTACTTTGTTTTGAAACACTATTTTGAAATACGATTTGCATTTGTTTGCTCACGACTCCGCTCGTGCCTTATTATGACTTCGTTCACCGGTTCCCGGGCCGGTTTTGATTCGTGCGCCTTATGACAATTCGGCCGTATGCTGTGTTACGGTTCCCGAGGCTTCGCCATAGGGCCGGGTTCCGTTTGGAGTTATGCTGTGATATGGCTCGTGATGCGATACGCTCACCGATGATTATGATTATGTTCGGGGATGTACGGAGATTTGAAACCTTCTGGTGTTATGCTGTGTGTGGCGCCAGCGTCGGAGTGGCGACCACGTTCTTAAGCGTCTGCATGATTTTGTTTGCATAAAATACATGTATATTATTTCGATACAGATTTTGACATACCAGTCTGTACCCCACTTTGACATTTGATTTGCTTTCGGTTTTGATCTATAATTCTGTACTCCGTGCTTTACATACTCAGTACATATTTCGTACTGACCCCCTTTCTTCGGGGGCTGCGTTTTATGCCTGCAGGTGCAGATATCGGTGATCCTCCGCAGTAGGCTTCACTTCTTGCTATTCCGGAGTACTCTTATCCGATCCGGAGTCCACTTTTGGTACAGACTCTTTTGCTTTGTATATATTTGGTATATCTGACTATTTGGGTACGGCGGGGCCCTGTCTCGCCATATGTTTTTGTTTGAGTTTGTAGAGGCCTGTAGTCATATATGTGGGGCGAGGGTCCTATGTGTCTATTGTCTGATTTTGCTTTCGGGTCTTAAAGCGGTCTGTTTGATATGATGGCCCCAAATGGCCCTTTTGTATATATTTGTATTTTGACCGGCGATGTCTATTCCGCCGCTTTGTTTGAGTTTGATTTGATATGACCGCTTAAGACATATACTTGATATAAATTATGTTCGATATGATTTCGAAAAATTATGAAATAAGTTTGGATTTGAAAATGAACGTGCGATTCGGTTTTGGTACCCAGGTAGGGTGCCAGTCGCGGCCCACGGGGCTGGGTCGTGACAAAAGTGGTATCAAAGCGGTTTGTCCTCGGAATGTCTACAGGCCGTGTCTCGTAGAGTCTTGTTTATCGATGTGTTGTGCACCACATCTATAAACGGGAAGCTACAGGGCATTTAGGATGTTACTTTCTTTGTAATCTTAGATCGTGCGATAGAGCTGTGCTATTAGGATGATATTGATCTAACTCGCCTTCGTGTTTGCAGTGATGCCTCCGAAGAAGGCAACGGCAGCCCAGAAGGGCAAGGCGAGGATTGGGGAGACTAGCCAGGCACAGCGAGCTACCCGGGCTCGTGTATATGATTTGCCTGAGGATGTGCCACAGTCTGAGGGGTCTGCTACACCCCCACTAGTACAGCCTGGAGCAGGACCTTCAGCAGCTCCAGAGGTCCGTGTACCCGCACCTGAGACTCCAGCTCCTCAGCTAGGGGCGGAGGATAGGACCCTGAGGGAGGCTGTACAGCTGTTGACTACACTGGTAGCAGGACAGGCTCGCAGGCGCGGGCGGAGGGACGACGATGATGATGACAGGCGGAACAGCCTGAGAGTTCGGGAGTTTCTGCTATGTGGCCCTCCAGAGTTCTTCGGGTCTAAGCCCGACGAGGACCCCCACGACTTTATTCGGGGGATGCGACGCTCACTGGACTTGGTCAGGGCTTCAGAGACCGAGTCAGTTGAGCTGGCTTCGCACCGGCTTCGAGATGTGGCTACCCACTGGTACGAGACTTGGGAGCTGTCTAGAGGAGAGGGTGCCCCTCCAGCCATTTGGGATCAGTTTGTGACAGCATTCACCCGCCACTTTTTGCCCCCAGAGTTACGGCGGGCACGGGCTGATCGATTCTTACGTCTGCAGCAGAGGGGTCGGAGTGTTCGCGAGTATAACCTTGAGTTTGATTCTCTGGCCCGATATGCACCGGCCGTGGTAGCAGATATGTCCGATCGGATGCACAGATATGTTATGGGATTGGACCGGTATTTGATTGATAGTTGTATGGCAGTGTCATTGCAGGCAGACATGGACATTTCCCGGCTTCAGGCCTATGCGATGGGTATGGAGGACCGTCGCAGATCTGATCCTGCTGGCAGAGATCGAGATAGGAGGCCGCCCAAGAGGGCTAGATCCGTGGGTTATTCAGGGGATTCTCGAGGCGGACAGCCTCAGCAGCAGCAGCAGTCTGACAGATATTTTCCTCCCTCCGGCCGGGGTACTCAGTCAGGTAGCCGGAGATTCGATAGTACAGGACCGTCTGGGGCCGGTCAGAGCTCCAGAGTGGCAGGTTCACAGGTACCCAGGGGTCCCAGCCAGGCCAGACCACCCAGGCCCCGTTGTCCTCATTGCGGGAAGTCACATCCCGGGGAGTGTTACCGAGCGACGGGAGCTTGTTTTTCTTGTGGCGGTCAGGGCCACTTTATGAGAGATTGTCCATTGGCTAGCGGTTCTGGTAGTGCTGCTCAGCAGACAGGGTTAGCCGCCGGTTCTTCTTCTGCTCCATCAGTTGCACGCCCTGGAGGGCGAGGTATTTCAGCACCGGCAGGACGCGGTCGAGGCCGCGATGGCACTTCAGGTTCTAGCGGTCCCTCGAACCGCATATATGCTTTGGCCAGCCGCCAGGATCAGGAGGCTTCGCCAAACGTCGTCACAGGTACATTGCTGGTTTTCTCCAGATCTGTATATGCATTGATTGACCCTGGTTCTACTTTATCGTATATTTCCCCGCTCGTTGCTAGTAAGATTGGGATAGTGTCTGAGCCTATAGAACCGTTTGAGGTAGCTACGCCAGTTGGGGATTTTATTGTAGCGAGACAGATTTATAAGGATTGTTCTGTGACCATTTATGATCGTAGCACTAAGGCTGACTTGATAGAGTTAGACATGCTGGAGTTTGACGTCATTATGGGCATGGACTGGTTGTCTTCCTGTTATGCTAATGTCGACTGCCAGAAAAAGGTAGTCCGTTTTCAGTTTCCAGGAGAACCAGTCATAGAGTGGTTCGGATCTACAGCATCGCCGAGGGGTAAGTTTATTTCATACCTCAAGGCTAAGAAAATGATCCAGAAGGGTTATATCTATCATTTGGTTCGTGTGCACGATACTGCCGCGGAGGTACCTACCCTTCAGTCTGTTCCGATCATCAGTGAGTTTCCAGATGTTTTTCCTGACGAGCTTCCTGGCCTTCCGCCTGAGCGGGAGATTGATTTTTCTATTGAGTTGATGCCGGATACACAGCCTATATCTATTCCTCCGTACAGGATGGCACCAGCTGAGTTGAAGGAGTTGAAGGAGCAGCTGAAAGATTTGCTGGATAAGGGTTTTATCAGGCCCAGCACATCACCCTGGGGAGCGCCGGTATTGTTTGTCAGAAAGAAGGATGGGTCGTTGCGGATGTGTATTGACTACCGGCAGCTGAATAAGGTGACTGTTAAGAATAAATATCCCCTCCCCCGGATTGATGACTTGTTTGACCAGCTGCAGGGTGCTAGACACTTTTCAAAGATAGATCTGCGTTCTGGTTATCATCAGGTGCGAGTACGGGAGTCAGATATCCCGAAGACTGCTTTCAGGACTCGGTACGGGCATTATGAGTTCAGAGTTATGTCTTTCGGGCTGACTAATGCTCCAGCAGTATTTATGGATCTGATGAACCGGGTATTTCGGCCTTTCCTGGATATGTTTGTTATTGTGTTTATTGATGATATCCTGATTTACTCGCGATCAGTCGAGGAGCATTCAGATCATTTGAGGACGGTACTTGGCATCCTCCGTCAGCAGAAGTTATATGCTAAATTCTCTAAGTGTGAGTTCTGGTTGACTTCTGTGGCATTCTTGGGCCATATTATCGGCGCAGATGGTATTCGGGTTGACACGCAGAAGATTGAGGCTGTGCAGAATTGGCCCAGGCCTACTACACCGACAGAGGTGCGTAGTTTTCTTGGATTGGCTGGGTATTACCGCAGGTTCGTGGAGGATTTCTCTTCTATTTCAGCACCACTGACGAGGCTTACCCAGAAAGCAGCAAAATTCCAGTGGACAGATGCTTGCGAGCGCAGCTTTCAGATGCTGAAGGAGAGATTGATTACAGCACCAGTTCTGGCTCTTCCAGAGGGATCTGACGGGTATGTTGTCTATTGTGACGCCTCTGGTATTGGGATAGGATGTGTATTGATGCAGCACGGTCGAGTCATAGCCTATGCTTCCCGGCAGCTTAGACCGCACGAGAAAAACTATCCCACTCATGATCTTGAGTTGGCCGCGGTGATTCATGCTCTGAAGATTTGGCGGCATTATTTATATGGGGTCCATGTTGATATCTATACGGACCATAAGAGTCTCCAGTATATTTTCAGACAGAAGGAACTAAATTTGCGGCAGCGGAGATGGCTTGAGTTACTAAAGGATTACGACGTTGATATTCTGTACCATCCGGGGAAAGCCAATGTGGTAGCTGATGCGCTTAGCCGCAAGTCCGTGGGCAGTCTGGCGGATGTTCCATCTGATAAGAGAGATTTGGTTCGTGATATTCATCAGCTGGCCAGCCTCGGAGTCCGTTTGGTGGATTCTGGAGATTCTGGGATTTCTGTCCGTCCAGTTGCTGAGTCATCTATTATTCAGGAGGTAAAGCAGCGCCAGTTTGAGGATCCTCTTTTGATTCAGTACAGAGATGTGGCCCTTAGTAAATCAAAGACTCAGTTTGAGATCTCGCCTGACGGAGTATTATTATATGACGGCAGATTCTGTGTACCGGACGTTGCGGGCTTACGGCGGCAGATCATGGGCGAGGCCCATAATGCACGGTATTCTGTTCATCCTGGTTCCACTAAAATGTATCGGGACCTCAGGTGTTTGTATTGGTGGGACGGCATGAAGAAAGATATTGCTGAGTTTGTTAGTCAGTGCCCGAACTGCCAGCAAGTTAAGATCGAGCATCAGAGGCCCGGTGGATTATTACAGGAGATGGAAATTCCAGCCTGGAAATGGGAGATGATTAATATGGATTTTGTTGTTGGATTACCGCGCACTCCACGCAGGTACGACTCTATCTGGGTTGTTGTTGACAGGCTGACGAAATTAGCCCATTTCCTTCCGGTTCGGACTACTTATTCGGCTGAGGACTATGCCAGATTGTATATCAGAGAGATAGTCAGACTTCACGGAGTCCCTATATCTATTATTACTGACCGAGGTACCCAGTTTACAGCAAATTTCTGGAGGTCATTTCAGGAGGGATTAGGGACTCAGGTGAGTCTCAGTACAGCTTTTCACCCCCAGTCTGACGGGCAGGCCGAGCGCACTATTCAGACGCTCGAAGATATGTTGCGGGCCTGCGTTATTGATTTCAGGGGCAGCTGGGATGATCATTTGCCGCTTATTGAGTTTGCCTATAATAACAGTTATCACTCCAGCATCCAGATGGCTCCGTACGAGGCCCTTTATGGCAGGAGATGCCGGTCTCCTATTGGCTGGTTTGACGTGGTCGAGACTAAGTTGATTGGCCCAGACGTGATCCAGGAGGCTGTATATAAGGTAAAGCTTATTCGAGAACGATTATCGGCTGCTCAGAGTCGACAGAAAGCTTATGCAGATAGACGACGTCGACCGTTAGAGTTCCGGATTGGCGACTGGGTATTCCTGAAGGTGTCGCCCATGAAGGGTGTCATGAGATTCGGTAGAAAGGGTAAGTTGAGCCCCCGGTACATTGGACCGTATCAGATCGTGCGAAAGATAGGCGAGGTCGCCTATGAGCTAGACTTACCATCCGACTTGGAGGCCGTACACCCGGTGTTTCATGTGTCTATGTTGCGGAAATGCATTGGTGATCCTGCCAGGATATTCCCAGTTGACGACATTCAGGTGACGGAGCAGTTATCTTATGACGAGCAGCCTGTATCTATTCTGGATCGACAGGTGCGGAGACTACGCACTAAAGAAGTGCCCTCCGTCAAAGTCCTGTGGCGCAACAATAATCGGGAGGAGATGACTTGGGAGGCGGAGGACGAGATGAAGAAGAAATATCCCCACTTGTTTCCGACATCCACAGGTAATCTACTTTCTTTTTTCAGTTTGTTGTGTTGATTGATAAAATAAATTATGTATGTCATTATTAAAAGGGACACTCCTGCCTTGATCATAAGACCTTATAAGATTAATCTAACATTCGGGGACGAATGTTCTTAAGGGGGGGAGAATGTTATGTCCCGTGTTTTCGTATAAATGGGAAATCGAGAAATAATTATGACTCGGGTGTTAGAAGGACATAAATTTAATTTTTGTGAATATGACTATGTTGGTTGTGAAATCTTTAATGCTAAGACCTCGGGGAAGGCCGAGGATAAAATTGGAATTTCGGAAATTAGTTTCGGGAATTACAAATCGGGACTTTTCAAGAAGTGGGCCAAAGAAAAAAAAATTTACAATTGAAGCCCAAAGGAAAGAGAGGGGCCGGCCAAGCCCATTTTAAAAGGGTCATGTGCTATGCACATGACCCCAAAAGGATATATATCACTATGAAAACTTAGCAAAGTAGATCAAATCAAAAAAAATCAAGAACACCCCAACACTAAGGGTTTGGCCGAATAGAGAGGAGAAAAGAAAGAAAAATTCCAAGCTTGTGTGGTGATTCAAAAATCCTAGTTTCTACATATTTGTGAAGTACTCAAGACGCTCTCCGACGTGGTATAATTAGTTTGGCGTAAGATCGACGTTTGCGATAAGTCGGGGTTTCAAGGAAAGGTATGAATTTTGTCCCTTTTATGTTGTAGAATTGATATGAATATGCTAAGGATTGTAAATAGATAGAAATCCCGTGACTTGGAGGTTGGGGAAACAAACGTGGGTGTGTGTGGAGTGTGTATTGGCCGTGACTTATGGAAGAAAGAAATGATTTGAATTGATCTTGTTTAGGTTGGCATAATGTGTTGTTGTGATCCTTATATCGTAAATGATTAATTGTTGAATTAAATTGGCGGTGGAAAACGAATGCGGATATTATCGGAAAGCGTATACCTTCGGTATCGCCATGTATATCAATGTATATTTTGGGTGCTAGAGACTTTAGATATGACTTTGCAATGATATTGATGAATTCGGAATGAAACGACGTTAGTTAGAGTGTTCGTCGTGAATTTTAATGTTTTGAAGGATTATGGAAACTAATGGATTTTTGGTGCAATTTTGTGTATGTCTTAGATCAAATTTGGAATGTGTTTGACTAATGTTGTATAGGTAAATTAATACAATTATGTGGATATAGAATTGGAGTTTTGAAAGTTTGAATGGTAGTTGCCAACTTAGATAACAAAGTAGAACTTTAAAGCTAGAATGGTGTGATTGTTGTTTATATTGTTTGGTTGATGTGTGGGCTGTTGTGGTTGGTTATTTTGAGCCGAGCTAAGCCTCGGGGATGTTAGATTTGTAGGGGAAATGCTGCCGAAATTTCGGTAGGCAAAAATTGGAGTTAAAGGCATTTTTAAGCCTAAGAATCTCAATTGGTAACTTTGACCATTTGCAGATTTTTGACGAAACGGGACTGGACTTTTGGAAGGGCTTACGACGTCTGTGAGGTATGTAAAGCTTCCCAATTCTTTATTTGGCATATCTTAGTGTGTTAGTTGAATATGAGACCTTCCGGAGCATTTCTGCTCCTCGAAACCCGATCCACAAGAAAGTTACTATTCATTCAATTCGATTGAAGCCTAAAGGCTCCCTTTTGGCTAGAATGCCATTATTCGTCCGAAACCTATCGAAATGTGGTCGGGTAACCTAGAAATGATTATGTATGACCCTTGGCATATTACTGCTCGAAAAAGAATATGTTCGCCACCTCACTTCGACTCGGGGTGGGTCCGTTACCCCAAAATGCCCGATTTGCCCTTCGGGCCATCTTTGAGAATAGAGTTGAACGTACCACTTCTGATCTTTGGAACATCCTTCCACGGGGTATGTTTGGACTATTCGATGCACTAATCCAGGTTTTGAACTATATGGACCATTTTGGAATCGTTTTGCAAAATGAAACCTTATGTCGACTAAGTATTCGACTATTTTGTAATAGGATATGATTTATGAGTTTACTTTGTTTTGAAACACTATTTTGAAATACGATTTGCATTTGTTTGCTCACGACTCCGCTCGTGCCTTATTATGACTTCGTTCACCGGTTCCCGGGCCGGTTTTGATTCGTGCGCCTTATGACAATTCGGCCGTATGCTGTGTTACGGTTCCCGAGGCTTCGCCATAGGGCCGGGTTCCGTTTGGAGTTATGCTGTGATATGGCTCGTGATGCGATACGCTCACCGATGATTATGATTATGTTCGGGGATGTACGGAGATTTGAAACCTTCTGGTGTTATGCTGTGTGTGGCGCCAGCGTCGGAGTGGCGACCACGTTCTTAAGCGTCTGCATGATTTTGTTTGCATAAAATACATGTATATTATTTCGATACAGATTTTGACATACCAGTCTATACCCTACTTTGACATTTGATTTGCTTTCGGTTTTGATCTATAATCCTGTACTCCGTGCTTTACATACTCAGTACATATTTCGTACTGACCCCCTTTCTTCGGGGGCTGCGTTTTATGCCCGCAGGTGCAGATATCGGTGATCCTCCGCAGTAGGCTTCACTTCTTGCTATTCCGGAGTACTCTTGTACTCTTATCCGATCCGGAGTCCACTTTTGGTACAGACTCTTTTGCTTTGTATATATTTGGTATATCTGACTATTTGGGTACGGCGGGGCCCTGTCTCGCCATATGTTTTTGTTTGAGTTTGTAGAGGCCTGTAGTCATATATGTGGGGCGAGGGTCCTATGTGTCTATTGTCTGATTTTGCTTTCGGGTCTTAAAGCGGTCTGTTTGATATGATGGCCCCAAATGGCCCTTTTGTATATATTTGTATTTTGACCGGCGATGTCTATTCTGCCGCTTTGTTTGAGTTTGATTTGATATGACCGCTTAAGACATATACTTGATATAAATTATGTTCGATATGATTTCGAAAAATTATGAAATAAGTTTGG